>NC_058083.1:262548790-263766194 GCF_014858855.1 Bufo gargarizans
CACAGTACACAGCTCTGCTACATTCAGGTTACAAATACAGCTCTGCTACACAGTACACAGCACTGCTACATGCAGGTTACACATACAGCTCTGCTACACAGTACACAGCTCTGCTACATGCAGGTTACACATACAGCTCTGCTACACAGTACACAGCTCTGCTACATGCAGGTTACACATACAGCACTGCTACACAGTACACAGCTCTGCTACATGCAGGTTACACATACAGCTCTACTACACAGTACACAGCTCTGCTACATGCAGGTTACACATACAGATCTACTACACAGTACACAGCTCTGCTACCTGCAGGTTACACATACATCTCTGTAACACAGTACACAGCTCTGCTACATGCAGGTTACACATACAGCTCTGCTACACAGTACACAGCACTGCTACATGCAGGTTACACATACAGCTCTGCTACACAGTACACAGCACTGCTACATGCAGGTTACACATACAGCACTGCTACACAGTACACAGCTCTGCTACATGCAGGTTACACATACAGCTCTGCTACACAGTACACAGCTCTGCTACATGCAGGTTACACATACAGATCTGCTACACAGTACACAGCTCTGCTACCTGCAGGTTACACATACAGATCTGCTACACAGTACACAGCTCTGCTACCTGCAGGTTACACATACATCTCTGTAACACAGTACACAGCTCTGCTACATGCAGGTTACACATACAGATCTACTACACAGTACACAGCTCTGCTACCTGCAGGTTACACATACAGATCTGCTACACAGTACACAGCTCTGCTACCTGCAGGTTATGCATACAGATCTGCTACCTGCAGGTTACACATACAGATCTGCTACACAGTACACAGCTCTGCTACCTGCAGGTTATACATACAGATCTGCTACCTGCAGGTTACACATACATCTCTATAACACAGTACACCACTCTGCTACATGCAGGTTACACATACATCTCTGTAACACAGTACACAGCTCTGCTACCTGCAGGTTACACATACATCTCTGTAACACAGTACACAGCACTGCTACATGCAGGTTACACATACAGATCTACTACACAGTACACAGCTCTGCTACCTGCAGGTTACACATACAGATCTGCTACACAGTACACAGCTCTGCTACCTGCAGGTTACACATACAGATCTTCTACCTGCAGGTTACACATACATCTCTGTAACACAGTACACAGCTCTGCTACATGCAGGTTACACACACATCTCTAGTACAGAGCTCTATTTCAGTGTTTCCCAACCAGCGTGCCTCCAGGTGTTGCAAAACTACAACTCCCAGCATGCCTGCACAGCCAAAGGCTGTCCGGGCATGCTGGGAGTTGTAGTTTTGCAACAGCTGGAGGCACGCTGGTTGGGAAACACTGCTCTATTTGATGGCTACTGTTCTGTACACTCTACCAGCTGCTGTGCACATCTGACCCCTCCCACACACGTGACTCGTCACATGGTCATGACGTCATCACAGGTCCTTTGCCTCTCCAGCAGCTAGCAGCTCCGTCAGGTGAAGAGTGTGTGTAGTAGGGCGTATTTTGAGTTAGGGAGGACGGAGTTTTGGCTGATGCCTGATGGAGGACGGAGTTTTGTCTGATGTCTGAGGTCTGATGGAGTTTTGCCTGACGGAGGACGGAGTTTTGTCTGATGTCTGAGGTCTGATGGAGTTTTACCTGACGGAGGACGGAGTTTTGTCTGATGTCTGATGTCTGATGGAGTTTTGCCTGACGGAGTTTTGTCTGATGTCTGAGGTCTGATGGAGTTTTGGGTGACGGAGGACGGAGTTTTGTCTGATGTCTGAGGTCTGATGGAGTTTTGCCTGACGGAGGACGGAGTTTTGTCTGATGTCTGAGGTCTGATGGAGTTTTGGGTGACGGAGGACGGAGTTTTGGCTGATGTCTGAGGTCTGATGGAGTTTTGGGTGACGGAGGACGGAGTTTTGTCTGATGTCTGAGGGCTGATGGAGTTTTGTCTGACGGAGGACGGAGTTTTGTCTGATGTCTGATGGAGTTTTGCCTGACGGAGGACGGAGTTTTGTCTGATGTCTGAGGGCTGATGGAGTTTTGCCTGACGGAGGATGGAGTTGTGGATGATGTCTGACGATGTCCTAATATGTATGCCGTACCAATGGCATTATCAAAGTGCACCCTGGTATTCACCCTTTAATCCCTATACAGAGATGTGAATTTCACTGCAGGAGAACCACAAGGCCACTACTGCTTGGAGTAGTCTTTGTTCAAGTGACTGCTGACTCACGGGGGACCACTATAGTTTTAGAGCCTGGGCCCACCAGATGATTCTCTGGTACCCTGGTGGCCCAGTCTAATGTTGGATACGAGATATGACGGCTGATCTTGGCCCTATTTCATATTGCATCCACAGGGTCCAATGGGTAGAAAATTTTCAGTCTGGGTGGTAATAAAAAGATTTTTCCACAGTTTAAAAGGCAGCAGATTTGCAGCTCCATATGGGAATGAGCACATTGCATCACAGCATTCCATGAGATTACAGTGATGCTTCCTGTGTAAGAACATCAGACTCTATTGGGGCTGCTAATTCCTTTGCCGGAGGATGTCCAGCACGATCAGAGGCTACCGCACATGTAGGGAGGTTCTTCAGCTTCCCTTATGCTCACAGGACATACTGAGGGGATTCATTATCGGGGATAGATAGATAGATAGATAGATAGATAGATAGATAGATAGATAGATAGATAGATAATAGATAGATAGATAGATAGATAGATAGATAATAGATAGATAGATAGATAGAGCAAAAGAAGGCAGCACTCCAAAATTCTGTGGAAAAATAGTGGGTGATTTATTTAACCCATGTAGCAGCAACGTTTCAGCTCTACTCAATGGAGCCTTTGTCAAGCTATAGTGACATGTGCAAAGTGCAATACATATATAGCAATCTCAATCAAAAATGTGTTTACATAATTATCTTAAAATTCATGATTATAAAAAAGAATCTTTAGTTAAAAAGTGCATCATTTCATTTTATCTTTCATAATCTTCCATAGCATAATTCATAAAGTCTCCATAAAAGTCCATATAGTGTTCATGATTAGTGTAAAAAAACATGATTGATAAAAAGGAAAATTCAGGTGTACATGATATAGTGATTAAAAATTGTTAAAAAAGTACTTGAACAGTCTCACATGGAGCCGGAAAAATCAGGACACAGTCGGCGTCAGGAAATGCGCTCTGCACAAGCATCGCACATCCGTCCTCTGGCGAGAGACGGGATTACCATTCTAAGCATATGGGACCACAACAAAGATGCCCACGGCTTAAGGGGAGTCCAGTGCGCATGCTCCTGCCCAAAAGCCTGCAGGTATGCCCCTTGGAAAATCCTGCAGTACTGACAGAGCATCAGATAGTTTTAACCCTTTCCGTAGCTCACTTTCTTTTCACTCAGTATTTCTTAGCAGAATTATTAAAAGCTACGTTTTAATATCTGGGACAAGCGAGGTCAAAAGCCTAAACAGACTATTTGTTTTTTCACATTTTCCCTCGGGACATATGAGGTTCCGATATTTCTTAATTTTGCTTAATATTCCTTATACTTTCCTACACATAGAATTCGTCCAGGATCTGGATTGGGATTCTGGGTCACATAAATGTGATGCCAGGCATCCTTTTCCTAATTGGGTGCTGTGTCCACATTAGATTTTACCACTTTACCCCCTGGATTTATATTGTTCTATTTTGAGGCCGATTATTGCTGACATGGTATGTGAGTGGCGATTCTGTCCTGAGCATGGAATACGGATGACTGTGGTGGCCCACAAGTCTACTAATTTTCCTTCAACCATGCTTATTTATTTAGTTGATGATAGTGGGCTCTACTGATTTATTTGTGATATATTTGATGTCAGGTGATTTTCCAAGGGGCATACCTGCAGGCTTTTGGGCAGGAGCATGCGCACTGGACTCCCCTGAAGCCACGACCATCTTTGTTGTGGTCCCATATGCTTAGAATGGTAATCCCGTCTCTCGTCAGAGGACGGATGTGCGACACTTGCGCAGAGCACATTTCCTGACGCCGACTGTGTCCTGATTTTTCTGGCTCCATGTGAGACTGTTCAAGTACTTTTTTTAACAATTTTTAATCACTATAACATGTACACCTGAATTTTTGTTTTTATCAATCATGTTTTTTGACACTAATTATAAACACTATATTGACTTTTATATGAATATCGGCACTATGGACACTTTATGAATTATGCTATGGAAGATTATGAAAGATAATATGAAATGTTGCACTTTTTAACTAAAGGTTCTTTTTTATAATCATGAGTTTGGAGATAATTATATCATCACATTTTTGATTGAGATTGCTATATATGTATTGCACTTTGCACATGTCACTATGGCTTGACAAAAGGCTCCATTGAGTAGAGCTTAAACGTTGCTGCTATATGGGTTAAATAAATCACCCACTATTTTTCCACTGAATTCTACAGTGCTGCCTTCTTTTGCTCAATATATACAAGTGTAATGATTACATAATTAAAAACACATATAAGTACCCAAGTGACCTAGATTATAAACATCAGTGATCGATGAGGGCAAACTGTAAACACTAACCAGCATGGGGGATCTGTACAGCCTGAGTGTCTTCCATTTCAAAATGTGCATGTCAGCACAAAGTGTCCAATCACATGACAAACTGACATCAGCAGATCTATGTCATGTGACCCAATGTGTGAGGAACAAGTGCGCCTGCGCATCCAGAAGGTCCTTAGTATGTCGGTGCTACATCACCAGATAATACTCATCCTGGAGACGCCCCTATCACGGGACCAAAGGGAAAAATCACATGATTGCGTCTTGCTGAAGTGCATTTCCAAAGTAAGCCCTTACCAATAAGTCTAGTCCAGTTAACAAAACTGCAATATAGCAGATAAGTAGATATGTATTTTTTTCTAAATAAGAAGTTAAGATTTAACCAAATACTGTATAATGGGGTGCCTGTTATTTAATCCATTAGCAAATGTTGTCTTAATACCGTATATAAAAAAAGAAAGAGTCTAGTATATATGATTCCGCAAAATCCCGTAATACCTTGTCTAGAAAATAGAAATATTATTCAATTCCATTTAGAATGCATTAGGGCATTCTGAATGGAATGCTGTCTTACATTTAGAACTGGTGGAGGATCTGCCAAAGTTATAAAGAGGCCAGCGCCTCTTCATAAGTCCTGCGGAACCACCACCAGCTCAGGGCTTTATTAAGACCAGCATCTAAAACACCGGTCTTAATAAATGTGCCCCATGGTGTATTAATGATGTGATCCTGGTGATCCTAATCCTGGTTGCATAGGTTTGGAAGTGGAACATTCAGTAATTTTCCTGAATGAGAAGCTTACATTATTGCCGCATGTAACTTTTGCAGTAACCCTCTCAATACCCTGAACAATAAGAGTGGAAGTATGTCCTGGACAAATAACAGTGTAAGCAAACATCAGATATATTTTTTGTATTTTGTTAGTGGTATCAGAGAGATGTCTATGTACTTTTAAGTGTCCAGTCATGCATCCAGCATATTGTATCTTGTATGCAATGCAAGTGACCAAGTAAACTACATAACTGGAATTTTGTTGATTTTCGGAACTGGGGCCATGATTAAGAGGGACGGCCGCTAGTGGTGAAATTCGTGGACCAGCGCAAGACAAACCACAGTAAAAGCATTTGCCAAGAATGTTTTCATTAATCAACAACGAAAGTCGGAGGTTGAAAGACGATCCGACAGGCGATCCGGCAAGCAGCTTCCGGGAAGTATGGTTGCAAAGCTGAAACTTAAACTAATTGACGGAAGGGCACCACCAGGAGTGGAGTCTGCGGCTTAATTTGACTCAACACGGCAAACCTCACCCGGCCTGGACACAGAAAGGATTGACAGATTGATAGCTCTTTCTCAATGCTTTGGGTGGTGATGCATGGCCATTCTGAGTTGGTGGAGCGATTTGTCTGGTTAATTGCGATAACCAACGAGCCTCCTCCGTGCTAATTAGTTACGTGACCCGCGGCGGTGAGGATTGTGTTGACCAGACTCTTATAAGAGAGTGCCTGCTGCTTAGCTGACGATCGAGAAAATTATGGTTGAGGGTCTACAGGTGAGCTGACCATCGCAAACATTATGGGCGAGGGCCTGCTGCTGCTTAGTTGACTCTAGATAACTTCTGCCTGATCGCACTTCCCCGTGACATCAATGATCCATTTGGATGTCTGCCCTATCAACTGTCGATGTTCTTTTATGCGCCTAACATGGTGACCACGGGTAACGGGGAATCAGTGTTCGAATCCGGAGAGGGAGCCTGAGAAACGGAACCACACTTAAGGAAGGCAAGCGCACACGTTATAAAGCAGATGTGGGCCTGGTCAGGTCACTGTCAGAAGAGGACACCGTCTATTGAAAAAAAAATATTATGTCACAGAAATTTTTGGGAAGTGCACATGGTACACAGCAGATGTGGCCATGGTAAGGTCACTGTCAGAAGCGGACATCATTTATGGAAAAACTGCACTGGATATCACTGATATTTTAGGGATACGCACACTTTAAACAGGATATGTAGCGCAGATAATAACTGTCCGCAGCAGAAACCGTCTACGGAAAAAGTGCACTTGATGTCGCTGATATTTTAGGGATGCGCACACTTTAAACAGGAGATGTGGCGTAGTTAATTTAACTTTCTGCAGTAGACACTGTCTACGGAAAAAGTGTACTGGATGTCACTGATATTTTAAGGATGTGCACACTTTAAACAGGAGATGTGGCGCAGATAATTTAACTGTCCGCAGCGGAAACCAGCTATGGAAAAAGTGCACTGGATGTCAAAGATATTTTAGGAATGCACTGTCACGGATGGTGTAACAGAAAACAAGAAGTTCCAAATAAGGATCCGACTGGCTTGATCCGAAACTAAGGAATAAAAGGGTGACCCCTATTTAAGCTCTGAAACTCTCCCTGTCTTCTCAGCCCATGCAAAAATCTCTATGATAGAAAATTGCATGCCCTCGTGCCTCGACTGTATGACACCTGAACAACCTATAATAGTGAGGGGACACGACCACCAGCTCCCTACACTTAATATGGAGGGAGTCAGGGTCACCTAGGATCAAGCAAACAGGAAAATACAAATCAATGAACAGACTTATCTGTAAGGAATTCAAGAGGGGCCTGGATGTATTTCTGGAGCGTAATAATATTACAGGCTATAGCTTCTAGAGAGGGGTCGTTGATCCAGGGAGTTATTCTGATTGCCTGATTGGAGTCGGGAAGGAATTTTTAATTCCCCTAAGGTGGGGAAAATTGGCTTCTACCTCACAGTTTTTTTTTTTGCCTTCCTCTGGATCAACTTGCAGGATAACAGGTGGAACTGGATGGACAAATGTCTTTTTTCGGCCTTATGTACTATGTTACTAGTTGTAGCATCCAGCATGTACACACTCCAGGAAGTTGTATAAACCGCAAAGTGATGCAGTATGTGAAGGGATTTAAAGGGATGCAATCAGTGCAATATAGGGCAATCGTACTCCCTGTAAGGGGGAAACTCCTGAACACCACTCTCAGAAAACACATCCGAAAATTCTGAGAGAAAAGATGGTACAGTCTTAGTAGAAACCTCTGAAACAGATGTCGTGAGGCAATTCTCTCTGCAAAAGTCACTCTAACCATTTATTTGCCTCGCTTGCCAATCAATGGTGGGGTTATGTTTAGTGAGCCAGGGTAGCCCCAACACTAGAGGAGTAGGCAACCCGCTTAGGACGAAACATGACACATCCTCAACATCACTCACAATCAAACGGATATTGTGAACTATGCCCTTTAACGATTTCTGAGAAAGTGGAACGGAATCAATAGCAAAAACAGGTATATCCTTTCCCAAAATGCATACCTGGAAACCATATGTTATAGCAAATTGATTATCAATGAGATTGACAGCTGCTCCACTATCTACAAAAATCTCACAAAAAATGTTCTTGCTCTCTAGCGCCACCCTGGCAGGTAGGACAAAACGAGAACTACAAGCAAACGGAAAACCTTCAATTTCCGCATCAACCTTGCCAATAGTAACAGATGGAACGTTTTTAGAGGATTTTTTTTCTTTTTGTTTCTTTATTACTGTCAAAAAACTGCCTGAATCTCCTAGAGGGACAAACATTTGCCAAATGATTTATACCTCCACAACAGAAACAAACCCTCCTCTGAGAGCTGATTCTTCTATTGTCAGAGGCAAGCAAACCCAGCTGCATGGGTTCCTGCTCAGAGGGGATTGAGAGAGACTGAGACCCCTGCGCACTGAATGAGACCGCCACACTGTCCTTGGACTGAGTATGACAGGAAGGAGTGATCTCTCCTCTCTCTCTAAGATGCCTGTCAATACGAACGGCCCGAGACATGGCAGAGTCCAAGGAGGTAGGTCTCTCATGAAAGGCAAATGCATCTTTCAATCCCTCTGAAAGACCATGGCAAAATTGACTTTGGAGTGCAGCATCATTCCAACCAGTATCAGCTGCCCATCTCCGAAATTCTGAACAGTATATCTCTGCGGACTGTTTACCCTGGCATAAAAGACGTAGTCCAGACTCAACAAGAGCAATACGATCCGGATCATCATATATCTGACCCAGGGCTAAAAAAAAATCATCCACTGAACGGAGGGGCCGTGCCTCCACCGGCAGCGAAAAGGCCCAAGACTGAGCGTTATCCCTGAGCAGCGAGATGATGATCCCCACCCTCTGCTCCTCATCACCAGAGGAATGGGGAAGTAGGCGAAAATGGAGTTTGCAAGCCTCTCTAAAACGAACAAAATTCTCACTACCCCCGGAGAATGTATCCGGGAGCGAGATCTTAGGCTCAGAACAAACTCCATGAACGCAAGCTGAATCGGTCACCTGAAACTGAGATACAGTTTTACGGAGATCTGCTACCTCCAATGAAAGACCCTGCATGTGTTAGTCAAAAGTGAAACTGGATCCATGCTTGAGACGGTTTTGGCGGTTTATAATGTCACGGATGGTGTAACAGAAAACAAGAAGTTACAAATAAGGATCCGACTGGCTTGATCCGAAACTAAGGAATAAAAGGGTGACCCCTATTTAAGCCCTAAAACTCTCCCTGTCTTCTCAGCCCATGCAAAAATCTCTATGATAGAAAATTGCATGCCCTCGTGCCTCGACTGTATGACACCTGAACACCCTATAATAGTGAGGGGACACGACCACCAGCTCCCTACACTTAATACGGAGGGAGTCAGGGTCACCTAGGATCAAGCCAACAGGAAAACACAAATCAATGAATAGACTTATCTGTAGAAGGATCAGTTGTAGCATCCAGCATGTACACACTCCAGGAAGTTGTATAAACCGCAAAGTGATGCAGTATGGGAAGGGATTTAAAGGGATGCAATCAGTGCAACTACATGACAGCTGAGGGAGGCTAACGAGATGACAAAACGAAAGCAAAACAAAAGAACCTCAAGCAGGAGGTTCTGAAGAACGTCTGTCAGAGCTTCTCAGATGTCTGGTGGTGACAGTCGCACACTTCAAACAGGAGATGTGGCGTGGATAATGTAACTGCCCGCAGCGGACACCGTCTACAGAAAAAGTGCACTGGATGTCACTAATATTTTAGGGATGCGCACACTTTAAACAGGAGATATGGCGCAGATAATTTAACGGTCTGCAGCCGACACCGTCTACAGAAAAAGTGCACTGGATGTAACTGATATTTTAGGGATGCACACACTTTAAACAGGAGATGTGGCGCGGATAATTTAACTGTCCGCAGGGGACACCGTCTACGGAAAAAGTGCACTGGATGTCACTGATATTTTAGGGATGCGCACACTTTAAACAGGAGATGTGGCGCGGATAATTTAACTGTCCGCAGGGGACCCCGTCTACGGAAAAAGTGCACTGGATGTCACTGATATTTTAGGGATGCGCACACTTAAAACAGGAGATGTGGCGCGGATAATTTAACTGTCCGCAGGGGACACCGTCTACGGAAAAAGTGCACTGGATGTCACAGATATTTTAGGGATGCACACACTTTAACCACTTCAGCCCCGCTAGCTGAAACCCCCTTCATGACCAGAGCACTTTTTACACTTCGGCACTACACTCCTTTCACCGTTTATCGCTCGGTCATGCAACTTACCACCCAAATGAATTTTACCTCCTTTTCTTCTCACTAATAGAGCTTTCATTTGGTAGTATTTTATTGCTGCTGACATTTTTACTTTTTTTGTTATTAATCAAAATGTAACGATTTTATTTGCAAAAAATATGACATTTTTCACTTTCAGCTGTAAAAGTTTGCAAAAAAAACGACATCCATATATAAATTTTTCAACAAATTTATTGTTCTACATGTCTTTGATAAAAAAAAAATGTTTGGGCAAAAAAAAAAAATGGTTTGGGTAAAAGTTATAGCGTTTACACACTATGGTACAAAAATGTGAATTTCCGTTTTTTGAAACAGCTCTGATTTTCTGAGCACCTGTCATGATTCCTGAGGTTCTACAATGCCCAAACAGTAGAAAAACCCCACAAATGACCCCATTTCGGAAAGTAGACACCCTAAGGTATTCGCTGATGGGCATAGTGAGTTCATATAACTTTTTATTTTTTGTCACAAGTTAGCGGAAAATGATGATGATTTTTATTTTTTTATTTTTTTCTTACAAAGTCTCATATTCCACTAACTTGCGACAAAAAATATAAAATTCTAGGAACTCACCATGACCCTCACAGAATACCTTGGGGTGTCTTCTTTCCAAAATGGGGTCACTTGTGGCGTAGTTATACTGCCCTGGCAATTTAGGGGCCCAAATGTGTGAGAAGTACTTTGCAATCAAAATGTGTAAAAAATGACCGGTGAAATCCGAAAGGTGCACTTTGGAATATGTGCCCCTTTGCCCACCTTGGCAGCAAAAAAGTGTCACACATCTGGTATCGCCGTACTCAGGAGAAGTTAGGGAATGTGTTTTGGGGTGTCATTTTACATACCCATGCTGGGTGAGAGAAATATCTCGGCAAAAGACAACTTTTCCCATTTTTTTATACAAAGTTGGCATTTAACCAAGATATTTTTCTCACCCAGCATGGGTATATGTAAAATGACACCCCAAAACACATTCCCCAACTTCTCCTGAGTACGGCGATACCAGATGTGTCACACATTTTTGCTGCCAAGGTGGGCAAAGGGGCACATATTCCAAAGTGCACCTTTCGGATTTTGCAGGCCATTTTTTACACATTTTGATTGCAAGGTACTTCTCACACATTTGGGCCCCTAAATTGCCAGGGTATTATAACTACGCCACAAGTGACCCCATTTTGGAAAGAAGACACCCCAAGGTATTCCGTGAGGGGCACTGCGAGTTCCTCGATTTTTTTTTTTTTATCACAAGTTAGCGGAAAATGATGATTTTTTTTTTCTCTTTTTTCCTTACAAAGTCTCATATTCCACTAACTTGCGACAAAAAATAAAAAATTCTAGGAACTCACCGTGCCCCTCACAGAATACCTTGGGGTGTCTTCTTTCCAAAATGGGGTCACTTGTGGCGTAGTTATACTGCCCTGGCAATTTAGGGGCCCAAATGCGTGAGAAGTACTTTGCAATCAAAATGTGTAAAAAATGGCCTGCAAAATCCGAAAGGTGCACTTTGGAATATGTGCCCCTTTGCCCACCTTGGCTGCAAAAAAGTGTCACACATCTGGTATCGCCATACTCAGGAGAAGTTGGGGAATGTGTTTTGGGGTGTCATTTTACATATACCCATGCTGGGTGAGAGAAATATCCTGGCAAAAGACAACTTTTCCAATTTTTTTATACAAAGTTGGCATTTGATCAAGATGTTTATCTCACCCAGCATGGGTATATGTAAAATGACACCCCAAAACACATTCCCCAACTTCTCCTGAGTACGGCGATACCAGATGTGTGACACTTTTTTGCAGCCTAGATGCGCAAAGGTGCCCAAATTCCTTTTAGGAGGGCATTTTTAGACATTTGGATCCCAGACTTATTCTCACGCTTTAGGGCCCCTAAAAAGCCAGGGCAGTATAAATACCCCACATGTGACCCCACTTTGGAAAGAAGACACCCCAAGGTATCCAATGAGGAGCCTGGCAAGTTCATAGAATTTTTTTTTTTCGCATAAGTTAGCGGAAATTGATTTTTTTTTTTGTTTTTTCTCACAAAGTCTCACTTTCCGCTAACTTAGGACAAAAATTTAAATCTTTCATGGACTCAATATGCCCCTCAGCAAATACCTTGGGGTGTCTTCTTTCCAAAATGGGGTCAGTTGTGGGGTGTTTGTACTGCCCTGGCATTTGAGGGTCTCCGCAATCATTACATGTATGGCCAGCATTAGGAGTTTCTGCTATTCTCCTTATATTGAGCATACAGGTAATGAGATTTTTTTTTCCGTTCAGCCTCTGGGCTGAAAGAAAAAAATGAACGGCACAGATTTCTTCATTCGCATCGATCAATGTGGATGAAAAAATCTCTGCCAAAAAAAAAAAAAATGGAGGGGAAAGGCGTCTGCCAGGACATAGGAGCTCCGCCCTACATCCATACCCACTTAGCTCGTATGCCCTGGCAAACCAGATTTCTCCATTCACATCAATCGATGTGGATGAATAAATCATTGCCGGGATTTTTATTTATTTTTATATATATACAAAGTGTTTGCCAAAGCATAGGAACGCCGCCTCCTCCTCAACTCGTATGCTTCGGCAAACGTATCTGTTACTGCAGAGTAGAAATCTCGTCTTGCAGCGCCGCATACACCGACTTGCGTGTAATCTGACAGCAGCGCAATGCTTCTGTCAGAATGCACATCGGTGCTGCAGCTAGTCGATCGGTTGGTCCACCTGGAAGGTAAAAAAAAGAAAAGAAAAAAAAAGAAAAAACCAGGCCGCAACGCAATAATTTTATTAACTTTGCAACAGAACATATAAACTTTAACTTTTTGATCTAAACATTAACCTTTTTGCTTACTGGTGTTTGTTTTTTTTTTGTTTTTTTTTACCTTTATAGAACAAACCTCTCCTTCCCCATGGGTCAATGTGCAAAGCGCAAATCGCCCAAGATGTGCAGATGTGGCGAAGTGCGTTATGCACTTTGTCCCAGGTGAAAGGAGACGTTTGCAGCAGCAGTGAGTGAATGGGCCCTAATAGCCCTGTGTGCCTGTCCTGGTGAGATGATCCCTATGCTAGGTGTACCTGTGTGTGGTACTTCCGGAAAAACACTCCCCTAAGCATAGGGCAGGGTGGTCAGGACAGTCAGGACAGAAATAGCGGGTGTCACGCCTTATTCCACTCCTGCTACAGACACGACATTTTTCTCGGGGTGGCGGTCGGTTTGAGGTACCAGCAACGACACTGGGGAAATGTCGCTCGTGTAGACGGCTAACTACACTGGTGGATGGGGCCACGGAACCTCCTGGGTACAGGAGGTTCGCGATGATCTCTTCCTGAAATTTGAGGAAGGATCCAGTTCTCCCAGCCTTACTGTAGAGAACAAAACTATTATACAGAGCCAATTGAATCAAATATACAGACACCTTCTTATACCAGCGTCTGGTTCTGCGGGAAACTAAATACGGAGACAACATCTGGTCATTGAAGTCCACCCCTCCCATGTGAAGGTTATAGTCGTGGACTGAGAGGGGCTTTTCAATGACACGGGTTGCTCGCTCAATTTGTATTGTCGTGTCTGCGTGAATGGAGGAGAGCATGTAAACGTCACGCTTGTCTCTCCATTTCACCGCGAGCAGTTCTTCGTTACACAGTGCGGCCCTCTGCCCCCTTGCAAGACGGGTGCTAACGAGCCGTTGGGGGAAGCCCGCGCGACTAGTTCGCACGGTACCACAGGCGCCAATCCGTTCTAGAAACAAATGCCTAAAGAGGGCCACACTTGTGTAGAAATTGTCCACATAAAGATGGTACCCCTTGCCGAATAAGGGTGACACCAAGTCCCAAACTGTCTTCCCACTGCTCCCCAGGTAGTCAGGGCAACCGACCGGCTCCAGGGTCTGATCTTTTCCCTCATAGATCCGAAATTTGTGGGTATAGCCTGTGGCCCTTTCACAGAGCTTATACAATTTGACCCCATACCGGGCGCGCTTGCTTGGGATGTATTGTTTGAAGCCAAGGCGCCCGGTAAAATGTATCAGGGACTCGTCTACGCAGATGTTTTGCTCTGGGGTATACAAATCTGCAAATTTCAGGTTGAAATGGTCTATGAGGGGCCGAATTTTGTGGAGCCGGTCAAAAGCAGGGTGGCCTCTGGGATGGGAGGCGGTGTTGTCACTAAAGTGCAGGAAACGCAGGATGGTCTCAAATCGTGTCCTGGACATAGCAGCAGAGAACATGGGCATGTGATGAATCGGGTTCGTGGACCAATATGACCGCAATTCATGCTTTTTTGTCAGGCCCATGTTGAGGAGGAGGCCCAGAAAAGTTTTAAGTTCGGAAACTTGGACTGGTTTCCACCGGAAATGCTGGGCATAAAAGCTTCCCGGGTTAGCGGTGATAAATTGTGTGGCATAACGGTTTGTCTCTGCCACAACTAAGTCTAAGAGCTCCGCAGTCAAGAACAGCTCAAAAAATCCCAGGGCCGAATCGATCTGAGCTGTCTCAACCCGAACTCCAGACTGGGCGGTGAAAGGGAAAACTACAGGTGCGGCTGAAGTTGGGGACTGCCAATCAGGGTTTGCCAGCACCTCAGGGACTCTAGGGGCTCTACGGGCACGTCTTTGCGGTGGCTGCGACGGGGTCACTACTGCACGTGCCACCGTACCAGCTTCAACTGCCCTTCTGGTGCTCGCTACTTCACCATGTTCTACGGCAGTGCTGGTACTAGGTCCAGGAAGGGCTGGGCTGCTGGTGTATGCCTCACCACGTAATCCGACAGCACCAGCCCCACTCTGCTGCTCTTGAAGCGGATCCTGCGCAACCTGCGGTCTAGCGACACGGGGCCGGGTACGCCTGGTGGTATCAGGGACCTCAGCCTCCTCGTCCGAACTTTGGGTCAGAGAGCCACTGCTTTCTACAGGTTCGTATTCTGACCCGCTGGATTCGTCAGAAGATGGTTCCCATTCCTCATCCGACTGGGTCAGAAGCCTGTAGGCCTCTTCAGAGGAATACCCCCTGTTTGACATGTGGGCAACTAAATTTAGGGGTATTCCCTGAGACTACCCAAGAAAAAAAAAGCAAGCCTGTCTTACAAATGGGAGGCTAGCGAAGTACCGGAGGCCGCTGCGGTTGATAAAAAATATCAAAACAGATTTTTTGTCACTGCGGTGGGGCGGGCGTGGGTGAACGCACGTGTGGGCGACCGATCAGGCCTGATCGGGCAAACACAGCGTTTTGGGTGGAGGGCGAACTAAAGTGACACTAATACTATTATAGATCTGACCGTGATCAGTTTTGATCACTTCCAGATACTATAAAAGTACAAATGCTGATTAGCGATACGCTAATCAGCGAATAACGGACTGCGGTGCGGTGGGCTGGGCGCTAACCGATCCCTAAACTACCTAACCAAGGGGCCTAAACTATACTGAAACCTAACGGTCAATACCAGTGAAAAAAAAAAGTGACAGTTTGCACTGATCACTTTTTTCCTTTCACTAGTGATTTACAGGGGCGATCAAAGGGGTGATCAAAGGGTTAATTGGGGTTCAGGGGGGGTGATCTGGGGCTAGTATGTGATGTTTGGTGTACTCACTGTGTAGCCTGCTCCTCTGCTGGATCCAACCGACGAAAAGAACCAGCAGAGGAGCAGGCAGCCATATAACAGATCATATTTACAAATATGATCTGTTATCTGGCCTTTGATTGGATTTTTTAAAAATCAGCAACCTGCCAGCCACGATCATTGGCCGGCAGGTTGCTGACTAAATACTCCTCGACGAGATGCCGGCCCGCGATGCGCATGCGCGGGCCGGCTGTGACGAAATCTCGCATCTCGCGAGATGACGCGCCGATGCGTCCAGGAGGAATAAATCAACCACCTCCAGGACGCATCGGTGCGTACAGCGGTCGGGAGGAGGTTAAACAGGAGATGTGGCCCAAATAATTTAACTATCCGCAGCGGCTTATTACACGGTATTTTGCGCAGGCTTTTGGGTCTTCCTATTACACTCCCTACACTGTCTGCCCCTTCCTATGCACAGCTCTCCCTAACACTGAGCAATTTAGCGCAGGTTGCGCTACAAACATATATTGCTGCTGACACACACAACAGTCCTTGCAGTCCTTGACTTTTGGGTCTCTGAAACATTTTTTGTATAGAAATAACATTCAATTACACTCCCTACACTGTCTGTCCCTTCCTATGCTCAGCTCTCCCTGACTTCGAATGAGCCGAACACGTGTGATCGGGTGCTATATAGAACCCAATGATGCGTTCCAGCCAGCCAATTACTGTAATGCCAGTACCCAACATGGCAACTGGCCTTACAGTGAGGGCAGTACTTACCTGCACATTTATTGGCTGCTTAGCAGCCGCAAAACGTGCGGGGAGGAGACTCGAGCATTATGCTCGATCACATGCGGTACTCGGCTCGAATACCGCCATGTGCCAAGCATAGCAATGCTCGAGCCAAACTGGTATTCGGCCGAGCATGCTCGCTGAACACTTCTGCCAATCATCAGCAGATGGGTGAGAGAGCAGGAGATTATGAATAGCCATGACTCTTCTCAGGTAGATTTGACTCTTTTCAAGGCCTGGGCTGCAATGGTTATGATGATGGTTCTCAGCAACCACTTACTTTTAGCTCATGAGTGACACACCGCTGAAATCAGCATTTCTGTCACTATTTTATTCTGACCTCAGTGAGATCAGCATAAAGTTGATGACAGATTCTCTTTAAGGAAACAGCGATTTTCCATTTTTAGTGTTTTCGATTTTTACTCCCTGTCTTCCCACAGACAACTTCACAATCACATAGCCATCTGAGGGTTTGATTTTTGCAGCACCATTTTATATTGCATATAATGTAGTGAGAAGCCGGAAAAAATTCCAAATAAGTGGAATTGGAAAAACACAATTCCCACCATTTTATGGGTTTCGTTCTTCTAGCATTCCGTGTGTGGTAAAACTGATCTGTCACCTTCATTCTCCAGGTTAGTACGATTACAACTATACCACATTTATATCGTTTTTCTTGTGTTTTAAGACTCAATGTGGTTGCTGTAGGGGACACATATTTAATTCCAGGCTATAATGTTTTTATAAGTTCCAAATTGGGATATAGCACAGAAACATATTTTATCATGACCTAACAAATTGTGTTACATTGCACACTATAAAGTCTGCAGAAAATAATAGGTAGCCTAGTCTTACCATGATTCTGTTTAGATATATTAAACGATAATAATTTATCTCTTTAGGCACCATGGAAGATAGCCTCCTTTCCTAAAGGACCCTATTAGACTTGTTCCCAATAACTGGCCTGTATAATCAAGCAGCCAATCAAATGTTCATTTGTCGGCTGACGAGCATCTTTCATTAGAACAAAAGATGCCGATTACCGGCAGCACATCTCCCTGTGTAATCAGGGGTGTGCTGACAAAAATCTATAGAAATTTATACTGGCGGAACAACTGCAGTAATAATTGTCCCTTCCGACATTCAGTTTGCATCAGCCTGTGTAATCAGAGTGGGGCAAACGAGTGCGATTGGATGCGTTATTATTCATCGGCACTTGCACTGGCCAAAAATCAGGCAGTGTAAAAAAGCCCTTAGGCCTCTTTCGCACAAGCGTGTCTTGATTAGGTCCGGATGCGTCCCGGTGCATTGCGGCAAACCCATGTGAGTAGGTACGCAATTGCAGTCAGTTTTGACTGCGATTGCGTTCTGTTGTTCAGTTTTTATCGCGCGGGTGCAATACGTTTTGCACGCGCGTGATAAAAAACTGAATGTGGTACCCAAACCTTTTACCATGGTGATGGGTCATGTGACGGACCACGTGATGAACGTAGTGACATCATCAAAGGTCCTATTCCTAACAAAAGAAGACAGAAGAGATGCTGGCTGCGCGAACAAGTGGATTAAGGTGAGTTAAAAAATTGTTTCTTTTTTTTTTAACCCCTCCAGACCTATTGTACCATGCAGTCTGTATTCAGAATGCTATTATTTTCCCTTATAACCATGTTATAAGGGAAAATAATAATGATCGGGTCCCCATCCCGACCGTCACCTAGCAACCATGCGTGAAAATCTCACCGCATCCGTACTTGCTTGCGGATGCTTGCGATTTTCACGCACCCTTATTCATTTCTATGGGACCTGCGTTACGTGAAAAACGCACAAAGAGGAGCATGCTGCAACTTTCACGCAACGCACAAGTGCACAGCCCCATAGAAATGAATGGGTCCGGATTCAGTGCGGGTGCAATGCGTTCACCTCCCGCATCGCACCCGCGCGGAAATCTCGCCCGTGTGAAAGGGGCCTAAGTATGACATTCTTCTGTTCTATTTCCAAGGGGACTTCTACACTGTATATGGACAGGATGGCAGGATGTAGCATGCAGGATTCTATTACCTGCAGTACTGTTGCAGTGTGTTCTGCTACATATAATTTATGGATAATATTCCCCTTCAAATTCAAATAAATAAAAAACATGTTTGTAGAAGTATAAAACACCATAAAAATGATGTTAAGAGAGGAAAAATTAAAAAGCCTCTGTCAGCATGATCAACCCTATTAAATCAGGCATACTGCCTGGTAGGATTGATCTTTCTAATTAAGGCGATACCTTCTTTTGTTTTTAGTGTGAACAGCTGCAGATGAATTATTACCTGTATTTCTATGTAAATTAGTTAGTTGGAGCACTGAGGGACTGGCTTTGCCCCAGTGTTCAGCACACTCCACCCTGCCATTTCTTTGACAGGGCAAGATGCTTCTGCACTATGGTTCACAAACTTGGCACCCGCACTCTAGATCTGCTGTTTGCCAAGCAGTGCAGATTCACAGTGTCGATGTCATTCCACCCAAAAGTGTTCCTCTGTCTCTGAAGGAGCCGACCTGTCCATTTCTGAGTTGAATCACAACGTCAGCTCCTGCACACTGGGAATCTGTGTTGCATGGCATGCAGTAGCAGGTCCGAAACGCCCGCGGTGAGTTTGTGGGTCACAACATAGGTGCAAAAGACAGAGCAGTACTCCTGGCGCTACAGCCAGCTCTTCAGCACTTTAACTCATTTGCATAAATATAGAAGTAAATATAACAAGCTAAAAACAAAAAAAGGATATTGTTTTAATCGACATGATCAACCCTACTAGGCAGTATGCCTGGTTTTATGGCTGATCTTGCTGACAGAGGCTCTTTAAATTTAGTAATAAAATCTGACATGTCCGTCACATGACTCCTCCCCCATCGCCCAAACGAAGAGGAGGTTGTCAGTATAGCAACAATACCAGATAATAAATGGAACGAAGGGGCGGGTGTCATGGAATAGGTAATTTCTCACAGCAGGCCATACAAATGTTGGGCCATCTGCTTATGTGGGCGCTCCCGATTTCCAGGCCGAGTGCAGCTGTTACCGCTGAACCACTGGCTGTAATAAGATGTTACATTTAGCAGTGTTATTGGAGAATTAGAATATAATTCTGCTGGAATAAAACATGTCGGGCGCAACTGTCAAGTAGCTAATTCAAATGCTAACTATGCATTTAACATATTTCTTATCTACTGCAGGTTTCTCTTCATCACTTTTGTCAGCTTGCTTTGTATCCGTGCTTACAAAAGACACGTTTAAGTCTGTACATGTTTATAGCTTCGTAGCATGAAATGCTGATTAAAGAGAAAACGTGTCAGATCTATTCTCACCTCCAAATTGAGACAACCGTACCGATCAGACAAAGATAACCACAGAACTGCTTAAAGTTTACATTACAATGTAGAGTGTGGTCGGAATATATTTAAATATCTCAAAAGACAAAATAATAATTCAAGATACCGGTACATGTCATCATGGTCAAGGTACTACTCCAGACAGAACCTTTTATTTCTCATTATCCATATAGCACAACATATTTCACAGTGGTCTCCATGTCATCAATGGAGCTCACTGTCTAGTTCCCAAATACACAGTTACAGCAGCTATACATTAATTTCCCATTATCCATATATTTACAACACAATCCATAGTGTCGCCCATGTCATCAATGGAGAGCACTGTCTGGAGCTCTAGAAAAGTACGAATTCTCTTTTTCATAGATGCAACCCATAGGGAGATCCTAAAGCAAAGGTTCCGAGGAAAATGTACAAAAAATAATTATCCCACAGAAGGAAGAAAATTATCTTTTTTAGTGCTGCCCACCCACAGAAAGTAAAGAAAGTCCTCCAAAATGTATGTAAAAACAACTTAAAATTTATGGAATAACCCCTTTAAAAGTGGACATGGAAATGAATTGATTGATGGTGGGTCTAACAGATCATATCCCTTTTTGTGGACATAGTGTCCCAGTCCAACATTAAACTAAAGTACCTCTCTATAGTACCTATTCTTAATGACTCCAACATGAAATGCTGTGCAAAAAGAAAATGGGAATATACTTCATTCTGGTATAAACAGAAAATAAATCTGGTATTTGTACAGGTAACACATGTTCCTATCAAGAATTGACCCTCATCACATGAATGAGACCATCACTAATCACTGCTTAAAGGGATAGTCCTGCCTAGGAGTTGACAACCCCAATCATTGTAACTGGTTCCCAATAAAAATAAAAATAAACTCACCTGTCTGCAGTCCCACTGTTCCTGTGCTACTGTCCTGCTTTTTTTTTTTTTTTGCATTTTTTTTTGTTTTGTTTTTTAAAGGGCACAGATTACCAATAGGGTTGTGAGTGAATTGAAGTTGATGAAGTGGAATTCAATCTGAATTTCAGGAAAAATTTGCTTTGTTACAAAGTCAACTTTCCTCATGCTTTGTGGTAACAAACTGGATTTTTTCTAAAACGGCTGCTGCACATGTTAGAAAGAGGAAGTAAGAAGCCCGGGAACGAGGGATCACTCATAATGCCGTGCAGCCAATCTGCAGATAGCCAGCCCCTGTGATGTCACAGCCCTATAAAAACCCTCATCCTGCCCGGCCATTTTCCAGTGAACTTAGTGCAGGGAGAGAGGTAACAAACACTAGGGACAGTGGTTAGGAAAGACTTTATTCACAAAATATTACTATTGAGCAGTTCAGGGACAGCTAAGTGATAGTGTAGGGATATAATAGGCAGACTTTATCCACACTTTTGGGAGAGAGCAGGGGTCAATTGAACAATGTAAAGCTTGGCTAAGAAGTTATTCTATTACACCTTGCTACACTAATTGGGGTTAAAAAGAATTATTTTATAAATAACTAATTACATAAATCCTTGATTCTGGGGTGAAATTGCAGTCTGATACTACAGATTGTATGATGTTCACGTTCTTTTTTACATAATTCAATCCATTAAGGCTCCATTCACACGGCCGTGGTGTGTTGCGGACCTGCAAATTTCAGATCCGCAACACACCAGCCTGGCACCCCTATAGAAATGCCTATTCTTGTCCGCAAGCTGCGGACAAGAATAGGACATGTTCTATCTTTTGCGGAGCTGCGGACCCGAAGATCGGGGCCGCCCTCCGCAAATGCGGATGCGGACAGCACACTGTGTGCTGTCCGCATCCATTCCGTCCCCATAGAAAATGAATGGGTCCGCACCCGTTCTGAAAAATTGCGGAACGGATGCGGACCCATTTGCGGACGTGTGAATGGAGCCTAATCCTTGATTGTCTAATTGGGGTGAAATTGAGGCCCAATACTAGTGTTTTTGGAGTGTTAGTCATTTTATAGTATGGTACATCCATTCATCCTTTATTCTGGGGTTAAAATTGCAGCCTGATGCTACAGATTTTAGGGTGTTCACATTCTTTTTTACATAATTCATTCCACACTTACAGTTACTGTTATAGTACATTATTTTGACAGACAGGTGCCAGGCTCTTCTAAGGGAACGGGCAGTGACAAAAATGTTTCTGGAGCTGACAGAAGTGGTAACAAAAGAAGGGGAGTGGTAGCAGCAGTCGCAGCAACAGGCCAGAGCTGGCAGTGTCATTTAGAGGTGGTGTTTTGACCAGCAACCCAGCTGCCTTTGAATGGTTGACTTGGTCTTCAACTTCATCTCAACTGACATCAGACACCCCCAGTTAGAAGTTGGTGGGTTCCTCTGACACCATGCTTAGTTGGCATGGCTCAGGAACAAGCTCTGTGCCCCCATCTGTCCGGAACCTGCCCCTGTCATTTTCTGTTCCTTCTGTTCAGGAAGTATTGTATGCCATCAGCTCTGCTCCACTTTTCAGCGAGGACAGTCAGCAGGAACTACCCAGCCAAGATGTGGAGGAAAGATCTGCTGCTTCTTCCGGCAGGCGGGCAAGTAGCGACGAATAGAGTCACGTGAGAGCGAGTGTTCAAGCAGCCAGAGATGCGGCCCTGAGACTGGTGAGAGTGACATCAGTGACGTGTAGACAGTAGTGGATGATGATGTAGCTGATCACACATGGAAGCCGGGTAAAGAGGGGGCTTCCTCATCATCATCATCATCATCAGGGGATGAGTGTGGCAGCTTGCGCGTGAGGCAGCTGCTGAGCCACAAGGGCTGCAGAGTGAGGTCTGGAGCTAAACATGCCTGAGGTAGACTGTCTGCTATGCAGGAACCTACCTGTCCGGAAAGAAGAAGTGGTGCACGGGTTCACTGAGGCAGTGGCTGCGGTGTCACGTTGTTCTGTACCTGGTTTAACTGGGCAAACTGAATCACACCAGGGAGGAACTGCTCCACGTCCTTCAAGAGGAAACTGAATCCTGGCTGTCTCTTCGCCAACTGAAGATTGGAACCAGGGTCACCAATTAGGGGAAGAACATTGTGTCAGTGCTGAGTCAAGAACGGCAGACCCATGCGCCCTGCATGGCGCACATCTTTAATCTAGTTGTAAAGTGGTTCCTGAAGTCTTTCACTCAACTGCAAGACATCCTGAAAATAGCCAGGAAACTGTGCATGCACTTCAACCACTCCATGACTGCTGGAGGGGGGTGGGGGAGCAGGAGCAGCACCAGCTTGATCAGCAGCAATTTAAGTTTGTAGTCTCTAATTAGCACTTTTCCCCGCCTACTAAAGAAACCACCCATCAACGGCAGCAGGAGGACATGGAGCAGAACCTGAACCAGCAGGTGGTAACATACTTGGACTGCACCTTCGCACCCCAGATCCAATATCTCCTGGACTACTGGGCAGCCGAACTTGATTTCTGGCTGCAACTGGCCGAGTTTGCCCTGGACAAGCTTTCCTGCCCTGCCAGTAGTGTGGCATCAGAGCGAGTGTTTAGTGCGGCAGGGGGCATAGTTATCGCAAAAAGAACTTTCCAGACAAAATGTTGAGACGCTAACCTTTGTAAACATGAATCAGGGGTAGATCAGCCAGTATTTCCACATGCTAGTGCCTGATGCATCAGAGTAGATTATTCTGGGTGCCACACCAGAACTTTGTGAAAAAAGACCCTTTTCTTCTGGCCACCTGCTTCAGCCACTATTCTGATGCCATCTTCTCCTACTGTGACCCACTATCTTGTGCTGTTACTGCCAGTGCTGATGCCCCCCACCTCCCCACTCTGCGACTGCTCCACTGTGTTGATTCTTCATGCGGTTGCCACCCTCACCACTCTGTGATGGGGTCTAGTGTCCATTTGGCCTTGTCATCACCATTTATTTCACCCTTCTTCTGATCTGTCAGAAGGATGGAAAAATGGAAAACACAACGGATCCTGTCTTTGAAGAATCTGTAAGGTCTCTATCACATGGTCCCTATTTTGCATCAGGATATGCTCATGATTTGGAAGCTAAAAGCAGGAGTGATAACAAAACACAGAAGACATACAAATATTCCAA
Source organism: Bufo gargarizans (assembly GCF_014858855.1). Taxonomy (NCBI): domain Eukaryota; kingdom Metazoa; phylum Chordata; class Amphibia; order Anura; family Bufonidae; genus Bufo; species Bufo gargarizans. Next base: position 262,572,762 of record NC_058083.1, read on the forward strand.
TCACACATCATTTCTGTTTGTGGCCTCATTTAATATAAAATATAGCTTTTATTATTCTTTTTTAAAAAAAAGAAAAGCCCTTTGTGAGGTTAAAAAGGAAGACAGCATTTAGTTGGGTAAATAGTTGTCGATATGTATTTTTCTTTTAATTAGCAAGTGCAGAAATTGCAATCTCTAAGTAGGGGAATATTTGCATTCATACTTCCCCTATGAGTACTAAATATAGAGATTGTATCTCTTTGTATCTCTCTGTTTATATTATAGCAATAGATTCATTCACCTCCCTTGAGTCTATTACTGATATAGTTATTTCTACAAATGACTGCCTGATCTGCACTGTTTATATCAGAAGAAGCATATCACTGAACTTCAGGCATATAGCGTTTGGCTATAGTTACAGCCTAGTCCAGTGATGGCTAACCTTGGCACTCCAGCTGTGGTAAAACTACAACTCCCAAGATGCCCCCTTTGCTTGGCTGCTTTCAGAACTCTATAGAAATAAATGGAGCATGCTGGGAGTTGTAGTTTCACCACAGCTGGAGTGCCAAGGTTAGCCATCACTGGCCTAGTCATTTCATTCATTTGTAATAGCACATGTATCCTTTAGACTGAAGTCCTTATTTCATATATAAATTCCTTACCTGGATCAGTTTGTTCGGGCGCCTGCAATGTGCCCTGCTGGTCTTAAACACTAAATGCTGTTGCTACATTAAAACACTAAAGTGAGTTCCCCCAACATTGTTTCACCGAGTAAACCGCATCTTCAGGGGTATCAGAAACTGTTGCTTCTCTCTATTTGTTTATCTGAGGGTATACAATATTTCTATTCTATTTATTTCTTACTGTTATGAGGAAGCATACCTATCTATAATAGCTCTATTAATCATTATTTCTCTCTTTTTATTAATCTGGGAGATTAAGAAGGTAGAAAACAAGTAGAGTCTCAAATAAATCTATATTCCTCTCATGCATTACATTATGTTTTTTAAGAGATTGTCTATATGTTCATTTTACAATATTCAGCTCATTACAGGCTTGGTAATGTTTAGGGGCTTATTATAAATTTCTATTGTTGCTTAATTTTAATTATTTCCCACATAGTTTTTAAATAAAAGCTGAGAAACAGAAAACCTTGATTAACTCTGTATATCTACCTGACCTTATTTTGTAGTAATTTTCAATCCAGATTCCCCCCTCCTCTCTATGTCCCAGTTGTGCCTTTTCAATGCCCCAGAGTTTCAAGATATTAAGTTATTATCATGAACATACTTGATATGTTGAGAAACCGACATATCTTTATTAGACTCGATAGCACTGAGATGTCCTGATATGCGACGTCTTAGTTCTTGTGTTATTTTGTCCACATAAAGTTTGGGGCAGGTGCATGCAGCTATAGATATAACTCCCTGGGTTTTACAGGTTATTAATTGTCTAATCTCATACTTTTTTCCATCATTAGGGTTGGTAAAACTCCATATCCTAGGAATGTATTTACAGAAATAACAGTCACCACAAGGTGTTGAGCCTCTAGGTCAATTTCCACTATTCTCATGTACATCTGTTTTATCCTGGAAGAAGCTATAGACCAAATAGTCCTTTAGGTTGGGACCTCTACGGTAAGTTATACTTGGACAGGGACTCAGAACGGATTTTAAATCTTTATCTTCTAAGGACTTTGCATGTTTATTTTGTTTAACCATCATATGTACCAGTGCATCTGATGGTTCTCTTGTATGTATTGTAACAATTCACCACGTTTTGCTTTTTTAGCCCTATTGAATGCCTTCTTCAAGGAGTGTGTGGGATAACCACTTTCTCGAAATCTGGTGAGCAGTTCACTGCTTTCTACTAAAAATAGCTCTTCATTAGTGATGGACGAACATCGGCTGGGACGATTCGCAAACGTCAGGTCATATTTGCAGCCACCAAATACTTACTAGAAGTGCACAAATCGCCCCACAACGACAGTGACATACTAGAAGGGGATCAATGGCAAAAATTCCTCCCAAAAAATATGTATTTTAATCAGGGGCCATTTTTATGTCTCTTATAGGGAAACTATCAAAAATGTGCCCTGCTGGAGCCTAGAAATGTTTTATTTTAGGCCACGGGAGTACAGGCCCCTAACATTAGGCATTCACCGGACAGAAAACATCAAATGAATATGTGGCTGGAGGTATATTAGACGGTCATTAGACATTAATTTTACTGCAGGCCAGTGGAGTACAGGCCCCAAACATTAGGCATTCAACAGACATTAAACATCAAGTGATTATGTGGCTGGAGGTATATTAGATGGTCATTGGATATCAATTTTATTGCAGGCCAGTGGAGTACAGGCCCCAAAAATTATTAATTCACAGTACAGAAAAGAAAAATTGATAATGTGGCTGGAGGTACATTAGGCAGTCGCCGTATAACAATTTTACTGTTGGCTAGTAAGATTACAGGCCCAAAAAGTTATGCATTCACAGGACAGAAAACATCAAGTGATTATGTGGCTGGAGGTATATTAGACGGTCATTGAATAACAATTTTACTGCAGGCCAGTGGAGTACAGGCCACAAAAATTATTTATTCACAGGACAGAAAACATCAAGTGATTATGTGGCTGGAGGTATATTAAAAAGTCATAGGATATCAATTTTACTGCAGACCAGTACAAATACATGTCAAATACATATGTTTAAAAGAACTAAAAATATAAATTGGATTAAAAACGAAATCCTCCTCTTGATAAAATCACAAATGATAATAGGTGAAATTTGATAACACTTTTCATCACAGGTGTTAAATTCATCCAAGGCCCCAACAATTAGGCATTCACCGTAGAGAAAAGATCCAGTGATTATGTGTCTGGAGGTATATTAGACGGTCAATGGATATCAATTTTACTGCAGGCCAGTGGACTACAGGCCCCAAAAATTATTCATTCACCAGACAAAAAAGAACAATTGATAATGTGGCTGGAGGTACATTAGGTGGACACCGTATAAGAATTTTACTGTTGGCCAGTTAGATTACAGGCCCCAAAAATGATGCATTCACCGTACAGAAAAGAACAAATGATATTGTGGCTGGAGGTACATTAGGCAATCACTGTGTAACAATTATACTGTTGGCCAGTTAGATTACAGGCCCCAAAAATTATGCATTCACCGTACAGAAAAGATCAAGTGATTATGTGGCTGGAGGTATATTAGACGGTCCTTGGATATCAATTTTGCTGCAGGCCAGTGGAGTACAGGCCCCAAACATTAGGCATTCACCGTACAGAAAATAGCAAATGATTATGTGGCTGACGGTACATCAGGCAGTCACCGTATAACAATTTTACTGCTGGCCAGTTAGATTACAGGCCCCAAAAATTATGCATTCACCGTACAGAAAAGATCAAGTGATTATTTGGCTGGAGGAATATTAGAATGTCATTGGATATAAATTTTACTGCAGGTCAGTGGAGTATAGGCCCCAAACATTAGGCATTCACCGGACAGAAAAGATCAAGTGATTATGTGGCTGGAGGTATATTAGACGGTCACCGTATGGGACGAGAGAGGAGAAGGAAAAGAGGCAGGACGTGGAACGCTGGGAGTGTGGCTTTGTGGGTTATGACGGCATTACTCCCATTGGGCTCGGTGATGGGAGGCCAGGTCCCTTCTTAAGGCGGTCATCCCTAGGTGAGTGTTGGGCTTACCGCGACTTTGCGTTGACAGCACAGGCTGCAGATGGCAACACTATTGTCAGCAGCTGACACGTTAAAAAAAGCCCACACTACGGAGCCATGTGCCGGCGTCTTGGGGGCGCCAGATGTGACCGTGCATGGTGGATGGCTCGCTCCAGATAAATTTGCAGTCTGCTTTTTGCCTCCTGTGCACTGCGAGAACTGCCTGCTTCTCCTCCTTCTCCTCCCTATCTGCTGCTCCGTCTCTCCCTCTGAACTCCCCTCCTCTTCCTCTTTTGTGGGCAGCCATGTGACATCCATCGACACGTCAACATCGTCACCTTCACCAATACTGACATTAGAGATCTCGGAGTAGGTAGGAACAGCGGTGACCACCCTCCTTGGCTGATCTGGGTACTGTCATCAGACTGCTGGGTGGCGGCTGTTGCTACCTACTCTTCCTCATCCGATGCCAAGAATGGTTGCGCATCGGCAAGGTCTGGGAATGGATGGGAAATTAATTCCTCTGACTCGAGTGGAGGGGCTATGGTGGTGGTGGTGTCCTTGGGGTGCACACAGCAGAGAGTGAGGAGGGTGCTGATACAGAGGATGAGGAGGGTGCAGAAGCGGAAGGCTGAGTGACCCACTCAACCAACTCTGGTGCGTGCATTGACATACTTGCATAAAAGCACCTTCTCCAACTTCCCACTTAAGCTCCAGCCTGGTGCACCTGCCCAACCCCTACCACCTCTGTGGAATGGCCTGCCTCTTCCTCTGCTTTTCATTTTCAAAATGACCCTGTAACAAAGTCCCTATAAAAGAGCAGTGTTTGTGGAAGGAGGTATATAGAACCCATTAATGATAATTTGCTGGAAGCAGGAATATAAAACCCCTTAATCAGTATTTTGGGGGACAACAGGTATATCACACCAGTTGCAAATACTTGCTCCAATAGCATTTTTACCTCTGTATAGCTGCGGTATTGCAGCAGAACCGCACACAACTGCTGCACAATACAAATGCACTATATAGAAAGTATATTATAGGTATATCACACCCCTGCCTCAATCATTTTTGGGGGGGGGGGGGCAACTGGTATAGAATACCAGTTGCAATTAGTTGTTCCAATAACGTTTGTCCCTCTGTATAGCTGCGTTATCTCAGCAGAACTGCACACAACTGCTGCACAATACAAATGCACTATATAGAAATTATATTATAGGTATATCCCACCCCTGCCTCAATCAGTTTTTTGGGGGGGCAACTGGTATATCAAACCAGTTGCAATTAGTTGTTCCAATAGCGTTTGTCCCTCTGTATAGCTGCGGTATGTCAGCAGAACGGCACACAACTGCTGCACAAAACAAATGCACTATATAGAAAGTATATTATAGGTATATCACACACCGGCCTCAATCAGTTTTTTGGGGGGCAACTGGTATATCACACCAGTTGCAATTAGTTGTTCTAATAGCGTTTTTCCCTTTGTATAGCTGCGGTATCTCAGCAGAACTGCACACAACTGCTGCACAATACAAATGCACTATATAGAAATTATATAGGTATATCACACCCCTGCCTCAATCAGTTTTTTCAGGGGGGGCAACTGGTATATCACAACAGTTGCAATTAGTTGGTTCAATAGCATTAGTCCCTCTGCATAGCTGCGGTATGTCAGCAGAACCTCACACAACAGCTGCACAATACAAATGCACTATATAGAAAGTATATAATAGGTATAACACACACCTGATAAATTCACAGCCTGATGAACGTTTAAAAATGAACAAAACAACCTTTTATTGTAGTCCGTTTAAAAGGGGGCAAAAGACTATATGTCACAACTGTGACCATCAGGCACCAGTTTCACAACGGTACAGAGGACGGTCATAAATAAATCCTCTGTACAGATGAGAGACTGGGCTAAAAAATTACTTGCTAGCTGGTGGTAGCTAATATGCAAGTCCAAATTTGGAGCACGGATTCACTGTAAATGGACGCTAGTGTACTAGTAGTACTAAAAGATGTGTTTAGTTACAGGTGCGGTTGCGCCACTTGGATCATCGGTCGCATGATACTACGCACACTTGATCGCACTGTCTCTACATAGAAGGGTCTCAAGGGACATGTTCACATTACCATGTAGTGCAGTGATCCGATCAGTCTTTGTGTGCCGCTGCGGCCAGTATATACGTTACAACCCTGCACCTGAAGCCAGTAAATCTAGGCTAAACACAATCACTCATAGCCAGTATATTTTGGCTCCATTCATGCGTCACATACACACTCTCAGGCTTCAGGATCTATTATTGCATCAGGTGCACCCTGCCTAGAGAGCCGTGCTCCAACAGATAGCAGCAGCTCTACGCGTTTCATCGCGACATGTAACTGTCACGTATCTTCAGGAGCTAATATGCCTTTGTCAGGACGAGATTGCCACACTGTAGCGTGTTATGGCTACGGCGTTGTAATGGCCGCGCGCGGCCAGACACACGCCGACGTCATATGGCCGAAGCCCCGCCTATCGAGAGGGGTGTGCCGGTTCCTGAACCAATCAGAGCTAAGGGGCGGACTGATTAGTTCCGTCCTCTGACCGGAGGAAGCCGTTCTGATGCTTACCCCTCTCGGCAAGTATAGCGCACTCGCGCAATTTATTGGGGGAAATACAATTGCGGCCCATATATTGTCTGATGATTCAGAGACGTTTCCAGCAATCGAGACCCACAAAGCATAGCGGTCACTGAAGTAGCTAATGCCGATCACCGTCTGAGCTGTATACCACCAGCGGGGAGGGGCAATACCACACAATACAGGCTATAGCCTTGTTACTAACCTCAAAATCAAACCTAAACAAATCAACCATATCCAAATGATGTGCGTTATGATATACAAGCATGCACATACATAAATGCACTGAAGAATGGAAAAATGGAAAAAGTAATAGATGAATAATGCCATGGAGCAATACAGTAACAGCAAACATGCAACTCAAAAACTGGGATACAGCACATCCTCCCAGATTATAGTGTGGCTGATACATCAAATAAAGCTGGCAAATGATATGGCCTCATTAAGCCCCTTGTGGTTTTACCGTCTGCAACTTATAAGTCCACATTGCTTCTTTACGTAGGAGGGGTATATCAATATCACCTCCACGAACAGATGTTTTCACTTGATCAATTCCCTGTATTTTCAACACATCAGGGTTACCGTCATGCATCTCACATACATGACGTGCCACTGATGTGTCGCGCTTGTTCCGGATATCAGACATATGTTCTCCAAATCTGCGTCTCATTTCACGTTTAGTTTTGCCAACGTATTGTGACCCACAACGGCAACTGATCAGATACACAATACCTATAGACGTACATCTAATAAATGAGAGTATTTTGTATCTTTTTCCCGTTGTATTGCTGGTAAAAAATCCGCCTTTCAAGATATACTTGCAAATAATACATGAACCGCAAGGGAAATTACCTTTTAGAGTATTTTTCAACCAGGTCTCAGGCTGCGGTTGTGTATATAGGCTGTGTACCAGGTGGTCACGTAAGTTAGAGCTGCGTCTATACGTAATTGAAGGATAATCCGGAACAAGCTCACCAATATCTGGGTCTGATTGCAATATGGACCAATGGTTCTGTAAAATGTCGCAGACGTTTTTATGGGCTTTATCAAAGGTTGCGACAATTCTGGGTGTAGGGTCATCACAATTTCTAGGTTTTGGAACTAAGAGCCGTGTACGGTCTGTACTCATAGAGTGATGGAACGCATTCTTTAGAGTATATTGTGGGTACCCCCGATTCATAAATCGGACTCTTAGGTCAGAAGCGACGGCTCTAAAGTCCCCCAGCTCTGAACAGTTCCTCCTGGCCCTCAGGTACTGACACACACCTGCCTCAATCAGTTTTTTTGGGGGGCAACTGGTATATCACACCAGTTGCAATTAGTTGGTTCAATAGCGTTTGTCCCTCTGTATAGCTGCGGTATGTCAGCAGAACCGCACACAACAGCTGCACAAAACAAATGCACTATATAGAAAGTATATTATAGGAATATCACACACCTGCCTCAATCAGTTTTTTGGGTGGCAACTGGTATATCACACCACTTGCAATAAGTTGTTTCAATAGCGTTTGTCCCTCTGTATAGCTGCAGTCTGTCAGCGGAACCGCACACAACTGCTACACAATACAAATGCACTATATAGAAAGTATATTATAGGTATATCACACACCTGCCTCAATAAAAAAAATTTGGGGGGCAACTGGTATATCACAACAATTGCAATTAGTTGGTTCAATAGCATTTGTCCCTCTGTATAGCTGCGGTATGTCAGCAGAACCGCACACAACAGCTGCACAATACAAATGCACTATATAGAAAGTATATAATAGGTATATCACACACCTGCCTCAATCAGTTTTTTTGGGGGGCAACTGGTATATCACACCAGTTGCAATTAGTTGTTCTAATAGCGTTTGTCCCTCTGTAAAGCTGCGGTAGCTCAGCAGAACTGCACACAACTGCTGCAGAATAAAAATGCAGTATAATATGCTTTCTATGTTAGAAAGTATATTATAAGTATAAGAGAAAAGTCCAAAGCTGCGCTCACCTGATTCCACTTAAAATGGATGCACGGACTGTGCTGGGATTAAAGCGCACTTGAAAATATATAAGAAAAAAACATAGAGAGTCCAGCTTCCAAAAAGTGACGGTCTTTATTCCAAAAATATATTAAAATCCAGCATGGCAACCCGGTCTATGCATTTCGGTTGGAGTTGGAGATACCATATTAATATAAAGAGATACCTTAAAAATAGCTCTATGAAACAAATATATATACACTCACCTAAAGAATTATTAGGAACACCATACTAATACGATGTTGGACCCCCTTTTGCCTTCAGAACTGCCTTAATTCTACGTGGCATTGATTCAACAAGGTGCTGATAGCATTCTTTAGAAATGTTGGCCCATATTGATAGGATAGCATCTTGCAGTTGATGGAGATTTGAGGGATGCACATCCAGGGCACGAAGCTCCCGTTCCACCACATCCCAAAGATGCTCTATTGCAGGGGTGCACAACCTGCGGCCCGGGGGCCACATGCGGCCCTTGATACCATTCTTTGCGGCCCCCAACCATCTGGTAACAGACATGTATGCCTATGTCTTGTGGCTGCTCACATGTATTTTTCATGTATTTCTCCCATTAGGTGGGAGTCCTAGAAGTGCAACTAGACATTAATGGTATATAATGTGTGTTCAATATGCCATAAGTACAATATTTCAGATCTTAATACAGCTTTAAATTTGAATTGCGGCCCTCGTCATTGGTTCAGTCTGGCAATGTGGCCCCCAACCAGGAAACGTTGTGCACCCCTGCTCTATTGGGTTGAGATCTGGTGACTGTGGGGGCCATTTTAGTACAGTGAACTCATTGTCATGTTCAAGAAACCAATTTGAAATTATTCGAGCTTTGTGACATGGTGCATTATCCTGCTGGAAGTAGGCATCAGAGGATGGGTACATGGTGGTCATGAAGGGATGGACATGGTCAGAAACAATGCTCAGGTAGCCTGTGGCATTTAAACGATGGTCAATTGGCACTAAGGGGCCTAAAGTGTGCCCAGAAAATATCCCCCACACCATTACACCACCACCACCAGCCTGCACAGTGGTAACAAGGCATGATGGATACATGTTCTCATTCTGTTTATGCCAAATTCGGACTCTACCATTTGAATGTCTCAACAGAAATCGAGACTCATCAGACCAGGCAACATTTTTCCAATTTTGGTGAGCTCGTGCAAATTGAAGCCTCTTTTTCCTATTTGTAGTGGCAATGAGTGGTACCCGGTGGGTTCTTCTGCTGTTGTAGCTCACCTTTCTTTCCCATTCTGACATTCAGTTTGGAGTTCAGGAGATTGTCTTGACCAGGACCACAACCCTACATGCATTGAAGCAACTGCCATGTGATTGGTTGACTAGATAATCACATTAATGAGAAATAGAACAGGTGTTCCTAATAATTCTTTAGGTGAGTGTATATAGAGAAGATACAGTAATGCAAAATCAAATCATGCTTGCGATTCAATCCCTGCGGGACACAGGAGCCCATACTAAAGATCCAGTAGGTTTCCCTGTTCAGAAGTTTGCGCCTGTGGTCTCCACTCCTAGCAGGTGGATTAACTCTCTCCAAACCCTGAACTTGAAAACCTGCAGTATTACCTTGGTGGACAACTGCATAGTGGAGACTGAAGGCTGAAACATTCCTAGTCCCAGCATGCGGAATGTCCGATAAATGTCTGCAAATTATGACTTTCAAGATATTTCTAGTACTACCCACATATTGGAGGCGACAAATAGAACAGGTTATACAGTAAACAACAAAACTGGTGTTACAATTGATGTATTGTTTTAGTTCAAAGTTATGGTGTGTGGCTTTCGAATGAATGGAAGAACCTATTTGTACAAAATTACAGAAAGTGCAGATACAATGTCCACACTTACCATGTTGCCTTAGCCAAATAGCTTTTTTGTTGTAATTTTCGCGATCAACACTTCTCTTCATTAGAACAATTCTTACATGCTCGCAAATACGTCCGGTGGGTATCCCCCTCTTCAGAGGGGGGGGGATGCAAACTGGTCCAGTGTAAGTAGCCATTGGTGGATGTTGGTTTTCTATAAATATCAATGAGCAGAAATCCATCCTATGATTTTGTCATCTTCAGATCCAGGAAATAAACCTCCTTTTCTTGTATTTCAAAGGAGTATTTCATCCCAATATTGTTTTCATTAAGGACGTTAGCAAATTTGCGAAATTAGGAGTGATTACCATCCCACAGTATGAGAATGTCATCTATATACCTGCCTCAAAATATTATGTGGCAGGTATATGACGACAAATCATCTGTGAACACCACATTATTTTCCCACCACCCTAAGAAGTGGTTAGCGTAAGTTCGGGCACAGATCGTACCCATCTTAGTCCCCTTTGTCTGTTTATAAAAGCGTTCCTGAAAGGTGAAATAGTTGTGCTAAAAAAATAAACCTTAATTGTGTGGTTGAAAAGTAATACTCTTAGTTAAAAAAAAAAAATTGTACTGCATTTAGACCCGTGAGTGTTGTATGTTGCTATATAGTTATTCAACGTCCAAACTTGTACTCCAATACTGTAATACTGTATGTTTGGAGCGAGAGACATATAATTTATTTTCAGGAGTAAGTCCTATGTGTCTTTAATATATGAAGTAACAAAAGGTCGTAACATCTGGTCCACATAACTGCTAATTCCCTGTGTTAAACTGTCATTTCCAGACACAATAGGTCTGCCTAGAATAGGTGCTTTTCTTTTGTGTACTTTTGGAAGGGCATAAAAAGTTGGAATTGTGGGATAATTATTGTACAAATACAGAAATTCATCCTTGCTGATAAGAATATCAGTTCTAGCTTGAGTCAGTAATTGGTTTAGTTAATTTAGATATTTCTCTGTTAGGTTATTTGAGAGGTTTGTTTATCATTTAATAGTCTCAGGAGGACCATATCCACATAGTCCTCCTTATCCTGGATAACTATGTTTCCACCCTTATCACTAAGCACTGTACGTAGTTTCTTCAAAGAGTCATATTCTGAGGAGCTTAAGTTTGATTATTTTTTTCCGGTCCTTCTTTAGCTTCAAGGATTGTATATCTGTAACATGATGCACGAATGTATCAATCTCTTTATATTATGAAAAGGTTGGAGTATTTCTTGACTTAGGTTTCAGTGATGTGAAAGGGGGTCCAAGGTTACCTGTTGTTCCCACTTTTTACCTTATTAAACTTTCTAAGGTTTCCATACATTTTTCTAATTGTCAAAGATTCTTTTAATGTCATGTTCTGAATGTAAATGTGTTTTATGAAGTGCCAGTTTTCGTGTGAATAGGTTTATATCCTTAATCCAAGTAGATTTATCACATTGTGGTACAGGACAGAATGTAAGGCCTCCTGATAGTAGGGTCAGCTGTATTTCTGTAATCTCATAAGAGGATAAATTAATGACTTGTTTATCAAAAGAGAGATCTTTATTTATGCTGGCCTTTACTTGTCGTAGCCCTATTTCTCTCGGTCTCGTAGCTGGATCCCTGGTTGACCTTAAAAAAGGGGTTGCAATTGGTGTATTCTTTTCACCGGATGTCTCTGTCGCTTGGGTAGTATAAGGTACTGAGCTTGCTTGTGTAGGTATATTTTCTTGCAAATTGGATATTTGACTCAGTGTTTGTGCAAAAGAGAAAGATTGTGAGCCACCACAATTTATTTATTCTGGGCCATTTAGGGTCTGCTGTTTTCATATCATCTCTGTTTTGGATCCACTCCAGTTTTTTGGGGCCTTAGTAATACTGATGGATTACGGACCAAATGTTGACCGTGTGAAGGTGGATGCACAAAAGACAGGATCCATTTTTTTGAGGTTGTTCTTGTGACAGATCATGAGAAGGGAAAACTAAACAGTGATGTCAACACAAATTTACTGCTGACACCCTCTCCACTGTCATGGAGGCACTACTTGTATCAGCATGTAGCAGAACACGTTCTGTAGAAATCTATGTGGAATCGGCTGATGGTGTAAAAGGAGTGCGTCCTTTCACTCTATAGTACAATCTTGGGCCACTGCACGGTTCTTTATACCTGGTGCTAACATCGACCTGTAAGACTTCACACTTGAGTTATTTGGTCAGTTTTGGCCCCATAACTGACCAAATAAGTGATGTGTGTACTGATTCTAAGTGTGATGCCTGTCAACTGCCTGTCATACTGACACACAGTAACTGTTTCACTAGCACAGCGGACTAACTATACATGTTTCTGCAATGCACTGTGTTGTACACCGATATAGGGGCTCTCTGCAGCCTGGGAAATAGCTGATTTTGAATGCGCTTTGTCACGAATAAATTCAGATCGAATTAGATTTTTGGGGAAAATTCAGGGAAACATCTGAATAAAAATTTTGAAAACTTCGGTCATCTCTAAGTTGTCTTCTACTAAGCCAGTCAACCCCTTTAATGTAATAATATATACCCCTTTAATGTCATTGTAATATAGTAGAATGGGACAGAATAAAACACTACAGTGCAACATATCTTCTACTTCTGGTTGAAGACCATATCAAACGACATGTACAAAACAATGTCCAGCAGTATGACACTATCATCCTGTTCCTGCCAGAAGCTTTTAGCTCAGGGAGGTAAGGAAAGCGACTCATTCTTTTCAGGTAGAAATATACAGGAACAAACAGTTCTCTGAGCCTTTGCTTTAATCGTGTGCTTGGAAGCACTGGACTGTGGACTATACATATTGTATGAGCTGTTCTGATTTTTAAATGGCAAGCCCCAAAAGAGAAATCCCTGAGTCAACCTAATGTACAAAGCATTTCATATAGCGGAGATTTGTTTAGCATTATTGAGCTGGCAATCCATTACTTTAAAAATAGACTACATGCAAGGGAATGCCAATGTCTGGCAGTAAAAAAAAAAAGCTTGAAAAGGTGAGACAGATGCTGCAAACATCCGTTTTAGAATATGTTGAAAATTTAAAGAAGAGTTGTTGCAATCCTGGCAAGTAAATACTTGCTTTGCCTCTGAAAAAAATAAATAAATCTGGAGCATCTTTCTCTATAATGCTGCATTGTTCTGTTCCTCCTGAATATTTATAAATAAATTGACAGATGGGTGTTGCCATTTATCTAGTCACAAGGGGTATGTCCCTGTTTTGGCAGTGTGAGAGTGTGTATAGATATATCCCCAACTGGTAACAAACCATTGTCAATTTATTCATACATTTTTAGGAGAAATAAAGGAAGAAATGCACAGCAGAAAGTTCTAAGAAAAGTTGCTCCCGGCACTGATATTTCATGAGCAATACATATATTTACTTGTATTATTGCAGAAATTTACTTCAGCCACTGAAAGAGAGGAAGATAGCTAAAATCACTTCGAAAATCCTACCCAAACAGGCAATATGCCAGCTAATAAAGTCATGTAATCACAGCAGCACTGCCACTGATTCAAATAAGATAGTCTCTCCCAAGTCTCTCACAGAAAATCATGCATTTATATACACTTCTCAACACTGAAATTGCAACACCAAGAAAGACAAGCCATAAGGCTATACAAATCGAGGAAGTATCAGGTGTCGATTGGATCTGCAAATTATCCCATTTTCAAGCACCTAGCTCCAACCTGTGGCATGTGTGTAGGCATAAAAGCCAGATTGAAAGAAATGTTTTTCTGCTTCATGAAAGCTCAAAAATTGGATCAAGTTGTGTGGGATGACTGTGCTATGCTTCCTGTTCATTAATGTGCCTGTTATTGCCACTTTACTACTCAAATTGAGAGGAACAGAATCTTTGAAGTGAGAAACCTTGGTTTATCAGTTTGGCAGATCACTACAGTGTCTCACAAAAGTGAGTATACCCCTCACATTTTTGTAAATATTTTACTACATTTTTTCATGGGACAACACTGAAGATATGACACAATGATACACATATTATACATTGTGGTCAGGGCTAAGGATGGTGGAAGTGGGAAGGGGAAACCCTTAACCCTGAACCTAGTGGCTGGGGTGTGCCGGGAGCCACGATCGCGGGTACGCCAAGAAAAGGGGGCATACCCAAGGTGAGAGTGGAAGAAAGGGGAGGGAGGGAGGGGCACGCCGCAGGAACGACAGGCTGGAGAGGAGGTGAGTGCCGGCCTAAATACTACATGCCCCTCCCACAACTACAGGCTGCGCTACAGCCTTAACCATTTGTGGTCAGGGCTAAGGATGGTGGAAGTGGGAAGGGGAAACCCTTAACCCTGAACCTAGTGGCTGGGGTGTGCCGGGAGCCACGATCGCGGGTACGCCAAGAAAAGGGGCCAAAGACTCTGAATAGGTAACATGGTTTTATTGAATATTACAAAGCCAGTGTACGGAAGGCCTGAGAGATTTCTGCCTGGGGATCTGGTATATAACGGGCGAAACAGGACGAACGCCAACTCCCATGCAGCGAATGACATGTGCGGGGACCTGATGCTTAGAAGCTGCTGACGCAGCCCCAATGCGGAGGGAATGACCTGAAATAGTACTGGGGTCGTGACCCAACCCTTGCATCAGGGACCGGACGAGGGACACGAATTTCGATGTGGTGGGAGGCTTGCCTACACAAGGCAGAAGAGGGGAGTCTGGTGGAGAGACCGTGAAGCAGGACGATAATTGCCACAGAACCTTGACCGGGCACCAATGGTTACCTGAAGGGAAAAACTTGATCTCCGTGGGAGGACCAGACTGGTTGGTTTTGGAGGACGGGAGATGGAGGACAAAATGGTCTGCGGACCAGACTAGGTGGCGTTTCTGGAGGAAGCTATGACGCCCGGAGCCCGACGTGAATTCACAAGGCCTCAGGAAGCCGTAGAACCCGAGGTAAATAGCCGCCTTCAGAACCGTGCTGAGAGAGGGCCCAAAAAGACTGCCGTCTAAGGCCGAAAATAGGGCTCTGAATAAGTCCCCCGACACCGGCTGTCTACGGGTGCGCGGACCCTTCCCCATCTTCTGCAGACCCCTGAGCGTTGCTTTGATAGCTTGAGAAGCGAGGATGGAACCCCCATCTGGCTTGGCGATCAAGCGATGATGCTGGAGCCCCGCTAAATATAGCTTGATGGTGTTGTGCGACAAGGAGAGGCGGGTGTGGCAAAATGCAATGAACGCCATGACATATGAGGTTTCCTCCAGCTGACCCCTTGGGAACTCTCGAGCAAACTTGCTGAAAGCTGTATACCCGGCCCGATAATTTTTAGCTGTGTTTTGAGACAGAGAACCCTCGATCAGTCTCTCTGCCTGGACCACCAGAGATGCTAATCCAGGATGAATGAGCTGAGTGGAGGAACCTGAGAGCCGGAACGATCCGCTTCGGGCATTTCCTGAAAGAAAGTGGAAAAACAGAAACGGGAGAGGGCATCAGCGGCAGTGTTGGAATCCCCTGGAATGTGAGCACAACGGACATGGAAGTTGTGGGTGAGGGATAGCCACACTAATTTCCACAGCAGGGCCATGACCTGGAGAGATCTGGACCTGCCGGAATTGATGATATCGACCAGGGACTGGTTGTCCGTGACGAACAAAACTGGCAAGTTGGACCAGGAGCTGCCCCAGACCAAGGCAGCAGCCACGATGGGATATAATTCCAGGAGGGGAGAAGAACTGATGGCAGCTGGGTCTGCTTGGATTTCCGGAGGCCACCTGGCCGCCAGCCAGTGGGACCTGAAGATAGCGGCAAAGCCGATGGAACCGGCTGCGTCCGAAAAAATAATCGGAGAAGCCGAGTCCCAGCTGGGAATGAAGAGGGAAATGCTGTTTCAATCCGAAAGGAAGGTGTTCCACATGGCAAGGTCCAAGATGGCGTGGCAGTCCAGGTGGACAACAGAATCCTGGTCATGAACTGTGGAAAGAAGATGCAACAGGCTGGCCAGGAAAGACCGGCCCTGGGGCATGATCTTTGTGGCGTGATTCAGCAGACCCAGTAAGGACTGAAGCTCCGCCTTGGTCAGGGACAGAGCGCTGACCACCCGGGAGATGGCAGAGTGGATCATGGTCAACTTTTCAGGTGGCAGACTAGCCTCCATCTTGACAGAATCTAACGTGATACCCAAAAAGGTCACCCTGGTGGCAGGGCCCTCGGTCTTGGTGGAGGCCACGGGCACCTGGAGGAGGGAGAAGAACTCCAAGAGGGTAGCGGGGATTAAGGGGACCGGATGAGGGTTCTCAATGAGCAAAAAGTCGTCCAGGTAATGAATTACCATGGGAAGACCTCCATGATGCACCAGGATCCAATGGAGAGCCCTGGCAAACTGGTCGAACAGCCAGGGGCTGCTCTTGGACCCAAAGGTTAAGCGGTTGGCAAAATAAAACCTGTCCGACCAATTGATACCATAGTACCTCCAAAGATGCGGGTGGACCGGGAGAAGCTTGAAGGCATCGGCAAGACCCAACCCCCGACTGGAGAATGAGCTGAATGGCTTCCTCAACTGATGAGTATTGCATAGAATAAGAGGGAATAAGAGAATTCAGGCTTGGGGTGGATGACATATGAGGCGCTGACAGGTCGTAGATGAGGCGTTTTTTATTGGAAGATTGCTTCACAACCAGCCCAATAGGGTTGATCCGCCAGGACTGAAACGGGATGTGGAGAAAAGGACCAATGATGAAACTCTTTTCGACTTCGGATCGAAGGAGGGCATCCACGGCCTCCGGGTCACTGAACGCCGAGCGCAAATTGGGACCCTCCCATGACCCGTGAGGCAGGGTGATGAGCCCTGTATGGAAGCCCTCCTTGAACCCGGCCAAGAGGAAGGTCACGAAGAGACGGTCTGGGTGATCCTGCAGCAGAACAGCCAGAAGATCTACATCAATGTCGGCTAGTCAGGAGCTCTTGGAAGATTTCCTGGTACAGGCCGAACGCGGATGGGCCCGAAAGCATGCCGAGCAGATGTGAAGCGCTTGACAGGTGTTAAAGGCACAACCCCCCGCATTGAAATTGTTGCAGACCTGGCTGCTACCTAAATAGACAATTGGTCTGCCTAGTTTGTCCAGAGTTGCCGAGGACCTGGTGGCCCCGGAAGTACTAGGAGCAGCTCCCGGCTGGGAAGGATGAGCCTGATCGGGACACCAGTCAGAGGAATGGAATATGGACTGGCAAGAGGTGCAGGAGGGAGCTCTGAGACCGGCGAAATGACGGCAGAACAGCTCCATGTCGAGATCAGCCCAATTAGTCATGAACTGAAACTGCGACAGGGCTG
Organism: Bufo gargarizans; assembly: GCF_014858855.1. NCBI lineage: Eukaryota > Metazoa > Chordata > Amphibia > Anura > Bufonidae > Bufo > Bufo gargarizans. Next base: position 262,590,241 of record NC_058083.1, read on the forward strand.
CTGCCGCCTTAGCGGAAAAGGACCTGTGGTAATCGGAGAACGCTGAGCCACCGTACTTGTGGCCCAGGTCCAACACCCGATACAGGTAGGTATCAAGCTCCTCCCTCCTGGATGGATTGGCAGAACAAACAATGTCCCAATACAGGCTAAAGGCCAGGACAAACTCGGGAATGGACAGTTTGCGGTTAAGTCTGGCGTCTTTGGCCTTCAAGACCACCGAAACCTCCCTGCAATTAATGATCCGATTCTCCGAGATGTCCTGGGAGGCGATAAGGATGGAGGCCAAATTCACATCCTTCCCAGCCAAGATGTTCTTCTTGATATGCTCGGGGATGAAGTGAGACGGGGCAATCAGAGGACCAGAAGCTGGCCTACCTGCCACATCTGGAGGTGGGGAGGGTGCCACCACTGGGGAGGGTGGGATTGCCGAGGGTCTGGACTCGAGGGCTGCAACCCTGGCCTGAATGTCGCATAGAGAACTGGCAAGCCCGCTAATAGAGGACTGAATCTGGGACAAGGCTTGCTGGATGGAAGGAGAGCTAGACTGACTTTCCACTGAACTCGGGGCCGTCATCAACAAGCGGTATAATTCCGCCTTGCGGGCTGACGCGGGATGACGAATCCCCCTGCGGTTGAGCTCGGTGATCAGCCTAGGCACAGTCCAGCTCCGCAAGGAAGCGCTGACGGAGTGACCAGAAGCCGATGTTCCAGGAAGGGAAATATTGTCTTCCATCTCTGACACGTGCGACATCCTTGACCTGTGGAAAAGTAAATGAGAGGGGAAACGAAGCTGCGGACGCGAAGGAACAGCCGAAAACAAAGATGAAAGGTGAGGGAAGCGAAACAATTAAAATACTTACCAGAAGAAGCCCGACCAAAGAACAGGAGATCTGAATCCAATTACGTACCGGTAAGCTAAAGAAAAACCCAGACCTTCAGAAGAGAAGAGAAAAACTAACAAAAATACAGTCCTCAGAGGGACCGAACATGACCTGAACTTACCTTAGAAAGGATTTTTAACCCTTGACTGACGTGAGCCGAAAAAACGGACCGAACCTGTGATCTGAAGATAATGCATATGAGGACCGGATGATCGACAGCTGGGAAGAGAGACGGGAGGCGATCCCCCAAAGGAAGCGGTGACAGGTAAGACGCTAAAGAGGATCAGTCGACCAGGCTGGCCCAGGGAACGAAAGAGCCTGAGACATGACCCAGGGGTACAAGGGACATGCCGACTGGAAGCCCGGAGCCTGGACAACCCACACCCGTGAATTGCAGAGAGACCAGGTGGCCGAGAAACTGAAAAACAGACCTGGGCGATCCAGGAGGAAGGAGGAACCCGAGGCGAACTGGGGCAGAGACCTGGGCGATCCAGGAGAAAGAAGAACCCCAGGCGAAATAGGGAAGAGACCTGGGCGATCCAGGGAAAAGAAGAAGAACCCCAGCCGAACTAGGGAAGAGACCTGGGCGATCCAGGAGACAAATACGTGGACCGGGCGAACCGGAGAGAGACGACCCTGGGCGATCCAAGGCTTGAGACAGGACGGACAATGTGTAAGAGAGAGAGCCCGGGCGATCCGGGAAGACCAAGCAACGACAGGGAATGTGGCGAGAATGCTGTGAGCCGGGAACACTCGGAGGGACCGAGGGCCGCAGTGTAAGAGAAATGGACAACCTGAGGTGAGGCCCGTGATGCATGTACTAGCGACTGCGGAGGCTGTCACACTCAGAGCACTGGACAAGGCTCCGCAGTAGCTGGAGGAAGAACATGCTACATCTAGGGGACGGAAAAAGGTGTAAATTAGGCTCATGAACCACACACCCACCCGCAGATCGATGAAACTGTAACCTGCAGGATGCAGGTGCAGACCAATGCCTCAACTCACCGCGGGTAGGTGGGCTGCTCAATGTTGGGTTCAGAAATGAGCGTCCAGAACGTCGCGCTCTGCATGCGCGAAGCCGCAGGCGTCCGACATACGCGGCTTCAGAACAAGCCAAATCTATGTACGGGAACGCGCGACAAGACGCCCCAAAGACGCGCAAGTACCTCCTGGGGCGTCGAGGTAGTGTTGATCACGAATATTCGAATTGCGAATCTAATCGCGAATATAGGCACTTCGAGAATTTGCTAACATTTTGAATAACGCAAAATATATTCGCAATTGCGAGTTTTCGATTTTCAGGAAAATAGCAGTTCATGCGAATTTTTTGCGAATTTTCGCAAAAAAAAAAAATGCAAAACGCCCAGGCCCGAATCTAGCCCAAGTGAAAGTGGAGAAGAACACATGCGCAGTGAAGACAATATGCCCCAGTGAACAAAGGGGAGCAGACAGAAGAAGGTGTTGAAGGGGAGAGGACAGGAATCCTGACCAGGCAGACGTGGGATCGAGACCCTGGAGGCCGATTCACCCAGGCAGCGTGAGGTGACAGGCAGAACCTGCGCTTAACATACCGTGGTATCCTGAGACGCCGGGAGCGGAGGAGAGCCGAACGCTGGAGTTGCCGCGGGAGGAAGCTGAGGGGGCGGACCCGGAAGTGAGGAGGCCACTGCTGAAGACCGGACAGTACCGCACGCTGCGCACGCCGCAGGAATGACAGGCTGGAGAGGAGGTGAGTGCCAGCCTAAATACTACATGCCCCTCCCACAACTACAGGCTGCGCTACAGCCTTAACCATTTGTAAGGTAGTCAGTGTACAGCTTGTATAACAGTGTAAATTGGGTGTGCCATCAAAATAACTCAACACACAGCCATGAATGTCTATACTGCTGGCAACAAAAGTGAGTATATCCCTAAGTGAAAATGGCTAAATTTGTCCCAAAGTGTCAATATTTTGTGTGGCCACAATTATTTTCCAGCACTGCCTTAACTCTGTTGAGCATGGAGTTCACTAGAGCTTCACAGATTGCCAACTGGAATCCTCTTCCACTCCACCATGAAGAAATCATGGAGCTGGTGGATGTTAGAGACCTTTCCGAGATGTCAGCACTGTTCAATGTCCCAGTGGTTGGGAGAACAACGACAAACTGGAATGACAGCAGGAGGTGCACAGAGGAAAATATCTGATTTATCATCTCAGTAGAAGAATGTCACGTAGTGATCCTTTCTGTACTGAAAGTGAAATTGTATGTCAAATCCCAAACCTAGAGAAGCAAACAGTGTCTACACAAACCATTCGAAGGTGTTTGCTACAAGCCAGACGTCCAACTACAGGTGTTCCATTTACCTCTCACTACCGCTTTCAAAGGCTATCATGGTGCTATCACAGCAAGATGACAATTGAGGCTGCAATGGAGATATGTCCTCTTCAGCAATGCGTCCTGCTTATGTCTCAGGTGACTTTTTTCAACAGGACGCCAGGCCATAATTTACTCGTGCTACCGTGAGTAGCTTGCATTGACTACACATGCTACCATGGCCTACAACATCTCCAAACGTGTTGCCCATTGAGCACATCTGGGACATCATTGATAAGCAATTGCAAAGGGACCTGCTAACAGCAGATCTTGATGATCTGTGTGCCCGAGTGCATTCAGTATGGCAGAACATTCTTCAGACAATAACCTCATTTATAGCATGCCAATGTGTGCAAGTTCATGTATTTCTGTGTGTGGCACATATAACACTGAAAAAAATGTAGATATTTTGAATATTTTGTTCCCATTTCTTATCATTTGCATATAATTAACATGCATATTTATTCTGTGATTTCCATAATGTAATGACTATTCCTTCTTAGTATTGCAAATTCAATGTTGAGAAGTATATATCCTTTTTAAGTGTTGTTTGAAGAGGTGAATGGGCATATTGACTTCAGACTTGTCATTCGATCACAGCAGTACTGCCACTAATTAAAAAAAGATAGACTAAAATGTTTAGATATTGTGCATGGCCCAAAGCTATATATATCTATCTATCTATCTATCTATCTATCTATCTATCTATCTATCTCTCTCTCTCTATATATATATATGTGATATGTGAGAAAGGCTCACACATTGAGCCGAAACGTCGCTTGTTCCATATGGGTAATTAAATAATTTTTTCAATTTTTACTTGATGGAGTGCTGCCCTTTTTTTGTTATTTTATCTATTTGGATTGGCTTTTATCCGCATTGGGCCAGTTGCACCCACACTTTCCATTGACGGTGCTGCCACTGAATCTTTTTTCCTGTATATATATATATATATATATACACTCACCTAAAGAATTATCACATTATTTCCTCATTAATGTGATTATCTAGTCAACTAATTACATGGCAGTTGCTTCAATGCATGTAGGGTTGTGGTCCTGGTCAAGACATTCTCCTGAACTCCAAACTGAATGTCAGAATAGGAAAGAAAGGTGATTTAAGCAATTTTGAGCGTGGCATGGTTGTTGGTGTCAATCTGCTCAGTTACTGGGATTTTCACGCACAACCATTTCTAGGGTTTACAAAGAATGGTGTGAAAAGGGAAAAACATCCAGTATGCGGCAGTCCTGTGGGCGAAAATGCCTTGTTGATGCTAGAGGTCAGAGAGCAACGTTGACTGAAATAAACACTCGTTACAACCGAGGTATGCAGCAAAGCATTTGTGAAGCCACAACACGCACAACCTTGAGGCGGATGGGCTACAACAGCAGAAGACCCCACTGGGTACCACTCATCTCCACTACAAATAGGAAAAAGAGGCTACGATTTGCACAAGCTCACCAAAATTGGACTGTTGAAGACTGGAAAAATGTTGCCTGGTCTAATGAGTCTCGATTTCTGTTGAGACATTCAAATGGTAGAGTCCGAATTTGGCGTAAACAGAATGAGAACATGTATCCATCATGCCTTGTTACCACTGTGCAGGCTGGTGGTGGTGGTGTAATGGTGTGGGGGATGTTTTCTGGGCACACTTTAGGCCCCTTAGTGCCAATTGGCCATCGTTTAAATGCCACGGGCCACCTGAGCATTGTTTCTAACCATGTCCATCCCTTCATGACCACCATGTACCCATCCTCTGATGGCTACTTCCAGCAGGATAATGCACCATGTCACAAAGCTCGAATCATTTTAAATTGGTTTCTTGAACATGACAATGAGTTCACTGTACTAAAATGGCCCCCACAGTCACCAGATCTCAACCCAAAAGAGCATCTTTGGGATGTGGTGGAACGGGAGCTTCGTGCCCCTGGATGTGCATCCCTCAAATCTCCATCAACTGCAAGATGCTATCCTATCAATATGGGCCAACATTTCTAAAGAATGCTATCAGCACCTTGTTGAATCAATGCCACGTAGAATTAAGGCAGTTCTGAAGGCAAAAGGGGGTCCAACACCGTATTAGTATGGTGTTCCTAATAATTCTTTAGGTGAGTGAATATATAATGCATACAGAAAGTCTTCAGACCTTTTTTTATTTCATTTTGTTATGCCATAGCCTTGTGCTAAAATTTAAAAAAAATCTGCACTCATGACAAAGTGAAAACAAAATCTTTGATGATTTATTGAAAGGAAAAAACGAAATCATTGCATTGACATAAGTATTCAGATCCTTTATGGTGGTTGAGCACATTTGGCAGTGATTGCAGCCTCTAGTCTTTTTGGTATGATGCCACAAGGCTTGCACACCTGGATTTGATAATTTTCTGCCATTCTTTTCTGCAGATCCTCTGAAGCTCTGTCAGGCTGGATAGGGAATGTCGGTGGACAGCTATTTACAGGTCTTTCAAGAGATGTTTGGTTGGCTTCAAGTTAGGGCTCTGGCTGGGCCACTCAAGGACATTCACAGAGTTGTCCCTAAGCCACACCTGTGTTATCTTATTGAAAAATGGTTCCAGAGCACTATTGATCAGGTTTTCATTAAGAATATCTCTGTACTTTGCTCCATTCAGCTTTTCCTCAACCCAGACCAGTCTCCCTGTTCCAGCAGCTGAAATACAACACCATAGCACGATGCTGCCATTACATTGTCACTAGAATAATTATATAAGGATCAAACAGGCACCAAACCATCGTGGGGTTTAAAATAATTCATAAAGATAATTAGATGAATTTCATGCATATGTAGAAGTGCTGAATTTCCTCATTTAAATTGTCATTTTCTAAAAAGACTGCTTCGTTAATCTTTAAGGTATGAGTTTTCTGAAGTGACTTCAGTATTAAAATATACATAATCAAATGTACTTAGCAACTACATATGCAAAAATTCCCAGGGTCCTTATTCGAATTTAAGAACCATTAGTATGAGCGGTAAATGATGTAAAACACTGTAACGCTTACATACAAACATTTTATGATTTATTTAACTCTGGCCTATACGGTAAAAAATTTTGTATAACTATGATTATTTCCTATATGCTGTCTTTGGAACTGGTTAGAATTGGGTATGTTAGGTTACTATATTTAAATAGTTAAAGGGCTTCTCCGGAACTGGACAACTGAAAACCTGTCTCACTCCCAGTGTAGTGGCTGAGGCTGGTTACTGCAATGACTAATGAATGAATGCAGTAACTAGGAACAGTCAATACAGAGTGGACAGAGCTGTGAAGTTCCAGTGCTTGTTTTCAGCTGATCAGTGGGGGTTCCAGGCAGGGGCATACTGGCCATAGACCCTACAGGGGAATTTTCCTGTGGGCCAATGCCCCAAATGCCATCATGTGGCATTTATCATGTAGAGATAGTTAATACAAGGCACTTACTAATGTATTGTTATTATCCATATTGCATCCTTTACTTGCATCCTATCAGGACCCCAGTGCTGCAAGACCAGCATGCTGCCTGTAACTTATATCTAAGAAGTGATATCCATTAAATGCCCTATCATATAATACATGGATAGGCCGGTCTACCAGAGAGAGACAAACATCACTCAAGAAGCAACATGACAAACATGCTCCAGCATTCCCAGTGTTCCCATTTCACCAGTGCACCACTGCTTTACCTTTACAACTTGCCAATTCTAATTGCTCTTATGAATACATTCATTTCATAGAACAATCTATAGTCCTGCTACACGCAGAATTCAGCTCCTCTGCTGCTTTATTAAGTGGAAAACGTTCTTTTCATTAAAGTAATATTTTATTTTAAGTGGCATTAAATATTACAATGGAATTGGACCGTGCAGAATTTTTCATTGCTCTGCATAAAATACTCCACTTCTGCTCAGCTGCTGGTTTCTCATCCCTGATTATTATGGTATTTTATATGTTCAACGTAGAAAAACTGTAAAATATATTTGTAGAAAGTGATAGTAATACTAATAATTTAAATGAAGTGATAACCACATATAGTACCAGTCAACAGTTTGGACACACTTTTTCATTCCATGATTTATTTTTTTTTCTAAACTATAGATTCATATTGAAGACATGAAAATGATGAAGGGACACATATGGAATGAAGTAATAAAGAAAAAAGTGTTAAATAAACCAGAACATATTTTACATTTTAGATTCTTCAAAGTCACCCCCTTTTGGATTGATGATGACTTTGCACGCTCTTAGGGGGTCATTTACAAACAGATATATACACTTTCTGTTGTATGTCTGTTGCAGATTGCGGCAAAAAAGTTATTTGCACCACAATCTGTGTGTTCTGCCTCCAGCAGAGGGAGATTCATTTCAGTTCACGTCTATTAAATTTCTAATTCATTCTGCTGCAATTTCTGTATTCCTGTAGTTATTAGTAAAGTAACAGCACCATCTAGCGGTGGTAAAATGTATTTCACCTTGCTAATAAAGATTATTGCTTTGTGGGAGGTGCTAGGCATTGTGGGTAATGCAAGGCATTCTGGGAAGGAGAAGCCCCAGTCTTCACTCTACATACAGACTACAGGACATCAGCAGAGCTGTTCCATGCAGTTCTCCATCTTAACCTCCACCATCTTTGTGTAAGTATATCTGGTGAGCAGGGCCGGACTGGCCATAGGGCAGACCGGGCATTTGCCCGGTGGGCCGGGCCGCCTCAGGGGGGCCGCCTCCCTCAGGGTTCGAGTGGGTGTGCCGTGAGTGCGAGTCTGTGACTGCCGGCCGGGTATGGACTAATCAATTCACACCCCTGTCTGTGACTGCTCCGCCTCCTGCCAGCCCCGGCCGCCCGCTGTGAAACAAAGAACAGACACACATATACTGACTCACGTGTGAGACTGAGACCGCCTCCTCCTGTAGTCCGCCTCCTGTGCTCCGCCTCCTGTGCTCCGCCTCCGTGCTCTGCCTGACTGCCTCCCGTCTTCCGGCGGCCGGCAGCGTAACGTCGCTCACTCTGACGTCACGCGCCTGCTCCGCCTTCAGTGTGGGAGGAGCAGCGCGTGCGACGTAACGTAGTGAGTGACGTCACGTCACGTTACAGTTACGCTGCCGCCGGCCGCCAAGTTTGAATGTTGAAGAGCGGGACTGGAGCACTGCCAGTGCCACGCCACCAGCTTCTGCCTGCCAGTGCCCGCCCCTGCGCCCCAGTAGTGCCAACTGGCTGTCGCTGCCGCCTGGCGCCTGCCCATGCCCACAGTCTGCCACAGACAGTAATTGGATGTTGTGGACAGACGGACTTGAAGTCACTTGTGATTGAACCGTGAATGATTGACAGGCAGTCTTTTGTGCACTGTCTGCAGCACATTGACTACTGCACTGTCTGTGAAACACAGTGAATTGTACTAAGTTGTGAATACAATTTGGAGTCCTCCTGACTGTCCCAGGCAGTAAGTAAGTGATGATTAGTGATAGATTATATTAGATAAGATAGTAACTTATGTAAGTGAGCTATTGAGCTTGTAAATAAACTTGTGCAAACTATATGAGTAGTTACTAACTACTCATATACTTTGCACAAGTTTATTTACAAGCTCAATAGCTCACTTACATAAAGGAACGGACGTCTTACGATAGGGTGGGACACTGTCAGGGACACTGTTATGGGGGGGGGGAGATGTGATATGTGGATGATGACACATTTATATAGCACAAGATGCTTGCGCTGCCATATATGCGTGTCATCCACAGATCCCCCCGGCCACCCATAACAGTGTCATCCACAGATGCCCCATAACCGTGTGTCATCCACAGATGTCCCCATAAGTTCCATAACAGTGTCATCCACAGATGCCCCCATAACCGTGTGTAATCCACTGATGCCCATAACAGTGTGTCATCCACAGATCCCCCATAACAGTGCGTCATCCACAGATGCCCCCATAACAGTGCGTCATCCACAGATGCCCCCATAACAGTGCGTCATCCACAGATGCCCATAACAGTGTGTCATCCACAGGTCCCCCATAACATTGCGTCATCCACAGATGCCCCCATAACAGTGTGTCATCCACAGATGCCATTGCCCCCATAATAGTGTCATCCACAGATGCCCATAACAGTGCGTCATCCACAGGTCCCCCATAACAGTGCGTCATCCACAGATGCCCATAACAGTGTGTCATCCACAGGTCCCCCATAACAGTGCGTCATCCACAGATGCCCATAACAGTGCGTCATCCACAGGTCCCCCATAACAGTGCGTCATCCACAGATGCCCATAACAGTGTGTCATCCACAGGTCCCCCATAACAGTGCGTCATCCACAGATGCCCATAACAGTGTGTCATCCACAGGTCCCCCATAACAGTGCGTCATCCACAGATGCCCATAACAGTGCATCATCCACAGGTCCCCCATAACAGTGCGTCATCCACAGATGCCCATAACAGTGTGTCATCCACAGGTCCCCCATAACAGTGCGTCATCCACAGATGCCCATAACAGTGTGTCATCCACAGGTCCCCCATAACAGTGCGTCATCCACAGATGCCCATAACAGTGTGTCATCCACAGGTCCCCCATAACAGTGCGCCTGCGAGGAGAGACAGAAAGGAGGGCAAATAATCAGTGGAAGCAAGCAGAGGACGGCAAAGCAGACAACTTAATAGCTTCTTTTGTAAGTAAATTGTTTTATTATAAATGTAGTAAGTAAATGTAGTGGTGCTATAATGTGGACCCCAGGCGTCTCTGATGTCCTGCAGGCTGGCGCTGTGGCAGCATACGGTTGGTCAGGCAGCAGAAAGGCTCTGGGGCGGTCATTGTGCTCTGGAACTTTTCCCTTCACAGCCACTGCTATCTCTCTCTCGTACAGTGCAGACTCTGCAAGAGGCTTTCGGTTTGCTCTCCGTCCTCATAAAAGTCTATGGGAATCAAAACAGATCCATCTGGTTCCTGTTATGCAAGTCGGAAAACAAAGTCAATTGTGCTTCCGGTTTTGGCTCCACCCCTAGACTGCAAGGGGGTGGGGCCTGTTGGGTGTCATGTGATTGGGCTGCTCAGTCAAAAATGCCCGGGCCTATTTTTTGTCCCAGTCCGGTCCTGCTGGTGAGTGACAGCTACCTTTGTTTCAGGGACAGTATGCTATGCAGAGCTGTTTAGCTAGGTATAAGTGTCACTCCGGGAGTTATTTCTGTTAGCTAGCCATGCAATGTATGTATAGGCAGCCATTTTGGACATCTGCTTTCTCTGTTAATGTATTACTGTACACGCTATTCTATATGTTTTACTTACACAAGCCATTTGTATTCTTGTAGTTTTACCAATTCACAATCCTGTTGACCAATAAACAAGTAAGACTACAGAAAACAGTCCTCTTATTTGGAAGACAGGAATGGTTTATACTGACTGTCAGACTGCACACTGTGTGAACGTGTATGAAGACAGAACACTGTGACTTTTTCCCTTTTCCTACGGTCATGCCGGGTCTAAAAAAGGAGTTTGACAAAGGCAAGGAAAAAGCGGGCCAGCAGGCCTGTCTCATTAATCATTTTTTGCGCCTGTTTTAGGCATAGAAAATAGCTTAAATCTACACCAGCAAGGGTGCTGGCATAGATTTAGACAAGTGTAAAGTCCATCTAAGGTATGTTGAGGCCAGCACCTCTACATAACTTAGGTGGTTAACTGCCAGCGTAGGAGGGACGAACATGACATCTGAATCACTAGTCTTCATAAATATTCCCCTTTGTGTTCTCTCAGCTTTATGAGGTAATTGCCTGGAATCAGTGGCGTCGCCAGGGGGGGGCCAGAGGGGGCCACGGCCCCCCCTACATCAAGCTGTGCCCCCCCATGTGCCCCCCCAACTAAAATGTCTCCCATTCATTGTTGGTGTATGCTGCGCTGCGCTGCTGTGCACTGTGTAGGCACTAGGCAGCCGCAGCCCTACCGGACATCATCTTCACATCTGATGATCTGAGTCACCGACTCGGTGCAGTTGCGGTCTCACTCTCGGGTCTCCACCCACCGCCGCCGCGCGGCGTCCCCGGCTCCGCCCACAGCTCCGCCCGGCCACGCCCCCAGCTCCACCCCCGGCTCCAGGACCTGACCAGATTCATTCATCTACTGGCAGCAGCTGCTTAAAGTCATATTTCTTTTTTTTTTCAACTTAAATTCCTTATAATGCGATATATTAATATATAGGGCTCTTACTCATTTTGGTTGGGTCGTTTCTTCAAAAAACAGACTTTTATAATATGTAAATGAGCTCTCTACCAGGCAAGTAAGGCAGTTACTTGCTGGTAGCAGCCGCATCCTCCTTTCATAAAGACGCCCCCTTTGCATGTTGGTTGACAGGGCCAGCGAACGCGCTCGTCTTCTGGCTGGCCCTGTCTGCGTTCAAAATCTGGTGCCTGCGCCGTACTGGTCTTCAGTCGGCGCAGGTGCACTGAGGGGACGACGCTCGCTCGGCCGCTCCATCCTTAATGCGCCTGCGCCGATGACGTTACATCTACACCCGGCGCAGGCGCACTGAGGAAGGAGCGGCCGAGCGAGCGTCCGCCTCTCAGTGCGCCTGCGCCGACTGAAGACTGGTACAGCGTAGGCGCCAGATTTTAAACGCAGACAGGGCCAGCCAGAAGACTAGCACGTTCGCTGGCCCTGTCAATCAACATGAGGAGGGGGCGTCTTTATGAAAGGAGGATGCGGCCGCCCTACCTGCTGGTAGAGAGCTCATTTACATATTATAAAAGTCCGTTTTTTTAAGAAACTACCCAACCAAAATGAGTAAGAGCACTATAATATATCGCATTATAAGGAATTTAAGTTGGCAAAAAAAAAAATATGACTTTAGTGGGGTGACAGAAGCCCTTTAAGCCAGCCAGGCCCAGACTAGAGAACAGACAGTGTGTGGCGTGGCGTGGCGTGGCCCTACCCTACCGATACCGATACCGAACAGACTGGACTGAGCCTGACCTAGTGGAGACGGTGTGTAGCAGGTTAACTTAATAATAATAAGGTACAACTTACAAGTAGTGACTGAGTGGACTGACCTAGGCCTCTTTCACACTTGCGTTTGTCCGGATCCGGCGTGTACTCTACTTGCCGGAATTACACGCCGAATTCGGAAAAACGCAAGTGAACTGAAAGCATTTGAAGATGGATCCGTCTTCAAAATGCGTTCAGTGTTACTATGGCAGCCAGGACGCTATTAAAGTCCTGGTTGCCATAGTAGTAGTGGGGAGCGGTATACTTACAGTCCGTGCGGCTCCCGGGGCGCTCCAGAGTGACGTCAGAGCGCCCCATGCGCATGGATGACGTGCCATGCGATCACGTGATCCATGTGCGTGGGGCGCCCTGACGTCACTCTGGAGCGCCCTGGGAGCCGCACGGACAGTAAGTATACCGCTCCCCCGCTCTCCACTACACTTTACCATGGCTGCCAGGACTTTATCGTCCCGGCAGCCATGGTAACCATTCAGAAAAAGCTAAACGTCGGATCCGGCAATGCGCCGAAACGACGTTTAGCTTAAGGCCGGATCCGGATCAATGCCTTTCAATGGGCATTAATTCCGGATCCGGCCTTGCGGCAAGTCTGCAGGATTTTTGGCCGGAGAAAAAAGCACAGCATGCTGCGGTATTTTCTCCGGCCAAAAAACGTTCTGGTCCGGAACTGAAGACATCCTGATGCATCCTGAACGGATTTCACTCCATTCAGAATGAGTTAGGATAATCCTGATCAGGATTCTTCCGGCATAGAGCCCCGACGACGGAACTCTATGCCGGGTCCGGACAACGCAAGTGTGAAAGAGCCCTAAGTCTCTTTCTATTCTAACTAGAGAGATTAGATCTGACTGAGTCTGAGAGGAGAGCTGGCTTGCGGCTGCCCCAGAATCTTCCTGATTTAAAAGTTAAAGGGGTTCTGCACTTTAATTTAACTGATGATCTATACTCTGGATAGATCATCAGCTTCTGATCGGCTCCAGTAGCGCCGCGGCCTTCTCACTGTTTACCGCCAGCCCACTGACGTCACGACTAGTATCAACTAGCGTGGACGCAGCTAAGCTCCATTCAAGGGACAGAGCTTAGCCGCGCTCAGGCTAGTTGATACTAGTTGTGATGTCAGTCAGTGAGAAGGCCGCGGTGCTGCTCGAGCGCGGCTGCCTTCTCAAACAGCTGATCGGCGGGGGTACCGGGTGTCTGACCCCTGCCGATCAGAAGCTGAAGATCTATCCAGAGTATAGATCATCTTAGTTAAATGAACGTGCAGAACCCCTTTAAAGTTATTGTCAGTGCAGCCTGGATGATCACAGTGTTCACTTCACCGTTTAGAGAAATCATGTTCAAATGTGAGCGGTGGGAGGGTGATCTGTGGTCTGTGGATGTCATTACACTGGTATACGGGGGGGGGGGGGATCTGTGGATGATACTCTTATAGTGTTATAGGGAGGGGGATCGGGGGTCTGTGGATGTCATGAGTCATTACACTGTTATAGGGGGGGGGGGGGGTCTGTGGATGATACTCTTAGGCTACTTTCACACTAGCGTTCATGGGTCCGTTCGTGAGCTCCGTTTGAAGGAGCTCACGAGCGGACCCAAACGCCTCCGTCCAGCCCTGATGCAGTCTGAATGGACGTGGATCCGCTCAGACTGCATCAGTCTGGCGGCGTTCAGCCTCCGCTCCGCTCGCCTCCGCACGGACAGGCGGACAGCTGAACGCTGCTTGCAGCGTTCGGGTGTCCGCCTGGCCGTGCGGAGGCGAGCGGATCCGTTCAGACTTACAATGTAAGTCAATGGGAACGGATCCGCTTGAAGATGACACCATATGGCTCAATCTTCAAGCGGATCTGTCCCCCATTGACTTTACATTGAAAGTCTGAACGGATCCGCTCAGGCTGCTTTCACACTTAGCTTTTATATGCCAATATAATGCAGACGGATCCGTACTGAACGGAGCCACCGTCTGCATTAATATGATCGGATCCGTTCAGAACGGATCCGATCAAGCGCAAGTGTGAAAGTAGCCTTATAGTGTTATAGGGAGGGGGATCGGGGGTCTTTGGATGTCATGAGTCATTACACTGTTATGGGGGGGAGGGATCTGTGGATGATACCCTTATAGTGTTATAGGGAGGGGGATCGGGGGTCTTTGGATGTCATGACACTGTTACGGGGGGGGGGGGGAATCTGTAGATGACACTGTTATGGGGGGGGGGGAGATCTGTAAATGACAGTTATGGGGGGGGGGGATCTGTGCCACTCTGTGGATGACACTGTTAGACTCCCTTCAGACGTCCATAGCAGCGGCAATGTGCGGGTCCGCATTTTTTTTCGGGAACGGAATTGTGGACCCGGAAGTGCGGGACCGCCTTTCCGTATCCGGCAGCACGTCGTGCTGCCCTATAGAAATTAATGGGTCCGCAATTCCGTTACGCAAATTTCGGATGTGTGAATGGGGCCTTATAGGAAGAGGGATCCCGATATGACACTGATATGGGGTGGATCTGTGGATGACACATAGCATGAGATGCTATAAACGGTATGTGTCATCCACAGATCCCCAGGCAGCTAGGAGATGTTGAAATCTGAGTGATTGGGGTTTTTCTTCTCTATTGCGGTTCTAGGTATTGGGTAAAGTATCGCAGCATTTCTAAGCATACTTGTGTAAATGTATCGTTGTTATAGCTGCCCCCCTACTTTTGTCCTGGCCCCCAGTGTGCCCCCCCAAAATTTGAAAGCTAGAGACGCCACTGCCTGGAATGGTTTTCCAGCAGTCTTAAAGAAGTTCCCAAAGGTGCTGAGCACTGGCTATTACAATCATGCTGCTTTTCCTTCACTCTGTGGTCCAACTCATCCCAAACCATCTCAATTTAGGTTAAGGTTGTCGTTGTGGAAGCCATGCCATCTGACGTAGCACTCCATCACTTTCCTTTTTGGTCAAATAGCCATTTCATGATTGTCCTGTTGAAAAACAAATAAAGGTCACAATCAAAGGAAACCAGATGGGATGGCATGCCGCTGGAGAATGCTGTTGTAGCCACACTGGTTGTGTGCCTTGAATTTTAAATAAATCACCAACAGTGTCACCTGCAAAGCACCTCACCGCCATTGCACCTCCTCCTCTATGGGAACCACACATGTAAAAACCATTTGCTCACCTTTTCTACAGCTCCCAAATTTTCACTCATAAGACCAAAGTACAGATTTGTCTAATGTCCATTCCTTTTGTTCCTTGGCCCAAGCAATTCTCTTCTTCTTGTTCCTCAGTGGTGGCTTCTTCTCAATCTCTAAACAGTTGATTTTAAGATGTGCCTTGTCACTGATTTCTGTAAAACATTTATGTAAGCTCTAATTTGAGGAGCTGTTCATTTGTGGTCTCTGAGGCTGGTAACTCCAATGAACTTATCTTCTACAGCAAAGGTTATTCTTGGTCTTCCTTTCCTGACATAGTCAACATGAATACATGGGCTGTAGTGCAATATCTGTAACAAAACCCCCACGTACCATGTGCTATTTAAGTTTAGTTTCTTGTTTTGTGGCGGAGCTGGCACATGCCAGCAGTGATGGCCAGTTCGCATTGTTCCCCATCACTGCATGCCAGTACCCCCCCCCCCCCCCCCCCCTTTAGCTATGCTCTTGTTCTTATGTAAAAGCAATATATAAGTAATTCAATTTATATAATAAGCTTTATTGCCACCCACTAAAACAGTTAAAATGATTAAATGGAACCTGCACGCAACATGTTACAGAGAAGGAGAAGCTCAGCTGACTGGAGAAAGATTTGGTAAAATATGTAATTTATCTATTTAAACCACTTTTGGTGCGAATCAGTGATTGAAAGATAATACTTCATGGTTAGCATAGAGTGAAGGCTGTCAATCACTGATAGTGTCAACATATTCCACAGCGCTTTAGGCCTGGAAGAACAGACCGTGTGTCCGCCATACCAACCGTGCTCACCTGAACTCAACTGACTGTAATATGTTCATATCTGATTGTGGAATGATGATGTGTGTATACTACAAGAGACCCGTGATCAGATATGAACTGTTTGCATCATAAAACACTATGCTACAGTCAGTTCAGGGGCGCTCGGTCGGCCCAGGAGATCCAACAGACACACTGCCCATTTTTACCAGGAACGATCACATTTGTGTGAAACAGCCCTTACAAACATTGTCATCTGTGCCTATGAGTATGTCTTTGGAAGGAGACCCACACAAACCTCATACGGATGTTGCCCTTGGTTGGGTTTGAATCTAGGATCTCAGCACTGCAAGGCACCAGTGCTAACCACTGATCCACCATGCTATAAATCAAGATTAGTTCAACTTATCAAAGATGTGGCAGACATGGTAGACACAATGGCCCAGATTCAGGTAGATTTGCCCATTACTTACACCTGAGCCGCTCAGCTGAATTTCTCTGCGCTGGAGCAATTTTGCCAAATTGCCACCTGATTCAGGAATCGTTTGTTCATTTAATTTGCTCCTGTTTAAGGCAAAGCTGAGGGCGCAAGGCCGTGCAAGTCAAAGTGGGTGTGCCCCTATGTAAATGAGGAATTTTCGGCTCAGCAGAGGTTTGCTAGCATAATTTCAGGGCAAATCCTGCTCAGCTGCTTGCACTGAGCAAATAAATAGGAGCAGACTTGCGCAGGTTCTTTGCTGAATTTCATCCTGCTTTTTCCTACCCCCCCCTGAGCAAGGAAATTCAGCCCTTTTGCAAGACATGGCACCTCCCAAAGGGACCAAAATAAGGAAGGCCAACTTTGTGGCTGCAGAGATGGACATCCTGATTGCTGCACTCCAGCAGCATAAGGAAGTCCTATATGGTGCCCAGCGGGCAAACACCACCATTGCCCAAAGGAGGGCTATATATGAAGCCATTGCCCTGGACATCAATGCCCTGGGTAATGAAGTGCGTACCTGGGATGACATCCAGAAGAAATTAAATGATATGAGGCGCAGGGTCCGTGAAAAACTGGCTCTTATCAGGAAGCATACCGGTGGCACGGGAGGTGGTCCGCGATGTATGATCCGGCTCAATCAGGAGGAGCAGCTTATTGCACAAACGTTCGTGCAGGAGCAGGTGGAGGGACTTGAAGGGTACGACTCCACTGTTGGGAACTTGGGGACTGGTAAGTTATTTTTCTTTCATATCTGCTGTGCATCATGGGAGGGGGTACAAGTGAACATATGAGAAGTGTGTTGCACCAGCAAAATATGTCGTTTTGGTGTCATCCACAGGTGGTGATGAGGAAGAAGAAGCTGGGCCGTCTTCGGCTGCGGCTCGACCCAGCCCATCCAGACCAGAGCCAGGGGTCCAGTCAGGCCCCATGGACATTCTGGCTATGCTGGTCCAGGAGGAGATCATACCGGGGCCAAGTATGTGCAGCATACGGGTAGGCTACCCGACACTGCTAGATTTGAGTGTGTAGTTCCCTTTAAGCCAGTCAGGCCGGTTACCGGCAATCCTTATCACAGCCAGCAGAGGGAGCCCCCAGTTCAGTATAAATAGGCTAGGGCCTAGCTCAGGAAGGGAGAAGTTTCCAGACTCAGTGCAGAGAGGATTCCCTCCTGAGTCCATGCATAGAAGTCAGAAGGGCATAGCTAATCAGCCTGAAGACACAGAATACCACAGAAGCTGATCAGATAAAGCAAGAGGTACTCAAGATAACAGAGGAGGTACTAGATAAGGACAGCTTCAAGGGTACGCCAGATAAAGGGCATTAGACCTTGGAGAGAAAGTCACATGTAGCAGGACCAGTCAGGAATAGTGAGCAAGCCGCCTGTACTGCATCTCCTGTAATCAACACTCTGTATAATGCCTTGCTAAGACCGGCCATTCTGTACTTTCAAGAACCAGCTGTATTCACTGATATTCAGTAAAAGTTCCAGTTTTTGTTGGCTATCCTATGCTTGCTTCATTCTTCTACAATACCATACACGGCGTGTCACCGTTTAATTGACACTGGCGTCACGAACTGTTAAATACCTGCCTGTTCCAGTATTTGCCCCAATTGAAGACGACAGTGGATCCCAGGTTAGTGAGTCGATCTGCACTACAAAGCCCAGCATACACTACTGACCCCCTGGGACACTGCATCGCTCTTTTTGGCGTCACGAACAGGATCCGCATACTTCGACAGTGCAGAGAAGTGTGAACTGTGTGCTTTAACTATTCCACCACCGTATTGCGAGGACTGTACCCTTTATTTCCAAGCCGGTGGATTGAAATTGTGCCTGGGAGGAATCAGAGACGCTGTACTGTGTTGCGCTACCCCCAGAGAGAAAATCGTATTTGTGGACTGTGATTTATTGGACTTTGCAACACCCTGCTTGCTGTCAGGGAATCGTGATCAAGATGGCCACCGGCCGCCTGGAGTAAAGTTTCCCGCGCTGCTGAGGACCTCCGTGGGCGGATCCCTTCAAAGACACAGAGAATCCCGCCCCTCTTCATCATCACACCGCCGCGGCCCTGCTTTTCCTGCGTCAGCAACGTCACCGCGTACACAGGACGTCCGGAGTCTCACGAGATTTGGCCTGCGCACACCCGGCGAAACCGGTAAGAACTTGTATCCGGAGGGAAGGGGATTGTTCCGGCCCCTTTAGTCACCAGCGGCCACCTTGTAATAAGTTAACATGTCAGATCCGGGAGTTGCCGAGCGGCCGGACCCGGGAGAGCTTGCGGCTCCTAATCATCCTATAGCCCCCAGCATGATGCCCTTTACCATGCCTTACTACTTTGGGGCCCCATGGTTTCCCCGCTATAACGGAGAGGTCCATACCCTAAGAGACTTTAAAGAAAAGTTGCTGGCCTTATTCAAACTGTACCCCATAAATGCCGATCAGCAAATGGAAATCTTGCTAGCGCAACTGGAGGGGGCTGCCCGCAGAGAGGTATTATCCTGGCCTGCTGCTGAAAGGAGTACTCTGGAGCAGATATTCACCCGCCTCAGGGCCACTTTTGAAACGAGGACTGCCTCAGAGATAAAGATGCACTTCTTTGGCAAGAAACAGAAGTCCGGTGAGTCCCTCCGTGACTATGCCCTATCACTTCAGGAGGCTTTGGGGGCTGTAATCCAGATAGATCCCAAGGAAGCTGATAACCAGGATCAGACCCTGAGGGAACAATTTATTACCGGAGTGTCTAGTGAGCAAATAAGGACCCAATTAAAGATGCTGTCCGCCCAACACCCTAACAGTACCTTTCTGGACTTTAAAGAACTGGCTATAAAAATTCTGGGGTCAGCAGTATCTACAGAGTTGAGCACCCCACCTGAGTTATCAGCCTGCAGGTCAAAACCGTTTATTATTAACCGAGCTGAGGCCGGTCAAGCTGTTCAAGCTACAGCTACCGATACTATCGCCATGCTGACAGAGCAAGTAAATCACCTCACTAAAAGCCTAGAGAGAGTGTGCAGAAAAATGGAGGAATGGGAAAAACCTATGATGTCAGAAGAAGAGTTCCTGTCACCCTCTAAGCCGTTCCCACCTCCATACCAAGAGACTCACCCCAGGGATCCTGGGAGGCGCAATAGGGGTCGCCAGCGGCCCGTGTGTACATACTGCAAAAAGATGGGACACACAGAATCCACTTGCTGGCAGTTAAACGGGCAACCCCTGAGGCTGAGGACCACCCCTCGGGAGGTAGAACACTAGGTCCAAAAGATCCAAATTGGATGCCACGGTATGTAGGATCCCATCCTAAAATCAATGTGGAGATTAACGGGGTCCCCTTTGAAGCCCTATTAGATACTGGGTCTCAGGTCACTACTATTCAGCTGCCCGCCTTTGAAAGATTCTGGGACACCAATCAATTGACCCAGCCGCCTGAATCCTGGGTAGAGATTATCGCCAGCAATGGCAAACCGGTAAAGATCCATGGATACTGGGAACCCACCCTGCAGGTGGGAGAAGTAACCTTGCCTCAACAGGGGGTGATAGTAGTACAGGCCGGCGACAGAGGAGGACATCCTGTCATTCTAGGCACCAATGTCTTCAAAAACTGTTATGCTGAAATACTTGCCGTATTACACCAGACTCTGCCCACCGCTTCCTCTGCGTCCAAGAGGGTGATTCAAAAGACTATCACTGTGTTAAGTGCCCAGCAGAGGTTTGCTAACGGGAAAGGAGAAATTTGTACTGCCAAGATTCGTGATAATAAGCCTGTGACTTTGCCTCCTAATTCCCAAACTCTCTTATGGTGTCGTGCTGTCCTGGGAGTCCAAGGCCAAGATTATCCAGCCCTGGTGGAACCTATCCAGATGGAGAACTACCCTTATGTGAGAGCTGCCAAGTGCCTGGTGAATGTCTCCCAAGGTAAAGTACCTGTCCGTCTGATTAACCTGAGTGACCATCCTGTTGCGCTTACTAAGCATTACCCTGTTGCCCAGCTTTCTCAGGTGTTCTTCCAAGACATCATCCGTCTTCCAGTGACAGAAAAGCCGCCAGCTGCAGTCAGCGGATGTCCGCCGGTGCCTCAGTCACAAGTACCCTGGTGGGAAGAGCTACATGTCGGGGACGAGACTACCCCCCAACATCAACAAGAAGGGATACTACGGCTTGTCAAAGAGCACCACCAGGCCCTCAGTAAACATGCTGCTGATTATGGAGAGGTTAGTGCCATACAACACACCATACCTACTGGCTCTCATCCTCCTATCAAGGAGAGATACCGACCCTTACCGCCTACTTCATATCAGACTGTAAAAGAAATGATCCAAGAGATGAAAGACTCTAATGTAATCCGGGACAGTCGTAGCCCG
This sequence comes from Bufo gargarizans, assembly GCF_014858855.1. Lineage (NCBI taxonomy): Eukaryota > Metazoa > Chordata > Amphibia > Anura > Bufonidae > Bufo > Bufo gargarizans. Next base: position 262,611,218 of record NC_058083.1, read on the forward strand.
TGGGCGGCACCCCTGGTCCTTGTAAAGAAGAAGGATGGTGGTATCCGTTTCTGCGTGGACTATAGGAAGATTAACCAAATAACCCACAAAGACGCGTACCCACTGCCCCGCATTGAAGAGTCACTAACTGCTCTGGGCTCCGCTGCCTATTTCTCCACATTGGACTTGACCAGTGGCTACTGGCAAGTACCCATGGCCCCGGCAGATAGGGAAAAGACTGCTTTCACCACTCCCATGGGCCTGTTTGAATTTAATTGTATGCCGTTCGGGTTATGTAATGCCCCAGGAACTTTCCAGAGACTAATGGAGCGGTGTTTGGGTCACAAAAACTTCGAAACAGTGCTGCTGTATCTAGATGACGTCATTGTGTACTCAAAAACATATGAAGACCACCTGAAACACCTAGCAGAGGTCTTTGAAATCCTTGTCAAATATGGCCTGAAGGTAAAGCCATCTAAATGCCACTTGCTCAAACCTGCGGTAAAATACCTGGGGCATGTGGTAAGCGGAGAGGGCGTACAACCTGACCCTGATAAGTTAGCGGCTGTCCGTAACTGGCCGGTACCCACTACCGTCAAAGAGGTGAGGGGTTTCCTTGGTTTTGCCGGCTACTATAGACGTTTCATCCCCCATTTTGCTCAAATAGCCGATCCTATCCAGGAACTCTTGAGGGGGCAGCCCAAGAAAAGTCCTAGAACTCCAGTGCTCATTGAGTGGAATGAAGAAAGAGAGATAGCGTTCCAGTTGTTGAAAAAGAAACTGACCGAGCCTCCCGTGTTAGGTTATCCAGATTACAGCAAGCCCTTCCATCTGTATACTGATGCTAGCAAACGAGGCCTGGGGACTGTGTTAGCCCAGATTCAAGAGGGAAAAGAAAGAGTGATAGCTTATGCAAGCCGCTCCCTGAAAGGAGCTGAGAAAAATGACCAGAATTATAGTTCCTTCAAACTAGAGTTCCTGGCATTAGTGTGGGCAGTGACGGAAAAATTCAAAGATTATCTAGCCGCTACCCCATTCATTGCATTCACTGATAATAACCCTCTGGCACATCTAAATACAGCTAAATTGGGGGCTTTGGAGCAAAGATGGGCCTCTCGCCTCGCCAACTATGATTTCTCTGTAAAATATCGTGCTGGACGTACTAATGACAATGCTGATGCTTTATCCAGACTTCCCACAGAGACAGCTCCTGATGATGTGCGAGATGCCTGGGAAGATGTAGAAATGCCGGCCTTCTACCATAAATTTGCTCAACAGGATCAGGCTCGGGCTACCAGTAACAGCGCTGCAGTTCCTTCACCCTCCAGTAGGCCGGAACTCAAAGAAGAAAGGTGGGTGAAACTACAGTCTGAAAGTAGAGTGCTGGGTGAATTGCTGGACTTCATTACCAGTGGCAGAACCCCTGAGAGGATTCGGCGTAAGAGTACAGATCCTGAGCTCATCAAACTGTGGAGACAGCGCCATCAACTCTTCATACAAAAGGGCCTGCTGCTACGGAGAAGCCTAGACCCAGTGTCCAACGAAAGAGTGCATCAAATTCTCATACCCCGACGAGATGCAGGTATGGTGTTGGAGATGTACCACAATCAATCCGGTCACTTTGGGGTCCAAAAGACTGAGGCAAATATCCGCCAGCGGTTTTACTGGGTGGGCATGAGAGAAGACATGGAGAAGTGGTGTCGGGAGTGTGTAGCCTGTGCCTTGAAACGAGGTGAACACCATGATCAGAGGGCACCACTGAGACCCATTGTAAGTACTCGTCCTCTTGAACTTGTCGCCATCGACCATGTGAAACTGGAGCCTAGTCGCTCAGGGTATGTGTACGCTATGACTATTATTGACCATTTCACTAAGTTTGTTGTAGCGGTGCCTGTGAGAGACCAGACGGCCAAGACTACAGCCGAACTGTTCTGGAAACACTTCCTCCTGCCCTACGGTTGTCCAGAGAAGATCCTCACCGATCAAGGTCCTGCTTTTGAGTCCCATCTGTTCCATGAACTGTGCCGCCTGCACAACTGTAAGAAGATCCGGACGACGGCCTACCATCCGCAAGGTAATGGATTATGTGAAAAAATGAATCAGACCTTGATAGAGATGCTGAGGACCGTGCCTCCTGAAACCAGGGGAGATTGGCCTAATCTGTTGCCACAGCTCATGTTCACATACAATCATACCATACACTGTTCCACCGGGTATACCCCCTTTTATTTGATGTTTGGGCGCCAAGGATTATTGCCTGCTGACCACTCCTTGGATGTACTCGTACCTGATTGCATCAACCCATTCCCTAATACCGACTGGGTTGCTGAACACCAAAGGCGATTGAATACGGCCCAAGCTATTGTTCAGGAACGTATGGACTATGCTAGAGACTGGCAGCAGAGAGACTATGACCAAGCAGCCCATGCAGAACCCTTGACAATAGGGGCTGTGGTATGGTTAAAAAATAACCGCCGTACCAGTAAACTGGACAGTAAATGGGAGCAAAGTCCTTATGTTGTCACTGCAATCCCAAATGTTGGAACTCACACTTATGAGATCACCCGGGAGGGCAGGGGATCCCAAATTGTACACCGAAACCGGTTAAAGCTCTGCCTGACACCAGGACCCAGTGCCGAGAGTTCTATATCTGAACACCCTGTGTCAGAGTCATCGATACAGCCCGAGGATCCTATGCAGGCTGTCCGAAATCTAAGGTATGACGCCGATCCCATGCATTGGCTTCTGACACCATGGTTGAACTTGTTGGTGCCCGCTCCGGCACCTACTGTACCTTTACTTCCAGAAGAGCCGGTTCAAGATGCCCCGGATCCAGTTCCCCCTCTAGTGGATCCTGTTGTCCCTGTTGTTCCTGACCAAGGTCTCACGGATGGAGATCCTCCTGTTGCTACTCCCTCTTCTACCTCGGTGCTAAGGGAAGAGGAAACCCCTGTGTTGAGAAGGTCCACCCGGATGACCAGGGGACGTCCGCCAGTCCATTTAAGAGACTTTGACTATGCTGGTGGTGTCTCCTCCCGAACAGTTACTATCGGAAATAGCCTGCTTGATGTTTGTGCGCAAGAATGGACTCCTCCACGTGAGCCCTTGCCTGTTCTACACCCACGGGGAAACCCTGTGTAGTTCCTTATTATACCTCAGTCAAGAAAAATAGACTAACCTGGTTCACCTTAAGTCCGCTGTGCCAGGTCAGCGGCCGTGCCTAAGAAGAAAGAAGACGCCCCTTTTTCTTGCGTCATTTATTGCAAATGTTATATTTTTATGTGAAATAGTTGTTTATTATATTTATAATGTAATGTTTAAATTATGCATCAGCTTATGTTGGTTCAGGCATGTGTGTGAGTACGAGGCCTTACTCACGTTAAAGTCTGGGGGTGTGCAGCATACGGGTAGGCTACCCGACACTGCTAGATTTGAGTGTGTAGTTCCCTTTAAGCCAGTCAGGCCGGTTACCGGCAATCCTTATCACAGCCAGCAGAGGGAGCCCCCAGTTCAGTATAAATAGGCTAGGGCCTAGCTCAGGAAGGGAGAAGTTTCCAGACTCAGTGCAGAGAGGATTCCCTCCTGAGTCCATGCATAGAAGTCAGAAGGGCATAGCTAATCAGCCTGAAGACACAGAATACCACAGAAGCCGATCAGATAAAGCAAGAGGTACTCAAGATAACAGAGGAGGTACTAGATAAGGACAGCTTCAAGGGTACGCCAGATAAAGGGCATTAGACCTTGGAGAGAAAGTCACATGTAGCAGGACCAGTCAGGAATAGTGAGCAAGCCGCCTGTACTGCATCTCCTGTAATCAACACTCTGTATAATGCCTTGCTAAGACCGGCCATTCTGTACTTTCAAGAACCAGCTGTATTCACTGATATTCAGTAAAAGTTCCAGTTTTTGTTGGCTATCCTATGCTTGCTTCATTCTTCTACAAATACCATACACGGCGTGTCACCGTTTAATTGACACTGGCGTCACGAACTGTTAAATACCTGCCTGTTCCAGTATTTGCCCCAATTGAAGACGACAGTGGATCCCAGGTTAGTGAGTCGATCTGCACTACAAAGCCCAGCATACACTACTGACCCCCTGGGACACTGCATATGGAGGAGCAAGTGGTATTGGAGGAGGATTCCTTTTTCCTCATCCAGGAGGACTCTGGCTCCCTCCAGGAGGATACCACCATCCCTGTGCAACCCACCACCCCCCCGCCCAGCACGTCATCCCCCTCCAGGGCAAGCCCCTCCAGGGCAAGCCCCTCCCTTGTGGACCCCTCCCCTTCTCCCTCTGTCCGTGGCCGAGCCTCTCCTCCCAGGAAGGCTCTGTCCAAAACGAGGCATATATCCTCCAGCCTCCGTGACGGTCTGCTGGAGGAGCAGGCCCTGCAGACCCGCCATATAGGGGCCATGGTGGGAGAGGTGCGTCGTCTGGCGGACAGCATGGCATCCACCCCCACCTCTATGCAGCATGCCCTCACCCTGCATGAGGACCGGGACAAACATGTGGCACAGAGCCTGGGGGAAATTAGTGGCAACTCTAAGGCCATAGTCACCTGCTTGGTGGCTCTGGAGACCACACCAGCTTTGTTAAGCAGGATGACAGCTGCGGTGGAGGCCAATACCGCTGCTGTGCAGGCCAACACCGCTGCAGTGCAGGAGGAGGCGAGAGTTACCCGCCGGCATCAGCGGGATACCACCACCCGCCAAATGCGGATGTTGGCCCAGACCAACACCATCCTTGCCCGCCTGGCCAACGCCATGGAGGGCATGCAGCCACCACCTGCAAGGAGTGTGGAAGTAGGGGTTGATGCTCCTCCCCCCCCTCCTCCCCCCACCCCTCCATCCCCACCCCATGCCTCCTCCGCACCACGGAGATTGAGGAGCCAGAGCCGGGGCACCCTTGGCCCAAAGAAAAAAACAAAAAAATAATTTTATGTCTACATTTTTTGCTCAACACAATATGATTTTTTTATTATTTTTCGATATGCTCAGGGTATGAGATTATTTTTTTTTTATATGCTCAGGATATGAGTTTTTAGATTTATTTGTAGTCCCTACACACGGTGAGGAGTGTATACTACAGTGTGACTGGTGTGTGAATGGGGGGGGGGGGTGGCACTCCTGCTGGAAAAGGGGTGTCACCCTCTGCCATGTGAAAGGTGTATGAATGGACAGCAACATAATTGGAGCCTTGACGCGGCGTTGCTGCTCCCTAATACCATGGGGTATTGTTGGGTCTAATCCAATTGGGGGTGCATGTGTCGGGTGTGTGCTAGGGACTACAGTGGTGTACATACATGCATTATACTTGTGACAAGATCAGGGTGTGTTTAATGTGCAAAGAGACGTTCCACAAGACCATTCCGGATTGCTCTTCCCTCAGAAGATCCGGTAGTGTTTCTTGGGGGGGGGGGGGTTGCGTGGTTCGGGGGTAAGGTCATTGCGTAGCTCAATGTGCATGCCCCTTCTTTGAGCTAAATTGTGGAGAATACTACATGCCCCTACGATTTGGCATACAAAGTTGGGTGAATACAATAGGGTCCCCCCTGATTTATCCAGACATCTGAATCGAGATTTAAGGATGCCAAATGTGCGCTCCACCACCGCACGGGTACGTGCATGGGCTTCGTTATATCTTTCCTCTCCTGGTGTTTGAGGGTTACGAAATGGGGTCATCATGTGAGGTCCCAGGGCATAGGCAGAGTCACCTGGAAGGGAAAAGACAGGAGGATGTTAGTCGTGCATGTGCCCCTTGTGATGTGTGCATCATGGGGGGGGGGGGGACAGTCATACCTGACACCCATGTCACTCACCAATCAGCCAGCTGTCTCCATACATGTTCTGGTCAAACTCGGTTGGGATGGGGCTGTGTCGGTAAATAAAACTGTCATGGCTTGACCCTGGGTGTTGCCATATGAGACCACGGACATGCCATATGAGGCCATGTGCATCCACAATCATCTGCACATTTATCGAATGCCAATGTTTCCTGTTGCAGTAGATATGCTCGAGGTGCCGGGGGGGGGGCGTAGTGCCACATGGGTACAATCTATTGCACCCACAGTGCGTGGAAATCTGGCTAATAAATAAAAATCACTGATTGCCTTCTGCCGCACGTCAGCCGTGGTTGGTTTGATAAATTGTGTGCCCATTCGTCTGAGTATTGCAGGGATCACTTGGTGCACACACCTGCTCATGCTGGATTGGGACATCCCCGCCACCACTCCACCTGTGCGCTGAAATGAGCCAGTTGCCAAAAAATGAAGGGTTGCCACTACCTTCACCAGTGGCTGCACTGCCTGTCCCCGATGGGTCGGGCTGCTGATGTCATCCTGCAGGATTGTTACCAACTCAAGGATGACTTCAGGGCTAAAGCGAAACATGCGATACACCTCAGTATCAGTCATCTGAAAAAGGTTGTAGCGCCCTCTGTAAATCCTCTCCCGTGCCCTCCTACGAGTCGGCTCAGTCAATAGAATATCAAGAACCATAGCTGCCCCTGGCATGTTGGTGCACAGATGTGAGGTCCCGAAAATGTGGGTGCTCTGCTTGTTCAGATCGTCTGTCTAGGTGCTGCTGAAGTTGCGCGCTCCTTCAGATGACATTTGGCCATCTTTTGCTAACTTGCCCCTGCTTTTAACAGGAGCAAGTTTGCCCAGGGAAAAAAGCTTGCACGCTTCCAGCGCAAGATGCGCATCACACGCGCATGTTTCTGAATCATCGGCAGTACCTAATTTGCATATTCGCTGAGGGAATTCCATGAAGGCGCAACTTACACCCCGCGCAAAATTGCACGAAAATTGCGCAGGAACAGCTAGGCTGCGTGCGCGGGAAAATGGCCGCATTTCAGGCTTAACTGGTTTACAGAATCAGCCGCAAATTTGCATAGGAGCAAATCAGTACTTGCGCGGCGCAAATCACACTTGTTCCCGCGCAAGTGCTTCTTGAATCTGGGCCAATGTTTACAACACAGATGTGTCGCATGTCGATTTTTTAGCAACAGTCATGCAACACAATGAGTGTACATGAATGTGAAACCCTTCACAATTCTGCCATGTCTGAACTCCTGCTGACAGTATTGTTCTTTAGCTACACAATAAATACAAAGTATAATAAACTATAATAAAAGTAATAAAATATACATGTATACCTCAATCTCCATTATAGGAAACAATGATCCAGATCCAATAAAATAGTAACGGCCCCAATAACTGGGTAACATATACATCGATCAGTCATTGCATTAAAAAGTTTTAAGGTGAAGATGTCAAATCCCTTAGGCAACAGACGGTCCAGTACGTGAGAATTTTTCCAAAAATAACAGTAGCCAGTTCATTCTAATCTCATTTTGAAAAAGTTAAATGTTTTTCTGGTTCTATCTTCTCAATCTACAGCTAAGCCAATACAAGGGTTAAAAGAGGAATTCGTGATTACTGATTGCATAATTGTAATAGCCAGAGCCTCATCATTCCTGTTATATAAAGCTGCTTGATATAGCTTGTGATTAGTCTCTTATAATTCATTAGACATTTCTCAGATTTGTTCAGGTCAATATATGTGTCCATAGATAAAGCCTTTAGCAGCGGTCAATTAAGAGTATATACACGGTTTGCATAAGGCTTATTGCACACTCTCTCTGGCTGTATTGTGGACTGCATTTGCAGATCCGCAATATACGGGCACCGTTCCTTGTGCATTCCATATCACGGATGCGGACCCATTAACTTCAATGGGTCCACAAATCCAGAGATGCGGAATGGTGCGGAACGGAAGCACGTAACGGAACCCTACGGGAGCACTGCGGAGTGCTTCCGTGGGGTTTCGTCCCATACTTTCGTTTCGCAAAAAGATAGAACATGTCCTATTTTTTTGTGGAATGGCAAGATTGCGGATCCATTAAAGTGAATGGGTCCACGATCTGCTGCAGCTGCCCCACGGTGGGTGTTCGTGCATTGCGGCCCTCAGTTTGCGGGGAGCAGCACGGCCGCAGGGCGCACACGTTCGTGTGCAAGAGGCCTGACAGTGGCAAAAATTAATGAATGCAACATGTGAATGAATAAACTCTTTATGGGGCATCTGTCAGCAGATGAGTGATTTGTATGTTATCGTTACACCTAGAGGCTCTGCTCTCTCTGAAACTGCAACTGCTGCGCCCTGCTCTGATTGATAGAACCTGGTGTGATGATGTTTACACTGCTTGGCCCTGTCAATCAAAGCACAGAAGTTGCAGAGAGAGCAGAGCCTCTAAGAGTAATAACAACGCCCCTGTTTCTTCTAGAGTCTCATTTGCATATATCAAAACATCATTTTTCTCAGCAATGCGGGCACATATGACCATGGGACCAACACAGATGCCATTAGCTGCCAAGTGCACATGTAGCAGGTAAGCCAGTGTCATAGGTACAAATCTGCTGATAGAGGCCCATTAAGTACACAAATTAAAGGGAAGCTGTCAAGTATCCTGTCTATTTTGGTAAATACTTGTATTCCCCACAAAATTGCAGTTAGAGCCGTTTCTCTGTTATTCCTCCTAGATATTCAAGAATAAATTTACAAATAGGTGTTGCCAGTTTGGAGGGGGTCCACTAGACACCTTGATACTGTCCAATCACTGCGGACAGTGTTAGACTGTTTAGAGACAAACCCCTGTGACAAGAGGGAAAGGAAGCAACCAGATGTCAATGTATGAAACCATTTTCAGAAGGAATAGCACAACAGTTACAGTGCCTTGAAAACTTAAATGCATTTTATTAAAGGACAATAAATGTATTTTATTGGAATTTCATATGATAGACCAACACAAAGCAGTAAGTGTGTGTGAAGTAAAAAGAAAATGATACATGGTTTAAAAATGTTTTAATGAATACTTTGTAGGACCACCTTTCGCTGCAATTACAGCTGCAAGTCTTTTGGGATATGTCTCTACCAGCTTTGCACATCTTTGCAAAATAGCTCAAGCTCAGTCAGATTGGATACAGCAATTTTCAAGTCTTGCCACAGATTCTCTGGTCTTTGACTGGGCCATTCTAACACATACATATGCTTTGATCTAAACCATTCCAATGTAGCTCTGGCTGTATGTTTAAGGTGAATTCAACCCCAGTCTCAAGTCTTTTGCAGCCTCTATGAGGTTTTCCTCCAGGATCACCCTTTATTTAGATCCATCCATCTTCCCATCAACTCTGACCAGCTTCCCTGTCACTGCTAGAGAAAAGCCTCCCCACAGCATGTTGCTGCCTCCACCATGACTGGTTTTATTATAGTTATTTTATCTGGTTGTGGTATAGTATTTTGCATTAAATTGTAAAAAACTAAAGCTTAAACTCTGGAAATAATTGTGCAAAACTGTATGTAAAACTAAACAAATTAAGCAAAATCTGCCCATCCCTTTTTTCTGCTGTAACAGCCTGCCACTTTAAGGATACAACCACATTGTCAGGTTTCTGCATGCAGTTTTGGCATGCCAAAACCAGGAATGAGTTAAAAAAAAAAAAAAACGGAGAAGTCATATCTGTCCTTTATACTTTCTAAACTTATATGATCCACACTTGAGTTAGGCTTCCAAAACTGTATGCAGAAACCTGACTGTGTGGCTGTACCCTTAAAGAATCACTGTACTTTCACAAAATTTCATTTCATTTAATAGTTAATAATGTAGCTAGCAAATTTCTAGATCATTTCATTTAAAAAATATGCCTGCATCCACCTAAAAAAGCTCATGGCCACTAGGGGTCTCACAGTCCACTGCGTGTCGTAAGGCAAGATCTGTAACAGAGACACAGAAGACAGAAATGGGGGCATATCAGAGCTAGCTGAGATCCTGTGCCTAATAAAAGAACTGTTTCTATGCAGCTTTTGAAGATTATCGGAGTGTGTCCCATCCTTATCTGTTCTGTGAGCTTTTTAGGGACTGAAAACAAATAAAGTGGGACGTGAGAGAAAGGATGACACAGCCATACAGTGCTGGCAGATTCCACGGAAGGGTGCCTCGCCCTGCTTGTGAAAGAAATGCATCTAGCTGTGCTGCTGAAACAAGGAATAATATGGCTTAAAAAAGACATTAGGGAAGCCCAAAAAAGACCTGTGGCTTTACAGCTTTGATTGTACAATGAAGCACATCCGTTATGCAAACTTTTGGGAAAAATGAGGTACACCTTAAGGTCTCTAACTAGACAATGGATATAGCTGCCAGGATTCACATTTATTCATCCAGACATGTATTTCCGACGTTAGGCCCTGGTGTTTGACAATAAAGTCTGAACTGACTTACTGCAAGGATTGATGTCAACGCTACATTGAAAGCCACTGAAGGCAACACATTCTCCTGCTGATGTTTGACTTAGGCCCCTTGCAGACGAGTGTGAGCTGATTAGGTCCGGATACGTTGCGGATGTGTTCAGTGAAAAATGCGTTATTTCGCAAGCAAGTTCATTCAGTTTAGTATGCGATCGCATTAAGTTGTTCAGTTTTTATTGCGCAGGTGCAATGCGATTTAATGCGCTTTGCACACGCGTGATAAAAAACTGAAGGTATACAAACAACATATCTTAGGAACCATCCGTGAAAAACGAATCGCATCCGAACCTGCTTGCGCATGCAATGCGATTTTCGAGCAGCCCCATTCATTTCTATGGGGCCAAAAATCACAGCATATAGAACATGCTGTGATTTTCACGCAACGCACAAGTGATGCGTGAAAACCAACGCTCATGTACAGAGACCCAGTCTGGATTCAGTGCGGGCGCATCACGCATTGCACCCGCGCGGAATACTCGCTCGTCTGCAAGGGGCTTTACAATAGTAGATTGCTGTTTCCGTATTTTATTTACTTGTTAGAAAGGGATCATGCTCTTATTTTTTAAAAATGTCAAAATATGTTTCATGTTGTGATAAAATAAAGGAAATTATTTTGAAAATAAAGAAATAAGTATAGCCAAATGACCAAACTATTAGTATAGCCATAGCTATTAAAAAATAAAACACAATTAAGCACACTATTACTGTTTTGTGTATACAGTTCTTATGGTTCATGGTTACAGACTACAAACAAACCTGTGTAGTCTGATACTCCTCCCTACCAACAACATTCTCCAATACTGTCTGTACATTAGCATAACCAGGGTGTAGATGACATTTTGAATGACTGGAATGTAGTAGTACATTTGCAGGGGAATGTATGGCCAACCGCAGCTGTAACCTCCATTGGGCCAGCCTAACTTTAAAATGGGGCACGATAATAATGAAACAATTTAACGGAGAAGAGTCTAAGGGTACGGCCACACAATCAGGTTTCTTTATGCAGTTTTGGAAGCAAACTCAGCTGTGAATTAAAAAAAAAAAAGGAGAAGAATGCATTCTATCCTTTTATGATCCACTCCTTATTTTGGCTTCCAAAACTTCCTCCAGAAACCTGAACTTGAGGTCGTTTCCTAAGACATTCTAGGTTACATGCATTTTTTCTCTTTGTATTTACTAAGTACAATTCAAATTAGCATTCAAGAAAGGTTAATGATTATAGGAACAGTGACTCCTTTCTACATTGCAAAATGTTCAGAGAAGGTTAATTGTTCGGACTCACCTAGATATTCTACAACCCTGAACGGGGGTGAAGACATGGAGACACTGACTGCTGACAGACTGTCTAGTGCCATGAGACAGCTACCAGACATATTCATGAGATCTGGGATAACCTGACATTTACCACTTTACAGATATAAAATGATACCTTTTATTCACTTCTCTCTGTTACTGCGCTATGTTATCAATTTATAACAAGTCTTCTTGCAAAGAGACTAATGTAACATGAAAACATAGCTGGGCAGAAAGAAAGGCTATAATGGAATCTATTCTGCACACAACATTTTACTTCAAAGCACATTACTCCGAGAGGATGAATCCCTCTTTTTGTGCCATCTGACAAATATATTGCTCTCTCTAAGTAGTCATTTATTATGGAATGTCAGAGTGTTTTGTTCTGATTAAAAAGCAAACCGTGTCAGTTACATAGCCAATATTTCTATCTCTGTAGCCTCCTAAAGGCTTGTGACAACAGTCCTATTGTTGTATATGAGGGCACTCACCTTTAATTGGATGTAGAGTATGTCTCATCATCCAGTGACAATATTTGCTAAATCACACATTTCTGAGATGTTTGAGAAATCACGACATGTATTCGGGAACACAGAACTAGTGTCTGTGCTCTTTGTTGTCTTCAGATGGCTTATCCAGGTCATCTTTAAAATCTTATTTTGAGGCAGATTTTACAGTATATCTATCTTGGTTTTTTTTTATTATTTAACATATCCCCTTATTTGGGGAAGGGACATTTTTGCCATCTTTTAGGAGCCTGTATGTTATAGTGGCGGCTGCGCTATCCCGCTTACCCTTCTTGGCGATCTAAAACCCACCTCTCACAGCCAATGGTTGGCAACCCTGGAGTACTTAGGGGACCTTCCCCTGTAGAAGGTTGCCTGAGCAATAGGTAGTTTAGCTTGCTAGTTCCCTGAAAGATATAAATCATTCTGTTAAATGCAAAAAGCAAAGACCAGAAGCTCCAAAGAATATGAAATAAAGTACAGTTTGCATGTTCAGATTTATCAATCCATGTCTTTGCACATAGAGCAATGTGCTGCTGCATATAGTGTTTCTTTGGTTGTGCTGCATTCTGTTGTCTGCTCATGTTTAGTGGATTCTGACTCTCCGCTGCCTGACCTGAGCTGTTACTGACCTCCATATTGACCCTTTGCTCCCTACCTTAACCTCTGACCATTTACTGCATAGTAAGTACCATGCCTGCCCTGATCTCGGCTTGTCCCCGACTACAATTTTGTCTGGCCCATCAGTTTTCTGAACCAGTGTCTCTGACTGCCGTTAATCACACAGAGACTACTCCAGGAGGTAGCAGACTGGTGGTTTCCCTGCAGCAGAGTCCAGATCATGTAGATAAAGTAGATAAAGTTAATACAAGGCACTTACTAAAGTATCATGATTGTCCATATTGCTTCCTTTGCTGGCTTGATTCATTTTTCCATCACATTATACACTGCTCGTATCCAGGTACCTCGGAAACGAAGCTGAGTTCGTTTTCAAGTTGCAAAGTGGTTGCGGATGCGTTCAGTGAAATTTTTTTAAAGCAAATTCATCCAGTTTAGTATGCGATCACATTCAGTTATTCCGTTTTTATCGCGCAGATCACACTGATGTGATCACTGATCAAAACATTGATCATTGAAATTCTGTCCATTATTGTTTTTGAGGAACCTGCAATTTGGGCAGAGGGTATTATTGAGAGTTGAAGCAGTCCCTTCACATTCAACTTCCTTGCACATTTAAGGATGACCTTTCACCTCTCCTGACATGTCTGTTTTAATAGCCTCATGCATTTCATATGTAATAACATTTCTGGAGCATCTATTCTTATGGCTCTATGTTGTGCCATTCCTTTATTATTCCTGCTAGAAGTTATGAATGAATTGCTAGCAGTCTGCAGAAAGGGTACAGAGGGGTGGTAAAAAGTTGGGAATGTGTATCCACACAGTCTGACAATGGCAGAGTTTATTGTATAGATGTATGTGCAGGGACCCCCCCCCCCCCCAACTGGTCACCACCCCTCTATCCCCTTATTGCAGACTGCTAGCAATGTATTCATAACTTCTAGTACAAATAAGTAATAATAGATGATCCTGAATTATTATTACATGGTGAATGCATGGAGCTATTAAAACAGGCATGTCAGGAGTGGTGAAAGGCAGGGGCGGACATATCGCCTGTGCAGCTGGTTCAGCTGCACAGGGGCCCAGCAAGGGAGGGGGCCCATCCCAGTGCCAGCAGAGGCGTTTATTTTTATTTTTTAATCTTATCATATTTTTAATTCCCTACCTCTGCCAACAGGGTAACCTGGGCACCTTGGTGTGGAGGTCGGGAAGGGGCGGCCTGTCTTACTGCCAATCTGCTGCCGGTTTGTGGCAGTATAATCAGGGTGAAGAAAGTCTATGGCTCCCATCCGTTCTGCCTCATAAGCTTCAGACCAGGCCTCAAGCCTATGAAGCAGTAGAATAGCGCAGGAGATCACAATTATATCACCGTGACCTCCTGCACCAGGTCTAGCGATCCTTGCAATATTGGGCCGTGCATAATTATGCTGCAACATGAGGGGATGGTGGTGGATGAATGGCACAACAATGGGCGTCAGGATCTCATCACGGTATCTATGTGCATTCAAAATGCCATCAATAAAATGCACCTGTGTTCGTTGTCCATAACATACGCCTGCCCATATCATAACCCCACCGCCACCATGGGCCACTCGATCCACAACATTGACATCAGCAAACCGCTCACCCACATGACGCCACACATGCTGTCTGCCATCTGCCCTGAGCAGTGAAAACCGGGACTCCTCCGTGAACAGAATGCCTCTCCAACGTGCCAAACGCCATCGAATGTGAGCATTTGCCCACTCAAGTCAGTTACGAGGACAAACTGCAGTCAGGTCCAGACCCTGATGAGGACGACAAGCATGCAGATGAGCTTCCCTGTGATAGTTTCTGACAGTTTGTGCATAAATTCTTTGGTTATGCAAGCCAATTGTTGCAGATGTCCGGGTGGCTGGTCTCAGACGATCTTGGAGGTGAACATGCTGGATGTGGAGGTCCTGGGCTGGTGTGGTTACACGTGGTCTGCGGTTGTGAGGCCGGTTGGATATACTGCCAAATTCTCTGAAATGCTTTTGGAGACGGCTTATGGTAGAGAAATGGACATTCATTGCACGGGCAACCGCTCTGGTAGACATTCCAATTGCACACTCTCTCAAACGTTGCGACATCTGTGGCATTGTGCTGTGTGATCAAACTGCACATTTCAGAGTGGCCGCTTATTGTGGGCAGTCTAAGGCACACCTGTGCAATATTCATGCTGTCTAATCAGCACCTTGATATGCCACACCTGTGAGGTGGGGTGGATTTTCTCGGCAAAGGAAAAGTGCTCACTAACACAGATTTAGACAGATTTGTGAACAATATTTGAGAGTAATGGGTCTTTTGTGTATGTAAAAAATGTTTTAGATATTTGAGTTCTACCTATGCAAAATGGGAGCAAAACCGAACATTTTGCGTTTATATTTTTGTTTAGTGTATGTAAATGAGCCTTTAGGCATTGCCTTTACACCTAGAGGCTCTGGTCTCTTTGCAACTACTACACCCTCTGCACTTTGATTGACAGGGTCATGGAAGTGTAGACGTGATCACTCCTGGCCCTGTCAAAGTGGAGAGGGCAATGCCCCCGTTGCTCCTAGAGACTAATTTGCATATATTTAAACAAAAATTTTCTCAGCAATGTGGGCACATATAAACATGGGACCAACACAGATGCCTTCTGCTGCCAAGTGCACTTGTAGTTTCCCAGGTAAAAATCTGCTGATGGATGTCCTTTAACTCCTTAAGGACACAGCCTTATTTCACCTTAAGGACCAGGCCATTTTTTACAAATCTGACCAGTGTCACTTTAAGTGGTGATAACTTTAAAACGCTTTGACTTATCCAGGTCATTCTGAGATTGTTTTTTTTGTCACATAATGTACTTCATGACACTGGTAAAATGAAGTAAAAAAAAAACATTTTTATTTATAAAAAATACCAAATTTACCAAAAAAGAAATTTTTTCAAAAACTAAATTTTTAGGGACCAGTTCAGGTCTGAAGTAACTTTGTGAGGCTTACATAATAGAAACCACCCATTCTAGAAACTACACCCCTCAAGGTATTCAAAACTGATTTTACAAACGTCTTTAACCCTTTAGGTGTTGCACAAGAGTTATTGGCAAATTGGAATGAAATTTGAGAATTTCAATTCTTTGGCAAATTTTCCATTTCAATCCATTTTTTCCAGTAACAAAGCAAGGGTTAACGGCCAAACAAAATGCTATATTTATTGCCCCGATTCTGTAGTTTTCAGAAACACCCAATATGTGGCCGTAAACTACTGTACGGGTACGCGTAGAGGGAAAGGTGCGCCGTATGGTTTTTGGAAGGCAGATTTTGCTGGACTGGTTTATTTACACTATGTCCCATTTGTAGCCCCCTGATGCACCCCTAGAGTAGAAACTCCTTAAAAGTGACACCATCTAAGAAACTACACCCCTCAAGGTATTTTAAACAGTTTTTACAAACTTTGTTAACTCTTTAGGTGTTGCACAAGAGTTATTGGCAAATGGAGATGAAATTTGAGAATAAAAATTTTTGGGCAAATTTTCCATTTTAATCAATTTTTTCCAGTAACAAAGCAAGGGTTAACAGCCAAACAAAATGCTATATTTATTGCCCCGATTCTGTAGTTTGCAGAAACACCCAATATCTGTACGAGCACACAGTAGGGCGTAGAGGGAAAGGTGCGCCGTATGGTTTTTGGAAGGCAGATTTTGCTGGACTGGTTTATTTACACCATGTCCCATTTGAAGTCCCCCTGATGCACCCCTAGAGTAGAAACTCCATAAAAGTGACCCCATCTAAGAAACTACACCCCTCAAGGTATTCAAAACTGATTTTTACAAACGTTGTTAACCCTTTATGTGTTGCACAAGAGTTATTGGCAAATGGAGATGGAAAATTTGCCAAAAAATTCTAATTCTTAAATTTCATTTTAATCCATTTTTTTCCAGTAACAAAGCGAGGGTTAACAGCCAAACAAAATGCTATATTTATTGCCCTGATTCTGTAGTTTGCGATCACATGAAATTTTAAGGGGTGGAAAGGGTACTTTTGACCTAACAGGTGTTTTAGAGAAATTAATATGTACAAACCGGATTCCAAAAAAGTTGGGACACTAAACAAATTGTGAATAAAAACTGAATGCAATGATGTGGAGATGGCAAATGTCAATATTTTATTTGTAATAGAACGTAGATGACAGATCAATCGTTTAATCCGAGTAAATGTATCATTTTAAAGGAAAAATTCGTTGATTCAAATTTTCACGGTGTCAACAAATCCCCAAAAAGTTGGGACAAGTAGCAATAAGAGGCTGGAAAAAGTAAATTTGAGCATAACGAGCTGGAAGACCAATTAACACTAATTAGGTCAATTGGCAACATGATTGGGTATAAAAAGAGCTTCTCAGAGTGGCAGTGTCTCTCAGAAGCCAAGATGGGTAGAGGATCACCAATTCCCACAATGTTGCGCAGAAAGATAGTGGAGCAATATCAGAAAGTTGTTACCCAGCGAAAAATTGCAAAGACTTTGCATCTATCATCATCAACTGTGCATAACATCATCCGAAGATTCAGAGAATCTGGAACAATCCAGAGAATCTGGAACAATCCAGAGAATCTGGAACATCATGGCTGCGTAGGAGAAGGATCCGGGTACTGAAATGGCCAGTCTGCAGTCCAGATCTTTCACCTATAGAGAACATTTGGCGCATCATAAAGAGGAAGGTGCAACAAAGAAGGCCGAAGACGATTGAACAGTTAGAGGCCTGTATTAGACAAGAATAGGAGAGCATTCCTATTTCTAAACTTGAGAAACTGGTCTCCTCGGTCCCCAGACGTCTGTTGAGTGTTGTAAGAAGAAGGGGAGATGCCACACAGTGGTGAAAATGGCCTTGTCCCAACTTTTTGGGGATTTGTAGACACCATGAAATTCCGTCTGTACAGTCAGCTTTTTGTATCACACTATCGTTTTTTCTGTGGCACTGTAGGGCTTCAGAAGTTTATCTAAAAGATCAACCCCTCCCATGTTACCATGTTACCTTGTACAGCGGCAGGGGAGCTGGTGTTGCTGTGAATAGTGCTCAGTAAAAGGACATCCCTCTTGTCCTTGTACTTAACCACCAGCATGTTCTCATGAAGAAGAGCCCTGCTTTCACCCATTCTCAGTGGTTGCCCTACCAGCGATCTAGGGAGGCCTCTCTGATTTTTGCACACTCTGCCACAAGCCACAGTACCTCTGGCAGTTATGGACATGAATAGGGGTATGCTGGTATAATAGTTATCCACATAGAGGTGGTAACCCTTATCCAGCAGTGGGTGCAGTAAGTCCCACACTATCTTCCCACTAACTCCTAGGATGGGGGGGGGGGGGGCATTCTGGGGGTTCTATCCAAGAATCTTTCCCTTCATAAACGCAGAACTTGTGGGTGTACCCAGAGCTACTCTGACAAAGTTTGTAAATCTTAATGCCACACCTTGCCCATTTGCTAGGTAGGTACTGGCAGAATCTAATCCTCCCTTTGAAAAGTAATAGGGACTCATCTACATTTTTATCAGGGGTGTATACCTCAGCAAACCTGGTGTTAAAGTGGTCGAGGACAGGCCTAACCTTGAAAAGATGGTCAAATGTCGGGTCGTTATGGGGTCGGTACTGTGCATTGTCGTTGTAGTGTAGGAACTTCCGAATTGACTCACATGGCTTCCGGGTCATGGTCTTACTGTAAATTGGAGTCTGGTAGAAAATGTCCGAACTCCAATATTGTCTAACGTTTGGCTTCTTAACAACGTCCATATGCAGCATGAGTCCCCAAAATTTAATCATCTCTGTTGCATTTACTCGGGTTCAACCTAGGGGTCTAGAATATGGCGATGTAGTGTTCTGAGCAATGAATTGTTGGGCGTATAAATTGGTTTGGGCCACCATTACATTTACAAAATCTTCAGAGAGAGATCTTAAGAGATTTTGAAAAAATCTAGTTCAGTGAAGCCCGCACAATCTATCTGTATTCTGGAGCTGCTCTCAAAATCCAGAATTTGGGGCTAATAATCGTCAGGGGGTGGGGTCCATATGGAATCACTCTAGGGCGCCTTCTTGAAGTTCCCTCATCACTGGATGATGATGATGATGAGGGGGTAGAGGAATAGAGGAAAGTGGCATCCTCTTCTCACTCACTGGCAGACTCAGTATCAGAGGCAAGATACACGTATGCCTCTTCAGCTGAGTATACTCATTGGGACGGATGGGCCATTTTTATTTTATTGGGGTGTGACATGTGAAATATGTAAACCTTTATTTATTGGGAGGGGTGTTTACGTTGTGTTTTCACACATAAAGGGGCTTGTAATAAATTTGAAATACAGAGAAAAGGAGTAGAAAAAAAAAAGTAAAAAAAAAAAATTACAGTTGCAGGATGGTTGCAGTTGCAGACTGGTCAGAAAAAGAATGCTTCTGATCAGCGCTCAGCAGGTTCAGGACACACGCACGCACACATATATGTGCTTGCAAAAATCTACACTAACACTACCTAAAATGTATTTCTATGTAACACTAAATATATTTTTTTACCAAAAGAAAAAAAAATGAAAACTGAGCACAAAATTTCACAAAAAAAAAGAAACAAAGCTACCAGTAAAAAAAATGGTACTTATTGGTGCTCAGGGTTGCATAACGCACGCAAGCTGACATTTGGTGCGTCCGTGCAGACAATGCAGTATAAAAATGTACTGCAGATACCAAAAAAAGAACACTAGCTAAAAATTAACTTATATAGTATATATACAGTATATAAGCTTCTGACTATTAAAAAATATCTGCAACAAAAAAATTTGCCCAGGTGCTGAACAGTGAAGTACAGACTGATCAGGGCTTGGCGTTCACAGCTCGCACACAGAAAAAGCATGAAAAAAAAGCCAGATAAAAGTGACAAGAAAAGCCACAATTTGTTTGCCTTAGGAAAAATCGGACGGGGGGGGTGATAGGGACAGGGATAGGGATTAAGGCTTGCAGATGTTCCAGATGTTCTTCTTCTTTTCACAGTATGCAGTGGTGGTGAACCACAAGTCCCAGCAGGGCAGATTTACAGCACCGAAGGGCATAGGTCCACTCTGTATGCAGTCACCAGCTAGAATGGCTGCATGCAGAGGGATTCTTCCTGTTCCCTCTGCTGCTGTAGCGCTGCAATTGGCTGGAGCATTGTTCCAGCCAATCGCAGCACTGGCAGGAGACACCAAACACTAGAGTTCCCTGCCTGACCTCAGGGGAGACAGGTGCTGACTAGTTTAGCACCTGTCACCTCCACATGACCCCCCCCCCCCCCCAGGCCCCCCTGCAGCTCCATACTGCTTCCGGGGCTTTGAGCTGCTGGGGGCAGAAATATCTAGTGATGCCATTACCCAGCATGGATGCCTGCCAGTAAGAGCAGCAATCACGCCCTGATTTCCCAGCGATCCCCTCCCAGAACCCGGCGGACCTCGCGCTGTACATGGGGTCTCCTCCTAACCATACCGATGGTACAAATTTACATATTTGGAACCAGAAAACAAAGAGTCCGCTTGCTGCAGGTGCTCAACCTCTTGCTTTTCTGATAGACTTCTCTGTTCCACTGCAGTTCTCCTCGGTGGGTGTCTCCTTCTCCCTGGCTGTGATGCTATCCAATCGCAGCATACCACTCCATAGCCAGGGAGAAGACGTGCCTTTCTCATGAGATTTGGTAAATCTCATGGAACAGGCTATCAGTAAGTGTGAACACCAAGTACTATACTCGCGTACATAGCCTGTACAAATATAGTGCAGATATAGCCAGCGTTATCATGACTCCAGGCATGTTGGGGTAGTCACTTTAATGCAATTTGTTGTATTACTGTGTTACTGTAATGTGACTTTAATATGTTAAGCTAGTCAGGATCAGTGTTAGGCGCGAATATTCGAATCATGAATTTTAATCATGAATATCGGCACTATCGGTGCTATATATTCGTATTTGCGAATATTGTAGATTTTTTTTTACTTGAACCCATGATCCCTTCCTGCTTCTTGCTTGTGGGCCAATGAGAAGGCTGCAATGTCTTTGTCTGAGCTTAGCAACATCCCTAGAAACCAATGGGAAAGTTGCCTACCCCTTACTATATAAGAACCTCCCCAGCAGCCATTTTCTGTAGTTTTATAGAGTTCTGAAAGAGACAACAGTGTCATTTCTGTGCTCTGTGCTTTACTCATGGGTGTAGCTATAGGGGGTGCAGAGGTAGCAGTTGCTACCGGGCCCAGAAGCCTGAGGGGGCCCAAAGACCCTTGTGCCACATAAGAAGACACACAACGCACTGAGGGAAGGGGGGCCCAAGCTGAACTCTTGCACCAGGGCCCATGAGCCGTTAGCTTACGCCCCTACTGTTAGTTAGTTAGTTAGTTAGTTAGTTAGCTCCTATATATAATACAGATAGTTAGTGGGAGATAGTCAGTGTAGGTTAGATTGTGATATTGTGTAGCTGATAGGTTCCAGTGCAGGGTGATAGGAATTACTGTTTCTCTGCTGTCCATACATACGGTATATGCTACAGACATAGTGCTGTGATCTCACAACAATACTTAGTGCACCAATCAGTAATATGTAGTCAGACCTGCTAAAATGTGAAGTTGCACGTATTGCGCAAAAATATGCGCATCATTAATTGCCAATTTGCGCAATCACGAATATATTGGAGCACTCTATCTGCATATAAAGCTATTGTAATGTTCTTCCATGCCAACCATTTTCTCCAGTCTCAGAAAACTTCTAGCAGCTTGAAAAATATAGCAACAGTGACCCACACCTGTATTGCGCTCGCAATACGCGCATATTACATTTCAGATTTTCGCAATCAAGAAAATAATTATTAAAAAGCACTGGTTATTTTCTTGATTGCGTAAATTATCAATGTAATATACGACGAATATTCACCCAAATATTTGCGAAATATCGCGAATTCGAATATTGCCCCTGCCGCTCATCACTAGTCAGGATAACTTTGGCTAAATTTGCATATTGTGGCAGTTTGGAGACTGCACCTGCCGTTAACCCCGCAGAGTTGTATTTTTAATAGCATTCCTACTTCACTGTTGAAAAATTGAAATATATGTGAAAACCTTACGAGTACCACTCCCACTACTCTGCCTATTCGCGAGGAGTTAGTGTCTACATACATAGGAAGGTGGATTATGAGCCGTATGATCAATGGATTGATAAGGAGGGAAGATTAGTTTTTTTATATGGCCAGTGGATGGGACTGGTATGCGTACTTGCGTTTGTATATATTCCTCCCCCCTTTTCCTCGGAAGTGTTGAGGAAACTTGCAGAATATGTATGTAAGTGGGATCCGTGCCTATATTAGTGTCAGGAGATTTTAATTCTGTCATAGATAACAAGGATAGGGTATCTGAGCATAGTGGAAGGGGGAGTATCAACATTCTGCCCACGACCCTTGGCAGGATCTGCCAGGAGATGGGTCTTATAGATGTGTGGCAGTCTCTGTACGGGAAAAAAATTGCCTTCTCCTGTTTTAGCAGATCCTGCAGGGCCATGTCTAGGATAGATTTATTTTTAGCAAGTCCAGAATTCCTGGAACTGATTCAAAAAATGAAGTATGAACCACATGGTATATCCGATCATACTCCAATGTTACTTTTGAGGGCTGACTTTCTACCCTCAGTAGGGAGAAAATCTTTTAGGTTAAACCCACATTGGATCCATGTGGTTGGTGAACAAGAAAGGATTGGGAAAGATATTTTAGAATTCTGGGCACTAAATTATGGATCCACACACATTACGTGTGGAATTCCCTGAAGGCCATGAAAGGGGGGCATACAGTATGCGGATTAGGAAGAAAAGTGCGGAATATGCTAACACTGAAAAGTAATTGGTAGAGAGAGTTGGGGCCCTTGAGGCGGACTTGGCTAATCAAAATGCAGAAAATACCCGATTATTACTAATGGAGGCAAAGAGGAAATACCAGACTTTTCTTTACGAAAAGGCGCAGCAAAGACGCTTTTTGGCTGGACAGCAAGATTTTTTTGAGAAAGGCAAAACAGGTAGAATGTTGGCATCCGTGATCACTAATCAAAAGACCCAAATCCCAATAAAGCAAGTTAAATTGCCCACTGGTGTACTAACCAACGACTGTTTTAAAATTAAAACTGCTTTTATAGAACATTTCACTAAAGTATATCGGTCAGATCTTGGGGTGGATGACGGAGCCCAGGCACTTTTTCTTGATAGTGTGGCACTCCCTTGCCTTTCCAATGAAGATAGCTCCAAACTAAATTTGCCAATGACTCTTGACGAGGTGGAGAAAGCCGTCGATAGCATAAAAAGCAATACGGCTTCGGGCAGGGATGGCTTACCCTTTGAAATCTATAGAGCATATCGCAAAACGGTACTGCTTCTCCTTCTTCAGATGTTCAACGAATCTTGGAGGAGTGGCTCACTCCCCCCCTCCTTGAGGGAGGCCTCCATTTCCTTAATTTTGTGCAAAAGTGCAAGCAAACAGGTTAAGGGGGGTTGTTCACTGCCTGATCCATCCAGAACAGACGGGCTTTATCCCAAAACGAGATATACAATCCAATATCCGTAGGGCCTTTCTTAATGTATATGTTGGGGAAGGGGAGGACCGCTCCATCCTGTCTCTGGATGCCAAGAAGGCCTTTGACAGGGTGGAGTGGCCCTTCCTGTGGGGAACTTTGGATAGAATGAATTTGGGAGAACACTTTATTAAATGGATACAATTGCTTTATTCTGATTCCATGGCCAGGGTTAAGATAAATGGGATTGATTCGGAACAGTTTCCCCTACAGCGAGGTACACGGCAGGGATGTCCCCTCTCACCTTTGATATTTGCCCTGGCTTTGGAACCTCTCGCTTGTAAAATCCGTCAATCAAATTAGATCGTAGGCTTTGGAGGGAGAGGAGAGGAAGACAAGATCAGTTTGTACGCGGATGATATTCTTGTATTCCTGAGGCAGGGATGGAAAGCTGTTACACCTATCATGAATATCCTGAAAGAATATGGGGCATTATCGGGGTATAAAGTAAACTGGGATAAATCTGAACTTCTCCTCCTTGTCCGAGCACCTTCTAACAGCCCCTTAGGTATTAAGTTACTTGGACCAACTGACTCCATTCGATATCTGGGTATTAGAATAAGGGCAGATCTATCTCGATATAATCTCTTAAATATAATTCCTATGATTAATAAGATCAGGGAGAAGATCCGGACTTGGCAGAAGCTGCCCCTGTCACCGGAGGAAAGGATTGCACTGGTCAGGATGGTGGTCCTCCCTATCGCACTTTACCCTCTGTCAGCATGTCCGATATGGATTGATGATTCCTTTTTTGGGTTGTTGGATAAACTGTTGAATGAACTAATCTGGGGGAGGGGAATGGTCAGATCAAGCAAAAATATCTCTGCCTTTCGGAGATAAGGGGTGGCCTTTCCCTTCCATTCCTCCAGGGATACTATATTGCAGCACAGATAAAGTGGTGTTTGGGGGGGGGGGGGGGGGGGGGGGAAATCACCAGGCCCCTTTGCTACTAGGTATCCTTTCAAGGGACTTTCAGGGGCCATATGGGGACATTTTTTCTATTTTGGAGAATGGCCACCCGGGCAAGAGGAAAAAACAGTGTCTAATTAGCGATACATTAAATAGGGTTTGGAATAGGATAAAAAAAATATTGGGTGTAACATGCCCTACTCACTTTACCCCACTTTGGCACAATTATAATTTAAGTCAATTGTAGATTATAAATACTGGAATTCACGCGGAATTAACCGCTTAACTTACATAATATCACACGGTAATATTATTTCTTTAGATGAATTAATAAAAGGTATACCGGTAACCCTTTTAGAAAGATATAGGTATGCATATTAGTCACGCATATACGAGCACTCAGGATAAAAGTCTATTGACTATTAGGGCAAGCCCTTTTTTTGGATTATTGCTTTAGATTTAAGGATACCCAACTTACACTCTCTCATATATTTTCGGGATTGTCTGGGGGAAATAACTACATTTAAAAGTGAGGGAGGCTGGGAAGCTGAACTGGGTGATGGGAGCATCCTGGAATGGGATACAGTATATCAAAATATAAAAAAAGTATCGATCTCTCAGAAATATAGATTGATAGATTGATTCAGTTCAGGATTGTGCATCGCCTATATTACTCCCCAGCCTTCCTCGCCAAAATATATAAGGAAAGGAAGGACCTGTGTTGGAAATGTTCATTAGAAAATGCGCATTTAGGTCACTTACTATGGAACTGTCCAGAAGTGAGTGGGTTTTGGACCAGTATTTATGAGGAATTATATAAAAGATATAAGATTAAACTGAACCGAAGCTTTACGCAGGCAATACTTGGTATATTTTCCCCCTCTGAGTTGACCCCCCCACCAACTACGAGTCAATATGGAAGGCTTCATGGTCGCAAAGGCCTTGATAGTTAAATATTGGGGTACAAAGAATAGCCTTAGCTTCCATGGATGGAGGGCCCGGGTAGACACTATTGAGGCCTATAAAAGAATAGCAAGGAAACCGGTGTGACGATACTTTGAGAGGGCAGGTTCTCTTCTTTGCTCCAGGTTCCCAAGACCCCTTACAGTGGAAATTTTTGAAAACAGAAATTAAGGTAGAAATTAAAATACGGACGGACCCTGCAGCAGTGAATTAAAAAGGGGAGGGGTGGGTTAAAAGGATCAAATGTATTAATTTGTGTAAAATATTTCTGTAGATTTGAATTGTTTGATATGGAAATCTATATATTTGGTTCAGAAAACAATAAAGGATTTATATATATATATATATATATATATATATATATATATAAAAATTGCATTCCTACAAATACAGAATGGGCACTGCTGTTAAAGGGATACACTTTTGGTTGCCAAGAAATTCCTCTTCCACCACTGGTTATAACTGTAGGTGCCAGTGTTAATAGAAGTGATGACCATATGTCTACCATTAAATTGGACACAGAGAGACATAAAGATCAGGAATAAGGGAAGTTTTTTTTTAGGAAATGGAGGAAATGTATATTACACTCTCTGACTTAGACACAAAAACAATTGCTTACGGACAACATAGTACAGATATACATGGTACAACACTAAGAATTGAAGGGCACTTTGGGATGACTAGAGCTGAGGTGAGAGGAGGATCTGGCACCATTAATGGAGTAGAGGAGATCCAGATGTTATTTATTTGGTTAGTTTAGATTAGAAGCCATTTGCTCTGTTATGGCTATAAAATGACGCAGTTCCTGTGTAGTGTAAACAAAGACAGTAGATTGTGTTTTTTGAGCATTTTTCTCATAACTTTTCACAGTAAAAATGTTATGGTTTTTCACAATTTTAAGACATTTGTGGCAAAACTGCACATAAGAAGCCATTCTGTTTGCTTACACTGCACAGGAGATTGCTGTGTGGTCATCACTGGCCACTCCTTGGCTACTATTAATGAATAGTGAAACACAAATTTTTCAGATAGTCAGAAAATGAGTGAACAAGCAGGCATTTAGACAGATGTTTAGACTGTGGGCTAAAAAAGCTGGATAAACTTTGCTCCCTCCTCCAGTCTGCCTCAGGAGGCAGCCCATCCCCAACCCATTCCTGTATATTTTGGTTGCACCTTCATGTGGCACTTCTCCAGGGCATCAGACACCAAAGTAGTTTTAAGAGCACCAAAGTTTGGGCAGATGAGTACCTCAACTCTAAGAGCTAGGCCACATGGTCAGTTTCCTGCGTGCAGTTTCGGAAGCCAAAACCAGGAGTGGATTCAAAAAGGAGGAGAAGTCATATCTGTTCTGTATACTTTCTCTCCTTTTATGATCCACTCCTGATTTTGCTCCCAAAACTGCATGCAGAAACCTGACTGCTTGCCATCTGGATTTTGTTTCCCTGGGTGTGGCAAGTCCCAGTTCATTCCAACTGGACCCTCTAATCCAGGCATCCTCAAACTGCGGCCCTCCAGCTGTTGCAAAACTACAACTCCCAGCATGCTCAAACAGCCTACAGGTATCAGCCTACAGCAGGGCATTGTGGGAGTTGTAGTTTTACAACAGCTGGAGGGCCGCAGTTTGAGGATACCTGCTCTAATCATTTACCATGGTCCTCTATCTGCTACACTCTTCACCAAAAGGGTAAACTCTTAATGAGTTTGTATTAGTTAAAGAGAAAAAGTTTCAAACATTAGCTGTTGAGTACATTATAATGAACAGCTCCCTCCTGAGAACACACTAGTCATAGAATCAAATCTGCTGTTTTCATGAAATGCAACATTTAGCAAGTTTCTCATTGATTTTAATGAGGTATAACCACAAAGTCATTTGGAAAGGTACATTGGAGCTGGCATAAAGTTAAAGAGCTATTGCTGTAGCACATACCATGCTGCATTTAACAAATGTAAATATGTGATAAAATACTTCCAAATCAGAGAGAGTTATCACTGACAATATAAAATATATCTATTGATGTGCCACTTAGAAAACTACTCGTGAGCAATAGAAAACAATAAAACAAATTACTATAAATTGTGGTGATATAATCCCAAACAATTTAACCATTGTTCATCGGGTAATTATGAGGGATGATTTAGGATCATGAAGTACGTTGAGATATAAAAGAATAAAACGTGTGCCTGTTTGACAACTTTTTCAGTGGGTGCCATTCTACAGTATCTAGTGGAATGAGCAGGGCCACTTTAACCATAGCATGAATGGTGCAGTTGCCCTGCGCCACCCATAACATGTCAGGTAACCAGAAGCAGGGGATCAGGGAGGGCGATGTCATGATGTCTTTCTTGGCTCCAGCTGACAGTTACCTGTGAAAAGATGACACTGACCTCCGCCTCACTAGACAAAGTAAAGCAAGTTAACATGAGACCATGCTGCTTCAGGGACAGCCCAGCTTGTGCAAAACAACATGTATTTCATGAATGCTTAGGACTGTATCACTGCATGCAGGTAACTATACTTATGTTATAATCATACATTATATTATATATTACATTTATTCTATGTCGTTATGTTTTCCATATACAAGGGGTGTTCAATAAGTTATTTACCTGAACGGATCCCTTCAGAATAGGAGACTTCTTGCTGCTGCAGGATCCCTGTATCATCGGGAAATCGTTGCCCTGTGTGGAGTGAATTCTAGTAATAAAACGCCTTGTGTATCCTAAAAAAATGTTGCTATGATCTTTCCAGCTCACTGTTGCATACGAAATGTCTTTGGAGTTGGTGACCCCTTGTGCTTCCATTGCGTAAACTCTTGGTTGGTCTCAGGATCATGGTGGTTCACCCTAATAATTTGAGAATAGAAGACTCCAGGATTGTCTCTAAGCATGTCTAGATTTTCTTGCCTAAATTGCTGGTAACAGGTTTTTTGCTCAGACGCCAACAATCATGGCACCCATCGTAAACTGAACTTTGACATCATCAAAACATTATGATTCATGAGCTATAACACGGACTTTCACCTGACGATCTTCCAAAATAATGGCCTCCACTTTAAGGCACATTTGCTCTGAAGATGCTTCAACAGGTCGCCCTAAACGGGAGTCATCGTCATAATTTGATTCCCTACCCCATTTTAACTGCTTGGCCCAAAACTTTACTTGGTAGTAGAAAGGTTCATCATCACCATATACAGCAATCCTCCTTTCATGGGTGTTTTAGGCTTCTTTTCTTCTTTTGTAAGGAATTTATTCACAGAACAAAGCCCCAAATCCCTCACTTTCTTTTCTAAGGGATCACTCTTTTTAGCAGGGCAGCGATGACAGTTTCCTCCTCTGACAACGGGGTTAAAGTCCAAGGGGTGCTTTATTTTGGCACTTCAGCACCAGCACAAACATAAACCAAAGTAAACACCTGCCGGTCTGGGCTCTACCTAATACATAGGTTGTCTCTACCTCACCTATAGAGCACAATTAACACAGAGTTTCAGGTTCCGACACTCAGCAGGTCAGCTCACCAGGCATAAGTCCCACACAGGGGAGAGAACCGGCTTCACACAGCCTCGTGGCCCCCCTGGCTGGGACCACACCAAGCCTCACAGGCTTCCCCCTCTCTAGGGTCACTTCCTCTCTCCCAGACACATATACTGAGGGTTGGTTTTATCCCTCCATGATTAACCCAGCTAGGGGTGTGTACAGGGCTGGCGCCACCAGTAAGGCGACTTAGGCAGTCGCCTAGGGCGCCATTTAGCAGGGGGCGCCCGTTGCGGTTTAAAAAAAAAAAAAAAGTTGATTATATAAGTTCGGCCGGCCGGCGGCGCCCCTCATGCTGCGCCGCCTGAGCGGCTGAGGCAGAGCGCTTGTCGCTCTAAAGAATTCTGCCTGCTGTGTCTGCTCTATGCTGTTGTTAATGTAGCGTGGCCGAGCTCTGTTCGGTCCGCGGTACAGGAGCTTTTGTTTCCTGTACCCGGCCGGACTGACAGGAAGTGCTCACTTAGTGTGCACTTCCTGTCAGTCCGGCCGGGTAGAGGAAACAAAGCTCCTGTACCGCGGACCGAACAGAGCTCGGCCACGCTACACTAGAGGTGGGGGGGGTAGAATGAGAGTGACAGGGGGGTGGAATAATGAGAGTGACAAAGGGGGGGTGGAATAATGAGAGTGACAACGGAAGAGGGGGATAATGAGAGTGACAAGGAAGGGGGGGTGATAATGAGAGTGAAAAGGGAGGGAGGGATAATGAGAGTGACAAGGGAGGGGTGTGGAATAATGAGAGTGACAAGGGGGGGAATAATGAGAGTGACAAGGGAGGGGTGGATAATGAGAGTGACAAGGGAGGGAGAGGGGAGAAGAGAGTGACAAGGGGGGGGGAGAGTGACAAGGGGGGGAGAAGAGAGTGACAAGGGGGGGGGGGGAGAGAGTGACAAGGGAGTCTCCAGAGCCAGACCAAGAGCCAGAGACCAGATCATCTTATTGTCCTGGTGGTAAGTAGACAATGCAATGTGTTTATTATGT
Organism: Bufo gargarizans; assembly: GCF_014858855.1. Classification (NCBI taxonomy): domain Eukaryota; kingdom Metazoa; phylum Chordata; class Amphibia; order Anura; family Bufonidae; genus Bufo; species Bufo gargarizans. The sequence continues at coordinate 262,640,897 of NC_058083.1, forward strand.
AATTGTTTAGTTATTAATACTACATTGGAAAAAAAAAATTAGGGTCCATTCACACATCCGTGTGTGTTTTGCGGATCCACAAAACACGGACAGCGGCAATGTGCATTCCGCATTTCGCGGACCACACATTGCCGGCACTAAGAATATGCCTATTCTTGTCCGCTATTGCAGACAAGAATAGGACATGTTCTATTTTTTTCAGGATCGGAATTGCGGATCCGGGGTCTGCAATTCCGGATCGGGTGCGGCCCCATAGAAATGTATGGGTCCGCAATCCCTTTCTGCAAAAAGAGACAGCTACAAGAAGCTGGATTAACCCTAAGGAAAACATAGCAGTTCTTTTAATTTAAAAGCTGAGAAAGGGGTGGAACATGATATGGGCAGATCATCTGATAAGACGGGGGGGGGGGGGGCGGCAATTTTTATCTTGCCTAGGGCGGCAAAAATCCTTGCACCGGCCCTGGGTGTGGACCGAGAGACTCCCACTACCAACCTGTCTCCCAGTCCAAAGAAATTCAGCCCATAAAACTTAAAAAAAAAAACAGCTCCAGCAACTAAGCCTTGCTGAAGCAATACGATTACTAGATTCCAGTTACCTCACCAAGCTAAACTGAAAACTTGGGTGAGATACACACCCTTAGCACACCTCTATCATGCACTTCACCACACTTTGTAGACCTTCCCTGTACCGGACTTTCCATCCTGTCTCTTCCAATGCTTTCATCAGACTGAACTGCTACTGTGTGTGTTGAATGTTCAGATGTCTCACCCTACACAGACAAGCTGAGCTCTCTAACACTGACAGAACATGCTGGGGTAGATAACTTATTGAACACCCCTTGTATAGCAGCTTTTCATTTATGGGAGAGGCTTAACTGTGATGAGTGGGTGAAGCGCTTCCCCTGACCTAGCTGGCTGTGTTGTGCCGGAAGCCAGGAGCGAGGGTAAGCCTAGTAGTGGGCATACCCTAAAAGGGAGTGTTTGAGAACAGGGGGGGTGGGTGGGTGTGAACAGAAGCGCCCTGAGGAGCTGGAGGCTGGGGCTTAAGAAGGTAATATGCCCCTCCCACAAATTCAGGCTGACTTTTCAGCCTTCCACTTATGGGAGAGGCTTAACTGTGATGAGTGGGTGAAGCGCTTCCCCTGACCTAGCTGGCTGTGTTGTGCCGGAAGCCAGGAGCGAGGGTAAGCCTAGTAGTGGGCAAAAATAAACGAGGAGAGCAGAGTAGTGACCAAAAGCCTTCAAAACCACCCAGAGAGCAAGATTACAAAATGCCTGGGAAATCTCAACATGCGGGTTCGGGATGTATCTCGTGAAGCAAGAAGAGCGCCACCTACCCAAGCATTTAACCCGTGCGCCGAGACCCCGTTTTCGATGCTGAGGGCGCAGCTCCAGTTCAGAGCGAGAGTCCCGTGGTGGCCAGCGGGTTACGACCGAGACCTGAGGCCAGCGTTATGATGTGGGCCACAAAACTGGATTGATGACAGGGGCCCCCAACGCCAAGGAAGCAGCGGGGCCTCTGGGGAGGCCATTGCAACGGGGCCAGCAATTGACGGGGGACCATGACTGGGCACCAATCGTTGGAGGTTTTAAAACCTGACCTCCGAGGATGGTCCATGCTGATTGGCCTTCGTGGAAGGGAGCCAGAGGCCACAAAGGTCATGGGCCCAGGACAACTGTCGCACCGGCAACCCCTAACGTTTAGGGGAGGTGCTGGTGAACTCACCTGGCCCGAGGAACCCGCAAAACCCGAGATACACGGCTGCCCTAACAATCAAACTAGGAGAGTGGCCAAAAAGGAAATCCATCCAGCGCGGACGAGAGTCTCCCAAACATCTCACCGGAGACAAGCTGCGCGCCACCTACCCGCATGGCGCAGTGCTGTCTCCCCGCTAGGTACAGCTTGATGGTGTTAAATGACAGCCTGAGATTTGCAGTGACAGTGGGCTATGAACGCCAGGGTGTAGGAGACATCGTTCAAGCCACCTGCGGGTGGGACCTTAAAAAAACTTTGGAAACCTTGACGCCGGCTTGGTAGTTTCCTGATGGTACGGGAAAACCTCTGAGCGTTTCAGGCAAATATATTGGATCCTGACCGATTCAGGCAAATGCGAACAACCTGTGGGAAATACGTGACCTGAGTGAATCAGGAAAATACATAGTAACATAATAACATAGTACATAAGGCCGAAAAAGACATTTGTCCATCCAGTTCGGCCTGACATCCTGCAAGTTGATCCAGAGGAAGGCAAAAAACCCCTGTGAGGTAGAAGCCAATTTTCCTCATTTCAGGGGAATAAAAAATTCCTTCCCGACTCCAATCAGGCAATCAGAATAACTCCCTGGATCAACGATCTCTCTAGTAGCTATAGCCTGTAAAATTAATACATACACCCTGGAAATACCGACAACCTGAAGAGACAGGAAAATACAAACCTGAGCGATTCAGGGAAATACATGACCTGAGTGATTTCAGGGAAAATACGTAAAACCTGAGCGATTCAGGGGAATACATAAAACCCAAGCGATTCAGGGAAATGAGACCTGGGGTGCGTCAGAAACCCCCTCCCCGGAAACCCCCCTAAAAATATATACATATTTCCCCCCTTTTTTTTTTTTTTATATATATATATTTTTTTAATGGAGGTGCGTAAAGCCGCCACCCGGCTCGACCTTACCTGAAACCTGGCACCGTGGAATAACCAGACACGGAGACGCCCTGTGACACAATTGAGGAAGGATCGAAATTCCGGTGGCCTGAGGCCCTGCTTACCTGAAATAAACTAGCGTTGGTACGAGACCCGGAGAGAGGTGTGATCTGGTGGCACTGGAATGAAGCGACGGAGAACCAGGATGCAGCCTGGGCATCATGGCCAACTGCTGGATGACCCTGAACTGCCAGAATCAGGGCCCGAAGTCACGCTGCATGCAACAAGACCTGTGGGAAACAGAAATCCAGACGTGCCGGACACGAACCGGGTAACCAGGAACCAGCCGGACCCTGCTGAGAAACCCCCGAGCGTTCCAGGCAGCTGCATGGAACCTGAGCGATTCAGGCAAATACATTGAATCCTGAGCTTACCTACACCTTTCGGGGAGGATGACAGGCCTGGGTGAACCAGGAGGCAGAGGTAGGAATGAGCCTGGGCGAACCAGGAGACAGAAGAAGGTGCGTGCCTGGGCGATCCAGGAGGCAGAGGTAGGAATGAGCCTGGGCGAACCAGGAGACAGAAGAAGGTGCGTGCCTGGGCGATCCAGGAGGCAGAGGTAGGTATGAGCCTGGGCGATCCAGGAGACAGAGGTAGGTATGAGCCTGGACGAACCAGGAGACAGAGGTAGGTATGAGCCTGGACGAACCAGGAGACAGAGGTAGGTATGAGCCTGGACGAACCAGGAGACAGAGGTAGGTATGAGCCTGGACGAACCAGGAGACAGAGGTAGGTATGAGCCTGGACGAACCAGGAGACAGAGGTAGGTATGAGCCTGGACGAACCAGGAGACAGAGGTAGGTATGAGCCTGGACGAACCAGGAGACAGAGGTAGGTATGAGCCTGGACGAACCAGGAGACAGAGGTAGGTATGAGCCTGGACGAACCAGGAGACAGAGGTAGGTATGAGCCTGGACGAACCAGGAGACAGAGGTAGGTATGAGCCTGGACGAACCAGGAGACAGAGGTAGGTATGAGCCTGGACGAACCAGGAGACAGAGGTAGGTATGAGCCTGGACGAACCAGGAGACAGAGGTAGGTATGAGCCTGGACGAACCAGGAGACAGAGGTAGGTATGAGCCTGGACGAACCAGGAGACAGAGGTAGGTATGAGCCTGGACGAACCAGGAGACAGAGGTAGGTGCGTGCCTGGGCGATCCAGGAGGCAGAGGAAGGTAGGTGCGTGCCTGGGCGATCCAGGAGGCAGAGAAGCGTGCCTGGGCGATCCAGGAGGCAGAGGCAGGTAGGTGCGTGCCTGGGCGATCCAGGAGGCAGAGGTAGGTGCGTGCCTGGGCGAACCAGGAGGCAGAGGTAGGTGCGTGCCTGGGCGATCCAGGAGGCAGAGGTAGGTGCGTGCCTGGGCGATCCAGGAGGCAGAGGTAGGTGCGTGCCTGGGCGATCCAGGAGGCAGAGGTAGGTGCGTGCCTGGGCGATCCAGGAGGCAGAGGTAGGTATGAGCCTGGCGAGCCAGGAGACAGAAGTAGGTAGTAGATGAGACAGCAGTATATCACGTGAAGCATAGATATATAACATGTGGCATGTCGCCCATAGAGTAGAAGACTGCGGTGAGCGTATGGTGACCGCTAAATGGGTATGGCGAGGAATGATGGCCTGGACTACTTATGGTGAGACCCCCAATTTTTTTTTTTTTTTTAATTTTTTATTTTTTTTTTAACCCGTGCTAACCTGGACCCTTCCAGCCCAGCGGAATGAGGAACCAAGGATGACTGCCTCGCTCCCGCACGGCGGGAGTGCGTATGAAATGGCTGGAGATTGGAACCTACCGATTAACTTGTAGATCTATTTAAATTTCTTTATAAAATAAAATAAAATTTTATTGTATAATTTTTTTTTTTTTTTTATATATTGTAAGAGAATGTCTGGAGTGGTAGTGGATGGAAGATACGTACCACTGGGGGTCGTGGCCCTGGTGGAGTAAGAGCAGGGTGGGTGTCTGTTCCCCACGGACCACCACGGGTGGACAGGTTTCAGTTGTTGGTGTCAGTCTACACTGATCCTGGCAGGTTGGTTATCTCTGGCCTTAGTTGGGTAGGGAAGGAGTTAATCCTTCACTATGCTTGCTGGGTGTGGTCTGCCTGCTACACCCAGGGCTGTGAATATAGGTTTGATGCTCACTGACTGTGGGGCTGCTGATGAAGTGTGGTCTCCTGTCTCACTGCAGGAGGCTGATCGCTGTAGTCCGCTCGTCTACCAAGGACTGCCCAATTGCTGCAGGCTCAGCGAAGGACCAAAAGAAGGGGATCCTGTGGCCGGAGCCAATCCCTTGTCCAGGCCGACACGTGGCCTGTCTAACTTGCATGAACTTGGACAAACCCACCCCATGACAAGGTGTAGTACTGACCACGGATGTGAGAGACTGTGTGAACAGGCACCAAGACGCCTGCAGCGTTTGGGGATCCTTTGTGGGAGGTGGGGGTTTATGGACATTGCTGTTGTGTTGAATTGCACAGTTTAGATGTGATGCACTGGAGTGAATAAAAGAGCACGGTTTTTCCCTTAACAAAAGAGTCATGGTGCATAGTGATTTTAACTTTGACAGGGTTTCTGATGTACATTTATGGGCCCAGGCCTGACGGAAGCACTCCGGCGTGCGCTCCAAGCTGGAACGCACGCCGCACACGCGACCAGGCCCAGACCCGGCCGAGGGACTCCGGCGTGCGCTCCAAGCCGGAACGCACGCCGGCCACGTGACCCGGCCCATGCCTTGCGGCGGATTTCCGGCGTGCGCTCCACGCTGGAACGCACGCCGGCTTGCAGTGGGGCCTGAGGTGAGGACGGGGAGGCCGTGTGGAGAGGGGGATCTGCGGGCCAGACCCTGCCCCCCCTGCTATCTCGGGAGGAAGTTGGAGGGGAACACAGGGAGGGAACCAAGGAAGGAGACAAGAAGAAATTTGGTGCGGACATGAGAATTGGCACGCGTTCCACGCTGGAACGCATGCCAACTCGGGGAGCCGGGAGTATGTGACCGCGGCTGATGGAGCCCTTGTGGCGCATTGTTTGCGCAAAATTACCTCTCCTGAAGACGTGTATGAAAACGAAACCAAACGAACCGAACCGAACCAGATGAAAGCTACTCACAACATGCACAGATGCAGCACCAGAGCAGGCGACTCCCTATCCAGAATGTGAACAGAAGCGCCCTGAGGAGCTGGAGGCTGGGGCTTAAGAAGGTAATATGCCCCTCCCACAAATTCAGGCTGACTTTTCAGCCTTCCACTTGTGATTCCTATTAGGTGTAATATTAAAATGGAAAAAGAGAATGGCAGAGGTTTAATGTATTTCTACTGTGGGCTATGTACACTTGCTGCCAGCTTTAGTAGTAGATGTGCTGTCTATCACAAAGCCCAATCTGTGGTGAAAAATTCTGTTCTGCTACACCTTCATGTGTGAACCTTTGATGAACATTATTTTTGATACTTGCATCTAATCTATCACAGGTACCCAACAGAATGTCCATCAAAGGTGCATGTATATGAAGAAAATTTAGAAGGGCTGAATTTGTCACCACATGATGCTTTGTGATACTTGAGAATATCAGGGGTGGCCAACCTGCAGCTCCTTGCTCCTTCTTTTGCGGCTCACATGGGAGCGGTCTGGCCAGCTCTTACTACTGCACAGCCTAGTATCTCCTCTTGTAAGAGAACAAGGCATGTGCCGCGCTCGGTGTGCGCTATGTTCTCTCCGGCCAGACAGTAGAGAAGGAGGGAGAGAGGGACGGAGGGAGTCCCTCCCTCCTATGACTAGGCCGCAGCTGAGCCCAATGAAAAGAGCAGGCTCTGAAGCTGCCCGCACCACTGCCACCAAAAAAATGGGCGGCTAATTAAAGCAGGAGGAGGGACGGGGGAGGGAATAAACTGTTAGTGAACTCAGCGAACAGCAGCAGCAGCCTCCTCCTCCTCAGTGTCCTGTCCTCAGCCCTGGAGTCAGTGTGCATTAGTCCACTGAGCAGCCAGCATAGCAGATACCCCACCCCCATACAGGGCAAGAGTAGCCAGACAAAAAACATATGTATCAGGCAGCCTGTAAGATTGGGGTTAATGTGACTCATTAACCCCAATCTTGCCACTGCCATGTTTTTTTTTTTTAATCAGATAGTTTTTATTAATACAGTTTTTCCAATGACAAGCAAATTGCATATCAAAATCATACGGTCCAGTACAGTTCGGACTAGCAAGAATGTCTCCTCAACAGTTCCCCCGAGACCGATAACAGATCATCTTGCACAAACCCAGACAGAAGTAGCAGCAGTACCCAATGGTATTTAACTCTTTGTTCATTGAGAAGAAGAAGAGCAACGATATTTCCTAGGGGCAGCGACAGCAGATCATCAACAACACACATCCACCCAACATTCAACCGGTTATACTTCTCAAGCTCCTATGAAGAGCCAGCCAAGGGCTGCACACTCCGGATCTATCTATCCATAGGCCCCAAATAGCCTCAAATTTCGAGAGACAGTTTATTTTAAGATAAACCCCCTTTTCCGACCGAATCACTATCTTCAATCTTGCAATAAACTCTGCTACGACCGGAGGACGAGGCTGAATCCATTTCGCTGCCAATGTTTTACGTGCCTGGTATAGTATTCTATTTATTCCTGTATTAACAGGTGATTGCAAATTATCCGTATCAAAGATGCCAAGCAGGATCATTTTTGGATCAGGAGAAAAATGTGTGCTATATACAGTATTTATCAAATGTAAAATGTCATGCCAGTAAGCTCTCAAGGCACTACTGCTCCACAGCATGTGAAATAGATCGGCCTCCGCCTCCCCACACTTCGGACAGCAGGAATCTATTCTATTACCGGTTTTAAAGAGGAATATTAGAGTCTTGTATACTCTGTGTATCATGAACAGCTGTGACAATCTACACTCACCTAAAGAATTATTAGGAACACCATACTAATACGGTGTTGGACCCCCTTTTGCCTTCAGAACTGCCTTAATTCTACGTGGCATTGATTCAACAAGGTCCTGATAGCATTCTTTAGAAAGGTTGGCCCATATTGATAGATAGCATCTTGCAGTTGATGGAGATTTGAGGGATGCACATCCAGGGCACGAAGCTCCCGTTCCACCACATCCCAAAGATGCTCTATTGGGTTGAGATCTGGTGACTGTGGGGGGCCATTTTAGTACAGTGAACTCATTGTCATGTTAAAGAAACCATTTTTCCAGTCTTCAACAGTCCAATTTTGGTGATCTTGTGCAAATTGTAGCCTCTTTTTCCTATTTGTAGTGGAGATGAGTGGTACCCGGTGGGGTCTTCTGCTGTTGTAGCCCATCCGCCTCAAGGTTGTACGTGTTGTGGCTTCACAAATGCTTTGCTGCATACCTCGGTTGCAGTCAACGTTGCTCTTCTATCAGCTTGAATCAGTCGGCCCATTCTCCTCTGACCTCTAGCATTAACAAGGCATTTTCGCCCACAGGACTGCCGCATACTGGATGTTTTTCCCTTTTCACACCATTCTTTGTAAACCCTAGAAATGGTTGTGTGTGAAAATCCCAGTAACTGAGCAGATTGTGAAATACTCAGACCGGCCTGTCTGGCACCAACAACCATGCCATGCTCAAAATTGCTTAAATCACCTTTCTTTCCCATTCTGACATTCAGTTTGGAGTTCAGGAGATTGTCTTGACCAGGACCAAAACCCTACATGCATTGAAGCAACTGCCATGTGATTGGTTGACTAGATAATCGCATTTAATGAGAAATAGAACAGGTGTTCCTAATAATTCTTTAGGTGAGTGTATACCTGATACTCATTAGAAAGACTCCACCTGTCTCATTGTGTTGGTGACATATATCGGCGTGTCCACAGTGATGTCATCGTGTTGGTGTATGGGCGGGCCGCCGTCATCAACGTCAGTAGGAAGGCCGCACCTATCTCTATGAATGCACAGCATGTGCACCAATAGACACTACTATCATCGGTCACATGTCGAGCGCGTTATCAATCACGTGATCATCACATGACCCGCAAAAGGTCCTAGAGCACCAAAAGTATATGAAAAAATAATAATAAATCTTCTCTATGAATCACTGCTATATATTATATTTAAAGCACAAAAAAGGACCAACAATACGTCCCATGTGTGTCAATTCATTATTTAAACATAGAGTAGATTATTAAACAGAGTGCCGGTATACACAGTCACTGAATCCATATAAGGGAACAATGACACTATTATTGTCCACAAATGTCTCCAAAACTTGGATGAAGAAGGCTATACATAAGACAATGAGTATCAGTGTATATTAGGGAGCAGATGATCCTAAAAAAATGTATTAAGAAAAATTCATGTGAATGAAGCGGTGTATAAAAAATATATCTATAAACCTTGAAATACCAAGTAAAAGCATGATATACTGAATCAGACATCATCATATTTTACCTATCTACATTGTTTGCATTAAACTCAATATTCAATCCCTGGGGTTGTAAGGATTGTAAAGTGAAAATCCATTTCAACTCTTTTTTCTTTAGCATACGCTCCGTGTCTCCTCCTCTCTTGGGAATCTGCACCGAGTCGATAACCCGGAATCTCAGTTGGATGACAGTGTCCAGTGTGGAGTGTCCACAATCAGCAAAATATTTGGCCACCGGCTTCTCCAGCATTTTTTTTCCTTATAGTACTTTTGTGTTTGTTAATGCGCTCCCTAACTTCCATGGTCGTCTCTCCCACATAGATTAAACTGCAGGGACAGACGATCATGTAGATGACAAACTTAGATCGACATGTGTAGTACTCCCCAATATTACATTTCTTTCCACTGTATGGGTGAACAAAAGTTTTCCCTTTCAACATGTTTCCACAGTTGCAACAACCGAAACATGGGAAATTGCATGTCTTTCTGGGCTGTAAATATGTCTGGCCTCCTCTGTTGACATCACATATGTCAGTCTTAATCAGCTTGTCATGTAAATTGGCACCACGTTTGTATGCCATCAATGGCGGTTTGTCAAATTCACTTACTGAAGGGAGGCTTCATCTGACACTACTCGTCTCACACGTAGCATCTGGCATCTATCAGTATACTTGAGAAAGGCTACTGCGTAGCCGAAACGTCGTATTGCTATGGCTACATTCACACGACTGTATGTGTTTTGCGGTCCGCAAATTGCGGATCCGCAAAAAAAACGGATGACGTTTCGTATGGCATCCGCAAACTAGAAAAAAATAGGACATGCACAATTTTTTTTGCGGAGCAACGGAACGGACATACTGATGCAGACAGCACACGGTGTGCTGTCCGCGTTTTTTGTGGACCCATTGAAATTAATGGGTCCGCATCCGCAAAAAAAAAAGGATCGGACACGGAAACAAAATACGGTCGTGTGCATGAGGCCTATGTGTGTGCACTCTTGCTTCCCAATAAAAGTCACACTGGGGGGGGGCGTGGCCTGGCTGCTGACCGAGATGGCTGCTTGAACCTGGAGCTCCTGCACCGCAGCGACGATTAATCAGCAAGCCCTGCTCTACGATCACCTGGGTGGCAATTTCCTGCGTCCTCTACACCCCTCACCGTCCCTCACCACAATGGGGAAGTCTAAAAGATCCCTACCCAAGCTGCAATACGGCTCGGTGGACGCTTTCTTCACCAGAGGCAGGGGGAAAGATGGCGCCGACCACATGACTGACTCCCCGCCGGCATCGCCTCTCAGCGTTCCGTCGCCTGCGCCTGCAGCCCGCTCTCCGTCTCCTCCAGATGATTTGGGGCTCGCTCACCTCCTCCAGGGACCGCTGCCATCTCTCCCTCCGACTCCAGCTGAGGACACAGATCCCGCACATGCGGGCCAAGATGGCGCCCGATCCCCCGCAGGCAGCGCTGATCTGCAAGCATGGCCGCTACTCGGATCCTCTCACCTCATATGCCCAGATGGATCCAACTCCATTGAACGTCAGGTCAGTGTCTTTCCTAACAAAGCCTGTGCTGCGGACCAGCCTGATGATCCTTTTCACAGGCTTCCCACGTCTGATAAGCTAGTCACTGAGGACTCTCTCAAGATAATGCTGCTAGCTCTGAAATGTTCTCTCAGTACTGATATGGAGAAAATACTAAACCCAGTACTTACAAGAATAAAGTCAGCTGAATGTAAAATCAGCCATATTGAGACAAAAATGGGGGAATTTGCGGCATCCCAGAATGAGATCATTGACGCTCACAATGACGTGGCTGACCAGATTGAGGCCATTAACGTGAAATTGGCAGATATGGAGGATCGATCTAGACGCAACAACATAAAGTTTAGAGGCATCCCTGAAGAGGTGACCCCTGAAGAACTGCAACCATATATGAAGGGCCTTATGAAGTTACTTCTACCTCAGATCCCAGCGCCCGACATGATTATTGACAGAGCTCACAGAATACCGAAACCCTCTCATTTAGGGTCGCACATCCCCCGTGACGCCCTTGCACGCATCCATTTTTTTCATACCAAAGAAGCCGTGATGACGGCGGCGCGGAGACAGCAACCGCTTCCTGCTCCTTATCAGACAGTCAAGCTTTTCACAGACCTGTCAAGATTTACGCTACGGCGTCGCAGAGAACTGCTACCTATCACCACGGCTCTCCAGGACAGTGATGTCCCATATAAGTGGGGTTACCCCCTGAAAATCCTTGTCCGCAGAAATGGGCAAATGCACGCGATTAAAAATCTTGATGAGGGGAAGCAACTTCTCTGGCTTTGGTGTATTCCCTTCTCCTTGAAGCCCACTGGAAATGACCCCACCGATATACGTTCGTCTCATCCATCCTCTTCAGGGACCTGAACTAATGTCGTCTCTTGTCTACAGTACTCCTAAGGAGGCGAACATGCTGATGCTATTAAGCTTCACCTGAGGATCACTTTACTACAGCCCATAGATCCTGATAGTGGGTTACCTTTCTGCTGCTAATGAAGGATCGGTGTGGCCTCTAGTCTACTTCCGTTTGTCCTTCTTTCTTGTCAGCCCTGGCGTTGGACTTTCGCCCCTAATACCAGTGGTGACGAGATTGGTCGCCCTATAGCTCTGTCCTCTCTCTTTCTTACTTTCTCTTTTCTCCTTGCTTAACCCTTATCCTTCCCTCCCTCCCTGATTAGTTGCCTGCTCTGGTATACTTGTATATCTGTTATATATTGCTTTAACGTTGCATCTCCGTTGTTCTCTTGATATATAGGTTACTCACTACGCATAGGGATGGGTCTCAAGATAATGAGCTTCAATGTTAAGGCCTCAATTGCCCTCAGAAGCGAGCTTATCTTTGGTCTGAAGCGTTGACCTCCCAAGCTGATGTGTTGTGTGTACAGGAGTCCCATCTACTCCAGGCCGACGCTTTTCGGATACATCACCGCCTCTTCTCCAACATTTTCCATTCGCACTTCTCCAGGAAAAAACGAGGTACTTTTATTGCTGTTAAAAACTCAGTAGCGTTCACCTTAATTGCCTCCAAATTAGCCCCCTCTGGTCGCTATGTTATAATAGTATGCTCCATAAATAATGTAGTGTACACTATTGTCAACATATATGCCCCTAACTCGCATCAATTAGCATTTTTACGTAAAGTAATGAGGCAGGTTAATTCACTTAAACAAGGTAAATTGATTCTTTGCGGAGAATTCAATTCAGTCCTTCATTCTGCCCTCGACTCCTCTACCCCTTCCCGTAGGACGGATACAGGAGTGGCCTCTTTCTTACAGAATGAGGGACTGACTGATGTGTGGAGAGCCCAACATAGTCTGGAAAGGGACTATACCTTTTTTTCTGCTCCACATCTCTCCTATTCTCGTATAGACTTATTCATGGTTGACCATACTTCCCTGCTCCATACCCTTTTCACAGAAATAGGCCTGATAAAATGGTCAGATCATGCCCCCATCACAATCACCCTTGAGGAACAGTTCCAATCCCACAGAGCTCCAGTTTGGAGAAACAACACTTTCTTGTTTAACAACTCTAAACATACAGAGCAGCTATCTGCCCACCTCCGTGAGTTCTTTCAGCTCAACGTTGGCTCCGTCTCGAGCAATTTTGTATTGTGGCAAGCTCATAAGGCGTTTATGAGGGGGTCACTGATTAAATTGAATATCAATTTAAAGAAACAAAGAGAAAGGGAGATAACGTTGACTTTGAAGGAGATAGCTGATCTGGAAACTGTGAATAAAACCTCCCCTACAGCACAAGGTTCTGACTCCCTCCGGGTCGCACGAAACAAACTAAGTGCTCTTTTACTGCAAAATTACCATAAGTCCTTCCTCAGAATGAAAGCCAAATTCTATTCCCAAGGAAACAAAGCGGGTCGTCTCTTGGCCCAACAGCTTAAAAAGCAGCAGTCCAAATCCAGGATCCCATATATATTACACCCACATACGAAAGCTAGGTTATTGGACCCAAGAGATATTGCCGACCAATTTAAGCTATATTATCAGTCCTTATATAATCTAAAAGATCAGACCATACTCCCGCAGGACTACCCAGCCCTAGTAGAAGATTTTCTCTCTAAAGCTGCTATGCCCACCCTTACTGAATCCCAACTCCGGTCCCTTAATGCCCCTGTTTCCTCTCAGGAACTAACTAAGATTGCTTTGTCGTTACCTTTGGGGAAGTCCCCAGGACCTGACGGTCTATCAAACGAGTACTACCGTCATTGTTGGCCTGACCTCCTCCCTCATCTACTTGCTCTTTTCACTCAGGTTATGGAGGGAGACCCCTTCCCCAGGGAAATGCTTGAAGCATTAGTAGTTACGATTCCTAAACCTGGTAAAACACCCGACATACCCCAAAATTTTAGGCCAATCTCTTTATTGAATTCCGATATAAAACTCTTTGCCAAGCTCATTGCAAGCAGGCTCTCTTCAGTAATTCCTTCCCTAGTCCATTCCGACCAGACTGGCTTCGTGGCAGGTAGACAAGCCTCTGACAATACTAGGCGCATTGTAGACCTGGTTAACTTTGCAGAGGTGAATTCTCTTCCGATGCTTGCAGTGACCCTGGACGCTGAAAAAGCGTTTGATCGCTTACACTGGAACTTCGCTTTTTCCACTCTTAAATGGATGGGTTTTTCGGGACAAATAATTAATGCCATTAGCAGCTTATACTCCCATCCCTCGGCGAGAGTTTGGATTAATGGCATCCTCTCGGACCCCTTCTGGATAACTAATGGATCGAGACAGGGTTGCCCTTTATCCCCGCTCCTGTTTATCCTTGCGTTGGAACCGTTGGCTCAACATATTAGAGCCTTACCCACCATATCTGGGATTGAGGTGGGTGATAGATCCCACACAATTACCCTGTACGCGGACGATATTATACTCACTCTTACAAATCCCTTGCAATCCCTTACAGCCACTCTCGATGTAATCTCCCATTATGGTTCCCTCTCATATTACAAGATTAACAATTCAAAATCGCAGGCCCTTCCTATCAACATTTTGTTCTCCGATCTAGCCTCCTTAAAAGCTTCACATGATCTTGACTGGCAGAGCTCAGAGGTTTCCTATTTGGGAATCAAGATTACTTCACCCTGTTCTCTACTCTACTCACGAAATTACATACCTCTTCTTTCCACCATTTCTTCGGATTTCGCGAGCTTCTCTATGCAGAGGGTTTCTTGGGTGGGTAGGATAGCTTCTTTTCAGATGATGACCCTACCGAAAATGATTTACATCTTTCGTGCCCTCCCAATTCCAGTTCCCGCTGCATTCTTTCAAAAAGCCCAAGCCCTACTGGGGAAATATATTTGGGGAAATACCAAGCCTAGAGTAGCTCGTGAACTTCTGACTAAAAGGAAACGCGTTGGAGGTGCGGGCCTTCCTGATATCAAAGATTATTTTATTGCAATAGGTCTTTCATTCACTAGGGAATGGTGGGCGTCCAACAGTGGAAAGGCATGGCAGCAAATTGAATCTTATACACTGAAGCAGGTTCCGATTAGGGATTACTTGATACATCTGCTATGGGGCCCTTCCCCCCCCACACATCCTTTCCTTACAATATCGCATGCTTGTGCCCTCTGGACCAAAGTTCACAACGCATCGAAGGATACCTCTACCCGCTTATTTACAATTGCTTCCACACGCGCTATTGAACTGACCATACCTGATATAAACTTAGCGACATGGCGAGATGGGGGTGTTGCCACCATCTCCCAATTAATAGTAGATAACTCCCTTCTCCCCTTTGCCGTTATTCAAAGTACCTTTGGTATTCCTCACTCAGAATTCTATACCTATTTAAGACTTCGTCATTTCCTCTCAAAAATTTTACAGTCTCCTCCCCAGATTAATTCGTCTATCCTGAGATTGTTCCAATTCCCTTCCCTCTTTAAGAGGCATTCTACGAGGCAATTCTATGACTTACTAGGTGATAAGGCTACTTTTGTCAAGTCCCCTCCTGTCCGTAGGTGGGAAAGGGACTTAAACAAGACCTTCCCTGTTGACGTCTGGATAGACGCCATGGGGTTTATGGTATCAAATTTTAAGTGTGTCACTCATTATGAGGCAGGATTAAAAACGATTCTTCACTGGTACTTTACCCCCCAGAGACTTCATAAAATCTATCCTACTACTGCGCCCTGTTGCTGGAGAGGTTGTGGAGGTGAGGGTTCTCTGCTCCATATTCTATGGTCCTGTCCTGTCCTCATTGAGTATTGGAGGAAAGTCTTCCGACTTGTCTCCATTCTGGTAGGTCATGAAATTAACCCTTGTCCAGAGTTGGCCTTGATGTTTCTCGGCATTAAGGAAATCCCTCCCCTGCAGAGACGCATTACCGGACATATTTTACTTAGCGCTAAGCTGGTTGTCACCAGACACTGGAAACAATTGACCCCTCCTTCGCTTTCTGAAGTCATACAAGAGGTCAATCAAACATGCAGATATGAACACTCTCTACCCTTCTCGGTTATTCCTACCAAATTGAGGCAGGCGGCCTGGAGTGGATGGGCATCTAGCGCTTTTTACTCCCCCTGAGTATGGACCAAGATTCTGTACTGTGGCAACGAGGGAACAATTAGTACGCCCCCCTTTACCCTTTACCCTGATTCTTCCCTTTTCTTCTTTCTGCTTCTCCTCCTCATCCTTTGTGTCTATACACCTTATCTTGTTCTGTGGATCACCACAGCTCTTTGTTTAACTAAAATGTTTGTCGGTCACCACATAGTGACTGCTTTGTTCACTTTTACTTTGTTTGACTTTATTGTCTGATAATGCCTGGTGATATTATGGGGTGTGCACTGTCGGTGCATTTGCTTTGGAGATGTATGTGCAGTGATATAGGCATGTATTGTAAGTAGTTCCACCCTGTATGATGTATCCTATCACCTGAATGCTTGTCGTAATAACAGTTCGGATGTCTTTATTCCTGTGTAATCACCTGGCTAAAGTGGCTGCGTCCACGCTTGTTTACTTTTTTCTATACTGATTTATGGTGCTGATAAAATAAAAAATTATTGACACTAAAAGTCACACTGGACATGCTGCTGTGAAATCTTCTGTTATCTACTACTACACATGGGACGGCGGTGGATTGGTGGTCCCATCACGGCTGATGCATTCTGGATAGGTCAGAAGGTCCATTTTGTGCTCCTCTACAACTACTTCTTATCACAGGGGTGTGGGTGGAGTCAGTGGTGCTCCATCCCATCCCCCTCTTTGTGACATAGTGGTTTTCTTTCTTTCCTTCGCATTTTACGTGTGGAAATGCTCTTACTTTCACTATTAAACATAGCCCTGAGTTCTACTGTTGTTTTTCTTCGATTTGATTTCACCAAATGTTTAAGTGATCGCTGATCACGATCATTCAGGATTTTTTTCCTGCCACATTTCTTCCTCGAATACGATGGGTCTCCACTATCCTTCCAGTTTTTAATAATGCGTTGGACAGTTCTTAACCCAATTTTATTTGTTTCTGCAATCTCCTTTCTCTGTTTTCTCTGCTTGATGCATGCCAATGATTTGACCCTTCTCAAACAGACTAACATCTTTTCCACGACCACGAGATGTGTCTTTCGACAGAGTTGTTTAAAAAATGAGAAGCAACTCATTGCACCAGTTGGGGTTAAATAACTTATTGCCAGCTGAAAGATAATCGCCCATGCAGCAATTATCCAATAGGAGGCTCATAACTATTTGCTTAGTTAAATCCATGTGGCGACTTTTTTTGTGGATAGGCAGTGTATTTTAAAGAATATTTGGTGTGAGGTACACATGCAGGGCCGGCGCTATAATAAGGCAGACTAAGCAGCTGCCTGAGGGCATAGAGAAAGGGGGGCGCCGGGGAGGAAAAATAAAACTTAAAAAAAAAAAAATAACTTGCGAATTTGCGCCGCAGCACCGCCGGCTGCCCACCCCTAGGTGGAACTGGTAGGTGATGAGCGCAGAGCAGAGCACATAATGTTTTTACATAACAGAACATTAATGGGGGGGGTGACATGATGGGAGGGGTACGGGACAAGACAATTGGACAAATGTCTGTAGTCTGTCTGTGTGGCCCTCGGGGAGAAATGTGACATGGTGGGGTGTAGTGAAATGGACATGATGGAGGGGGAGAAATGTGACATGGAGGAGGGAGAAATGTGACATGGGGGGGTGATGTGACATGGGAGGAATCTGTCATGGGGGAGAAATATGACATGGGTTGTGATGTGACAGAGGGGATTATGTAAAAAGGAGGGGAAGAAATGTGACATGGATGGAGGGAGGAGAAATGTGACATGGATGAGGGGGAGAAATGTAACATGGATGGAGGGGGAGAAATGTGACATGGAGGTGTGTGGTGAAAAGGACATGATGGAGGGGGAGAAATGTGACATGGAGGAGGGAGAAATGTGACATGGGGGGTGATGTGACATGGGGGAAATCTGACAAGGGGGAAAAATCTGACATGGGGGAGAAATCTGACATGGGGGGTGATGTGACAGAGGGGGTTATGTAAAAAGGGGGGGGGAGAAATTTGACATGGATGGAGGGGGGAGAAATTTGACATTGAGGGGGTGAAATGTGACATGGAGGGCTGATGTCACATAGGTGATTTGACATGGAGGGGGATAAATGTGACATTGAGGGGGATAAATGTGACATGGATGGACGGGGGATAAATGTGATTTTGAGGGGGAGAAATGTGACATTGAGGGGGTTAAATGTGATTTGGATGGAGGGGGGAGAAATGTGACATTGAGGGGGAGAAATGTGACATTGAGGGGGAGAAATGTGACATGGAGGGGGGAGAAATGTAGCTTCGCTTGTGTTGGCAAAATCCTTGCACCGGCCCTGTACACATGCACTGCATACGTGACAGGGAAATTAATATAGTTAATCTGTGGGTGACCTCAATAAATGAGGAGAGCATCAAATAAGGGACGTGGCCCCGGTCGTGGTGCTGCTGGGGTTTGTGGAGCTCCTGTTACAGGGAGAGGACGTGGTCGATCTGTGCCAGCTACACGGCCAAATGAAACACCTTCCTCGGGTGCACATAGGCAACAGAAGAAAAGAAAGTTCAGCAGCTCTCACCTGCCCCACCTTCAACTG
Source organism: Bufo gargarizans (assembly GCF_014858855.1). Taxonomy (NCBI): domain Eukaryota; kingdom Metazoa; phylum Chordata; class Amphibia; order Anura; family Bufonidae; genus Bufo; species Bufo gargarizans. The sequence continues at coordinate 262,659,134 of NC_058083.1, forward strand.
TGAGCACGTATTGCAATATGGTTGAAGAAATCCAGCTCCACTTCGGTAAAGGAAAAATTCATTTTGATTGCGGTAAAATCACATCCAGTTACAGTTACAAAGTCATTGTCTACATGTTTCGGGCTACTGACACAATACAACATTAAAAAGTGGCAGTATTTATAGAGGGACTGCACCTGTTTTCACTGATTGTGGTCACATGACTGCAGGCAGCCTCTAAAACAGGCATCCTCAAACTGCGGCCCTCCAGCTGTTGTAAAACTACAACTCCCACAATGCCCTGCTGTAGGCTGATTTTGTAACAGCTGGAGGGCCGCAGTTTGAGGATGCCTACTCTAAAACATGCCACACCTATGAACAAGACTTCTCATGAGAAAAAAAAAATCATTGTGGGTTTTTTTCTTTTTTTTTGTCATGAGAAGTCTTGTTCATAGGTGTGGCATGTTTTAGAGTAGGCATCCTCAAACTGCGGCCCTCCAGCTGTTACAAAACTACAACTCCCAGCATGCTCGAACAGCCTACAGGTATCAGCCTACAGCAGGGCATTGTGGGAGTTGTAGTTTTACAACAGCTGGGAGGGCCGCAGTTTGAGGATGCCTGTTTTAGAGGCTGCCTGCAGTCATGTGACCACAATCAGTGAAAACAGGTGCAGTCCCTCTATAAATACTGCCACTTTTTAATGTTGTATTGTGTCATGAGTAAGGGCACGAATTGTCTTCAGTAGCCCGAAACATGTAGACAATGACTTTGTAACTGTAACTGGATGTGATTTTACCGCAAGCAAAATAAATATTCCTTTACCGAAGTGGAGCTGGGTTTCTTCAACCATATTGCAACACACAGGCAACAGGACATTCAGCGTTATTTTGCAGGCCGGAATACCGGTGTACGAATGGTGAGGCCAGAACAAGTACAGGCGGTAGTAGATTGGGTGGCTGACAGTGCCTCAAGTTCCTTCACATTGTCTCCCACCCGGTCCCCTGCTGAAAGATCAGAGTTGGCATCTACAGCCCATGGCCATCAGTCTTTCACCTCACCCCCTTGCAAATCAGCCAAGCAGTCTGAGCCCCAAGTCATGCAGCAGTCTCTTGTGTTTTTTGATGACTCTTCTGGCGAGGTTTCTGTGGGCCATCCACATAGCTCTGCCCCAGAAGTGGAAGAGATTGAGTGCACTGATGCCCAACCACTTATGTTTCAGGATGTGGACATGGGAAGACCACCGCATCACGTCTCTGATGATGATGAAAACACAGGTGGCAACTGCTTCTGTTTTCTGCCGTGTGCAGACCGGCAAGGAGGGCAGGGGTGAAGAATGGGTGGAAGATGATGTGGATGATGATGAGGTCCTAGACCCCGCATGGAATCAAGGTCATGCGAGTGACGTGTGCAGTTCGAAGGAAGAGGCGGTGATCACACAGTGCCAGCCGCACAGCAAAAGAGGGAGCGGCCGGCGGAGCGGCCGTCTCCTAGCCACGAGAGTCGCAATAGCTAAAAGATGGAAAACTTCCATAGGGAACTTCCACCCATCTCCGAAATTGTAGCCAAAGTACACTATAATTATAGCATGGAATTGCTAATTGCCGAAAAGTTGAACCAGTTACCCAGGTACAATACAAGATGGACTAAGTGGTCTGTATTTGTGGCTGACAGGGAGGCAACTGCACAGCAGTGTCACTAGGAAGTTGGAGAGGGGTAAGAGAAGTGGTTACATGATGGCACACACACAAGATGAACTGACTCCTGAAGTCTTCTCGCCCCTCTCCAACTTAGCAGCACTGCTGCACAAGCTGCCTCCCTGCACCTCTCTGGCGCTACATTGAAGAGGAGCAGGTCTGTACAGCAGCATCACAAGCAGAAACACCCCCCAAGTTCATCCCTGAAAGCATTCATAGAAATGTTTATTCTCAAAAATTGTTGTATATTGTGCTGCAGATCATTCAACAAAAGAGCAAACAGATTATTGTATATTTTATTCAGAATAAAGGATGCAGTGGTTCTTTGAGAGGCGATATGATCCACTGCTCCCCTCTAATGCAGGGAGGCAACCGGAAAAAGGACAATCCTATACAATATCAAAAATAGCGGCAGCATTTTAGACAACATTATCTTTGAACTCAATTATTCATTTAAATAATCATATTAATGTGCAAAATGTACAGAACGTGAAGGGATTCTGTCAAATCTTTTTACCCTATAGAGCTGCGGACATGCACGGCTAGATCGCCGCTAGCATGTCCGCAATATATCTGTCATATAGCTCTGTGTGGTTTTATTGAGTGTAAAAAATGATTTTATATATATGTGTAAATCAGCCTGGTAAGGAGCCCAAGGGGCTGTACTACAGCCACGTTCCCCTGTGAAGGAGCCCAGCACCGCCTGTAACCAGGAATCTCCTCCTTGTGAGATTACGGCGATCTGACTTTGTGAACAAGGAGGAGATTCCTGGTTACAGGCGATGCTGGGCTCCTTCACAGGGGAACATGGCTGGGCTCCAGAACGGTTATTACAGCCCCTTGGGCTCCTTACCAGGCTGATTTACATATACCGTATATAAAATCATTTTTTACACTCAATAAAACCACACAGAGCTATGTTATATATATTGCGGCGATCTAGCCGTGCATGTCCGCATCTCTAGGGTAAAAAGAGGTGACAGAATCCCTTTAAAGCTCCTTGGTTTGGGCAAGAAGCCAGAGCTCTTAACCATCTCTATTTCTGGTTGAACGCTCTCCATGCACATATTCTACTTATTTCTATTTTTCACTGTAATTCTCTTTATCTTTGTAAAATCTCTTATAATCAACCTCCAAGCTTAAAACGTTGCTCTGTGTGAGACAAGAGACCTTTATTTACAGAAGTACCGAAAGTGCTATATTTTTTTAACAATCGGCACTCATCACACCTGAACATCAAGCAGTGTAATAGAGCCGCTAGTCCCTCTAAATATTTTTGGAAGAATAAAAGCCAGCAGACAACCAATATAAGAATACTTTTCAGCTTACACTCTTATACATGCTGTTTTGTCTCAGGCAGATATGTAAATGATTACAGGTGTGGTCTGATTAGACACTGAGTCTTGCCACAAAAGGGAAAAAAGTGCTTTCCCGTCTGCCCTATGAAAAGCTACTTTGGAGAAGTATAACTCTTTGGGAGAGATCGTTGACTGCTAAACATGCTTCTATGATGCATTCAAAGACATTCCACCCAATTGACAAACTTTGAGTGGGGGTATCATTGGACTGAGAGAAGCAGGTTGGTTGTTTGGAAAAACTGCCCCACTATGTTGGGAGCAATGTTGACGTAAGTGTACGCACACATGGCGAAAGGCTCTGGACAGTCCAGACAGGCTAATAGTAAAGTGGACTGTTTGATCTGCCAAGCATGAGTATCTCCCACAGTTTTGTTGTCCACCATCCAAACACAGGTGGCACCTTCATTACACCATTACACATTGATGTCTCTACTCAGATCATTTCCAGGTGCTTAGCAGAAGGAAATTTGGTGTTATAGTGCCCATTATGTGTCTTGCCATTAACAGCCAGCCACAGTTTTGCAGTGGTGTAGTGAACGAGTAACCTGGACTGGAACCCTATCTTCTATAGCAACAAATCCAGCTTCTGTTTGGGATTTGATGACGGTTGGGTTCAAGTATGGAGGCCTGGTGGAGAGAGCTTCAATCCTGCGTTTGTTGTAGAGTGACATACTGCCCTGATGATCTAGGGAGCTTACAACAGTCAGTCACTCCTAGTAGTGATACAAGGGACACTAACAGGTCAGCAATATGTGCAGGACACCTGGCAGCCACATGTGCTGATGGCTGGGCTTCCAACTGGCATTTTTCATCAGGCGAATGATTGAGAACAAACAGGAAGGATTTCCCAAGAATGTCTCCGTCAGATTGAAACACTTCCTTTTCCTGCCTGGTAGCCCAATTTATCACCAATCAAGCATTTATAGGACCAGCTGGAACACCAGCTTCGGCAACCTATGAGTGTGCAGGATCTACAGGCCCAACTACATCTGTGGGCAAATGTGTGCAGTATACCAAATGGAACCTGTATGCCGCCATGCTCAAACATATCTCATCTTGTATCCAGGCTAGAGGCGGCCCAACAGGATACTAGACCCTCCTTTCAATGGTACAGTTTTCCAGAATAAACTAATCTTTATAATATTGCAAACAATTACATATATCATCATTACAGTCACACATATAAAAGTTTATTGTATTCCCACGATTCACACAGCAATGGTTGCCTGGACATGTCTCAGTCAGATTGCAACACTTCTTTATCCTGCCTGGTCACCCAATTTACCACTAATCGTGAATTTATGGGACCAACTGGGACACCAGCTTATGAAACATGCGAGTGTGCAGGACATATACATAACACGGTGTAAAAAAAAAAAAAAAAAATCATACTTACCTGCTCCATTTGTTTGCCACGGATCGGCCACTGCCACCTGGCTTGAAGATCTGGCAAAATCTCTCGCGGCCTGGGATTTTGTGCGAGATCTTCAAGCAAGATGGCGGCGGCCAGCCCGTCATGAGTAATTGGAGCAGGTATGATTTTTATTGTTTTTTTGCATTTCAGGTTAAATCGATTCACTACCACGAAGCACAAGGAAATTCGGCTTCCGGCTTTATCCTGTCCACTTTGTGGACTTCAATTCGCTCCTGTCCACTTTGTGGACTTCAATTAGCTCAACACTAATCACTTCCATCATCATCAGCCGTCTTTAGGATATGCTCCATAATAAAGAGTGGTGAAGCCTACAACAGAACAGGAAATCATTTTTTTCGGACACTATATAAAGAAGTTATGAAAATTACAACAGTTCTAGAAAGTTTTTCTCTAATGATAAACATCAATGTATTGTCTTCTAAAACAAATGTAACATACTAATCGTAACTGCTATTAACCACCTCCGGACCGCCTAACGCAGATTCGCGTTCCGGAGGTGGCAGCTCTGCGCAGAGTCGCGCATATATGCGTCATCTCGCGAGAGCCGTGATTTCCTGTGAACGCGCGCACACAGGAACTGAAGGTACGCGAGTGGATCTCCAGCCTGCCAGCGGCGATCGTTCGCTGGCAGGCTGGAGATGTGATTTTTTTAACCCCTAACAGGTATATTAGACGCTGTTTTGATAACAGCGTCTAATATACCTGCTACCTGGTCCTCTGGTGGTCCCTTTTGTTTGGATCGACCACCAGAGGACACAGGTAGCTGTGTAAAGTACCACAAAACACCACTACACTACACCCCCCCCCTGTCACTTATTAACCCCTTATGAACCCCTGATCACCCATGATCACCCCATATAGACTCCCTGATCACCCCCCCTGTCATTGATCACCCCCCTGTCATTGATCACCCCCCTGTAAGGCTCCATTCAGACGTCCGTATGATTTTTACGGATCCACGGATACATGGATCGGATCCGCAAAACACGTACGGACGTCTGAATGGAGCCTTACAGGGGGGTAATCAATGACAGGGAGGTGATTACCCATATAGATTCCCTGATCACCCCCCTGTCATTGATCACCCCCCTGTAAGGCTCCATTCAGACGTCCGTATGATTTTTACGGATCCACGGATACATGGATCGGATCCGCAAAACACATACGGACATCTGAATGGAGCCTTACAGGGGGGTGATCAATGACAAGGTGGTGATCACGCATATATACTTCCTGATCACTTCCCTGTCATTGATCACCCCCCTGTCATTGATCACCCCCCTGCCATTGATCACCCCCCTGTAAGGCTCCATTCAGTCGTCCGTATGATTTTTACGGATCCACGGATACATGGATCGGATCCGCAAAACACATACGGATGTCTGAATGGAGCCTTACAGGGGGGTGATCAATGACAGGAGGGTGATCACCCCATATAGACTCCCTGATCACCCCCCTGTCATTGATCACCCCCTGTAAGGCTCCATTCAGACATATTTTTTTGGGCCCAAGTTAGCGGAAATTTTTTTGTTTTTGTTTTTGTTTTTTCTTACAAAGTCTCATATTCCACTAACTTGTGTCAAAAAATAAAATCTCACATGAACTCACCATACCCCTCACGGAATCCAAATGCGTAATTTTTTTTTAACATTTATATTCCAGACTTCTTCTCACGCTTTAGGGCCCCTAAAATGCCAGAGCAGTATAAATACCCCACATGTGACCCCATTTCGGAAAGAAGACACCCCAAGGTATTCCGTGATGGGCATATTGAGTACATGAAAGATTGAAATTTTTGTCCCAAGTTAGCGGAAAGGGAGACTTTGTGAGAAAATACAAAAAAAATCAATTTCCGCTAACTTGTGCCAAAAAAAAATTCTAGGAACTCGCCATGCCCCTCACGGAATACCTTGGGGTGTCTTCTTTCCAAAATGGGGTCACATGTGGGGTATTTATACTGCCCTGGCTTTTTAGGGGCCCTAAAGCGTGAGAAGAAGTCTGGGATCCAAATGTCTAAAAATGCCCTCCTAAAAGGAATTTGGGCCGCTTTGCGCATCTAGGCTGCAAAAAAGTGTCACACAGGTGGTATCGCCGTACTCAGGAGAAGTTGGGGAATGTGTTTTGGGGTGTCATTTTACATATACCCATGCTGGGTGAGATAAATATCTTGGTCAAATGACAACTTTGTATAAAAAAAATGGGAAAAGTTGTCTTTTGCCAAGATATTTCTCTCACCCAGCATGGGTATATGTAAAATGACATCCCAAAATACATTCCCCAACTTCTCCTGAGTACGGCGATACCACATGTGTGACACTTTTTTGCCGCCTAGGTGGGCAAAGGGGCACACATTCCAAAGAGCACCTTTAGGATTTCACAGGTTATTTTTTACACATTTTGATTTCAAACTACTTTGCACACATTAGGGCCCCTAGAATGCCACCAGGGCAGTATAACTACCCCACAAGTGACCCCATTTTGGAAAGAAGACACCCCAAGGTATTCCATGAGGGGCATGGCGAGTTCCTAGAATTTTTTTTTTTGTCACAAGTTAGCGGAAAATGATGATTTTATTTTTTTATTTTTTTTTCTAACAAAGTCTCATATTCCACTAACTTGTGACAAAAAATTACAAATTCTAGGAACTCGCCATGCCCCTCACGGAATACCTTTGGGTGTCTTCTTTCCAAAATGGGGTCACTTGTGGGGTAGTTATACTGCCCTGGCAATTTAGGGGCCCTAATGTGTGCGAAGTAGTTTGAAATCAAAATCTGTAAAAAATCTGTAAAAAATGGCCGGTGAAATCCTAAAGGTGCTCTTAGGAATGTGTGCCCCTTTGCCCACCTAGGCTGGAGAAAAGTGTCACACATCTGGTATTGCCGTACTCAGGAGAAGTTGGGCAATGTGTTTTGGGGTGTCATTTTACATATAACACACCCATGCTGGGTAAGATAAATATCTTGGTCAAATGCCAACTTTGTATAAAAAAATAGGAAAAGTTGTCATTTGCCAAGATATTTCTCTCACCCAGCATGGGTATATGTAAAATGACACCCCAAAACACATTCCCCAACTTCTCCTGAGTACGGCGATACCAGATGTGTGACACTTTTTTGCAGCCTAGGTGGGCAAAGGGGCACACATTCCAAAGATCACCTTTCGGATTTCACCGGTCATTTTTTACAGATTTTGATTTCAAACTACTTCTCACACATTTGGGCCATTAAAATGCCAGGGCAGTATAACTACCCCACAAGTGACCCCATTTTGGAAAGAAGACACCCCAAGGTATTTCGTGATGGGCATAGTGAGTTCATGGAAGTTTTTATTTTTTGTCACAAGTTAGTGGAATATGAGACTTTGTAAGAAAAAAAACAAAAAACATAATTTTCCGCTAACTTGTGACAAAAAATAAAAAGTTCTATGAACTCACTATGCCCATCAGTGAATACCTTAGGGTGTCTACTTTCCGAAATGGGGTCATTTGTGGGGTGTTTGTACTGTCTGGGCATTGTAGAACCTCAGGAAACATGACAGGTGCTCAGAAAGTCAGAGCTGCTTCAAAAAGCGGAAATTCACATTTTTGTACCATAGTTTGTAAACGCTATAACTTTTACCCAAACCATTTTTTTTTTACCCAAAGTTTTTTTTTTTTATCAAAGACTTGTAGAACAATAAATTTAGCGAAAATTTTATATATGGATGTCGTTTTTTTTGCAAAATTTTACAACTGAAAGTGAAAAAAATGGTTCGATTAATAACAAAAAAGTAAAAATGTCAGCAGCAATGAAATACCACCAAATGAAAGCTCTATTAGTGAGAAGAAAAGGAGGTAAAATTCATTTGGGTGGTAAGTTGCATGACCGAGCAATAAACGGTGAAAGTAATGTAGTGCAGAAGTGTAAAAAGTGGCCTGGTCATTAAGGGGGTTTCAGCTAGCGGGGTTGAAGTGGTTAAGGATAAAGTTCCCACAGTGACATCATTCTCTCACAAAGTCAAACATTGCTTCTGATCCCACTGACATCACCAGAATAGATTTATCTCTAGACATAATGCCTTGCAGCCAATGGTAACAAAAAGAAAAAAAAATGAAAATGGCACTGACAGAACATGTAAAGCAGTCCAGCAGTGCTGAAGCCATCATCCTCATCACACATTATCACATCATAAAATCCCTGCGGCTGGTCGTCCATTTCTTCATATGAAGGTGGCAGACAGGCTACTTAAAATACATTTATAATAGTAATAATAATAATAATAATATAGTAATGATAATTTTTATTTATATAGTGCCAACATATTTTGCAACACTTTACAATTAGAGGGTTCATGTACAAACAAAAGCATACATTAAATAGTAAACTCATACATTACATAGTAAAATTATACATTACATGACAAACAAGTCAACAATTAAAACAAGAGGAAAGAGGTTACAATCTATAAGAGTGACACAACAGATAAAAAGTGATTGTTTTGTATAATGGTCCAGTAGTGGTTAGACAGTTAAATGAGCGTGGCTACTGCATTCAGAATGGATTAAAAAGGGGAGAGATGAGAGTTTTTGTTGTTTCCATGGTAAGAAAAGGGTGAATTCTAGGGATGTTTTTGAGGTGTAGGTGGCATACGTGGGCGAGTGTCAAACATGACACCAAGACAATGAGCATGCTGCCTAGGCGTGATGGTAGTGCCATACACTGAGAGGAATATCAGGTTTAGGTAGATTAGTAGATGAAGCAGTTCAGTGTTTAAAAGATTCAATTTAAGAGAATCATCGGGTGTTTTGTAGTTGTACAGTAGAGGGAGAGGAATAATTCAGCATGTGATTTGTAGTAGTGCAGGAGGGATGTCATTGTATTAAGTGTATAATTGGGCGTTGTCAACATAGAAATCTACTGATAGTCTGTCCAATAGGGGCTGTGTAGAGAGAAAAGAGGAGAGAAACTAGAACTGAACTACCAGGAACTCCAACAGCAAGAGGAAGATGAGAAGAAGTAGACCAGATGATACACTGAAAGAGTGGTCATAGAGATAGGAAGAGAACAAAGAGAGAACAGTGTTATTCTGAGGTAGGTCATCAGTATCTGATCGGTGGGGGTCTGACACCCAGGAATCAAGCTGATCAGCTGTTTGAGAAAGCACCAGCGTTCCTATGAGCACAGCAGCCTTCTCTGTGCTCACCAAGCACAGCACCATACATTGTATACCAGCTGTGGTTGGTATCGCAGTTCAGCCCCATTCACTTCTATGGAGCAGAGCTGCACCTAGGACATATGACCAATGAACGCGTCGTGACTCAGCCTAGGGAAAGCAGCGAGATGGCCGTGGCGCTACTGTGAGCACCATTGCGTTCTCAAAAAGCTGATCGCGTGGATCCCAGGTATCAAATTCAAAGAATAGGTCATCAGTATAAACATCTCAGAACACCACTTTAAGGCCAATAGACAGAGCATGCCGAGTAGGAGAAGGTGGTCTACAGTGTCAAATGCTGCAGAGAGATCCAGAAGAATGAGTAGAGAGTAGTCACCATTGCATTTAGCTGTCAAGAGGTCATTTGTCACTTTTGGCAGTTTCTGTAGGGTGTACAGTGCGAGAACCAGATTGTAAGGGGTCAAAGAGTGAGTTACAAAGAGATGGCAAATGAGGTGAGATTAAACTAAGGATTTCAGAAATTTAGAGATTGAAGGGGAGATTAGAGATAGGTCTGTAGTTAGTTGTGCAAGATAGGTCAAGAGATGCTTTTTCAGTAATTGGTCTATGACAGAATGTTTGAAAAAGGTGGGGAAGATGCCAGAAAAGAGAGAGCCGATGACAATTAAAGAGTTAAAAAGCTATATAGATGCTTCTAGAAATGTCTATAAGTCATATGGATCTATATAGTAAAGCAAGGGATAAACTATTAAAATTTGAAACAATATGAGAAACAAAGGTTCATATACCAATGCATGCCAATGTAGTCACTTCTCAATTTCCAATAACTCTACTCTAATTTTATAATATTACTAGCAGAAGGACCCAGCTTTGCATGGGTATATTTCATCTATTTTATTTCATGTTTGTGTGTGTTGTTAAAAGATATCAACAGTATCAACTATAATAGTGACCTCTACAGTACCCCTCCCCCTTAATAGTGACCTCCACAGCCCCCACCCCTTAACACTGACCCCCGACAGTGCCCTGTCTCCTTAAAATGGAACCTCCACAGCAGCCCACCCCCTTAACTTTGACCTTCATAGCAGCCTGCCCCTTTAACAGTAAGTTCCACAGCACCCCACCCCCTTGACAGTGACCTCCACAGGGGCCTGCCCCCTTAACAGTGACCTCTACAGAACCCGCCCCTTAACAATGACCATAGGTAACAGTCCCCTTAACTGACCTCCACTATTCCCAGCCCGCTTAACAGAGACCTCTACAGCGACTGACCCTTTAACAGTGGCCTCACAGTACCCCGCTGCCCCTTTAATAGTGGCCTCCACAGTCCCCTCCTCCCTTAACAGCAACATTCACAGCGCCCTCCCCTTCAACTGTGACCTCCACAGAAGCCATTCCTTTATTAGTGACCTCCACAGTACTCTTTCTCATTAACAGTGATTTCCACAGCACCCCACCCCTTAACACTGACCTCCATAGTGGACTGTCCCCTTAACTGTGACCTCCACTGCTCCCTGCCCCCTTAACAGAGACCTCCACAGCATCCCACCCTCTTAACAGTGACCTCCACAGCGGCCCACCCCTTTAACAGTGACCTCCACAGCGGCTGCCCCTTTATTAGTGAACTCAACAGTACCCCATCTCCTTAAAAGTGATTTCCACAACACCCCGCCCCTTAACAGTGGCCTCTACAGAAATCTGCCCCTTAACACTGACCTACATAGCGGACCGTCCCCTTAACTGTGACCTCCACAGCAGCATGCCCCTAGGGTGGCCAGAGGTCTGGTTTTAGGCCAGAAAATCCAACTTTCAGACTCCCTCTCCTCCGTCCGGAACAGGGCCTGGATGGGCACATGGATGTCCTTTTTAAACAGCTCACTTTCAGACAGCAGTGAACGTGAGCTGCAGGGAGAAAGTCACCCTCCGTCCCACCCCTGCAGCTGACAGAAGTTGATTTGTACCTTCATTTTTTCAATCCCCGTCAGCTGTGGAGTGCAAGCTTTTATTGGCTTATAAGGGTCATGTGACTGTGTGTATGGCAGTTGGGATATGAAGAGAAAGACCTGCAGGCTTCCATTGGCTAATGTGGGTCATGTGATGTGCCATATTTGCATTTTATTTTTAGGGAATATCTCAGGAACGGTACGTTCTAGAGAGCTGAGACCTGGTCTAAAACCTTACCGGACACCTGATGTACCTGTGTGCCAAATTTCGTGATTGTAAATGCGACGGTGCGGATTCCATTAGCGGACATACATACACACAGCTTTACATATTAGATATTATAAAGGGAGACCATAACTGAACAGAAACGGCATAATCCACTGTTACATGAAAAGTTCTGCCCTCTGCAATATACAGGGCATTTTCATATAAGCTAGCACCTCTACAGAGTCCAGAAAATAACCAGTTTAATGTATAACATAGTATATAGTATACGGGCTATTCTCATATAAGTCCTGCGACATCTTCTAAAAGAGTCTACTGCGCACAGTTTTTGTGTAATCACATATATGTAGTAGAGCACAGCGTTCAGTATTTATTTTGTGGAGAGGGTACCGTAGCCATGTGCTTTTCATTTAGCTCTTACAACTATCAATACGTCCGGTTGCTGCAGTCGTCTCTCTCTCTCTCAAAAGATCAGTCGTTTGAGCTTTAAATTCAAATCATAAAATGCCAAGAGTGTACAGGTGCCAGGTAGTTACCAGTAATTGCCACTTATGTGACGGTCCCTTGAAAGTCACATGACCTCTTTATTCTATCAATTTGATTTCTTACGAATTCAAAACTTTTCAGATGTAAAAGTGAAAGAGTCAAATCTGAAAATAACGCCAATGAACATACAACGCTACTACACAGTGTGGACATATGGTTCCACTTCATATAACATGTCGTTCCCACTATCTTCCTGCCCAATTGTTATGGGCATACATAGGTTCTCTGAATGAGATCTTAGAGCAGGGATTAGCAACCTCCGGCACTCCAGCTGTTCTGAAACTACAACTCCCAGAATCCTCCTTCCACTTCTGTGGATCTTACAAGAGCAGCTGAGTAAGTTTGCATGCTGGGAGTTGTAGTTTCCTAAGCAGCTGGAGTGCCGAAGGTTGCTGATCCCCGTCTTAGAGGTTAAATGTCTGTGATCAGAGTTGTCTCTGATCACAGACACTGCAGGCGCAGGTCTGCTACAGTATACGGCGGTCGTCACAAAAGGGTACATAAATAAGTTTATTTTTTTGCAGATTTGCACCAGTTTATTTACACTCAATTGTGATAATTACTGTCATAACAATAATAATATTAAAAAACTAATATTATTATAGCTGTTTTAGACATTTGTCTGAGGTGCTCTTTTACTAGTATGTTATTATTCATGGCTGGTTTACAATGACACCTGTGAATAGAAATGAGCAATTACATTCTCACTGAGCACGCAAGATACTATTTACATCTGTAGTTCTAGTTTACATAAAACATGCAATAACTGATTATAATTAGCCTATATAAACAATTTCCAACAGGTACATTAATTTTATGGCACTTGTGATGCTTTGTTGCTCAGATTTTATTCCATTCCAGAGAAAACAATTTAGTTCAGTAAACAAAAATCATAAGCATAATGCATAAAACACGACGCTGTGTATACACAGGGCCGGCAAGTGGACTAGATTCACATCCCTCTGTTCCCAATAGTTTATTAGGATTAGGCGGAAAAATAACACCGTGGCACCAAGCTAAAAATCCACAACAAAATGCACAATGTTACATGTGGATATTGGTGCGGAAATAGCCATGAATTTTAGTCTTTGCATAGAAATAAATGAAATCCGCTTCAACTATCAGCAGTATTTCCGCAAGAGGTACAGTAGGGACATTTTCAATTCATCAGTATTCGCTTTATTTTGTTAGCCACTGTGTTGCACTTCATTGCTGAATTTCACTGCCAATTCCTCAACCTAAATTCTGCCACAAATACTCGATGTGTAAATCCAGCCTTTTATCAAGCAAAGAAAAAAGAGCCACTCTACCCAAATAACACCCCATGTCAAGTTTTTCATTGTTAACTTATATAGACATATCAGTCTTTAAAGGGGTTATCCAAGACTAATAATAAAGACCTCTCAGAGTGGCCGCCCCACCCCTGGCTTTGGTCTCTGTCCTCCCCTGTCCGGCTCTTCCTCGCCCTGCAGCACTGAAATCAACATCCGTCGATGTCACAAGTGACTGCTGCAGTCAATCCCAATCTCTTGTGTCATGTGACCAGTTGCCTTGTGTTGCAAGGGGAGCAGGTCGCCGTTGCTGCTTGTGATTGGCTGCAGCATTCACATGTCCACCAATCGACAGATGTTGATTTAAGCACTGCTGGAAAAGGAAGAGTTGACCCAGGAGCGACAGAGCCCAGACCCAGCAGCAGAGACCAGGTAATTGTGATCACAACTCTGGGAGGTCTTTATTAGTCTTAGATAACCCTTTTAATTGTGATTTATAAAAAGGTGTTATAACTAAGAGGAAAAAAAAGCTAATTGTCAGAAGGCGTCCTGATGATGGTGGGTGAAATGTGTGCAGAGCCCTACCCCGATAATAAGCCCTAGTGCTATTTTGCAGGGTTTTTGGAGTAGGCTTAAAATATAAGCCCTACTACAAAAATAAGCCCTAGATACAGCTATGTTTTATTTTATATAAAGGGAAGGTGGGGGAAATATGAGGGATGCGGCAGCTCAGGAGCACTTACTAATGGCCCCTGAGCTGCCATGAAACTGTGAGCAGGCTTCAGTGAACTAGCCTTCAGTGAAGCTGCCAGCCCGCGCATACATCGCGGCACTAAGCAGCACCTGGCGGCTTCACTAAATGCTAAATGATGCCAGCAGCCGCGTTTCCCTTCACTATAAAGTTGGGCGGGCTGGCGGCTTCTCTGTATGCCCTGTACTGCCGCCAGCCCGCATGTTCTCACTTACATGAAGGAGGCAGCAGGAGGATCTCCTCTCTGCTGCCTGGAGGTGCTGATTGGTGGTGAGCGTGTCCTGCTCCCTACATCTCTCTCGGGCCGTATCTGCTCTCCTTGGTACCGTACATTGCTGTCTAGGTCCCTTGGGCAAGGACAGCTCAGGGGCAATATACGGTACCAAAATGGAAAAATATGCCCTAACCCTTTTTTCGGAGAAAAAAAATAATATAAGACCCTGTCTTATTTTCGGAGAAACACGGTACCTGTTTAGTCAGACAGACCCAAAATGGTGCATGAACACTCAGTCAATACTCGTTGAAGTCTTTTGGTATTTCTTGGATGGTTTACAAGGGCGTGCTCCGGTCCTGTGGTAATGTGCATATGTGTTTTTTTTATAAGAGTACTGCATCTATTATCAGTTTTATTTTTTGATATGTAGACACAGGCACAGGAAGAGACAGTTACTCATAAGTTACAACTTCCTTCCATGGAGACTACAGACATCTTTGTTAAGATAAATAGATGAATTTAGGAAAAAGCGATTTGAACAGCAGCAATCTGGTAATCAGATGAGGTCATCTGTCACAGTGATGACACTTCTGCTTCTTCTTACAGGCAGGAATCAAATTTAGTTGAATGTCGTCCACTGTGGGAATGAAAGTGTCACCGCCACTATAATTTTCATCAGCAACACGCGGTATTTGTGCATTAGTATTTCA
Source organism: Bufo gargarizans (assembly GCF_014858855.1). Lineage (NCBI taxonomy): Eukaryota > Metazoa > Chordata > Amphibia > Anura > Bufonidae > Bufo > Bufo gargarizans. The sequence continues at coordinate 262,674,412 of NC_058083.1, forward strand.
GATGATGAGGTGACAAACCATTGGTGTCATACCTTCAAAACGGTTTTTCTTCTTTTGCAAGATTCACAGTCCAGTAGTGCATAGTTCACTCAAGGAAATGTTATTGTATAAGGACCTTTCACTTTTTGTCTAGTGCTATTAAAAATGAGACCTCATAGTCGCAAGATCTGCCAGATTTATCACAGGGGTGCACACAGTGTGACAGATTAGGTGCATCTAGCTAGAAGTTAGAAATATTTCATTTTTCTTTTTTTTTTAATAAGAGTACTGCATCTGTTATCAGTTTTATTTTTTGATATGTAGACACAGGCACAGGAAGAGACAGTTACTCATAAATAACAGTACTTTCACACCTGCGGCAGACGATTCCGGCAGGCAGTTCCGTCGCTGGAACTGCCTGCTGGATCCGGCAATCCGGACTCAAAAGGATGGCATTTGTCAGACAGATCCGGATCCGTCTGACAAATGCATTGAAATACCGGATCCGTCTCTCTGGTGTCATCCGGAAAAACGGATCTGGTATTTTTTATTTATTTTTTCATTTTTAAAGCGGATACGTCAATGCGGCAATTTTATTGCTAATACTAATACATTTCAATGGAAATTAAGTGTTCGGGATTTTGGGCCGGAGAGAAAAATGCAGCATGCTGCGGTACTTTCTCTGTCCAAAAAACATAAGAGGGACTGAACTGATGCATCCTGATGCTTCCTGAACAGAATGCTCTCCATTCAGAATGCATTAGGATAAAACTGATCAGTTCTTTTCCAGTATTGAGCCCCTAGGACGGAACTCAATACCTGAAAAGAAAAACACTAGTGTGAAGACTTGTGGAGACTTCCCATGGTATTATTATAGATGTATTGGGTAGCAGAGAAGACTTCTAGGCACAGACGCATGGCAGTCAGTATACTCTTTCTCCAGGGACCCATTTGCCCTGCTATTTTGAAATTGCTGCAGGGACCCCTTAATCAGTCATCTTGAGCATCTTGATGCTGCTGCCATTGTGTGGCAAGTTAGTTGTGCATTGGGCCCCCAAAATGAATTTTACTAATGGACCCTAGGGAACCCAGTCCAACACCGATTATCAGGACAATTCAGGCCAAACATACTACAGACCTAACGCTTATCAAAAGCAACAATTTGCCACAAATTCATCCAATTTAGGCAACCCTTTGCCAGGTCTCCTTCACACGTCAGTGAATCAAGGATGTGTTCTCCTCGGATAACACGCATGCCCATTGATTTGGATGTGTTTATTTACACATCAGTGATTTTCCACTGAGCACCAGTGGAAAAACTACTGAGACATGCAGTACTGTGGTCTGTGATGCAGACCAAGCACGCCCAATAAAGTCTATGGGTCAGAGAAAATCACTGACACAAATCGGATGGCAGCCAGGTCCTGTCAGAGATCTTCTCTGTCCATTTTGGAAACTAAATTTCAGCGCACATGGAATACACATAATACACAGGGGGGCAAAAAAGAACGGACACATGGACGAAACATAGATCCTTCACGTACATGTTTATGGATGACCCACTGACCATCCTGTCACAGATGTCATGGGAAGGAGGCCTAAAACATCAAGTCGGATGTTCACTTACAGAAATTTGTGCTAGACTGGCTAACGTTCAGCTAATTCCCGGCTTTGCGTTTTGAGGTCTAGAGTCAATGGAGCCCTATAGAATAGTCAGATGTGCCCTTCCTCCATCCAACATGGGTGTATACCAGACTGTACAGTATAATGCAAACTGCAGCAGAACTCCTTTTTTGTGCAGTACCAAAACATTAGTAGTGTCATATAACAGACATAACAGTAATCTTTAAAGATGTTATCTAAGTGAAATTAAACCCCCATAGCAACAGTAAATGTGAAAAAATAACAAAAGAAGTCATACTTACTCCTTTTCTCCCCCGTGCCATGCTCTGGTCTTCCCTGCCGATGTTTCCCTTGGTGCAATAGTATCGTCCCATACACACCATGCCACCAAACACTTGCTTTAGCAGTATACGGCTGAGGACGGTGACTGGCTACACGCTGACCTGGTGTATACATGATGTCACCACTGCAGCCAGGAACATGACGTCAGCGCTGAAGGACTGGAGTGAGATGCTAAAAGTGGCAGGAGTGGAAAATGCTAAGTATCACTGCTGTTGATTTAGCAAATTTACTGTTGCCGTGGGGATTTTTAAATTTACGTACCTTGGGCAACCCCTTTAAGTAATAATGTGTCAGGTCAAAGAAGAACATTTTTAATGGGGTGCTTCTGATTTGTCACTGCATGTTTCCAGCCTTTTTCCTATATGCTGTCCCTGAGTTTGGAAGCCTAGATTCGCGCTCTTCTCACAGTCTTTTTTTCCTAAATTCATTAAAGCTGCAATCTGTGATCTTTATGCAGAGAGACTGCATCAGGTGAAGTCTTCTCTCCCAACCTATTCATGATCTCTCAGCAAACGTTTTCATTTACAGAAGGGACATACTGTATGACCTTTATTATACCCCTTTCTATGGAGACTACAGACATATCTTTGTTGAGATAAATAGATGAATTTAAGGAAAGGGGTTTGAACAACAGCAATCTGGTAATTAGATGAGGTTATTTGTCATAGTGATGACACTTCTGCTATTTCTTACAAACAGAAATCAAATATTGTTGAATGCCATCCACTGTGGGAATGAAGGTGTCACTGCTACTACTGGCATACCGCCCATAGAGGTGCCATTACAGTGAGTAAGACAAGCAGGGGAGCACTGTGGGAGAGAGTTCGGCAATCGGCAGCACTTACGTGGTCTGATCACTTCTCCTGACTTTCTGACCACTTTGACCTGGAGAGCCACTGGCCTGGAAACTGGACTCTGGAGACAGCACAGAAAGAGAGTATGCAAAAGTAAAGGTCCCATTCCCGAATCCCAGCCTCAGCCGGCACAGTCATTCATTGTAGGAGTTACTGTTAATGTGCTGCAATGTGTAGGGGAGGGGGCCAAACAGTGTATGAAAACATTAACAGTCGCTCACACAATGAATGACTGTCTGCTCCATCTATGCTGGCTGAGGCTGAGGGTGTGACGTGATATTAGGGAATTATTAGGGAATGGAAAGGTTTGGTGGTTGAACTGGCGGATGTGCAGTGCCCCAGAACAGGGGGTATCTGCAAATGATTTCTTATTTAATGTATTATATTGTTACGTATATAGTTATGTAATGTTATGTTATGTATTGAAACTAGCATAGCTATGTATGGATGACACAGCCAGGGTTAACAATCCTGGCTCAGCCCTTGCTTGAGGTTGTTCTAGGGAGAGGAAGCTGTTGCCTCATGCTCCCTTTGGCCCAGAAAGCTTCAGACTAACAGATCTCTGCTTGATCTACAGAAAGAGAGAAAGAGAAGAGAAAGAGGATAAATGAATCTAGATGGCCAAGCATAGGAGTCAGCAAGGTAACCTGCTACTACAGAGATTCAGACTTTGCTGCTGTGAAGAACATCATTAAGATACTCTTCACACTTGGACTTGTCCTGGCTGTTAGCCCAGTGCTCCGTACCTGCGCTGCTGGTCCTACTCGGCCCAGGCTCACTCATTCCCCCCTGCTGCCGTTCTGACAAGTACGGGCAGCAGGTAGCTTAACTTTTGTATCTGTGCTTCGTGCCAGAGTTTACTTCCTGCTTCAGTGCTGCACTGTTGTTAGCGCGTGCACAGGCGTGTCTCTCCTCCCTTGTGAGGCAGCATGTACACACCCTCTACCTCCCCAGCCTATAGCTGGGTTGCAGGAAGATGTGTGAGCAATCTTGGTCACTAGCTAGTCTAGTTCCTTTCGTGAAGGTGTTTTGGAAGCTTCTGCTTTTCTATGTACAGGACCCTGCTTCTTGATTTAACGGATTTTGCTTGTTTGCCGCCTGCCTCTGACCTTAGACTTTGCTTGATCTCTGCCTGCCCTGACTCTGGACTTCCTGACTACATCTTTCCCCCCGATGCTTCACTGGTATCTCTGACCCCCTGGTCATCTGTCACTTACCTGGGGACTGCTCTGGAGTGGTACCTGGTAACTACCCTAATAGCCTAAGCCTATCCTCACCATGAGAGGCTCTAGTGAAGACCAGGTAGTTACTTAGCCATGCCCCTCGAGGGTATAGCCGGTCAGTGGCGCATTGGTTCCCCACCCACTTGCATAACACTGTAACTTCAAACCTTGTATCCCACAGTGGGCACTGCAGCAATCATTGAACGAGTACTATTGTCTGCCATGTATTCTACTGAGAGAGACTTTACCAAGATAGTGTACAAAGAGAACTATAACTCCCATCCTTGCCTAAATCCATGCATCACTGTCTAGGAGAGAACTGCACTAATTACAGTTAGAAATGTGGCTACTATAGCTTCCATTTTCCTTCTGCGCCCTGCCGTGTGCCCATACAGCAGTTTACGACCACACATGTGGTGTTTATGTAAACAACAGAATCAGGGTAATAAACAGAGTTTTGTTTGGCTGTTAACCCTTGCTGTCTTATAGGAAAAAATAGATTAAAATGGAAAATGTACAAAAAAAATGTGAAATTTTGAAATGTCACCTCTATTTTCCTTTCATTCTTGGTGAACACCTAAACACAAAGTTTGTAAAATTGGTTTTGAACTTGAAGGGTGCAGTTTCTAAAATAGGGTCATATATGGTTTCTACTATGTAAGCCCAACAAAGTGACTTCATAACTGAATGGGTTTTGGAAAGTTTCAAATTTTTGTTTAAAAAATTGCTTCTAAAATTCTAAGCCTTCTAACATCCTAAAAAATAAAATGACACTTTCAAAATGATGCCAACATAAAGTAGACATATGGGAAATGTAATTTAACAACTATTTTATGAGATATCACTATCTGCTTTAGAACTAGAGAAATTCAAATTTCAAAAATTGAGAATTTTTCCTAATTTTCTGTAAATCTGGGATTTTGTTTTTATATATAAAGGTGAAACATATCTACTCATATTTACCACTAACATAAATTACAATATGTCACCAGAAAATAATCTTAGAATAATCTCAAAATAAGTATTTGAAAAACTGGTGATTTTGCAAGTTTTCCCACCTACAAAGAATGGAAGGTCTGTAATTTTTATCGTAGGTACACTTCAACTGTGAGAGACAGAAAAACTGAGGGAAGGAGGTTGTTGGACAAAATCTCATGATACATGGCTCCATCCATTCGCCCTTCCATATGCTCCAGTCGTACTGTTGCCTTTGCAGAAAAGCACCCCCAAGGTATGATGTTTCCACCCCCATGCTTCATGGTTGGGATGGTGTTCTTGGGGTTGTACTCCTTCTTACTACAAACTTGGCGAGTGGATTTAATACCAAAAAGTTCTATTTTGTTCTCATCTGACCACATGACCTGCTCCCATGCCTCCCCTGGATCATCCAGATGGTCATTGGTGGACTTCAAACAGGCCTGCACATGTGCTGGGTGACCTTGAATGGTCCCGCTCTCTTCAGGTCACTGACAGGTCCTCCCGTGTAGTGATTTCTGGGCTGATTCCTGACCTTTTTCAGAATCATCCTTACCCCACGAGGCGAGATTTAAAATGGAGCCCCAGACCAAGGAAGATTGACAGTCCTATTGTGTTTCTTCCATTTTCTTATAACAGTTGCCTTCTAACCAAGCTGCTTGCCTATTGTCCTGTAGCCCATCCCAGTCTTGTGCAAGTCTACAATTTCGTCCCTCGTGTCCTTAGACAGGCTCTTTGGTCTTGGACATGGTAGAGAGACTGGAATGTAATTGAATGTGTGGACAAGTGTCTTTTATACAGGTAACGACCTCAAACTGGTGCATCTAATACAGGTAAGGAGTGCAGGGTAGGAGAACTTCTTAAAGAAAAACTAACAGGTCTGTGAGAGACAGAATTGTTGCTGGTTGGTGGGTGATTAAATACTTACTTCATGCAATAAGATGAAAATTATTTTAAAATCATACAATGTAATTTTCGGGATTTTTTTTTAATTTTGTCTCTCACCGTTGAAGTCTACCTACGATAAAAATTACAGACCTCTCCATTCATTGTAGGTGGGAAAACGTGAAAAATTGCTTGTGTATCAAATACTTATTTTCACCAGTGTGTGTGCGCGCGTGTGTGTGTATATGTATGTGTATATATATATATATATATATATATATTTTTTTTTTTTTTTCACATACACACACCTCTTGATGTATCTGTTTTATTAACTACTTGTAATTCCCATTTAATAATTCTGGAGCTTCTATTTTTATGACTCTTTGTGGTGCCATACTTTATTACTGCTAGAAGTTATGACTGTGACCAGTTGGGGGATCCCTGCACAGTGTGACACTTATTGGATAGTGCCAGACTATGCAGAAACACACTCTATACTGGTAACACTAATCTGGACCTTAATATCAACCTGGTAGTAATTCATTTGTAAACTCATACACTTTGCTGGGACTGTAACATGCTTTCTTTCCCCGTACATATTCGGATACATGTGCAGATATCGTTAATTGTGTTACAGTAGTTGTTCACACTGCTGTTCTTTTAATTTTGTCTCATAACCATCACTTAAAGGGGTATTCCCCATCTTAATGATCACTGTTAAAGATTTAACAGTGATCATTTTTCTAAATATATTTAACTAATTTCCACCCCTTAGAAGAAAATGAACATATACTTATCTGACTGTTGTCTTCAATCTCCCCTGGTTACGGCCACCGCTCTTCTCCGGAATCGCGGTGGCCGCGCTTGCGCAGACGACTTCTTCTCTCCCTGCCGGCCGTGCGCAGTCCCGAAAGTGCACGCCGACGCCGCTCATGCGCTATGGTGATTTCTTCCTTGCCAGTATAGTATACTTGCCTTAGTCCAGCACACGGCCTGCCCGGGAGAAGCCCTCAATCAAGATGGAGCCCACCCCCTGCCGAAACCAGGAAGTGGACAGCGCGCCAGGAGCAGGTAAGTATGAAACAGCGTGATGGGAATAACCCTTTGTTATCACGAATGCTTAGTAGCTCAGCCCTACCATTCTCTTGCACACCAGCCAATAAGAATCAGTACACAACCATTTCTTTTGCTAACCAAACACGGCCATTTCATTGTTTAGTTAAAAGGTCTGCAATATATTGTTTTATTTCTTATGGTCTAATGGTGGCAGTAGATTCTCAAGCAGATGTCCTTTTTGTAGGCAGCAAGACAATTTTCAAAATTGGCTGGTAACAGATAATATAGCTCTGACCCTTGGGTTAAGTGCAAATGACACTGTACTTCTAGTAGTGCTGTCACCGCCCCAGTAACACTAGAAAACAATAGTATCTGGATCTGCCAACAGCTAGGGAGCCACATGCCATTCAATATAGAGTGTTTAATGTTTGTGACCATAGCATATCAGTGATGGCTAACCTCCAGAACTCCAGCTGTGGTGAAACTACGACTCCCAGCATGCTCCATTCATTTCTATTGAGTTCTGAGAAGAGCCAAGCAAGTGTACATCTTGGGAGTCGTAGTTTTACCACAGCTGGAGTGCCAGGGGTTAGCCATCACAGGCATATAGCATGGTGAAAAGTATGCTGGCACTTAACCATTACACCTTGTTGGACATCCTATTCTAAAACCTTGGGTTTTACTATAGACTTTTGTGGCTTCCACTCTTCTGAGAAGGCTTTCCACGAGACTCTGGCGTACTCTATGCCTGTAAGAATGCGAGTGCACTGAATATATTTGACAAAAGGTAGCATTCACACTCAGTGTTTCAGTTAATCTCAAAGGTGTTCAATGGGATTAAAGTCATGGCTCTGTTAGGGCTACTCAGGTTCCTCCAAATTAAACAATTTCTTTAAGGACTTCACTTTGTGCAAAGTGATTATCAGAGGTTCCTACAGGGAACTGCCTGCTAGATCTCTATGTATCCAGTGCTGCCAGAAGCAATAGGGATGTCATCTGGCAGCGTTCACTTTAATCAATACTGGTGGAGATCCAGCCACAATCTGGCAAATATGCAGAGAATCAGCCAAATACAGCTTATTCTTGTCATATTTGCCAGGCTGCTGGATCTCCACCGATCCCCATTATAGTTAAAGGGGCTGGATGGCATTCTGGTAGCGTCCGGCACTGCCAGGGACTAAGAGCATCTGCAAGCTAGTGTGTGAAACTAGCCTTACCGGGCTGAGGGCTAGACAGGAATCCCCAGAGTTGTGGAAAAGGTCAGCGGCATCACCAGGTGAAGACATGGTTAGTCACAGCACTATCGGTGTAATGCCAGCATTACAAGTGAACAGCCAATCTCCTTATAACTCATGCTCCGTACGTGACAAAACAAAGTACGAAGGAGAATCCCGTCTGAAGTCTCACCATTCCGCGCAGTCATCCCAGACCCACATGGAGAAGTTCGGGGCTGCCTTAAGATGAAGGGCTTAAAAGGGAGGCAGACACGTCCCCGTGAACAGCCCTCCTATCCCTGGGTGATTGTAGGCCAAGGCTGTGTGAGAACAGGGTACGTGAGACAAGAAACAGTGGGAAGTCCTCTCCAGTTAGTGACATTGTGGGGGCACTGGGGAGTTTACACTGTTCTGTATAATTACTGCTGTGCAAGTCTAGCTTTGGTCAGGCTGGAATCAATCAAAAAATGAGACCTGCACAATGTACTTTATTACTCTTAAAAAGAATACATTTTATTTGCGGCTGTTATCCATTGTGTATAATACTAATGTTACAAACTACAGGCATTCAATTCTTATCACACTCTATGCTGTAACAAGCAAGCTAAAATGGTTGCTAAAAGCTTGAATATGCCGAAACCGAAAAAACTAATGGCAGTCAAATTTCTTCACCTCAGTGATGGATTTCCAAGGAACCTTTAATACTTCAAGGTGGCAAGTAGAAACCTACAAGAAAAAAACAGAACTGGTAAGAACAAGCACTTTTCATTTCCCATAAACGTTTTTCACTTGTCCACAAGATAGATGAGAATTTTTTGATCACTCGCAGGTCCAACTACTGGGACACTTTGAGGCCCCCACTGATTACAAGAAAGGGGGTCTCTGAACCTCATGTGTGAGGCACTAGTTCTCCTATGTGATTGCCACTCCATTCACCGATTATGGAACTGGCGAGTCCAGTGCTTAATTTTCTCAGAAGGGAATGGAGCTCATCCATGCATACGCTTTATCCACAGAGATACTCCATTCTTGTGTTTTCTAAGGCTCCATTCACACGTCTGTGATGTGTTGCGGACCCGCAAATTGCGGGTCCGCAACACACCAGCCCGGCACCCCCATAGAAATGCCTATTCTTGTCCGCAAGCTGCGGACAAGAATAGTACATGTTCTATCTTTTGCGGAGCTGCGGACCCGAAGATCGGGGACGCGCTCCGCAATTGCGGATGCAGACAGCACACTGTGTGCTGTCCGCATCCATTCCGTCCCCATAGAGAATGAATGGGTCCGCACCAGACACATTCTGCGGACGTGTGAATGGAGCCTAAGGGTCCCTGTTAGAACTGCAGAGATTATACATTTATTACCAGAAATGAGAGAACATCCTGAAATTTATTTCAGGTTCCACTCAGAACAGGCCTAGCCATGGTCGACCAAAGAAGTTAAGTGCATGTGCTCAGTGTCATATCCAGAGGTTGTCTTTTCAAATAGACTTACGAGTGCTGCCAGCATTGCTGCAGAGGTTAAAGAGGTGGGGGGCAGCCTGTCAGTCCTCAGACTATAAGCCATACACTGTATCACATTGATCTGCATGGCTGTCATCCCAGAAGGAGGCCTCTTTTAAAGATGATGCACAAGAAAGCCCGCAAACAGTTTGCTGAAGACAAGCAGACCAATGACATTGATATTACTGTCCTGTGGTCTGATGGAGACCAAGTTAAACTTATTTGGTTCAGATGGTGTCAAGCATGTGTGGCGGCAACTAAGTGAGGAGTACAAAGACAAGAGTGTCTTGCCTACGGTCAAGCATGGTCGTGGGAGTGTCATGGTTTGGGGCTACATGAGTGCTGCTGGCTGTGGGGAGCCAAAGTTAATTGAGGGAATGCCAACGTGTACTGTGACATACTGAAGCAGAGCATGATCCCCTCTCTTCGGAAACTGGGCCATAGGCAGTATTCCAACATAACGACCCCGAAAACACCTCCAAGATGACCACTGCCTTGCAAAAGAAACTGTGGGTAAAGGTGCTGGACTGGCCAAGCATGTCTCCAGACCTAAACCCTATTGAGTATCTGTGGGTCATCCTTAAACGGAAGGTGGAGGAGCGCAAGGTCGCTCACATCCACCATTTCCGTAATGTCATCATGGAGGAGTGGAAGAGGATTCTAGGGCAACCTGTGAAGCTCTAGTGAACTCCATGCCCAAAAGAGTTAAGGCAGTGCTGGAAAATAATGGTGGCCACACAAAATATTAACAATTTGGCCATATTCACTTAGGGGTGTACTCAGTTTTGTTGCCAGCGGTTTAGACATTAAAGACTGTGTGTTGAGTTATTTTGAGGGCACACCAAATTTACACTGTTATAGAAGCTGTGCACCGACTACTCTACATTGCATCAAAGTGTCATATCTTCAGTGTTGTCCCATGAAAAGACCGTAAACTATGTATACAATAGCAAGAGAAAACGAGGGACCAGAGCATGCCCACAGCCATGGCTAGGTTGGTCAGGTGACACTCAGGTCCCAACGTCACTTGGATACTGTGCGGTGCTTGTCCAAAGGAAATCTGATTGTTTAGATTCTGGGGCCAGTATGTCTAACACAATATAATTATAAGAAAGTGGTCAACCTTAATTATTTTTTTTTATGATTGCATTTTACTCAATTTGGGCCAAAAAATTAAATATTTTTCAATTGGCCTTTATTAAGAATACTCAGCAGCTTAGTCATAAATGGTTAACAGTTTGTCTAGCTGTGCGATTCCTACTTTCACTTTGTGCCGTCATCATCTAATAAACCTCATCTCTAAATTATTAAAAAGATATAGGATAGAGAGACCGGAGGCAGCGCCTCGTGTGTGTTACTGTTTGCCACAAAGTTGCAACAGATAATACAGTCATGGCTGTAAATGTTGGAACCCCTGAATTTTTTTTTTAAAGAAAATTAAGTATTTCTCATAGAAAACTATTGCAGTAACACATGTTTTGCTATACACATGTTTATTCCCTTTGTGTGTATTGGAACAAAACAAAAAAAAGGGAGGAAATAAAGCTAATTGGACAAAATGTCACACCAAACTCCAAAATTATTGGCACCCTTAACTTAATATTTGGTTGCACACCCTTTGGATAGGAAAAAAAAAAAAAAAAAAAAAAAAAAAAAAAATTTAAATCAGACGCTTTATACAACCGTCAATAAGCTTCTGACACTTCTCACTCGTAATTTTGGACCACTCTTCCTTAGCAAACTGCTCCAGGTTTCTCTTATTGGAAGGGCGCCTTTTCCCAACAGCAATTTTAAGATCTCTCCACAGGTGTTCAATGGGATTTAGATCTGGACTCATTGCTGGCCACTTCAGAACTCTCCAGCGCATTGTTGCCATCAATTTCTGGGTGCTTTTTGACGTATGTTTGGGGTCATTGTCCTGCTGGAAGACCCAAGATCTCGGACGCAAACCCAGCTTTCTGACACTGGGCTCTACAGTGCGACCCAAAATCCGTTGGTAATCCTCAGATTTCATGATGACTTACACACATTTAAGGCACCCAGTGCCAGAGGTAGCAAAACAACCCCAAAACATAAATGAACCTCCACCATATTTCACTGAAGGTACTGTGTTCTTTTCTTTGTAGGCCTCATTCCATTTCCGGTGAACAGTAGAATGATGTGCTTTACCAAAAAGCTCTATCTTGGTCTCATTTGTCCACAAGTTGTTTTCCCAGAAGGATTTTGGCTTACTCAAGTTCATTTTTGCAAAATGTAGTCTTTTTATGTCTCTGTGTCAGCAGTGGGGTCCAGCTGGGTCTCCTGCCATAGCGGTTAATTTCATTTAAATGTCGACGGATAGTTCGCGCTGACACTGATGCTCCCTTAGCCTGCAGGACAGCTAGAATATCTTTGGAACTTGTTTGGGGCTGCTTATCCACCATTTGGACTATCCTGCGTTGACACCTTTCATAAATTTTTCTCTTCCGTCCACACCCAGGGAGATTAGCTACAGTGCCATGGGTTGCAAACTTCTTGATAATGTTGCGCACTGTGGACAAAGGCAAATCTAGATCTCTGGAGATGGAATTGTAACCTTGAGATTGTTGATTTTTTCCACAATTTTGGTTCTCAAGTCCTCAGACAGTTCTCTCCTCTTTCTGTTGTCCATGCTTAGTGTGGCGTACACAGACACAAAATGCAAAGACTTAGTGAACTTCTCTCCTTTCATGTGTGATTTTTATATTGCCCACACCTGCTACTTGCCCCAGGTAAGTTTAAAAGGAGCATCACATGCTTGAAACAATCTTATTTATCCACAATCTTGAAAGGGTGCCAATAATTTTGTCCAGCCCATTTTTGGAGTTTGGTGGGACATTATGTCCAATTTGCTTTTTTTCCTTACTTTTTTGGTTTTGTTCCAATACACACAAAGGGAATAAGTATAAATATAGCAAAACATGTGTTACTGCAATACTTTTCTGTGAGAAATACTTTATTTTCTTGAAAAATTTCAGGGATGCCAACATTTACGGCCATGACTAAGTTGCGCTTACCATATGATGTTGTGATGAGTCACAACTTTATTCTGCCTTGCTGGTATTTTCCCGTCCTGCTTGCGGGGCACCTGTTCTGCTGCCAAGGTCTTTACCCTTATCGCTGCAGCGGTTTCAGGGATGAGAAACAGTAGTAGAAAGGAAGAAAAACAGGACCTTTTCCCGGCGCTGATGCAGAAGACGTGGGATCAGATTAGTATCGGCAAAACAGTAACAATTCTTTATTACAGGTCTACGCGTCTCGGGGCGAACAGCCCCCTTCATCAGGACAATAAAACATTTACCTGATGAAGGGGGCTGTTCGCCCCCGAAACGAGTAGACCTGTAATAAAGAATTGTTACTGTTTTGCCGATACTAATCTGGTCCCACGTCTTCTACATCAGCGCCGGGAAAAGGTCCTGTTTTTCTTCCAATCTACTACTAAATTATTAAAAAGGTCATAAACACTTATTTAGGCCACATTCTTATCAGTAAGATAAGAATTGAGCTATAATGAGTGTTTAGGAGGTCAGAGATCAGATAATCAGCCTGCTATTAGAGAATCTCAAGGCTATACAGAGAAAAGGGCTCAACATTTTAAATAAAGACCGATTGAAAAAGTAATTTTTAACTTAAAACTAGTACAATGCAAAAATAAAAATAATAATAATTGTATCCCCCAAAGGTGTACATAGTGTTTAAGCATACCGTTTTTGCCCCATAAGATGCATTCCCCCCCCCCCCCCCCAAAAGAGTCTTAGGCCCCTTGCAGACGAGAATTAGGTCAGTGTCATCTAATACTAGGGGTGCACCGAAATTCCGGCGGCCAAAAATGAGCCTAATCCATTTCGGCCGATATTGGTACATATCGGCAGAAAATATGGTTGGTTATATACGTTCGGGCGGCCGGCCGGCGGCGCCCCTCATGCTGTGCCTCCTAAACGCTTGCCGCTCTAAAGAATCTCCGGCTCAGTGCTGCGCAGCCTGCTGTGTCTGCTTTGTGCTACTGCTGTTAGTGTAGCGTGGCCGAGCTCTGTTCGTTCCGCGGTACAGGAGCTTTTGTTTCCTGTACCCGGCCGGACTGACAGGAAGTGCTCACTTAGTGTGCACTTCCTTTCAGTTCGGCCGGGTACAAGAAACAAATGCTCATGTACCGCGGACCGAACAGAGCTCGGCCACGCTACACAGGCTACACTAGAGGTGACAAGGGAGGGGTAGAATGAGAGTGACAAGGGAGGGGGGGGGGGTAGAATGAGAATGACAAGGGAGGGGGGGGGGTAGAATGAGAATGACAAGGGAGGGGGGGGGGTAGAATGAGAATGACAAGGGAGGGGGGGTAGTAGAATGAGAATGACAAGGGAGGGGGGGTAGTAGAATGAGAATGATCAAGGGAGGGGGGGTAGTAGAATGAGAATGCCACGGGAGGGGGGGTAGTAGAATGCGAATGACAAGGGAGGGGGGGTGTAGAATGCGAATTGCCAAGGAGGGGGGGGGGGGGGTTGGTAGAATGAGAATGACAAGGGAGGGGGGGGGGTTAGAATTGGTATAGATTGAGAATGACAAGGGAGGGGGGGGGGTTAGAATGAGAATGACAAGGGAGGGGGGGGGGGTAGATAGAATTAAGGGGGGGAATGAGAATCGGACAAGGGAGGGGGGGGGGTTTAGATATGAGAATGACCAAGGGAGGGGGGGGGTTTGTTAGAATGAGAATGACAAGGGGAGGGGGGGGTGGTAGAATGAGAATGACAAGGGAGGGTGGGGGGTGGGTAGAATGAGAATGACAAGGGAGGGGGGCGGTTTAGAATGAGAATGACAAGGAGGGGGGGGGGTGGTAGACTGAGAAGTGACAAGGGAGGGGGGGGGGGGTTAGAATGAGCAGTGACAAGGGAGGGGGGTAGAATGTAGAATGAGATTGTCAGGGATGGGGGGGGTTGCGTAGTAGAATGAGCGTGACAAGAGGCGGGGGGTGTAGAATGAGATGTGACAAGTGGGGGTGGGTAGATAGAAGAGAGTGACAAGGGAGGGGGGGGTGTGGTTGATGTAGAATGAGCGTGACCAGGGGAGGGGGGGGGGTAGTGGTAGATGAGAGTGACAAGGAGGGGGTAGTGGTAGAATGAGAGTGACAAGAGGAGGGGGGGGGGGTTAGAATGAGAGTGACAAGGAGGGGGGGGGTAGTAGAATAGAATGAGAGTGACAAGGGAGGGGGGGGGGGTAGAATGAGAGTGACAGGGAGGGGGGGGGTAGAATGAGAGTGACAAGGAGGGGGGGTAGAATGAGAGTGACAAGGGAGGGGGGGGTAGAATGAGAGTGACAAGGGAGGGGGGGTAGAATGAGAGTGAAAGGGAGGGGGGGTCGAATGAGAGTGACAAGGGAGGGGGGGTAGAATGAGAGTGACAAGGGAGGGAGGGGGGGGGGGGAGAGTGATAGTGACAAGGGAGGGGGGTGGTGACTTTTTTTTTAAATAACCACTTTGGGTGGCATTGTGTGTATAATATCTATGTATCTGTTTAACTTTATATCTTAAATCACTTTCCTTTTTTTTTTTACTTAAAAAAAGTATTTTAAAAGTATTTGGGCAAAAAGGCAGTTTCGGTTTCGGTTTTCGGTCAAGGGCATCCTGAATTTTCGGTTTCGGACCAGAATTTTCATTTCGGTGCACCCCTATCTAATACATTCCAGAACTGTAAGGGTTATATAGCATCATAAATCAATATAATGCTATGTGACCCCGGCAGCACTGGGAGTTCAGGCCAAGTGCCTTGCTGCACATCCACAGCGAGACACTAGCTTGTCTGAAAGGGGCCTTATTGGGTGAATATTAATGAGCACTTCCATTATGGAAGCACTCATTAGTTACGGACAACCGGGAAGTGGTCCTCGGCTGTCGGCTGTGCACAGCATGAGGGCGCTCTGTGTCCTCACGCTGTGCACGTCAGGTCAAAGTACAGCCGACGGCAGAAAGAGCAGGTGGATCGCTGGAGGTTAGAATTGGTGGCGTCTGGAGAAGAAGAGGTAAGTGTTTTTTATTTTATGTGTTTCGTGGCATGGGGGCTGACAAAGGCATATAGGGCTCTTATCTGAGGTCAGAGTAGGGTTGGCGATATACCGGTATCACGATATACCGCGGTATTAAAAAAAATGCGATATGGCGATATCGCCGTTTCCTAAATACCGCTGTATTTCGTGACGTCATAGAAGCGGTCATGTGCGCTGACCGCTTCTAAATCTGCGTCCGCCCGCCCCAGCATGAACCGATACGGGACATTTGCAGAGTACTTGTACTCCTGCAAATGTCCCCGATACCTGCTGGTCGCTTGCGGCGGCGCTCTTAGCAGTTTGTCCGGCGTGGGGGAAGGAATTATGTGACTCGCATTCCCGGCACCCGACGTCTGAGAGGACACTGTGATCCGTGTAATTAACCCCTCAGGTGTGGCACCTGAGGGGTTAATTGGGCGGATCACAGCTTCCTCTCAGAGGTCGGGTGCCAGGAATGTTCTTCAGTCTCTGCATTGGTGGCAGTGGGCAGTGCGCCCCCCCTCCCTCCCTAGTATTAATCATTGGAGGCCACAGGGTCGTCCCCCCATCATTGGTGGCAGTTCCGATCGTAGTCCCAGCAGTGCAATGCTGGGGCTCCGATCGGTTACCATGGTAGCCAGGACGCTACTGAAGCCCTGGCTGCCATGGTATGTTAGTGATCAGCATTATACTCACGTGCGCCGTGGCCGCTCCTTCTCATAAGTCTGTGCGGCACATTGCTAATGCTATAAGCATTAGCAATGCGCCGCACAGACAGAAGAAGGAGCGCCCGGCGGCCACGGCGCACGCGAGTATAATGCTGCTCACTAACATACCATGGCAGCCAGGGCTTCAGTAGCGTCCTGGCTACCATGGTAACCGATCGGAGCCCTAGCATTACACTGCTGGGACTCCGATCGGAACTGGCCACTGCCACCAATGATGGGGGGGACGGACGACCCTGTGGCCTCCAATGATTAATACTGGGGAGGGAGGGGGCGCACTGCCCACTGCCACCAATGATGGCGGGGGCGCACTGCCACCAATGATGGGGGGGGGGGGTTGAGTTACCAGAGGGGGCTTAAGAGGGAGAGGCTGGGGGGGCTGATCAGAGGCTGGGTGCTGTTTTTTGGACTTTTGGTTGGTCAGTGGTCACAAAATAAATGTGTTATTCATTTGTTATAATTGGTATCGGTGAGTACTTAAATAAGAGTATCGGTATTGGGACATCCCTACTATAAACCACTCGTTCTGGTACAGAATTAACCCTGTAATGTTTTTGTTGTTGACTAGAAGTCAATTGACTAGTTACAGATACCTGAAATGGTGAAAAATGAAATATAAAAGTATAACAAATAACGCCTCCCTGTGGCCGCCCCCCATATACAGTGTAACGCCTCCCTGTGGCCGCCCCCCATATACAGTGTAACGCCTCCCTGTGGCCGCCCCCCATACAGTATAACGTCTCCTTGTGGCCCCAAGTGGTTTTTTTCTTTTAAATGGGCATTTATCGCGATATATTTCTTAATATTGTGGGAATATTTTTTATATCGTCCAACCCTAGGTCAGAGCTAAGGTATGATTAACATTGGGGGGTGGTCTGACCTGAGGTCTAATGAAAAATATATTTTTCTTATAGTCCGTCTCTAAAACCTAGGTGCGTCTTATAGGGCGAAAAATACGGTACTTTTAAGCTGGAGACTGACAGTACCTTAACGAAGGCCGGATCTGTGTGGAGTTTACAGCTCTTTACATCTGCGGTTGGCTTCTTACACTGTGTTCGCCCAATATCGACATCCATAAAGTACAGTACCCCAGACACAAGCTTTTAAAGAGAAACGAAAAAAAAATTAAAGAGATGAAGTGTGCATTATAGTAAAAGACATACAGTAGATGCTGACCACTCCTTTAACCCCATGAGAACCAGGCTAATTTTGGCCTAGAGGATCAGACCAGTTTTCCCTTTTTTTTTTTTCTTGTTAAGTAATTGAAAAATTATGAAAAAAATAGAAAAAACATATTTGGCGATATCGCCACGTCCGTAACAACCGCCGCTATAAAATTATCACATGATCTACCCCATCAGATGAACAGTTAAAAAAATTAAAAAAATTAAAATAAAAAAAAAAGTAAAGTGTTTTGGCGTAATTTTTATTTTTGTCACCTCAACCCAGAAAAAAAACATAATATCAGTTGATCAAATATGTACCCCAAAATGGTACCTATAAAAAAAAAAAAAAAAACACACCTCATCCTGCAAAAAACAAGCCCTCACACAAGACCATAGCCAAATTAAAATTAACAAAAAAAAAAATACTTTTTTTCTTAAAATGCTCTTAGGCTACTTTCACACTAGCATTCGATCGGATCCGTTCTGAACGGATCCGTCTGCATTAGGCCCCATGCACACGGCCGTTGTTCACAGCCGTGTGCGGGCCGTGGAACCGCGGCCTGGATCCCTCCTGAGAGCAGGAGCGCACGGCGTCACTGGTTGCTATGACGCCGTGCGCCCCCTGCTGCCGGCACAGTACAGTAATACACTGGTATAGATCATACCAGTGTATTACTGTATTGTGCCGGCAGCAGGGAGCGCACGGCGTCATAGCAACCAGTGACGCCGTGCGCTCCTGCTCTCAGGAGGGATCCAGGCCGCGGTTCCACGGCCCGCACACGGCTGTGAACAACGGCCGTGTGCATGGGGCCTTATATTGGCAAAAAAAAGCTAAGTGTGAAAGTAGCCTGAGCGGATCCGTCCAGACTTTTACATTGAAAGTCAATGGGGGACGGATCCGTTTGAAGATTGAGCCACAGTGTGTCATCTTCAAACGGATCCGTCCCCATTGACTTAGGCTACTTTCACACTAGCGCTTGATCGGATCTGTTCTGAACGGATCCGATCATATTAATGCAGACGGAGGCTCCGTTCAGTACGGATCCGTCTGCATTAATAACTTAGAAAAATTTCTAAGTTCGCAAGTAGCCTGAGCGGATCCGTTCAGACTTTCAATGTAAAGTCAATGGGGGACGGATCCACTTGAAGATTGAGCCATATGGTGTCATCTTCAAGCGGATCCGTTCCCATTGACTTACATTGTAAGTCTGAACGGATCCGCTCGCCTCCGCACTGCCAGGCGGACAGCTGAACGCTGCAAGCAGCGTTCAGCTGTCCGCCTGGACGTGCGGAGGCGAGCGGAGCGGAGGCTGAACGCCGCCAGACTGATGCAGTCTGAGCGGATCCGCTCCATTCAGACTGCATCAGGGCTGGACAGAGGCGTTCGGGTCCGCTCGTGAGCTCCTTCAAACGGAGCTCACGAGCGGACCGACGAACGCTAGTG
The DNA here is from genome assembly GCF_014858855.1 of Bufo gargarizans. Lineage (NCBI taxonomy): Eukaryota > Metazoa > Chordata > Amphibia > Anura > Bufonidae > Bufo > Bufo gargarizans. Next base: position 262,693,430 of record NC_058083.1, read on the forward strand.
TGAAACTAGCCTTACATTGTAAGTCTGGACGGATCCGCTCGCCTCCGCACGGCCAGGCGGACACCCGAACGTTGCAAGCAGCGTTCAGGTGTCCGCCTGCTGAGCGGAGCGGAGGCTGAACGCCGCCAGACTGATGCAGTCTGAGCGGATCCGCATCCATTCAGACTGCATCAGGGCTGGACGGAAGCGTTCGGGTCCGCTCGTGAGCTCCTTCAAACGGAGCTCACGAGCGGACAGCCGAACGCTAGTGTGAAACTAGCCTTATTGTGCAAAAGAAAAAAATAATCCACTTTGACAGAACCAGACAGTGTAAACATCATCACTTCTACACTGCCTGGCCCTGTCAAAGTGCAGAGGACGCGGCAGTTGCAGAGAGAGCAGAGCCTCTAGGTGTAACAGTAACGCCCCCGTTGCTCCTACAGGCTCATTTGCATATATTAAAACCTCATTTTTCTCAGCAATGCAGACAAACACGGCCATGGGACCAACACACTACAGGTCAATCAGTGTCATAGGTACAAATCCGCTGACAGAGGCCGTACGTACGGCTGCCCCACTGTAGTAAACGCGGTCTGCTGAGCGCCGTTCATTCCCATTATTTGATGGCAATGGCACTTCCATTTCTCTTGCGGTTATGGAGCAGTGATGTGAGCATAGCCTAACGGACGCCATGATGAACCATCGTCACCAAGTGGCGCGCCATGTCCGCCCCCCATTTAGATTATATAGGGGGGCTACCAGATTGTAAGCAGCATTGCCGACATGGGATGCTGTGAATGATCATCCTTGTACAGCACTATGGAAGATGGCAGCGCTATGTAAGCAACAGAAAGAAGAAAAAAAAGCCCACAATGGTGACCTATGCAGGGACTAGATGGCAGCACACCCACCGCTTCAGCTCTGCTACATCCCTCGCTCACCTGCGTCTCCACATTGTGCACCTTCACCACCCGGGCCTCGAACTCGTCATTGCTGCCCTTGTTGTACTGGTATAAGGCGAACGCCAGAGCCTGCTTCACCCCTGCAGAGTCCGCCCTGGCCTTCTCGCGACCACCCAGCAATGTGCTCGCCTGTGCGACCGCAGCCAGACAGAGGAGCGCCGCCGCCATCATCCACAGCTGCGCCATGACTGCTAGGGGGCGGCAGGGGGCTTGTTTACAATGGGAAGGGGGCGCTCACCGGAAGCAGGCGCCATGTTTACTGTGGGCACACAGGGTCCTTTAGAGTTTAGTCACAGGGGGTGGCCACACAGTTACTTCTGCCATACCCATTTCTCATCTATTCATTGCCTGCCCTAGCGGTCATTTCTAGCCAGGGATTATAGAACGGCAAGGAAACCACTTTGCCCAAATCCAAGATGTCTTGGACAAAAAAAGGACAATTCAGGGTCACATGACTGGACTACATGGACGGATTGGTCAGTGTTGAGCCCTGGAGGGTTTTGTTGTCAGTTTTTAACCCCTTGCCTTTCTGGGTTTTTCTGTCCAGGTAGCGGTGTGAGGGTTTGTTTTATTTGGGGCACAAGTTGTACTTTATGTTTGCACCATTTCACGTTTTTTATACGATGTAGTGGGAAGCTGGAAAACATATTCCGAATGCGGTGGAAATGAAAAAAACAAACAAAATGCAATTCTGCCACAGTTTTATGGGTTTTGTTTTTTACTGAAACACCCCATATGTGCTCGTAAACTACTTTATGGGCACAAGGCAGGGCTTAGAAGGGAAGGGGCACCATATGGTTTTGGGAGGGCAGATTTAACTGGAATAATTATCAGGTACCATGTCACATTTGAAGATACTCTGAGGTACCCCTACAGTGGAAACCCCCAAAAAGAGATCCATTTTGGAAACTACTCCCCTTATGGAATGTTTAAAGGGGTGTAGTGAGCATCTTGGCCCAGCTTGCATTACATAGAATTTAGAAACACTCGGCTGTGAACATTTAAAAGTTAATTTTTTTTACAAGAAAATACCCAAACTTTATTATTAAAAATAAAAATATTATTTTCACAAGGGTTACAGAAGAAAAAGCTGTACACAATTTGTTACCCATTCTTCTGAATACGGCAACACCTATATGTGTTCGTACACTGATATATGGGCACACAGCAGGGCTCAGAATGGAAGGAACACAATATGGGTTTTGGAGGGCAAATATCACTGAAATAATTTTCAGGCGTCATGTCGCATTTGAAGACACCATGAGATAGCCCTACAGCGGAAACCCCAAAAATCACCCCATTTCAGAAACTACATCCGCCAAGGATTTTTTAAAGGGGTGCAGCGAGCACCTTGGCCCAACAGGCATTTCATGGAATTTAGAAACCCATGGCTGGGAAAATGAAAAATTACAATTTTTTTTACAAGAAAATGTTGCTTTATGCCAACGTTTTTCATTTTTACAAAGGGTAACAGAAGAAAATGCACCCCCAATTTGTTACTTATTATCTCCTGAGTACAGCAACACCCCATATGCGGTCGTAAAGTGCTGTATGGGCACAACACAGGGGTCAGAAGAGAAAGAGCATCATGTGCATTGGAGGCCTAGTATGGGGGTTTACACAGCACTGGTTGACAACTGCAGAGGCTCTGAGGTGAAAATAAAAAAAGACACCCCAAGAAGTGGCCCCATTTTAGAAACCACACCCCTCAGAGACTTTACCAAGGGGTGCCGTGAGCATTTTGACCCAACATGTGTTTTGCAAAAATCTATTCACAGTAGGTGGTGCAAAGTGAAAATTGCAATTTTTACACAGATATGCCATCTCAGTGCCCAATATGTTGTGCCCATTGTATGCCAGTGTGAAAGCTCAGGCCTCTTCTAAGGCTACTTTCACACTTGCGGCAGAGTAATCCAGCAAGCAGTTCCGTCGCCGCCAACTGATGGCATTTGTAAGACTGATCAGAATCCTGATCAGTCAGAAAAATACCTGATCAGTCAGAAAAATGCATTGAAATGCCGGATCCGTCTTTCCGGTGTCATCTGGAAAAACAGATCTGGCATTTATTTTTTTCACCTTTTTTATGCGCACACCGGAAGGACGGATTCCGGCACTAATACATTCCTATGGAAAAAATGCCAGGTCCGGCATTCAGGCAAGTCTTCAGTTTTTTGGGCCGGAGATAAAACCGTAGCATGCTGCAGTTTTATCTTTTTCCTGATCAAAAAGACTGAACTGAAGACATCCTCCTGATGCATCCTGAACGGATTACTCTCCATTCAGAATGCATGGGGATAAAACTGATCAGTTCTTTTCCGGTATAGAGCCGCTAGGACGGAGCTCTATGCCGGAAAAGAATAACGCAAGTGTGAAAGTACCCTTATTATGCTGGGCTTTCTGGTTTTATAAACACTCTACATCTGGCTCTAATCTGTTGCCTGGACATACCATAGGGCTCAGTGAAATAATACATGTAACCCCTGAGAAGTGACCCTATATTGGAAACTCCACCCCTCAAGGTATTTATTAAAGGGGTATTCCGATTCTTAGATGTTTACTACTAAATTGGTGGGGGTCATACCTCTGGGACTCCCCATTGATCATGAGAACTGGGGCCCCATACCACTGCAGCCCCCCTGAAATTAATGGAGTGTCCGGTTGGGTATGAGTGCAGCCACTGCATTCATTTCTATGGGAATTCCAGAGATCGCCGAGTGCTGTACTCCCATACAAATAAATGGAGCGGCCATGCGCATGTGTAACCGGCCACTTCATTTCAGGGGGGCTGCAGGGAATACGTGGCCCCCATTCTCGTGATCAGAAGTGGACACAAAGGTCCCCACCAATCTAATAGTTATCCCTATACTGTGGATAAGGGATAACTTCTAACAACTGGAGTACAATTAAAATTGCAAGTTTTCCACACACGTTTGCCCAATATGTTATGCCCAGCTTGTGCCATCGGAAACAAACCACACCCTTTAAATTGTTAGGCGGGTTCTACTGCATGCCGAAAAGCCATAAATGGGGGTTGTGAACCGCTGTTTACCCTGCAGGGTTTAGAAGGGAAAGAACACCATTTGGCTTTTGCAGCGCCAATTTTGATGGATTGGTTTACAGGCGCCATGTTGCTTTTGAACAGCCTCCAGGAACCAGTACAGTAATTTCTGACAACCACACGTTTATATTTCTCTTCATGGAGCTGTGTGAGGGCTTATTTTTTGCGGAATGAGTTGCCGTTATCATTGGTTCTATTTTGCGGTACATACGACTTTTTTATTTGTTGATTGCTTTTTGGGAAGCAGAGTAAAGAAACAGAGGCAGCTCTACCATTGATTTTTGGGTTATGTTATTGCAGCGTGCACTGTGCTGGAATAACTACACATTGGGTGTCATTTATTAACCCTTTTACTACATGTACGCCGCTGGAGCAATAGGCAAACATGGCGCCCACTTGCACGTGCACCGGGGGGTGTCATGGCCTGTGGGTCTCTGCTGTTTCAAACAGCAGAGACCCGTGGCTAATGCCGATCGCGGTAATTAAAGCCTTAAAGAGGACCTTTCTTCTGTTTTAACATAGGCTAATTATGGTATTACCTTGTAGGGCGGCCCCCACTGATGCCAATGTGTATTTTTTTTCAACCCCCCCCCTTCCCGCTTGTCCGCTGTGGCCCCCCAAGATTCCTTCTCCCTGACTGGGAGCGGTCCGCTCTGATTGTATAGCGCTCACAGCCAGGGAGAAGGAGACGCCCACAGACTGCGTATCCTCCCCATTGCGAGCTTAATACTCATTATAATACAGCATGCCAAATAATCAGGGGGCCACAGCGGAGGGGGGAGGGTTTGAAAAAAAAATACAACGATGGCATCAGTGGGGGCCGCCCTACAAGGTAATACCATAATTAGCCTATGTCAAAACTGATAAAAGGTCCTCTTTAAGATGGCGTGATCAAGTAAGATCGCGGCATCTAAAGTGTGAAAGACTGGGCTTCTTACCAGCATCCTCTGCGGAAGAGGATGCCGGTAATTGATTTCAATACACTCAGCCTCACTGAAGAGGCTGAGGACATTGAAGCTGCAATTCTTATTTTGGCCACCAGGTGGCCAACATAAGAAATGGGCAATCCTGAGCAATAACTGGATTTTAAAAATCCACGATTGTTCAGAATAAAAATAAAAGTTTTTTGTAGGCTCAAATACGAGCTTCAAAATCATTACAAAAAAGTTTTGTAGTTTTAGACGCCGGTCTTAATATCCCCTTATAACTGGCGGTGGTATGAAGAGGCATCGGCCCAAAATAACTTCAGCAGATCCAGCGTAACTTCTAAATGTAAGACAGCTTCATTGCTGTCTTATACTTAGAATAATTTATACTCCAAAAACAGGTGTAGAAAGTGATGAATGAGTCGGGCTTCCTGCCCCGTCCCCTTCCCTGCCTATGCCATGCCCACTTAGTCCTGGCATGATAAGAGAAAAGTCACAGATTGCGGTGCAAAGGACCTTTGCGCCACAATCTGCGCCAGAAATACACCTAATATAGGTGTATTTCTGGTTAGTAAACTTTTATAATTTATTTTTTATTTTTTGGGCGATTGTCTTGTGTGCAGGCTCCTTTTCTGCTGGAAGAGTTGACATTTTTATTGGTACTATGTTGGGGTACATATAGTTTTTTGATTGATATTACACATTTTGTGAGGCAAGGTGACCAAAAAATTGCTGTTTTGGCACCGTTAATTTTTTTGGGGTAGATCATGTGATATTTTTACACAGCTGATCGCTACCTAATATGTCTATTTGTTTTATTTGTTTACGTTTTGAACAATACATTTTTTTTTTTTAAATATGATGTTTTTAGGGTCTGATCTCTGTTTCAATGCAGGACAAGGACTGCAAATGAGCTCTTAGCAAGCTCTGCCTCTGATGCCACCAGATGTAAGGTGGCTATCCTATAAGTCAATATTCAGCTCTTAAAATAAGCCTTGAGACATGACTTGGATATTAAATAAGCCAGCATCTTATCTGCAGACAGCTGTTTCGGGGTGATTTCCCCTCATCAGTGCAGAGCAGAGAGTACTAGCTTGACTGGGCGAGAGTAATACATGCTGTATTGTACTACATTGAACTGTCAGCAATACACTTTTTTTTTACAAGGAAGCAGCACTCGCATGACTGCCGTTATCCCTTCAGCTATTCATCGGGGGTGGCTGAAGTCAGAACTCCCCTCCCCCCCCCGATCTGATTTTGATGACTCATACTAAGGAAAAACTATGGGGAACAATGGGGAGAGCACTGCTTTCTCCCTGATAGTGACTGGTGGGGTCCACAGCACCATCGATCAGAACCGTTGATACATCTCTATGACATATCAGAAGTTATGTGGACGCGCACTGACACTTAGGCTGAGTTCACATGAGCGTGTCCGGATGCGTTGCGGCAAACCCGTGTGAGTAGGTACCCAATTGCAGTCAGTTTGGACTGCGATTGCGTTCCGTTGTTCAGTTTTTATTGCGCAGGTGCAATGCGTTTTGCACACGCGTGATAAAAAACTGAATGTGGTACCCAGACCCGACCTTCTTCACTGAAGTTCAGGTCTGGGTTCAAGGTTGTGTAGATATTATTTTCCCTTATAACATGGTTATAAGGGAAAATAATAGCATTCTTTAAAACAGAATGCTTAGTAGGTGGTCAATTGAGGGTTAAAAAATAATTAACTCACCTTCTCCTCTTGATCGCGTAGCTGCCGGTCTCTTCTTACTTCTTTAATCATGAGCTGCTGGCTAAAGAATCTGTGGTGACGTCAGATTACATGGTCCAATCACATGGTCCATCACCATGTGATTGGACCATGTTATATGACGTCACCACAGGTCCTTTAGCCAGCAGCTCATGATTAAAGAAGTAAGAAGAGACTTGGCATCTACGCGATCAAGAGGAGAAGGTGAGTTAATTATTTTTTATTTTTTAACCCTCAATTGACCACCTACCAAGAATTCTGTATTAAAGAATGCTATTATTTTCCCTTATAACCATGTTATAAGGGAAAATAATACAGTGAATAGACTGTCACCTAGCAACCATGCGTGAAAATCGCACCGCATCCGCACTTGATTGATGCTTGTGATTTTCACTCAGCCCCATTCAGTTCTATGGGGCCTGCGTTGCGTGATAAACGCACAATATAGAGCATGCTGCGATTTTCACGCAGCACATAAGTGATGCGTGAAAATCACAGCTCATGTACACAGCCCCATAGAAATGAATGGGTCCAGATTCAGTGCGGGTGCAATGCGTTCACCTCCCGCATTGCACCCGCGCGGAAATCTTGCCCGTGTGAACTCAGCCTTAGGCTAGTTTCACACGGGCGTTGCGGGAAAAGGTGCTGGTGCGTTGCGAAAACATTCTAATGCGCTTTGCATGCGCGTGAGAAAAATCGGCATGTTTGGTACCCAGACCCGAACTTCTTCACAGAAGTTCAGGTTCGGTGTTCTGTAGATTGTATTATTTTCCCTTATAACATGGTTATAAGGGAAAATAATAGCATTCCTAATACAGAATGCATAGTACAATAGCGCTGGAGGGGTTAAAAAAATAAATAAAAAAAATTAACTCACCTTAATCCACTTGATCGCGCAGCCGGCATCTCTTCTGTCTTCTTCTTTGCTGTGCACAGGAATAGGACCTTTGATGATGTCACTGTGCTCATCACATGGTCCAATCACATGGTTCATCACCATGGTGAGGGACCATGTGACTGGATCATGTGATGTGACGTCACCACAGGTCCTTAGCCGGCAGCTCAACATTACAGAAGAAGACAGAGATCCACAACTACGCGATCAAGTGGATTCGGTGAGTAATTTATTTTTAATTTTTAACCCCTCCATCACTATTTTACTTTGCATTCTGTATTCAGAATGCTATTATTTTCCCTTATAACCATGTTATAAGGGAAAATAATAATGATCGGGTCCCCAGCCTGATCGTCACCTAGCAACCGTGCGTGAAAATCACACCGCATCCTCACTTGCTTGCGATTTTCACGCAACCTCATTCATTTCTATGGGGCCTGCGTTACGTGAAAAACGCACAAAGAAGAGCATGCTGTGATTTTCACGCAACTCACAAGTGATGCATGAAAATCACCGCTCGTGTGCACAGCCACATAGAAATGAATGGGTCGGGATTCAGTGCGGGGGCAATGCGTTCAACTCACGCATTGCACCCGCGCGGAATACTCGCCCTTGTGAAAGGGGCCTTAGTCTGCACTGCAGGTCAGTTTACCATATGGATTTTTTTTTTTTTTTTTGCGTCCATTTTGCTGACAATGTAAACCGCTGTGGATTTGCAGCACTCACAACCACAGTGACAAACCCTCATCGTCGCGGATTTCCTTGGCACATTCGCGGCTTTGGTCCACTGGCCACAAGAACAGCAGCCTGGCTTCCATGGAAAACAATGGGAGGCAGACGCCACGTGGTGGCTGCCAGTTGTTTGCCGCGGAACCCATCCATGGCTCTAGGCCTCGTCTGTACTGTAGGCGTTAAATGACGCCAACGCCTCACCGTTGCAGATTGTATGGCATGGTTTTATGCCAGGTGTGCGGGCACGCTTGGATTGCTGCAGTAAATGTACCCTTCTCTCTTTTAACTGGATAATGTGCATATTTTTAGGATAAATCAATAAATGTATTTGTAATTGTACAACTTTTCTGATGAGAAAAGATGCTGTAGCACTGCCAGCAGGGGGCGCAGTGTAGAAGTGCTGTATAGCGGGGGCGCCTGTATCTAGGCCGCTCACATAGTGGGGTGTTCGCGTCCCGCTGGCGGTAGGTCGTAGTATGTAGTACTCAGGATATAATCGCTGAGACATAATATGATACTGAATTCCGATATCTCCTTCTCTTTCCTCTGCAGTGCCGAACGCGAAGTTCCTGGCCGTGCTGTCTTGGCCTCTTCTGCGCGCCGTAGCGTGACGTGTATGTGACTCTTCAGCACCACAGACATGTCTGCCGACTGGGAAGAGATCCGGCGGCTTGCGGCCGACTTCCAGAGAGCCCAGCTCAGCGATAGCGTGCAGAGGTAAGTGGCCCCCTGTGTGACAGAAGTCAGCTGTGCTGCAGCTTCTGAGCCTGGACTCGAACTTTGCAGTGGAGGCATACACTGTAAGTTACTCAGTATGGCAGATAATTGCTCAAGTAACAACCCCCTAATACATGAAGGGTCATATCAGGTCCCTTGTCATTGCCCTGTGGGCACTGCCTGCAGAATACAGGCCCCATTACTGCCATGAGTGCCAGCCTTTCCTGTCCCCTCTGGTAATCCTGCTGTCTGCAGTGTGGTATCCACAACCTCAGGCCTCGTGCACCCGGCGGTGCCCATATTGCAGCTCCCAAACAGCGGGTCCGCAATATACAGGCCCTGCGGATGCGGAACCATTCACTTGAATGGGTCCACAATCCAGACGATGCGGTGCGGAGTGCTTCCGTGGAGTCTCTCTCTGTGCCTTTACATCAGAAAAAAAATTATAACTTGTTCTATTTTTTTTTCGCGGTGCAGACAAATCACGGACCCATTCAAGTTGAATGGTTCTGGATCCATCTGTGGCAGCCGCACGGATGTTAGCCGTGCGTTGGGGACGGTAAACTGCAGTGTACGAAACGGCCGGCAGGTGTTTGTGTTCATGAGGCCTTACCTGGTAAACAAATGTCCCGTATATACTCTCTATTGAAGGAATGTCCTTTCCATATGGCTTAGGGCTCATGCGCGCACACACAACGTATTTTCTTCCTGTGTCTGTTTATTTTATTTTTTTGCGGACCATATGCTGAACCATTCATTTCAATGTGTCCGTAAAAAAAAGTGCATTCAGTTTCCGTATGTCTGTTCTGCAAAAAATAGAACCTGTCCTATTATTGTCCGCACTACGGACAAGGCTAGTACTGTTCTATCAGGGGCCTAGTCTGCTCCGTTCCGCAAAATACATACGGTTGTGTACATGAGCCCTTATTCTAATGCATGGAGTTAGGGCAGAGCTTCAGTACCAGACGTGAGCCATAGATGGAGTCTAATGCAACCCCTTTAAAGGGAATCTGTCACCCCGATTTCGGACTGTTCCCCTGTTGTCAGCAGTGAAATACACGGTCTGGACGGCTGTGCTGTTCTACCAATGGAGGGGTCTCATGACAATGTATTTCAACGCAGCTCTGAGCACTGACAGCGGAGGAATTGGGCAGTAGGAAAATAAACAGTACATTGCTTTCCAAATTTATTAGGCAAATGATATTTCTCTCAGATTTTTTTTCCCCCCTAAATGGCCTTGCATCTGTGGAACTTGTGAGTTTTTGGAGAGTTTCTGCTTGAATTTCTTTGCAGGATATCAGAAAAGCCTCCCGGAGCTGCTGGTTTGATGTGAACTGCTTCCCACCCTCGTAGATCTTTTGCTTGAGGATAAGGCTACATTCACACGACTGTATGTGTTTTGTGTTCTGCAAATTGCGGATCCGCAATAAAAACGAAAGACATTTCGTATGGCATCAGTTTTGTGTGTTTTTTTTTTTTTTTTTTTTTGTGGCTATCTTTTGTCAGCAAAACTGACAAGAATAGGACATGTTCAATCTTTTTTGTGGGGCTACGGAACGGACATACGGATGCGGATAGCGCACTGTGAAATGAATGGGCCTGCATCCTATCCGCAAAATGAAACTGACATGAAAACAAAATACGTTTGTGTGAATGTAGCCTAAGGTCTCATTCACACAACGTGGTTTGGTTTCGCATCCGAGCAGCCTTTTTTTGCGGCTTGGATGCGGACCCATTGACTTCAATGGGTCCCCAAAAGATGCGGATAGCAATCCATTGCTCCCTTCCGTGGCCCCGCAAAAATTATAAATCGTGTTCTATTTGTTTTGCAGACAAGAATAGGCATTTCTATAATGGGCCACCCGTTCCATTCGGCAAATTGCGGAAGGCACACAGGCGGCATCTGTGTGTGTTTTGCGGACCGCAAAACACGGCACGTTCGTGTGAACGAGCCCTGAGCCAAAGGTTCTCAATAGGGTTGAGGTCAGGAGAGGATGGTGGTAACACCATGAGTTTCTCTCCTTTTATCCCCATAGCAGCCAATGACTCGGAGGTATTCTTTGCAGCATGAGATGGTGCATTCTCATGCATGAAGATGAATTTGCTACGGAAAGCTTGGATCTTCATTTTGTACCATGGAATAAAGTGGTCAGAAACTCTATATACTTTCCCAAGGTCATTTTCACACCTTCAGGCACCCTAAAGGGGCTACCAGCTCTCTCTCCATGATTCTGGCCCAAAACATGACTCCGCCACCTCCTTGCTGATGTTGCAGGATTGTTGGGACTACTCCATCCATCTCCACCATCCAGCGTTGTCTGGCACTCATCAGGAAACAAGACTGTTTGAAAATGAGTCTTCCTGTATCTCTGTGCCCACTGCAACCATTTCTGCTTGTGAGCACTGGTTAGGGGTGGCCGACTAGTAGGTTTATGCACAACTGCAAGCCTCTGGAGCATCCTACACCTTGAGGTTGGCGGGACTCCAAATACCTGTTTGCTGCTTTGTAATGGCATTTTAGTAGCTCAGTGATTGTGAGCCAAAACCAGGATTGGCGCCCCCACAGACATAAGGTGTAAGGGAAAGATCTGCACCTGTTCTGTGTTTAGAGCCGCACCTGGTTTGGGCTTACAATCACTGATGGAAATCACTGACTAAACACTGCAGGGCTCCAGACTAAAAAAAATATCAAGGAGCCATTGGCTCCTAACCTGAAAAATTTAGGAGCCAAACTAAAATTTTTAGTCGCCAAACTTAAAATACATATAATTACGGTATAATAAAAAAAAAAAAAACACACGTCCTACCTAGGGTTGTCACGATACCAAAATTTTGACTCTATTTTGATACCATAAAAAAGTATTGCGATACTCAATACCACGTGAAAAAAATAAAACGCCAAAAAAGCTACGTGCGTGCATTCCAGATTTTATGGAACGTCTGGACCATAATAGAACAGTCCTAACCTAATTTTTGTTTGGACAAGGTGACTAACAAATGGAAAATTGCACATTTTTTTTTTTTTTTTTTTCCTGTTATGGCGTTCACCGCATAGGAGATATTTTTTAAAATTTTAATAGTTCACATCTTTTCGGGCGTGTTGATATGTAATTTTTTTTATTGTTTATATATTTTATATGTAAAATTGGACAAGGGGGTAATTTTAAACTTAATATATATATTTTTTTTTTATACCTATTTCCCCCTTGGGGGCTAGAACCTGGGATCTTTCATCCCTTGTCCTATTCACCCCGATAGATCTCTATCAGGGTGAATAGGATCTTGCACTCTCCCTGCTGCTCTGTGCCCTGTGCATAGTACACACAGCAGCATGGAGCAGACTATGGCAGCCAGGACTTCAATAGCGTCCTGGCTGCCATGGTAACCGATCGGAGCCCCAGGACTTCACCACCAATGAATCCTTTTTTCTTTCTCAAATTGCTTGAAGCCTGTGGCCTGCTTAATAATGTGGAACATCCTTCTTAAAGGGGTTGTTCGGGCTGTTCCTATTGATGTCCTATCCTCAGGATAGGTAATCAATATCGGTTCCCTGGTGTCGGACCTAAGCTGATCAGCTGTATGAGGAGACTGCGTGCACGTGCCGCCGCTCTTCTCTCTTCCTGTCCATGATCTTTACCATAGACAGCAGTGGTGAACAGGAAGAGAGATGGGACGTGTGCACTGCGTGCGCCGTCTCCTTGTACAGCTGATTGGTGGGTGTGCCGGGAGTGCCCCTACCGATCTGATATTGATGACCTATCCTGAGGACAGGTCATCAATAGTTAAAGGGACTCTGTCACCACTTTCTAACCCCCCCTTTTAAAACTATTGTTCTCTCCATGCCGGCCTTGTGATTACAAAGGTGTTGTTATAACATAAATTCGCCGTCTCGTTTTGATAAAAATACCTTTTATCTAACCTGTCAATCTCTTTGGATAAGGTGCCCAGGGCGTTTCTGAGGGTCTGAAGCTGCCTCCCGCCGCCGCCGCCGTTGGTGCCCAGCTCCTCCCCTGATCCTTTCAGCGCCGCCTGAAAGTAAAGAAATCCGCCTCCGGCTCTCGTTCAGTCAGTGCCCCCTCCTCCTTTTCAAAGATCGCGCGCGTGCGCACAGGCCTGTGCCTGATGCGCCGGTGCGGACATTTAGAATCAGCCTCATTGAGCGAAGTGCGCGCGCGGAGGCAGATTTCTTTACTTTCAGGCGGCGCTGAAAGGATCAGGGGAGGAGCTGGGCACCAACGGCGGCGGCGGGCGGCAGCTTCAGACCCTCAGAAACGCCCTGGGCACCTTATCCAAAGAGATTGACAGGTTAGATAAAAGGTATTTTTATCAAAACGAGACGGCGAATTTATGTTATAACAACACCTTTGTAATCACAAGGGCGGCATGGAGAGAACAATAGTTTTAAAAGGGGGGTTAGAAAGTGGTGACAGAGTCCCTTTAAAGCCTGGAAAACCCCTTTTAAGTACAAACCGGATTCCAAAAAAGTTGGGACACTAAACAAATTGTGAATAAAAACTGAATGCAATGATGTGGAGATGGCAAATGTCAATATTTTATTTGTAATAGAACGTAGATGACAGATCAATCGTTTAATCCGAGTAAATGTATAATTTTAAAGGAAAAATAAGTTGATTCAAATTTTGTCAACAAATCCCCAAAAAGTTGGGACAAGTAGCAATAAGAGGCTGGAAAAAGTAAATTTGAGCATAACGAAGAGCTGGAAGACCAATTAACACTAATTAGGTCAATTGCCAACATGATTGGGTATAAAAAGAGCTTTTCAGAGTGGCAGTGTCTCTCAGAAGCCAAGATGGGTAGAGGATCACCAATTCCCACAATGTTGCGCAGAAAGATAGTGGAGCAATATCAGAAAGGTGTTACCCAGCGAAAAATTGCAAAGACTTTGCATCTATCATCATCAACTGTGCATAACATCATCCGAAGATTCAGAGAATCTGGAACAATCTCTGTGCGTAAGGGTCAAGGCCGTAAAACCATACTGGATGCCCGTGATCTCCGGGCCCTTAAACGACACTGCACCACAAACAGGAATGCTACTGTAAAGGGAAATCACAGAATGGGCTCAGGAATACTTCCAGAAACCATTGTCAGTGAACACAATCCACCGTGCCATCCGCTGTTGCCAGCTGAAACTCTACAGTGCAAAGAAGAAGCCATTTCTAAGCAATATCCACAAGCTCAGGCGTTTTCACTGGGCCAGGGATCATTTAAAATGGAGTGTGGCAAAATGGAAGACTGTTCTGTGGTCAGACGAGTCACGATTCAAAGTTCTTTCTGGAAATCTGGGACGCCATGTCATCCTGAACCAAAGAGGACAAGGACAACCCAAGTTGTTATCAACGCTCAGTTCAGAAGCCTGCATCTCTGATGGTATGGGGTTGCATGAGTGCGTGTGGCATGGGCAGCTTGCATGTCTGGAAAGGCACCATCAATGCAGAAAAATATATTCAGGTTCTAGAATCTAGAACAACATATGCTCCCATCCAGACGTCATCTCTTTCAGGTCTCTTTCAGGGAAGACCCTGCATTTTTCCACAAGATAATGCCAGACCACATTCTGCATCAATCACAACATCATGGCTGCGTAGGAGAAGGATCCGGGTACTGAAATGGCCAGTCTGCAGTCCAGATCTTTCACCTATAGAGAACATTTGGCGCATCATAAAGAGGAAGGTGCAACAAAGAAGGCCCAAGACGATTGAACAGTTAGACAAGAATGGGAGAGCATTCCTATTTCTAAACTTGAGAAACTGGTCTCCTCGGCCCCAGACGTCTGTTGAGTATTGTAAGAAGAAGGGGAGATGCCACACAGTGGTGAAAATGGCCTTGTCCCAACTTTTTGGGGATTTGGTGACACCATGAAATTCTGATTCAACATATTTTTCCCTTAAAATGGTACATTTTCTCAGTTTAAACTTTTGTTCCGTGATTTATGTTCTATTCTGAATAAAATATTAGAAGTTGGCACCTCCACATCATTGCATTCAGTTTTTATTCACGATTTGTATAGTGTCCCAACTTTTTGGGAATCCGGTTTGTAGTTTCCCTTTAATTGGGCTCACCTGGCAAACTAATTACCACAGGTGTTTGAGATTGACTTCAGCGATTCAGAGCTGTGAGACACGATACCACCAATGAGTTTAATTGGAAAACAAAAAATCTTCTTTATGACACTTCGATCCGATTTGCATAATAATTTTGACCGCGGTGTAATGATCAGTAGTGCTACTCATGTATTACTGTAGATCAGGCATGATCAACCTGCGGCCCTCCAGCTGTTGCAAAAATATAACTCCCAGCATGCCCGATCAGCCTACAGCAGGGCATTGTGGGAGTTGTAGTTTTACAACAGCTGAAGGGCCGCAGGTTGAGCATGCCTGCTGTAGATAATGGTCCAAAGAAGGCAGATTTCCCCTATGCTCCATTAGGGACATCTGGTGCAGATCTTACCTGTTTTTTTGTGGATTTTGTAGAGCATTGTGCATTTCCGCAATAGCATCCATCATTTGTGTGACATGACAGTTCATTGCAGAGTTTAACTGTGCAAATCTGCTGCGTGTGAATTCACCCTTAGGGCTTGTTCGCAAAGGATTTTTTTAATGTGGATTTTGCCGTGTATTCCGCACTGAAATCTTCCTGAAGATTGCAATCGGAAACTATTTTTCTATCATCTGTCAGTAGATTTCAGATTGGCATCAAGACCCAACATCTCCTCCTTTCTCTGCTCAGTTTCCATGTGGAAAATGCCCGGAAACTACTTGGAGATGCAGATGCGCGGCATGCAAAACCATGGATCCTTTGGCAGACTTTTCTCCACGATCCCCACAGGCATAGTTTATAGGGCACTATGTAATGTCTGTACAAGCATGAGGGGGCACTGCTTGACATCACACACTTGTGCCTGCATTTGTCCTTACTGTGCCCCCCATTAAGAGCGCCAGCCACACAAATGCCTGCCTCACACTGGGCTCTGGCCATGGTAGTGCCAACCACACAAGGCCCCTGTTAGTATGAAGCACTGTTCCCCACTACATGCAGCTATCTCTGACAAAGAAGCCACATGTGAGCAGCCATCACAGGATCAGCCATGTCCGACTCCCGGCACACCCACTGATCGAGGAAGCCGTGGCACTCGCGGGGGCTCTGGTGAGCGCTGCAGCCGTCTTGCAGCTTATCAAGCACAGCGGCCATGCTTGGTATTGCATCTCACACCCATTCACTTGAATGTGACTGATGAACGTGATGTCACATGGCCTATGTTTTCAGAGTGCCTGGTCTCTTCATACAGATAATCGTGGGGTGCCTGAAGTCGGACCCCCACCGATCTCAGGATAGGCCAGCAGTATGAAAACCCCTTTAAGGCCATAATACATACACACCAGCATAATACAGGAGCTCTTCTGCACCTATTGTACAGGCACAGGTCCTGATTCAACAGCAGTTCAGTTTGACTCATGGGAATCATGTTCAGGCTGGGACTTGTGGCAATAATATGCTTTTGTAAAATTGACCTTGTGTCTTTTATTTTTATTAATTTTTTAGGTTATCGGAGCGTAACTGCATTGAGATAGTTTCCAAGCTCATTACTGAGAGACAGTTGGATGTAGTGCACACTCTTGATGGGAAAGAGTACATTACACCGTCACAAATCTCCAAGGAGATCAGGGATGAGCTTCATGTCCATGGAGGTGAGTATGCCGGACAGAGCAATTCACATTACTTTCCAATAAGACCAAATAGTGAAAATCTTTTTTCTTTTTTTTTTCTTTTTAGGGAGGGTGAATATAGTTGACCTTCAACAGGTAAGCTGAGCGTTACACGATCTGTCACTCCCATCATGTATCAGATTGAAGAAAGTCATGTCTTAAAGGGAACCTGTCATGTTCTTATCACCCCATGATCAAACTAGCCCTTATTATGATGACTAATTTCCCCCTTTTTTCACTTTAGTAATATAGTACCTTTGCATTCCTTGTTATTAATTTTCCCGCCAATTATTAAAATGAACGGATAACGTCACAAATCACGCCCCGTTTTTTTTTTATCATCTTATTATCTACAGCTCTTATCTACAGTCTCGTTTCAAATCCGGCGCATGCGCGCAGTAACGCCACTCTCCCAGCCTTCTTTCTTATACAACGTGCATGCCCCAATTATTTTTCTTCCAGAAGCTTCAAGTTGTTGTTTCGTCACGCCAAATAACTCCCGCTTCTACTGGTTTACCGGAAGTGAGGATAGGCAGTGCCAAAATATACCCGACGCATGCGCCGTTTACTTTATGATGATTGAATGGGCGTCATTACATTAGTCAGACAGCGCGCATGCGGCGGATTTTGAGCGTCTGAACAAGTGAATAGGGCAGTGGCTATAGGGCTGAATGGAATTAAATTCTGGATTCAAAGCAAAGTTATGTGTCACCCTGGACTCAAATCAGCTCATTAGCATGCGGCGCGTGGCTTTTTTGCGTGTATATTATGAGGCTAACTGGTTGCCACACCACTAAGTGAATAAATCTAAGGTACTTTTTAATAGTTAATAATTGTAATAATCAAATACACACATGACAGGTGTCCTTTAATAACGCTGTAAAGGAATGACCGGCACTCGCACTTAATTTTCAGATGCAGAAATTTAATTCAAGTCACTTCTTATTTCATTAGTGATGCGTTTCAGCACTCACACATGCTTTCATCAGACTATGTTCACATAACCTCAAACATGTCTTAAATAGCAAAAAAGTGAAAAAAACACAAAGGAACTGACGTCATACCACTGACTCCTACCCCTGATCAGATACACTCAGACAGGGAAGCTTTCACTTGTTTCCACTTGTTTCAAATGAAAAAAGTCCCATAATTAATTAATTCTTTCAGCGGAATTAATTATGGGACTTTTTTCATTTGAAACAAGTGAAAGCTTCCCTGTCTGAGTGTATCCCTGTCAGTTCCTTTGTGTTTTTTTTTCACTTTTTTGCTATTTAAGACATGTTTGAGGTTATGTGAACATAGTCTGATGAAAGCATGTGTGAGTGCTGAAACGCATCACTAATGAAATAAGAAGTGACTTGAATTAAATTTCTGCATCTGAAAATTAAGTTGCAAGTGTCGGTCATTCCTTTACAGCGCTATTACTGGGATGCCTGCCCATTGACACGTGCACCGCCGAACAAGCAAGGTGAGCAGTGCCGGCCATTTCATTCTAAAAAAGGTGTCCTTTTAAGTGAGAGATTTGCAGTTTAAAAGGGTTGTCCTGAACCCGGATATCACCTCTTCTGTATTCACTTGCTATGTATGAGAGGGGCACTGGAGCAATTCCTTGGGGCGGTGTACAGCGCTGCCCTAGGCTCTTTTGGAGGCAGGTACTATGCAAAGCAGCATAGTATGTGCTTTCATAAGAGCCTTACAGCAGCGCTATGCACCGTCCATCTGTGCCGGTAACGTCACCGCGCTCACTGCTAGACGGAAGCCTCTGCCTAGCCCGGTATGTCACCGGTTCCTGACAAACAGTAGCTCGTGCTGCAGCCAGGCAAAGGGGAGCATTGGAGCAAGGAATTGCTCCAGTGCTCCTCTCATACATAGAGAATACAGAAGAGGTGATATCCGGGTTCAGGACAACCCCTTTAACCTCAATATCCCATTTCCTTCCATGTCACATTTTCCAGAGTCCAAGAAGCTAAGATACAGATATTCTTTGTCCTTACGCCCTATTCCCTCACTAATACAATTGTAGATTGAGGATATATTCACACAGGGGTTGTGTGTGGCAGAGAGCTGCACCACAAAAGCCACTGAAATAGACTTGTTATATGGAAAACAGCTAATGTAATAATACCGTACATGTAAAAGAAAAAAGCTGCAATCATGTTTTGTACATTAAGTTATTGTGAAAATATGTCAAAACCTCCAATAAATCCTGTTGCAGGTAAAGGGCATCTGTCAGCAGATTTGTACCTATGACACTGGCTGACCTGTTACATGTGCGCTTGGCAGCTGAAGGCATCTGTGTTGGTCCCATGTTCATATGTGATCACATTGCTGAGAAAAATGATGTTGTAATATATGCAAATGAGCCTTGGGGGCTTTACCGTTGGAGGCTCTGCTCTCTCTGCAAGGATCACACCTGATCCAGTCAGAGTGCAGAGGGCGCGGCAGTTGAAGTGAAAGAAGAGCTACTAGGAGTAAGGGCAACGCCCCCGTTGCTCCTAAAGGCTTATTTGCACATAATAAAACCTCATCTTTCTCAGCAATGTGGCCACATATGAACATGGAACCAACACAGATGCCTTCAGCTGCCAAGTGCACATGCAACAGGTGAGTCAGCTTCATAAGTACAAATGCGCTGACAGATGCCCTTTAAAAAGAGACGGTGCAGTTTACAATCGCACTATGTAAATGGAATTTCATAAAATCCCATTCTCTTCATGTTTGGCTGCACAGCGGCAAAGTCACAGCGGATGAGACATATATTAAAGCCCTACAGGGTACAAAACTCTGTTTTTAAGTTTGTAGTCATTCAGAGACAGTTATACTATGAGAAGGAATGTCACAATTGACGGCCAGTTCTCTGGTGAAGATTATCTGTGTTGTCTAGTATTCCTAAGGCTTACAGACAGAGAGACATACTGGTGCAGTTCAAGCCTTTTTACAGTTCTTTCCAAACAGTAGCTGTAATATGACTGTGTGCATGAGGCCTAAGAGGCGGACATAGGTGCAATGACATATGAGGGTCAACTACAGTCTGACTTTTCTTGCTTTGAACAAGATTGTTCTTTCAACAGAAAAAAAAAAACCTTAAAAATGCAGTCCATTCTTAAAGGTGGTAAAAGGACCTGTCTTGTCAGGACCTGCTGCCGCCTTTACCTGGGTGTAGACACCTCTCTACAGATTCTGCCATTTTTATTTTTTTTTAATAGTTTTTATAACTTGTAGCTTATGTGTTCCCTATATTCTATGTAGATATGTTGTACTGTGTTATAGTGACATCTGTTGCCGTGACTACAGCTGTAACCACGCATGTGGCTTTTATATGCAGCCATGATTTCTACTGGAATAAAAATGTCAGGTTTGTATTTAAAGGGGTAGTCCAGTTTTGCAATTCTTGTCATCAGTTGACCGGAAACAACACATTATCACTATGATTATCTGTAATGCCCCGTTTTCCTGCACTCATTTGTAGTTAAATGACATTTTCCGCTGTGCTGGTTCCCTATCCAGATAACCTCACGTCACATCTGAGGTGTGGCAAGGCTTGTAAGGCTCTGTCCTATCGACACAACATCATCCGTGACCTCTCAGGGCTGTGGTCTGCTCATTCTCCTGGATCCTGCCCTGTAGATGTGATGTCAGCAATGGTGATGTGTCTTGGGGCAGCGTTTCTCCAGCAGGTCTTCAAGCAGGCTTGGATCTGTGATGGTCGAGCTGGTAGGGGAAGGAGAGGCAGAGATGTGATGTTACGGAATGTGAACACAGGATGGGGGTCGCAGTTTACACTGGAGGGGTCAAAATTCATCATCTGAACTATATAATGCAATAAGATTGAATGCTGGAGGTTATTTTTTGTGTAACTGGAAAACCCCTTTAACCACTTACATCCTGGATAATGGTCTGTGGGCAGATGTTCATAGAGTCTGTGTGTTTTTGGCACACACATTTCTATTGTGTTTTCTCATTAACAGATTGTCAATGTCGACCTGACTCACATTGAAAGTAGAGCCAATGAACTGGTGAGAGTGGATAAGAGTGTTCAGCTGGTGCTTGGACAGCTTGTGGATAAGTAAGTACTTTCTTCCTACACAATACTATATCACGGTGTGATAGGAGTAAGGCCTTGTGTTTGTCGCCTAGAAGACAACCCAAATTATTACTTCCAGTGGTATCGCACCCAGCTTTTTGAGCCACAGCCAGGCGTAGTATGGAAGGGAAATGAGAAATCTGAAAAAAAGGACTTGTTCGTCTCCTTCCTGCTGGATCCACTTCTGGCTCAAAAAATGCACCAAAAGCAGCCACAAACTCTGGGTCTGACATCAGCCTTAAACTATCATAGATTCATACGTGTTCTGGTAAAGGGGTGTTCTCATCTCGGACAATGGGGGCATATCTCTAGGATATGCCCCCATTGTCTTATAGGTGTGGGTCCCACCGCGGGGACCTGCACCTATATCGAGAACGGAGCCCCGAAAGTGAAGGAGAGCGCATGCGCAGCCCCCCTCCATTAATTTCTATGGGGCCGCCGAAAATAGCAAAGCGCTGGCTCGGCAATTGCCGTCTGCTCCATTGAAATTAATGGGAGCATGGGCCACGCATGCGCAGTGCGCTCTCCTTCACTTCTATGGTAGAAGCGGGGATTAGCGCCTGGTGCTGGACGGACTGGGGTCCTCCAGCCACAGCGCTCCCCGCTCCGTTCTCGATATAGGTGCGGGTGCCAGATTGTCTAAGATGGGAATACCCCTTTAACTGTATGACAAAACACATATGAAAATGTGACGCCTATACACGGCTGAAACCGCACCGACCTGACACTGTTTTTAAATCGATTGCAGCTAAACTGAAGCAGTTTCATTGTTAATGGGCAATAGATTTTGCAGCTAAACAGCAATTTACTGCTTGACCATTAACAATGCAATTGATTTTAGCTGCAGCCTCTTATGTGTGAGAACACAGCCTTATAAAGGTGCATGTTTGATAGGGCAGCCATATTTTACTGTAATCTAGACTATGTACAATGAAGCCACAGCTATGGAGACTAAATGTAGAAAACATATTAGCCTGGCCTTTATTCCTTACACAATGGTATGATAGAGGCCTAAGGCTGGTTCCTCACTAGCGGCTAAGAGCTCTGGCAGGGAACAACCTTCTGGAGCTCTTTGGATCTGGTATTGCCAGAAGCTGCCTGAATGCCGGCCGGCTCCATTGACGATGATGGGGACTGGTGAAGATCCGGCTGCAACCCAGCAAATATGCTGAGAATCGGCTGGACTAAAACCAGTGTGCGCAGTTGCGGCCTGATCTCCGCCTGTCCCTGTTATAATTAATGGGGCCGCGTTTGTTGACTGCTTTGTTTGCCAAGCACCTACAGGCAGGCTGAGTTTGCCTTCCGTTGTCTTCTGGGAAGCCTTTGACAAGGTTCCATGGAGCCCAGGAATCCCTGGTTGGGAATCACTGTCCTAATTTGAGTAACAGTTTTTAGAGTCGTAAAAACAAAAAAGCACAAAAAACACACACAAATAAAATCTTCCAGCTAAGGCTGGGTACATGTTTCTGTTATCCACTGAAGATCCATTTAAAAATGCCTAAAAAAGGGATTCAGCGATTTGCATCTCTTTTACAATGACTTCAATGTTAAAAAAAAAAAAAAAAAAAACAGCAGCTCCCTCTGTTGTACTGGGCAGAGTTTTTGTATTAGGGTTGTCCCTTGCTGCAGCGCTGGCCAATCGTAGCGCACAGCTCATAGCCTGGGACTCCCAGCGCTGCAGCAAGGGACAACCCTAATACAAAAACTCTGCCCAGTACAACAGAGGGAGCTGCAGACACCGGAGCCTATACCGGGCGAACGGAGCGGCGCCCAGACATACTAGTAAGTGCATGGGGACCCCTGGGTGCCGCTCTGCCCACTGATATAGTTAGTTTTTAGTTTTTAAACTAGTGAAAGGTCCTCTTTAAAGAGAACCCAGGCTTCAGCGAGAAAACAGGATCTCCGGAAGCCCGCAACCTGCCGCCTCCTCTACATTTCTAACTGTGCACAGGATAGGCCATCGGTATAAAAATCCAGAGAACGCCTTTAAGACATAATTAGTGCCATGAAAATAGATGATGATGATGTATTATAGGGATTCTTCCTATGGAAAATACACTTTCTAGAGCTAAATGCCATCATTTGCAAAGGTTTACATTTATTTTAATTGGCTTTCAAAATCTTTGGTTGGAATAGCTTAAAAGGCTCCATTCAGACGTCCGTAGAATGTGTCCGCACCTGTTCCGCAATTATCCGGAACAGGTGCGGACCTATTCATTCTCTATGGGGCAGAAATGGATGCGGACAGCACACAGTGTGCTGTCCGCATCCGCATTTCCGGAGTGCGGCCCTGAACTTCCGGTCCGCGGCTCCGGAAAAAAATAGAACATGTCCTATTCTTGTCCGCAATAGCGAATCCGCAATACACTACGGACGTGTGACTGGACCCTAAGTGTGTGTTTTTCTATGCGTTTTTTAGGCATGACATGCATCTATGTATATTTCTTGTTTTTATTAGCAACTATCTGGACCAGATTGCTGAAGAAGTTAATGATAAATTGCAGGAAGCCGGCCAAGTGACTATATCAGAACTGTGCAAGACATACGACCTTCCTGGAGACTTCCTGACAGAGGTGATAAAGGACTGCGCCAGAGCCGTATTTCACCAGCTCTGTATTTCTTATATTATTACCACTGCATCAGGGCATAAATCGGATACTACTCATTGCTGACATTTATTGGAATCTCTTTTTTGGGGTAAACATAAGCCAATTCTTAACCTCTTCAGTGTTGGTCTCTAGTCTGTACAGATGTACTTAAAGCTGCTCTGTCATCTGGATCATTTAACTTCATCTCGACGAGCGAAGATATTGTGCGCACGTGCCCTTCTTAATATGTGCGGTCTATCGCTGTCTATCTAAAGGCGGGGGGGGGGGGGGGGGGATGAAAAACAGGGGCATCATTATGGAATAATGCATTTGCATAATTTTAAACGTTAATTTCCCCCCGGAATAATCCCACCAACAGACCTAAGACAGGTATAGTTTTAATCGGTGTCATCAACCCTACCAGTCTGTATTCCTGGTAGGGTTGATCCGTTTGACAGAGCCGCTTTAACACATAACCTGTGCCACAAATTGATCTAAGTGCCGTCATGCAGATGGCCATAATGTGTGCATTTTAGTTTGGGTCATTAGACTCAAGGTCAGACTGGGATTTGCAGCTTGTATTACAGATGCTGAAATGCGCCCACTTTACTGCTGTCTGAAAGAGACTTAAAGAGGTTGTCCGAGACTAACAAATGCCGAGCCCCTCACACTGAGTCTACTTACCTGGTTCCCTGCACCGCTCCTGGTCCCTGCTTTTCCCCGCGCGGATAGAAACATCCTGTGTCGGGGGGGAATAGCCATTGGCTGGAGGTGACGGGAATGTGCCTCCCTAGCATTGTGGGTGACTCTGGAGGCTCGTCACCGCCTGCCATTGGCTGCCCCCCCGACACGGGATGTTTTCATTGGATCATATTCCTGCCTAATAGGTTTTAAAATCCTCAGTGGAGCAGACGGGCTTAGAAGGGAAAATAATGTTAGCTCATCTACTAAAGGTCCTTCCATTCCAGTGCTGTGGGTCCTGTCCTTGTCAGACCAGAAGTGAAGATGCCAATGTAAGCGATGTCAATCGCTTACGTGACTGCTCAGCTTCACCCATATTTCCTCATATAGCAGGTGAACAGATGTTTAAATGGGTTGTCCAGGATTTTACAAGCTAAAGCTGATAGGCCATCAAGGTCAGATTGGTGCGGATCTGACACCCTCTACCCCAAATTTAGATCAGTTAGCTCCCTCCATTGTGTAATGAAGGATGCTGGTTATTGCAGCACTGACTCTAAACTGCAGAGCGGCCGATCAGTGGTTTATTATAAATGGCGCACAGTCAGGAAATAAAATCCAGCACTCCAGTGATCGCCTCAACACTAATCCAATAGTAACATAACTTGGCTTACACGTTTCAAATATACAAATCCTTAGGGTACTTTCACACTAGCGTTTTTCTTTTCCGGCATAAAGGTTCCATCACAGGGGCTCTATACCGGAAAAGAACTGATCAGTTTTATCCCCATGCATTCTGAATGGAGAGTAATCCGTTGTCTTCAGTTCAGTTGTTTTGACTGATCAGGCAAAAGAGAAAACCACAGCATGCTACGGTTTTATCTCCGGCGAAAAAAACTAAAGACTTGCCTGAATGCCGGATCCGGCATTTTTTCCCATAGGAATGTATGAAAAAAAGGTGGGAAAAAAAAAAATTGATCCGTTTTGCCAGATGACACCGGAAAGACGGATCCGGCATTTCAATGCATTTTTTCGACTGATATGGCGTTAGTAAGACTGATCAGGATCCTGATCAGTCTTAAAAATGCCATCAGTTGGCATACATTTTGCCTGATCCGGCAGGCAGTTCCGGCGACGGAACTGCTTGCCGGATCTCTCTGCCGCAAGTGTGAAAGTAACCTTAGTCATAGCATATTGCTGAATACCTATTTCCCCCGAAATACCATATGGCGTGTTAACACACTCACCGCTAACTGGGTGGGTTGAATACA
This sequence comes from Bufo gargarizans, assembly GCF_014858855.1. Lineage (NCBI taxonomy): Eukaryota > Metazoa > Chordata > Amphibia > Anura > Bufonidae > Bufo > Bufo gargarizans. The sequence continues at coordinate 262,718,797 of NC_058083.1, forward strand.
TGTGGTAATTTAACCCCATATACACCACAGTAATGAAGGAGGAATCTCGTAATACAAGTGTCGTAACTAATGTATGTAACGAATCGATGATTTATAGTTATAATACTGGTAAGTCAAATCTTGACGGAGATTCAACCCAAAAGTAATGGGGATGCCACTAATAAAGTGGTCTCCTCCTCTTGCTGGTCTGAATACCTTCTCTATTCTTCTAAAAGGGAAACTTGTATGTTCTCTCCCCCATTTACTAAATAACATGGAAATACTGGAGGCATTATTTACAGATGTCTGATTCTGGTGATGGCTGGGCATGTCCGTGGATCCAGCATGGTGGCTGCGGCATTGCTCAGTCAGTAATAGTCCAGCAGCTGAGAAGTGACGTTTTCTCATTGGAGGCATTTTCAATCCTTGTTTACCTGCAGTCATTGGCACTAAGACTTGGAAGCATTATTCATGGGGAGATTGATCAGAACAACAAGGGTGTCATTTATACTGAGGCGTTTGTAGCCCGCCATAGGGCACGCATCCGAGGACTTTTCACAGCAATTACGAGGTAAGACTATTTTGCGCACTTGATCCTATAATAAGATTTTAAGAGACTCTATCATGTTCTCCACTCTGTAATAAACACAGCAGCGTATACAGGATCCTAGGGGCAATAATGTACAGGGAAGACCTGCTGAAGAGTCCAGAGCAGAGTGTCAGTTTTAATGCTTAAAGTTAACTTTAGTTTCAGTCTAGATTTAATATTATGTAGGGACCAGGATGTTAGACCTTTTCTAATGTACTTTATTAGGAAAAAGGGATCTGTGCAGACTCAGACTGGCTCACAGTGGCACATTAGTACATATAGCTAGGCAGTGGACCGCATCTCTCCCAGCCTATGGGCTTCTAGGCACAGAGTCAGCCGAGTATCCTCTTTCATCAGGGACCTGCCCTCTCCATGTCGTTGCAGAGACCCCTGTAATCAATCATCTTGTAGTGTCTTGTTGCTGTCTGCCCCTGTGTGAGCACATATTTGTAACGCTTTACAGACAGTATGTCTTTGGAGTGCGGGAGAAAAGTGGAGGAAACCCACGCAAGCACAGGGAGAACATACAAACTCCATGCAGGTGGTGACCTTGGTCATGGCTGCAAGGCACCAGTGCTAATGTCCGGTTCTTATCTCTCTTGTACTCTTACTCTTATAGTCTCTCTGGTTCTCCCACTGTAAGCTCACAGACTAGACTTGTAATACATAGAGAAGACTCCTGAGCACACCCATGCAGGTACACATCAGAACTAGCGTGAGTATAGGGAAAAGAATAAGGGCCAGTTCACATGACTGCCTTAGGCCTATTTTGGCACAGAATCTGCACTAAATTCCGCAGGCAAAAAATTATTTGGGAACTAGCCCTTACTGATTTACAGCTCGTTCAGGTAATGTGATATTTCATGCAGACACCTAAAACATTGTTTCCCGGCAGTAGAAAGTGCCATCTAAACGGCAAACAATGAGTCCGTATGGGGAAACCTCATTACATTAGGGATTGCTGCTTCCTATACTGTGGAGAAGATCTCTGCATGTAAATGAGGAGCAGTGTAAAGGGGCCTTAACATGGGTCTCATGCAGTGGCTGTAGTGACCGGTGTTCTTCTTTTTGTTCTGTTTTAGACCCATACCAGTAATTGGTTTGATTTCTCAGTATGGTTTTCCTGAGCATCTTCTGTACTGTAAGTGTTTCATCATGAGTCATGTATTCATTATATCTGTTACATTCATTAAAAAAATACTAAAAGGGATCAACCAAGCAATTTTTTGTATGATTTTTTCTAAATTATCACTATTGAGCAGTAATACAAACCTGAGGACATCGCAGGTAGTAATGATATAATTGAGGGTCCTTTCTTTAAACAAACTATAAAAGGGGTTATCCCATGAAAATTGCCAGTGAATAGCCACAGATTTTTTTTTTTTTCATGAAATCTGTCTGTTTAGCTCCACCTGGTTATTGCTCCTTTTTTTTTTTTTTTCTGTCCTGCTCACTGAGAGAGAAGCACATGCTCCGTTCCATCCTTTAGCTGCAGCAGACAGGACACACCCCCTGAGAAGGGACACGCCTCCTAAGCTGCCTCCTCGAAATAAATCTAACAAAGCAATTGGAGCAATAAATGAGGAGATCTCTGGATCCATGTGAGGTACAGGGTTGGTTCTAAGTTTGTTAGAAAGAGATAGTCATGTACAAAATGATATCTGATTTTGATTTTCTTACATTAGTCATGGGATAACCCCCTTTAAGTAGACGTGAGAGAAGGGTGAAAATTAAATGGGTTGATAATAATAACAAGCATTTATTATAATGTGTGACACAGCTGCTAAAGCCATAATATCCTGACCTTACCATCATGGTCAGATGGTTCCTTACATCTGAATATGTAGAAATTGTAAGGACCTTAATTACCTTTAAGCAGAAAATGTTTCCTACTAGAATAAATATCCAAATTCCTCGTAAGACCCAGATGAATAGTTAAGATTCGGATCACCAGTCAATACATGGGCCTGACTGATCCAGGGTGTATTTTCCCACAATAATCTGACTGCATACATCTGTGGGAAATGAATAAACCTGTCTCACACCAACCCAGCTCCACTGCAATGGATGGCTATACCAGCTCATCCATCCAGACATGTGCATGGCTACAGAAACAGCCAATTCATCAGGTTTCTGGGGCATTGACAGCAACTGTAATGTTAAAAACGACATTGTTTTTGTTGTCAAAACTACAAGAACCCCAACAGATCGCAGCGTGGTATGCACATTAACCACCGAGCCACAAAGGCTGTCAGGGAACAGCAGTGGCAGATTATAATTGGGGCGTTTGGGTCGGTAGCCCCGGGCCCGGCATCGCTGGGGGGCCCAACGACCCAAACGCCCACAAACTACGGCGGGGCACGGGAGCGCATAGTTCCCTGCCCCGCCGCCGATCACCGCCATAGCCTTCAGGCCTAGCAGGCCTGAAGCCTATGCGGTAGTAAAATCCCGGTGCAGGCGGGCGTGATGACGTCATCGCGCCGCGCCTGTGCCCGGACGCAGCACTCTGACGTGTGTGCGCACGCCTACACCATCTACGAGTGAGCGCCGGCTGGGACACAGGTAAGTATTAGCTTTTATTTTTTAATTTTTTTGTGTGCCAACTGCCGACTTTGGGGGACATTACTGAAGGAACAGGGGGGGCAAACTACTACGTGGGGGCAAATTACTAGTATGGGGAAATTAATACTGTGGGGGTAGTGTGGGAGACAATTAATACTGTAGGGGCAAATTACTACCATGGGGGGAATTAATACTGTGAGGGCAGTGTGGAGAAATGAATACTGTGGGGGGCTATTTACTTAATGGATGGCAGTGTGGGGGCAAATTATCTAATGGGGGGCAGTGTGGGGGCAAATTACTTAATGATGGGGCAGTGTGGGGTCAAATTACTTAATGGATGTCAGTGTGGGGGCAAATTACTTAATGGATGGCAGTGTCAGGTAAAATGATCTAATGGGGGGCAGTGTGTGGGGTTATTACTTGATGGGGGCAGTGTGGGCAGCAAATTACTTTGTGGGTGAAATTACTACATGGGAGGCAGTGTGGGGGAAATTACTGTATGAAGCAGTGTGGGGGAACTTACTATATGGGGGAAATTACTATATGGGGCAGTGTGGGGGAAATTACTATATGGGGCAGTGTGGGGGAAATTACTATATGGGGCAGTGTGGGGGAAATTACTATATGGGGCAGTGTGGGGGAAATTACTATATGGGGCAGTGTGGGGGAAATTACTATATGGGGCAGTGTGGGGGAAATTACTATTTGGGGGCAGTGTGAGGGAAATTACTATTTGGGGGCAGTGTGGAAGAAATTATTATATGGGGCAGTGTGGGGGAAATTACTATTTGGGGCAGTGTGGAAGAAATTACTGTATGGAGCAGTGTGGGGGAAATTACTATTGAGGGCAATGTGGTGGAAATTACTATTTGGGGGCAGTGTGGGGGAAATTACTTTATGGGGCAGTGTGAGGGAAATTACTTTATGGGGGCAGTGTGGGGAAATTACTATATGGAGGCAGTGTGGAGAAATTACTATATGGGAGGCAGTGTGGGAAGAACTACTATATGGGGGCAGTGTGGGGGAAATTACTATATGGGGGCAGTGTGGGGGAAATTACTATTGGGGCAGTGTGGGGGGAAATTACTATATGGGCAGTGTGGGGGAAATTACTATTTGGGGGCATTGTGGGGGAAATTACTATTTGGGGGCAGTGTGGGGGGAAATTACTATTTGGGGGGCAGTGTGGGAGAAATTACTATATAGGGGCAGTGTGGAGGAAATTACTATATGGGGGCAGTGTGGAGAAATTACTATATGGGGGCAGATGTGGGGGGAAATTACTATTGGGGGCAAGTGTGGGAGAAATACTATAAGGGCAGTGTGGAGGAAATTCCTATATGGGAGCAGTGTGAGAATACGTATAGGGGCAGTGTGGGGGAAATTACTATATAGGGCAGTGTGGAGGCAATTACTATATGGGAGGCCGTGTTGTGGAGAGCAAATTACTATATGGGGGCAGTGTGGGGAAATTACTATTGGGGCAGTGTGGGGGAAATTACTATATGGGGCTATGGTGGAGGAATTTACTCTATGGGAGGCAGTGTGGAAGAAACTCTGCTATGGGGCAGGGGAAATTACTATATTGCGGGCAGTGTGGGGAGGAAATTACTATATGGCGGCAGTGTGGGGAAATTACTATTATGGGGCATTGTGGGGGAAATTTACTATATGGGGCAGATGTGGGGGCAATGTACATACTATTTGGGGCAGGTGGGGGGAAATTACCTATATGGGAGGCAGTGTGGGGGAAATTACTATCTTGGGGCAGTGTGGGGCCAAATTTACTATATGGGGGCTCAGTGTGGGAGAAATTACTATATAGGGCAGTGTGGAGGAATTACTTATATGGGAGGCAGTGGTGGAAGAATACTTACTATATTGGGGCAGTGATGGGGAAATTACTATATGGGGGCAGTGTTTGGGGAAATTACTATATGGAGGCAGTGTGGGAATAAATTACTATATGGGGGCAGTGTGGGGGAAATTACTATTATGGGGGCAGTGTGGGGGAAATTACTATATGGGGCAGTGTGGGGGAAATTACTATATGGGGCAGTGTGGGGGAAATTACTATTTGGGGCAGTGTGGAGGGAAAATTACTATTTGGGGGCAGTGTGGGGGAAATTACTATTTAGGGGCAGTGTGGGGGAAATTACTATTAGGGGCAGTGTGGGGGAAATTACTATTTAGGGGCAGTGTGGGGTAAAATTACTATTGGGGCAGTTGTGTGGGGGAAATTACTTATATGGGGCAGTGTGGGGGAAATTACTATATGGATCAGTGTGGAGGGAATTAGGAATATATGGGAGGCAGTGTGGAAGGAAACTACTATATGGGGGCAGTGTGGGGGGAAATTACTATATGGGGCAGTGTGGGGGAAATTACTATTTGGGGGCAGTGTGGGGGAAATTACTATTATGGGGGCAGTGTGGGGGAAATTACTATTTGGGGCAGTGTGGGGGAAATTACTATTTGGGGCAGTGTGGGAGGAAATTACTATTTGGGGGCAGTGTGGGGGAAATTACTATTTGGGGGCAGTGTGGGGGAAATTACTATATTGGGGCAGTGTGGGGGAAATTATTATATGGGGCAGTGTGGGGGAAATTATTATATGGGGCAGTGTGGGGGAAATTACTATATGGATCAGTGTGGGGGAATTACTGTGTGGGGGCAGTGTGGGGGAATTACTGTGTGGGGGCAGTGTGGGGGAAATTACTATATGGGGCAGTGTGGGGAAACTACTATATGGGAGCAGTGTGGGGGAAATTACTATATGGGGCAGTGTGGGGGAAATTACTATATGGGGGTAGTGTGGGGGCCTTTCTATTAGGGGACATTATTTTTGGGGACACTATACAGGTATTATTACCTGGAACACAATATAGGGTGTTACTATTACTGGGGGCACTCTAGGGGACATTATAATTGCTGTAGACACTATAGGGACCTTTGGGGTAATGTATCAAACTGGTGTAAAGTATAACTGGGTTCGTTACCCATAGCAGCCAATCAGATTCCAGCTTTCATTTTTCACAGTTCCTTTGGAAAATTAAAGGTGGAATCGGATTGGTTGCTGTGGGCACCTAAGCCAGTTGTAATTTACACCAGTTTGATAAATGACCCCAATTATGAGAAATCTAACGTGTCTGTGTAACAAACTCTGTAGAGACGAGATGCGGCTGAAAGAATTTGTCATGGCGGTCTTGGTCAAACGGAGGAGAAGATGAAAGAGAGGATCTACATGACAGGAGATGTCACTGGATGTAACAAGTATGTGGTGCTGTATTCTCCTATATATAGAGCTAACTCACTACTGTGACCTGCGTCTCATCTTCTCCTCCAAGTCTTTTTTTTATCATAATCGTATGTGTTTTAAATTTGGCAACTAAAATTTGTATTTGTCACCTGCAGTCCTATGTAACAGCCTAGATAACAGTGATTACTTTCTGTGTACAGATGTAGTAGATGTTCCATGCAGTCCTATGTAACACCCCACATAACACAATAGTTCACTGTGTTATGTGGGGTGTTACATAGGACTGCAGGTAACATCTATGACATCTGTACACAGAGAGTTATGAGATGGTGGGGGTCTGACTCCTGGCACCCCCACCAATCAGCTGTTTGAGGAGACTGCGATGTCCCAGTGAGCGCCGCAGCCTCTTTGCTCGTTACCAAGCACAGCGCTGTGCATTTGATAGCCCTGCGCTCGGTATTACAGCTCAGCCGCAATCACTCAGATGAGACAGAGCTGCACCTAGACCATGTGGACGATGTCATATTGCCTAGGAAGAGACGTTGGCGCTGATGAAGCACCGCAGCCTCTTCATATAGAAAAAAAAACTAAAACTAAAATGGAGGGGGGTGGAGAGGGGGGCCCGAATTGGGTAGACAGCCCCGGCCCTATCATGCACTTAATCCGCCCCTGGGGAACAGTATTACAAGGCCCCTCATTTCAAGTCAGTATTTGATAATCTAAAACAGAGACTCAGAGAGCCTGGCATAAAATGGTGAAAAATCTGAAATTTTGACTCAAAAACAGGGCTTGTGACTTTTCTACACCAGAAAACTGGAGCAGAAGCTTTCGTAAGTTCCACCTATTGTCTAAAAGAGGGGTGGGGGTTACAGGCGGGGGACCCCTATCTGTAGAGGTAATGGGCATATGGACAGGGTTTTCCCTGATGTACAATACGAAAGAATACGGCACCTCTGCAGTACAGTCTACATTTGTATGCAGCGCCATGTATTCCAGGCTCCTCTGACAATTAAGACGTGCCATTTAGAGATTCTTTAAGAAATGCCTGCTTTAATCCTTTCTTGCAGCACTGTTGGAGGAACTTGTTAACCGTGGACGTTTAAAGGGCACAGTGGTCGGCGGAAGACAGGATAAGGCTGTGTTTATTCCTGACATCTACGCCAGAACACAGAGCAACTGGATAGACGCCTTTCTCAAGCAAAACGGTTACCTAGGTAACACGCTTCTCCTCTGTTCAAGAAACAAGGAGCTCTTTGTGAAGGCAGCTTCTGGCTTTTCACTTTCTGCCTCCAGATCTGCAAGCTTCGTCCTTTATTTTCTGTATAATACAACGTCTGTACGGTGGCTTGTGTGTGGGGACTAAATAACAATTGGAGGGGGTTTACTGAGACCAGCCGTAATGCACACAAAATGGACTGTTTTCCAACCACCTTCTAATTAAGTACCAACAGGGAGAAATGTATAATTAACAGACCCAATGATTAATGCACAGTGTGACTACAAATGACACATGGAATGGAGCTGCGCTGGGTGTCTCAGACAAAGTCCCAGGCAATATAGCCACATTTTGGGAGTGAGCTGCTCCCTTCATCAGGTCAGATTATGACCATAACACCGAAAATAATTATATTTATATCAATAACCCCTGCCTTTCAGACAAAGGGGAAGAGACATTGTAAAGAAAGAGAAGACATGTTAAAACACACAGCATATATACACATGATCCCCTAAAAGAATACTGTTAAAGAGAACCTGTCACCACAGAATGCAGCGCAATCTGACTGCAGCATGTTATAGAGCAGGAGGAGCTGAGCAGATTGATATCTACTTTTATGGGTGAAGATTCAATGACCTTTGTAATTGAGACATTTAAGTCTCTCCTCTTTCTGACTTCTGTTGTACACAATGGAGGTGTTGGCAGTGATTTGATAGCATTCTCTGTGTAAGTATGTATTCATAGATAGCTGTCAGTCACTGATAGTTGTACACAGTGGAAATGTTAGCAGTAACATAGTACATAAGGCCGAAAACAGACATTTGTCTATCCAGTTCGGCCTGTCATCCTGCAAGTTGATCCAGAGGATGGCAAAAAAAAACTGTGAGGTAGAAGCCAATTTTTCCACTTTAGGGGAATAAAAAATTCCTTCCCGACTCCAATCAGAATAACTCCCTGGATCAACGATCTCTCTCTAGTAGCTATAGCCTGTAATATTACACTCCAGAAATACATCCAGGCCCCTCTTGAACTCTTTTAGTGTACTCACCATCACCACCTCCTCAGGCAGAGAGTTCCATATTCTCACTGCTCTTACCGTAAAGAATCCTCTTCTATGTTTGTGTACAAACCTTCTTTCCTCCAGAAGCAGAGGATGTCCCCTCGTCACAGTCACCGTCCTGGGGATAAATAGATGATGGGAGAGATCTCTGTACTGACCCCTGATATATTTATACATAGTAATTAGATCTACCCTCAGTCGTCTATTTTTCTAAAGTGAATAACCCTAATGTTGATAATCTTTCAGGGTACTGTAGTTGCCCCATTCCAGTTATTACTTTAGTTGCCCTCCTCTGGACCCTCTCTAGCTCTGCTATGTCTGCCTTGTTCACAGGAGCCCAGAACTGTACACAGTACTCCATGTGTGGTCTGACTAATGATTTGTAAAGTGGTAAGACTATCTTCTCATCACGGGCATCTATGCCCCTTTTGATGCAACCCATTATCTTATTGGCCTTGGCAGCAGCTGCCTGACACTGGTTTTTGCAGCTTAGTTTGCTGTTTATTAAAATTCCTAGATCCTTTTCCATGTCAGTGTTACCGAGTGTTTTACCATTTAGTATGTACGGGTGACTTGCATTATTCCTTCCCATGTGCATAACTTTACATTTGTCAGTGTTAAACCTCATCTGCCACTTATCTGCCCAAGCCTCCAGTCTATCCAGATCGCAGTGATTGATAGCATTCTCTGTGTAAGTGTGTATACATAGATAGCCGTCAGTCATTGATAGTTGTGCACAGTGGAAGTGTTATCAGTTATTGATGGCATTCTCTGTGTGTGTATACAGGTATAGCTGTCAGTCACTGATAACACTTCCCACATGGACAATGAAATCAGACATAGAGATTTAAATGTATAAATGACAAGTTTTACTGAATCTTTTCCCATGAAACTATATGTCAATCTGCTCATCTCCTCCTGGTCTATAACATGTTGACTGCAGATTGTGTTGTATTTTGTGGTTACAGGTCCTCTATAACATTTTGCTACATCAGCATCTCTGGAATCATGTAAAATAGCAGTGTACAGTAGGGGACCTCCAATCCCAAACTTACACTGCTAGAAGAAAAAATGGGCACCCTGATTGTCCTTACATCCCAGGAACAGCACAGTGTATTGTCTCATTCTAATGGCAACCAACAGAAGATGTGACGCTCAGCATGGTACTTCCCATCCCGTGTCTTCACCACTCAGGTGAAGGGCAAAGCATCTTTGTTGTCCAAGCAACAACGTAGCCTCATATTGTTGATTAAAAAGGTTGGTAATGTCACGTGACCACTGCAGCCAATCACTGGCCTCTTTGGTACACTGCTGTATGACACAGCTGACACTTGCCAGCAATGACCAGGGTAAGAGACAACTCCAATCCCTGTCATTTAACCCCTTCAATTCCATGGTTCGTAGTGACCATGATATCTGAGCAGATAGGCAGACTGAAATGTCTGCCTCTGTTCTGTCCTCCTATCTGATTGTTCAAAATTGAAGAATTTACATAGACAGCACCCTCGGGTGAGCAAAAGTTAAAGTTAAAAAAAAATAAAAAAAACTTTTAAAAATATAAAACAAAAAATGATAAATATTAAATTCCAATTGCCTCCCTTTCTCAATTTAGCATTTAATGTGAACATAATTGGTATTGCTGCGTTGAAAAATCTCCAAACTATTAAATTATAAAAGTATTATCCTGTACAGTAAAAAAAATAAAAATTTCTGATTTTCCCATTTTTGCTTCACTTTACCCCCCTCCCCTGATATGCCACGAGGTATCTCCCAAGAAAGAGAACCCTCTCAACAGCGCCACCTATTGGTAGTGGCTCCCTTTGAGTCAAGGTCCAACTTTCTAACAAGCCTTGGGATTTGACAATATAGCCAAGATATCCATCTTTAGGCCTTATGCACATGGCCTGGCCCACAAACAGCGCGTCCTAAATATGCAGGCACCGTCCGTGTGCTCCCAGCATCATGGATGCGGACCCATTCACTTGAATTAGTCCGCAATCCAGAGCTGCGGTGTGGAACAGAGGCACGGAACCCCAGGACTGCACAGTGCTTCCGTGGTGTTTCTGTCCATGCCTCCGCACCGCAAATAAATAGAATATGGGCAGATCACGGACCCATTCAAGTTGAATGGCCGCACAACAGCCGTGTGCATGAGGCCTTAGGCTCCATTCACACATCCGCAACGTGTTTTGCGGATACACGGAGCCACGGATCCGCAAAACACGGAAAGCGGCAATGTGCTTTCCGCATTTTGCGGACCGCACATTGCCGGCACTAATAGAATATGCCTGTTCTTGTCCGCAATTGCGGACAAAAATAGGTCATGTTCTATTTTCTTGCGGAAACAGAAGCACGGATGCGGAAGTGCGGATCCGCTAATGTGGATGCGGACAGCACATTTCGGCCCCTTTGAAAATGAATGGGTCTGCACCCGTTCCGCAAAATTGCAGAACGGATGCGGATCCATTTTGCGGACGTGTGAATGGACCCTTAGACAGTTGTTTCAGCGTGCTTGTCTCTCATCAGTACAGAACCGGATTCTGGCTGGCAGCAGCATAGGCAGGGTGCTGAATCTCCACTCTGCCTAAGCCGCTTTCATACTCTAGTTTAGTTGGCCATAGCCACCTATCAGAACCAACCTTTCATTTTTCAGAGCTCCTTTGGAAAATGAAAGGTTGAATCTGGTTGCTAGGGGAAACTAAGCCAGTTCTCCTTTTAACGGTTTTGATAAATCTCCCACTATGGGTGTTAGAATATGGTATTGCTATGTAGTCCTTTTTTCTTGACTTTTCAAGCTGTGGCCGTCCTGCCGGTATTATGACGACTTGTAGTTTATGTAATGCTCTTTGTTATACAATATTGAAATGGCTTAGAAAAATCATCTTTTTCCTTCCACTTCTGTGTATTCAAGACTTTTAGTTCAGGTCACTTTATATTACCACATTCTAACACTTTCAGAAGTTATCATCAGCCTTTCACTCTGCCCTGCACTGCCGCCCACCATAGGTTTAAGAATAGAGTTAAAAAAGGGGAAGATATAGGGGGTCATTTATTAAACAGAAATAAGCCTATATTAGGCAGATTGTGGCACAAAGGACTTTTACACCGCAATCTGCAACTTCTCCCCACTCAAGCCAGGTCGGGCTGGCTAGGAAGCTTTAGAAGCAGCTGTGGCTCCACCAAATTTATGTAGAGGCCAGCGCTTCTTCATAACTTCAGCAGGACCTTATTAAGACCAGCGTTTTAGACTTAAGAAATGTACCCCATAGTTTAGATATCAATGTGATGCAGAGTTGGAAATTCAGTGCGGCTCCTCGGTAACTGAAATTCAAGCTTTATTGAAGACATGGCTATGAATAAGGATGCATTTAAGGTGTGAAACGTGTAAGTGTTCATGTGGATTTTAAATCTTCAGTAAAGCTTGAATATTGTTTACTGAATTTCCAAGTCTACGGTTTGCATCCCTCAGGGAGCTCGGCCTACTCCGCTGTTATAGACGTTGGTGAGCTGTGTGATTTTTCTTGACATTAAATTTAATCTACATAAACATTTGAGTAACTTTCTAAGTGCATTGCAATATCTTGTACTGATCCTGAGTTACAGCCTTTATTAAAGTTAGGGATGAGCGAATAGACTTCAGATGAAACATCCAAAGTCGATTTGCATAAAACTTTGTTCCAATACTGGATGAAGCAGGAGCTCCGCACAGTATTAGAATGTATTGGCTCCAATGAGCCAAAGTTATTATTTCGCAAAGTCACGCGAAACTTTGCGTAATAACCTTATAAATTGTACTGTAAAAAAACATTTCCTGAACCCGAGAAATGGTTTATTACAGTACAAATTAATTTATGAAGTCATTACGCGAGACTTTGCAAAGTAATAACCGGCTCATCGGAGCCAATACATTCTAATACTGTAAGGAGCTCCTGCTCTGTACAGTATTGGAACAAAGTTTTATGCAAATCTACTTCGGATGTTTCATCCGAAGTCGATTCACTCATCCCTAATTAAAACCCAGAGCTGTAATCACAATTCTGCTAGTTGCTATTGGATTATTATTATTTTTTTATGCAATGACAAGTAGGGTGGTTCCTCCAACATCAGATTTCTGTACTTTGCCTAGGGTAAAGTACAGGGCCATTAGTACAAGATATAATAGAAGGTCTCACTCACACTTGGGCATATACTCAGTATTTCATCTGTTTTATTTAAGCCAAAACCAAGTGGATCCATGCAGAGCTAATAGAAAAAAGGGAAGATTTTCCTTTTCTTTTGCTGATTTTGCTTAAAAGAATGGATGTACGCCATAATACAGTTCATGCAGGTGTTTATTCGGCCATGCTTGGCATGGGTAGTGAGATGCTGAAACTGTCCATTACAGTACTGTCTATCAATACACTGCTTCTCCCACTCTTTTTAATCCATACATATTTTTTCTTATATTTTCTAAGAATATGATTCCTTATCAAGGCTGGGGATCCCAGACCCAATCGGATATATCAGAAAAAAATACAAGTCTGCCCCATTGATTTATTTGAAGTCTGTTTGTGTTGGTCAGAGTATAGTGGATCAAGTGGAAGCTTCAGTTGAAGAAGCTATAAGCTCAGGATCATGGCTGGATATTGAGGTAAGTGTTTAAAGGGAACCTGCCACCGGGTTTGGGACTAAACCACCAGCATGCCATTATGTGCTGTACATTGGGCACATGCGCAGTGAAGCAAGGTGTACTGTTCTCAGCTTCATTGTCGCAGCGCTTATGCAACCGATGCCACTGGCAAGGGAGGGAGTCCTGGACTCTTCTGGTAAATTTGCATTTTATGTAAGTTCATTTGCAGGGACAGGTAACGTTATAGTGGTGGCTTATTGGCCCCAAATCAGGTGATGGTTTCATTTGTCTCATGAGTCATTGTGGACCTCTTTAACAAGATAAAGTCCCAAATAATTAAAAAAAACTGTGCTGTTTAACAGTAATGTGTCTGGTATAAACTGCTGGGGGTAGTGGTGTGTAATGATATTTGTCTTTTAATGAAAATTGAACTGAACTTTTTATTAGAGTAGAGATGTTAATATCCATAAGGCTACATTAGCCTGACAGAGGCCAAAAGGCTTTTGTCCTCTGTCTAGCTTGTTTATGTCATTATGCAAAAAAATATTACGGACTAGCACACTAGACTACACTATGCCATACAATTTTTTTTACGTATATGCCAGGATATACAATGGGACACTATAGGTTGGGTATGCATTCTGTCAAAGGCATGTTCTTAACATATATCTTCTGATGAATACATTATACAGAGGAAGTAAACTTGTTGTAAACAGAGCCTATAGGACTCACGTTAGTTGTCTGTCAAGTAGATACGTTCTGCAAACACGAAAATCGTATAGAAACGTATGACTATGTATCCATACAACATAATTGGGTAAACATAGTTCAAAAGACAGTTTTTCTGTAAATTAGATTAAATTTTTTTTTTTGCAGGACTAAATATTGTGGCATACCACACATTTCTGTCCTGCAAAAAAAAAATGAAATCGTGTATATATATATATATATATATATATTTTTTTTTTACATTGCAGTGAATGGGAGGTGGATGGAAACGTAAGACAATGTGTTCTCCATCCATTCAGTTTCATTATTTATTTATTTTTTTCTTCTGATAATGCCTTCAAATCTTTATTTTAACCACTTGCCTACCGCCTGCACGACTTTCAAGTCGCAGCAGTAGGCTCTTATCTGTAACCCGACGTATAAAAGCATCTGGTTACAGCGCGATCTACTGGCAGCCCCTGCTGCCGCAGATCGCTATGACTGCAAGGTTTCAATACATGCCTGTAGCACTCTGCTACCAGCGTGTATTACATTGAAGAAGCTGAAAGCCGGCAGGGAGAGCCTGTTCTTATGTAAGAGCGCCACCTGCTGGCTTTAAAATGAAATGTCAACCTGCAGGCTGGGCATTAACCTCTTCCTGCCTTGACTGTGGCAGAAAAGGGTTAATTCACTTAGTTATTTTTTTTTTTTTTTTTTTTTAAGATATAGCAATAGTTACTAGTATTAGCAATGGCAATTAGACTACGTACACACCCATACAAACATCCTGACCTTTTTTCGTTCATTAAAAATAAAGTAAAAAAAATATATTTTATATTTATGTATATTTATTAGTGTTAGCAATAGGATAGTGGAATTTGTAGCTGTAAAGTATACAAACATCCCTTTTTTTTTTTTTTTTCTTTTTAATAAACAAATGTGTGCATTTGTTTTAGGCTACTTTCACTCTAGCGTTTCTATTTTCCAGTATTGAGATCTGTCATAGGGTCTCAATACCGGAAAAAAACACTTCTGTTTTGTCCCCATTTATTGTCAATGGCGACAAAACGTAACTGAACAGAACGGAATACACCAAAATGCATTTATTCCATTTGGTTGCGTTCTCAGACCGGAGGGCAAACTGCAGCAAGCTGCAGTTTTCTTTCTGTCATGAAATGTGGAGCAAGACGGATCCGTCCCCATTGACTTGCATTGTGGGTCATGGCGGATCCGTCTTGCTCTGCATCTCACACTAAGGCTACATTCACACGTCAGTATTTTTCTATAATCCGAATTTCGGTCCGTTTTTTGCGGATCCGTTGTTCCTGAAAATGTTTCCGTATGTCATCCGTTTTTTGCGGATCCGCAAAAAACGGAAACATGTATACATTTCAATAATCAAATAAAGTTGTTTGGATTTCTTTGAAAAAAATAAAAAATAATAAATTTGCTATGTGTTTCCAGGAACGGATTCCGCAAAAAACGGATGACATACGGAATGACATCCGAATGTCTTCCGTTTTTTGCGGATCCATTGACTTTGTATTGTACCAGGATCCGAATTTTGCGGAAAAGAATAGGACATGTTTTATATTTAAACGGAACAGATCAGGAAAGAAAAAACGGACGTGTGAATGGACCCTAACAGATGCAGATGATTGTATTATCAATAACGGAATCTGTTTTGCTGATGTGTCCAAATTTCCCCAAGATAATTACCTTAGGTGAATAACTTTAAAAAAAAAGTCACTTTGATGGAGCTTGTAACGTTTTGCCGCTGTACAACAGTTTTCTGGCAGTACAGTGCCATAGAACCAGCAATAGAAAAATAAGCCGCCAAAATGCGCTCCAGTCTTTAATGTCTTGCGGTGGGCCCAGCCAGCAGATAAATTACATAAATGGCGTCCATTTTCAGGGTACAAGCGTAGAGAAATGGTTTTAGAAATGTTTTGTCTTTAAACTTTTTGTAATAGTTAGAAGAAAAAAAATTATAAGAAAGGAAAAATTTTGTTTTTTTTCATAATTTTAAGTTTTTCCTTAAATAAAAAAAAAATATATATTATATCCATCAACTAATGGCACAAAAGAAAGGTCTAAGGCGTGCCGTGAAAAATAATACCAAATGCATGTAGGCTGGTTAGATGGACCCATTGCTACAACTGAAAAACTGGCCTGGTACGCTCCGGTAATGAAGTGGTTAAAAAAAAGTACATATTTTGTTTAAAAAAGAAATGTATTGACACATATGCACATCCATGAAATGTATAACGTTAAAAAAAGCTAGATAACCACAAAATTGCCTACGTGTGTGTACGTTTTTCTTACTGTATGGCCTCTGCCTGACGAGATGTACACAGCCCTACTTGTATGCTCTCTCAGATACTTACTTGTCTTATTCTTGATCTGTGACTTCCCAGCCTCTGTTGCCGAGCTGTTTTTCTGTGGAAGATGCCTCCATCTTGCTTCAGCAAGTTATGAGAACATTAAATAAAAATTCTTCTGCTCGAATCTTTGGAGACAACGTTGTCGTCAGTGAAAAGTTTATAAATGAATGCACCGATATTTTTAATGATCTCATGCAACACAAAGCTGAGAAGGTATGGGTGATTTCAGTGGATGATCTCTGCTTGCTGTCATTTAATTGCAACCCGTGTAAATCTGTCCTGGTTAATGTTGTGCAATGGAAACTGTATGGTAATTTGGCAGAGCCACATGCCTGGGTGATTATCACATGGGTAGGACATAACCAGAAAAGGTTCCAGTTTACTGACCCCATCATGAAAAATGTGACAAACTGATATGAAGAGTACAAAGTACATTATTTGAGTCCAAGAACCCGGTGTTCCTAGTTTTCATACTACTTTTCATGTTTAAGTATTATTATGCCCACTGAATACATAAGTGAGTATTTGACATATTTTGTCAAATAATAGTCCCCAATATGAGTCTCCAAAGCAGGACTCCTGAAGTGAGCAGAGAGCAGCATTGCCTATACAGCCATCCTCCATTCATTTGTAAGGGACTGCCGAAAACAGCCTCGCACTGGCTCTGCTATCTCCACCATTCCCATAGAAGTGAATTGAGCAGTGGCTCCATTAATTTGTATGGGCTCGGCTATTTCCAGAACTCCTATAGAAATGAGTATGCTGTGCATGAGACCCGCATCGATCTGACATTGGTGACATATCCTAGTGATATGCCATGAAAATCACACATGACAAACTCCTTTAATTCACCCTGTACAATATTGTGAGCTTCCAAATCGCTCTTTAGTGCTTTAAACCCAATGCTGTTTATCATTCAGTATTTCATCATACCAAAACAAGTTAGCGTGGCATGTTGGACCTACGGCATAATGGATCTTAAACAGGTTGTCGCCCTTTAGCAATTGGCATTTATCATGTAGAGAAAGTTATTACAAGGCACTTACTAATGTATTGTTATTATCCATATTGCTTCCTTTACTGGCTGGATTTAATTTTCCATCACATTATACACTGCTTGTTTCCATGGTTATGACCACCTTGCAATCCAACAGAAGTGGTCATGCTTGCACACTTTAGAAAAGAGTGCCGGCCTCTCTGGTGGCCCTGACTGTGGGAGCACGCTTAGGCAGGTGCTTTTTCCTATAGTGTACAAGCACAGCCACCTCTGCTGGATTGCAGGATGGCTATAACCATGGAAACGAGCAATGTATAATGTGATGGAAAAATAAATTAGGCCAGTAAAGGAGGCAATATGGAGAATAACAACACCTAAGTAAGTGCCTTGTATTAACTTTCTCTACATGATAAATGCCACTTGCTGAAGTGAGACAACTCCTTTAAACATATACTGGGAACATAGAACAGGTTTTTTGTTAGTCCTGTGTAGATCTGATTCCACCCAGCCATGTCCAGCTCCTTCTGAGGAGTACTTTTCAGGCATATGCAATCAGTAGTAATGGAATTTTAAAATGCCGTATGTATGGGTTAGAAATGTGGAGAACCCCTTTAAGCAGTATTAAATGTTTATTCTTATAGAGGCTCTGACTGCATTTTTTTGTCTTTTTTCTTCTTTCTCTGTATTAATTTGGAACAATTCCTTAAAGCACTTTTAACCTGGATATGTTCCCTTTTTGTAGGGAGTTATTCACCTCAATATGGAAGATATAGAGTAGTAGATTTGAAAACCTTGCAGCATGGACCACGAGAGTCTGTGTAGTACAGTTATATCTTGGATACAGTAATTTTCAGACTCTCATGAACCTGATGTACTAGTGACCCAAATGTTTTATTTTCCAGGAAATGAAGCACAACCCTGTATTTCTGGTAACAGAAGAAGATCTTAAGCAAGCCTCTTTATTGGAAAACGCACTAGGCAGGAAGGAGAAAAAGGATGAGAGGAAGAAGAAGGCCACAGGTTACTATTACATTTCTTACACTGCGGATCTAGGGCCGTTCTTAATGAAAATCCGAGGGTTAGCCCCAGATTTCTTCCACAGTGGATTGTTCCAGCAGAACAATCCACGGAATGAGTGTGACACAACAGGAGTCCAAAAGCCTCCTCTGAGAGACAATGAGATGGTCAGATACTTCTAGTTTAAACCTAGATGTCCATAACCATGTTCATTTTCTTTTGAAGATGCGTAAGCAGTGTGATGACCTGGAATAAATTGGAGGCCAAAGATAACCTGTGCAATTTGGATGCAAATGTAGGACTCTTATTATCATCTAGTCTGGCTGAAACAGGAAAATGTATCTCCAGGAGGTTCGAGCAATTTTACCATGAGACTGATTCAATCAGAACTCCAATTAAAATAAGTGGTTCTGATGTGGAATCATCTTCTAGTGCCAAGCTTTTACTTTTAATGGATATGCTTAAAATAGGGCGTTTCGTTTCATTGAATTTAAGTCTATTCCCAGTTATGATGAAATGGATTGTATAGAACGGTCTCTAAGCTCGTGATCAGATGGATAGTGAGTGTTAACGGTCCACAGAGGCCCTGAAATTATTTCATTTTTGGTCTCCTGTGTGCATCTCTGTTCTGGATGAATATGATGCGGCTGAAGGGATAATCTGTATGGATAGGGTAGCGGTTTAAAAGTCTCAGTTATGGCTGTCTTCTGAATTGTCTAATGCTGGCACCTCACTGGAGCTTTGCAGGTGATGCCTCGGAGTCCGATGGTTGCCCATGCATCTCCTACTGCCAGTTCTACACTTCAGGTGGCAGAGCATAGAAAAAATTGTGGAGAATGAAGAGCGATCAAGGAGTGGAAAAAAGATAAAATTAGAAAAAGGTCAAACTTGCTACCATTGAATTTCTCTACCATATCCAAATCTGACAGGACAGGATCTGGTCCCATCCAGTTCCTGCATGGAGCTGAAATACAGCAAATTTCCATCTTCCTGAGCACTCATTTCTCATTTGCCACGTATTATGGACCATCAAGTTATTTTACACAGGATGGTAAAGGTGGCATGCCATTGTGAACTACTCATTGTGCTGCTGTATTTTATAACCTCCTTTAATGAACTTTGTCCTGCAGAAGGCAGCGGAAGCACCAGAGGAGGCGGTGGCAGCAGCAATGCCAGAGAGATAAAGATAAAAAAGACAAAGAAAAAATCAAGGAAAGATGAAGACAGCGACGATGAGTCACAGACTGCTAGCACGAGTATGTTGCAGGGCATGGAGACTTGGGAATCAACCTGTAAACTAAGAAATAGTTCTAGATTTTCCATGAGACATTGTTGGACCCTAATGCAGCTCAGATATATATAATGTGTGTCTGTCTATATTATATGTCTGTGTGTACGGTATGTGTGTGTATGTATATGTGTGTGTATATATCTCATACATTTAATAAAAGACTGGATCCAATTGCTTCCATTTTAGACCTTGTTTTGCCAGTTTACATACCCTTTTGCTCAAGATTCAAATGATTCCTTAATCAGGAGTCCTTAAATTTGGAGAGTCATCAACTTGATAAATCCTGATTGTACTAGTCTAGTAAGAGGTGACACCTTAATGATATTGTATCTTGTGTGTTTATTGCTGATTTACATCAGATAAACCAAGGGTACGAGAGGTCCCATTTATGTCCCTGGAAGAAATTCAAGATGTTTTAAGAAAACACGATCCAGATGCTCCAGATGAACTGGTTATTGAGCTCTCTGAAAACTTAATCAGGTCAGTCATTCTGTTTTACATTTGCCTATGTACCAGGGCGAGACACTGAATACCACAACCCATAGTGGGTATGATGAGTAATACACTGATTTCATTTGCTTTTTATCTTTGTTCAGTGTGTAACTAGAATTACAGAGCCCCATAACAGCTTCCTCTCCACCTCTTATTGCTAAGGGAGATGCATCGTTAGGTAGTTTGTACTTCAGGTAACATGTGGCTAGTGCAGATAATGTATTTACTTTCTATTTATGATATATACCATAGCATGCAGATTCTGTGGGGCCACTGTAGAGCGGTGCTGAGAACCTGTGTAGGGAATGGATCACAGAAAGGTGGTTAGAGTGTCATGGTATGGTAGTGTAAAGTGTCAGAAGAGGACCTATTTTATTCTTTGTTAGGGGGCACTCTTGCTTCTATGTACAAGGCTATAACACTGGAAGCTGTAGGCCCACATAAAAAAGTGTTAAACAAAAAAAATCTGGCCTTAAAAAAATACTACTTACTAGAGATAAGCGAATTTCATATTTTGAAATTCGTTCACACTTGGTTTGTTGGTAAAAGGTGAATTGCGTTAGGATTCCGTTACCATGGACCATAACGCAATTCTATGACGGAATGCATAACAGAATGCTTTTAGAGGCATTCCATTATTCATTCTGTCATAATAGAAGTCTATGGGATGCAAAACGGATCCGTCCCGTTCCCGTTATGCAGGGGAGTAGAGATGAGTGGAAATTCGTCATCTCTACTACTCACATTATAAAGCACAAGAGATAATACAGAAAACTCTGTCAATTGTTTTTATAAGTGCGCGGTGTCTGGTAGATTTGAGTAATCTACACAATGGAAATGTTATATGGTTGGCTATACTATAAGCGCAACACTTTAGAAATTAGTATTTGACAGTTGGTATTTTTGTATGCAGCCATAATCTGCAGATTAAAGGTGCAGAGCAAATGTTTTTATTTTAATGTAATACAGGATCTGATGTGAAATATCATAAGCTTCAATATGAAATGTAATGTGTTGCAGACCCCTTACTAAAAATTACCAAGAGGTGGTGCGGTCTGTTTTCATGTCGTCCACATCATCCTCATCCGGAGCCAGCAGGAAGCAGACTATGAAAGACTTCCAAGAAGAAGTGTCTGCCCTTTATAACAATATTCGGCTGTTTGAAAAGGGGATAAAAAGTTTTACAGGTCTGTCAGATATTTTAATTCAAATTTATTTTCATTTGAATTAAATATGTTTTCAATCGTCTAACATTGTTGAGTCAACCATGGAAAATATGACCACTAGAGGGCGCATCTACTCTCATGAGTGCACCCACAACTAAACCGTGGCATGTTGAGTCAGCAGATCTTTAGGCTAGGTTCATAGAATTCAATGAAAATATCTACATCCTAGCTCACTTAGAGGATTTTCAACCAAAACACAGCCAAAGTATGTTGCGTATTATTCCAAGTTACAGAGAAATTGGCCTTTTCCTGTTAAGTTGCAGTGGCTGTTTTTTGCAAAAGTAACAAAGTTCTGCCAAAAATGGGTACATATCTGTAAGCCAAATTTACTAACTTTTGGTTTTAGCTTTGAATTCTACTTTGACAATTTTTGTATTATAGGTAAAAATCCTCTTTAAGTATTTCAAACACTTCACTTGACAGAAAGCAGTGAATGTGGGTGACCCCATAACTTTAAGATTGTGAGGATTGATGTGTCACCCGCCTGGTACAGCCTGTGCTTAACGTAAATTTGTCTTGTATTCTTAAATTGCTTGCCAGATAAATTGGATTTCTGTGTTGTGCAGATGAAACTCAAAGTAATCTTGCCAAGCATTTGCTGAAGACCGTGTGTACAGATATTACCAATCTCATCTTCAATTTCCTGGCTGGCGATATAATGATGGCAGTGGAAGACTATTCAGCAATTACCAGTGAGGTACTATGTCTTAGTTTGAGATCTTGCTTGTTTTTCCTTATTTCACCTAATCACACCAGCCGTGTGCACTCTGTGGTGCGGATGCAAATCCATTAACTTCAATGGGTCCGCAATCCGCAAGATACAGGCAAAGATAGGACTTGTCCGATCTTTTGCGGTGAGGAGGTACGGACCTAAAAGCCCATGGAAGCACTATGAAGCACTTCCAGGGGCTTTTGGGTCTGTGCTTCTGCACCACAAAAGATCCGACATGTCCTATCTTGCGGACCGCAAACCCATTCAAGTCAATGGGTCTGCATCCGCATCACAGAGAGCACACGACTGGTGCCTGTACATTGCAGACTGCTCTTTGAGGTCTGCAGCATGGATACAGAGCCTTTATGTTCATCTGAATGAGCCCTTAAACAAATAGGGTGATCCAGGTCTGAAGGAGCGATTTAGGCAAGTATCTGAAATAAGCAAAAACGTTCACGATAATTGCCTGATGACAAGGGAGATGACAGCTGCATTTACATGCAGTAATCATCTCCTCTGTATAGGGACAAGTGCTTTTACTGTAATCTCATCCCCATAGAGATTCAGTTTCAGGGCAGCAGATACCAGTTTACACAGCACAATCTTCTTCCCAGAAACAGTAATTTAGGTGTTGGCAAAAAGAAACGATCACCTGATGAGCAAGCATTTACTCGTTCATCCGGTGATAGGCAGCACCTTTTAGGCCTTATTCACAGAGTCAGTGTTTGGTCAGTGACTTACAACAGTGATTGTGAGCCAAAACCAGGAGTGAAGCCTATACAGAGATAAGGTATAATGGAAAGATTTGCACCTGTAGACCCGCAGTTAGTTTTGGCTCACAGTCACTGATTAAAATCAATGACCGAACACTGACTGTGTGAATAAGGCCTTACACAGGGCAGGAATGAGCCTGATTTAATTTCATATTGGCCAGATTGCTGGTTCATATAAAAGAACCAATACTGTGTGCATCAAAAAATGAAATGATATTGTAAAATCCATCAAGAAGGATGGGCACATGATACCAGACATAGAAAAGAGCGGAGAGGAGGGAATGTATGGCTGCTTGGATGAATGCCAGAAGAGCGAAACCAACTGGGGGATAGGATAACAAGTCGGAGAGAGCAGAAAAAAGAGGGGGTCCATGGATTGGTATCCTAATTTAGCCCCTTAATTTATTGTAACTAACTTTGAATATTATAAAACAGTGCTGTATAATAAAAGGTCTGGTTCCTGTCAGATCGTTCTGGAATATTAGACTGCTGACATACCTGCTGCTAAAAATTAGTTTAGAAGATATCCTGATGTCAGCAGCATAGACTGACCATCTTGACTCATTTAACAGCAGATTTCAGGGATTTCAACATGCCTGATCCTTTTGTTCTCGGGGAGATAAGCTGCCCACCATAGGTGTCTGCCGGCTGATTTTTCAACTCCTGCTCCGCTGAAGTGAGCACACGCGTGTATGGGGAGACTGAGAGAGAGCTGACCATTATAAGTGACTTATCTCACGTGTACGGTCAGCTTGTTCTGCTGACAGTTATATGACCTGGTTCAGTGCACTCTATAAGGGTCCATTCACACGTCCGTTGTTTCTTTCCTGATCTGTTCCGTTTTTTGCGGAACAGATCTGGACCAGTTCTGTACCCATTCATTTTCAATGGGTCCTAAAAAAAACGGACCGCTCAATGTCAGATTTTATTTTTCATGACCCATTGAAAATGAATGGGTACAGAACTGGTCCAGATCTGTTCCGCAAAAAAACGGAACAGATCAGGAAAGAAACAACGGACGTGTGAATGGACCCTAACTACTGTACCGTTGAGCAGTGACATTACCTGCATGCCTGTATACATTCTTCTCTGGGCGATATCAGTATTACAACAGTTTATTATGGAGCAGGCAATAGATCGTTTACCCTTCACACAACATCTAGTGTCACTGTACGAAGAACGTGTTGAGGATATTAACGTCAACCACACACAGGTGAATACTCCCTCAATTACATGGACATTACCTGAACACATGACATCATGCACTGACAAAATGGTCACTTTCCCGACTTCTCACACGCACAAATCCTACCCCATCCGAGTGATAAAATCTACAAACCTTGTCCCATTATAGGCCATAATGAAATCACTTCTGTCATCTCAAATATGACTAATGTGGGGGCAAAAAGCATGCCTAGGATTGGTTAGCACTGAATGGGAATTTGCTGATGTTTTTCCCACCACTCCATCAAGTCCAAGCCCATTTTTGTTTTTTCCTCCTCACATTCCAAGAGGCATAACTTTTTCCATGTTCCATTCACATAGCCATATTTGGGCTTATTTTTGGCAGGACGAGTTGATTTTTTTTAAAATAACCATTTTATTTATCCTGTTTTGTATTGGAAAAGGGGTTAAATGACAGGGTTCGGCATGATCGCCATTCCTCGTCACTGTGGCTGGGGGTCTGCTGTAATATAGAGCTGGCACCCGCTGCGTATGGAGCAGGCTTACTGCAGCAGCCTGATTTTATACAATTGCGGGTGCATTATGCCGTACATGTAGGGTAAAGGGTTAAGGAAGATGAGAGGACATTGGCTTTTTAAATAATAGAGCAGCAGTTTTCCACCATGTGATGGACATGTCCATTTACAGCAATCTAAAGTGAGACCTCTGAATATGTAGATAGATTTTATTCACGTATATATGTATTTTTATTTTGTATTTTTTTTAGGTAAGGAAAAAGATGTTGAATAAGTTCCAGGAGGAAGCAAAAGCCCCTCTGTCAAAGCTGATCAGTTCATTGGCTGGGAAGGTAAATCTGGAGAATCTTTTATACCTGAATCTTTTGGAACTGTCCTCATTTGCCACATTTAGTTTGTTTTTCAAATCTGTATCTTTCATAAATTATTTTACAAGCATTGCGATCCTTTTTAAATGTGGTTATCCATTTTAGAAAACCCATTTTCATATAGACTATTATGGAATTCTGGGTTAATAGTCGGAGGAAGGTGGGGGTGCCCTGTTCAGGATCCTCATTTCTTGGCCAAAGTTGAGAGCAGTTAGAATGAGCAACTCTGGCTCTGGAGGACCCGTCCTGCATTACACAGACAGCCCATTGATTTGTATGGGCACTGTTCAATGCTTTTCCTGTGGTAGTGCGGCAGAGAACCACTGCCAGGTTTTCCCACCTCGGCTCACTGGGAGACACTTTGTGATCCATTTATTGTTAAGGAACCCTTCAAGGAAGTATGGATTGTCCACATAACAGTGGTAGCCAGGCTTGGACTGGCCCACAACAGTACATGGGAATCCCCCGGTGGGCCTCTAGTCTCCCACCCCTGCACAAGTGGCACATAACACAGTAGACTTACTGCACTACATTCATATATTCAATGTACAGCACCTCAACCAGCCTATGTTCATATAAATACATTTGTTAAATTATTTATTATATTCAAATGTATCTGTACGGTGGGCCCCAAAATAAATGTAACTGGTGGGCCCTAGGTACCCCAGTCAGACACTGGACTGGTAGCAATAGAAAAAAAATGAATTGCCTTATTGCAGTATGATACAAATCTGTGTACTACAGTCCAATTGGCAAGCTTTTCAGGTAACTTTGAATGTAATGCTAATAAAATCCCTCCTTTTTCAGAATCTTTTTTTTCCCCTCAAACTGTCTAGCAGTGTGTAGTCAGGATCCCACTAACGGACTCCAGACTGTCACTAACAACTGCTACAAATGCCATTGGCTTACTAGACAGTCGTCTAGCAAGTGACTGCTCCTGTTGATGGTTAGTATCTCTGCCACTCTGCAGCAGTACAGGTAGCCCACATTGATAATGCCCCATGTCCCTGTATTGCGCAGAAGAAACCTCTTTTGTTTAACCCCATTTTGACTGCCCAACGTGAAATTAATGTCAGTCATTTACAAATGGGCACCTGTTTGAGAGTGCAAAAACGCCCATACTATTAAAATATAGAAATAGTTATCCCATATGGTGAAACGGAGAAAAATCAAAATGGCCAATGTGCTGTTTTTTTCCGTTACTTTATCTCCCACAAAAAGTGATCAAAAACTCATACACACCCCAGAATGGTATCCCTGAAAAGTACAGATCAACCCACAAAAAATTAGCCCCACACAGCTCTGAACAATGATTTTTTTTTCCAAAGTTTTTTTTAAAAAAAAATACAGTTTTAAATGTAAGAAAAACTATATACTATGTGGTATCATTGTAATCATAATGACCCGAAGAATAAAAGTAACAGCTCAGTTTTACCACATAGGAAACTGTGTAAAAAAAACAAAAAAAAAAAACTATAAAGCTGTGGCGGAATGGAGTTTTTTCTCGCCCATTTTCCTTGGGGGACACAGACCTTGGGTATAGCTCAGCTCCCTAGGAGGCGTGACACTAAGTAAAACTGTTAAGCCCCTCCTCCATCAGCTATACCCTCAGCCTGGAGATAGAGGCTACCAGTTTTAGCTTAGTGTCCAAGGAGGCAAGACACTCCCTGCTACTGCAGGGCTGTTTTCTCCTTGTTATTTTTACTTTTTCTTCTAATTTTGTTATTTTATTTTTTCCTAGGGATACCAGAGACGCATTAGACCTCTCTGCTCTCCCGGGGTTGAGCTGCGCCAGTGCCAACTTATCTGCACTGCTGCCTCCCCCACAGAAGCAATAGGAGGATCTGGGCAGCAATGGCTCCCCTACATCCCGCCAGCTAGGGGGTCGCCCGCACGCCAAGCCCCTCTTCCAGCTTCCTGCCACTGCGGTGCCAGTGGCTGAAGGGGCGACCCTGCTGGAAAGGACTGAGGGTGAAGACGTCGGACGGTGAGATGGCTATTCCAGCCCATACCCCGTCCCTATCTGCAGCATCTACCCCTCTGGGTAAGGGGGGCACCCGTGGTCGCTCATTCTGAGCGCTCATCTGCAGGACAATGCAGCACAGCAGCATCCTCAGCACCCCCACGCCGTTCCCCCCCCCCACGCTGCTATCTTTCTCCCCCCCCTCCCCCTCATTCGGGGCTGACTCCATTTTTCTCTTCTCTCTCTCCCCCTTCCCGCCAAGAACGGGGGGCGGGGCTTAGCGGTCCCGGCAGGGGGCGGGGCTTACGCGCGCATCATTTTGGGGGCGGAGCTACGTTCTCCTTCACAGGAGACATTTCAAGCGCTGGAGGGGGCGGAGCTTGTTCCCCGCGCTTTCTGCTGAGGTTTCCCGCGCTTCCTCACTCCTGACAGGAAGCTGGGACACGGTGGGGGACTCTAACCTCCTGTGTACATCGCTCGGCTTCTGTGGGCGCTCTCTGCTGCTCTCTGCTGCTCACTGCTGTTCACTGCTTCTCTGCTGCTGCTGATCTGGGCCATCTCCTGACGTTCTTCTGAGGCACTGGTAGGACAGTTAACCCTCTCCTAACCCTCCTGGTCATAGCTGCTATAACCCTTTGTGGTCTCTATATTAGAGTACAACCACACTTCAGCATGTCAGATCCCACAGGTGCCCCCAAACCCTGGTACCATGCCTGTACCGCCTGTAAGGAACTTTTTCCGCGTGGGCAATCTGAGCCGCATTGCCTTGCATGTCAGGCCCCGGTGCAGGGCCCGCTTCCCGCTGCGCCCCCCGGTGCCTCTGAACCCCCTGACTGGGCTAGGTCTCTGTCTCAGGCGGTGGAAAGCCTTACACACGTAGTGGGCCGTCTCGTGGATAGACCGCCTCTCCCGCAGGCTGCCACAATCCCTGTCGCACCCGCTGGGACTACCGTTTCTGCCGCCCCCACTGGTTCCCTGCCTCCCAGCGAATCTTCCAGGGCCCGGCATACTCAGAAACGTTCAAGGGTTGAGCGCACATCTTCTCCAGATGCTTCGCTCTCTCCGCCATGCGTGCGAGCTCAGTCAAGTCTATCCTCTCAAAGGGATACGCTTTCTGAGGGAGAACTGGCGGATTCGGACGTGGACATGGACTCAGAGCTTCCGTCCAAATTGGCGTCCGCGGTGGGGCATCTTGTCACTAGCATCCGTGATACCTTTCAGCTACACGATGACCCCCCCCAGCTCTGAACAGGCCGGCGTGTCCTTTCTCCGCCCCAAACAGGCCTCCAAGGTTTTTCCCATACACGCTGATTTTTCTTCTGTGGTATCCAAGGCTTGGACTCGGCCTAACGTCCGCTTTATTACACCCAAAAAGCTGGACATTTGTTATCCCTTTCCAGCGGATTCTGTGACCACGTGGACATCCCCGCCTAAGGTTGATCCTCCCGTGGCTCGCCTGTCCAAAAGCACTACTATTCCTGTACAGGACGGATCTTCCCTCCAGTCTGTTGAGGACCGTCGTACGGAATCCCTCTCCAAGGCCATATTTACTGCCTCTGGTTCGGCCCTTAGACCGGTCTTTGCCTCCGCCTGGGTTGGCAAAGCGGTCTCTGAATGGGGTTGCAACTGGAACGGGAGTTAGGTTCGGACGTCCCTGTTCAGGACCTCCGTTCCTTAGCCCAACTAATTGTTCAGGCCGGAAAATTCGTCTGTGAGGCCTCCCTTGATGCGGGTGCCCTCATTGCCCGTTCCTCTGCCCTGGCAGTTTCTGTCAGGAGGGAACTCTGGCTGAAGGTTTGGGCGGCGGACGCCGCTTCCAAACGCTCTTTGGCCGGCCTACCATTCACGGGTTCCCGCCTGTTCGGAACCCGTCTGGACGAACTTATATCAGAGGCCACGGGTGGGAAGAGTACTCACCTCCCCCAGTCCAGGCCAATGGGCGCCCCCCGTGGTCGCGCTGGTTCGTCCCGTTTTCGGTCCTTTCGCAAGCCCACCGGGTCTAGACCCGCGGCCAGTTCTTCTTCCTCTGGCCCAGCCCAGGATAGACGCAAGAAGCCGTTTTTTCGGACGCAACCTACCTGGCGCAAGTCCCAGCCTGCACGGGCTCCCACAGGCCAGCAGCCCTCTGCCTGAAGGTGCGCCCCCACCCACCCGGGTGGGGGGCCGCCTTCTCCTATTCAGGAACGTATGGCGGGCCCACATCTCAGACGCATGGGCGCTCGAGATTGTATCTTGCGGATACAAAATCGAATTTGCGTCCATTCCGCCAGACCGTTTCTTCCGATCCCGTCCTCCGCGAGATCCCGTACGAGTGGCCGCCTTCTTCGCGGCCATTCACTCTCTAATGGACAAGGGTGTCGTCGCCCCCGTGCCTCCGACGGAAAGGTTCAGGGGGTTCTACTCGAACCTCTTTGTGGTTCCCAAGAAGGAAGGCTCAGTGCGTCCGATCTTGGACCTAAAACGCCTGAACCGTTTTCTCTGACTGCAGAGATTCTGGATGGAGTCTCTCAGGTCCGCAGTGGCCTCCCTGGAAAGAGGGGATTTCATGGCCTCAATCAACATTCAGGATGCATACCTCCACGTTCCGGTTGCTCCATGTCATCACCGCTTCCTGCGCTTCGCGGTGGGGGACGATCACTTCCAATTCGTCGCTCTTCCCTTTGGTCTGGCGACGGCTCCTCGAGTGTTCACCAAGGTCCTGGCCCCTGTCTTGGCCCTTCTACGTTCAAGAAGTGTTTTTCTTCTCCCATACTTGGACGATATCCTGGTCAAGGCACCCTCCTTCTCTCAGACATCCCGCAGTGTGGAACTCACTCTGGAGACCCTGACGCGGTTCGGTTGGATTATCAACCACCCCAAATCTTCCCTTACCCCCTCCAGACGGCTGATCTTCCTGGGGATGCTCCTGGATACAGAGTTGGCGGAGGTCCGCCTTCCGTCGGACAAGCGTCTGGCCCTTCGCGGGTCGGTTCGCAGTCTCCTCCGTCATCACCGCCCTTCCCTTTCGAAGTGGTGCCGTTCGCACAATTCCGATCCCGCACCTTTCAGAGGGCAATTCTGTCGGCCTGGGACAAATCACCGAGGAGTCTGGACAGGACCTTTCTTCTGCCTCCCCTGGCTCGGGCTTCCCTCGGCTGGTGGTTGCATATCCCTCTAAGGGGGAAGTCCTTCCTTCCACTGAACTGGCTGGTGATTACCACAGATGCCAGCTTACGGGGGTGGGGGGGGGTTTTCCCTCCCCGGTCCGTCCAGGGCGTTTGGTCTCTATCGGAGTCCAGACTTCCAATCAATATTCTGGAACTGAGGGCGATTCTTCTGTCCCTCAGACACTGGACCCATCTGCTGAGGGGCCACCCTGTTCGGATCCAATCGGACAATGCCACGGCTGTGGCATACATAAACCATCAGGGAGGCACTCGCAGCGCTGCAGCGATGCAAGAGGTGACCCTCATTCTCCTCTGGGCGGAGACGCACGTGCCGGCCTTATCTGCGATTTACATCCCGGGGGTGGATAACTGGGCGGCGGATTTCCTCAGCCGGTCCACCATCGACCCGGGAGAATGGTCCCTGCACCCAGAGGTGTTCGAAGCCCTTTGTCTTCGCTGGGGTCGCCCCGACGTGGACCTCATGGCCTCCAAATTCAACCACAAGGTCCCCCTATACCTGGCCAGGGCACGGGACCCGAAGGCATACGGCGCCGACGCGCTCGTCCTTCCGTGGCGCGAATTCTCCCTTCTGTACGTCTTTCCTCCTTTTCCCCTCCTGCCACGGGTTCTTCGGAGGATCGCGGCAGAGGGCGTCCCCGCGATTCTAATCGCCCCGGATTGGCCCCGCCGGTCTTGGTACGCCGACCTAATGTTGCTGTTGGCAGACGCACCGTGGCCACTGCCCTCCAGGGAAGACCTTCTCTCTCAGGGACCGATCTTCCACGAGCATTTAGGCTCGCTACGTTTGACGGCGTGGCTATTGAGACCGCCGTCTTAACGCGACGGGGTTTCTCCGCGGACGTAGTCCGCACCATGATCCGGGCTCGTAAGCCCGTATCCTCTAGGATCTGCTATCGGGTTTGGAGGTCCTATCTGGGGTTCTGTGAGTCCCGGAGCATCCCACCTCTCCGGTTTTCTCTTCCCACAATCCTGTCCTTCCTCCAGTCGGGTCTGGACCTGGGGCTGTGCCTCAGTTCTCTGAAGGGTCAGATTTCGGCGCTGTCTATTCTTCTCCAGCGTCCCCTGGCCCCTCTAGGGCCAATTAAGACCTTTTACAAGGGGTGGCTCACTCTGTTCCGCTGTACCGCCCTCCAGTTCCTTCCTGGGACCTGAATGTGGTGCTCTCGGCGCTCCAATCAGCCCCCTTCGAGCCTTTACGGGAGGTCTCCCTTCGCCTTCTGTCCTGCAAGGTCATCTTTCTTGTGGCCGTCACGTCTCTCCGACGGGTGTCGGAGTTAGCGGCTCTTTCTTGCTCCGAGCCTTTCCTGGTCTTCCACCAGGATAAGGTTGTGCTTTGGCCTGTCCCGACTTTCCTGCCAAAGGTGGTCTCCGCCTTTCACATCAATGAGGACATCGTCCTTCCGTCGCTCTGTCCCTCTCCTTCCCACCCCAGAGAACGGGAACTGCACCGTCTGGATGTGGTCAGGGCGTTGAGGATTTACTTGGAGGTCACCGGGTCCTTTCGGCGCACGGACTCCCTGTTTGTGGTTCCGGAGGGTTCGCGCAAAGGGTTGGCGGTCTCCAAGGTGGCTATTGCCCGTTTCATTAAGCTGGCGGTGTCTGAGGCTTATCGAGCCAAGGGCAGACCTCCGCCTTTCGGCGTCACTGCTCATTCCACCAGAGCAGTCGGAGCTTCCTGGGCGCAGAGGCATCGGGCCTCGGCTGAACAGTTGTGCAAAGCAGCCACTTGGTCCTCTCTGCACACTTTCACAAAGTTCTATAGGGTGCATACGCATGCATCAGCGGATGCTGCTTTGGGCCGCCTGGTTTTGCAGGCAGCGGTTTCCTGATGCTCTGGTGGTGTTCCGCCTTGGGTTTGTGGCCCCTCCCTTCTTGGACTGCTCTTGAACGTCCCAAGGTCTGTGTCCCCCAAGGAAAATGGGCGAGAAAAGGAGATTTTTGTATAACTTACCAGTTAAATCTCTTTCTCGCTCTTCCTTGGGGGACACAGCACCCACCCTTCTGTGTTTGGTTACAGGGTTATGGTCTGGCGCCCCGTTGGGTTGCTGGCTGGTTGTTTCCGTTATTGGTTGTTATCCTTTCACTACTTGGACACGCAACTGGTAGCCTCTATCTCCAGGCTGAGGGTATAGCTGATGGAGGAGGGGCTTAACAGTTTTACTTAGTGTCACGCCTCCTAGGGAGCTGAGCTATACCCAAGGTCTGTGTCCCCCAAGGAAGAGCGAGAAAGAGATTTAACTGGTAAGTTATACAAAAATCTCCTTTTTTTTTTTTATAACTCCACTCCATTTGGATTTTTTTTTTTCCCCGGCTTCCCACCAGATTTTATGCAATTCTAAATGGTGCCATTAGAAAGCGCATCTTGTCCCACAAAAATCAAGCCCTCATACAGCTATGTGAATGAAAAAAATAAGAAAGTTGTGGCTTTGGGAGGCCTAGGAGTGAAAAAATGGAAAACCACCAGGTTTTAAAAGGGTTAAATGGAACATGTCACGAATGTGGTGTTTTAGCTCTGGGCAGGAGGAGATGAACAGATCGATATATGGTTTTGTGTAAAAATGTTCCGTATAACATGTAGTTTTTGCATTTATATTCCTGCTCGTTCCGGGCTTTGAAGTCCTGGAGGCGGTTCGATCAGTGATTGACAGCCTGCCCTCTGTGACTGTGTATGCAGAGATAGCTGTCAATCACTGATAGCACCGCCTCCTTGCTGTCAAAGCCCAGAACGAGCAGGAATATAAATGTTTATATTACAAGTTATACTGAATCTTTTCCCATAAACTGTACATCAATCTGCTCAGCTCCTCCTGCTCTATAACCTGCTGCTTTCAGCTCAGACACCATGTTCAACATGACAGCTTCCCTTTAATAGTGTGTTTGATAGATGCTTTCCTAGTTGTCAAAATAACATATTTTACAACTGAATAGAATGCAATTTTTGTTTTTTTGTTTTTTCCCATAAAGTTACAATTGTGTTTGCTATTACAGAGTATCGAAGAATTTCTTTCTTGCCTGGATGCAGCAGCCGATGCATGTAGCATTTTAGTTAAAAAAGGTGATAAGAAGAAAGAGAGGTACATACAGTTTTTTTTTCATCGTACTTTAATTTGCTGTAGGGTGGTGTTAGGTTTCTTCATCGCAGAAAAGAATGGAATGGAAGGTTTACATAGACTAAAATTTCCCATTGTTATTTTAAATATAGATAAGTCCAAAATTCAGCTTTTCTGATACAGAGCTCTAAATCCTTTAAATAGAAATAGAACTGAAAGGTATTGTCTGACATAATTAAACCATTGATGGCAGGCAGTAGTGTGTTAGAAAATAGAAATCCAGGTCTGAGTAGTCCCAGTATACAGTAAACACCCTCTAGTGGCTTCTGCAGATATTTTATAACTTACAGGAGTTTTCCTGTCCTTTTTTTAAATCATTGACCTATCCTCAGTATTTGTGATGGTCCGACACCTCCACAGATCAGCTGTTCTGCACTAGCTCCAGCATGGCAAGAACTACCGAGCTGTCCACTGTGTGTGGTTGTAGCACTGCTTCCATTGACGTGAATGGGAGCAGCACTGCAGGAGTTACCAGCTCTATCCACTTCACACATTGGATGGAGCTGCACTTCAGATACCGGTGCTACTGCAAACGATAACCTAGCACACCACGCCAGTCAAGCTGGTGCCTGCTACAACTGTGTAAATTTGTTAAATTTGCCTTGGAGCTTAACCAGTTCACTGACACATTAAATTACAACTGCTGCTGTATTTTCTTTGTTTTCAGGCAAGTTTTGTTTCAGCACAGGCAAGCCCTTATAGAGCAGCTTAAAGTCACAGAAGATGCAGCGCTGGTTCTGCATCTGACGTCCGTTCTATTGTTTCAGTTGACTACACATTGTATGCTTCATGCACCAGGAAGATGTGTCCCACAGATAATTTCATTCCTAAGCACAAAGATCCCTGAGGTATTGTCATACATGAACCTTTTTGTCTTCGTTACACAGTAGCACAATAAATCATGATCTACCCCGAGCACCGCACACAACGCAGGATTTCAGTTCCTGCTCCTGTGCTCTATCAGGAGCAGGTCGGGTCCTTAACTGTGGGGGAGCTGAGGAGAAGGCACAAGCACTGATAAACCACTTCTGCCTTCTCCTCAGCTCCCCTGCTCTCACTGACAGTTAGGGACCCGACCTGCTCCTGCTTCTTCTCAGATAGGAGCGCTATGCAGTTTGGACCCGGCGATCACATGATTGGCGGTCATCTCGGAGGCAGAGGAGCGCGGAGCTGTAGTGTCAGTAGACTCTGCTCAGCTTTGTCTTGTACAAAACTCCCACAGCAGGTTGGTTTCCCCTGTAACTTGGGCTCCTTTTTGGAAGTCGTGCAAAAAAAAAAGTCTGTGACCTCTAGGGGACAAATTAAGGTAGGTGGAAAAAATATATAAAAAAAAAAAGTTTAATTATAAAAAAAATAAAAATAACGAACACCATAAAATAAGAAATATAATAAAATACAAATAAAAAAAAAGTTCTCTGGGGACATGTGGCAAAATAGATGAAATTTTGAAAAAATAAAGAAATAAAATATAGAAAAGAAAAAAAAAAACTGCGAAATAAGAGTGTTCACTGTCCTGCAACAGTCTTTTCATGACCTCTTGGGAGACGTTATTTGGCAAAAAAATTATTTAAAAAATAGAAAATTATAAAAAAAATAATAATAAAATACAAGTAATAAAATAAAAAGGAAAGTGCAAAATAAGAGTGTTCACTGTCCTCCAAAAGTCTTTTTATGACCTCTTGGGGGGGCGTGTTATGTAGCAATTTTTAACATATATATATATATATATATATATATATATATATATATATATATATATATATATATATATATATATATATAATAAAGAATTCCGCAGCACATCCAAATCGTAAAAAAGTAGAAAAAGGCTTTATTCACCAGACATGCGACGTTTCAATCCTCTCAATGGGATTTTTCTCAAGCAGTGACAGTGGGCAGGGCAGTGCAGTGTACATATTTAAGCAACTTCACATCATTAAACAATCAACAAATTAAGTACATTCATTAGAGACAATATATTCAAAAATATTAATACAAACAGTATTATCAGTATGCTGGTACGATCACATCCTGTCTCAGATCTGAATATAGTGATATAGTGTCGATCCTTCTCATGACAGTTTCAGCATAACCATACATAATACAAAATACTCTAATTGTGACAATCATCAACACAGGTGTAGGTCTTCTTCAAAACCCAAAGTGTACAGGTGTACCTTCAGTGAAGTGATGAGCTGGGTCGCAGGAGCGCACAATGGGGTCAATACACGTGGGTCCCGGCGTCTCTGGCATTACATTGCGCATGTCAAAGGACCTTCCTGAATACTCAGATCACATGATCACCCATTCAGACCGATCATTAGAATGCGCATGTCCAAGGACCTTAGAACATGTGATCGCACCTCCGATCATGTGCTTAGATATATCACATCGTCAGAAGGGCAATGTAAGATTCCAAATGCTCCACATACCATATCTGGAGCATTGTAGTTTTACTAAAATACCTCACACATATCAAAATGTAAAATCATCGAGATAAAAACTGTAGATATACGTATGAAGCTTGACATAATACACAGGCTTGCAACGGCTCTAAGTAGAGTCCCATTGTGATCCGCACGGTACCAGTTCACATGTGAAAAAGAAGGCAAATGGGTCAATGATCAATCTGAGAGATAAAGGTGACTGTATAGACGGAAGTACCGTTACTATAAAGAGAAGAAAGGATATATGTAATGTGCGGTAGTACCGCCACTTTTCTTATTTAATGTTGGACTCAACATGGTTATTATCAAATGGCCCCCTAGTCTAAACGAGGAGTTCAGCTCATGTGGCTCATACTGTCATCATAGAGCCACAGGCTAAAGTATCCCCCCTGTACATCGGATACCATTCCTGGAAATCCAACATAGCAGACTCGGGATCATCCTCTGGATTCCAGGGGCAAATTTATAAAGGTCCATTTAAGTGTGCTGCCCACACTTCTTTATCTATCTATATATATCTATATATCTATATATCTATCCAAAAAATAATAATTTATAAAGATCAAAATAAAAGTGTCAGTGTCCCGTCCCCTCCCCCAATGGTCTTTTTATGAACTCTTTGGGTACATATTATGTAGCAGAAATATATTAAAAATTAAGTTAAAAAATGTTATAATAAAATGCATAAAAGAAAAAAACACCCACACCAAACAAAACCATCAGCATTATCACCTCATTCACTTGAAACTATACATATTCTATAACAAAACGACCGACACAAAATGGGGAAACAGTTAGTTATAATAATTTATTTTGGAATCAGTTTGCATATTTAAAGAATAAGGAACTATAGTTTGTAAAAAAAAAAGACTTAAAAAAAAAAAAATTTTTGTTCAGCAGTTTCCAACAAATAAAGCCAAAAAATAAATTATAAAGCCCTTTGTGTCACGTGAAAAATTGTTGCAAAAATTATTTTGGTACTCCAACAAATAAAGTTTGAACCACCATGTGCACTAAATCACAAAAAGTGTCCGGTCATTAAAATGTTAACCAATCAGCGATTTCCCCGCTAGTAAGGTAAAGTGCTCACTGGTTATTGCAAGGTGCCTGTAACTGGATTGGCAGGAGGTGGTAATAACCAGTGAGCACTGTCCTCTGCATTGAAGGAAAGCTCTGATTTATTAATAGGAGGCTGGATAGAAGGAAATGTCACAATTTTTCTTTTTTTTTTTTCCAGTAATAATGATTTTCTTTAACAAGTTCCTGCAGCATGGCTCCTGAAATAGAAGATTCATACTTACCTGCTCCACGCCGCTTCAGTCCTCTGCACTGCCCCTGCTGCCTACACCGGGCAGTGCATGGGCATGGTCACACCGCACCAGTTAAAGGGGTTCTGCACTTTCATTTAACTGATGATCTATCCTCTGGATAGATCATCAGCTTCTGATCGGCGGGGGTCCGACACCCGGGACCCCTGCCGATCAGCTGTTTGAGAAGGCAGCGGCGCTCCAGCAGCGCCGCGGCCTTCTCACTGTTTACCGCCGGGCCGCCCGCCCACTGACGTCACGACTTGTATCAACTAGAGTGGGCGCGGCTAAGCTCCATTCAAGTGAACAGAGCTTAGCCGCGCCCACTCTAGTTGATACAAGTCGTGACGTCAGTGGGCGGGCGGCCCGGCGGTAAACAGTGAGAAGGCCGCGGCGCTGCTGGAACGCCGCTGCCTTCTCAAACAGCTGATCGGCGGGGGTCCCGGGTGTCGGACCCCCGCCGATCAGAAGCTGATGATCTATCCAGAGGATAGATCATCAGTTAAATAAAAGTGAAGAACCCCTTTAATGATTGGCTTCAGTGTTGACATGCTTCTTTTTGCCACATCACCTCTGAAGCCAGTCATTGGCTGGAGCAGTACATGTGACCATGCCCAGAGCCAGCCGGATGTAAACAGCGCTTGGACTGGAAGATGTAGGCAGTAGGGGCAGTGCAGAGGACCGGGAGCAGGTACTTATAACTTTTTGGGAGGCCATGCTGCAGGAACTTGTTAAAAAAAATAATTTTTACTGGGAAATCCCTTTAAGCCTCTAATACACTGCATGACATGCGGGACAATTACTGGGAACATGTGTTTATAGGAGCTCTCATTCCTGATATCTGGCCTGTATAATCGTGCTGCTGATCAGCCGATAAACAAGGAATCACTCATTTGTCGGCTGATTTATATATGTTATTAGGATGAAAGATGTACAATTATTGTCAGTACATCTCCCTGTGTAATCAGGGATGTGCTATCGATACTCAATATAACTAAATGAAGGAGGAATGACTGTGGTAGTGATCATTCCTCCCCAGTCACTTTGCATTGGCTTGTGTAATAGGCCGATTCAAGTGAGCGCCAATACTTTTATTTTATTTTATTTGCTGCCCCTTGAAATAGGGCGATGTGACAATGCAGCCCTCCGACCAAAATAGGTTGTGCACCCTTGAGTTAAAGGGATTGTCTCATGAAGACAACCCCTATCCTGACGTGAGATACCCCTATGTCTTTATGAGCCACATTCAAAAGGTGGCCTGTATGTGAGGCTCACATTCTGGTAGATGCAAGCCATCTTTTTATTACAAAGACAGGCATTCATCTGAGTAGCCGCCATCATATACTACTTATTTTTCCCTGCAGCAGTTTAAATCATAGAATGCATACTGGGGGTTGTCTCTCGGACAGACACCATTTTGTAAGTGACAAGCAAGTGTCCATTATATTCCATAACAATTGCAGGGG
This sequence comes from Bufo gargarizans, assembly GCF_014858855.1. Lineage (NCBI taxonomy): Eukaryota > Metazoa > Chordata > Amphibia > Anura > Bufonidae > Bufo > Bufo gargarizans. The sequence continues at coordinate 262,757,199 of NC_058083.1, forward strand.
GAAATACCTTTCTGGCCATGGCTACCGTTGTCACATTTTGAAAAGAAGTGTCTGAGACCTATTCATTTAACCCCTTCCTGACACATGACGTTCTAGTACATCATGGCGGCAGGTGACTTGATGCAATTTGACGTACTATTACGTCATGGTGATTGGGCGGGCACCGAAACATTGCACGCGCGCTCGATCACTGCAGGGGCCCGGCAGTCACTGATAGCTGAGCCCATGCTGTGATCCGCTTTTACAGCGATGCTGGCGGATTAACCCCTTCTATGCTGACCGCGGCATAGAAAGTGTTTGCAGTCAGTGAGTAATCCCATCGGGTCCCCGCTTTGCGGTGACGGGGACCCAATGGGTGAGAAGGCAGCCTGATGCCTTGCTGAGGCATCAGGACCTGCCTTCTACAGAAACTAAGGAGATCCATCTCCTAAGCAACTGTCAGTATATTACTCAGTGTAATACACTAACAGGCAATGAATTACAATACAGATGTATTGTAATGCATTGCAGAGGGGATCAGACCCCCAAAAGTTAAAGTCCCAGAGTGGGACAGAAATAAAGTGATAAAAAAAAAAATTATATATATATATATCACACACACACACACATATATATACACGCTGTATAAGACTTTTTTTATACTAATTTCATCATGATGTTGTTTTTCTTTTACTTAGGAACAGTACAGCTTGTTGGTTAAGTACCAAAGCCTTGTGGTGAAACAGTTAATAGGTCAGACAAAGCAGAAGGATGGTGATGATGTAGACATGACTGGAGATGTAGCGGATGAATCTGGAAAAGCTTCAGATAGTATTAGAAAAGAACTTCAAGACCTGTCTGCTGCAATCAAAGATCTTGTTCTTCGACCCAGAAAGTCCTCAGCATCAGAAGAGTAACCAGACTGATTGAATCATTTTTAGACCTAAAAGCTTTATTTCTGCTAAGCTCCAATGAACACTTATCAGATTGTTTTAATGACAGCAAATGGGAATCTAAAGAAATAAATGCTATGTTGGGGAAAAATCTACCTGTAATTAAATACAACAATAAGAATATATGCCACCCTCTTTGCAGAGCGGGTCTGTGCAGTTTTGTATGTCCAACGAAACATTACAAAATCGTTTTAACAGATGCTCCAGCAAGAAATTAACCCCTTAATAGTTTTGCCAGTACTGTGCTTGGGCTTTGAGAAATGATACTAACAGTTCCTCAGAGCTCAGGCAGTAGGGGTGGGTGGTGGGGGGAGCTAATTTAACCAGCAGGTTTCAGCTTTTTTCAATCCTGATCCGAATTTTAACAGCTATACTTCCTAATTTATAGAGGATAATGCTGCCCTTCTGGTTTTGTCTCTTTAAGCCTAGTCTGTCAGCTTTCAAACAATATGTATATGACGCAATATAATTTTCTTTGGTGGTAGACAATTTTATATGCTAGTGCAGTCTGCTGTGCAGGAAGCTGGCCAAATAGTGGCTTAAAGTATTCTGTGGAGTGAGCCTTATAGATACGTTTGATGTATATCTTGCAATCTTTTCATGGCGTATACACCAAACAGTGCTCAGATGCAGTGTGCACAGAGCCTTATACTGGAATCAACCCTGGAACACATACAATAGGTATACTGTATGCTAAATAATCCTCAGCACTGTTTGGCAACCTGTGGCTCTAAAGCTATTGCAAAACTACAATTAGCATGTTTTGCAACAGGTGGAGACCCTTGACTTCAGCAGGCTCGGATTTGGAGGTTTGTAACAGTCGGAGAGTCACAGGTTGGTTAATACTTCTTTCTCTACAACATATAGTTTGAAAGAAGCACATACTGACACTGACGAGTTTGAAGGAACTGCCCGACAGTAGTATTAATTAGTACTGCTATATACTTATCTGGAAAATTCTAGCCAATGCTACCCAAAGTTGAGTTTAAAATTTGAATAATTTTGTATAATTTGTCAGTTTGAAATGACACTTAATCCAAAAGGTTAATTTCAAACTAGGGCTTTCTAGGATCTCTCTGCATTCCGGCACTACATACCATGCAGCAGTTTTCGTCTGGCCAATTCTCGGCATACTTGACACGTTTCGGCCGGATCTCGGCCGGTCTCAATTATATTTAATGGGCCCAGCGGGTATCGGGTAGCATCTGGCAACGTCTGATCCAGACATTCCCGGCATGCTGCTCCCTACCGGTACAGCCTGCCGAAGATGTCTAATGCTAAAGTGAAACTAGCATAATAAGCTACCATTGCCATTTATTGACTACTTATTACTACAGATTGAAAAGTGCTTGCTTGACTTTACCAAGCATCATATTTCATTTAACTATCTCTAAGAGATGTTTTCTTTAATTTAGAAAATATTCGTATAAAATATATTCTCAAATTAAAGAAATTTTATTCTGTTGTCCCTTCAACCCATTTAGTAGAACATGATTACAAAAATAAGTACTAAATACATGTTCTGTATTTTATTTTTGTCTCTTGGCCATGGTCGTTTTTCAATAAATTAAGCTTATATCATCTTTTGATGAATGGAAATACTTTTAGTCACTTGGATTGCAAACACATTAAGATATCGATGCAGTGCTAACAAAAATTAGTCACAATTATAGACAAACTAACTAAACTAATAACACACAAAAAGTTGTACTATTCATGACTTGTATTGAGCACGTAAACATCCACAGTGCAGGAAAAACAACTTGCTGAACCCCTGAACTGAATAATTGTAGACCCCACCCCCTCTAGCAGCAAATATGTATCGTACAACATTGAGGAGGTACAAAACAATAACACACTGAGAAGTTATTGGAATCGAATGAAACTTTATTTGTGTGAATGTAATGATGATATACATCAGTGATTACAATATTCGAACTAGACTTCATAGCCTGTTGGTCCAGCTCTAGCCTGGATACCAGATGAGATACAGTTGAGCATGCAGGCATACAGGTTCCATATAGTTTCCTGCAGTACATTTGCCACCAGATGTTACAGCTGGGCCTGTAGATCCTGCACACTCATAGGTTGATAAAGCTGGCATCCCATCTGGTTCCATATCTGCTTGATTGACAATACATGTGGTGACTTGGTAGTCCAGGGAAGTGTTGCAATCTGGTGGAGACATTTCTAGGGAACCCTTGCTGTGAGAGTGAGCATTATCCGGCTGAAAAATACTAGTTGGAAGCCCTACCACGGGTGGGAACACCTGTGGTTGCAGGATGCCCTGTACTTATTGTTACGTGTGCTCAATGTCCTTCGTATCACTACTAGGGGTGACCGACCGCTTTTGAAGCAGTATGTCACTCCACAGCAAAGGCAGATTTCAAGCGCAAACCACCAGGCCTCCTTACTCTAGTGTTGAATACGAAACCGAACCTGCATTTGTTGCTAAAGACAATGCCATACCCCTCCAGAAGGCAATGGTGGCTGGCTGTCAATAGCAGAACCTGTAATGGGCACCATGTCACCAAATTTCCTTCTGCCAAGCACTTGCATATGGTCCGGGCAAAGAAACAAAGGTGTGTAATGTGGGTTTCGCCTGTGTCTGGTGGACAATTGGGATCAGCTCATGCGTGACATATCAAATGAACTTCTATTGGTGTCTGGGCCTTCTGGAGTCTGTTCACCATGTATCTATGCCTTCACTTAACCACTGCACCCAACACCTCCCAACAGTTAGACTGGTCTAGATGGTGGACAGTTTGTCGAAATGACCATCCTGCTTCTCTCAGTCCATTTATACAGCCCCTCTCAAAATCTGGCAACTGGGCTGTCACGGTAGGTGAGGGAAGGGAAGCAAACCAAATACAATATAAGCAACAAATCACCAGGCTAGGCCCAAAAGCTAGGGAACAGGGAAAGGTCACCACGTGACAATGCCTTAGCCTTTCCCTGACTGCTGACAACATGAGCAAATCCTTAAGGTGGAAGTGCTCATGCGCTGGAACCTAAGCCTAGCTGAAACTATCAAACCCTCAGCTACAGAGCTGGAGATAAGATGACCGATTCCTAGCGCTAGGTGCAGGAACCAGCATCTTTCTGAGGCCTAGCCAGAACACACAACAAAAGAGAAGGACTTAGCCTAAGACGGACAGAGAGCAGGAGATCCACCAAACACCAGCTGAGAACTCCAGAAGCAAATATAAACCGCAAGGGTTATAGTGAGAGGTGGGTATAAATAGCTAATTTGCAGAACCTGTGGGGAGGTGGGATCGTGCCCAAAACCACAACAAAGAGAAACAGAACAATCTGTCAGATAGACTCACGTGCAGCAAGTCTGTCAGATCTTCTCAGGCCTCTCACAGGGCAGGGCGTGACATGGGCAAAATGTATTTGAGTGCTTAGTAAAGGCATGTCTACCAGTTAACTATCTCTCACCAAGTGGTACACTACCCAAAAGTAGCCCATGAGAGCCCTTTTTTTAGGGCAGCTGGGAAGCACTTTTATATCCTCTTGTGCCAAAACCCAGTGTCTAATCGGACCTCACGTGAGCATTTACATTTTGCCCTAGACGTTCTATTTTGGACCATTCCACCCTGCAAAGTTGTTTTAATTCGTCAATATTTCCAGGACGAACCCCATGACAGCACATGGGAGGATGTCCTTCCCCATCTCTGTAGGGACAGGAAGTGAGACAAGTTTAAAAGGTCCCCCCACCCCCATTCACCAGTGTCTTCCTGTCCCTACAGCGATAGGGAATGAGCTCCCATGCAGGGGGACGAAACAAGAATAAAGAAAACATAGTTCCCTTACGTCCTACCAGCAGCACAGATGGCATTAACTGCCACTGTGGACTGGTAGGACAGGCAGAATTTTAATGAGCCCAAGAACCAATAAACGATCTTCAGCTCCCTGAAAGGGAGGAGATCAGCCCACCGTGTTTTTTTCTGTCCTCTGGACAGGTGGACTGGCGTATCGCTCCCTCTCAGGGAGCTGAAGAGTGCTATGGGGCTCTTTTTTTCCTTAAGCTAAAGCATCGCTTTTTTCCTGCTTTCAGTGCCTTTATTTTAGGCCTGATCACTGCGATTTTTGTCGCTGGGGTACCATCGGGGAAGGGGGTGTCCCCTCCCCTCTTCTTTCATCTCAGTATGCGGTGTCCCGTCTCTCCAACCGCATGTGTGTGGCGCTATGGGCGCCACCATCTTCCGGAAGTGACACGCACTGGGTGCGCTACGTCACTTCCGGTTTTCCGGAGCGATGCGGTGAGGTTGTAAAACTCACCATTTCTATTAACTGTCTCCTTATAAAAGACATCCTGGGACCCAGGATTAATCTAGGGAGACATGTAGAACAAGCTGAGCCATTATAGGCTCTGTTATTTTTCTGGGCTAATTACGATCAAGGAACCGCCCAGGGGGCGGGGCTTCCTCCTTTAAAGCACCCAAGAGCCTGTCAGTTAGTGCTCTGGTTGCGTCGCTTTCACAAGTTAGCTCCAGAGTTCCCTTTGCCTTGAGATATTTTTATATTGCTTGGCTTGGGGTTTGTTGTTCCTCTTTTTCACAGCTCTAATTTCTTCTAGTGCTGGTGGGCCCCCTTAAGGTCTTGTTTCTCCACCTCCAGGTATTGTAGGTGTTATGACCTGTTTTTTTCTTTCCAATTACAGACTATGGCTTCCCCTAAGGATCCGGATCAGCGGAAGGCTGGGGCCAAGAGGAAGCATTTGGCGTGTTACGAATGTAACACACCCTTAGATGACGGCTGTCCTTACTCTAGATGTGAGAATTGTCGCACGGCATCCACGGAACCCACGATGCAGGAGATGTTCCAGTGGACAAAGACATACACTACGTGCAGAATTATTAGGCAAATTAGTATTTTGACCACATCATCCTCTTTATGCATGTTGTCTTACTCCAAGCTGTATAGGCTCGAAAGCCTACTACCAATTAAGCATATTAGGTGATGTGCATCTATAGGCAACTTCCTTTCCTTTGGCAAAATGGGTCAAAAGAAGGACTTGACAGGCTCAGAAAAGTCAAAAATAGTGAGATATCTTGCAGAGGGATGCAGCACTCTTAAAATTGCAAAGCTTCTGAAGCGTGATCATCGAACAATCAAGCGTTTCATTCAAAATAGTCAACAGGGTCGCAAGAAGCGTGTGGAAAACCCAAAGCGAAATATAACTGCCCATGAACTGAGAAAAGTCAAGCGTGCAGCTGCCAAGATGCCACTTGCCACCAGTTTGGCCATATTTCAGAGCTGCAACATCACTGGAGTGCCCAAAAGCACAAGGTGTGCAATACTCAGAGACATGGCCAAGGTAAGAAAGGCTGAAAGACGACCACCACTGAACAAGACACACAAGCTGAAACGTCAAGACTGGGCCAAGAAATATCTCAAGACTGATTTTTCTAAGGTTTTATGGACTGATGAAATGAGAGTGAGTCTTGATGGGCCAGATGGCTGGATTGGTAAAGGGCAGAGAGCTCCAGTCCGACTCAGATGCCAGCAAGGTGGAGGTGGAGTACTGGTTTGGGCTGGTATCATCAAAGATGAGCTTGTGGGGCCTTTTTGGGTTGAGGATGGAGTCAAGCTCAACTCCCAGTCCTACTGCCAGTTTCTGGAAGACACCTTCTTCAAGCAGTGGTACAGGAAGAAGTCTGCAAGGTAAGAAAAACATGATTTTCATGCAGGACAATGCTCCATCACACGCGTCCAAGTACTCCACAACGTGGCTGGCAAGAAAGGGTATAAAAGAAGAAAATCTAATGACATGGCCTCCTTGTTCACCTGATCTGAACCCCATTGAGAACCTGTGGTCCATCATCAAATGTGAGATTTACAAGGAGGGAAAACAGTACACCTCTCTGAACAGTGTCTGGGAGGCTGTGGTTGCTGCTGCACGCAATGTTGATGTGAACAGATCAAAACACTGACAGAATCCATGGATGGCAGGCTTTTGAGTGTCCTTGCAAAGAAAGGTGGCTATATTGGTCACTGATTTGTTTTTGTTTTGTTTTTGAATGTCAGAAATGTATATTTGTGAATGTTGAGATGTTATATTGGTTTCACTGGTAAAAATAAATAATTGAAATGGGTATATATTTGTTTTTTGTTAAGTTGCCTAATAATTATGTACAGTAATAGTCACCTGCACCCACAGATATCCCCCTAAAATAGCTAAAACTAAAAACTACTTCCAAAAATATTCAGCTTTTGATTTTAATGAGTTTTTTGGGTTCATTGAGAACATGGTTGTTGTTCAATAATAAAATTATTCCTCAAAAATACAACTTGCCTAATAATTCTGCACTCCCAGTACGTGGATGATTCCATTAAGGGAGTGGTACGGCTGCTTAATGAGAGGCTACCAGGTCCCTCTCAGACTCCCATGGAGGTGGTCGCACCGGTCGAAAGACCTACCCCCTGTTCTGTGGGGTCTTCTTCCGAGGAAGAAGAATTTACTTCTTGCTTTTTCCCTCCAGAAAAGACGCAGAAGTTACTCAAGTCCATCAGGTCGGGGGACCAGGATGTTGACATGGGGGAGTCTTCCGATCCCGCCGGACGGACACAGCGTGTCTTTAGAGCGGATGAGACCCTCCTCTCTGTGATGCGCACAGAGTGGAGAAAGCCTGAGAAAGGTCCAGTACTCGCCAGAAAATTCAAACTTATGTACCCGATGGCTAAACCCTTGGTGGAATCATGGGGTTCCGTTCCCAAGGTGGACATGGCTATAGCCAAGTTGTCCCGGCGCACTCTACTTCCTGCAGACGAACGATCTAGACCGGAGGGCAGAGTGCACCCTTAGAAAGAGTTATGCAGCGGCTGCTGCCTCCGCAACAACTTCAATTGCGGCCACGGAGGTAGCCGCCTATTTACGCTCCAGGCTCAACCAAATCCAGACGGACGTGGATCAGAGCGTATCAAGAGATGACATTCTGGCAGCCTTCAAGTCAGCCAATCTGGCTATGGACTTTCTGGTCGATTCCACCCAGATGCAGTTGAAGCTGGCCGCCAAAACTATGGCCCTAGTTTCAGCTGCCCGCAGGCCACTTTGGCTGAAACCATGGATCGCTGACAACGCGTCCAAGTTCAACCTTTGTGGGCTCCCCTTCGAACCGGATAGGCTGTTCGGGTCCGAATTGGACAAGATAATGGAGGGGCTCTCCGATAAAAAGGGGAAGAGCCTCCCCCAGCAGCCCTTTCGGGGACGCCCCAGACAGGAGAAGAAGCGCGAAGGTCGTCCGGGGCAGCAGTCTAGGCGCAGAGATTGGGGGGGGGGGCCGTCTCGTAAATATTCAAGACGCTCCCGGAAACCCACCAGGGATGCAAAACCCTCCTGACTATGGGCCTCCTCGAGGCTCTTGGATAAGCCCTGCTGCCCCTGCCGTGTCTCCTCTAGATTTTCCCGTACCCCTCCCCCAGATTCCCGTGGGGGGCCGTCTTACCCATTTCAAAGACTCTTGGAGCCGGTTGATTGCAGACCCCTGGGTCCAGGACATAGTTTCCGTCGGGTACCGGGTAGATCTCATCTCTCTCCCCCCAGAGAGATTCATCGCCACACGAAATTTCGGGTCTGCCAAACAAGTGGTCCTAGAATCTTACATTCAGGACTATATCTCCAAGGGAGCCCTAGAGGAGGTGCCGGCAGGGGAGAGGGGTCTAGGGATTTATTCACCAGTGTTCCTGGTTCCCAAAAGGACGGGAGATCTCCGGATGATTATCGACTTGAGATTTCTCAATCGATTTATAAGAAAAACAAGGTTTCGCATGGAAACCATAAGGTCAGTCAGCCATATCCTCAACTCTGGGGACGTCATGGCTACTCTGGACCTCAAGGATGCGTACCTTCACATCCCGATCCATTCTGCGTCCCGGAAACTCCTTAGGATCGCGGTCCAGATTTCAGGGGTCCGCAGGCACTTTCAGTTTGCCGCGCTTCCCTTCGGAATCTCTTCTGCCACCCTTATCTTCACCAAGGTGGTGGTGTCGGTGGTGGCAGCCTTGAGACTTCAAGGACTGACCATTATTCCTTATCTGGACGATTGGCTTTTCAAAGCCTCTTCAGTTCCGGTCCTTACCCACCATCTTCAGATCGCAATTTCCTTTCTCCTCCGCCTGGGCTGGATTATCAACTGGCAGAAGTCGAATGTGAGCCCATCGACTTCAATCCATTATTTAGGATTCGTGGTCGACTCTGTGGAGATGTCCCTCCGGTTGACTCTAGAAAGGAAAACGCGGATTCAGGACCTGGCAAAGGTCCTTTATGTCCCTCGTCGAGTCTCTATCCGGACTCTCATGAAGATGCTGGGGCTCATGTCAGCGGCTGCGGACGCAGTCCCTTGGGCACTATGGCACCTCCGTCCTCTTCAGTCGGAGGTCTTACACTTATGGAACGGCAGCCCTGCGGGGCTAGATTCCCTGTGCTCCCTGTCCGGTCAAACCCGGAATTTCCTCAGATGGTGGTTTCGGCTACCAGCAGGGAAGTCTATGACCCAACCAGCTTGGGTCATATTGACTACAGACGCGTCCCTTGTAGGCTGGGGCGCTCACCTGGATGGATCCCCAATACAGGGATCTTGGTCCCCTCTGGATCGGCGTCTTTCTTCCAATCTTCGCGAGATGCGAGCTATCCGGCTAGCCCTCCTTCACTTCGCCCCTCAGATTCGGGGCAAAGCGGTGAAAGTCCAGTCAGACAATATGAATGCGGTTCTCTATATAAACAAACAGGGAGGCACAAGGTCATTGCCCCTTCTATCAGAGATCGGGGTGATCCTTCGGTGGGCAGAGTTGAACCTTTCCCATTTATCTGCCGTTCATATTCGAGGCTCCCTCAATATGATAGCGGACCGCTTAAGTCGAGGTTTACCGACCATGGAGAGGTCTCTGCATCCGGAGATCTTCAGGCAGCTAGTTCACAGTTGGGGTATGCCAGAGGTGGATCTCATGGCAACCAGGTTCAACGCCAAGGTGCTGAGGTTCTGTTCCCTGTACAGGGAAGACAACCCCCTGGCGATAGATGCTCTGTCGATACCGTGGAGGTTCAGGCTGGCTTACATCTTCCCTCCGTTTTCCATGATACCGAGGGTATTGATGAAAATCCGTCAGGATCAGGCCTTGGTAATAGCCATCATACCGTTTTGGCCCAGGAGATCCTGGTTTACCCAGCTCATTCAGATGAGTCGGGGACAATATTGGAGACTCCCCCCGGAACAGGCCACATTCTCGGGACCCACTCATCAAACGCTTCCTGAAGGGAGCTGAGAGACTAAAGCCTACTATACTGAAACCTATTCCCCAGTGGGATCTTTCAGTAGTGCTCAGGGGGCTAGCATCTCCCCCCTTCGAGCCTTTGGAGGAGGTAGATTTCAAATTTTTAACTTTAAAGATGGTCTTTCTTCTGGCTATAGCTTCAGCCAAAAGAGTCTCTGAATTGCAGGCTTTCTCTGCAATTCATCCATACATCATCTTCCTACAGGATAGAGTGCTCCTGAAGTTTTTACCATACTTCAGACCTAAGGTGCCTACCTTTCAAAACATCAACCAGGTAATCTCTGTACCAGTTTTGTTTACAACCTCCTCCTCTGATACTCCAGCTAGAGACCCGCTGGATATTTCAAGATGCCTCCAGATCTATGTGGATAGATCCAGAGAGTTCAGGATAGATGAGAATCTCCTTATCCTGTTTGCCGGTAAGTCTAAAGGCCGTAAAGCGTCTAAAGCCACCATTAGTCGCTGGATCAAGGAGGCCATTAGGGAAGCCTTTGTCTCCCAATCCTTAGATCCTCCCGAGTTTGTGAGAGCCCATTCTACGAGGGCGGTCTCCACCTCGGTTGCGGAAAGAAGCCTTCTCCCCTTAGAGTTGATCTGCAAGGCGGCCTCCTGGAGCTCTGAGTCAACCTTCATCTCCCATTATAGGATAGATGCTAGGATGGCAGAGTTTTCGGCTTTTGGGCAGACTGTTCTTAGTTCTGCCAGGCATGAGGACCCTCCCTAGGGGATTCTTCTTGCTATCTCCCCATCTGTGCTGCTGGTAGGACGTAAGGGAATCTTTAATTTCTAACGATAATTTGTTTTCCCTTAGTCCTAACAGCAGCACACAAATATCCCACCCTAGATACATTATGCTTGTTAAAAACACGGTGGGCTGGGGGGTGATCTCCTCCCTTTCAGGGAGCTGAAGATCGTTTATTGGTTCTTGGGCTCATTAAAATTCCGCCGGTCCTACCAGTCCACAGGGGCAGTTAACCCCATCTGTGCTGCTGTTAGGACTAAGGGAAAACAAATTATTGTTAGAAATTAACGATTATGAGCTCAAGCTGGTCGGGGGATGTCCAGTCTCCCCTCACAGCTCGGAAACACGGTAGATGAGAGACTGAGGCCGCATCCCCTCCGGGGGTTCTCAGCTCGGTGGACGCCTTTACCCAGGCGGCACAAGTGACGGAGGCGTCTGAAGTCACTTCTGGCGTCGACACGTGTACTGGAAGTCATGGAAACAAGATGGTGGCGCCCAGCTAATACGCTGGAGACACAGCAGATGCGGTCTTTCATACGGGGTTGACTTTCCCCTTTGGGGGGTTGAGTGCCCTGAATACAGAGGTAGAAGCGTCACTGCTGCAGAGGCTGGGCAAGAAAAGTAAGCCACATAAAAAGGGCGAAACCGCTCTTAGATAGGTCTACAAACCCTACCATTGAGGCCCTCAAATAGAGTCAGATTCAGATAAGCATTTGGAAGGGCTGTAATTTTCTGAAGGCGAGGTAGATGATGAATGTCTGCCTTCAGTTGCTTTGGACAACTTGAAAAAATATTTATTTGCCTTAGAGGACTTAGACTCCATGCTATCAGTAGTAAAAGAGACTATGGAGGTGCAGCAAACTAAATCAATACAAGATGAAATGTTCAGGGGCTTGAGGGCTAAGAGGAGAAAATTATTCCCTGCTCATTCCAATTTAAAAGAAATGATTTTGGAAGATTGGGAAGATACAAAAAGAAAATTATCCCAAGAGAATTGAAAGACCGTCTTGTATTCAATCCAGACACGAAGCTATGGGACGACATCCCAAAAATAGATGTTCAGGTGGCCAAAGTGGCAAAAAAGACATCCATTACCTTTGAGAACTCCTCGCATTTAAAGGATCCTATAGATAGGAAAACCGGAGGTCTTCTTAAAAGAGCTTGGGAATGTTCTTCAGCTCTGATCAACACTAATATTGCGGCTACATCTGTAGCCAGAGCGATGGGGCTGTGGTTAAATCAGTTGGAAGGCCATCTTTGACTAAAAACAGCCAGGGAAGAGATTCTTGTCCCGCTCTTAAAGATGGCTACAGCTTTTTTAGCAGATGCCTCAGCCAAGTCTATTCAGTTCGCAGCCAAAAATGATATATTAGCAAATACTTCCAGGAGGGCTCTATGGCTAGAAAACTGGTCTGGCGACATTGCTTCAAAAAACAAGTTATGTTCCATTTTTGGGTTCCTATGTGTTCGGGCCAGTATTAGACACGATTCTAGAAAAGGCGGCTGACAGGAAAAAAGGTTTCCCAGAAGAAAAACCTAGGAAGACCCAGTCCTTTCAGAGAACGCCAAGACAAGCGCAACATTTTTCTGGACGAGGAAATGGTAAGACCGGAAGATGGAGCTACCCTAAAAGGTAGAAAATGCAGAGGGTTCCTACTCAATCTGAGTACCTCCAATAACACAGAGAAGCAATGACGCCAGACCAGTAGGAGGACCGCTGTAATTCTTTAGTCACAAATGGACTCTGATCACACAAAACCCCTGGGTAATCCAAACGATTCAAGAGGGCTACAAGTTAGAGTTCAGATCCTTTCCTCCTCAAAAATTTAGTGTAACGATACCTCAAACAACCTTGCTGCAATACCAGATGGTACATGATATACAAAAATGATCCAGCATGAAAGCCATAATTCCAGTTCCACAGTCCCAACAATTCAAGGGCCATTACTCAAAACTATTTCTGATAAAAATAAACGGATGGATCATTTAGGACTATCATAAATCTTACGTTTCTAAACAGGTAGATCAGTTACTACAGGTTCAAGATGGAATCAATCCAGACAGCAGCCCCTCTCATCACACCAGGGGAGTTAATGGGCACAATAGACCTTATGGACACTTACTACCACATTCCCATACATCCGGATTATCATCAATATCTCAGGTTTGCAGTAAAGATAGACGACATAGCATATCGCTACCAATTTCAGTGTCTACCCTTCGGGATTTAATCAGCCCCACAAATTTTTACTGAGATAGTAATGGCCTATTTGAGATAACTGAACATAATTCTTATCCCACATCTAGATAATTTTCTTTTGGCAGCAAAATTGCAGGAAGTCTTGACAGAATATCTTCAGACAACTCTGAATCTACTTTATGACCTGGGGTGGCTGGTCAATCTTAAAAAAAAAAAAAATCAGATCTCCAGATGGATTACAGATTTTTTTTTTTCTGGGGACGCTTCTGGATTCTGTAAAACAGGCTTCCTTCCTTCCATCACCCAAACGAGAGGCATTCATAACAGAAATATCCTACTTCCAAAAGAAAAGAAGTTATTCCATCAGGGAGGCGATGCATGTGTAACGCTCCAACGGGTGTGGACCCACTGTGCCACTTACCGGTTTGGCTTTGGGCCAAACTTGGGAGCGGAATCTAAGTGTTCCCCTGGTCGTCACCCTTTATCCCGCTCCAAGATGCGGAAGCTGGTCTTAGCTGCAGGGGAGACACCAGGTTGCTACCACAAGAGTGGTCCCGGTTAAGTGGCAGCTGGCCGAGAAGGCCAGAACGCCCCGGTGCAAGTACTGGGGATACAGGCAGGTGGAGTGAGCTGTCACTGGATGGAAGAAGCGCAGCAGCAGAGTCAGATGAAGCAGAGCTGAGTTAGTGATTAAGCGAAGCTGGAGCTGTTAGAACAGTAGAGCTGAATAGCTCAGGTGCAGCAGGTGCAACAAGCTGAACAGCAGACAGAGGCGTGGTCGACAATCCGAATCATACACTTTAGAGCAGCAAGGTACAGGAGGATCAGGCAGAGACGAGGTCAGGATACAGGCTGAGGTGAGAAGCAGGATAATAACACAGGAACTGCGGGCTGGAACATTCGCTGTAGAAAACTACAATATTGCTCAGGCATTAAAGGAAGGGGGAAGCACCCTTATAAAGTTGGTGCCTGGCCGGGATTGGAGAGAATGCGGAATCAGGGGCGTGCACGAACCCTTAAAGAAACAGGATGCATGCTGCTCCTACAAGGTGCAACTGAAGCTGTCACCGCCTGTGACAGTGCAGGAAAGCGGGTCCGGAGCCTGCAGCGGAGAGGAGGATCCTTGTGTGCAGTTCGACTGAGGTACATAGCAGGATGCGCTGCACGCTGGCGGCTGCCAACCGCTATTGTTACAGCATGTGTTAGGAATAACGACATCCTGTATCCCTATGGTTACTTGGGCTCAGTTTTGTTCCAGACCTCTACAAAATCTGATCCTCTCTAGATAGGACAGAAACCCAAAGTCCTTAGACAGGAGGATTTAAATGCCAACGAAAAAAAAAAATGCCCTAAACTGGTGGATAGATCCAGTAAATCTTGAAAAAGGGGTACTCTGGAACAAAAATCCCTTCACGGTAGTGACTAAGTTAGAAGACCAGTTTTTTCAAGGAGAACGGTCCTTGATAGAAAACAAAGATCCTCGAATGCAAGAGAACTAACTAACTAATGTTCTGAAAACATTAAAAGTAGCAAGCCAGAGCCTGAGGGGGAGACATCTAAAAATCTTGTCAGACGATATGACCACAGTATATGACCTCACAGTATATGAGGCTTGCGAATCAGATTTTCATCTGGGCTCAGAACAATGTACTATCATTCTCGGCCTTACCTCACCTGAGGTGAATACATTACGGCAAATTTCCTAAGTAGGAAAAAATTTTTACCAGGAGAATGAATGTTGAACAAACAGGTTTTTCCGTAGCTGTGCCACAAATGGGTATATCCTCAGGTGGATCTATTTGCTTCCAGGAAGAATACTAATACAGACAACTTATTTTCTCTAAACCCCAAAGAAAGCCTGTTAGGGGTGGATGCAATATGCCTTTCCACCAATTCCTCTCATCCCGGCGGTTCTGCGAAAGATCAACGAGAGCCCAGGGAAAATCATATTCATAGGACCAGCATGGCCAAAAAGTAGTTAGCATCCGCTCCTAAAAAAGATTGCCCTAGAGGAGCCAGTATCACTACCGTTGATACCGAACCTTCTTTCCCAGGAACCTCTACTTCATCCAGATCTAAAGAAATTGAATCTAAAAGCATGGATCCTTTTACAGAAGGGATTTGATCTAGAGCTAAGACCTAGCACTCTGAAAGCACAGATTTCAGTCTTATCCGCCTTTTTCGACTACCCTTTAGCCGAACATCAGTGGATTAAGAGATTCATAAAAGCTATAAGAAGATTGAGGCCCACCTTGAGACAGACTATTCCACCTTAGGATCTTTTGCTAGTACTAAATGCCCTTTGTGAAGCTCCCTTTGAACCGATAGATTCTATATCCCTAAAACACTTATCATGGAAAGCTGCTTTTTTGGTAGCAATCACTTCAGCCCGTAGAATAGGGGAGATTCAGGCCCTATATATAGGAGAACCGTACTTGAGAATTTTGGATGATAGATTAATTTAAAAACTAGATCCAGCCTTTCTACCTAAAGTGGTAACATCTTTTCATAGGGAACAAGAAATAATACTGCCCTCTTTCTGTGCCTCCCCTAGAAATCCACGAGAGGCGCGGTTTCACTGCCTAGTCGTATGGAGAACTGTTCTTAAATATCTACAGGAAACAGAGACAGAAAGAAAGGACTTTTTTGTCCACTTTGGAGAAGGCAGTAGAGGGAAAAAAGTCACCTAAAGGACATTAACCAGATGGATCAAGCAGACTATTCAAGAGGCCTATCGTCTTCAGAACAAACCCTGTCCGTTCTCTATTAGGGCTCATTCTACCATGGCAATATCTACCTCCTGGGCAGAAAGGGCATGCGCTACAGTAGACCAAATTTTCCAAGCAGCAACTTGCTCTAGCTATGGCACTTTTTGTAGACACTACAGGATGGACTTACCAACCAGTCATAAATTGACCTTTGGTCGGAAGGTCCTTCAAGCTGTGGTCCCTCCCTAATAGATTAATTTGGTAAATCTCCCATTTGCTGTCATAGGGGGACAGCCTGGAAATCAGTAATTAGACTTACCGGTAATAGTTTTTCCAGGAGTCCAACATGACAGCACATGGGAGGATGTCCATCCCCATCTCTGTAGGGACAAGAAGTGAGACAAGTTTAAAAGGTCCCCCCCACCCACCCCATTCACCAGTGTTTTACAAATCCCTACACTGGATAGATGCCACTTAGATTTATTTATTCTTTGTCACATGTTACAATGTTAACTTCACACTGCAAAATCAAATAACATGGGTGGGTAATAGGAGTCCTGTCATGTTTTACTACTGGAAAAACTATTACCGGTAAGTCTAATTACTGATTTCCAGGCCGTCCCCCTATGACAGCACATGGGAGATTTACCAAATTAATCTATTAGGGAGGGACCACAGCTTGAAGGACCTTCGGACCAAAGGTCAATTTATGACTGGTCGGTAATTTTTGGGATTCCTTTAGTAAAGAGCCTCATGCCACAACATCTTGATAGGTTTAAAGGGACTGTGTCATCTACATATGTTTCTACTAATTAGAACCAAATAGTGACACACATTTTTTTTTGTAATATGTTGAAATTGTATTATTTTTTCTTCTATTCTCTACACACACTTTATGACTTTAAGACTTTGTGCAACTTTTTATGCCAAAAAAACTCACATAATTTGGCTCAAAGGGCATTTTTCACAAACTTTTTGTCACTCTTTGGGGAAGATTTATCAAAACTGGTGCAAAGGAAACAGCTAATAACAACCAGCTGGATTCCACCTTTCAGTTTTCAGGGCTCCTTTGGAAATGAAGGGATCAACATAATAGGAGGGTTTAACATGAGATTGTACATTGTTTGTATAGTTTGGAGAAGTTTGTGCGTTATCAACTATCAAACTTAAAGGGATATTCCGGTTACCATAAATATAGCTTGTGTTGTAGATTAATTCATCATCAATAATTACCTAATATAATGTAAATTTCACATATTTACAGTTCAGTAGTTATAAAAGTAGTTTTCTTCCTCTGCTACCTCTGTTTCCCTTATAAATTACCATGGCATCGACCTGTAGTTCTGAGCCTTTGTTAGGTCGAGCATGCTCAGTTTGCTGCTATCAATTCTGTAGCTAAATATCTTGTGAAACAAAGGGAGTGTCAGTGTGCTGGTGATTACTGAGTAGAGGGGGTGTGACCAGACTGTATATCAGGCAGCCAATCAATAAACATCAACACTTATTAACAGTGATGGCCAGTTCGCCGACAAACACATGCGATCTGCCATCTTTATTCCCAAGTCCGGCGATGCAGAGGTAAGTCCTTACCTGTGCCTGCGCCGTGAGCCGCTCTGAAACACATGCGGTCACCAGGAGTAGGCAGTTCTCGGAACTAATCGTGCAGCTGCTGATCGGGTTGCCCGCTGTCAGTGACAGCAGGGCAACCCAGAGAGAAGGCAGGGACAGTGCCTAGGTGTCCCTGCCTTCTGGATCGCTGCATATGCGCTTCCTGTTCCGGCCCGGCGGTCATGTGACCGGAGCAGGAGCTGTGTGAGGTCTTTCAGAGACCTCGATCAGCCCTGCACTGAGGCTGTACAGCGCTTTATTGCGCTGTACAGCCTCTCTGGGGGGTGCATTTCTCCTGTAACTGGGGCTACTATGTCAGCCCCAGTTACAGGAGAAATCAACAGTGAAAAAAAAAAAGAAAAAGTGAAGTAAATGTCCCCCAGAGGTTTTGTATGGGACTTTATGGGGGATGAAAAGTGTAAAATAATAAATACAAAAATAAAGTGTTAAAAAAAAAAAAAAAGGTTTCACATGCAAAAAAAAAAAGTTAAAAATAGAAAAAATAAAATATACATATTTGGTATTGCTGCGTCCGTGACGGTTGGCTCTATAAATATATCACATAATCGACTCAGTCCAATAAACACAAAAAAAAAAAAATGTCAAAACAAGCAATTTTTGTCACCTTACATCACAAAAAGTGCAACACCAAGTGATCATAAAGGCGTATGTCCCAACAAAATGGTACCCATAAAACAGTCACCTCATCCCGCAAGAAAAGAGCCCCTACATAAGAAAATCTCTCAAAAAATTAAAAAACTATAGCTCTCAGAACATGGACACATTAAAACATTTTTTTTTTGTTTCAAAAATGCTATTATTGTGTAAAACTTTAATAAATAAGAAAAAGTATACATATTAGGTATCGCCACGTCCGTAGCAATCTACTAAAAATGTCACTTGACTGAACCCCTCAGGTGAACGCTGTAAAAATAAATAAAAAATTTTGGTCACCTTGCCCCATAAAGTGTTATAATGAATGATCAAAAAATCATATGTACCTCAAAATAATACCAATAAAACTGGCACCTTATCCCCTAGTTTCCAAAATGGGGTCACTTCTTGGGAGTTTCTACTGTAAGGATGCATCAGGGGGCTTCAAATGGGACATGGCATCTAAAAACCATGCAGAGTTCCTTTTCTTCTGCGCCCTGCCGTGTGCCCATACAGCAGTTTATGACCACATGTGGGGTGTTTCTGTAAACCACAGAATCTGGGTAATAAATATTGAGTTTTGTTTGGCTGTTAACCATCGATGTGTTAAAGAAAAAATAGGATTAAAATGGAAAATCGGCCAAAAAAGTGAAATTTAAAAATTTGATCTCCATTTTCCTTTAATTCTTGTGGAACGCCTAAAGGGTTAACAAAGTTTGTAAAATAGGTTTTAAGTAACTTGAGGGGTGTAGTTTCTACAATGGGGTCATTTATGGGGGTATCCACTATGTAGGCCCCACAAAGTGACTTCACACCTGAACTGGTCCTTAAAAAGTGGGTTTTGGCAATTTTCTTAAAAATCTGAAGACTTGCTTCTAAACTTCTAAGTCTTCTAACGTCCTAAAAAAATAAAATGACATTTCCAAAATGATGCCAACATAAAGTAGACATATGGGGAATGTTAAGTAATAAATATTTTATGAGGTATCACTTTGTTTTAAAAGCAGAGAAATAGAAATTTAGGCCTGGTCATGAAGGGGGCAAATGGGGAAAATGGGGGCAAATGGGGAAAATGGGGGCAAAGGGGGCAAATGGCCCAGATGGGAAGTGGTTAACAAGCAAAAACTCACAACAGTGAAAAATGGCCAAGGAGAGAAAAAGGCGCTCATAGGGTAAATAAGTTAAAAGCCGAGCTTCCAAAGTAACAGGAAGAGTGGTACTGCTCACCTGTTGTTGATGCACCTATTGTTCGGTGCAACTGAACTGGAGGTGAATAGGAGTGATTACGTCTCACTGGTTGATGCTGCCGATTCCGTCCGCGTTCCCCTTTGGCGGGGGCCAAGCCGCCGTCTGGGTCGATAAATAGGGTATATTTCCACTGGACCGGGGGTCGAGTGGAGGGGTGGACCGTAGTCGCAAAAACGCAACCAGAGTATTTTTAAAAACCAATGTTTTTTTTATTATTGTTATAGTGACAACGCATTTCGGGGTTCTGCGGACCCCTTTTTCAAGTCGGTGGATTGAACTGCTGCGGTTCCATCCACTGACTTGAAAAAGGGGTCCACAGAACCCCAAAACGCGTTGTTACTATAACAATAATAAAAAAACATTATTTTTTAAAAATACTCTGGTTGCGTTTTTGCGCCTACGGTCCACCCCTCCACTCGACCCCCGGTCCAGTGGAAATATACCCTAAACTCACAACAGGAAAGCTAGGGATTTTGGATATTGTAGTCTTTGAAGTTTTGTGAGGGAAGATCAGGCACCATGATACTCTGTGTGTTGCAGGCTCACACAGGAGCTAGACAAATGGATTGCAAGGTAAATGGAAACTCTGGTTAAATTTATGGGTATGGGTTCTGGTTGGGTCACAGCTTGCAGCTGTAGTTCAGTTTTTCAAAAATTAAGTTACTTTACCGGAATACCCCTTTAAGTAAAACACATGAATATGTTAATGACAAATGCAAGCCAGATATCATACTTAGAGATGGCCTTGCAGTTCGCCCGATGGTCGTTTCTCGGCGAAGTTTGCTTGTTCATGATTCGCCAAACATGCGAATATATGGCGATATTCGCACGCACCATATTGTTTTACATAGCGCCTAACTTTGACCCATGACACATCCATCAGGTGGTACAGGAAAGCCAATTGAGACGTTTCAGCACATGGACACACCCCCTACCCTATAAATAAACCTGATCTGGCAGCCATTTTACATTCAGTGTTTTGCCAGTGTAGGGAGAGGTTGCTGTGTGGAGCAGGGACAGACTGTTAGGGACACCAAACGCTAGCTAATAGGAACACAAAAGTCCTTTTAAGGACTGGTATAGGTGTGCTATCGATAGGTGTGACATACTGAGGGGTGTAATACACTTAAAATATACTTGATAACATAGAAAGTATATTATAGTGAATTTGTATTGTGCAGCAGCTGTGTGTGGTTCTGTTGAGATACCGCAGCTAGATAGAGGGACAAACGCTATGTGAAGTAACTACTTGCAACTGGTGTGATATACCTGTTGCTCCCCCAAAAAATTATTAAGGGGTTTGAGATACCTAAAATATACCTTCTAACATAGAAAGTATATAGTGCATTTGTATTGTGCAGCAGTTGTATGCGGTTCTGCTGTGATACCGCAGCTATACAGAGGGACAAACAGAATTGGAATAACTAATTGTAATTGTTGTGATATACCTGTTTCCCCCCCAAAAAAAACTGATTGAGGGGTGTGATATACCTATAATATACCTTCTAACATAAAAAGTATATTATAGGCATTTGTATAGTGCAGCAGTTGTGTGCGGTTCTGCTGAGATACCGCAGCTAGATGGAGGGACAAATGCTATTGGAATAATTAATTGCAACTGTTGTGATATACCTGTTGCCCCCAAAAAAACTGATTAAGGGGAGTGATATACCTGCTTCCAGCAAATACTCATTATTGGGTTCTATATACCTGTTTCCACAAAATACTGATAGAGGGGATTGATATACCAGCTTCCACCAAATATTGATTGAGGCCTGCGATTCACCGACTTCCACAAAATATTGATTAAGGGGTTTGATATACCAGCTTACAGCAAATACTTATTAAGGGGTTCTATATACCTGTTCCACAAAATACTGATAGAGGGGATTGATATACCGGCTTCCACCAAATATTGATTGAGGCCTGCAATATACCTGCTTGAACAAATACTGCTCTTCTATAGGGACTTTGTCACAGGGTCCTTTCGAAAATGACAGGCAGAAGAAGAGGCAGGCCATTCCGCAGTGGTGGTAGGGGTCAGGCAGGTGCACCAGGCTGGAGCCTAAGTGGGAAGTTGGAGAAGGTGTGTGCAATTATGTCAAAGGACGCACCAGAGTTGGTTCAGTGGCTCACTCAGCCTTCCGCTTCTGCACCCTCCTCACTCTCTGCTGTGTGCACCTCCAGAGACACCACCACCACCATAGTCCCTCCACTCGAGTCAGAGGAATTATTTTCCCATCCATTCCCAGACCTTAACGATGTGCATCCATTCTTGGCATCGGATCAGGAAGAGGAGAGGTAGCAACGGACACCACCCAGTGGTCTTACGACAGTAACCAGATCAGCCCAAGGACAGAAGTCCCCGCTGTTGCTGCCTACTGTGGGATCTCTAATGTCAGTGGTGGTGAAGGTGACGATGATGATGTAGGTGCCCACAAGAAAGGAAGAGGAGGGGAGTTCAGAAGGAAAGACAGAGCAGCAGATAGGGGGTAGAAGCAGGCAGAACTCGCAGTGCACAGGAGGCAAAAAGCAGACTGCAGATGTATCTGGAGCGAGCCATCCACCATGCACGGTCACATCTGGCGCATGGCTCCACAGTGTGGGCTTTTTTTTTTTAACGTGTCAGCTGCTGACAATTGTGTTACCATCTGCAGCCTGTGCTGTCAACGCATAAGTCGCGGTAAGCCCAACATTCACCTAGAGACGACCGCCTTAAGAAGGCATCTGGCCTCCCATCACCGAGCCCAGTGGGAGCAACACCGTCATAACCCACAAAGCCACACTCCCGACTCTCCACGTCCTGCCTCTTTTCCTTCTCCTCTCTCCAACCATTTGTCCTCCACCTTCCACCATGCCGTTGTCGCATTCATCTGGCAAAAGGCAGGCTTCGGTGGCCCAAATGTTCGAACGTAAAAAGTTGATGATGCCGGATAACCCTCTTGCCCAACGGCTGACCATTGGCTTGTCAGAACTGCTAGCCCGCTAACTACTGCCATATAAACTAGTGGACTCGGAGGCCTTTAGAAAATTTGTGGCCATTTGTACACCGCAATGGAAGATCCCCAGAAGGAAATATTTCTCCCAGAAGGGCATCCCAGAGCTATATAGCCACGTTCAGTGGCAAGTGAATGTATCTCTGGCACACAGTGTCGGTGCCAAGATACATCTGACCACAGACACGTGGTCTAGCAAACACGGGCAGGGAAGGTACATAACTTTTACTGCCCACTGGGTGAACCTTCTGACTGCTGTCAAGCATGCAACCCGTGGCACCCGTGTGAATTTGGTGTTACTGCCACTGATTGCATGCAGGCTTGCCTCTTCTTCTCCTCCTCCTACTCCATCCTCCGTCTCCTCCTCGACTGACTCCTCCTATTCCACTGCTACTGCCTCTTCCACTGCACCCCCAAGCTCCCCGGAACTTATTCGACGTGCGAGTTGAGACCATGCTGTGCTGCGGCAGTTGGTAAAGTGGTGTGCGACAACGGTGCCAATCTTCTGAGCGGACTGAAACAGGGCAAAATAACATACGTGCCGCGCATGGCACACGTCCTGAACTTAGTCGTGCAGAGATTGCAGACGTCTTGCGGCAGGCAGGAAAATATCTGGCCATTTTAGAAGATATGACACGTCCATAGCTCACCTTGCTGATGTTCAGCTGCGACACCACCTGTCCGTCAGGCGTCTGATTTGTGACAGCCCGACACGCTGGAACTACAACTTGTATATGCTTGATTGGCTGCTCCAGCAGCAACGTGTCGTTAATGACTTCCTGTACAAATTCTGCGGCAGGACAGGTTCTGGGGAGCTTGGTTTCTTTTCACCGCGCCAGTGGCTGCTCATGCGCAACGCATGCAGACTTCTGCGGCCATTTGATGAGATAACCAAACTGGTCAGTCGCAGCCAGGGTGTTATCAGTGAAATTGTACCTTACGCTTTCTTTCTGGAGCATGCATTGCGTTGTGTCATTGATCAAGCCGTCGAGGAGTAGGAGCAGGAAGATAAAGTGGCAATGCTGAATGAATTCCAAGGGGGGGCTACTCCATCTGAGACAAGTCAGCAGGAGTCTGAAGAGGGTTCAAAGGAGGATGGTGTCTGGGGGGGAAGGAGGAGGAGGGGGAGCAAGAAGAGCAGGCTTTAAACTTTTCGGGGATCCCTGGTGTTGTCCGTGGATGGGTGGATGGGTGGATGAGACTGAGGATGCATTTTCCTGGGCGATGAGCAGGAGCCAGGGGGCTCCACTGCTTCCAATTTAGTGCAAATGGGGGCCTTCCTGCTCCAGTGTTTAACCCCTTAAGGACTTATGACATACCGGTATGGCATGTTTCCCGAGTCATGTACCAGTACGTCATGTGTATTTATTTCCAATCACCGCCGCCCGGTGGGCGGTGATCGTAACTCGGTGCCTGCTCAAATCAGGCAATCGCCGCAAGCTGCAGGTCAATTTAGACCTGCGGTTTGCGGCTTTACCTGCGGTTTGCGGCGTCGTGTGGCGGTGCCATGCGGCGGTGCCATCCGGTGACGAGCCTGTGAGATCCAGCCCCCTGGATCTCACAGGCCGGAAGCTGTATGAGTAATGTTCACTGTATTACTCATACAGCCAATTCGTTCCAATACAGAAGTATTGGAATGCTTTGTAAAGGATTAGACCCCCAAAAGTTCAAGTCCCAAAGTGGGACAAAAAATAAAGTGAAAAAAAAGTTGTAAAAAAGTTTCCCCCCCAAAAATTTTTAAGTTTCAAGTAAAAATAAACAAAAACTTCATTTTAGCCAAATAAAGTAAAAGAAAAATTGGAAAAAAATAGGGGGCAAAAAAAGTATACATATTAGGTATCGCCGTGTCCGTATAGACTGGCTCTAAAAATATATCACATTATCTAACCCCTCAGATGAACACCGTAAAAAATAAAAAATAAAAACTGTGCTAAATAAACCATTTTTTGTCACCTTACATCACAAAAAGTACAACAGCAAGCGATCAAAAAGGCGTTTGTCCACCAAAATAGTACCAATCTAACCGTCACCTCATCCCGCAAAAAATTGAGCCCCTACCTGAGACAATTGCCCAAAAAAAAAAAAAAAACTATGGCTCAGAATATGGAGACACTTACATAAATAAAAAAAATTATACATATTAGGTATCTCACGTCCTTATCGACTGGCTCTATAAAAATATCACATGAACTAACCCCTCAGATGAATACCATAAAAAATAAAAACTGTGCTAAATAAACCATTTTTTTTCACCTTCCATCACAAAAAGTGTAATAGCAAGCGATCAAAATGTCATATGCACCCAAAAATAGTGCCAATAAAACCGTCATCTCATCCTGCAAAAATCATACCCTACCCAAGGTAATCGCCCAAAAACTGAAAAAATTATGGCTCTCAGACTATGGAAACACTAAAACATTATTTTTTTTGCTTAAAAAATGAAATCATTGTGTAAAACTTACATAAATAAAAAAAAAGTATACATATTAGGTATCGCCGCATCCGTATCGACCGGCTCTATAAAAATATTACATTACCTAACCCCTCAGATGAAGACCGTCAAAAATTTGAAAAATAAAAACTGTGTTAAATAAACAATTTTTGGCACCTTACATCACAAAAAGTGTAATCATTGTGTAAAACTTACATAAATAAAAAAAGTATACAAATTAGGTATCGCCGCATCCGTGACAACCTGATCTATGAAAATATCACATGATCTAACCTGTCAGATGAATGTTGTAAATAACAAAAAATAAAAACGGTGCCAAAACAGCTATTTCTTGTTATCTTGCCTTACAAAAAGTGTAATATAGAGCAACCAAAGATCATATGTACCCTAAACTAGTACCAACAATACTGCCACCCTATCCCGTAGTTTCTAAAATGGGGCCACTTTTTTGGAGTTTCTACTCTAGGGTTGCATCAGGGGGGCTTCAAATGCGACATGGTGTAAAAAGAAAACAGTCCAGCAAAATCTGCCTTCCAAAAACCGTATGGCATTCCTTTCCTTCTGCGCCCTGCCTTGTGCCCATACAGCGGTTTATGACCACATATGGGGTGTTTCTGTAAATGACAGAATCAGGGCCATAAATATTGAATTTGGTTTGGCTGTTAACCCTTGTTTTGTAACTGGAAAAAAATTATTAAAATGGAAAATCTGCCAAAAAAGTGAAATTTTGAAATTGTATCTCTATTTTCCATTAATTCTTGTGGAACACCTAAAGGGTTAATAATGCTTGTAAAATCAGTTTTGAATACCTTGAGGGGTGTATTTTCTTAGATGGGGTCACTTTTATGGAGTTTCTATTTTAGGGGTGCATCAGGGGGGCTTCAAATGGGACACGGTGTCCAAAAAACCAGTCCAGCAAAGCCTGCCTTCCAAAAACCGTATGGCGTTCCTTTCCTTCTGCGCCCTGCCGTGTGCCCGTACAGCGGTTTATGACCACATATGGGGTGTTTCTGTAAACTACAGAATCAGGGCCATAAATATTGATTTTGGTTTGGCTGTTAACCCTTGCTTTGTAACTGGAAAAAAATTATTAAAATGGAAAATCTGCCAAAAAAGTGAAATGTTTACTCTATTTTCCAATAATTCTTGTGGAATACCTAAAGAGTTAACAAAGTTTGTAAAATCAGTTTTATATACCTTGAGGGGTTTAGTTTATAAAATGGGGTCATTTTTGGGTGGTTTCTATTATGTAAGCCTCGCAAAGTGACTTCAGACCTGAACTGGTCCCTAAAAATTGGGTTTTTGAAAATTTCTGAAAAATTACAAGATTTGCGTCTAAACTTCTAAGCCTTGTAACATCCCCAAAAAATAAAATATTCCCAAAATGATCCAAACATGAAGTAGACATATGGGGAATGTAAAGTAATAACTCTTTTTGGAGGTATTACTATATATTATAGAAGTAGAGAAATTGAAACTTGGAAATTTGCAATTTTTAATTTTTTTTGGTAAATTTGGTATTTTTTTTTAAATAACATTTTTATTAATTTTTTACTTCATTTTACCAGTGTAATGAAGTACAATATGTGACGAAAAAACTATCTCAGAATGGCCTGGATAAGTCACAACGTTTTAAAGCGATCAGCACTTAAAGTGACGCTGGTCAGATTTGCAAAAAACAAAACAAAGTCCTTAAGGTGAAATAGGGCTGAGTCCTTAAGGGGTTAAAGAGGGACCTCCGTATACAAAGCATAAAGGGTCAGGACCAGTACTGGGTGGCAACGTACTCAGACCCCCGGTACAAACACAAAATAGCGGACATGTTACCAGCATCACAGAGGGCTGTCAGAATGCAGCATTTCCAGGCCTTGCTGCGAGAGATGCTGCATTCTGCTGTTGTGGACGCTTGCAGAGGAATTTCCACCCACATAGAAACAGTTGCGGGTACCAATCCTACCGCGCATGCAAGAAGAGGGCGGTGTGAAGATGTGTTGGTCACTTTGGATATGAGATCATTCTTGAAGCCAACCCATCGACAGGTGCCCTCCTGATCCAGCCTAAGTGAACGTGTAGAACGTCCTTTCAGACAGGACACTTGACGAGGGGCAAGCCAAGAGTTCCATGGCAAATTGTGCCAGCTCTGGCCACAGGTCAAGTCTGTACACCAAGGTGTTCCTCGCTTCTCAGAGCGCCGATGTGGACACTCTGAGAAGCAAGGAACACCTGAACTACTGGGTGTGCAGGCTTGACCTGTGGCCAGAGTTGGCACAATTTGCCATGGAACTCTTTGCTTGCCCCTCGTCGAACGTCCTGTCCGAAAGGATGTTCAGCACAGCAGGGGGGGGGGGTCGTGACCGATAAGCGCACTCGCCTAGCTCACAACGGTGTGGACTACCTCACATTTCTAACAATGAATAAAGCATGGATCTCAGAGGAATTCAACACCTGTGACGACCATGTTTAATTGAATTTCCTCATGCCAGCCCACACATACCGTATATGCAACCACCCAGAACAAAGAATGGTCTGTGTCTTATGTGAATGCCTAATTGTTGGGGCCTCGGAGGAATTCAACACCTGTGACGACCACGTGTTATCGAATTTCACTTATTATCATTTGGGGTTTATTCAAGAGGGGGATTTCGTTAGCAATGTTTTTAATCCATTTTTATATTTTTAGTTCTTTTAAACATATGTATTTGACATGTATTTGTACTGGCCTACAGTAAAATTGTTATCCAATGACCGTCTAATATACCTCCAGCTACATAATCACTTGATCTTTTCTGTACGATGAATGCATAATTTTTGGAGCATATAATATTACTGGCCAACAGTAAAATTGTTATGCGGTGACCGCTTAATGTACCTCCAGCCACATAATCACTTTTTCTTTTCTGTACGGTGAATGCCTAATGTTTGGGCCCTATACTCCACTGGCCTGCAGTAAAATTGTTATCCAATAACCGTCTAATATACCTCCAGCCACATAATCACTTGATCTTTTCTGTATGGTGAATGCATAATTTTTAGGGCCTGTAATCTAACTGGCCAACAATAAAATTGTTATATGGTGACCGCCTAATGTACCTCCAGCCACATAATCACTTGATGTTTTCTGTACAGTGAATTCCTAATTGTTGGGGCCTCAGAGGAATTCAACACCTGTGACGACCATGTGTTATCGAATTTCACCTATTATTATTATTTGGG
The DNA here is from genome assembly GCF_014858855.1 of Bufo gargarizans. Classification (NCBI taxonomy): domain Eukaryota; kingdom Metazoa; phylum Chordata; class Amphibia; order Anura; family Bufonidae; genus Bufo; species Bufo gargarizans. The sequence goes on from NC_058083.1 coordinate 262,785,228, forward strand.
GTTTATTCAAGAGGGGGGATTTCGTTAGCCATGTTTTTAATCCAGTTTTTTATATTTTGAGTTCTTTTAAACATATGTATTTGACATGTATTTGTAATAGCCTGCAGTAAAATTGATATCCAATGACTGTCTAATATACCTCCAGCCACATAATCACTTGATATTCTCTGTACAGCAAATGCCTAATGTATGGGGCCTGTACTCCAGTGGGTACAGTAAAATAGTTATTCAGTGACCGCATAATGTTCCTCGAGCCACATAATCACAATTTCTTTTGTCAGGTGAATGCCTAATTTTTAGGGCCCGTACTCCCGTGGCCTAAAATAAAAAATTTCTAGGCTTCAACAGGGCACATTTTTGAGAATTTCCCTTTAAAGAGGACCTTTCACTAGTTTAAAAACTAACTATATCACTGGGACTCCCAGGCTATGAGCTGTGCGCTACGATTGGCCAGCGCTGCAGCAAGGGACAACCCTAATACAAAAACTCTGCCCAGTATAACAGAGGGAGATGCAGACACCGGAGCCTATACCGTGCGAACGGAGCGGCGCCCAGACATACTAGTAAGTGCCCACTGATATAGTTCGTTTTTAGTTTTTAAACTAGTGAAAGGTCCTCTTTAAGACACATAAAAATGGCCCATGATTAAAATACATATTTTTTGTGGGAATTTTTGTCATTGATCCCCCTCTAGTATGTTACTGTCCATGTTGTGGGACTATTTGTGCACTTCTAGTTAGTATTTGGTGGCTGCAAATATGACCTGAAGGTTTTTCAGGTTCGCCTGCCATTAAAGTGAATAGGCCCGCCGCGAACTTGTGGTTTGATTAGACTCAACCTTCGCGAATCGACCTTGCCGATGTTCATTCATCACTAATCATACAAAATATGGTTACAAAAACTTAAATAACTACATTCCTGTAAATGCTCTTTCCTTATAATCTGCCCATCTAAAGGTGCAGCCGATCACCCGATAAACGTGCAAAACGCTTGTCTATCCGGTGTAACTGTCATTCATGCATGCACCTAAATTATCGTTTCTGGGCAGCATATCTGTCATGCCCCACTCTGACGATGTGCGGAGGTCGGCCAGGATAGCAGCACAAGTTTAGTGTTTGTTTTGGAGCCGTGCTGGATCCGCCTCTCATCAGGTGCACTGGGTGGGGTCATTAGTTTAAATAGCACACCAGTCCAGTGCTCTGAGCGGATTATAGAAATCATTGTGGTCTTGGAAGGTAGGAAGGAAGGTTGTCTGTTCCAGCTCAGAAAGATAAGTGTGATTTCAAGTTTGGTTGTTTTGTGTCATCTCTCCCATCCAGGTTCTGTGCGAGCAGGCTGCTCCTATTTCCCCTCTTCACCATCTCAGGGAATTTAGGTTTTTTTCAGCCCAGGCACGGGGACACATCATACCTACCCTTAAGGTCTGCATGTGGGCTGAGCAGTGCAGGGAAAGATGTCAGGGATTAGCTAGGAGGTGACCCTTCCCCTGTCTCTCGCCTAGAGCCTGGTTGGTGGGTTATCTGTGAGTCTGAGTGCATGCCCACCGTGACAATATCATTCTATCTAAACAGTGTTTGGCTTTCCAGAAACAATGCAGCTATATGAGGACGAGCGATCGAAAAGTGATCGCTAATTCCCATGCTGTGGAGGTGATCACTGCATGTAAATGCAACACTTCACCCCCAATTAACGAGCAGCCAGTTGTCGGTAAGAATCGTCTGTTCCTCAGCCAATGTAACCCCACCATTAGTTTCACTTTTCACTATCAATAATGTTACTTTCAACAGTCTACCAGTAAGGGTACATTCACACGGCCGTGGTGTGTTGCGGACCCCCAAATTGTGGATCTGCAACACACCCGCCCGGCACCCCTATAGAAATGCCTATTCTTGTCCGCAAGCTGCGGACAAGAATAGGACATGTTCTATCTTTTGCGGAGCTGCGGACCCGAAGATCGGGGCCACGCTCCGCAAATACGGATGCGGACAGCACACTGTGGGCTGTCCGCATTCATTCCGTCCCCATATAAAATGCATGGGTCCGCACCCGTTCTGCAAAATTGCGTAACGGATTGCGGACCCATTTGCGGTCTTGTGAAAGTACCCTAACACCATGTATTTTTCAGTGACAGTTTTGCATGGCATTTTTCTATTTAATACGTAATAGTAGAACTTGTTTTTTTAACCCATATGCATAACCTTACATAAAGGCGGTAGTTCAGTTTTAATGATTACATTTACTTGTTTAGAGAAAAGGTAGTTATACAATTTTCTAATACATGTGTTTTTAAAATTATATCTGCACATTTAGTCTCTCTCTTTAAAGAAAATAAATAATACGGCCCATTTTAGTCTTGTAAAATGCGTCAATTAGAGATCTGAATAGAACTGATGATGGCGTCATTCATGTGACCTCTGGCATTCAGTTAACTATCCACATATCTAATAGGTGAATAGTAGTTTATTGAGATGCCGCACATATGTATACAGTATATACAGCATTACTGCCTGTAGCAGCATCTCTCTCAGTATCAGTGCAGAAGTGCATCTAACATCCCTGTCTTTCCCGTACTGGTTGTGTTTGTAATTTTATTTTACAGTTAACTTTATTAACAACGAGACATCACCTAGAGACAGGCAGCCATTTTACATATCACCTGAAAACAGGCAGCCATGTAAACACACATACAGTAAATTAGTCTTAATAGCCACAGTGGTTTTCACCATTAGTTCTATGTAGTAATCCCATGGAAGTGTCCCATGTGCTTACCCAGCACATATGTCATGTGACACTGTTGCTTACTGAATGTTATGGGGATATCCCTTAACTGATGTCATGTTTCATTTATGCTGAGTTCTCATGTCAGTTATTTCCATCAGTTATTGTTAGCCAAAACCAGTAGCGAAGCCTACTCAGAGATCAGGTGTAATGGAAAGATTTGCACCTGTTCTGTGTTTTGGCTCACATTAACTGACCACATAACCGAAGTGTGAACTTGGCTTTAAGTTGTGGGTGAATTACACAAGACTGACTGATTCATGGGCTATAACATTCTACTGTGCAGATAGAAATCAACAACCTGATATAAGAATGATAAAAAACAATTGACATCGGGATCACAAATAATTGAAACTTTATTCAATATTCTAAAATAACATACAGTTAAAAAAGTTGATAATGGTAGTATCAGGGATGTCTTGAAGTAACGAATAGACCAGTGCAAACCCCAGTTGGATTCAGTATATGTGTACATAATTACTGCACATCATTCCAAAATCAAATTAGCAGCTCAAAATAAAGTCCAAGTGCCTTCCAATAAACATGCTAAAAAGGTAATCATCTAGAGTTTACAAGTATAGCCGAATGTGCAAAGACAAAGCATAAGAAAAAATACCAACGAGGATGCCCCACGCCCCGACGCGCGTTTCGCCTAACACTTCATCAGGGGATCCCCAGTCGGGGCACGGGGCATCCTGGTTGGTATTTCTTCGTATGTTGTGACTTGCACATTGCACATTTGGTGCTGAAAAAGCTCCATGTAGACTCACAGATTTAGAACCTAAAATATATTCGGTGATGGGAAGTGCTATATTCAGATAAATGTGCATATGAGAAATGATCTCTTACTTTGTACATTTGTACTTTTCATTTTACTAGGCCACATACTTTCACTGTCATAGGTCAACTACTTTGGTATTCTTAGGTCTACAACTGCATATTGAATAACTGTTATAGTGGGTGACACATGCATTCATAAATGCATAAACAAGTGCACTGAAATTGAATAGCCCATACTTATTTAATAGAGACAAACATTATTCCCAAATGAGTACACTTCCATTTAACAGACTGTGAGATCACCATCCATAGCTGTGAAACTGTGACCTCTCTTCAACAGCTGTTCCAGTGTATAAAGAGAATTGAAGGAACAAAGTGTAATTCCTGTTACCATGCACACAGAATGGTCTATAAACATTTGGGCAGCAGTCCTTAGCGAATGCCTGCCCCATGAACAACCTGATCCCCAGAAGTCCAGCCATACAATATATCGTCTTCAAAGATTAATATGAGCCTACTCATTTCCCATGAATGCTTTCAAGATAAATAAAGATCAGGAAAAGAGACATGCAATTAGTTCCCGAACATTTGAGAATTTGTAAGGCCAAAGAAGGAAGGAAGGATACGAAAGTCACAGGGAAAATAATCAGCATGAGATCTATTTTAGAAAAACAAATTTATTAATGATAATATTATTATTTTGATATTTACTTTGTTGTTTATACAAATAGTTTCCATGTATTGTTTGGCCCAAAAGAACCTTTATATTAACATCTCCAGTCATGAAACAATTTAATGTTTGGCCCAGAAATTTTAGATATAAACTACAAATTGGCGTGGTAATGAAAAGCAGGAAGTGCTGAACCCCATATGCAGTGGCGCATCTATACCGGGGGAGGAGGGGGGGCAGATCCTGCACTTGTGGTCCGCTGCTAATGGCAATCCCCAGCAAAAATGCATACAATGGAGGATGCCCGCAGCGGACCACAAGTACCACAATAGACATCCTACACAGGATAGCAAATGTGTGGATGTGATAAACAATAAAACAAAAGAACAATAACTTTTACAAAGACAGGTGCACTCTGCGGTCTTACTAAACCCTCATAATGATGTAAAATTGAGAGATTAGCCAAAATATCCTACTGTGGAGGACATTTCTGAGCCTGAGCACCATGCCAAGTTTTCTCAAGTAGCTCGGGTGAGGCCTGGGCTATATCAGCCAGTCTTGGGTGGGGCTCAGAACTCTCTCCCTCCTCCCATTGTAAGCATGGCTGCATGCTGGAGGTAACTGGGAGCTTCCTGTGAGTCAGACCTTGCGCTCCTGTATTTTGTCCACTGGCTCCTGGTATTGCCCATACAGCACAGGTAGGTTTAGCGTTAGGTCCCGAGCTACTTGAGAAACCTTGGCGCGGTGCTCAGGATCAGACATGTCCTCCACAGTAGGATATGTTGGCTAATCTCTCAATTTTACATCAGTATGAGGGTTTAGTAAGACCGCAGAGTGCACCTGTCTTTGTAAAAGGTATTGTTATTTTGCCAGAAATTTTAGAACACAATTAATAGTTGTTTTCCAAAAATATACAGTTGTAAACTGGTGTTTAATACAATAAGTAGAAAAAAAAGTTAGTTATTGTACTCACTATTATAGCGCTGACATATTCTGCTGCGCTTTACAGACATTATTATTAGTTGCCTGCTCAGTTCTTTGGAGTGTAGGAGTAAGCCACAGTACCCAGAGGAAACCCATGCAGAGACTGCTATCCATTTTTTTGTGGGAGTTCCTCTTGTGGACGTACTCTTGTGGATTAGCCCATTTAGCCTAACAGATTGGCCACATTCAAACTGTGGTACCATGGCAGAAATCCAAGGGCTCATTGGCTCCTTTCTGCTGCATATGATAATATCTCTGTTGGCCGTTGGAAGTACAAAGGGGTTAACAGGAACATCCTTGTCGATTTATAGTAATAAAGAGTTAATGGTCACATCTTAGAGTCATTTACTTACCCATGTAGGCCAGCACTGTCTAGTTTCCCCACCACTATTCTTGGCTGATTAGAGCAGAACATGCAGGGAGCGTACTATACGGACTGTAAGAGAAAGGCATACAGTGCAATGACTAACACATAATTAAAGCATTCCTGTAGTTTCAAAAAACATTTGATATGTCTTAGCACCATATCAGAGGTTTTGAGAAGAGAGCACACTTTGTGTGAACACTTCTTTCTCCTCTTTATAGCCATCACCAGGGGTCTCAGACCCCAATTGATGAAAGCCTTTGATATGTCTCTATGACATGTAAAAAATGTTTGGAAGGTACAAGGACATTTTAAAGACATGAATACAGTCATTAACACTCGTATGGAAGGTCAGACAGGCATATGGTATCTAAATCTTATACAGATAGGCAGGCACAAGAATACTCTCATTTAAACGTATATGGATACTTAGGCACAGGCAAATGATTACTAATACCCATATAACGTTACAAGAAATGGGAATTTCTCTGTTGCTTCATGTTTATCTATTTATTAGCTTTGGTGAAGAAGTTGATATGCAACTGTTTTGCCTTCAAGCCTGGTTAGGTTAACTATGGGTGGAGATTTCCCTTCCCTAGTACAAAGTAGCTTAAAGGAGTATTCCAGTTGGTTCAAGTATTCTATAGGATAGGGGATAACTATTAGATTGGAGGGGGTCCTACCACTGGGACCCACACTGATCACAAGGACAGTGGCCCTATACCCGCGTAGCCTCCGTTAAATGAATGGTCGCATATGTGGATGGGGAATAACTTTAAGCAACCAGAATACTCCTTTAAAACACTTTGTTCTAGGGAAGGGAAATCTTAATGCTTCAGCATACCAAGACATTTTGGACAAATAAATGTTTCCAACTTAGTGGAAGCATTTTGGAGAAGGCCCTTTTCTGTTTCCTGCATGACTGTGCTCCAATGCCCAAGTTTCCATAAAGGCATGGTTGGATGAATTTGGTGTGGAAATACTTGACTGGTCCACACAGAGCCCTGACTACAACCTTATAGAACACATTTGGAACACAGATTATGAGCCAGGCACTCTAGTTCAACCTCGATGTCTGACCACACAAAAATGCTCTTTTGGATAAAAGGACAAATATTCCTACAGAGAAACTCCAAAATCTTGTAGAAAGCCTTCCCAGAAGAGTGGTAAAGCCATGTTAGCTGTACGTGTGGAACCAACTGCTTATTAATGCCTATGGGTTTCTTAAAAGTTCCTGTAGGTGTTTTGGCAACACAAAAACGTAAAACAAATATTGTGTAAAAGTAGTGAACCATAAAAAAAACAATATAAATTTGGTATCACCGTAATGGTATCATCTCACCGAATAAAGGTAACATGTCATTTATATAGCATGGACTCTCATTCTCCCAATAGGTATCAGATATTTTGAGCAAAATCAAAATGGCAAAATTGTAACAACGGACACAATTTGATAAATGTACTCCAGTGTCCTTATAGTAACCATACATTTTCAAAATACAGAGCAGTAGGTATGGTTCTGGGGACACTAGAGCACTTGGTCGACTTAGCATTATGCCTATAACGTTAGGTATTAATAACTTTCAAAAAAGGTAACATTAAAAATATTTATTACATTTTTCATGTACTGTAAACTATATAAGTTGCCTTGCATTCAGGGGCGTAACTAGCAGCATAGTGGCAGACCATGCGACTGCTATGGGGCCCAGGGCAAGAGGGGGCCCAGTGTTAGTGGGGATTATCTCCTCTTCTACTTGAGGTGAAAACTTGGTCAGGACTCTACCCTCTAAAGGAACAACTTTTAGCAAATAAAGCAGTGAAAAGATGGCCTAAGGGTCATTGAAAAAGGTTTAGGCAGAAACCCTTCTGTCCTGTGTGGGGGGCCTGGTTTGATCCTTGCTATGGGGCCCTTACTGCTCTATTTACGCCACTGTTTGCATTTCTCCATTATATTAGCACAATATTATTTATTTAATGCACTTATGTATTCCGCAGCGCTTTACAGACATTAGCAACCAACTGTCACCAATGGGGCTCATAATCTAACGTCCCTATCAGTATGTCTTCTAGATTGTGGGAGGAAACCAGAGTACCCGGAGGAAACCCATGCAAACACGGGGAGAACATACAAACTCCATGCAGATGTTGTCTTTGGTTGGATTCAAACCTAAGAACCCCAGCGCTGCAAGGCACAAGTGCTAACCACTGAGCCACCATGCGGTAACAGCCAGATATATTAGAAAAGAAGCAAAATCAGCAGTTAAAAAATATGCCATGATGTAAAAAATTTAATAAAATCTCCCTATTCATTGTTCCAATTATTCTGCTAGATTTATTTCACGCTGGTAACACAGAGGGCATGTTCTTTCTGCTGTAGCTCTTTCTCTGTAACTGCCACAGCTTCTTACAGAAGATATGACTGGTTGCTTTTAAAGATTTAAACTAAGCATGTGCCACAACTGAGAAATAAGGAAGAGCACAAACAGCAGGTGGCGCTACACACATTTTATTGAATAGCTCAGTGACTATATAATTTTTAAATACATGCAACTATAAAAGATCCAGATCCAGTTGCTGGTTTGGAAAACATTAAATATTTTTCATGGCATAACCCCTTTAATTCTGCAAAGTATATACACATAGAGATGGTGCATTTTCATCCTCTGCATGCCACCATATGGTGCCTCCATACATCACTGTATTACGGAGATATATTCGCAGTTAAAAGCAATGGGAAATTCCTACCATCACACTGTGATTACAATAAAAAATATAAATGACTGTTCACATGATACATTTTTCTACAATGCATTTTAGAGTTGTTTTTAAGGCATGTTACATTTTTTTTTAAAAGAGATGCAGCATGCCTTGGTTGTGGTGTTTTTGTTTCATTTTTTCATCTGTTGACCACCATGATAAAAACATACTAAAACAGAAAATGTAGTGTGCCTTGCATTCAAGCTTAAGAATGACTGATGACAGGTTTTCTTTATTTAGTGCTAAATCCTAACAAACCCTAAATGTTTGTAGGACATTTATTATAATCCTTATTTTTTTTAATTAATTATTTATTTTATAAAATTAAAATAAGGATGTAAATCACTTTGCAGTCATGTACAGTATTATTGACAACCCCTCTCCCCCAATTTACAGAAGAGGAGCAATAGAGAAAGACAAAAAATCAAATTTTAATCAATATACTTTAAGACAGTGGTGACGAACCTATTGCACGGGTGCCAGGGGCGGCACCCACGCCATAGAAAAAATCGTACCAATGTGTCTTAGACTTTTCCTGCCATTCATTAACGCAGGGTGCACCATGAATGCACGGGCGGCACATTAAATGTAGGTAGGTTATTATAGCTAAATGATAAAGTACATGGGAGATATACTATATTGGACTGTAGTATTCAGGTTAAATTGCTGTGTTGGCACTTTGCGATGAATATGTGGGTTTTGGGTTACAGTTTGGGCACTCAGTCTGTAAAAAGTTCGCCATCACTGCTTTAAGAGCTTGTTGAAGCCATCTGAAGAATGACAAAACAAAATTTTGACCCTTGTCCTTGGGTTTGGAAATACACAAGTGTTCAGTTCTCCCATACTGTCAGCTCCAACATTCCAAAAAATGCATTTGTGTTCATGACACCAAATGACTAAACCAGAGGATTTATAGAACCATGCTGAAGACGAATGTAGCCAAATCAAGAAGTGGGCAAGGACATCAGGGTAACCTTTATTGCAGGTGTAAAGTAAGTATGATTATGTACCAGTGATAACAGTTACACTTTAACCAGAAGGCAAGTGGAGAAAACTAATATGAGGAAGGATTTAAGTATGCTAGGAGACAGTAAGATAAATAACAGTATTGAGTATCAGGTAACTTATTCAGTTACTCTCACACATGTGCTGCATATAACCAGGAGTAGATGCACATGATGAAAATAGAATAAGTACTGTCACATGTCAGAACATATTTAATATCTGATGAATTTGTAAGAGGTTGAAAACAGACTTAGGCTACTTTCACACTAGCGTTCGGGCGGATCCGTTCTGAACGGATCCGCTCATATTAATGCAGACGGAGGCTCCGTTCAGTACGGATCCGTCTGCATTAATAACTTTAAAAAAATTCGCAAGTGCGCAAGTGCGAAAGTAGCCTGCGCGGATCCGTTCAGACTTTCAATGTAAAGTCAATGGGGGACGGATCCGCTTGAAGATTGAGCCACATTGTGGCATCTTCAAACGGATCCGTCCCCATTGACTTACATTGAAAGTCTGGACGGATCCGCACGGATCCGCACGCCTCCGAACGGCCAGGCGGACACCCGAACGCTGCAAGCAGCGTTCAGCTGTCCGCCTGTCCGTGCGGAGGCGAGCGGAGCGGAGGCTGAACGCCGCCAGACTGATGCAGTCTGAGCGGATCCGCCTCCATTCAGACTGCATCAGGGCTGGACGGCTGCGTTCGGGTCCGCTCGTGAGCTCCTTCAAACGGAGCTCACGAACGGAAACCCGAACGCTAGTGTGAAAGTAGCCTTACCCCTCTTTAAAGAAAACTATGTACCCTTTACTAGTTAACTTGTTGCTATGGGTTAACTTTTGACCTTGTTGCGGTTGCCACTCCACCCGAGTTGACCTGCTATATGGCTAAAACATGCCAAATATGCAGTAATGTGTATCCTATTTTCTTATTGCATTCTATTTCCCCACACTTAAATGGTCACTGTGCATTCAACAAAGTTTCTATAAATCAATAGTACAAGTTAATATAAAAACTTTGTAATATATCTTTTCAGAGAAAAATGCCTCCTATCTCCTCCTAAACTAACATTCTCTGCTAAGTGTGTCTTCAGAGACGAGTTGGACTATCAGCTAACTAAACTAATCAGATTGCATGCTGGATAGGGGATGTGTCTGATTAATGGGTGTCAGATCAGAAGGTTGCACTGGGGGGGCACTTGTGCACAGCTATCTCCAAGCAGTCCCAAAGAGTTGAATGGAGTGGCGGACACATACAGAATGTGTCTTGCCCTCAACTCAAACATAGCCAGTGGGGCCCCCGCAGTTGGACTCCCATTGATCAGACACTTTTGCCCTATCCTTTGTATAGGGGATAAGTTCTTGTATTGGCACAACCCCCCTCAGTGTGCCATGTAAGCTGCATCAAAGTTTAATACTCCATGTGTATTATGCCTTTAAGCTGACACCAGCAGGACAGTGTGTTAATATGGGCCTTGTACTGCTGAGAACACCAGTGAGGGTACAATAAAAACATATCGCACTAAAGGGGGTGAAATGCCTTGTGTGCACAGGCCCTGGGCATAACTAAATACTGGTGGGAAATGTCACAGGCAGCCAGTGATGGCATATTGCTACTCTAGGGGAGTCATGTTGCCTTGGGCAGAATGCGATAAACATTTCAGGTGAACGACACTGTGGACAATGAGAAATACACTACTGATATAGGGCTGCACTATGATATAAATTAATTTCACTGTATGTATGTGCTGCAACTCTTTGGCCAATTGTCTTATTGTTATGGAAGTGTGAGATACTAGTTATAAAGTAGTCTACATCAGATAATAGACAGTGCAAGGTAAGCTGACAGAAAACAGGTGCAAGTTTGCAGGTTGCAGCCTTAACCACAAGGTCAAAGGACAGCAGAAAGTATTTAAAAAATATTTTACTGTGCAACTCCTCTACAAGATAATTACCGTATTTTTCGCCCTATAAGACGCACCGGCCCATAAGACGCACCTAGGTTTTTGAGGAGGAAAATAAGAAATAAAAAATATTTTGAACCAAAAGGTGTGCTTTTGGTGGGTTTTGAACTAATTGTGGTCTGTGGGTGGCACTGTTATGGGGGATCTGTGGGTGACACTTATGGGGGATCTGTGGGTGACACTTATGGGGGATCTGTGGGTGACACTTATGGGGGATCTGTGGGTGACACTTATGGGGGATCTGTGGGTGACACTTATGGGGGATCTGTGGGTGACACTTATGGGGGATCTGTGGGTGACACTTATGGGGGATCTGTGGGTGACACTTATGGGGGATCTGTGGGTGACACTTATGGGGGATCTGTGGGTGACACTTATGGGGGATCTGTGGGTGACACTTATGGGGGATCTGTGGGTGACACTTATGGGGGATCTGTGGGTGACACTTATGGGGGATCTGTGGGTGACACTTATGGGGGATCTGTGGGTGACACTTATGGGGGATCTGTGGGTGACACTTATGGGGGATCTGTGGGTGACACTTATGGGGGATCTGTGGGTGACACTTATGGGGGATCTGTGGGTGACACTTATGGGGGATCTGTGGGTGACACTTATGGGGGATCTGTGGGTGACACTTATGGGGGATCTGTGGGTGACACTTATGGGGGTTCTGTGGGTGACACTTATGGGGGTTCTGTGGGTGACACTTATGGGGGTTCTGTGGGTGACAGTTATGGGGGGGATCTGTGTATGACAGTTATGGGGGGGATCTGTGTATGACAGTTATGGGGGGATCTGTGGATGACACATATATAGCATCTTATGCTATGTGTCATCCAAAGATCCCCTCCATAACAGTGTCCCTGTAGTGAATGACCCTCAATACACGGGCTCGGGGCCGGCATCTGCTTTTATAATGACAGCAGGCCCGTGCAGTGACTATTCTACTACACGGGCCCCGCTCACTGTATAATTGTATCTCTAATAGTTAATGTATTACCGGTACTTACAACTACAAGCGCTCGCCGGGAGGAGGCAGGAGGCAGGCCGGGAGGACAGGAGCGTGAGTCATACGTCATGCGCCCACGCCGCCTGCTTCATTCATAAAGTGGGCGGCGCAGGCGCGTGACGTATGACTCACACTGCCAGCGCCTGTCGTCCCAGCCTGCCTCCTGCCTCGTCCCTCCTCTCGGTGAGCGCTTGTAGTTGTAAGTACCAGTAATACACAGCGGCGCAGCGCTCCTTATGCGATTATATACATATGGTAACCATTAACTATTAGAGATACAATTATACAGTGAGCGGGGCCTGTGTAGTAGAATAGTCATTGCACGGGCCCCGCTGTCATTATAAAAGCAGATGCAGGCCCCCAGCCCCTCCTCCCTCACAGCTGATACACCCGCCGCGCGGCATCGCGGTGGGTGTATCATTGAAAACAAGGCAAAATCAGCAGCATTCGCCGTATAAGACACACTGCTATTTTCCCCCCACTTTTGGGGGGGGAAAAGTGCGTCTTATACGGCGAAAAATACGGTAGATATATTAGAGAGTATGACCTAGTACTGATCACTAATGGGGTACCGCAGGGGTCAGTATTGGGCCCTATTCTTTTCAATATATTTATAAATGATCTTGTATGCTTGCATAGTAAAATATAAATGTCTGTTGATGATACTAAACTGTGCTTAAAGAGGGTTCTGACATTACCATATAAATACCTGGCAGTGTAGGACATATTGATCACATGTGATATAGCTTTTTTATCCTATACTCTGTTCGGTTCCCTCACTGTGCCCTCTGTTCTGATTTCCTGCCCTGTATGTAAAGCCATACCATCGGTACAGGAAGGAGGAGAATTTTAATATCAATAATCTATGCAGGTTCTTAAGCCACTATTTTTCTTTCCTACGGAAAAAACAAACAAACACACCAGGGAAACAAGTGGTCAAAAACGACCCTTACGAAGGCTAACCTTGTTATCATTTTCGTGGTCTCTCTTTCTGGAACAGAAAGATTATAAATCCACTTCTTGGGCTACTTAGCATCGGAAGACGCTCAATAGCACAGTCCTGTCCTATGGTTTATGGGGCAGAATCAACTCCCTAGCAACCTCATTAAATACATCTGCAAAATCTTTAATGAATTAGGCAGTGGAAGTATGTCAGATGAAACACTACAAATAGACATGGACATACAAGATTCAGTGCACTTGGAGCTCCATTTAACCAGATTCCTTGTTTCCCTGTAAATGAAAGGATTGTGGGAAAATAAGTTTTGAAGGTAAATTGTCAATATCAAAAAATGCTATAAATCCAGAATGCATAAAGCCTAGGACTATGGCCACTGGTGGGGTAGATAATTTAACAGGACTGAGAGAAGGGAATACTGTCCACTGCGGTCACACTGATTGGACTCACTAGTTGCACCAAAAGTATTAACAACTTCTAGGCAACCCTTTGAATCAATAAAATTAGCCACAGACCCACGATCAATAAAAAGCAAAAGAACTTTCCTTGAATAAATAGGACATGCCAGACCACCTAGGTATTTAACAGAGTCCTCCGATAGGGAGGATAGTCTTTACTGCTAGGCACCCAGAAGGCATCTGCAGAGCACAGGTGCGAGTTCACAGGTCACAGACCTAAGCAGATAATCTATGGTAAGCAGAATGGATAATAAAACAAGCCAGAGTCAAAACCAGAAGGGCACAGATATAGCCAAATCAGCAGATAAGAGGTTAAACAGTGGAACTGACCAAAGTCACTACTCAGAAGGTTAACAAGCAGGTGTAGAGTTCAGAGACAAAGCACAAAAAGACAAATGAGATCCTAGAAACAATATGCAATCACAGGCACTTTTGAAGTACCATAGTAGACTTAACCCCTTAAGGACGCAGGGTGTACTGGTACGCCTTATTTCCCGAGTCCTTAAGGACTCAGGGCGTACCGGTACGTCCTAACTTTAAATAGGCATTCCGGCACCCCAGGGGTTAATCTGAACAAGATGCCGGCTGAAATCATTCAGCCGGCATCCTGTCACAACGCCAGGGGGGGAAGGGGGGGGGTCATGTGACCCCCCCCATGTCGGCGATCGCAGAAAACCGCAGGTCAATTCAGACCTGCGGTTTGCTGCGCCTTTTGCAGTTTCTGATCCCCGCGGTCCCTGACCGCGGGGATCAGAAACTTTAGTGTGCCTAAAATCAAGATTTTTCACCCCCCCCTGCACCCCTGCACGATTTGATGCTGGCGGGTGGTGCAGGGGGGTGTCGCAGGCGGTGGGGGCATTGCGACACCCTCCCCTTTAAAATTCGTTGGCTTCTAGTGGGTATACCAGGGTGTCAGCACATTGCTTACACCCTGGTATAAACGGCTGACATCTGTGCAGATGTCAGCCGTTTAACCCTTTCCATACCGCGGTCCGTACGACCGCGGTATGGAAAAGGTTAACTGTCAGGGTCAAGGGGCTCCCTCCCTCTCCCATCGGGGGGCTGCTGTGCCTTTGCAGCCCCTCGATGGAGAGGGAGAGAGCCCCCAGACAGCCCTGTGCTTACCCTTCCCTGTCTGCAAAGTTATGGCAGACGGGGAAGGTTCCCATGGCAACAGGACGCCTTCTCAGGCGTCCTGCTGTCCATGGTGCTGAACAGATCTATGCTAAAGGCATAGATCTGTTCAGACAAAGTGTAAGTAAAATACAGTACAGTACAATATATATTGTACTGTGCTGTATTATACAGACATCAGACCCACTGGATCTTCAAGAACCAAGTGGGTCTGGGTCAAAAAAATTTTAAAAAAAATGTGAAAAAAGTTAAGCTAAAAAAAAAAAAAAATTTTATCACTGAATAAAAAGTACAAAAATAAAATACACTACACATATTAGGTATCGCCGCGTCTGTACCGACCTGATCTATAAAACGGTCATGTTACTTTCCCCGCACGGTGAACGCCATAAAAATAAAAAAATAAAAACTATGAGAAAATTGAAATTTTGCCCACCTTACTTCCCCAAAAAGGTAATAAAAGTGATCCAAAAAGTTGCATGTACTCCAAAATAGTACCAATCAAACCATCATCTCATACCGCAAAAAATGAGACCCTACTCAAGATAATCGCCCAAAAACTGAAAAAACTATGGCTCTTAGACTATGGAAACACTAAAACATAATTTTTTTTGTTTCAAAAATGAAATCATTGTGTAAAACTTACATAAATAAAAATAAAGTATACATATTAGGTATCGCTGCGTCCGTATCGACCGGCTCTATAAAAATATCACATGACCTAACCCCTCAGATGACCACCGTAAAAAAAAAAAAAAAAAACGGTGTAAAGAAAGCAATTTTTTGTCATCTTACGTCACAAAAAGTGTAATAGCAAGCGATCAAAAAGTCATATGCACCCCAAAATAGTGCCAATCAAACCGTCATCTCATCCCACAAAAAATGAGACCCTACTCAAGATAATCGCCCAAAAACTGAAAAATCTATGGCTCTTAGACTATGGAGACACTAAAACATTTTTTGGGTTTTAAAAATGAAGTTATTGTATAAAACTTACATAAATAAAAAAAATTGTATACATATTAGGTATCGCTGCGTCCGTGACAACCTGCTCTATAAAATTACCACGTGATCTAACCTGTCAGATGAATGTTGTAAATAACAAAAAAAAAGTGCCAAAAAAGCTATTTCTTGTTACCTTGCCGCACAAAAAGTGTAATATAGAGCAACCAAAAATCATATGTACCTAAACTAGTACCAACAATACTGCCACCCTATTCCGTACTTTCTAAAATGGGGTCACTTTTTTGGAGTTTCTACTCTAGGGGTGCAACAGGGGGGCTTCAAATGGGACATGGTGTCAAAAAAAACTTCCAAAAACCGTATGGCATTCCTTTCCTTCTGCGCCCTGTCGTGTGCCTGTACAGCAGTTTACGACCACATATGGGGTGTTTCTGTAAACTACATAATCAGGGCCATAAATAATGAGTTTTGTTTGGCTGTTAACCCTTGCTTTGTAACTGGAAAAAAAATATTAAAATGGAAAATCTGCCAAAAAAGTGAAATTTTGAAATTGTATCTTTATTTTCCATTAAATCTTGTACAACACCTAAAGGGTTAACAAAGTTTGTAAAATCAGTTTTGAATACCTTGAGGGGTGTAGTTTCTTAGATGGGGTCACTTTTATGGAGTTTCTACTCCAGGGGTGCATCAGGGGGCTTCAAATGGGACATGGTGTAAAAAAAACAGTCCAGCAAAATCTGGCTTCCAAAAACCATACGGCGCACCTTTCACTCTACGCCCCGCTGTGTGGCCGTACAGTAGTTTGCGGCCACATATGGGGTGTTTCTGTAAACGGCAGAGTCAGGGCAATAAAGATACAGTCTTGTTTGGCTGTTTACCCTTGCTTTGTTAATGGAAAAAATGGGTTAAAATGGAAAATTAGGCAAAAATTAAATTCTAAAATTTCATCCCCATTTGCCAATAACTCTTGTGCAACACCTAAAGGGTTAACGAAGTTTGTAAAATCAGTTTTGAATACCTTGAGGGATGTAGTTTATAGAATTGGGTCATTTTGGGGCGGTTTCTATTATGTAAGCCTCGCAAAGTGACTTCAGACCTGTAGTGGTCCCTAAAAATTGGGTTTTTGTAAATTTCTGAAAAATTTCAAGATTTGCTTCTAAACTTCTAAGCCTTGTAACATCCCCAAAAAATAAAATATCATTCCCAAAATAATTCAAACATGAAGTAGACATATCGGAAATGTTAAGTCATCACAATTTTTGGGGGTATTACTATGTATTACAGAAGTAGAGAAACTGAAACTTTGAAATTTGCAAATTTTTCAAAATTTTTGGTAAATTAGGTATTTTAGTATGCAAAAAAATTAATTTTTTGGACTTCATTTTACCAGTGTCATGAAGTACAATATGTGACGAAAAAAATATCTCAGAATGGCCTGAATAAGTCAAAGTGTTTTAAAGTTATCAGCACTTAAAGTGACACTGGTCAGATTTGCAAAAAATGGCCAAGTCCTTAAGGTGAAATAGGGCTGAGTCCTTAAGGGGTTAAAGGGAATCTGTCAGCTCCAAAACACCCAAAACTAGTGTAAGTGGTTTATAATGTAAGTTATGCCCGATCCGGTCATGTAATTTTTATCTTCATACTTACTTCCATTCAAACACTGTGTTCTGAGAAACCAGCAGTAAAATGCATTGAGAGGACTCCCGTGCATAATGGAAAGGACTCAAAGAGGAGTCCTCAATGCATTTTACTGCTGGTTTGCGGTAGCACAGCGTCGGAATGCAAGTAAGTATGAATATAAAATTACATTACCAGACTGTGTCACTTACACCATACACCACTTACTCTAGTTTTGGGAGTGTTATGGAGATGACTGATTCCATAATAAATAAAAAAGTGCAAAAAAAAGTTTTCAAAAAATGAATTAAAAATGTATATTAAAAGGTAATATGTCACTTATACCACAAAAACAAAAACTAAAAATTGCAGAATTGTAGTTTTCCATCCCTCCAAACAAAGATTAATACACATTTTTCAAAACATTATATATACTTCAAATGGTGCCTTTAAAACGCAAACTCCTATGGGTACTTCGATTAAAAATAAAATAAAATTGTGGCTCTGGAAATGCAAAGATAAAAAATTGTTTGCCCGTTAAGGCCCAAAATAGAGTAGTCCTTAAGGGTTAATAGGAGATGGCTACAGAAGTATATTTCAGGATATGTCAATCATATAAAAATAAATAAATCACATTTTCCTTTTGCTTCCAATAAACTGTAATATATTGAATTTCCAGTACATTAGTGAAAAAGTTATGGTAACAACAGCCCTGGAATTGTATCTATACATCTTTGCATCCTCTTTATAACTGTACGCTTCAAGATACACATTCCATTCATTTCTCTAGCCATTGAAATTCCAAAAGCTAGCCCTTTGGGTTCTGGCCATGGTTAAAAGGAAAGCAGCTGAACTTTACATTCTTCATTAAATCTATGCTGCTCTCTTTAATTTGCAAGTTTAGGAGCTGAACATAAACATCCGTTATTGGTATTTGAGAGACAGGCATTAGGATAAATGTGAAGAATAACAAATCCCCTCCGCCTGGGAGCCAGAATCTGACAAGACTTGAATTACTGGAACATTGCTCACTCACTCCAGTATGTAACTGGGAACCGTCCCTAGAAGCCACTAGCAGCTCAGCTGAGAGGGAGAGAAGACGCTGTAAGTGTCTTGAGCATGACTTTGGTGCCATGTATATAATGCAGTTACTACTTTACCTTGTAATGATGCATTTCTGCTGCTTTCTTTGATATATTGTATGGAATACTGTTCTGATTAGGATGTGAAATATTTGGACATGTCTGTATGTAGAAACGTAAACTGTTTCTGAGCTGTGAGGAGGACATCTAGATGAAATGCAGCACTTTTTGTTTGGTCTGTACTATGACATGATTGTACAATTTGTCCTTCAGGCCAGGGTTCCTCAACTCCGGTCCTCAGGGCCCACCTGCCGGTCATGTTTTCAGGCTTTCCTTAGCATTGAGAAGGTGATATAATTAGTGTCAGTAGTGCATCAGGACTTACCACAGGTATTCATTGTGAGGGATATTCTCAAATTGTAACGGTAGGTGGGCCTTGAGGACTGGAGTTGAGGAACACTGCTTTAGGCAACATACAGAGTTTGAGAAGCTCATCTCACATTTATGGTTCCGTACAACATACCTACAATTTTTTGAAACGTCCTTATGCTAAATGTTGATATTTAGTTATGTGACTTTTTTTTTTCTCATAAATCTACCAGGGATACTTAATCTGGATTAGCTGGAATGTAGACTATAGAGTATTTTAATAACATTCATAATGTTCACTATGGTAATCATCTCCTATGACTGGGGTCAGCAACCTTCGGCAACCCAGGTGTGGTAAAACTGCAACTCCCAGCATGCAAACTTGCGTGGCTGTTCTCAGAACTCACATAGAAGTGAGTGGGGCATGCTGGGAGTTGTAGTTTCACAACAGCTGGAGTGTCGGAGGTTGCTGATACCTGTCCTAGGATGGAAGCATTGCACAGATACCTTTATGGTGGGTTTGAATGTTCTAGATGGAAGATGGATCCACCAAAATAGATTATATATTGTTTATACACAATGAATAATATTGTTTGACGTGAAATGCTTCATTATCTCATGAGCAGTGCTTGAGTTTGCAAATTTTGGTGTGCTTTGTTCTAATTCAATGGATTTTGTCACCAGGCACCGCAATGTAAATGATCATTATGTGTAATCCCCTAATGGTTAAAACTGGCTTCTGTAGTGTCCACATGGGATGGACCTTAACCTATATGTAAATTACTTGTCACAACCAGGGGCATAGGCATAACTACCAGGGTAGCAGGCATGACATCTGTTACCGAAGGACTGAAGGTGGTCATGGTGGTTATGGGGCCCCATTCCAAGTCTTGCTATGGGGCCCCATTGGGTCCTTGTTACGCCCTTGCCCAGAGGCATCACTAGAGGTGCTGCTGGGGGTATCTATATACAGGACTGGTGTAATGAACTGAATCTTTTTCCCAGGTAAAATAAAACATAGCCATGACTTGGGCTCCAGCCCCAATGAGCCATCTTGGCCATTCAGGAGCACTAGAATTCATTATATATATAGACTTGTGAAGACCAGAGTGCACTAAAAGTGGGTGCTTTGTGGTTTATTCAACTATTTACAGATATTAATGTTTTAATAGGTCAAGAGTATATTACTATGTAATATAACATTTGGACATATTGATTATCATGTTTATTGGTAGAATGTTGGTAACATTTTAGCAGTCCACCATAAAATATGAGACAGCTTGTTTGAATTTGTATTTAATCCTGGTCTATAGGGTCATGGACTGAATGGCTGATCTGATTCAATTACTGAACATACTAGAGGTGCCACTGTAGTTGCCATCTAAGTGGTCTCCTAATAGTCCATTGAGATGCAGATAGAGATCTCTTCCAGCCAAATGGTGCTCATTCTCCTGGACAGATGTACAGATTTCAGTGTACTAATACAGTTCTTTCAGAGTTTACTGAGATTAGATGTTACCAGGTAGTGTCAGTAATTTATAATGCAACACGTTTTGCATCTCAAGCTGTAGCTCATGCACGGTGAGGACTGTAAATGGAACACATTTGAATGAGACACATTTGCATCTGAAGTGTAGTATACCATACTTGTGCCATCTGGACAGCAGATGTGTAACCATGTAGATGAATGCTTGGCAGAGTTTGCAGGGAAATACGTTTTAATCTGAATACAGAACATGGTCCCCCTGGTTTACTTGCTAGACTTCAGCTTGCTTGGAATGTGCCCTCAATATTCATTCTTTCATATAGTACATGATGTTAGATGTACTAGTGCTTAGAAAACAACATACACCAGAAGAATATGGATGAACAAGAACTTGTTGCAGTTTTTCAGTGGGTACTATACACATGAGCATGCAGTCTTTTTACCAAAAAATGTACAACCAACAAGCGAGCCAAACAGATACAATATCAATCCATATACAAGATAGAAAGAAATTAAGATTTTAAATACTCTTTGCTTAATAACATCAAATTCCACCAACAGATTTCCAGCAGGACTTTGGCATTAAAACAAACAAATGAAAGAAAACCTTATTTTACATCTTTGATAGCTTCTCATTTAAAGCTATACAGACCCAATGCGTCTCACCGCTGAGTTAAGGAGGTTGTCTCACTTCAGCAAATAGCATTTATTAAGTAGAGGAAGTTAATACAAGGCACTTGCTAATGTATTGTGATTGTCCATATTGCCTCTTTTGCTGGCTTAATTCATATTCCCATCACATTATACATTGCTCGTTTCCATGGTTACGATCCCCCTGCAATCCATCAGTGGTGGCCGTGCTTGCACAATGTAGAATAAAGCATCGGCCTATGTGCGCTCTCATGGTCCCGTACCACCAGAGAGGCCGTCACTTTTTTCTATAGTGTGCAAACACTGCCACCACTGATGGATTGCAGGGTGGTCGTAACCATGGAAACGAGCAGTGTATAATGTGATGGAAAAATGAATCCAGCTAACAAAGGAAGCAATATGGATAATAACAATATATTAGTAAGTGTCGGGTATTAACATTCTCTACATGATAAATACCACTTGCCGAAGTGAGACAACTCCTTTTAGTCCCAGTATAAGCAATCCTCTTGTGATTGAAAAATCAGCAGCTCACCTCTTTCTCTTATCCTGAGGGTCTGTTACAGTGTATCAGTGCATATGAATGTTACCAGCATAGAGTTTAGAAAGTTTAGAGAGCATTGCCTACACTGTGGGTACACCTGTATTTAATTCCTAGCTGAGAGTAGGAATAGCTATGTACCGGTGTTCAGCCTCTAGATGTAAACAAGAATGTTTACCCATTGACAACAAGCAAAGATATTGAAATCCATGGAGTTGGAATCCTAAAGTATGTTAGTTGCAGAACTTTTCATTGCACAATGATTAAGATGTATTTACCGTATTTTTGCTTTATAAGACGCACTTTTTCCCCCCAAAAGTGTGAAGGGAGGAGGCGGGGACACTCATGGCGGGGCCCGGTGCAGTGACTCTACTCCAGTGTTTCTCAAATAGTGGGGCGCACCCCCCAGGGGGGGCGCCAGGCTCCGTAGAGGGGGTCTCGCAATGTAATATGCGGCAGGGAGATGAGCGCTTCCATTGTGGAAGCGCTCATCTCCCTTCCTCTGATCAGAGGCCGGCGCAGGCGCTGAGGGACTGGGAGGAGGAGCTGGGGGCCGGGAATAGCGGCGGGGCGGTGCAGTCAGTGTACTATAGCCCCGCCCCGCCGCTCCGGTATAGCAATATAAAATATCTTATTCAATTAAAATGTATTAGATATGCCCCCTCACTCCTAAATTCCTAGTACCTTACATCCTATTCCTAGGTTCTGTAATGCCGGCAGGTCGGGCGGGCGGCAGCGTAACTCCCTGGTGTCACGTGCCTGCACTGCCTACTTTATGAATGAAGCAGGCGGCGCAGACAAGTGACGTCAGTGAGTGACGCGCCGGCCGCCCGCCCGCCCGGCCTGCCGCAATTGTACAGAACCTAGGAATAGGATGTAAGGTACTATTAGGAATTTAGGAGTGAGGGGGCATATCTAATACATTTTAATTGAATAAGACATTTTATATTTGAATACTGGGGGGCGGCGGCGGCGGCAGCGTTTAGGCTGATCCGTGGATGGCACAGTTAAGGGGTGGGGGGGTCTGTGGATGGCACAGTTATGGGGTGGGGGGGTCTGTGGATGGCACAGTTATGGGGTGGGGGGTCTGTGGATGGCACATATATAACAGTGCCAGCCACAGATCCCCCACCCCATAACAGTGCTATCCACAGATCCCCCCTGTAACAGTGCCACCCACAGATCCCCCCTGTAACAGTGCCACCCACAGATCCCCCCTGTAACAGTGCCACCCACAGATCCTCCCTGTAACAGTGCCATCCACAGATCCCCCCTGTAACAGTGTCCGTCATCCACAGATCCCCCCGTAACAGTGTCCGTCATCCACAGATCCCCCCATAACAGTGTCCGTCATCCACAGATCCCCCCATAACAGTGTCCGTCATCCACAGATCCCCCCCATAACAGTGTCCATCATCCACAGACCCCCCATAACAGTGTCCGTCATCCACAGATCCCCCCCATAAGTGTCCGTCATCCACAGATCCCCCCCATAACAGTGTCCGTCATCCACAGATCCCCCCATAACAGTGTCCGTCATCCACAGATCCCCCCCATAACAGTGTCCGTCATCCACAGATCCCCCCCCATAACAGTGTCAGTCATCCACAGATCCCCCCCATAACAGTGTCCGTCATCCACAGATCCCCCCATAACAGTGTCCGTCATCCACAGATCCCCCCATAACAGTGTCCGTCATCCACAGATCCCCCCATAACAGTGTCCGTCATCCACATATCCCCAGTAATAGTGCCACCCACAGACCACCATTAGTTCCAAACCCACCAAAAGCACACCTTTTGGTTAAAAATATTTTTGTTGTAAATTGATCCACATTTCTTTCTTTTTTTATTCTCTTATACGTTACAGTGTTATGTAGAGGTGTACTTATTAATTATAACAATTTTATAGACAAATGATACTATTTACAGTCGTGCGGAGGGCGCAAAATGTTTTCTTCTTCCTAGGGGGGGCATGACAGAAAATAATTGAGAAGCACCGCTCTACTCTAATACACCGGGCCCCGCAACTGTTAAACATTCAATCTGATCTCTATACCTAATTGTATACACGCTGTACGGTACTTACTGTAGTACCGGAAGTATAACATTAAGACGGCGCAGCGCCTGCCGCAGCTCTCTCCTCATGCGCCACCTGCCCCAGCTCCCTCTGTCATGCGGCGCCTGCCCCGGCTCCCTCTGTCATGCGCCGCCTGCCCCGGCTCCCTCTGTCATGCGCCGCCTGCCTGTTCATTCATAAAGTGAGATAAGCAGGCAGGCGGCGCATGAGGAGGGATCTGGGGCAGGCGGCGCATCAGGAGGGAGCTGCGACAGGCGGCGCATGACCGAGGGAGATGCCGGTCTGTGCCGTCTTAATGTTATACTTCCGGTACTACAGTAAGTACCGTACAGCGTGTATACAATTAGATATAGAGATCAGATTGAATGTTTAACAGTTGCGGGGCCCGGTGTATTAGAGTAGAGTCACTGCACCGGGCCCCATCATGAGTGTCCCCGCCTCCTCCCTCCACACTGATCCATCTGATGGGGGATCTGTAGATGACACTTATGGGGATCTGTGGATGACATAAGTGTCATCCATAGAGCCTCATAAGTGTCATCCACAGATCCCCCATCAGTGTAATGCACAGATCTCCCCTCAGTGTCATCCACAGAGCCCCATAAGTCTCATCCACAGATCCCCCATCAGTGTCATCCACAGAGCCCCCATCAGTGTCATTCACAGAGCCCCCATCAGTGTCATCCACAGAGCCCCCCTCAGTGTCATCCACAGAGCCCCCCTCAGTGTCATCCACAGAGCCCCCCTCAGTGTCATCCACAGAGCCCCCCTCAGTGTCATCCACAGAACCCCCCTCAGTGTCATCCACAGATCCCCCATCAGTGTAATGCACAGATCTCCCCTCAGTGTCATCCACAGAGCCCCATAAGTGTCATCCACAGATCCCCCATCAGTGTCATCCACAGAGCCCCCATCAGTGTCATCAACAGAGCCCCCCTCAGTGTCATCCACAGAGCCCCCCTAAGTGTCATCCACAGAGCCCCCCTCAGTGTCATCCACAGAGCCCCCCTCAGTGTCATCCACAGAGCCCCCCTCAGTGTCATCCACAGAGCCCCCCCTCAGTGTCATCCACAGAGCCCCCCTCAGTGTCATCCACAGAGCCCCCCTCAGTGTCATCCACAGAGCCCCATAAGTGTCATCCACAGATCCCCCCTCAGTGTCATCCACAGAGCCCCATAAGTGTCATCCACAGATCCCCATAAGTGTCATCCACAGATCCCCCATAAGTGTCATCCACAGATCCCCCATAAGTGTCATCCACAGATCCCCCATAAGTGTCATCCACAGATCCCCCCTCAGTGTCATCCACAGAGCCCCATAAGTGTCATCCACAGATCCCCATAAGTGTCATCCACAGATCCCCCATAAGTGTCATCCACAGATCCCCCATAAGTGTCATCCACAGATCCCCCATAAGTGTCATCCACAGATCCCCCATAAGTGTCATCCACAGATCCCCCATAAGTGTCATCCACAGATCCCCCATCAGTGTCATCCACAGAGCCCCATAAGTGTCATCCACAGATCCCCCCTCAGTGTCATTCACAGATCCCCCCATAACAGTGCGTCATCCACAGATCCCCATAACAGTGCGTCATCCACAGACCACCATTAGTTCAAAACCTACCAAAAGCACACCTTTTGGTTCAAAATATTTTTTTCTTATTTTCCTCCTCAAAAACCTAGGTGTGTCTTATCATCAGGTGCGTCTTATAAAGCGAAAAATACGGTACTTAAAAAATGAAAACCCAGCAGTCTTTTGACAATTCAGAATTAAAAATTTCATTTTACAGCTGATAGGGGATTCAATATTAAAATGTACTTTATCTCCAGACAAAAAAATATCTCTTTGTCCTGCCTCCCTCCCCTTCAAGATTCCCTTCCCCTATTTTTATTTAAAACTTGGGTGCAGCATTGTGTACTGCAAATGGCCTTGTCATCAGCCACTTGTGAATCTGCATGTCAAACTTGCTAGACTTTTTATGTCAGATGTCGAGAGAAATTTCTATGACTGAAAATATGTTATATTTGCCTGAAAGGAGTCATTTCTATAACCTGTGCATAGATTTCTGTAAGCTCCATTCAGATGAATGGGATAGTTGTCTGCAATAGATCTTTTATATGTGTATATTCACCCTAATACAGTTTCCTAGGCATCTCATGACAGTGCCACTCAGCAGCCATGAAATGGAGAAAAGTAGGCAAAGTAATACAACTCTGAAGGATGGAAAATGAGACTAATGTTAAGCAATACATTTTGATTTTTTTGCACAGCATAACACTTAAGAAATGATCAGTTATGTATATAGTAATCAGCAGGAACAAACAAAAATAAAATAAACATAATGACTTTAATGGGCTCTGTCCTCTCCACAAACTTTGCATAAACCAATAGTACAAGTGAATATAGGAAACTTTGTAATATATCTTATTAGAGAAAAATTCTGTTTATCCACTAATAAGCTACTTCTCCTCCCCCGGAATCCTGCTCTGATCAGTCGCTATCCATTATTACTCAAATCCACTTGAGGGATTAGAAGGATTATCAGCTCACTAAGGGATCAGGTTATATGCTGGCAGAAGTCGTCTATGGAGAGAGAAGTGTCAGGAAAAAGCAGCTGCAGAGTAAGGGCTCATTCACACAGCCGTATGAACGGATCCGCACCCGACCAATTTTGCGAAAGGTCTGTGGATCCATTCATTTCTATGGGCCCTCAAAAGATGCGGACAGCACACCGTGTGCTGTCCGCATCTGTTATTTCATACCGCGGTTCCGCAGAAAAGATAGAACATGTCCTATACTTGTCCGTGGACAAGAATAGGCATTTTCTATTATGGTTGCGGCCATGTGCGGTCCACAAATTGCGGAACGCACATGGCCAGTATCCGTGTTTTGCGGATCCGCAAAGCACTACGGCCATCAGAATGGGCCCTAAGAAAGAATTATAAAAGATACTGCTGCTGCTTCAAGTAGGTTTTCTATCTCACCCCAATGCTTGATTCACAGCTACACTGTTCATTACTGCTGTATTATATCTCTATGCTGTTAGGGGAGCAAGATGTTAGGGGAGCAAGATGTATTCTTCTCTATGTGTGTAGTGTATGGAAGAAATCATATCTAGTCTCTACACACTAGACGAGGGAAAATTAACATTTAGAGATGGAGCCTGCAGAGCGGTAACTTCTGAAAAATACAAGATACAAGTAATATATTAATGCTGCTACTCCTCACGTACTCATACATGGCAGCTTATTCTGAAATGTCAACAAGTATGTTTTAACATGCAATGCTAACCCACACGTAAAGGGTTTTTTGAAACTTTTTAACTGATCACCTATCCTCTTGATAGGTCATCAGTATCTGATCTAAAGGAGTCTGACACCTGGGAATCCCTACAGATCAACAGTTTTTTGAGAAGGCACTGGTGCGCTTACAGCTTCTCACAGCTTACCTAGCACAGAACCGTACATTGCAGCTTAGCCCCATTCACTTGAATTGGAGATGAGCCGCGCCTAGGCCATGTGACTGATGAACACAACCTCAGTAGCCTAGGGATAGGAGCACCGAAGCCTTCTCAAACAGCTGATTGGCAGAGGTCCTAGGTGTCGGACCTCCACCGATCAGATACTGATGACTAATTTAAAGGATAGGTTTACAGTTAAAAAGTCTCAGAAAACCCCCTTCAAGAATTTACTATTATAAAACATAGCAATGGCAAAATGTAAAACTAGGGGAATACTGATATCAATAGCTAACATTAACAACAGGGTAATAAAGGAGTTAATGTGATACAGGGAGACTGCATGACTTCCTCTTTTGGGTCAGTGAGAACTTTTTCTCCCCATGAGACAAACTTGACCACAAGTGTCCAGAGGGCTATGTTTTGCCTTCCTTTGGATCAAGGAGTTAGAGGTCTGAGAAAGGTTGATCTTAGAGTACATGTGTCTTTTTACAACCCATGTAACAATATAAAACTGCTGATTGCCTGCTTATTCCATAACTTAGAAATAGTTTTATTCTTTTTATCAGGAAATCTAGATAGAAGTCTGATAAGAAGTATGCACATTTTTATGGATTTTTTCTAAAATAGAATTTGGAAAACAGGACGGAGTTGGAGGAGGGAGAGAAAAGGGGAAGGGGGATAAACTATTCCTTTGAGGTTTGTGGTTTATTTAGCTATTCGTTCCTTGTTTGTTTTTCAAATATCTTTCATACAATTTCTATAATGTTTTGCTTGGAAGTTGCAGTTAGTCTACTCCACTTGAAGAACCCATAGATGTACAGTTATTTTGCTGCTTAATATATTAAGCTCACATGGATTGCTTCTTAACCCTTTAATGCATTAATATATACAGTATTTGGGACAGACATAGAATGGGTCTGTCATCATTATGGAACTTCAAGTAGTATATTGGCTCATTTATTCAATGTTGTACAGTATATGCCATAAGCACAAAAACAGCATGGAGGTGTAGATTTTTGAGCAATTTTTGCTACAGTAAATCTGTGGGATTGAACCAGACTGGCTAGCCTTCACTTCCTATGTGCATCAACGAGCCTTCATTCCCATCATCACTACACACTGGGAACACTCTCAGACTGTTACAGTGGTGGCTTGCAGTCACCACTGTTCTGTTACCTTGCCAGACAGCCTGGACCTGTCTTTCACTGTCTTCTTCCTGGCTGGTCTGGCCACCAGATCTGTTCCGTCCCTCCACGCATGCTGTGGCCTCCTTGTTGGCAAGGCCTCTTCTGTTCTGCCCACAGGGCATCTGCACCCCCCTCCTCTGGCTCCTGAAAGGCCAGTGCGCACATACCCACCCTAATCTTCACCAGACAATGGCTGGCAATCTTGTGGTACTTAAGTAGGCACCTTCTTCTGTTGGAGAGGGCCTGAGCAATAGGTGTTCTATCATGCTAGTATCATGCAAAGCTGTCTGTTTTATTGTCTGTTCATGTACCAACTTTCTGTCCATTTACTGGATTTTGACCCTCCATTGTCTGACCTGACCTCTGTATTATCCTATCGCTGCTTGCCGTGACCTTAGAGCATTTACAGTATGGCATGTACTCTTCCTGTCCTGACCTTGGCCTGTCCAAGACTATGATCCTGCCTGACCAATCGGTACCCTGCGCTGGTGTCTCTGACCCCCACAGAGACTACTCCAGGAGGTAGCAGCCTGGCGGTTCCCCTGCAGCAAAGTCCAGATCCCTGTACAAGGGTGAAAGGGTGAATACCAGGAGACTGCCAGCATAAATCCCTTAGGATTGCCCTAAAGTCAAATCTGTTGGTTAACACAGTGGTTTCCCGCCTACACCCATAATACAGACCTTTAATTATTGAGATGCTCCGAGCTACTCATCTATAACAGTTTGGCTCAGTAATAATCACTCATATCTGTACACTTGGCAAATTTTCCTACAGTACTTCCATCTCCTCAACTTGAAAAACGAATTGTTTAGTTGTTGCCTGTTATCCCACCTCTTGACAGATATGGTCATGACATAATCAATGTAATTCACCGGTCAGTGGTTTTAATGCTATAGCTGATTGGCACATATAAATATTACCATAGTGTGCTCACATAGCAGAGCAGAATGGTCAGATAAGCAGAACTATAAAGTGGCCAGATTTAATAGTGCATATAATGCCTACATAATAGCAACCAAATATTTAGTGTCATGCAAGATGATAGTATCATACATTATCCAGATAAATAGTCAGTGGCATATAGGTCTTATCAACCTCATATACAGTAGGTCCATTTGTGCCAAAGAGTGCCCATACTTGCCATGCCTATTTCCCTTTATTCCATACAGTGCCTCCTCCTTATTGCCATACACCGTCTTTTTACTGCCCTTCTCTACCCACGTAGTTCCATATAGTACCACCTTATAGCTAATATCCTTTACTGAAAGCATCAATTTAGTGCAATACAGTAACCACAGTTTCTGTTTAATGTTAAATGCTTGAGGGACCCTGATAGAAGTTGCTGGGTCTGAAGGAACAGCTTGTTTTCAGTTGTCATACTGGTAGTTTCCTTCATGTTCTTATTCCATATTAGAAGTCTATGCATGTTTCCTGTGTCACATCCTTTTTTTCTTAGTTCTTTATATGTAACATTTGGAGGGAGCATCGTAAAGGAATTATGTCATGTATCATTTTTCTGCCAGTTAGAGATATGCCCACCATGGGCCACAGACACAATAAACTGGAGGGGATTCATTGCCTTCTGTGGGAGAGTTTTCTAGGCATTCTCTGTAACCCATAGAAGGAGCAGATAAGCTTTGACAATCACCTACTGTGAATGTTGGATCCTGTGTTGTCTATATATAGATGATATCTGTAATCTTGTCTGTGATGATAATAAGATGACTGCTGGAAAAGTGATCTGTACAAACAAGTGGTGCTTATTATTAGACTTAGTAGCCAGTGTGAAAACTGCAGGATTTTAGGATTTTTTTTTAAAATATAGTGACATGTAAAATTAGATATAACATCGCCATAAATTCTTTAAAAATGCATAGAAGAATAGATCATTTTCTGATGACACATTCCTTTAAATTGAGAAAGCTATGGCAGTGAGTTTTATTAGACTTAAGTCATACTAAAGCCTTTCAATTGCATACCGAACCCTCAGAAGAATACAAAAAACAACTACTATAGCTTTCAGTACTTCTCTTCCTTGTACCATGTCCATTCAGTTGTAGGCATCTACCCTCAGAACAGTAATGTTGGACCATTCCAAGAAATGACCCAACAATGCCCTTCATTTGCAAACTTTTATATTTTCTTCGCTCTAAGGCTATGTCCACATCTGCGGTTGGAATTCTTGTATTTTTTTTCTGGCAAAATACCATAACTGTTGTATCTGTCGTATACCAGAAACGCCGACATGTGAGAAATCCCAATCACTATATAATGGGGTATGCCGGGTTTCTGATATAAATACCGGATTTTTGTCTGGAAAAATTCTGCTGCATAGCGGTATTTATGCAGAAAACACAGCAGATCCCATTGTGGTTAATGGGATTCTTCAGGTGCCAATGGTCTCTGGTATATGCCGGATAGGGAAATTCTGGTATTCCGTACCTGTGCTTGAACCAGAATATCAACCGCAGATGTGGTCATAGCCTAGATATTGTTTTATAACAACACTGTGCGTGCACTGTGGCTGTCCTAGAATATGTCAGATTACATACTTAAAAACTGTTTACAACTGGTCATTTATTGTGGAGTATACATGGTACATGAGGTACTAAAGGACATTAAAGAAAAAAGTTAAATCTGAGTTAGAGGGTTGTTTCTCTGGTTAGCAGAAGTAAAGACTAAATAAAAGTACAGAAAAATAACTGACATAACTCTATAGCAAAAGAAATGATTAATAAGTAATTATTTGGCTAGTTAATATTCCAACATGTTTGGACGATCCCCAATCTCAAAACTGAGATAGTGATACAGACTATGCAGGTATTGCTCTGGTGCATAAGGACACATAAGAAGAAGCCTTCCACAAACTGCTTTGGCTTTGGCATTGCCCAGACACTGTGGCTCAGCAATGTGTTTGTGCTCATCATCAAGCACTTCCAAAAAAGAACTCCACATGCAATACTGTCTTTATATAGAAACACTTGTTCCTTTCACATACTGCTTTTCTGTGCCAAATGTTTTTATCTGTGCACAACAAGCTGTTCTTCTCTTAAAGAGGATACGGCGTATTAAAATAAACCTCTAAATTTCCATTTTTGCACAGTAAATAGATTTGTCTTTATCAAAATGAAACTGCAAAAAATTGCTTGTGCAATTTTTATCTATTATTATTGAATGTTCTTCAATTGAGTAATGAGATACTGTTACAAGAGGATGTCTGAGGTTTCTGAAAAGTGCTTCTTGCAAGGTTTCACTATTTGAATCACTCACAGACTCCAGGTAAATGACATGCAGAATGGAGGATGATAATACTCATCACATGTGGTAGAACTTCTGTAAGTTACACACATTTTGGTTACATTTTCTACAAATGATAAAGAGAACATATGGGGCAGATTTTGGAAATGATGGGTAGGTTAAAGGGTCAAAACATAAATAATAGAGATAGGGACTCTATTTATGAACAATTTGTCATGGCTAGAATGGTAATTGCTAGAAAATGGATGATGCCTAAACCCCCCGTAGATCAGTGGAAAAACAGGTACCGTAAATAAAGCCTATATTGGTGATTGTTGAGCCAATCGTCGCTTACGAGCGTTCATATGAATGTGTCGGCAGATAAGAACCATTTGGTCCATCTAGTCTGCCCAATAATCACAATTTGCTGCCGGCAACAAACTGGATAGCATGCGGACGAGTGATGGCATAACGATCGCTCCTCCCCATGCTGTGGAGGAGATCGCTGCGTGTAATAATTAGTGTTGAGCGCGAATATTCGAATTGCGAATTTTTTTCTCGAATATCGCAATTTCGAGATTTCGCGAATATTTAGAATATCGTTCTATATATTCGCGAATTCGAATATTCGTTTTTTTTTTTATTATTATATTTTTTTCTTTCCCACTTCTCTAAAGTTGTTCTTACCTGTCCTTTGGATTCCTGGCTTCCTGGCTGCTCCAGTCAGTGGCGTTTTCAACTTACTGCTATATTCCATATTAGCTAAATTACAATCTAATCTATATGTGTATTTTACGAAATTTCGCAAATTGCGATGCGAGTAATATAACACGAAATAATCGCATGAAGATTTCAATTTAGCACTGCTATATTCCATATTCTAGCCTAATATGGAATATAGCAGTTCTAAGTTAGCACTGCTATATTCCATACTAGGCTAGAATATGGAATATAGCAGTGCTAAGTTGAAATCTTCATGCGATTATTTCGTGTTATATTACTCGCATCGCAATTTCGGCTTTTGCAAATGTTCTTAATATTGCTCTAACTTCGTCTTTTAGAATATTACGAATATTCTAAAAGACGAAGTTAGAGCAATATTACGAAATTTCGTAAAATACACATAGATTGTATTTAAGCTAATATACTGCTATAGTAATATTTTTTAAAAGTGTACATATTTTACAAAACTTAAGTTCAGAAGAGGCAAAAAATAATTAGAGGGAAAAAAAGGGATTATAGCACTATATTAGCTAAATTACAATCTATATGTGTATTTTACGAAATTTCGTAATATTGCTCTAACTTCGTCTTTTAGAATATTCGTAATATTCTAAGAGACGAAGTTAGAGCAATCACGAAATTTCGTAAAATACACATATTAGCCTAGCCATAGTCAATTAGCATAGGAATGTTTCCTTATACTATCAAGATAAATAATCGCAATACGCGAAAAAAAATTCGTATATTATTCGCGATAATTGGAATAATTACGAATATTCGATTTCGACGAATATAACACGAATATTCATTCGAATATTCGCGAAATATCGCGAAATCGAATATGGCACCTCCCGCTCATCACTAGTAATAATAGTGGTCTCCTCCGCTAGGTGGCAGGCGACTGCCGGGAAGAATTGCTTCCTTACCAACAATCGCTAGCAGAACCGGGCTGTCTAATACAGTGTGGTGTCAAGAGCCAGTGGGTTCCTCTGACACCACACTTAGTTAGCATGGCCCAGGAACTCTGTGCCCTCACCTGTCCTGAACCTGTCTATTTCTTTTTCTGCTCCTTCTGCTTGGGAAGTAATATATGCTGATGGCTCTGCTCCGCTTTTCAGCAAGGACGAGCTTATTGAGGACAGTCAGCAGCGACTGCCCAGACCAGATTTACTCTGGGTTCACACCTGAGCTTACCCGATAAGCCCTGTTTACAAGCGTGTTTATAGGGCATTTACATACGTGCGAGGAAACAAGTAAACGCCCAATGTTGCGTGTTCCCGCTAAGTCTATATGCGGGAACGCGCGACAATACGCCCCAAAGAAGCTCAATACGCCCCAAAGAAGCTGTCGCTGGAGGACGTCAGCATGGTTTGCTGCATCTACCAGTGGCCTGCACCCCTTCTCCAGCAGTCAAGGTTCCACCACCTCAGCAGAAGGGAGCTGTGTTTCCTTCCCATTGTCTACTGGTCCTGATTTTCCTCCTACTCCTAATCACGCATTTTGCCACGCATTTCTCCCAATCTGCCAGAAGAACCAAAAAATGAACATAACGGATCCTGTCTTTGGAGCATGTATAAGGCCTTTATCACATGGTCAGTATTTTGCATCAGGATTTGATCATGATTTGAAAGACAAAAGCAGGAGTGGGTCCAAAACACACAAGACATGCAAAAGTTTCTATCACATGTTATCTCTGTTTTGGACCCTTACCAATACTGATCAAATACTGATGCAAGAAATTGACTGTGTGATAGAGGCCATTAAAGTCCTGCATGCAGGACTTCTTTTCCATCTGAGTAAAACTGATGTCAGACTGAAATGACCAAAACTCATGTAAATTGAGCATGAGGCCTCTATCACACAGTCAGTATTTTGCATCAGGATTTCATCAGGATTTGGAAGACAAAAGCAGGAGTGGGTCCAAAACACAGAAGATATACACATTTCATTCATGTGTCCTCTCTATTTTGGACCCACTTCTATTTTTGCCTTACTAATACTGATCAATTACTTACCAAATACTGACCGTGTAAATACGGGTGGTCAAAAGACAGGATTCATTTTTTTGGGGTTGTTCTTCTGACGGATTAGACGAAGATAAACATTGGCATTAAAACAAAAAAACTCACTGCTGCCACCCTCCCTACTCTGGTATGGGGCCACTACTTGTATCAGTAGGTAACAGAACAGGTTCTTTAACAATCTATGTGGAAACAGCAGAGGGTGTAAAATGAGACAGCTCCTTCACTCTATAGTACAATCTTGGGCCACTGCATGGTTAAGTACATTATTAATTCGGAATGATGCAAATTATTTTGAAAAATCTGGTGAAGCGTCCAAATCGAATTTATGAAAACTTTGCTTATCTCTAATGCTGATTTTATGTTTATATAGTGGGGCAAAATATAGGGGGGGATTTATCCCGAGGGAAATCAGTTGTCCTTTAGTCTGCATTGTAAATGCATCAAATGGTGCACGTTGTTTGTTAAATTTGATTCATCTTTAGGTTATGGCTACACAGCGATATGTGTCACACAACAAGAAAGTCACACAACATTTCAAGTAATGTATTTTAATGGTATCACAATGCACTTGCTGATACGGCAGTCACAAGAAATCCATCCCAGTTAGACTTTTTTGCGACTGTCCCACAATTGAAGTACAGTGGGGTAGATTTATCAAACTGGTGTAAAGGAAAACTGGCTTAGTTGCCCATATCATATTCCACCTTTCATTTTTGAGAGCTCCTTTGGAAAATGAAAGGCGAAATCTAAGCCAGTTTTCCTTTGCATGAGTTTTGATAAATCTCTCACATTATGTGTAGCCATACCCTTTTGTGTCACGCAACACATGTCACCGTGTAGCTGTACCTTTAAACCTAACAATTTAGTTTAGAGATGTTACTCCAGTTTTCTACGCTACCCTCCTACTGGGGTGGCTTTGGGACTTTTTTTTGCAGTCATAACTCTGTAGTTAAATTCATTCACAGAGCTAACTATGCCCACCTTCCCACCTACTTTTCAAAACTGGAATGAGTGGTGTAAAAATGCAAAATAAAGTCACAACATTTTGCGACTTTTTGAAGACAGAATTTTTTAAGTGCAGGGCTTGATACATTCTCCTATAGGGTGGCCATTCAATTTAATAGGCAACCATTTCACACTGCAGTCCTCGTGTGCTGGCCTACCCCTGGTCATAGCCTTAAGCTTAGCCATAGCTAATAGAGGGAGTCCTTCTACTATACTTACACTACCTAAAGCATTGGTGGCAAACCTATGGCACGGGTGCCAGAGGCAGCACTCAGAGACCTCACTCCCTGGAAAAAGTCTATGGTGTACCTATATGCCTTACACTTTTGCTGTCATTCATCAGCGCAGGGCGCACTATGAACAGTACATTGAATTTCTGCAGGCTATTTTAGCTAAATGATAAAGTACATGGAAGATAGACTATATTGGACTGTAGTATTCAGGTTAAATTGCTGCGTTGGCACTTTGTGATAAATAAGTGGGTTTTGGGTTGCAGTTTAGGCACTCGGTCTATAAAAGATTCGTCATCACTGATCTAAAGGGTCTAGTTTTTCTTTTCTAGGTCTCCCCTGCTTTCATGCTCTAGCTACATTAAATTCTGTATATAATATAATAATCTAATGATTCTTGTCACATAGATTTTTCTGTTACTATGAATTTTTGCTTTTGTAGACTTTGAACAAACAGATCCAACATGTTCCATGTTCTAGGAATAAAGGTCTAGAAACATCATATAGGCATCTGCTCTGTGTCACAAAACTTCTCTGTTCAGCTTTGTGTCTTGGGAAAGTTGCAACTTGACCTTTACAAGGCAAATATTTAGCAAAGCAGACCACCTATAAGAATGTCCAAACTTTATTGCAATGGGTGATTTATTGGAGAACACAAGACCCTTCCGATCAATGCAATGGAAGAAACAGTCCATTTCATGAAACTTATAATAAGCACAGCTTGTAAAAAGAAGCCTGAAGGGTTGCACATAATATTTCATTTATGATCACTTTCTTAGGATAAATTATGCTTTCAATATGTCTATATCATATTAATGTCTACTCAAACCAAATACAGTATAAAAATGCAGCCACATATAATGCAAAATCCATGTGGAGGAAATACGTTCGGCCAATGAACGTCCGTGGCAGTCCCGGCATGAGGGCTGTGCAACCTGTGTGACTTCACAAGGTGCATACCACTCCCCTATAGAGGGGGCACTATGCTACCATGCCAGCTTAGAGCATTTGACATTGTATCAGACAGAGCGAACCGTCCAGGAGAGGAATGGACAAGCATTAGAGTTACCGGTACTCTGACAGCTCTGCTTTTGTGTGTTGCTCTACACAGTATATACACTCACCTAAAGAATTATTAGGAACACCATACTAATACGGTGTTGGACCCCCTTTTGCCTTCAGAACTGCCTTAATTCTATGTGGCATTGATTCAACAAGGTGCTGATAGTATTCTTTAGAAATGTTGGCCCATATTGATAGGATAGCATCTTGCAGTTGATGGAGATTTGAGGGATGCACATCCAGGGCACGAAGCTCCCGTTCCACCACATCCCAAAGATGCTGTACTGGGTTGAGATCTGGTGACTGTGGGGGCCATTTTAGTACAGTGAACTCATTGTCATGTTCAAGAAACCAATTTGAAATGATTCAAGCTTTGTGACATGGTGCATTGTCCTGCTGGAAGTAGCCATCAGAGGATGGGTACATGATGGTCATGAGGGATGGCCAAATTCGGACTCTACCATTTGAATGTCTCAACAGAAATCGAGACTCATCAGACCAGGAAACATTTTTCCAGTCTTCAACAGTTCAATTTTGGTGAGCTCGTGCAAATTGTAGCCTCTTTTTCCTATTTGTAGTGGAGATGAGTGGTACCCGGTGGGGTCTTCTGCTGTTGTAGCCCATCCGCCTCAAGGTTGTGTTGTGGCTTCACAAATGCTTTGCTGCATACCTCGGTTGCAACGAGTGGTTATTTCAGTCAATGTTGCTCTTCTATCAGCTTGAATCAGTCGGCCCATTCTCCTCTGACCTCTAGCATCAACAAGGCATTTTCGCCCACAGGACTGCCGCATACTGGATGTTTTTCCCTTTTCACACCATTCTTTGTAAACCCTAGAAATGGTTGTGCGTGAAAATCCCAGTAAATGAGCAGATTGTGAAATACTCAGACCGGCCCGCCTGGCACCAACAACCATGCCACGCTCAAAATTGCTTAAATCACCTTTTTTTCCCATTCTGACATTCAGTTTGGAGTTCAGGAGATTGTCTTTACCAGGACCACAACCCTACATGCATTGAAGCAACTGCCATGTGATTGGTTGACTAGATAATCACATTAAAGAGAAATAGAACAGGTGTTCCTAATAATTCTTTAGGCAAGTGTACATTGCCCTATGTCACCAGCTCTCTGTTGCCCTCCAAGAGATATTTGCGGTTTGGCCATATCCAACCGGTGAGCTGCGCTCCCACATAGCACCATAGTGCTTGGTGATGGGACTGCACAGCAACAAAAAAAAAAAGTTAGCAGTAGACAGCAAAATGAGAAATAAAGGATCCAATGGGACATTATCTATATCCATGTTTCTTAATGTAAACCTCTTACAACTGCATAAGTAACATAGCTTATTCTCTAACGTAGCTGTAGGTAAAAAAACATAGGTAAGTTGTGTAGTACTACAGTAAATATGTACATATTGAAATGTACATATCTTGATGTTTCTGGATCTGATCAGATTAGAATAGCCCTTTAAAGAGACATTCCAACTGTAGATACACTGTCTGGCCAAAAAAAAAGGTTGCACACTCTAATATTTAGTTGGACCACCTTTAGCTTTGATTACGACACATTTTTCGTGGTGGCATTGTTTCCAAAAGCTTCTGCAATGTCACAACATTTATTTCTGTCAAACTGCTGCATTAATTTTCCCCCAAGATTTTGTATTGGGAGATTTGGACCACTGCGCAAAGCCTTATCCAGCACATCCCAAAGGTTCTCAATGGGGTTCAGGTCTGGCCTATCCATGTGTGAAAATGATGTCTCTTTCTTCTTGAACCACTGCCTCACAATTTGAGGCCCATGAATCCTGGCCTTGTCATCTTGGCATATGCCCGTGTCATCAGGAAAGAAAAAATCCATTGATGCAGTAGCCTGGTCATTAAGTATCTTCTGGTAGTCAGCCAATCTCACACTTTTTTTTTTTTTTTTTTGGTACATAACGTTGCTGAACCTAGACCTGACCCACTGGGCAGCTCTTACCCATTTGCTTATTTAAATCCAGGCGGTGACCTTTTTTTGGCCCGGCAGTGTATTTATGGCAGATCTATAGGATTTGTCATTAATATCTGATGATACAAATCCATGGAACAACCCTTTAAAGGACATTATTGTGGGCAATTGTGTTATGACATGTCAATTAGACTGATCGTAAAATTGTGACTGATGTAAGACCACCTTCACCGATGCTGAGAAAAATTGTCCCTAAGAAAGCTCACTCAAATCCTATCCATTCAGCCAGCTCTCAAACAGAAAATTGGAATTTGGGGTCCTTTGTCATCAGCATTTGTTCGGTTCCAGGCATTGTGATTGGCAAATTTCACTTTTATGGATAATTAGACTATCACATATACTGCTATATAAAATAAAGCACATTATGAGAGACACATACAGTAACTGCACGATTGAAGCAAATCATGCATTTACTCGAGTCATGTCACTTATTTTATTAGAAGGAAACTGCACAGAAATCTGGGGGATGAGGGGCTAAAAAATTTAGCTCAGGGTGCCATCCAACTTATGGCCTCCCTGGCTTCTTGGTGTCTTTTAGCATCATTCATGGTATGGAATACACTTCTACATACCACATAACAATTGAGAAAAAAAAGCTGCTCTCACCTGCTCCTTCTCTGCTGTAAGCACGGAAAAAAACTAATCACATGTCGAATTTGCAGCTTACAATATGTAGGCTGCACTATAAATTCCATCAAGGTGAGAATACGTAAGCACATGGAAGCCGCGGAGTGTCTGCGGCCAGCTTGCACTTTACGGTTTTCCATGATGGGGACACATCCGGCATGTTGATTCAAGGCATTGAGAGGGTTAAAGTACCCACGAGAGGAGGCGAACACAGGAGAAAACTCCTGAACAGGGAATCCTTCTGGATATTTCACCTGAGCACCCGTCACCCTTAGGGGCTCAATAAAAGATTGGAATTAATCCTGCAATTGTACGATAATAAACATGTAGAACATGCTTTCCATTTCCGATATATGGTTGAATAATGTCATGTTTTTAACACAATGTAAACTGCTTTTTTATTTGAAGATTGACACATGTGAATGGCAGCATGGAATTGAGGTCCTGTGATAACCCAATCAAGAGCACAGGTGGGAGTCCACTAGATCTGCTGCATTCACTTGTATCTTACTATGTCATGAGTAAGGGCTCACATTCTAAGTAGCCCGAAACATGTAGACTAAGATTGTTTTTCCTGGATGTATTTTTATACCGCGTCAATAAAGTATCAATTTTACCTCTGCGAGACTGAGCTGGATTTTGCTTTTCGTTTGGACCTCTACATCCCGTACTGTATAATGTCTGCGATATGCTGTACATAGTGAAATATTTTTTAAGTGGAAGCCGCATTAGCAAATTGTAGCTGGTCCACCTTCTTTAAACCCTGGTGATCAGCTGTAATTGTGGGTAAAGCAAAAGGAAATGTATAATTATATGGTGGCCATTAAAATCAATTGCCATGACAAGACAACTTCTTTAACTTCCAATATTTTGTGGAAGGGGCATTGCTAGACTATATACTAGCAATACAAAATAATTGACTGTGATGATCAAGGTCCAGGATTCAGCTCTATCTATGCCACTGGTTTGGCACCTACTGAATCTGGTTCCCGCTGAAACTGAACCAATATACCGTATCTTTCACCCTAGAAGATGCACCTAAGTTTTTGAGGAGGAAAATAAGAAAAATAATATTTTTAACCAAAAGGTGTGCTTCTGTGGCTTTTGAACTAATGGTGGTCTGTGGAAGACACTATTATGGGGGATCTGTGGATGGCACTGTTATGGGGATCTGTGGATGTCACTGTTATGGGGATCTGTGGATGGCACTGTTATGGGGATCTGTGGATGTCACTGTTATGGGGATCTGTGGATGTCACTGTTATGGGGATCTGTGGATGGCACTGTTATGGGGATCTGTGGATGGCACTGTTATGGGGGATCTGTGGATGGCACTGTTATGGGGATCTGTGGATGGCACTGTTATGGGGATCTGTGGATGGCACTGTTATGGGGATCTGTGGATGGCACTGTTATGGGGATCTGTGGATGGCACTGTTATGGGGATCTGTGGATGGCACTGTTATGGGGGATCTGTGGATGGCACTGTTATGGGGGATCTGTGGATGGCACTGTTATGGGGGATGTGTGGATGGCACTGTTATGGGCATCTGTGGATGACATTGTTATGGGGGATCTGTGGATGACATTGTTATGGGGGGGATCTGTGAATGACACATATATAGCATCTTATGCTATATATGTGTCATCCACAGATCCCCCCATAACAGTGTCCCTGTGTAAATAGTGAATGACACCCAATACAGGGGCTGGGGGCCGGCAACTGATATTGGAATGGCAGCGGGGCCC
Source organism: Bufo gargarizans (assembly GCF_014858855.1). Classification (NCBI taxonomy): domain Eukaryota; kingdom Metazoa; phylum Chordata; class Amphibia; order Anura; family Bufonidae; genus Bufo; species Bufo gargarizans. The sequence continues at coordinate 262,826,188 of NC_058083.1, forward strand.
GGTGCAGTCCCTGTATTCTATTACACCTGGCCCCGCTCACTGTAATATTCATATCTAATGTGTAGGCTAGGGCGCTTTGTTAAACTATAGCAATGCTTTGCAGCAGTAGAGAAATCCACTGTAGTACTCACTTGAAATTCCTGTAGCAGGCAGGCCGGGCGGCAGCGTAACGTCACTCACTACGTCACGCGCCTGCTCTGCCTGCTTCATTCATAAAGTGGAAGGGGCAGGCGCGTGACGTAGTGAGTGACGTTACGCTGCCGCCTGGCTAATATTAGTTGCCGGCCACCAGCCCCTCCTCCCTCCCCGCTGATACATCATGGCCAGCGATGTATCAGTGTTAAATGGCAGCATTCACCCCATAAGAAGCACTGCCATTCCCCCCCCCCCCCCACACTTTTTTGGGGGAAAAAGTGCATCTTATAGGGCGAAAAATACAGTACCTGTTTTTGGTATGACACTGAATTTCCTAATACAGAATAAGTAAAACATTAAAGACTGTTTTGCAACTGTAGCATAGCAGCATGTAGCCTATGTCTTATTTACATACTACAGGCTGCCATAAACAGTAGACTGCAGCCTGATGATGATGGAAATCTTAGGTTGGCCTGTTCTACCTTTGAATCCCACTAGTGAAGCAGGAACAATTTTTCTTTTAATAGTAATTCCGTATATTAGGAAGGTTGGCTTTGCAGTTCACTACATTTTTTATAAATACATTTAGAGAAAATAAGTACTTGTAGTTTCATAAAGAAATGCAATTATCTATTACCTTGTTTTAGTAGTAATGAAAATCAAGAGACCCAATTGCATTTGGTGAAGCAGCATGAATATTTGTGTGCAGAAAGACAATCCAAATTAGTTATGAATGGTTGAGTAGGTTCTTCTCACAAATTACAAACTTGTGTCATTTGCCTTAGGTTTAAGCATTGACAATGATGACATAGTCATGGATCTAAGCTTCTAGGGCAGTGCTCCTCAGACCATAAGGCATCCCTCAGTTGTTGATGGGGTGCAGTTGGGGAGGCAGCTTCAACAAGAAGCAATTCGTGAGCCCCAAACATCCCCGTGTTCTAGCTGATAAGATCCTAGCAGATAAAAATTGAGAGCCATGTTTTAGGGTAATTTAGGTAATTTATAAAGGGAGAACCAGGCTAAACCAAGATCCAAGGATGGATTTTGGACCAATTTTTCAAAAGTTCCACGTAGAGCTATTAGAGTCAGCACAAGATACTGGTGATTTAGTTTACATGGGTGTAAGTAGTGTACATTGAGTCTGTTTAATGTCAAGTCGGAGGGCTCATGCACAATAGATATAATACAGGCAACCTAATTATGTCTCAGCTAACCTATGACTACATACAAGATCAAGGGCAGACAGTTTTAATCCTGCAGCTATCTTAACCTTTATCTAACCAGACAGGACACTCAGCGCGAGAATTATTGCTGGGTCACAGAAAAGATTGATTGCCTAAGAGAAGCTTTGTTTCTCTCCAGAATTCAGACCCTGGAAATGAATAGACTATGGCAAAAAAAAGACATATTACCAGCCAGTGACTTGTGTTTGCATCAGGACAATACTTATACTACCAACTATCATGGAATTTGCACTGTATAGAAGTATATGAATTGCTGACAGTGAGTGGTACTCTAATTGTATATGTTACTACTTATTATGAAATACGCAGAGTCCAATAAATATCAGCAAAATTGATTGTCAATCATTAAAAAACTTGTATGCCTCTCGCCATCTTGAAGCTGGCATATAAAATACTGTATATATAATGATGCTAGAAGAGCAGCTCAATAACAAAGCTGAAAAGGACCCTGAATCTGTACATCCCAAGCTTATATCATATACAAAGGAGGATCCATACATATTTGGGGGTGATTTGTTATCAAAGGTAGCAGCTTTCTGGACTCTATAGAGCTGTGGCCGTCAGTGCAAAAAAAAACTCCAGAGATCCAACATCCATCCAAAACAAATGGCTTATAGTTATGCATTTATAAATAAATGTAGGTGGGAAGATAACAAACAGCCTAGCCCACATATGTGCCGCAAGCCTTTGAGGAGCCGGAGCAGAGGATGGGAGTGGGAATCGCCCCGACTAGAGGACGTGTCACAGTGGTCTCCCCAAGGCCGTCACTTCATAGGGCTGGTGCAGTGAAAAGGAGACCGGACCCTTTCTTTACTCCCTGTAGATGGGGGTCCTGCCTGATGGTAGTTTAGGGTCCCCCTGATGTTGGTGGTTATATGGGTGCCCGGCAGGAGGTGTAGTAAAGCAATACAACTCAATGGGCAGCTTGTGGTGCGCTAGGAGTCAGTAACCAGGCCAGGTTCAACAAAACAAATGTCCTTCTTTACCTAAATGCAAAATATGAGTTGTAATACATCCAACAACAGTCTGTATGCAGTGAAAATCCTTTTCCCAGATGTCTGTGCATAAATTAGGCAATGGTGGAAGCAATGGCCCTCTGGTTACACTCTTTTGCTAACGTCTTTCTCTCTAGAATCTCTGGCTGGTTATTCAAACAATAACATCAGTAATTTGCACAACGGCATGTAGGTTCAGTCATATGACTGGCCAAGTCGTTCCTGAGGTGTATAAGGTGTTTTAACTTGTTACCCCTCCACAGCAGCAAAGTCTGGAAAGCTTTATGCAGGTCACCTTTCTGACTAACTCCTTGCCTGGCCATGCAGATTCTGCAATCTTGTCTTTCTTCCTCTCTTGCTGTAGTAGAAGCGGCGGATCCCACGGAGATCTGTTAGTCTCCAGAATCTTGAAGTTGGAGGTCTGAGGAAACAAGCACATAAAGTCTGCTCTCTATCTCCTTCAAGCTGTCCCTCAGACTGCCTAGAACTCTCTAGAGCTAGGGGTGGAGCCAGCCCACACCCTAAGCTACATCCTAAGAGGACTGAGCCAGAATAATTTACCTCTGGCTGCCTACCACATGTTCAGTACACATTAAATAGAGAATCACAGGACAAAACATTACAATACAGTATTAAATATAAGAAAAAGAACTGGATCGCACATACACAATACTATGCTGCTTCTCAGCATAATTAACATTGCTTCGCAGCGCAATATATCGTATACCTACCCCTATGCTACATACTGTACATGAGGCCTTAGTATACAATTTGATCAAAAAGCATAGGCCCACTCACCACAACAAGGTTGCCTCTTTGAATGGGACACTAACCTAAATTTGGCACAGCACTGCACGGCGACCACCAACGCAACAGCACCGCCCCAGCAGGCAGCAGGACCCATAAGCCAAACAGCGCCCCCGCTGTCTGGCAAAGCCACCTTGGCACCGGGCCCCACCAACCCATCAGGACAGCACCAAAGCAAAAAATGGCCGCTGTGCAGTACTGCACCATGTGAACAGGTGTGGAACTCACAATACCTTACAATACAGTTGCAGATACTTCTGTACTGGGGTACCTCTACTGCATGTCTTCACTCCTGTCACCGCTTTCCTTAGTTTAGGATAGGTGTGGTCACAGTCTTTTTCAACTACTTCTTTTGGGCTGCTCTACAGCACCTGCTAGATTTATATCTTCTCAATATGTATGCTGTCACCGACCCCTAGAAAATGTTATTTTCACTACTAGGTATTGTCAATCTGAATATAACACAAACTATGGATACAATTTGTGACATTGGCCCTGTAAAATATATTCAGACTATAACTCCTAACAGATACTTGTGGTCAAGGCACCGGGGGAGCGCTGGCCGAAGGTGGAGAACTGGAGATGGAACCTAACTTGGCTAGTGGTGTGCCTTTAGCCATGTAACGCGGGTGAGCCAGAAAAAGGGGGCAAAACAGGAATTTAGGCAGTTTATTGGAGGAGAATTTACAGAACCAGACTGGAGAAGGCCCTGGCGATCTCGGCCCGTGGATGGGGGACGTAACGGGAAAAGCACGAAGACTGCCACCGTCCCATCTTCCGTATGACGTGAGCGGGCACGCCGTGTTTGGAAGCAGCGGATGCGGCTCCGATTCGGAAAGAGTGCCCGGATATTGAGGCTGCGTGAAAACCTAGCCCCGAGGCTAAGGAGCGGATGTGTTTGATGAACTGCGCAGAAGTCAGTGAGAGCACGGGAAAAGGCAGTAAGGGGCTGTCAGGAGTTCTGTCACGTAGAGCGGAGAGCAGCTGGTTGAAAACTGTCACGGGACACCAAGGGTTGAATGAATTAAAATACTCGATCTGCACTGGCGGACCGACTTGGGAGGTCTTGGAGGAAGGAAGGAAGAAAATGAAATGGTCGAGACTGCGGTGGAGCTGACCGATTGCTGGCCCTAAGTTCCGTGCCGAGGTGCAGCAGAACTCCCCAGGCCTGAGGAACCCGTAGAAGCTGAGATAGAGGGCAGCTTTGAGGACCAGGCTTTTGAAAGGGCCAAAGGGACTACCATCTAGGGCGGCCGAAATTTTTTGGAAAATGTCCCCTGTGACCGGTTGCCTGGTGGGAGCGGATGGAGGAGAGAGCTTCTGGATGCCCCTCAGGACCGCCTTGACCGCCTGCGAGGAAAAAAAGGAGGAGTGACTGGGGTGACTGACCATGTGGTGATGCTGGATCCCTGCCAGGTAGAGTCTGATGGTATTGTGGGATAGTCGTAGCTCCTTGTGGCAGTAAGCCAGGAAGGCCAGGACGAAGGAGACTTTGTCACTGTCCCCCCTGGGGTGAAGAAGTGAGAACCGTCTGAAGGTGTTCCACCCCGTTAAATAGTTCCGGGCAGTGTTGGCTGAGAGTGACTTGCGGATGAGACCATGGGCTGCGGAGACGTACTTATCTAGTCCATTATCAAGTCTTCGAACCCCGGGGGGGTGATCCCGACTTTCCGTGCTCCCGGCATGATCTGAAAAAACAAACTAAAGTTTAGGCGGGACAGGGCATCGGCTGCGGTGTTTTTCTTGCCTTCGATGTGCCTGCAGATGATACGGAAGTTGTGTTGTAAGGACAGCCAGGTGAGCTTGCGAACTAGACGCATGACCTTGGGGGAGCTGGATCTGCCCCTGGCGAGGATGTCGACCACTGCTTGGTTGTCTGTCATGCAGCACACTGGCTTGTCCCTCCATGACTGCCCCCAGACGTGAGCAGCCGCTATGATGGGGTATACCTCGAGTAAGGGGGAGGACTTGGCAGCCTCCTGGTCAGAAGAGACCTGCGTGGGCCAAGGACCCGCAAACCATTGGTCCCCGCAGATGGCCCCGAAACCGAGGGAAGCAGCAGCGTCAGAAAACACCAAGGGGGACGCATCGTTCCACTGAGGAACAAAGAGGGAGATGCCATTCCAGCTGGACAAAAAGACTGACCACATGGCCAGGTCCGCCAATGCATCGCGTCCGAGGTGGACGAGGGCATGCTGATCCGAGGCTGTTGGGAGGAGTCTGAGCAGGCCAGAGGTGAAGGTTCTGCCCTGGGGCATGATCCTGGCGGCAAAATTGAAGGACCCCAATAAAGATTGGAGCTCCAACTTTGACACCGTGCGGGTACCCACGAGCCTGGCCACAGAGTCCCTGAGTCTGACTAATTTGTCCAGGGGAAGGCTGGCCTCCATCTTGACGGTGTCCAGGGTGATTCCTAGGAAGGTGATCACCCTGGACGGTCCCTCGACCTTTGCCGAAGCCACGGGAACGTTCAGGCGGCTGAACAGGTTGAGTAGGCTGTCCAGCCTGTCTGGGGCGTGCACCGCCTGCTCGATGAGCAGAAAATCATCCAAGTAATGGATCACCCTTGGACAGTGGACGTGATTCACCAGGATCCAGTGGAGAGCTTGGGCGAACTGGTCAAAGAGCCAGGGGCTGCTCTTTGACCCGAACGTCAAGCGGGTGGCGAAATAATACTTACCCCTCCATTTGATGCCATAGAACCTCCACAGGTGAGGCAGGATTGGCAGCAGCTTGAAGGCATCAGAAATGTCAGCTTTTGACAACCAGGCTCCTGCCCCGACCTGTAAGATGAGCTCTATGGCCTCATCCAAAGAGGAGTATTGCATTGAAAATTCGTCTGAAGGGACCAGGGAATTTAGGCTGGGGGTGCTGGATGCATGAGGAGCAGACAGGTCGTATATTAATCTCTTTTTATTTGAGGTTTTTTTGGTGACCAGACCTATGGGGCTGACCCGATACACCAGGAAGGGAGACTGAGCGAACGGCCCGATCATGAAGCCCTTCTGCAATTCGGCCTCCAACAACTCGTCCACTGCCACGGGGTCCGTGAGAGAAGACAGAAGGTTGGGGCATTCATGGGTGACCTGTGGGAGGGTGACTAACCCTGTGTGGAAACCTTCGGAGAAACCCTGCTTGAGGAACAGGACGAAACTGGGATCATGGTGCCGTTGGAGGAGGGAGAGTAATAGGTCAATGTTGACCCCGCCTAGTCATGAGCGCTTGGCCGTGCGCTGGGAACAGGAGGACTGCGGATGGGCCCTAAAGCAAATAGAGCAGATGTGTAATGCTTTACATTTGTCATAACTGCAGAACCCCAGATTAAAATTGTTGCAAACTTGGTTCTTCCCTAAAAAGGTGATAGGTCGCCCGAGTTTGTCCGTAAGGGGGTTGGACCTTGGCGCACTGGAGCTGGTCGTTGGTCTGGCAGAAGTTGGATTGGAGATGTGGGGGCACCAGTCGGAAGCATGGAGGACAGACTGGCAGCTGGCACAAGCCGGGGCTTTCTGGCCGGCAAAATGCCTGCAAAAGAGTTCCATATCCAGGACGGCCCAGTTGGTGACATGCTGGTACTGGAGGAACGCTGCTGCAGCTTTTGCGGAAAATGACCGGTGATACTCGTAGAAAGCAGAGCCGCCGTACTTGTAACCTAGCTCGGTGATCCGGTATAGGTAGGTATCTAATTCTTCCCTGCGATGGGGATGAACGGAGCACACGATGTCACGGTACAGACTGAAGGTCAGCATGAACTCGGGAATGGTGAGTTTCCTGTTAAGTCGGACGTCTTTAGATCTCAGCACCACCGATACGTCTCCGCAGGCAATTGTCCGATTTTCGACTGTCGTGGGTCGAGATCAGGATAGCGGCCAAGTTGATGTCCTTTCCTGCTAGGATATCCCGCCTGATATTCTCTGGTACAAAGAAAGCGGGGGCGATGTCGGGAGTGCCAAGACTTGTACCTGGTGGGTTGGTCCGGGAAGTAGAAGGAATGGCTTCGGGCTCCGCCGGGGGAGGAGATGCAGAATCCTTGTTCTCGATGACCTGGAGTCGTGAGTCGATGTCCGAAATCGAGGATGCCAGATTGTTTATGGTTGCGTGGAGCTGGGTCAATGATAGCTGGATGGTCGACATGGAGACCAGGTCTTCGGAAGCTCTGGGTGGTTCAAGGGCCCTGGGCGTTTCAGGAAAGAGCAGACGGTATAGCTCTGCCTTTCGAGCTGATGCAGAGTAACGGATCCCCTTCTTTTTGAGTTCGGTGATCAACCTGGGGATGGTCCAGTGCCTGTATGAAGCACGGCTGGCTGCCTCGGAGATTGCCGACTCCGGGATAGACATCGAGTCTTCAATGTCAGACACGTGGGACATGGTATCGGGAAGGATGGCCCTCGTTAGAGCTGGACCCTGTTGGGAGGATCTCAATTGAAATGACAAAACCCATGCAAATAACCCCACGGAAATTTTTATTTATTTTTTTCTTACCTGGAGTCAAGAGGAATTGGGGTGGAAAAAAGGGGGACCTGGGAGCAATCAAAAGCCCGGGAAAATTCACGAAGAGGGTGAGACCTCGCAACCGCAACCTGGGACGTGTAAGTGAGGCAGAATTTAACAGGTACCTGCGTGAAGAGGTACGCCGAACAACATTTCTGAAAACGGAACTTACGCAGATGATGATCAGGAAGAAACGAGACCTGCATAAGGGAAGAAAAATGACAACCTGAGCGGGCCAGGAGTTAACGAGAGTGATGGATTGTGCCGAAAAATCGGACTGAAGACCCCGGGGTGTCCCGGGAGCTGGTTGCTGGGTCCCGTAAACGAGACCGAAAGCCGAGATGCCCCTGGTGACGAGGCCTCGGCTGGGTGTCAACGTGGAATTTACCATGGTGGCCGCCAGCGAGGCGACATGACCCGCGCATGACGGCGACGGAGAGCCAACGGGACCCGAATGAGAGAGGTGAAGAGCCTGAACTGACCGTGATGGCAGGTTTGAAGCCGAAAAAGCGTGACAGGACAGTGGGGAGGGAGTTGACATGGGTGGACAAGGACAGGTGAAGGACCTGACGGGACGACTGAAAAACATTAAGTGATAGTGGGAGAGTCAGGCGACCGGCCCTGAACATCCGTGCGGATCGTGAAGGAGACAAAACTGAGCCTAACAAACAAGGGGACATGACGAAACCTGACCGTATCGGGCGCCCGGACATGAAGGGTAACAGAACATGAAGAGGAAGCTGGAAAAACAGGTGACAGGACACGAGAAAAAAACTGAACCTCAAAGGTGACAGGACATGAAATGAACCTGAAGTGTTAGGTGAGAAGGCACGAACGAACCTGAACGTAACAGGCGGCAGGACATGAAACGAACCTGAACGTGTCAGGTGGCAGGACACGAAACGAACCTGAACGTATCAGGTGGCAGGACACGAAACGAACCTGAACGTGTCAGGTGGCAGGACACGAAACGAACCTGAACGTATCAGGTGGCAGGACACGAAAAAACGAACCTGAAACGCATCAGGTGGCAGGACATGAAACGAACCTGAACGTATCAAGTGACAGGACCCGAACAGAACCTGAGAAACATGGAGACAGGACACGAGAGAGAACAGGAACGTATCTGGAGGCGGGACAACGAGGTGAACCTGAATGGCTCAGGTGACAGGACATGAAGAGAAACCGACCGGATCAGGTGACAGAACACGAAGAGACCCTGAACGAATCAGGTGACAGGAGACGAAGAGACCCTGAATGGATCAGGTGACAGGACACGAAGAGAACCTGAACGAATCAGGTGACAGGACACAAAGAGAACCTGAACGAATCAGGTGACAGGACACGAAGAGAACCTGAACGAATCAGGTGACAGGACATGAAGAGAACCTGAACGAATCAGGTGACAGGACATGAAGAGAACCTGAACGGATCAGGTGACAGGACACGAAGAGAACCTTGACGGAACAGGGTGACAGAAAACGAAGAAAAAAACTAATAATAAGTAATGGACGGGTGGGGGGGGAGCGCTGGTAGGGGTGGAAAACACGCCTGTGCCGTGCGGCGTGCCAGGAGCCAGGAAGGGGGGCCTGACTTGCCCTGCTGATCCGTCCTGGGCAAGCTCCCCCTACCACAGCTCCGACACCGGAAACCGGGGTGCACCTCTGAGGAGTGATGGCGTGCTCCGGTGGTCACTGACCCTGCCGGAGACTGCCTGGCCCGTCAGGGGAGTAGTTCCTGGCAAAAAGGTGTGTAAATTGAAAAGCGTGCAGGGTGGAAGCAATAGGCGCCCGTTTTCACAGTCCCTGTGCAGTATTGGACCGCACAGCGCCCCCTGTAGGCCGCCCCGGGCCAGGAGGAGGAGCTGGTGTTGCCGGTGCGCGTCCCCGCAGCACGCTGCCGCTAGGTCAGATTGCGTCATGTGCAACAAACAGTCCAGATGGGAAAATGCAACATGACACCAGTTTCTGCTGGATGCTAGGGCAGGCCCTGCTGCGGGGACGGCGAAAAACCCCCCCGCTGCTGCCCGCGGCCCCCCCGGCGCCCAGCTGCGGTGGCCATTTGAACCGAGGATGGCGCACTCGAGCCTGACGAGGGTGCCGGGCGTGGGAGGGACCGGGCGGAAAACAGCAGGGGCTGGCAGGATAGGTATGCCGAGCAGAGATGAAGAAATGTTTGAAAGAGCGGGCCCTCCGGTGAGCGAGGTGAACCGGAGGGGGAGGGGGTCATGAGACTGGGGCCGGCCGGCCGGACGTACCGACGGGCGGCAGTACGAAACTGGGCCCGAGTAGCTTACCAGAGGAGATGAAGGACGCCGCCGCTGCTCGTCTGCACAGGGAAGGCCGGAACCGGAAGTCGCACCCGAATGACGTCACCGAAACACGAGAATGCGCACCACGCGATGCCGACGTCTGACGGATGCAGCGAGGGAAGGTTAAGTACCCTATGCCCCTCCCACAAATGCAGGCTGGAAAACCAGCCTGCTGTACATATTAACTAAAAATCACCCAAAAATATACAGTACAGACCAAAAGTTTGGACACACCTTCTCATTCAAAGAGTTTTCTTTATTTTCATGACTATGAAAATTGTAGATTTACACTGAATGCATCAAAACTATGAATTAACACATGTGGAATTATATACATAACAAAAAAGTGTGAAACAACAGAAAATATGTCATATTCTAGGTTCTTCAAAGTAGCCACCTTTTGCTTTGATTACTGCTTTGCACACTCTTGGCATTCTCTTGATGAGCTTCAAGAGGTAGTCACCTGAAATGGTTTTCACTTCACAGGTGTGCCCTTTCAGGTTTAATAAGTGGGATTTCTTGCCTTATAAATGGGGTTGGGACCATCAGTTGCGTTGTGGAGAAGTCAGGTGGATACACAGCTGATAGTCCTACTGAATAGACTGTTAGAATTTGTATTATGGCAAGAAAAAAGCAGCTAAGTAAAGAAAAACGAGTGGCCATCATTACTTTAAGAAATGAAGGTCAGTCAGTCCGAAAAATTGGGAAAACTTTGAAAGTGTCCCCAAGTGCAGTCACAAAAACCATCAAACGCTACAAAGAAACTGGCTCACATGCGGACCGCCCCAGGAAAGGAAGACCAAGAGTCACCTCTGCTGCGGAGGATAAGTTCATCCGAGTCACCAGCCTCAGAAATCGCAGGTTAACAGCAGCTCAGATTAGAGACCAGGTCAATGCCACACAGAGTTCTAGCAGCAGACACTTCTCTAGAACAACTGTTAAGAGGAGACTGTGTGAATCAGGTCTTCATGGTAGAATATCTGCTAGGGAACCACTGCTAAGGACAGGCAACAAGCAGAAGAGACTTGTTTGGGCTAAAGAACACAAGGAATGGACATTAGACCAGTGGAAATCTGTGCTTTGGTCTGATGAGTCCAAATTTGAGATCTTTGGTTCCAACCACCGTGTCTTTTGCGACACAGAAAAGGTGAATGGATGGACTCTACATGCCTGGTTCCCACTGTGAAGCATGGAGGAGGAGGTGTGATGGTGTGGGGGTGCTTTGCTGGTGACACTGTTGGGGATTTATTCAAAATTGAAGGCATACTGAACTAATATGGCTACCACAGCATCTTGCAGCGGTATGCTATTCCATCCGGTTTGCGTTTAGTTGGACCATCATTTATTTTTAAACAGGACAATAACCCCAAACACACCTCCAGGCTGTGTAAGGGCTATTTGACCATGAAGGAGAGTGATGGGGTGCTGCGCCAGATGACCTGGCCACAGTCACCGCACCTAGGGTGAGCTGGACCGCAGAGTGAAGCCAAAAGGGCCAAGAAGTGCTAAGCATCTCTGGGAACTCCTTCAAGATTGTTGGAAGACCATTTCAGGTGACTACCTCTTGAAGCTCATCAAAAGAATGCCAAGAGTGTGCAAAGCAGTAATCAAAGCAAAAGGTGGCTACTTTGAAGAACCTAGAATATGACATATTTTCAGTTGTTTCCCACTTTTTTGCTATGTATGTAATTCCACATGTGTTAATTCATAGTTTTGATGCCTTCAGTGTGAATCTACAATTTTCATAATCATGAAAATAAAGAAATCTCTTTGAATGAGAAGGTGTGTCCAAACTTTTGGTCTGTACTGTACCTTATTATGACACTTTTATCACCTTTTATGTAGATGAATAACAATATTTACTGGAACATGAAAAATATTGCTTCTGAAAGATTAACACCTTAGTGACCATCAATGCTAAGGGGCTTTAGGCTGGGTCAACACGCCTTTTCACCTCTGCCCAGTCTAACCACTGCACGTGTCCCCCATGCATCAGGGAGTGGGGGCTGGGCCCTCACATGAGTGCTATGCTCCTGCTATGACATTCTGGACTGGCAGGAGTGCCGATCCAGGCTGTTTAACCCTTTACATTCCACATGTAAGCGGTGACATAAGGAGCGGACTCCCTCTGTCTCCCATTGCCCCCCCCCCCCCTAAAATGCCATTGCAGGGTGCCGATGTGTGAAAAGGCTGTCTGGGGCCTGGTATAGGCCCCAAACCTGTTTTGAGTGTTTTCCAGCAGGCTGTGCCTCTCTGGCGCAGCTAGCTGGTCAATGTCAGTACAGCACTGACATTAAGATGCAATGCACTATAGGGATAATGCATTGTATTTTAAAAGCAATCTAAATATTGCCTGTTATAGTCCCCTTGTGGAACTAATAAGTGGTAAAAAAAAAAGTTAAGAAAATACATTTATAAAATAAAAAAATTCTAAAAAATATGCCTTTTTTTCCAATTTTTTTAATGAAAAAATTGCAAACCACATATTGCATTTGTAACAGCCCGCACTACACAAATATCATGTAAATTATCCCTTACGGTGAACACTGTAAAAAATAAATAAAATGTCAGAATTGCTAAATTATTCTTGGTGACCACCCAATAAAATTAACAACAAGCGATCAAAAATTGTAATTTACCACAAAATGATACCAATGAAAACTACAAGTTATCCCACAAAAATCAAGCCCTCACATAACTCCATAGAAAGGAAAGAAAAGTAAAAAGTTATGGGTCTTGGGAAGCAGGGATGAAAATATTTTCTTTCTTTTTTAAAAAAAAATGGGTTTTTATTGCACAAAAGTAGTAAAACGTAAAAAAAATATGGATTTGGTATCACCCATTAACTTCAGATTATTGCTCCATTGTCCCACACTTACTTATAATTCATGAATCACAGTAGTCAACCGTGCCTATTGAAATGGGATTTAGTAGCAAGAATTGAAACTCAATCCCTCACAAATTTATGGCTAGTGTTAGAAGTATAGCATTATTATTATTAAATATACAGTACTATGATACTGCCAAATTTAGCATAGCTATGTTCTGGATACACTATAGAGGCATGACTGAAAGACTAGAATTTGACACACCAAGGCCAGCTCCAGCTATCTGGACCAGATAGATTAAGCTCAAAGAGTGTTCCAAGAAGCTGTTTGGCTAAGAAAGAAACTACAAATGTAGTAGGGACCTATGATAACATTATATAATTAAAGGGGTTTTCCAGGCTCCTGATATTGATGACCTATCCTCAGGATAGGTCATTAATATCTGATCGGCGAGGGTACAACACCCACACCACCACAAATCAGCTGTTCCTCGAAGCCTCTTCCTCTGGAACAAAGGAACAGGAAGCACAGCTCTGTGCTGGGTTACTGTAGCTCAGCTCCTATTAAGGTGAATGGAAGCTAAGAAGCAGGAACCTGGCACAACCTCTATAAAGTAAGTTGAGCTCTGCTTCCCATTCCATTAAGAGAGCTAGTTCCAGTGCCAGAGGCTGCAAGGAACAACTGATTGGTGGGGCTGTAGTTGTTGAACCCTCTCCAGTCAGATATTAATGAACTATCCTGAGTATAGGTCATCAATACCAGGAACCTGCAAAAAACATTTAATGATTATATATATTGTGAGACAGTGACTGGAAAAGTAGTAGAGAATCGTTATATTTCGCCTAGGTTTCTTTCATATACCATGTACTAGGCTACAGGAGGTGGATATTTCAACTAGGAAACCTGGGTGAGATATCAGAAATCCAGGAAAAGCTGGTCTGCCTTAGCAAAACACAGTTTGCTGAGGACTTTGGTAAATGGTGTTGTCGGGCCTGGATTTTAATGGAATGAGGATGCAGGTTGGTAGCGGGACTACTCATTCCTTTCCTGTCCAGAACAGGTTTCATATAGAGCTTCCCACCAGGTGACGGAGCTCAGTTCATTTCTGGGCTATACAGGTTTGCACTATGAGCATGTCTGGGTGGGGACTGGTTGAACTGACTGGCTTTTTACCATTGCTACAGAAGTCTGCTAAAGCAACAAAAAGGACACTGAGTTTATTTTGAATTGTGTTGTGTGGATGGTAGTAGGCCGCCCATATAGAAAGGGTAATTTTATGCTTAGTTAGTGCTCAGCTGAGCAGGAATTTATTTTGTATCTTTGCCTGAATGTAAAGGCCTTATATTTTGCTTGTGGATGAGAATAAAGAAAACAGGCAACTCCCTGTGTGAACTGTGCCATTGTGTCACTGTCTCTGACTGCTGTACGTACCACTATTGAGTTGACCCCCACAATATATATATATTTGTGGAAAAAATTAGAGAGGGTTCTGTATATTGCGTTTGAACCCTCCTTGGTGCATATTCTGTAGGCTACATGGTCAACCAGAAATGGGTTTCTATGAAGTCTATTCTGCCTTATGCAGGAGACTGCTACAAGGGGCTAACCTTTATACTCACTTATTAGTAAATAAATCTCATAGACCCATAGTGATTGCTGCCTTATAAAGTTGCCCACACACCGTCAATAGCTATAGGCTGAATGCTCATTTAGCTAACAGCTATCTCTCCTGACTCTCCCATACACATACACACTCAGTTCAACTGCTACAAGAACAAAACTATTGGGCATTGAAATTTAATGCAGCTGCTCCTTCTCTTCCGACATCATCTGAAGTTGTGATCTCCAAATAATGTATACATTAGATTGTTGGCCAATCCAACTGAAAATGTTGGGTTTGATTGACACTAGTCTAATTTGTATGGGTGCTTTGTACTAAAACAAATTATTCATTCACTGTTCACAGTTATATAAACCTGTCAATTTTCTATTATAGTTGCAATAATTGGTACATAATTCACCATCATTACACTGAATAATAAAGGCCTCTCTACACAGACCAACAAATGAGACAATTAACGTGAAGGAGCATTTCTGGAAACACTCATTCCCGATAACTGCCCTGTGTAAAGGTGGCATTGATCACCCGACAAACAAGCCAAGGCTCATTCATAAGGTGAAGGCAACATTGATATTCTCACCTAAATCATAATTCTGGGCAGATCATCCTAGGAAAACAGCAATCTGCTGCCCAGGAACAAGGATTCTCTATTGAGTAGAGCAATTGCTGTAGTGATCACTCGTCCCCATACACAGGTGATGATTGGTCACTTCGTCTGACAGGCAGTTGATTACCAGGAACGAATGGCCCATAAAAACAACAGTCATACAGGGGCAGGCACATACAGCAGAGGGCCCCTGTGCTAAAACTGTATTTACGGTAGGTCTCTATCTCTCTCTAGTAGCTCATCCTAGAATCCCACTTATATCTCTCTAACTATCCACCAAACAACTTTTTTTCTTTTCTTTTTTTTTGTTTGTTTGGGGAAGTAAATGTTTGTTTTTACATACAGTATCTTTGTATGTAAAACCTTTATTTTTCTTAGAAACCGATTGCTGTGACTTTCTGTTTGAATTCATTAGCTCAATCCCTTACAAGCAATCTTCATAGTAGGAAGCATTTACTTGCCTTAACCCCTTAGGGACACAGCCTTTTTACACCTTAGGACCAGGCCATTTTTTGAAAATCTGACCAGTGTCACTTTAAGTGATGATAACTTTAAAACGCTTTGACTTATCCAGGCCATTCTGAGATTGTTTTTTCGTCACATATTGTACTTCATGACACTGGTAAAATAAAGTTAAAAAAAATATTTTTTTTTGCATAAAAAAATGTCAAATTTACCAAAAATTGGGAAAAATTAGCAAATTTCAAAGTTTCAGTTTCTCTACTTCTGTAATACATAGTAATACCCTTAAAAATTGTGATGACTTTACATTCCCCATATGTCTACTTCATGTTTGAATTATTTTGGGAATGATATTTTATTTTTTGGGGATGTTACAAGGCTTAGAAGTTTAGAAGCAAATCTTGAAATTTTTCAGAAATTTACAAAAACCCAATTTTTAGGGACCACTACAGCTCTGAAGTCACTTTGCGAGGCTTACATAATAGAAACCACCCAAAAATGACCCCATTCTATAAACTACTCCCCTCAAGGTATTCAAAACTGATTTTACAAACTTTGTTAACCCTTTAGGTGTTGCACAAGAGTTATTGGCAAATGGGGATGAAATTTGAGAATTTCATTTTATTGCCTAATTTTCAATTTTAACCAATTTTTTCCACTAACAAAGCAAGGGTTAACAGCCAAACAAGACTGTATCTTTATTGCCCTGACTCTGCCGTTTACAGAAACACGCCATATGTGGCCGTAAACTACTGTACGGCCACACAGCGGGGCGTAGAGTGAAAGGTGCGCCGTTTGGTTTTTGGAAGGCATGTTTTGCTGGACAGTTTTTTTGACACCATGTCCCATTTGAAGCCCCCTGATGCATCCCTAGAGTAGAAACTCCATAAAAGTGACCCCATCTAAGAAACTACACCCCTCAAGGTATACAAAACTGATTTTACAAACTTTGTTAACCCTTTAGGTGTTGCACAAGATTTAATGGAAAATAGAGATACAATTTCAAAATTTCACTTTTTTGGCAGATTTTCCATTTTAATATTTTTTTTCCAGTTACAAAGCAAGGGTTAACAGCCAAACAAAACTCGTTATTTATGGCCCTGATTCTGTAGTTTACAGAAACACCCCATATGTGGTCGTAAACCGCTGTACGGTCACACGGCAGGGCGCAGAAGGAAAGGAATGCCATACGGTTTTTGGAAGGCAGATTTTGCTGGACTGGTTTTTTTGACACCATGTCCCATTTGAAGCCCCCTGATGCACCCCTAGAGTAGAAACTCCAAAAAAGTGACCCCATTTTAGGAACTACGGGATAGGGTGGCAGTTTTGTTGGTACAAGTTTAGGGTACATATGATTTTTGGTTGCTCTATATTACACTTTTTGTGCGGCAAGGTAACAAGAAATTGCTTTTTTGGCACCGTTTTTTTTTTGTTATTTACACCATTCATCTGACAGGTTAGATCATGACGTAATTTTAAAGAGCAGGTTGTCACGGACGCGGTGATACCCAATATGTATACAATTTTTTTTATTTATGTACGTTTTACACAATAATTTCATTTTTAAAACAAAAAAAATGTTTTAGTGTCTCCATAGTCTAAGAGCCATAGTTTTTTAAATTTTTGGGCGATTATCTTAAGTAGGGTCTCATTTTTTGTGGGATGAGATGACGGTTTGATTGGCACTATTTTGCACATGACTTTTTGATTGCTTGCTATTACACTTTTTGTGACGGAAGATGACAAAAAATGGCTTTTTTTTACACCGTTTTTATTTTAATTTTTTTACGGTGGTCATCTGAGGGGTTAGTTCATGTGATATTTTTATAGAGCCGGTCAATACGGACGCGGCGATACCTAATATGTATACTTTTTTTTTTATTTATGTAAGTTTTACACAATGATTTCATTTTTGAAACAAAAGAAATCATGTTTTAGTGTTTCCATAGTCTAAGAGCCATAATTTTTTCAGTTTTTGGGCGATTATCTTGGGTAGGGTATGATTTTTGCGGGATGAGATAACGGTTTGATTGTTACAATTTTGGCGTAGATGCGACTTTTTTGATCACTTTTATTACCTTTTTTGGGAAGTAAGGTGGGCAAAATTCCAATTTCATCATAGTTTTTAATTTTTTATTTTTATGGCGTTCACCGTTCGGGTAAAGTAACATTACCGTTTTATAGATCAGGTCGTTACGGACGCGGCGATACCAAACATGTGTAGGGAATTTTATTTTTTTCATTTTTAATCAGTGATAAATGTGTTTTTTGATTTTTACTTTATTTTTCACTTTTTTTTGACCCAGACCCACTTGGTTCTTGAAGATCCAGTGGGTCTGATGTCTGCATAATATAGTACAGTATATATTGTACTGTACTGTATTTTACTTACACTTTGTCTGAACAGATCTATGCTTTCAGCACAGATCTGTTCAGCACCATGGACAGCAGGACGCCTGAGAAGGCGTCCTGTTGCCATGGGAACCTTCCCCGTCTGCTCAGTAGTGGCCAGAACTGCGCAGACGGGGAAGGGTAAGGACGGGGCTTGGGGGGCTGCCTGGAAGCTCTCTCCCTCTCCATTCGGGGGACTGCAAAGGCACAGCAGCCCCCCGATCGGAGAGGGAGGGAGCTCCCTCTTACTGTTAACCTTTTCCATACAGCGGTCCGTACGGACCGCTGTATGGAAAGGGTTAAACGGCTGACATCGCATCACCGATGTCAGCCGTTTATACCAGGGTGCCAGCAATGTGCTGGCACCCTGGTATAACCCACTAGACGCCAACGATTACGCAATGGGAGGCGGGCGGGGGATCGCGATCCCGCCTACCGCACCGCCCGCC
Organism: Bufo gargarizans; assembly: GCF_014858855.1. Classification (NCBI taxonomy): domain Eukaryota; kingdom Metazoa; phylum Chordata; class Amphibia; order Anura; family Bufonidae; genus Bufo; species Bufo gargarizans. Next base: position 262,844,526 of record NC_058083.1, read on the forward strand.
TCCCGCACCGCCCGCAACCCTCCCCCTGCACCTCCCACCGTGCTCGAATAACTCAGGGGTGCAGGGGCTAGGGATACATTTATATTTTACGAATGCAAAAGTTTCTGATCCCCGCGGTCAGGGACCGCGGGGATCAGAAACTGCAGAAATCGCAGCAAACCGCAGGTCTGAATTGACCTGCGGTTTGCCGCGATCGCCGACATGGGGGGGTCACGGGACCCCCCCGCGCATTTAGCCTAGGTGCCTGCTCAATGATTTGAGCAGGCACCGGGTTCCGATCACTGCCAGCCGCATGGCAGTGATCGAAAATGCACAGGGCGTACATGTACGCCCTGTGTCCTTAAGTACCAGGGCACAAGGGCGTACCTGTACGCCCTGTGTCCTTAAGGGGTTAAAGAGACAATGTTTGGGGGAAAAACCAATATGTACTAATATACAAAATATTAGTTGTGTGACAGCTTCAAGCTCACCGACACCTATAACTGTCTATTTTAGCAGTAATTATTTAACACCGCATTTAACGTAAATATGCTAATGCCATTAGCTGATTGCCGTAATGAATTAGGCTACTTTCACATCTGCGCTTCCCCTTTCTGCTATTGAGATCCGTCATAGGTTCTCAATGGCGGGGGGAACGCTTCCATTTTGTCCCCATTCATTCTCAATAGGGACAAAACTGAACTGAACGAAATGGAATGCATTCCATTCTGTTTGGTTGCGTCCCCATCGCGGACAGAATGCTGCTGCAAGCGGCTTCTTTCTGTCCGCGATGTGGTGTGGAGCAAGACGGATCATGACTCACAGTGTAAGTCAATGGGGACGGATCCTTTTTCTCTGACACAATAGAAAACGGATCCGTTCCCCATTGACTGTCAATGGAGTTCATGAGGGATCCGTCTTGGCTATTTTAAAGATAAAACTGGATCAGTTCATAACGGATGCAGACGGTTGTATTATCATGACGGAAGTGTTTTTGCTGATCCATGACAGATGGATGAAAGTAGTCTTAGTCTCTTTGAAAAGCTCTTGTCTTATACTATAACTGCGCTTAGTCAAAAAAAAGATTTACACAGGTCCTTTTACAGAGGCCAATGCACATACAATTATTGGGACTGAACCAAACATTCCCGATAATTGCTGGATGGTCTGTGAGATGAAAGCAGCATTTAAAAGTAGCAATCATCTCTTCTGTATAGGAACAAATGATTGTTATTGCAATATCTTTTCCCCATACAGATTTATTATTTTTGAGCACAGGTCAATCTGCTGCTCAGAAACAATGATTTTGTGTACCACATCATTGATGCCTTGACCTGATGAACGAGCGTTTGCTTGTTCATGGGGTGATCATGACACCTTTGCACAGGGCAATTATTGGGAACGAACATTCATATGAACATTTGTTCCTGATAATTACCCAAATAATCTGACTGTGTAAAGGGGGCTTTACACATTAAGAATAATATTTTATTGAATTTATGTCTGTTCTAATACTATATTTGATTCAGGTAGATGCATTTTGACCATTGGAGAGGCCAGACTTCACATGCTCTGGCCGGGTGGGCAGGGCACTGTTCAGTTTCCCTGAAATTCCACCACAGAAAAAAACTAAAGTGTTATACTGTGTCCAGTTCAGTCCAGTGTGATGTCTGAGACTCCAGAACAGAAGATCCTCCTCTATATCCTAGTACCTGGTTATGGCTAACAATCACTGATGGAAATCACTGACCAAAACATGGACATGTGAATCAGGCCTTACAGAGAAAAATACACCATACACCATACTGGTATCAATAAAAATTACTGATCACCCCTCTAAGGCTACTTTCACACTTGCATTCGGGGCTCCGCTTGTGAGTTCCGTTTGAAGGCTCTCACAAGCGGCCCCGAACGGATCCGTACTGCCCCAATGCATTCTGAGTGGATGCGGATCTGCTCAGAATGCATCAGTCTGGCACCGTTTGGCCTCCGTTCTGCTCAGCAGGCGGACACCTGAACGCAGCTTGCAGCGTTCGGGTGTCCGCCTGGCCGTGCGGAGCCAAACGGATCTGTCCAGACTTACAATGCAAGTCAATGGGGACGGATCCGTTTGACGTTGACACAATATGGTGCAATTGCAAACGGATCCGTCCCCCATTGACATTCAATGTAAAGTCAGGAGTCCCTATTAATATACCATCAGATCAGAGTTTTCTCCAATCCGATAGTATATTTTAACTTGAAGCGTCCCCATCACCATGGGAACGCCTCTATGTTAGAATATACCATCGGATTTGAGTTAGATCGTGAAACTCAGATCCGACAGTATATTCTAACACAGAGGCGTTCCCATGGTGATGGGGACGCTTCAAGTTAGAATATACTAAAAGAACTGTGTACATGACTGCCCCCTGCTGCCGGGCAGACCCCCCCCCCCCCGTTTTTAACTCATTGGTGGCCAGTGCGGCCGCCCCCCTGTTTTTAACTCATTGGTGGCCAGTGCGGGCGGCCCCCCTGTTTTTAACTCATTGGTGGCCAGTGCGGCCGCCCCCCTGTTTTTAACTCATTGGTGGCCAGTGCGGGCGGCCCCCCTGTTTTTAACTCATTGGTGGCCACTGTGGGTGGCCCCCCTCCCTCCTCCTCTGTTTTTAACTCATTGGTGGCCAGTGCGGCCGCCTCCCCCTTCCCCCACCTAATTAAAATGACCGACCCCCCATCATTGGTGGCACAGTGTGCGGCCTCCCCTCCCCCCCCCCCGATCATTGGTGACAGCGGAGAGTTACGAGAGTTATGTGGTGCTGGCACAACATATAGATATCTGAGGGTGTGCTAAGGCAAAAGAAAAAAAGGGAGGAAGTTAGTGGAGGAGTGAGGAGCAGAACAGGATAAGTCCAGCATGTAGCTGCCATTTTAGCCCCTTGGCCCTGGCCAAGCTCAGGGAGTATGGAAATCAGCCTTACAGCTACCTTGCACAGACCAGAGTGAATTCATGGATATAGAGAAAGTCTAGTGGAGATAGGAGCAGAATTAGCTTATGAACTCCACAGCACCAGTGACCGGGAGAAGCCTTGAAGCACTTGGACACAGCCGGACGACGAGGCGCAAAGTTGTCTATTACCACATGCCTCTATGGACATTGTGGACCAGAGTTTCTGAAAGAAAATAATGGATTTTGCCTGCCGTTAGAGATCTCGCGAACATAAAATTTTCCGTTCGCAAACGGCGAACGCGAATTTCTGCAAATGTTCGCGAACGGGCGAACCGCCATTGACTTCAATAGGCAGGCGAATTTTAAAACCCACAGGGACTCTTTCTAGCCACAGTAGTGATGGAAAAGTTGTTTCAAGGGGACTAACACCTGGACTGTGGCATGCCGGAGGGGGATCCATGGCAAAACTCCCATGGGAAATTACATAGTTGACGCAGAGTTGGATTTTAATCCATAAAGGGCATAAATCACCTAACAATCCTAAATTTTTTTGAACAACGTGGTTTAAAACAGTGTGTGTATACGATCAGGTATGATGTTGTATCGATCAGGTAGTGTAAGGGTTACGCCCGCTTCACAGACCAAACTCCCCTTTTAATGCACCGCAAACAGTCCATTTGCCCAACCGCAAACTTACCATTTGCCCAAGGTTGGATACCAAGCTAGCCATGTCCCGTTGATGTCATTGAAGGTTTCTTCCTCCACCCAGCCATGTACAACACCAAGGATCCCCGAAAGGTGAATTGAATAGATTTTTCGAACGGGGAGATGGTTAAAAAAACGCTTGCTCCCTCCCCTTTGTTTGAATCCACGCCACGGTCACTGCGTCTGCGCCGTGCAATTTACTGTCACACCCAATATGAGTGGTATTTTCTGTAGTACTATTCTCATCAGTTTAATCCCTGTTACGTCCCATATCAGGGATTGCCTTTTGTGAAAAAAAATTTAGGCCGGGTACCTTCGACTGCCTTCACAGTGACAGACCAAACTCTGATACACCAAACTGAATTGATTTTAGGAACCGGGAGATGGAAAAAGCAGCTTGGTCGGTCCTCTTACTCCCAAGTAGGGGCACTGCACGTGCACGGAGCAATCTGCTGTGACGCCCTATATGAGTGGTGTCTTAACTAGTACTATTCCTATCAGTTTAATCCCTGTTACGTCCCCTATCCGGGGACGTGTGTCGAATTGATTAATCATTGTCGAATTAACGACATCCTGAAATAATTTTGTTCTGAGCTCTGTAATTGATGGGGATTTTTTAAATTGTCTGCATTATTTCTAATAAACTATTAAGAGACTTTATTATGATCGTTTTATTTTATGTATTAAAAACCCATACAACTTAAAAAAATAATAATAATGTTTTTTCTATGAAAAATTATCCAGCCGATCGCTTTTAGTCTGATCATAATGAAGCAACGGCCTTATCACCTGGGGTGTGGCAACATTGCCAACACACTCATAGAGGTGATGATCGCTTCATTGTGATATGCAAGCCCCTTCACCACAACTAGGTACTGATCATGAAGGGGAATTGACACATGTATGTGCCTTTTTTTTTGTTTTGTTTTTGCAGCCACAGTGCAGCACTAGAGGCCAGAAAAATTAGGCATGTACACATGCCTGAAAAATTTGGTATTGTTGCAGCTGCTGCTGTAGCAGCGGCCGGAAAAATTGATGTTTTCCAGGCAGAAAGGTGACTAAAACATTGCGGCTTGAACCCTAGTTGGTGGCGGAGAATTCACAAAAGTCATCCGGTATGCAGACATTAAATACAGCAGCGTGGGGACCATTTTGAGGCCAAGGCATGTCATCAGGCCTTTTGTTAGTCAAACGTATCCCCCACTGTCAGTCCCTTCGGGATCCATGCCTCATTCATCTTAATGAAGGTGAGGTAATCAATACTTTTTTGACCGAGGCGACTTCTTTTGTCAGTGACAATGCCTCCTGCTGCACTGAAGGTCCTTTCTTACAGGACACTTGAAGCGGGGCAGGCCAGAAGTTCTATTGCAAACTGGGATAGTTCAGGCCACAGGTCAAGCCTGCACACCCAGTAGTCAAGGGGTTCATCGCTCCTCAGAGTGTCGATATCTGCAGTTAAGGCGAGGTAGTCTGCTACCTGTCGGTCGAGTCGTTCTCTAAGGCTGGATCCCGAAGGGCTGTGGCGATCTGTAGGACTAAAAAAGCTCTGCATGTCCTCCATCAACAACACATCTGTAAAGCGTCCTGTCCTTGCCACCGTGGTCGTGGTAGGAGGAGAATTACTTTCACCTCTTCCCCTGTTAGATTCCCGTTGTGCTGTGACATCCCCCTTATAAGCTGTGTAAAGCATATTTTTTTTGTTTGGTTTTGAACTGCTGCATCCTTTCTGACTTTCGGTAATTTGGTAACATTTCCGCCACTTTCTGCTTATACCGGGGGTCTAGTAGTGTGGCCACCCAGTACAGATCGTTCTCCTTCATCCTTTTTATACGAGGGTCCCTCAACAGACATGACAGCATGAAAGACAAGGTTGGATGCCGAGCTACTTTTGCACAAGGTTGGATGCCGAGCTACTCATTTCCCGTTCCTCGTCCTCACTGATGTCATTGACGGTCTGTTCTTCCCCCCAGCCACGTACAACACCACGGGTCCCAGATAGGTGACAACAACGAGCACCCTGGGATGCCTGCTGTGGTTGGTCTTCCTCCTCCTCAAAGCCACATTTCTCCTCTGACTCCTCTTCCTCCTCTTCCAGCGTTGCCGCAGGTCCGGCAAGCGATGATGACAAGCCTGTTTCTGGTGGTGATGGTGACCACAACTCTTCCTCTTCACGCTCATCTACAGCCTGATCCAGCACTCTTCGCAGGGCACGCTCCAGGAAAAAAAAAAATAAATGGGATGAGGTCGCTGATGGTGCCTTCGGTGCGACTGACTAGGTTTGTCACCTCCTCAAAAGGACGCATGAGCCTACAGGCATTGCGCATGAGCGTCCAGTAACGTGGCAAAAAAATTCCCAGCTCCGCAGATGCTGTCCTAGCACCCCGGTCATACAAATACTCGTTGACGGCTTTTTGTTGTTGGAGCAGGCGGTCGAACATTAGAAGTGTTGAATTCCAACGTGTCGGTCTGTCGCAAATCAAGCGCCTCACTGGCATGTTGTTTCGGCGCTGAATGTCTGAAAAGTGCACCAGGGCCGTGTAGAAACGCCTAAAATGGCCACACACCTTCCTGGCCTGCTTGAGGACGTCCTGTAAGCCTTGGTACTTAGACACAAAGCGTTGTACGATGAGATTCAACACATGTGCCATGCACGGCACATGTGACAACTTGCCCAAATTCAATGCCACCAACAAATTGCTTCCATTGTCACACACCACTTTGCCGATCTCCAACTGGTGCGGGGTCAGCCACTGATCCACCTGTGCGTTCAGGGTGGACAGGAGTGCTGGTCCGGTGTGGCTCTCTGCTTTCAGGCAAGTCAACCCCAAGACAGCGTGACACTGTCGTATCCGGGATGTGGAATAGCCCCTGGGGAGCTGGGGGGATTCAGTTGATATGCAGCCAGACGCCGCAGCAGAAGAGGACTCAGCCGAGGAGGTTATGGAAGAGGATGGAGTAGGAGAAGTAGAAGAGGTGGCAGTAGGCCTGCCTGCAAGTCGTGGCGGTGTCACCAACTCCACTGCAGAGCCACGCATTCCATGCTTGGCAGCCGTCAGCAGGTTGACCCAATGCGCAGTGTAGGTGATATACCTGCCCTGACCGTGCTTTGCAGACCAGGTATCAGTGGTCAGATGGACCCTTGCCCCAACACTGTATGCCAGAGATGCCATGACTTCCTTTTCAATCACTGAGTAGATGTTTGGGATTGCCTTTTTTAAAAAAAAAAATTTGTCCGCGTACCTTCCACTGTGGTGTCCCAATAGCGACAAATTTTTTGAAGGCCTCAGACTCCACCAGCTGGTATGGTAAAAGCTGGCGGGCTAAGAGTTCCGTCAAGCCAGCTGTCAGACACCGGGCAAGGGGGTGACTCTGTGACATTGGCTTCTTACGCTCAAACATTTCCTTTACAGACACCTGACTGTGGGCAGATGAGATGGAACTGCTGAAGGTGAGAGGCGGAGTGGCGGGTGGTTGAGAAGGGGCAAGGAGGACAGCAGTGGTTGACGTGACTGAAGATGCTGGACCAGGAGGAGGATAATGGCTTTGAGTTTGTGTGCTGCTTGTACTCATGTGTTGATCCCATTGGCATTTGTGATGTGAGATCATGTGCCTTCGCAAAGCAGTTGTACCGAGGTGGGTGTTGGACTTCCCACGACTCCGTTTCTTTTGGCACAGGTTGCAAATGGCATTGCTGTTATCAGAGGCAGACACACACAAAAAATGCCACACTGCTGAGCTTTGCAATGACGGCATTCTGGTGGTGGCAACAGCATGCGTTGATTGGCGGGCTGTCTGGCTGACCCCGGGTGCCGATACATGCTGTCTGACTTTCCCCCTCTTCTTCTTCTCTTCGAGCAGGCACCCACGTGGCATCCACGGACACATCGTCATCATCAACCACTTCACTTGTATCTGACACCTCAGCAAAGGAAGCAGCAGCGGGTACAACATCATCATCACACTGTACGTCCATGTGTGTAATGCTGCCTGACTGAGACATATCCCTGTTATCTACATCCTCTGGCAATAATGGTTGCGCATCACTAATTTCATCCAACTGATGTGTAAATAACTACTACCCCCATCGGCCCACCATAACTCTCACATATTGCTTCTGCGGTCCGGTCGCTGCACTATCAAAGCCCTGAAATCAGAAATAGTCTAAATTTGCTTAACAAAATTTATCTTTCATTGAGTCCAAAGGCAGCACAACACAAAGGGTTAATGTGTTGCTCCTCCCATCTAGGTCAGAAGATGATTCATTAGTAAATTAGACTAATTAACCCCCCTATAAAGGAGTACACACCCACTAGGTAGATGTGTTTCATCCCAGCAAGGTCTTTTCCAGGGAGGGATATATGTGCTGCCTTTGGACTGAAGGAAAGTATATTTAGACTTTCCTTATTGTCCTTCAGGCAGCACAACACAAAATGATTTGAAAATCAGTATTAAACAAGGAGGGGGGGGGGGGAGAGAGAAGAAATATCAGCCTTAATAATCACTTGTCTGTCAAAGGCTGAATTGCAAGCACCAGATACATCCAACTTATATTGTTTTGTAAAGATGCATGGAGAAGACCATGTAGTGGCCCTGCATAATTAATCCAATGCCTTTTTTTCCCCTTCTTTTCTCTGCCCAAGCAACTAAGTGGACTGAGTTAAGTGTGCTGTAACTCCACCTGGTAACTGGAGTTCTTGAAATTTAGAAGCAGACTTTAATAGTATTCCTAAATTAAGCCGTGTAGGCTTGCTGGCTTTTATACTTCTTGGTTCTTCAATGACCAGTAGATGAAGCTTGTCTTGTTCAGCTGATTGTGGATTCTGACAGATGCATTTCTTAACTTTCATTTATGTCAGATGCGAGCTTTGGTAGGATATAGGGCATCAACCTTGAAATCAAGTCGTCTTGATGTACTTTCAGATATGGACCTTGCAAAGTTTGACACCTTCTTGGCTGATGCAAATGCCATCAGAAATAAAACCTTCCAAGATACAACCCTTAGTGGTGCTTCTGTAAGAGGCTGAGATAGAGATTCAACCAGGAGCTTGAGGAGAACAGCCTGATCCCAGGCTGGAATAGAAGGCTTAACTGATGAATTAAAATCGAATAAAGAACGTAGAAAAATGCATAAATGCACGAAGGCTCCATCTATGTGAGCAGTGGCGGCCGGGAAATGCACTCTTACAGTGTTAGGTTTCCAGTTTGGGTTAAAACCTTTCTGTAAAAAAAAAGTAAGACTTAAGACAAATCAGGATTCTGAAAAGTTTTCACCACCACATCTTACAAGCCCTTCTTGAGTCCTGAACCATCAGATTCCAGGCTGTAAGCTGAAACATCTCCGGTGTGGATGCTGTAGGCCTGCTTGAACCAGAAGATTCGGCTGGAATTTATTTAGAATAATTTTCTCTGGAAAGTTGTAGCCAGTGAGGGATCGTGCCCTCCTGGCCAGATGAGCACTATGGCTCAGACTCTTGTCTAATTTTCCTGAGCACTCAGGATATGAGAGGAAATGGAGGACAATTTGGATGAAAAATTACTTCCCAACTGAAAGACAGGCCATCTATTCTTTCTGGTGGATCTGTTGGATTCAGGGAGCAGAACTTTTTGAGCTTTGTATTAGAGGCTGTCCCCATTGCATCTAAATGGTGGTACCCCACCTGCACACAATCTGTTAAGAATATAGTCACTGAGACTTCAACTGTAACCTACTTAACAGATCCACCTGAACATTCAGAATACCTTGAATGTGAATGGCTGTCTACGGTTGGACATTCCACTGCCCAGGTCATAATTTGACTGCATTGACTGTTCCGTGGATCAAAACGAGTCCTGTGCCAATTGTTGATATAGCACATGGTGGAAATATTATCTGTTTGCTCCACTACTAACTGATTCTTGAGCCTGCCCTAAATGAAGAGTTGGATATATTGCTCCCATGTCTCTGGTATTGGATCACAGATACATCTCTTGAGAAGACAATCTCCCCTGAACTCAAAGAATATGGAAGTGTACTTTCTGACCAGAGTTATCGGAATTGCCATTAAAATCTACCTTGTTCAGTATTTCTCAGACAAAGCCATCAAGACTTCCTGAGTTTCTGGCTTGATCACCACAAGACGAATTAGACTTGATAAACATTGGTTTCTTCCTAAAACAATGCTGGTTTGCAATGTACACTAATTCCCATGTTACGGCTTCTATCGAAGAGATCGGGAAAGTATATATTTGTACACAGAACGTCTGCCTTGCCTAAACTAATAGCGATCTTGACTAGCAACAGTAGCGGCTGTTGCACGGAAAGGGGAGGGGGGGCTTGCACAGAAGTTGCTGGGGGAGCCCTGTTTAAATTTTTGCTGTGGGACCCAGTTATTTCTAGTTACTCCACTGGCACTTGGTGATGGGACCTTAGATCTCACATCCACCTTAATTTCTGGATCTGCTCCTGTGAGACCTTAAGCAACCAGTTTCTGAAGTCTAACTGGAAGCTAAGGGCTGAGTTAGTGCCACAACTAACTTAGTAAAAACACAAGGTGATGATGATAAACCAAAGGCCAGTGAATTGAATATGAGAAACTCTGGTGAGTGATGGCCATAAAATCGTCCTGGTGAATTTTGATAACAAAACAGCAATTCACATTGTGAATTTCTTTCGAGAAGGTATTTGTTTAGGCACATTAGATCTAGCCTCCATCTTACCTGTAGCTTTGGCACTGCATACACTCTTGAAAAGACCCCAGAAATTTCCTGGGAAAGAGGTCAAAATATTCCTGTCAAGTCCTGAAACAACCACCATGCAAGGCTTTATGAAGGGTTGACTATTTTGCCATGGGGGGCAATTTCTTTCAGAGCCTGAACACAAAGAACTTAGTCTTCTCTATCTGACCCTTCTGAGCCCCTCTTAGGTGATCTTTGGAATGAAAATTACAAGAATGAAGCTAGACCTAGAGATATATTGTGTAAAGGAGACCCCTCATTAACAACTATGGATTCTAAATAGAATTTATTTGCTGAGGAACACAATGACACTAACAGAATGTCCCTCTGCACAGATTGTCTATGGGGATCACATAAACTCAGAGGCACATTCAGGGCCCATTCACACTAAAGTATTTTTTCTTTCCGACACGTCCCGCGATTTGCAGATCTCATGCGGACCCATTATTACAATGGGATTGAGAAACACGGACAGTACACAATGTGCTGTCCCCATCCGCACATCCATTCCGCGGCCCCGAAAATGTCCCACCCTTGTCCGTATTGCAGACAAGAATGGGCATCACCATCATAGGGCAGGATGTTCTGAACTGCAAATACAGAATGCACACAACGGCATCTGTTTCCTATGGATCCGCAACTTGTGGTCTGCAAAATCGGATATGGTTCTGTGAATGGACCCCCATCTTAGTGACTAAGAGAGACTTCATGGGGAAGCATTCCCTATGTTACTAGGAAACTGAAGCCAAAGATGCTTTGCACTCTGCCATAGACAAGGAATTACTATGTTTCAGTAAGTAAACAATCTCTGACTAGAAGTCCCTGACAGGGATAACCAACTGCCAGAAAAAAAGTCTTCCTAGTCAGACTGGCCACTGGGATATTACCCTAGGGGGGTTCCCCGCTGAGCTAAGACTGCAGGATCTGTAACACACTGCTGTGATCTAGCTCCCACATAATGTTACCTGTCTGGCTGGGACCACACTCCTGCCATACATCCCTTTAATACCAGGATCATCAGGAAAAAACGTAAAGTTTGATTTTTCATCCATTTTGGGCTTATCCCCTCTAGGGACAACCATTTCAAGGTGAGCTAGCACAGCTTTTAATAATGAAGGTAAATGAAGGTGCACCATCATGAAACAAAGATCTTCAAAATCCTCCTGATCACAGAGACAGAGTCCAAATCCAGATGAGATGAGGCAGGAGATAAGGTAAAATAAGTGCAGATAAGTGAGGTCTTATAGATATATGAGCAGAAAGGACCAGAGTGAAAGCTTCTGACCATTGAGAAGTAAACCATTCCACAACCTCTGCACTATGTCTGCACTGGAGATCTTCAGCTGGAAGGCAACGGTGCAGACATCTCCTACATTGTCCACAGTTGGTGCAGACATCTCCTACATTGTCCACAGTTGGTGCAGACATCTCCTATATGACCCATAGTTAGTGCACATGCTAATATTAGATTTATGGGATTCTTTGCTAAGTTCTGTAATTGTAATATATTAATTGGCTCACACATACATACAAGCTACATATGAGCCATTCCAGGACACAGGATCCTTAAAGCTGCTGTGATTCTACTGCTGCAGTAAGATCTCAGCCCTGTGCAGAGCCACAGATGTAGCTGAGCTAAAAACAACTCTGATAACACATGGCATTTTACTTAACATGTTACCCATCAAGTTTAGCTCAGCTGCACCTGTATATTACTACTCCAAAATCGCTCCTGAGATGGAAACACTGCCTGCAGGTAATAACTGTGCTTGTAACAGCCGAACCAGCATTTCTCACAGGGGCACACCCTGAATCATATATTGATAGTTTGCAGGGAACACCCACTGCATATGAGAAACTCACCAGGACCACTCCAGGAGAAATCTCAGCTCAATCATCCCATGGAACACCCAATGGGGCAAATAAACTCTGGAAACCACTTCCAGTTCAGACATGTCATGCAGTTAATTCTGGAAACCACCCCCAGCTCTATAACATACATATAACCCTGGAAACCACTTCCAGTTCAGACATGTCATGCAGTTATTCTGGAGCACACTTCCAGCTCTATAACATACATATAACCCTGGAAACCAGTTCCAGATAAGACATGTCATGCAGTTAATTCTGGAGCACACTTCCAGCTCTGTAACATGCATATACCTCTGGAAACCACTTCCAGTTCAGATATGTCATGCAGTTATTCTGGAGCACACTTCCAGCTCTATAACATACATATAACCCTGGAAACCAGTTCCAGTTCAGACATGTCATGCAGTTATTCTGGAGCACACTTCCAGCTCTATAACATGCATATACCTCTGGAAACCACTTCCAATTCAGTAATGTCATGCAGTTATTTCTGGAGCACACTTCCAGCTCTATAACATGCATATAACTCTGGCCACTCTTCCAGCACTTCATATGATACATATAACTCTGGAAACCACTTCCAGTTCAGTCATGTCATGCAGTTAATTCTGGAGCGCACCTCCAGCTCTATAAAGCCTCTTTCACACTGGGTGTGCACCCCGTTGCCGTATTGCGGACCCGCAATACACGGGTGCCGTTCCGTGGGCATTCCGCATCACGTACTTCTGTTCCGCAAAAAGATAGAACATGTCCTATCTTTCCTATCTTTTTGCTATCCGCTGCGGCTGCCCCACGGACTATGCTCTTGTTAGGCCGCACACGCCAGTGTGAAAGAGGCCTAACATGCATATGCAGTACAGGAGAGTGCCCAGATGACCTGGCCTCCACAGTCACCGGACCTGAACCCAATTGAGATGGTTTGGGGTGAGCTGGACCGTAGAGTGAAAGCAAAATGGCCAACAAGTGCTAAGCATCTCTGGGAACTCCTTCAAGACTGTTGGAAGACCATTTCAGGTGACTACCTCTTGAAGCTCATCAAGTGAATGCCAAGAGTGTGCAAAGCAGTAATCAAAGCAAAAGGTGGCTACTTTGAAGAACCTAGAATATGACATATTTTCAGTTGTTTCACACTTTTTTGTTATGTATATAATTCCACATGTGTTAATTCATAGTTTTGATGCCTTTAGTGTGAATCTACAATTTTCATAGTCATGAAAATAAAGAAAACTCTTTGAATGAGAAGGTGTGTCCAAACTTTTGGTCTGTACTGTACCTCTGGAAACCACTTCCAATTCAGTCATGTCATGCAGTTAATTCTGGAAATCACCTCCATCTCTATAAGACCTCATGCACACGGCTGTTGTTTGGGTCCGCATCCGAGTCGCCGTTTTGGCGGCTCGGATGTGAACCCATTCACTTCAGTGTGCTGTCTGCATCCGTTGCTCCGTTCCGTGGCCCCGCAAAAAAAAATAAAAATAGAACATGTCCCATTCTTGTCCTTTTTGTGGACAAGAATAGGCATTTCTACAATGGGCCACCTGTTCCATTCCGCAAATTGTGGAAGGCACACGGACGGCTTCAGTCTTTTGCAGATCCGCAAAAAACGGAACGGTCGTGTGCATGAGGCCTAAGGGTGGGTTCACATCTGCGTTCTGGATTCCGTTATGGCTTTCCGTTATAAAATGGTTATAACAGAAAATAACGGAATCCATAAGATGGAAGGACTGATCCGTTATGCTGCCCATAGACTTGTATTATGACGGAATGCAAAACGGAAGCCTTTAAAAGGCATTCTGTTTTGCTTTCTGTCTTAATAGAAGTCTATGGGCAGCATAACGGATCTGTCCGTGTTTTTCAGATCCACAAAACACTTACGGACGTGTGAATGGACCCTAAACCATACTGGCCTTCACAGCAGCAGGAGCCTCTGTATGTGTGAACTTCACTGTCCTAGACAGAAGAAGAAGAAAACATGTCTGCCTAGTGGGTGTGCACTCCTTTATGGGGGGCCGGGGGTTAGTTAGTCTGATTTACTAATGATTTATCTTCTGTCCTAGAAGGAGCAAGACATTAACCCTTTATGTTGTGCTGCCTGAAGCATGATCAGGAAAGCTGAGATTTAAATGCATATATTACCAGTTTCACTGAATCTTTTCCCACAGAACTATGCATCAATCTACTCCGTTTCTCCTGCTCTATATGGCTCTATGGGCACAGGTTCCCTTTAAGTATCTGAAAAGTGGTTTATTGCTTGGCTTTCTTTAACCACATGCAAAAAAATCTCTTTTGAAAACCGCACTTTGATTGCTTGACTAAAGGCCCCCATACATAATAGCAGTGGCGTAACTTGAGTTCTATGGGCCTCAGGGCAAACTTTGGATTGGGGCCCCCCATTCCGATTAACCCGCAACCCCGTTACCCCACCCCTGTATATATTTCATTTGGCCCCCACCAAGAATATATATATTTAATTTGGCCCCTGTATATAATCGAATGATTGGCTGCCCCCTCTCACTCTGTATAGATTTTATTTTATTTTTGGCCCCCTTCTATAAGGCTGGCGCAGGCCCCCCTTTCTAAATGCAGTTCATATGGCCTCTGTCAGGTGCCCCCAGTATGGCGCAGTTCCTGCAACCCTCTCACTCTGAATAGATTTATTTTTTTGGCCCATATGGCCGTCGTGGGGCCCCCCCCTTTCTAAATTCAATTCATAGTGCCGGGTCGGGGCCAGGTGCCCCCAGTATGGCGCGCAGCATGTGCATACCTAAAAAAATATATATACTTACCTCTGTTCTGCATTCAGTCGCCCGTCTCACTGGCAGCCAGTTGCGAACACGTCCTCCCATACCCTCTGCGGCACCACGCCATCACGTCTTCCCGCCTCCAGCGCCGGGTCTTGCCGACATTGATCAGCGCAGGAAGGGTGTATGTATGGGGATGTGCGCAGCACGGCTGCACTAGTCACCTCTTCATACTTTTTAAATAGGCAAAACAAAGCGGAAGGGGACTGGGCTGGCTAAAAGAACTTGCAGGCCCCCCTTCCCCAGCCAGGCCCGATCTCAGTTGCACCCTCTGTGACCGCGATCGTTACGCCCCTGCATATTAGTGTATTGTCAGCCGAACCTACTGAAAATGCTGGATTTGGCGAACAGTTTAATGTGTATGGAGAGGTCCAGACTCTCCACCGATAGATGATTTCAGGGGAGAGAAGGATTGAGCGAAATTCCTATTTTTGACCCATCCTTTTGTTCTCCCAGGTTATATGGCAGGGGTTTTCTTCACTCTCTCCATTGAATACACATACACACTTGGCTGAGCTGAGCATGTATGTGTATAGGGGAGTGGTGAGGGAGTCGGGAGAGATAGCTGTCGGCAGAACAACTATTGACTGTACATTATGTCTACCTTTATGCAGAAGACATCAAATAGGCAGCTACCTCCCCTGACAACCCCATAAACATGCACACATGGCTAGAACAAGATGAGTATTATCATTTCATCCTGCCCAAGCCTTTGTTCTCAGCCCAGAACAAAGGCTTGGGCAGGATGAAATCCAACAGATCCAATCCTAGTGTCTAGTAGAGAAGTAGTATACAGATATGATTGTAGAATGGAATGTGCATGGGCAGCTTACAACCCAAGCTAGATGAAGATGATCTTACCCATAGGCCATTCACATAACTTGATTTATCATTTTCAGCTATCTTCTCTCCTTGTGTGTCACATTATAATAGAAGTGAATGGAAAACTCAGGCTACAGCTGTGCAGTTGCTTTGGTCCTCATTAACCTCTCTTGTAACCATTCCAAAACCGAAATCAGATTCAGCTTGGTTACGGTCAGTGTTGCAGTTACCGTTCGTTGAGTTTCAGCAATATTTCCAACATGTCTGGTAATTTTTTCAACTAATGCATCCATTTTTGTTATCTTTCATAGATGCTAAGACTATTGCCTGGAAGGAAAATACCTTGGCCATATGAGGCTAATTATCTTGTTGTTTTTAAATGTCTTGTGTTTGATCATACTCTTTCCCCAGCATTAAAGGTTTATTTTATTACACAGGCTAAACAGTTTTAATGCAATTTAGGATGCGGACAAAGGCTATAAATATTGTTAATTGGGTTTCCAAAGGATATATTGATTGTATAGTTTCTGCTACAGGTTCTTATAATGTTGTTTAGTATGTAGAGGAACACATAATGGCCTCATTTATTTCACTTTTACACACCCTGCAGTTTATACTTTCTAAGAATTATTCATCTACTGTATAAAATCCTAGAGTTCTCTAACTAGATTCTTCAAAATCAAATCCAAGAATCAAAAGGATTTTCTTCTATGCGCTTACATTTCAATATTTAATTCTGATGGTAATAGTTCTAGTAGCATTTCACCTTCACTAAATGTTGACCTTTTCAGGTAGCACTTTCTTTAATTGTCTATTTGCCTTCCATCATTTTTCTTCCTCTTTTTTTCTCCCACCTCCTTTCCCCTCCCCCTTTTTGATCTTTCCTTCCTTTATTTGTTTCTTCCATCTTTCCTTCTTTTGTTCCTTCCTTCCTTGTTTTGTTTCTTCCTTCTTTTCTCTTTCTTCCTTCCTTTTTCCTGCGACTATTACTTTTTATTTTCCTGCTACTATCTTCTTTTCTTTCTCCCAAGTGGGTCAGAAGAGATACAACACTGCTACTTGACTTATCCATTATTGTTACTCCTAGAGAAGTTAAATAGAAAATGGACCTTTTCTTTTCCTCATTCTTCCTTAACCATATGATATTGCAACAAACTGTATATCTATTTTATGTTTTGCCATACTGTGTCAAATTCAATAAAAATATTTTATGCACAAAAATTTCATATATATATATACACACCATTTTTTCTTACATGTCACTATTATGTTTCCGTTTCCCAGACACACTATTGTCATGGATAACAAAGCCTTTGACTGCTACCAGTGTAAGAAATCCCTTTATGGTCAAAAATATACAGTGAGAGAGGACAATCAATATTGTGTCAAATGCTTTGAAAGCATTTTTGCAAATAAATGTGAAGGATGTAAAAATCCAATTGAATGTGATTCCAAGGTAAATGTTAAAACTGGATAGACACATGATTAAGCATAGTTCAATGATATTTGTATATATTAAAATAGATTGGTTTATGTGCGGGTTTCATAATGGGTTCTACATTTACATTCAGTTCACTCTACCGTTAACATTCTCCAAAAGACCACTTCATCAATACAACCATCCCCACCTAGAACCGTTTTTTCTATGATGTATTTCCCATGTACTGTATATTGGCTCTTTGAGAGGTCATCTCTCTAAAAGACCATATTTCACTGCAATGAGCATTCGCTCTCTTTATTTGCATTATAAATTCATACCTCAGGCTGAGATTTTGGTGACTGATTTTAAGAATGCACTACACTTGGGTACAATGGGTATAATGTACTCAGTGGTTTCATATAGCATTTGTATGGACCTGTATGTGTCCCGCAGCAATTACCTCTGAGACCTCTCCATAGGGTCCAAATTCGCAACGCAAATGAAATAATGTTAGTAGCAATAACTATAGTAATAGTCATAACAGTCATGTAAATTGTATTTGTTAAACGTCAGTGCATAATTGTATGGTGAAAACTGTACTGTATTCTTAACGACATTACTTATTACATATTAGCCACACCTATACAGGTATGTTCATGTCTAACAGATTTCCATAACCAAGAAATACTTTAGCAGAAATAAGTGGTCTTTTGAAAAAATGCCCTTTGCTATGTTGAACTATTTAATAGAGAAACATTTGTCCACATATATGAACAATTTTTTTTTTTCAAGGACCTTACCTATAAAGACAGTCACTGGCATGAAGCTTGCTTTAAATGTGCCAAGTGCACTTGTTCTTTGGTGGAGAAGCCTTTTGCTGCCAAGGATGAGCTCCTGCTATGTATTGACTGCTACTCAAATGAGTATTCTGCAAAGTGTTTTAAGTGCAATGCCTCCATAATGCCTGGTAAGACTCCTCTAAATACAACTCACTAAATGAAAACCACATTCTTTTATTTTTTTGATCATACTACAATTTCCCAAACTAAAATAAACACAAACACCTGCTAACCTGGGCGTAGAGGAATATATCAAGCAAAAAAGGTCCTATGCGAAAAATAATTATAACCATCTGAGAACAGGATAGCCCAAAGCTTGGTGTGCTTTCCAATACCCCGATACTTTTGATGTCCCGACAGATTGTGTGCACTCTCCATGTGGTTGTGCCTGTCTTTGCCAATTTATTCATCTATTTATTTGTTTTATCGATTTTAATACATATACATTTTTGAATATACACTTTTGTATTACATCTGGGAATATGCTGAGTGTCTGGGTTTATCCCATCTAGGAGCTTTGCAGAAGAGCAGTGTAACTTGACCATCTGACCATTTTACCTGCAATAATTTACTGAGAAAAAATGGTGCTGTCATGATTGAGGAGAAGGGAAGCTTTGGGCATTTTCAAACAACCCAAAGGATTAGGTTAGATCAATCCAAAGCACCATTTTTACCTTATCATGGTCCCCAAAGCACCTGCATGGACTTCCTGGTACTTGATACATATATCTTATTTAGGTACATCCACCTCCTGGGTAAGGATATCTCCATTCCCTTTCCATTTTTGTATGGAGTAGGGTAAATGCTCTATGTGCACTTATCAACAGGGTACAGAAACTCCTTAGCAAAATAGCTATTACTATTATATATTAGCATCAATAATAATAGTTATAACTATAACATTAAAATCGTTATTGTGTTTTTTGGTGTGAGTTGATGGTGGCGTGAGAGACAAAGGTGGATTTTGGGTACTGTGAAAAAATTGCAAGAATACTTAACTTTTTTTTTTTTACTCCAAAGCAACATACAGTATGCTGTATATAAATGACAAGCTAGCTCCTCCAAAGTTACTTGAAATATGAAAGAGTCTTAGCATCAGAACTATATGCAAAATCTGTAACAGGCTCCCATCAGCCATGTCCCATTTATAATATTACATATAATATTATAACATTTTAAAGAATATGCAGAAGAGTGCTCAGATCTACATAGGTCCATATAAAATCATTCTTCTAGCTGTTCTCCCTGATAAGTTCTATATGGCTCTTAAGCCAATACACTCTCGCTTGTCAGTTTAGATATCCAGCATGTTTGAGATGGGAAAATATTGACTGGTTACCGTACAGCTCTTCATTCTGGGTTACATGACACACCTTTCAAAATCAAAGCCCATGACTTTCCCTATTTTAGACAAACTTCTCATTCTGTATACAGAAGTATAACCCTTTACTCTATAAATGGTTTCCTTTATATTACAGGTTCTCGTAAAATTGAGTACAAAGGCTGCAACTTCCATGAGACTTGCTTTGTATGTCAAGGTTGCCAGCAGCCTTTAGCCTCCAAATCATTTGTGCCGAAGCACTCTAGCCTGTATTGTATTCCTTGCTATGAGAATGAGTTTGCACAGCAGTGTGCTGCCTGCCAAAAGGTACATTTTTAGATACATTGTATGTAACCCTCTAGGTCATTCTTCAGTAGTATTTTATCAATGACACAATTTGTACTAAAGAATCAAGGTTTAATTTCTTGTGGGTATTTTGCCTTCTTCTGGATCAACACTGTAGAATAATACGTTGAATTTGAAGGATGTCTGTCTTTTTCAAACTGTACTATGTTACTATACATATGTTACTATGACAGTTGATTGTAGTGTATTATTTTATACTCCATGTCTGTAGTACTGTATATCACAAATATGCCACTAGATTTATCAATATAACCAGGGATGCATTTTAGAAGGAACGTAAAAGGATTAATAAAAGGTAGTATAATTAAAATCCCCCTTTCACAATTATAACATTGGTTAAAGAATGCAATCCTTAAAAGGGATCTCCGGGAATACTGAGTTTTTACAAAGTACCCAAAGCCTGCCTCCATAACTCCATAAATAGAAGATTCATACTTGCCTGCTCCTCGCTGCTCCAGTCCACTGCGCTGCCTCTGCTGTGTCCACATTCTGGTCCCTGGCTTATTTTCTTCCAGGGCAGCAAGGGCATTGTCTAATGACTGGCTTAAGTGGTGACATGCTGCTTCTGGCCACATCCCTGCTGAAGCCAGTTATTGGCTGCAGCGGAGCATGTGACCATGCAATGCTGGAAGAAAACAAGCCAGGAACCGTAAGGTGGACATAGCAGAAGCAGCGCAGAGGACGGGGAGCAGGTAAGTATAAATCTTTCATTTACAAAGGCAGGCTCGAGGAACTTGGTAGAAACCTCTTTAATTCTTGTCTGTACATATGTAATTTATTTCTCTTTACACCTTTTTTATTACAACAAAATTCATACTTTTTTGTTTGTAGTTTATCATTCAGTTGTTCCCCAGCTGCTCGAATACTGTTGCCTTGATAAAGGCTGGGGATATTGTATAGCAATAGCTCATGTGAGAGTACAAGTAGCCCTTTGCCTATATCAGGGGTAGGCAACCTCCGGCTCCCAACTGTTGTGAAACTACAATTCCCAGCATTCCATTCATTTCTATGAGAGTTCTTAGATGAGCAGAGCAAGTATGCATACTAGGAGTTGTTGTTTCACAACAGCTGGGAGCCAGAGGTTGCCTACCCCTGGCCTATATAATGATGCAGGCACAGATAGCACTGCCTGTGTGACTAAGCAGGAGCAGATAGTACCTCCTCATCTCTTCTTGGAAAATGTAGACACAGATAGTATGGCTTTACTGTCTTTCCTTGTAAGGCTACTTTCACACTAGCGTTCGGTATTCCGTTCGTGAGCTCCGTTTGAAGGAGCTCACGAGCGGACCCGAACGCAGCCGTCCAGCCCTGATGCAGTCTGAATGGAGGCGGATCCGCTCAGACTGCATCAGTCTGGCGGCGTTCAGCCTCCGCTCCGCTCGCCTCCGCACGGACAGGCGGACAGCTGAACGCTGCTTGCAGCGTTCGGGTGTCCGCCTGGCCGTGCGGAGGCGTGCGGATCCGTACGGATCCGTCCAGACTTTCAATGTAAGTCAATGGGGACGGATCCGTTTGAAGATGCCACAATGTGGCTCAATCTTCAAGCGGATCCGTCCCCCATTGACTTTACATTGAAAGTCTGGACGGATCCGTACTAGGCTATTTTCACACTTAGCTTTTTTTTGCTAAAATAATGC
This sequence comes from Bufo gargarizans, assembly GCF_014858855.1. Lineage (NCBI taxonomy): Eukaryota > Metazoa > Chordata > Amphibia > Anura > Bufonidae > Bufo > Bufo gargarizans. Next base: position 262,865,931 of record NC_058083.1, read on the forward strand.
AGACGGATCCGTACTGAACGGAGCCTCCGTCTGCATTATTATGGGCGGATCCGTTCTGAACGGATCCGCCCGAACGCTAGTGTGAAAGTAGCCTAAATGGTATATGTGCAGACAGTACTCTACCTCTCTCTGTGATGAAACCTTCTGTGCACAACAAAGGGAGTCTGTCAGCTCATGTCCCCTATTAAACGACTGCCAGCAGACTGTAGATGGGATAATGCAGAGCATACTTGTGTCCTAGTAGATGGTTCTGTGTCTCAGAAAAATAAATTTGACCCGATATAGTGCAAGTTCCCAGTTGGCAGGTTCATAGTGCAGCAAGAGTCCTAGCCCTCCTTTCCTAATCGAGTCGCTTTCCTCCCCCTATTCCTGATCTCTCCCTATCCTCCTGACATCTCCCTATCCTCCTGACATCAAGCATCCCCACTCTGAAATCTTGCACAGCCAGGATTTACATTGCCAACTGAGAAGGTCCCTCTGTACAATGCACCCATGCAAGATTTCAGAGCAGGGATGTGTGATGTTGGGAGGAGAGGGGGAAGTCAATGAGGAGAAAGGGAGAAAGAGAAGGGTTGAGCTAGGAGAGGAGGGCCTGGGCAGAGTAAGACTGGCCCACCAGATTGTCTGGCAGGACCACTCTCTGAAGCCATAATGGGCCCCAAAGGTTCAGGGGGAAAAAAAAACACTTGAAGCTAATCACTTGCCACTAAACTCTATTTTTTTTTTTCAAAACCTATTAGACTTTATTGATGATATAGAGGTTGGGTCCTGAGAATAATTTCCTCTGGTGGGCCCAAGGAACCTCAGTCTGGTCCTGGGCTCTTGCTTCAGTATGGACTGCTCAACTGAGCCCTTGCACTTCGTTTGTATATCGACTCAAGCTTCGTTTTCTGAGGCATGGAACTACTGATTAGGTGAACAAAGGCTAGATCTACATGCTGTTTGTCACCTACAGTCCGCTAGCAGTAGTTTATTAGGTGAAAATGAGCTGACAGGTTCCCTTTAACCCCCTAATGACCACACGCTGTCTTTTGTTGTTGCTGTTTTAAAGGAAGCTGAGAGCTTCTGTTTGCCTGATTTACAAATGAACTGTAACTAACAGTTCTTGTTCTTAAAGCAGCCTTTTGTGCTACAGCTAGGATCAGAGATAGCTCCAATCCCAAATGTTAACCTTCTGTCTGTGACCGCAGTATGAACAAAGGGGATCTCCCCTTCTTATTGGGTCCCAGTGATCAGATTGGAGGCTGGGTTAGCCCTCTGCAGTCAGCCCTGGGGACCCAGAAAGCAGTAATCCTGCTGTTAGGTCACACTAGTGTTGCCTTAACCACAGCCTGTGCCACAAAGACACAAAGTATAATGCATTAACATACAGGAGTACACTAATACATTAGAAGTATAAAATCATTTTGTAAAACAGTAAATCCTTAATTGGATTTTAAAAATAATTTAAAAAGATACAAAAAGATAGCAAAAATGTTAATAAATAATTGATTAATTTACATAAAATAAATTTTTATTAAGCCTATATATTAAGTAGAAGCAAAAAGATATAGTATACTTATTAGGCATCCACATGACCGAAATTACCTGAACAACTCATTTGGGTTATTCCGTGTTCAATATGTACAGTATAAACAATAAAGTTTAAAAAGCCACTCCAAAAATTGCCTTTTCTATATTTGCGGTGAAAAACATTTATGTAAATTGCAAAGTATTTTATATGTACCGTCAGACAGCACCAAAAATGCAATTTCTCCCACATAAAACAAGGCCTTAAAGAGAATGTGTTATCAGAAAATGACCTATTATTTAAATCCCGTTTTTATGTTTAACATATTTTCAAAGAATTTTTGATGATTATCATTTTCCATGTCAATATCTATATTTAAACAAAAAACATAATATCCTTGCCACTAAGCCTAAAAATAGGTGCCACGTTTTGGTCTGTACAGATCACTTTACTGCAGTTACCTGCTTATCTGTCCTTCTAATTCTGCCTGTAATGATATCACCTCTGTATATAGATAATACAGGATCCACCATTCACAATTCTTTTCTATTCTTTTCTTGTACAATGACTTCTACACAGGTTACAGAGCCTGCCTAGAAAACTCTCCCATAGAAGACAATGATGTCCACTCCAGACCATTGTGTCTGTGGCCCATGGGGCTGCTGTAAAGCAATTTTCTGAATGCTTTGTAAATGTTGTTAAAAACAGCTTAGGCAAGATGGCCGCCCCCATGATCATGAGCAGGAAATAGAATTAAAAAAAACTCTGGAATTGAAAATAAAAACTGATTAGAAAAAAAGGATGTGTGTCACTATCTGGTTTTAACTGGCAGATAAACATTTTGGTGACACTTTTTCTTTAAACAGCTATGTCAATGAAAAAACGAAAAAGTTAAGGCGAAAAGAAAAAAATTGCTACTCATTAAGGGGTTAAGTAATGAAAGCAAGAACGTCCTGAAGCCACTGAGAAAAAAGTGCTACTGGGCACCGAAACTGAAAGGTTACAGAAAATAAATTTCACCATAGAGAACGTAATTTGTATACCAGCATATAACCGTTAACTGGCGTTATATCCACTAGTTCTCATTTAAGACAAGGTAGACGGCGTAAATGCAATCCTGCGTAAAACCAAAGATCTGATGTCACCATGGGTTTTAGAAATTATTATATGTTTTCCATAAATCATTTTGTATTGCACTCAATAATGCTCACTCTATAAAAATAACCCCCATTCTAGGTAAAACAGATACCGTTATATGATGGTATCACAATACAACATTGTTAGATGACAAACTCACCACTCCTACACTGACATCAGCTCCGCTACGTTTAGCACATTTATGAATAAAGACGTGTTATATAACCTCAGTAAAGGTGTCCATAGTAAATCTTCTAGTCTCCCCAGTGCTGGAGATATGGTGACCGCTTGCTATGAGCACTTCTATAACGCACTTGGTTTCCCTTTATATCAGTGAGTATTGCATACAGTTAGAACATTAGCTGTATCACATGCTGTATATACTTGTTAATGCACACATTCATGGTGTTAACAGGCCATCACCAAGGACGGAATAACTTTCGAAGGAAAGCCTTTTCACAATCAGTGCTTTTTATGTACCGGATGTAGGAAGACACTGGCTGGAGAGAAGTTTACATCAAAGGATGATTGTCCATACTGCATGGATTGCTTCACTAATCTTTTTGCACAAAAATGCACTGCTTGTGCAAAACCCATCACAGGTAAGTGTAATGTTTCATTTAAAGGAACACTCCCATCAATTCTTTTTAGCATCTATTAACAGCCCATATGTAAATATTCTACGTTATTTTTGTGTTTTACACCTTGCGTTGGCTCTTTAACTTCCTCTTGGTTTGGACTTTTAGCACAGCAGGCAGTCTAACTTAACTTTATCAGTCAGACCATTCACTGTGACCAGAGGGTTAGGCGATGAGTGACTCAATTACAGCATCACACATTATCCTGATCAATGCAGTGCTCTTCTGTGGGCATCTTTATCTAGGCCTATCAAGAGAACAATAGAGTTGTCCTACTGCTATCCCAATTCTACACTTGAGGATTGCCTTGCAGATAATGCCTTTCCCTCACAGCAGCTGTGAACTGACAATAGCTTACCTATCCATATAAGAGGTTTTATTATTTCTGCTGACTCTTACAGAAGGATAATATTTTGTATTTAATTTTCAGTAGCATTTCACTGCTGAAATAAAAAAGAAAAACAAGCAAAATTTCTAAGAAAAAAAATAGTTTGACTATAAATATTGATAAAAAAAAAAAAATGTTTCTGACAGAAGTTTAATGTACAGCAAAGGGAAATTAAGACTTTTAGTGATTAATGATCAGCAAAAATGGCACCCCATATGCCTAAGGCCCCTTTCACACGGGCGAGTATTCCACCCGGATGCGATGCGTGAGTTGAACGCATTGCACCCGCACTGAATCCGGACCCATTCATTTCTATGGGGCTGTTCACATGAGCGGTGTTTTTTACGCATCACTTATGCGTTGCGTGAAAATCGCAGCATGTTCTATATTCAGCGTTTTTCACGTAACACAGGCCCCATAGAAATGAATGGGGTTGCGTGAAAATCGCAAGCATCTGCAAGCAAGTGCGGATGCGGTGCGATTTTCACGCATGGGTTCTAGGTGACAGTCTATTCACTGTATTATTTTCCCTTATAACATCGTTATAGGGGAAAATAATAGCATTCTGACTACAGAATGCATAGTATAATAGTGCTGGAGGGGTTAAAAAAAATAAAAAAATTAACTCACCTTCTCCTCTTGATCGTGTAGTTCCCGGTCTCTTCTTTACTAGCTGTGGGCTAAAGGACCTGTGGTGATGTCAGATCACATGCTCCATCACCATGGTGATGGACCATGTGATTGGAGCATGTGATCTGACATCACCACAGGTCATTTAGCCCACAGCTAGTAAAGAACAGACGGGAACTACGCAATCAAGAGGAGAAGGTGAGTTTATTTTTTATTTATTTTTTAACCCCTCCAGCACTATTGTACTATGCATTCTGTATTCAGAATGCTATTATTTTCCCTTATAACCATGTTATAAGGGAAAATAATACAATCTTCAGAACATCAATCCCAAGCCCGAACTTCTGTGAAAAAGTTCAGGTTTGGGTCCCAAACATGCGCGATTTTTCTCACGCGAGTGCAAAACGCATTACAATGTTTTGCACTCGCGCAGAAAAATCACGCATGTTCCCGCAACGCACCCGCCTCTTATCCGGGCCAAAAATATGACGCCCGTGTGAAAGAGGCCTAATAGTTCAGAAACAGTTATGTCAACAATGGATGAAAGGGAATGCTCACTAACCCCTTCCCGATAACCATAGTAATAGTACGGCGGATGTCGGGTCTTTAAAGATGCGGAGCAAGCACCACTGCAACCGGGTGAATGATGTTTCACACAGCAGACACCCATGGCTAATGTCCGTGATCGGTGGTAATTAAGCCCTCAGATGCCATGTTCAAATGTGATTACGGCATCTGAAGCCCTCAAACCCAGAAGCGTGCCCTTCTCAGGCAGGAAAGCCTCCCCACGGGCAAAGAAGTAATGAGCCAAAGCCTGTACTAGGTGGCAGCACTGAATTGAAATGTAGCAATTGCTGTATAGGATAGGGGTTAAAATTCCATTACTCCATGCAAATTGCAAACTGATGATTGCGTGTTGGGGTCCACTTGAGGACCTAAATAAAAAAGTAAAAAAAAAGTTTGAAAAAATATAAAAAAAAAATTTAATACAGAAATTGAAATCACCCCTTTTTCCCCAAAATAATTAAACAATAAAAAATAAACATAATGGACATTGCCACATGCAAATACGCCTGTGTTACTAAAATATAAAAAAAACGTAGCCCATATGGTAAATGCCATAACAGGAAAAAAAAACGTTCTCATCATTTTCCCTCCCAATAAAATTGAATGAAAGTGATCAAAAAGTCATACACACCCCAAAATGGTATCAATAAAAATTACTGATCGTAACACAAAAAAATGAGCCCTCACCCAGCTCCATAGACATAACTATAAAAACGGTTATAACATTTTTTCCAAAATTTTGATTTTTTTTCAGTATTAAAATGCAAAAAGAAACTATATAAATGTGGTATTGCCATAATCGTACTGACTAGAGATGAGCGAATTTTTTAAAAACTCGATTCGCCTGTTCACCGAATTTTTCGGGAAAACTTCACTTCGATTCGGATATATTTGCAGCGAATTACGTTAAAAAACTGCTATTTTCTGGCTGCTGAGAACCTTTATAGTGGCGTAGAACACTGTGCCTTATAGTTAGGCCTCTTTCACACTACAGTATGTCCATTTCAGTGTTTTGCGGTCCGTTTTTCACGGATCCGTTGTTCCGTTTTTTTGCTTCCGTTGTGGTTCAGTTTCTATTCCGTTTTTCTGTATGGCATATACAGTATACAGTAATTACATAGAAAAAATTGGGCTGGGCATAACATTTTCAATAGATGGTTCAGAAAAAACGGAACGGAAATGGAAGACATACGGATGCATTTCCGTATGTGTTCCGTTTTTTTTGTGGACCCATTGACTTGAATGGAGCCACGGACCGTGATTTGCGGGCAATAATAGGACATGTTCTATCTTTCAACGGAACGGAAAAACGGAAATACGGAAACGGAATGCATACGGAACACATTCAGGTTTTTTTGCGGAACCATTGAAATGAATGGCTCCGTATACGGACCGTATACGGAACGCAAAAAACGGACCGCAAAACGGGAAAAAAAAATGGTAGTGTGAAAGAGGCCTAACACGCATAGGGAGTCTGCTTTTGTAGTGAAATACTGTGAGTCCGCATGACATGCAGATGACAGGCGTCGCTCTTAGAATCACTGCACACTTCACTTATTAGGGCAGTCACAGGGCCAAAACTGACCAAATAAGTCAAGTATGTACTCAACCTTACAGGACAATGTTAGTGCCAAGAAGAAGCGCACTCCTTTTACACCGTCGCCAGCTGATTCCACATAGATGTTATCAGAACCTGTTCTAGTAACCCACAAAAAAGGATCCAGTCTGTGGAGCATACGCAATAATCCATCAGTAGTGCTAATGCAAAAAAAAAAAAAAAAAAAACAGGACTGGATCTAAAACAGATGACACGTAAATGGAATATTTGCATGTCTTCTGTGTTTTGTACCCACCCCTGCTTTTGGCTACCAAATCATAAGCCAATTCTGATGGGACCATACAGGCCTTACAGCTGCTACACAGATAGGATCCGTTGTGCGTCTCATTTTTTCTTCCTTCTGACAGATCAGAAGAAGGGTCAAACAAATGATGATGTCAGCCAGGCCGAAAGGCAAAATAGTGGCCCAGTCATGAAGTGGGGAGGGTGAGAACCGCATGAGGAGACCACAGAGTGGCCCAGTGACAGGGTCTGGAGGTTGCGGCAGCATCAGGAGAAGGACACAGAGTGGCACAATGGCAGAGTGCGGAGGTGGCGGCGGCAGCAGCATCAGGAGGCCACATGGTGGCACAATGACCGAGTGTGGAGATGGCGGCAGCAGCAGCAGCATCATCAGTAGGAGGCCACAAAGTGGCACAATGATAGAGCGCAGCGGTGGCGGCGGCAGCAGCATCAGGAGGCCACATGGTGGCACAATGACCGAGTGTGGAGGTGGCGGCGGAGGCAGCATCAAGAGGAGGCCACAGTGTGGCACAATGACCAAGTGTAGAAGTGGCAGCAGCATCAGGAGACCACAGAGTGGCAAGTTGACAGTGTGGAGGTGGCATGAGGGGGCCACAGAGTGGCACGACGACAAGAGATTGTGGAGGTGGCAGCAGCATGAGGAGGCCACAGAGTGGCCGCTTCGTCTATTCATTTATAGGGAATATGGAACAGAACAGAAGGTAAAAATGTCTCAACTTTATAAAGTGTTACACGTTCTCCAGCACAAAAGGCTTGGCAAATTGATTGTCTGTGAATTTGCCTCGAAGATTGGGATAATATATTGGCGAATTTAAGTTTACTTTCTCATAATTTTAATCAAGTTTTGGTTCAATTGAATATTCAATATTTAATACATTTAATAATAAAAATTAAGTGTTGCCTAAAACAGGAGAGAATCCGCCAGTCTTTACTTTATTCGATGATGTGGTTATGATGGAGAAAGCATTCCAAAAAACAAATTTCTCTCCACCTAGAGACGAATCCTGTCAAGATTGATGCAAGTGCAGTATTGGCTGCTCATTGACCCAGATACTTCTGGGGGAATTTGCCTGGCATGAACAGGCCTCTAGTAGCTATAGACAATGAGAAGACAAAGTGTCAAGATAGCTTTGAGCCCGGAAGAGTCACGAAGTTCCTCAAGATACGTCACTAAAGATTTTGCCACATATAACCGGTGAGCTGACCACTGAATAAATTTTGTTTTTCAACCGAAATACGTCAATAAACATTTTACCGCCTATAACCGCAGCGCTGACCGCTGAATACATATTTTTTTTCAACGGAAATACGTCAATAAAGATTTTACCACATATAACTGCAGCGCTGAACGCTGAATAAAATTATTTTTTTGACCGAAATGCAAGATTTTACTGCATATAACTAAATGATAAAACACTCAGTAACACTGACATGGAAAAGGACCTAATTTTAATAAACAGCAAATTAAACAGTAAAAACTAGAGATGTCGCGAACATAAAATTTTCCGTTCGCGAACGGCGAACGCAAATTTCCGCAAATGTTCGCGAATGGGCGAACCAGGCGAACCGCCATAGACTTCAATAGGCAGGCGAATTCTAAAACCCACAGGGACTCTCTGGCCACAATAGTGATGGAAAAGTTGTTTCAAGGGGACTAACACCTGGACTGTGGCATGCCGGAGGGGGATCCATGGCAAAACTCCCATGGAAAATTACGTAGTTGACGCAGAGTGTGGCAAGTTGAATTCGCAAAGCGATTAATATAACCTGTATTAATCGCATTGCGATTACAACTTAGGTCTGAGTTCCTGATGGTTGTATTGCTAGAATTGACGAATATAACGAATATAGCACTATATTCTCAATGTTCATTATATTCTAGCAATACAACCATTAGGAACCCAGCTCTAAGTTGAATTCACAATGCGATTAATATAACCTGTATTAATCGCATTGCGATTACAACATAGTCAAATTTGTGACACTGCAGCTTTAGAATGAATCTAAGATGGATGCTGTCCTTGCTTTTTGATAGGAGGTGGGAAGGTCTGGGAGGGGGGGTATGCTGATTGGCTGGAATGTGTCTGCTGACTGTGAGGTACAGGGTCAAAGTTTGCTCAATGATGATGTATAGGGGGCGGACCGAACATCGCATATGTTCGCCCACCGCGGCGAACGCGAACAAGCTATGTTCGCCGGGAACTGTTCGCCGGCGAATAGTTAGGGACATCTCTAGTAAAAACCAGTGTAAGGCAGCTGCTGCCAAGGCCAATAAGAAAATGGGTTGCATCAAAAGGGGCATAGATGCCAGTGATGAGAACATATTCCTACCACTTTACAAATATCACTAGTCAGACCACACATGGAGTACTGTGTACAGTTCTGGGCTCCTGTGAACAAGGCAGACGACTGAGGGGGGATCTAATTACCATGTATAAATATATCAGGGGTCAGTACAGAGATCTGTCCCATCATCAATTTATCCCCAGGACTGTGACGAGGGGACATCCTCTGCGTCTGGAGGAAAGAAGGTTTGTACACAAACATAGAAGAGGATTCTTTACGGTAATAGCAGTGAGACTATGGAACTCTCTGCCTGAGGAGGTGGTGATGGTGAGTACAATAAAATAATTCCATACGGGCCTGGATGTATTTCTGGAGTGTAATAATATTACAGGCTATAGCTACTAGAGAGGGGTCGTTGATCCAGGGAGTTATTCTGATTGCCTGATTGGAGTCGGGAAGGAATTTTTTCCCCCTTCCCCCTCAGTTTTTTTTTGCCTTCCTCTAGATCAACTTGCAGGATAACAGGCTGAACTGGATGGACAAATTATGTTTTTCGGCCTTATATACTATGTTACTAACTGCAGCGCTGAACGCTGAATAAAATTTGTTTTTCAACCAAAATATGTTCCAAAAGTATTTTACCACATATAACTTCGACCGAAATACGTCAATAAAGATTTTACCACATATAACGGTGCATGGAGAGGGTCGTCGGATTCCCCCTGCACTATACGGACGTCGCAGAAATGAACCGCTGCTCCCGACAGCAGCTCCTGGGAAGGTCATAGAGCAGTGATGTCAAACCTTTTAGAGACCGAGTGCCCAAACTGCAACCCAAAACCCACTTATTTATTGCAAAGTGCCGACACAGCAATTTAACCAGAATACTACAGTCCAATAGTATATCTTCCATGTACTTTATCACTTATCTATAATAGCCTGCCTACATTCAGTGCCCTGTCTGTGCTGTTCATAGTGCACCCTGAGCTGCCAGGAGCAGTCTAAGGCATATTGGTACACTGTAGACTTTCCTGGCACCCCGACTGAGTACCTCCGTTTACGGATGCGCCTAGCGTTTCCTGAGGCTTCCAAGCACTCTGGCAGACACCACAATCACCAAACCGAAGAAGCAGATAAATCCTCTTGATGCATATGAATGCTGTAGGCAGTTGAATAGGAAACCATACGAATAGGTTTTCACTCCTAGCAGTCAAACTGGGACAGCATGCAATAAATCCTCCCCCAAGAATGAGACGACACTTCACCTTGAGGTTTAAAACAGGAACTGACTTTATTTGGACATAGCACACCTACTTTAAACCCCCCCCCAACAGCCTCATTTGCATACAATAGGGCACATGGAGGGCTATGGTACAAGGAAGGGTGTGGCCCGACAATAGCAAGGGCTGATGGAGGAGGGACAGGAAAAGGGGGAGGAGAAGAGGCACAGAACAGCAATGCCTTTAACATCACAGCAAGAGCAAGATACACACAGCCCACAATACATCGCAACACAATCTAACCGAACCCATAACAACATACACAATATTCAAGACAGCCCGAATGCAATCTGCTACACAGTCTCAAAGGCCATTGTTCCCAAAAGTCACATGTCCACGGATGGTCCCCTGTTGTATAGTTTAAAACTACTGCCCGATGTCTTTGTGCACCAAATACCGGCAAGATGGCACCGTGTAGAAAAGTCCAAACAGTGTCTGTGAGTTAAAAATGGCCGCCATCCATTGTTCTCACCATGTGCTTCATCCATTGTTCTCACCATGTGCCTCTGATACATGAAATGGTGGCCATCCAGTAACTCCACAGTATGTCCCCAGATGGTTCTTAAAAGGGCCATAATCCAGGGGCAGGAGGCGGGCAAACAGCCCCCTCCAAAACACCGTGGTGAAGTGGCTTTCGCCACATAGCGTATATTTTTTTCCTTTTTGTACTGAAATAGGCCATTAAACGCTTTCAAGACATATAACCGCTGCCGACGTGAACTGAGAATATATTTTTCTTTTTGTACTGAAATACAAAATAACACATATAACCGCAACACTGACTGACTGCTACCGCCACTACTTCCGTGAACCCCTGTACCACTACTTCCCGGGCAGGTAGGCTGCTGCGAAGCAGGTGGTCTACCCCGGGCACGTTTGGCTCCCGTCCTCCCACTGCTGCCACCCTGCTGACTCACTGCTGCCACCATGCTGACTCCCAGCAATGCTTTCAACACATATAACCGCCGATGTGAACTGAGAATATATTTTTCTTTTTGTACTGAAATAGGTGAGTAAACGCTTTCAGCGGAAAAAAATGCACCAGTGAAGTGTGTATATATTTTTCTTTCTGTACTGAAATAGGCCACTAAATGCCTTCAACACTTACAGTATAACTGCAGAAGTGAACTGAGAATATATTTTTATTTTTGTACTGCAATAGGCCAGTAAACACTTTTAGCAGAAATAAATGCACTAGTGAAGTGCATACCGTATTTTTCGCCCTATAAGACGCACCGGCCCCTAAGAGGCACCTAGGTTTTTCAGGAGGAAAATAAAAAAATATGTATTTTTAACCAAAAGGTGTGCTTTTGGTGCGTTTTGAACTAATGGTGGTCTTTGCATGACACTACTATGGGGGATCTGTGGATGGCACTGTTATGGGGGGGATCTCTGGGTGGCACTGTTATGGGGGATCTGTGGATGGCACTGTTATGGGGGATCTGTGGATGGCACTGTTATGGGGGGGATCTGAGGGGGGCACTGTTATGGGGGGGTGATCTGTGGATGGCACTGTTATGGGGGGGGTGATCTGTGGATGGCACTGCTATATATGTGTCACCCACAGATCCCCCACCCCATAACAGTGCCATCCACATATCCCCCACCCCATAATAGTGGCATCCACAAATGCCCTAATATACCGGAGCTAAACCTGTGGGAGGGGCCGGTGGCATGCAAATGCGGCGGGGCCAGTGCGGTCACTGTACTCCGGCCCCGCCGCTCACTCACTGCTTTATTGCCTAAACCTTTTATAATAATAACTTTAATTGAAGTTCCGATCCCCAGCCCCATCTGTACTACTTACTAAATGTCCTGTAGCAGGCAGAGCAGGGCGGGCGGCCAGCCGTAACTCACTGACGTCATGTGCCTGCGCTGCCTACTTTATGAATTTACTTTATCAATTTAAGTTATTGTTATAAAAGATTTAGGCATTAAGGAAGTGAGTGAGCAGCGGGGCCGGAGAACAGTGACCACACCGCCCCGCAGCATTTGCATAAAACCGGCCCCTCCAGCTGATACATCGCAGTCTGCGATGCTGAATCATCGTAGACTGCGATGTAAAATGGCAGCATCCGTCCCATAAGATGCAGGGGCATTTTCCCCTCACTTTTGGGGGGAAAAGTGCGTCTTATGGGGCAAAAAATACGGTATATATTTTTTTTCTGTACTGAAATAGGCCACTAAATGCTTTTGCCACAAATAAGTGCACCAGTGAAGTGCATATATCTTATTCTTTCTATAATGAAATAGGCCACTAAAAGCTTTTGCCACAAATAAGTGCACCAGTGAAGTGCGTATATTTTTTCTTTCTGTATGCTTTCAACACATAACCGCTGATGTGAACTGAAAATATATTTTTCTTTTTGCACTGAAATAGGCCAGTAAAGGCTTTCAGCAGAAATAAATGCACCAATGAAGTGCGTATATATTTTTCTTTCTGTACTGAAATATGCTACTAAACACTTTTGCCACAAATAAGTGCACCAGTGAAGTGCATATATTTTTTTCTTTCTATAATGAAATAGGCCACTAAACGCTTTCCCAGAAATAAGTGCACCAGTAAAAGTGCGTATATTTTTTTCTTTCTGTACTAAAATAGGCCACTAAACACTTTAGCCACAAATAACTGCACCAGTAAAGTGCGTATATTTTTTCTTTCTATAAGAAAATAGGCCACTAAATGCTTTTGCCACAAATAAGTGCACCAGTGAAGTGCGTATATGTTTTTATTTCTGTACTGAAATAGGCCACTAAATGCTTTGCCACAAATAAGTCCACCAGTGAAGTGCGTATATATTTTTCTTCTTTCTATAATGAAATAGGCCACTAAACCCTTTTGCCACAAATAAGTGCACCTGCGAAGTGTGTATATTTTTTCTTTCTATAATGAAATAGGCCACTAAACGCTTTTGCTACAAATAAGTTCACCAGTGAAGTGCGTGTATTTTTTTCTTTCTGTACGCTTTCAACACATATAACTGCAGAAGTGAACTGCATATATATTTTTCTTGTTTGAAAAGATATAAGCTACTAACGGCTTTCAACATAGCACATGCACTCCAAGAACAAATTGCTGGAATGACAGAGCTGTATAATGGCTATTTGGATCCCCAAATAATCTTTATCTGCACTTGTAAATTGCTTTTCTAGCACTGTCCATAGTTCCTTCTAACGTCTCTCCCTGCACTAAGATGCTGTGAAATGATTCCTCCCTATCCTTTCCCTGCACTTGTAAATCGCTTATATGGCACTGTCCCTAGTGCCTTCTGACGTCTCTCCCTGCACTAAGAAGAACGCTTAAAAATTGGCTGGCTGCTGATTGGCTGCATGCATGGCATTATGGGTCACCCCGCCCTCCCAGAGTTCCTTTCCCCATGTCCTCACACGTGTAGCCACCATTTTAGGAAAAATTGCTATTCGTTACCACGAAGCGCAAGGAAATTCGCATTCGTTGTGAATCAAATTTTTCCTGAAATTCGGATCAAATTTCTCTTCGTCTGATTCGATTCGCTCATCTCTAGTACTGACCTGGGGAATAAAGAGCACAAGTCAGTTTCACTGCTTAGTGAGCGCCGTAAAAACAAAAGGGCACATTTATTAAGACCGGCATTTTAGACACCGGTCTTAATAAAGGCGCAGTCCTCTCTATAACTTTGGCACATCCAGTGCCAGTTCTAAATGTAAGACAGCTCCCTAGCTGTCTTACATTTAGACAATTTTCATACGACTAAAACAGGAGTAGAAAATGGTAAATGAGAGGGGCCATCTGCCCACGCCACGCCCACAATTTTAGAACTGGCATGAGCGGGGCGAAGTCGCATATAGCAGCGCAACTGCGTATTTCAGCTTATTAAATGACCTCCAAAATCTGATTTGAAAGCTTTCAGATATCTCAATCAAGTGGAAGATACATCTCATTGTTTATGCCACATCATCATACATAACACTGAACATAAAGAATATAGTGCAGCAGGGTGGCGGTGCCCCCCCAAATAAATGTGTTAGAATAAGCATAAAAGATGTTCGACTTTATTTTATTTGTTGTACTATTATTGCGCTACTATATTTCACAGTGCATTAAATACATTAGCATCATACTGTCCCCAGAGGAGCTCACAATCTAAGTTCCCTATCAGTATGTCTTTTGGAGCGTGGGAGAAAATCCCAAAACTTGAAGGAACATGGGTAGAACATACAAACTAGTCAAGCTAGGATAAAAAGTGATAACCAAGTTTTATTCCATAAAAATCCACAAAGTGCCAGCTGTGGCACTTTTCTCACCCAGCATGGGTATATGTAAAATGACACCCCAAAACACATTCCCCAACTTCTCCTGAGTACGGCGATACCAGATGTGTCACACTTTTTTGCTGCCAAGGTGGGCAAAGGGGCACATATTCCAAAGTGCACCTTTCGGATTTCACCGGTCATTTTTTACAGATTGTGATTGCAAAGTACTTCTCACACATATGGGCCCCTAAATTGCCAGGGCAGTATAACTACGCCACAAGTGACCCCATTTTGGAAAGAAGACACCCCAAGGTATTCCGTGAGGGGCATGGCGAGTTCCTAGAATTTTTTATTTTTTGTCGCAAGTTAGTGGAATATGAGACTTTGTAAGGAAAAAAGAGAAAAAAAAAAAATCATTTTCCGCTAACTTGTGACAAAAAATAAAAAATTCTAGGAACTCGCCATGCCCCTCACGGAATACCTTGGGGTGTCTTCTTTCCAAAATGGGGTCACTTGTGGCGTAGTTATACTGCCCTGGCAATTTAGGGGCCCAAATGTGTGAGAAGTACCTTGCAATCAAAATGTGTAAAAAATGGCCTGCAAAATCTGAAAGGTGCACTTTGGAATATGTGCCCCTTTGCCCACCTTGGCAGCAAAAAAGTGTGACACATCTGGTATCGCCGTACTCAGGAGAAGTTGGGGAATGTGTTTTGGGGTGTCATTTTACATATACCCATGCTGGATGAGAGAAATATCTTGGCAAAAGACAACTTTTCCCATTTTTTTTATACAAAGTTGGCATTTGACCAAAAAGATATTTTTCTCACCCAGCATGGGTATATGTAAAATGACACCCCAAAACACATTCCCCAACTTCTCCTGAGTACGGCGATACCAGATGTGTCACACTTTTTTGCTGCCAAGGTGGGCAAAAGGGCACATATTCCAAAGTGCACCTTTTGGATTTCACCGGTCATTTTTTACACATTTTGATTGCAAAGTTCTTCTCACACATTTGGGCCCCTAAATTGCCAGGGCAGTATAACTACCCCACAAGTGACCCCATTTTGGAAAGAAGACACCCCAAGAAATTCTGTGAGGGGCATGGTGAGTTCCTAGAATTTTTTATTTTTTGTCGCAAGTTAGTGGAATATGAGACTTTGTAAGAAAAAATAAAAAATAAAAAATCATCATCATTTTCCGCTAACTTGTGACAAAAAATAAAAAGTTCTATGAACTCACTATGCCCATCAGCGAATACTTTAGAGTGTCTACTTTCCGAAATGGGGTCATTTGTGGGGTTTTTCTACTGTTTGGGCATTGTAGAACCTCAGGAAACATGACAGGTGCTCAGAAAGTCAGAGCTGTTTCAAAAAGCGGAAATTCACATTTTTGTACCATAGTTTGTAAATGCTATAACTTTTACCCAAACCATTTTTTTTTTGCCCAAACATTTTTTTTTTTATCAAAGACATGTAGAACAATAAATTTGGCGAAAAATTTATATATGGATGTCGTTTTTTTTGCAAAATTTTACAGCTGAAAGTGAAAAATGTCATTTTTTTGCAAAAAAATCGTTAAATTTTTATTAATAACAAAAAAAGTAAAAATGCCAGCAGCAATGAATTACCACCAAATGAAAGCTCTATTAGTGAGAAGAAAAGGAGGTAAAATTCATTTGTATGGTAAGTTGCATGACCGAGCGATAAACGGTGAAAGGAGTGTAGTGCCGAAGTGTAAAAAGTGCTCTGGTCATGAAGGGGGTTTCACCCAGTGGGGCTGAAGTGGTTAAATTCAGGAAGCCATCTGGCTACTGGCCAGGTGCATAAGTACCTGATGCCCCATCAGATTATTATGTACCTGGCCAGCGGCCATAAGGAGGGCTTGGGCAGCCTCCTGAGGATCAGCCCACCAGGAAAGTGTATATGGTCAGTCCGCCCCACTGTCCCTGCAGAGATATAGAGGTGTGTCCTAAGGAGGAGAGCTGGTATCTTTTTTATTTCCAGAAAATAAGAAATCCCAGCCTGGTAAGTGAACCAAAATAGATGTAGCAGGGCTGAGGCTGGGATTTGGCATCATATCAACTTGACAATTAGATTTGCATGTGGAAACGTTATCAAATGTTCTTTAATATCTGCCATCTGCTGTAACAACCATCCGAAAGGAACAGTGCCCTTCCTATAACAGGCACCTGTGTTCTCACCACTAGAATATGATCGGCCCATGGAGTCTTGAATGAAGCTTCTTATCACGGCTGGGGGTCATGTTTCTTTGTGACTCACTGCTGATGCTAAAACAAGCATGGAGCCAAATATTTTTTGTTGCTACGTTACAGCTATTTATTTTGCAGGCAAATTAAGATAGGAGCTGCTTCATGCCATTCCGTGGATAAGAAGCTATTCTGATGTCAGAAGGTACAGTGTTTGCACTAATGTGTTATTTCTCACATTTTCATCCCTTTCCTGTCTGCACAGGTCAAGGAGGCGGCCAGTACATCTCGTTTGAGGATTGCCAGTGGCACAGCGACTGCTTCGCCTGTTCAAAATGCAAAGCCTCCCTTGTTGGCCAAAGATTCCTCTCGGAGCAAAGCCAAATATTCTGCACTGAGTGTGGCCAGGACATGTAGATGGATATGTCCGAGTGCAACATTTCATAGGGCATTTCATATTTTTACATGTCGCTAAAAAAAATGTTTTGCACTGAATGCTTAATGTATTTAATGTGAACCTACGCTTGTGGGCAACACATCAACTGCGTGGAGCACTGAAAAGTAATGCATTTAGTATCAATACATATTACACAACTATTTTTGTTATTTTTGCTGCCCACTCTTGGTTGCCTCATAGTTTTTAATAGTGCCGACCTTCCAGAGTAGTGAGGAAGGGCTGGTGACATTTTTATCCTACATGCTCTATGTGTGCACAGTGCGGGCCGCGCACTAGATCATATACAAGGAGAATAATGGTATGGGAAATGAGTGTTTGCCTTAGTGGTCATTGTAGAGTCTGGCTTTTCTGATCAAATACAGTATGCTAGAGAAAAAAAAACTATGTCTCATCTTTTTTAATTAGCTTCCTTTAATTACCTTCATACAGTGAAAGCAGACATTTTGTGAACTTTATGTAGTAATTAGTGTTGAGCGAATCCGAATTTAAGGGAAAATTGAATTAGCTGCGAAGCTGAATTTCCTCGTGCTTCGTAGTGAATTGATTTTCCCTGAAATGTTGTAAAAAGCAAAAAAAATAAAAATCATACTTACCTCCATTTGCTCGTGACGGGTTGGCCGTCACCATCTTGATTGAAGATCTTGCACAAAATCCTGTACATACGTATGACGTCATAACGCCTGCCAACGTGATGACATCATCACGGGCCGCATGAGATTTCACACCAGATCTTCTATCAAGATGGCGACGGCTGGCCTGTTGCGAGGAAATGGATGAGGTAAGTCTGATGTAATTATTTTTTTCAATTTTACACTGTAATATTGCTGTCAGATGCCTCAATCAGTTATGAACGCGGCATCTGAGGGGTACAACGACGGGGAGCGGCGCAATCGTTGCTCCCTGTCATTGCACCCACTACTAATGCACTTTGTGACAAAGTAATTTGCTTTGTGACAAAGTAATTTGTCACAAAGCAAATTTTTTTGTAAAATTCAGCAAATCTAATTAACACCAGTGTTAACATTAACACTAGTAGTAATTACTTTTAGAGATTCTGGGGAGATCCAATCAAAATGATCTTACGTTATGACATAGATCTACATGAGAACATCATGCTTGTGAAGTCACCATTTAATGAAAAGGGTTGGTTAATATTAATATTTGGATAGTGAGCGTGCTGGTCACATGATATAATCGTGGACCGGAATGGAGCTGAAAATTGATCAAAGTGCACACTAAGAGAGGCGAAGAGTGGAGTGCATCTCAGTACCAGACGCAGCCCATGGGAAAGAGTGATACAGTAAAAAAGCAGACCCATTTTTGTAATCCTATGAAACGATTTTGCCCTGGACATCTGTATTTGGTACAAGCGTCCCCTGGTGATAAGCTGATCACAGACATCTATCTGCTGGAAGCAATCAGTGATCTGTGGGGGAACTTCTCAGCAAGTGTTCAAATCCACTGCAGTGCCTCCACAGGAGAAACAAAGTATTACACAAAATCTATTGAAATTATTGTACTAGATCAAAGTGAACTAGAGACTTTTCTAAGTAAACACTGATGAGGCTGGTGTACTTACTTTGAAATGCAAAGTTAATATGGCTGTATAATGGTTTTTAAGTTTTCTTGCCTCATAATATCAGATTATTATTATTATTATGGAATTTTAATATGGATTATCATAGCAAGTAGTGATGAGCATAAAAGTTCATTGTAATATTGTACGGAGCGGTACCAAGGTTTTTTACAGTAATAATTAATTCCCAAAGTTATTACACAAAGTTTAACGTGACTTCGCAAATGAATACCTTCGACTCATTGGAGCCAATACCTTCTAATAGTTCCCGCTCCATACAATATTACAACAAATTTTTATGCGAATCGACTTCGAATGAAGCATCTGAAGTCTATCCGCTCATCCCTAATAGTAAGTACACTAGTTTCATCAAGTCTTAGCTGTATATACTCATGTATGCAGTTTGTATTGTAAAATCTGCTTCTGTTTTAAGGCCTTTCCCTATGGTCTGAGATAACAGACTTCATCATTATCTAATCTCCCATTTAAGGAAAATTGGTAATAGCTACTTAAAATATTGTTTAATTAGATTTATTGCTGTGCACATTTAGGTGACAATTTATCATGAGGGAAATATTTGAGGTCAGTTTTGCAGAAGCTTGCATCAACGTACCTTGCGGCAAATTTTGCCTGCTGTTTGTTACATTTGGTGCATCCTTAAACCTATCATTTTTGTCTAGAGATTCTAGTCTAGTACGTGGAGCAGCAAGGTGCTGAGTACGATATTACTTGCAACATTTTGATGGCAAAATGCTGGTGCACCAGGTTTTATAAGTGGCCCCCTTAGGACCCATTCAGACAACCATATATTTCTCTACGCCTCTGTTTCAATGGGGCCACAAAAGATGCGGACAGCACACCACATTCTGCTCACATCCGTATCTTTGTTCCAGGCAACACAAAAAAGATTTCTGTATTTGTGGACAAGTATAGGCATTTCTATCATGGAGAAGAATGGTCCGTTCTGTAAAACGCGGAAGGTACACAGCTGGAATCTGTGTTTTGCGGATCTGCTAAAACAGATATGGTCTTGTGAATGAGCGCAAAGTGTTTTACATTTTTGACTTTTGCATCCTACAGTGAATTAAGCATGTCAAATATTTGAACAATCTAAAAAAAAAAACAGGGTTTGTGAAGCAGTTTTTTGTATTGTCACTCTAGCCTTCCTAGTAGCTCCCTTCATATCATGTTAAAAGTTCTAGAAAATCGGTAACGCTTGGCACTGAACCCTGCATATAATGCAATGTGAAATGAAAGTCAGTGGAGAGGATTTTAAATAATGGCAATTAGACTACAGTCATTTCCATTTGCTGTCACTTTTGACCTTAGTCTGCGTGATTAGGGTTTGTTTAGCTAGGGGAACATGAGTTATGATTGGAGGATATAAGTAGACATGTTACATAATAAGAGGCTATTAGAAGAAGGCGTAGAAAGAAAAGATGTAATAGGAAACTTGAGTCAATGTTATTTCTGAACATAATATAAATCCAGCAGTGAATACTTATGTATTAGGCTGCTATGCTGCTTTATTTGGATATTAAGGTATGAATTGTACTGCTTGAACACGCCACAACCAAACTTGCCTAAAGTAGAATTCATACAGTTTACTACAGAAACATCATATTCTGTCACATTATATCTGCCACTGTACAAACATACATTGTTGCTGCAACAAGAGGGCGTGTTTTCTTGGGGCATTATATATGCCATAATGGGCCACTGCCACATTGTATCATAGGCAAACCAAGGATTTGATAACCCAAATAATATACAGATTTATCATCACAAACTTCATATATTACTACATATTACTATAACACTAACTCTGCTTGCAGTGCTCTAGGGCTAGGCAACAAATGTCACCATGTAATCCTAGCCTAAATACTACTGTCTATTAGCCTGTCTGCTGGGTCCTGAAACATAGCCCTGATCATACTGTGTGTTTCAGCACATTGATCACATACACAAACGATTATTGCTATCCTTTTACACCTTCTGCCTTCCCTATTTACAATGCATATTTTCTTTGTCTACTGTCTTGTTATTAGTTAGCGCAGACATTTCTGCAACAGGCCGCAGAGAGCAGCATACAGTTACATGTGACCCTACAGCAATTAAGTGATGGATCTTCATCAAAATCTTACTATACACCTAGAGCAGGGACACTCAACCTGCGGCCCTCCATCTGTTGTAAAACTACAACTCCCACCATGCCCTTCTGTAGGCTGATAGCTGTAGGCTGTCCGGGAATGATGGGAGTTGTAGTTTTTCAACAGCTGGAGGGCCACAGGTTGAGCATGCCTGATCTAGAGCATCTCTGTCAGGTCTCCTATGCTGCCCATGCTCGAGTATACATACAGTAGCTTTCAATTTCATTTAAAAACACAAATGTAAAATCACAAAATGCAATCGCACACTGCAACCAGCACTCTGCCCTGCCTTTATGCTGGATGCTGAATAAGGCATTGGTGTACATTTTGGCCAAAGCGTAATAAGCCACTCACCACGTCAAGGTCGCCTTCATGAGTGGTCCCTAACACTAGTTCCTACCTTTTATGGGCCATGACCGCCACATAAAGTCCAGGGAGCGCAGGTACAGCATGCACGCCAAGCACACTCTGCTTTTAACCCCGTCCGGTGCCATTACAGCTTTCATCGGATCCAGGGATGCAAGTACCAACATGCATGCTGAGCCCACTATATACTTCTCCTGGAGCCTAATGGCTACTGGTAGGTGCTGTATAAGCAGACTCAGTTTTATACTGACTTTAAAAACCAGCCTCCAGGGGGCAGATTAACTGGACAGGTGTGCATGACTGCTTGGAGATCGCCACGCCTCCAATACGTACTACAAGGAGAAAAATATGGAAAATTTCAGCCCGCACAACCCCTAGCAATCTCTATTTCGCCACAGCAATCTGCACCTGCTAGGGGTTGTGCGGGCTGAAATTTTCCATATTTTTCAATTTCATTTAGTAGTTGAAATGCCCCAGGATTCATTAAGACAGTCAGTAAGTCCTGCTTGCTCCCATCCACATGCTGGAATTTACTGATTTCCTTATGTGATTATATATATATATATATATATATATATATATATATAATGTATGCAGTTGCAGTTGCAGAGAGAGCTGAGCCTCTAGGAGTAACAGCAACACCACCGGTGCTCCTAGAAGCTCAAGCCATTCACTTTTCCTCTGCCTAAAATGCCCACTGTAATGAATTGTTCTGGTGCAACCTATGCTCGTATGGTAAGATAGCTTCCTTCATCACTTGTGTATTACTATGATTATGTGTCCATTATTTACATGCTGACATTGTGACCAGCTGTAGGGGCTGTATGTATGCTTTATTCTCTTTCAATAAATGATACATTACAGTATGTGTGGACTTCCTTTATCCAGATTCCTTCAGACAGATCAGGCGCAAGGTGTAGGAGCACACAGATCAGGAAAAGATAGGTGATCAGGCACAAGGTGTAGGAGCAGACAGATCAGGAAAGAACAGGTGAGCAGGTGCACGGTGTAGGGGCAGACAGATCAAGAGAGAAGAGGTGAGCAGGCACAAGGTTTAGGGGCAAACAGATCAGGAGAGAACAGGTGAGCGGGAACAAGGTGTAGGAGCAGACAGGTCAGGAGAAGACAGGTGAGCAGGCACAAGGTATAGGAGCAGACAGATCAGGAGAAGATAGGTGAGAGGTGAGCAGGCACAAGGTGTAGGAGCAGACAGGTCAGGAGAAGATAGGTGAGCAGGCACAAGGTGTAGGAGCAGACAGATCTGGAGAAGATAGGTGAGCAGGCACAAGGTGTAGGAGCAGACAGGTCAGGAGAAGATAGGTGAGCAGGCACAAGGTGTAGGAGCAGACAGGTCAGGAGAAGATAGGTGAGCAGGCACAAGGTGTAGGAGCAGACAGATCTGGAGAAGATAGGTGAGCAGGCACAAGGTGTAGGAGCAGACAGATCTGGAGAAGATAGGTGAGCAGGCACAAGGTGTAGGAGCAGACAGATCAGGAAAGAACAGGTGAGCGGGAACAAGGTGTAGGAGCAGACAGATCGGGAAAGAACAGGTGAGCAGGCACAAAGTGTAGGAGCAGACAGATCGGGAAAGAACAGGTGAGCAGGCACAAAGTGTAGGAGCAGACAGATCTGGAGAAGACAGGTGAGCAGGCACAATGTGTAGGAACAGACATATCAGGAAAGAACAGGTGAGCAGGCACAAGGTGTAGGGGCAGACAGATCAGGAGAAGATAGGTGAGCAGGCGCAAGGTGTAAGGGCAGACAGATCAAGAAATAACAGGTGAGCAGGCGCACGGTGTAGGGGCAGACAGATCAAGAAATAACAGGTGAGCAGGCACAAGGTGTAGGAACAGACATATCAGGAAAGAACAGGTGAGCAGGCACAAGGTGTAGGAACAGACATATCAGGAAAGAACAGGTGAGCAGGCACAAGGTGTAGGGGCAGACAGATCAAGAGAAGATAGGTGAGCAGGCACAAGGTGTAAGGGCAGCATAACCAGTGCTGAATGCAACTTTTCCAGCTTTTGTTTTAGGGTTGTAGCGAAAATGCCTGATCTGCACATAACAGCAGAAATATATAGAATTCTCTGTTCATCAAATGCAGATTTTCAGTTGAATATGACCATAGGTGTCTCGTATGACTCAATAAACCAAACAATAAAAATGCATCAGTCTTTCAGCCAAAACTACCTGTAACGTGAGACGTCATGCACATGGGTATAATACAGCTCAAAGCTCCAGGTGGTACAGATAGTAATACAACATCCAGAGCAATCCAAATTCATAAGGAGGTTTTCTGTCAGATTCATACTTCCAGAGGAGTATCCCTCTATAATAAGATGCCACAAAGACTCAACAAAGACTGCTGTACATGGGACCTTAGGTTCCCAAACTGTACATATTTTAAAGATTCAAAGGGGTTATGCCATGATGGATGTAAAAAAATGAAAATCACATCATATAGTACATGACAATGTCTAACAAAGCTAGAACCAGCCCTGTACCTCACATGGATCCAGAGATCTCCCCATTCATTGCTCTAATTAGGCCCCTTGCAGATGAGCGTGAGCGGATTAGGTCCGGATGCATTGCTGATGCATTCAGTGAAAAATGCACGATTTCACAAGCAAGTACATTCAGTTGTGTTTGTGATCGCGTTCAGTTCAGTTTTTATTGCGTGGGTGCAATACGATTGAATGCGTTTTGCACGCGCGTGATAAAAAACTGAATGTTTACAAACAACATCTCTTAGCAACCATCAGTGAAAAACACATCGCATCCGCACTTGCCTGCGGATGCGATGCAGTTTTCACGTAGCCCCATTCACTTCTATGGGGCCACGTTGCGTAAAAATCCCAGAATATAGAGAATTCAGCGATTTTCACGCAACGCACAACTTATGCGTGAAAACAACACTCATGTACACAGACCCATTGAAATGAATGGGTCCGGATTCCGTGCGGGCGCAATGCGTTCGCATCACGCTTACTCTGCTAGATTTATTTCAGCTCAGAGGTGTCCTTTCTCAGGACAGTGTTCTTTCTGCAGTAGCTCTTTCCCTGTAACTGACAAAGCTTAGGGTACTTTCACACTGGCGGCAAAGAATTCCGGAAATATGGACGAAAACGTATGCATTTGTGAGACGGATCCGTCTCACAAATGCACTGCAACACCGGATCCGTCTCTCCGGTGTCATCCGGAAAAATGGATACGGTATTAATTTTGTTTGCATTTTTAAAGTCGGATCCGTTTTGCCGAAACACTTAATGCCGGATCCAGCACTAATACACATCACTTACCGGAATGCCAGATCCGGCATTAATTTATATTGATCAGTATTTTTGGCTGGAGAGAAAACTGCAGCATGCTGTAGTATTTTCTCCATCCAAAAAACGTAAGATGGACTGAACTGATGCATCCTGAACGGATAGATCTGCATTCAGAATGCAAATTTAGGATAAAACTGATCCATTTTTTCCCGTTATTGAGCCCCGAGGACGGAACTCAATACCGGAAAACTTTAACGCAAGTGTGAAAGTACCCATATAAGGCTAAATGCACACAATCAGGATTACGTGCAGATTTTCCGCATGCACTTTGTGTTCTATGAGAATCTGAAAGTCTCATGTACACGATGCTGATTTTTTTCAATGCAGATTTTAAAATCCGCAGCATGTCAATTTATTTTTACTCATTTTTTTATTACTATTTTTTTCAATTCACTTTAAAGGGGAGAGGAAAATCCAAATGAGGAAAATCTGCACGAAATCTGCATGTAAATTCGCACCAATTGATGCGGATTGTCTGCACGGATTTCCCTGCTAACACCTGCGGATTTCAGTGTGGATTCTCCGCACATAAATCCTGAACTCATGCATTTACCCCTAACTAAACCTGTGGCTGTTCGCAGTTGAAGCGCATGCAACCACATTAGTGAGGCGGACAAGAAATAAAGAAACAAACAAACAGCAGGTGGCGCTATACAGATACATTTTATTGAATGGCCCAGTGATTATAGTACATTTTTAACTGCATGCAATTACAAAAGTATTCAGATCCAGATGCTGGTTTTTCATGGCACAAGCCCTTTAATATTGTTAACAAAACTGATATATCAGCTTGAAAAACTACAAATCCCAGCATGCCCTAATAGCTGTAGGCTGTCCAGGCATGCTGGGAGTCGTAGTTTTGCAACCGCTGGAGGGCCGCAATTTGAGCGTTCCTGGTCTATAGTATTATTAGAGGGAACCTGTCAGTAAGATCATGCTGTCCTAACCACAGGCAACAAGATTATTGACAAGTGCCACCGGAGCCCTGTCCACAAGCGAGTGCTAAAAATATACATTCTCCAAAATGCTGAAGCGCTCTGGCTGTGTTCACATGAGGTCTTTGTCCCATGTTTCATGTATACATATTATGTATACATTAAACGGATGACAGATACCATCTGCTCCAATGTAAAAAAGTATCCATATAAGGTATGCATTTTTTTGTCGGTCTTTGTAGGATGAAAAAGCGTAGTATACTATGCTCTCGCTTCCTGTTTTTCCCAACATGTATGTGAAATGTAGGACGTGTGATGTGAACACAACCTTAATAGGATCAGAGCATGTTCTAAATAATGTAGCCTTGCTGACAGCTTCCCTTTCAGCAAGTAATATTGTCTATGGCTTACTACAGATAAACAGCTGGTCCCAGCCATGTCCTACACAGTCCTTCAACTACACAACTTGGGATTTTTTATTTTATTTTTTTTGCCGTTTGATGGAGAGAATAATGTAACTTTTTCATTATCATATACATCTGCATCATTTCGCTATAGGCACACGGCCATTTCAAGCACCTGGTATACAGCCTGGCATGTTTATTACACTGGTACCTATACTGTTAATAAAGTGCAGGCATACCAGATAACATTCTCATCTGTATTCTAGATACCAGTCCCTTCCATTAGAAGGAAAATTCTATATTTAACAAAATGTCACAATCAAAATGTAAAGAAACAATTGAGTAACAATCAGACATGTGACCCATCAGCTTAGTTCTAACTGTGAGACAGGGACCTGAGCTCCCACAATGCACTGCTCTCTAGAATCCAGCACAATTTGTAATTTACCTTTCTGTCTAAATAGTCATTAAAGGCTAGGTATACCTTTGGGGGCATTTTTTTTTATTATTATTATTGCATTGTACTCATTGTCGGCTTAAAATATATATTTTTAAATTGGGCCTTATTAAAAATATGACGTCCTTTCTTCTGTACATACAGTGGAGTTAAAAACACTTATCTACACACCCCTGTTAAAATGTCAGGTTTCTGTGATGTAAAAAAATGTGACCTATAAACTGTACAACTCAATTGAAAAACAAACTGAAATCTTTTAGGAAGAGGGAAGAAAAATATAAAAATACAATATGATGGTTGCATAAGTGTGCACACCCTTAAACTAATACTTTGTTAAAGCGCCTTTTGATTTTATTATAGCACTCAGTCTTTTGGGTATAAGTCTATTAGCATGGCACATTTTGACTTGGCAAGATTTGCCCACTCTTCTTTGCAAAAACACTCCAAATCTGTCAGATTGCGAGGGCATCTCCTGGGCACAGCCCTCTTCAGATCACCCCACAGATTATCAATCGGATTCAAGTCTGGGCTCTGGCTGGGCCATTCCAAAACTTTAATCTTCTTCTGGTGAAGCCATTCCTTTGTTGATTTGGATGTATGCTTTGGGTCGTTGTCATGCTGAAAGATGAAGTTCTTGTTCATGTTCAGCTTTCTAGCAGAAGCCTGAAGGTTTTGTGCCAATATTGACTGGTATTTGGAACTGTTAATAATTCCTCTAGCTTAACTAAGGCCCCAGTTCCAGCTGAAGAAAAACAGCCCCAATGCATGATGCTGCCACCACCATGCTTCACTGTGGGTATGGTGTTCTTTTGGTGATGTGCAGTGTTGTTTTTGACCCATACATATGTTTTGGAATTATGGCCAAAAAGTTCAACCTTGGTTTCATCAGACCATAACACCTTTTCCCACATGCTTTTTGGAGACTTCAGATGTGTTTTTGCAAAATGTAGCCTGGCTTGGATGTTTTTCTTCGTAAAAAAATACTTTCATTTTGCCACTCTACCCCATAGCCCCAGACAGATGAAGAATATGGGAGATTGTTGTCACATGTACTACACAGCCAGTACTTGCCAGATATTCCTGCAGCTCCTTTAATGTTGCTGTAGGCCTCTTGGTAGCCTCCCAGACCAGTTTTCTTCTCTTCTTTTCATCAATTTTGGAGGGACGTCTAGTTCTTCGTAATGTCACAGTTGTCCCATATTTTCTCCACTTGATGATGACTGTCTTCACTATGTTCCATGGTATATCTAATGCCTTGTGCGGTATGCCAGACCTTGCAAGGGCATTATGTGTGAGGTCACGGTGTGAGCAATAGGTGGGCCGAGGTATATACAGTTCTGGTTACTCACGGTTATGTCGTCCCTGGGCAGGCTTGCATAAGTGAAAAGGAGAATGGCACAAGGATTCTCTGGGGCACGCTCTGGTGTAAGGGACACTGGCCAGATGTTGGTTTAAGGTGCCCTTGGTGGTCTGTATTAATGTGCCAGTGGCAAGGTCCCTTGTAGTCGTGACGCCAGTACCTTTTGTATGGAGGTACAACCATTTACTGTAGTATTAATAGAGGAACTGAGTCTGAGGCCAGCAGGATGAAACTCAACAGGGAACTTTACTGTATATGATTCTTAATACATCACATCCATTGCATTAAAACAGTCTCTTGATATAATCCGGCATTAAGCACAATCTCCCATGCATATGGGGAAAGGGAAATGCAAATCCTCAATGAAGTACAGGCTCTTGTAATACATAAGAAAGCTACAGCTCAGACTAGGCTGGTAATAATGAAAGTCTTACACTGGTCACAACTCCGGCCTGATCCTAATCCTTAAATAAAGGTGCTTTTCTGAATCCTGAAACTTCTATTCCAATGCTGTTCTGACTGACTGTCCTCAGGGTTTAAACTGGAGATGTAGAGGCTTCAAGCTATCTCCTACACCTACTACAAAGGTGCCTAATAAGTCCTCAGGTAATGACTATCTTGCTAATCCTTTGTCTTGCATAAACGATAATTCCTTGAATACTCGGCTGCATGCAGTTTAGACATTGGTCACCCTGGAAGAGCGATCTATAGTAGTGGATTGCTGACCTCTAGGAAGAATACTTGCAGGCCTTAACCCTGGGCTATGGAACCGACATCGACAGAGTAGAGGCTAGGAAGGGGCCTCCCTCCAGATATTCAGCTACATGGCTGCTGCTTTCTTGTAGGCTCATGAGAGAACTGCATTCAACTGAACTCTCACTTGGATTCACCTGAGCTCATCTGCACTGGTTTGGATTTACCTCAACCAGGAACTAAACTGAACTGCACAGCACCCAACTGCACATGACTGCACACATTTTCACATGACTGCACTGCACACACGGCACCTGACTGCACAGCCTTACTTAGGTCTGAGCTAAGCTATTTATACACACTGACACTGCTCCATCTTGTGGAGATGGTAGTGCACCCTGACTAGGCCTGTCTAAGAGAAGAGTGATTTGTGTCCGAAAAAACACAATAAGGTACCTCTTTGGCGCACAGGGACGACCACAGTTTCAAGGTTTTTTGGTATAAATACTATTTATTGTTCGGTTGACTCATTAACATGCAATTTATCCCACTGTATTGATATTTTTTTACAGAAATATGTGGTCCAGTTACCATCCCACCTTAAGGACTCCGCCACCCTAATCACCCTCCTTAACAAGGTAAATTGGAAAAAATCCTACATCTGGGCCACACTCGATGTGGCCTCACTATATTCAAACATCCCACATACAAAAGGGATAGATGCTATACGACACTTCCTACAACAAGATGTGAACCTCTCGGCCTCACAAGGACAATTCATTCTGGACGGCATTGACTTCATTTTGAACCATAATATCTTCACTTTCGATAACAAAGTCTACAAGCAAACAAGGGGGACCGCAATGGGGACGCGATTCGCGCCTAGTTTCGCGAATTTATATATGGGGATTTTCGAGGAGCAACTCATTTACAATGAACACCCATGGAAAAACAAAATCGTTTTCTATAAACGCTACATCGATGATCTACTACTAATCTGGGATGGCAGCCTAGATGAGGTCAATGACTTCACCACCCATCTGAATAACAATAATTTCAACCTCGCCTTCACAGCCAACTACTCCATGAGATCTATTGAATACTTGGACCTAGTCCTTTCCACCACAAATAACACCATTGAAACTAAGACCTTTTTTAAAAAAGTAGACGGCAACAGTTATTTGGACTACCGGAGCGCCCACCACAAAAAGTGGAAAAATAACATCCCCTTCAGTCAGTTTAAGCGCATTCGCCGGAACTGCACAAAGGACGACGATTTCAAAAGACAAAGTAAGGTTATTGAAAAAAGATTTTATAATAAAGGGTACCCAGGTGCTGTCGTTAAGGCAGCACTACGGCAGGCACAAGAATACACTCAGGAAGACTGCCTACCATCAGGAAGTAATCAACCAGTGAAGAAACAAACCGACCCAGTCATCACCAAGAAGTATAAAACCTCCTTCATAACCACATTTAATGCCAACCATAATATTCTGAGAAACATATTCAAGAAACATTGGCAGATATTGCAAGCAGATCCGTTCCTAATAAAACATATACAGCCGGAGCCACACATAACCTTTAGAAGAGCACAAACAATTAAGAACCTTATTGCCCCCAGCCGTTTGCGCTCTCTAAAGAAAGACCCCCCTCCCATTTTGAGCCCATTTCCCAAGGTGCTTGGCAGTTACAAATGCGGACATGGCAGATGTAAGTGTTGCCTCAACATTTCAACCCGAATTACGAAGTTCTCCAGTAACGTAACAGGAGAAAACTTCGAAATAAAACACTTTTTGAATTGCTCATCAACATTTGTGATTTATCTATTGGAGTGCACGTGTGGACTGCAATACATTGGCCGTACCACCCTCACCTTAAGAGAGAGGATGAACAAACACCGCTGGAATATCACAAACGGCTTCCTCAAACACGGAGTTTCCCGGCACTTCATCCAGGCACACAATAAAGATCCAGGGGAACTCTCCCTGTTACCCATTGAAACAATCCCAGCTACCGATGGGAACCGTTACCAAAAACTGAGGAGAAAAGAAATGTATTGGATTTTCAAACTTCAAACCATCGAACCATATGGCCTAAATGAATCTCTAGAGACCAACTGCTTCTAATCTCCCAATTTACGTAGTTATTCCTCATCAGCTCCACCATGCGTCATTTTCCCACAATTCCCTCTCCCTCATACGCGTCCACACATCACTTCACATCCCAACATTTACCCGTTCTCGCTCACCGCTATCCACCTTACTCCCCCACATCCACCATCACCCCCTCTGGTCACCTTTCCATTCCCCCCCCCCCCCCGTAGTACCATCATTTGCCCCAAACCCCCATCCCCCAGCTCTTTTACCCAGCCACCAGGTCCACTGCTTTTTCCGCCACCAAAATATCAAAGGTTCACCATACCCTTCATCCATTCATTCATTTTTTCTTTCTCATTCACTCATATTCTCCTCCACTCACTCATCCTTCTATATTTTTTTCCATTTTTATTTTATTTTATTTTAGTATTGTACATTCATTTTCATTTTTATCTTTTATATAATTTTTATTTTTAATTTTTTTCTTATTCTTATTTTTTTCATTCATTCATTTTTTCATATCTATATTTATTCATATTCATTTTTACAATTTTTTTGTATTTTTATTTTTATTTTTAATTTTATTTTTATCTTCATTTCACTAATTTCTCTCTTTACCCATCCCATAATCTCCTTCCATCTGTCATCCAGCTTCATCACACTCCCCCAGCCCCCCCCCCCCCTATAATCAGCTGCGCTGTACCAGCCTCCAAAACATGTACACACACCATCACTATGTTATCAGCATATCGGCCTGACCCACCCCCTTTGATCTGCTGTGTCTAACTTGCGCTACCCCCGGAGCACCAGCCTGAGCGCTCGATCGGCATAACAGTACTGCAGCAGGAGGTTCTCCCTGGCCTCCAGCGCACCAGCCGAATAGCGCCGCCCAGAGAGGCTTCCCCAGTGACGTCACCCAGTCCCCGCCCCCTAAGCTTTAGAAGCGCGCGCTCCCAGACACATGGTGAGTGACGCCAGACACAGCAGCAGCACACATCAGGTAAGCCTTACAATAGCCCTGTAGAAATTCAGGTAGAATCCTCTGCATTTTCAACTCCCCCTATATATCTATATAATAAAACATTAGACATTGGATCTTTTTACCCATATATTTACTTAATCTTTTAATCTTTCAATAAGCTGTATAACAGCCTTGTAGAGCTTCATTGCCACTTCCCTCTGGAGCCTATCCTCATTTCCCTCTATACATTCAGGCATTGGGCCTTTTATTATGTCATTATCATTCATTTATTTATTTAATAATTTAATTATTTATTCATCTTCTTCCTTCTGCAGCCACCCGGCCACTTTTTTGCCTGTTGCCCCTTGCTGTTGGCGCCCCCAAGGTAAACCCTATACCTCCCTCCTGTTCCTCAATAAAAATTAAAGGATCAATCCAAGCAGAGACTAGATTAATCAACATCACTATTCTAATAATACCAACATCTACCCATCACATTCCACTTCATATCACACCACATAAGCACCACGCCCTACTACATCAGTATAATACCAATGTACATTGTATATCATGGTCTAACATTATACATCCCTCACACCATTCTTGAGCGTATGTGCACGTGTATGTGTGTGTATGTGTATATATGTATGTGTGTGTGTATGTATGTGTGTGTATATATATATATATATGTATATGTGTGTATATATATGTATATGTGTACTTTACTTAAACAGCGTCCAATTTGGACAGGTTGGAGCACACTAAACCCTTGCCAATAGAAGTGGTTAGAGTCTTTTTTCGCGTTCATGTTTGGGCTAACACTAGTTCCATTAAACATCCAGATTGTGGAAAATCCAACATGCAATATATATATATTTTTTAAATTTTTTTTTTTTTTTTATACATATATACAGAAATGTCTTATATTTTTATATGCTGTAATTTTTAATCAATTGATTTATTTACTAACTGAACTTTATGCGCATGTGTATATGTGTATATATATGTGTATATTTTTTCTATGTGTATATATATATATATATATATATATATATATATGTATCCTCCCCCCAACCGTGTGGGGGCCTTTTCTGTGACTTTGTGTTTTTTTTGGCTTCGGCAATTCTCCCTCTTTTTTTCTTTGTTGTTTCACTTTAGACTTGAAAAAGGAGTTATAAACTCCGAAACGCGTTAGTCAACCGAACAATAAATAGTATTTATACCAAAAAACCTTGAAACTGTGGTCGTCCCTGTGCGCCAAAGAGGTACCTTATTGTGTTTTTTCGGACACAAATCACTCTTCTCGCACCTAACATTCCCTAGGAGTTATTGGCAACTCCATCCAAAGGGACTGAACGGGTACCGGCAGCACGGACCTCCCTCACCCTCTCAATCTTTGGTGTGTCTAACCTGTTGTGCGTTTACACCAGCACAACACCCAAAGGTGAGCACATTCAATCCATCACGTTTATCTGCTTACCATCGCCTACTACCCTATGAGCGCCTCTCCCTTTTCTCTCTTGCCATAATTGCTTGCTAGGCCTGTCTAAAGGATATTTGCATATGGAATCACATTGTGACATGGCAAATATGACAGGAGATAAAATACAAAATACAGGCATATCACATGACATTAATACATAATTAAAATGAGTTTGTGGGGCCCACGGTCACGTGAGTGGGACACTGCACTTGGAAATTCTTTTGTACCCTTCTCCTCACTGATACCTTTTAACAATGAGATCCCGCTGATGCTTTGGAAGCTCTCTGTGGACCATGGCTTTTGCTGTGGGATGCGACTAAGAACATTTCAGGAAAGACCAACTAGAGCAGCAGAACTTTATTTGGGGTTAATCAGAGGCACTTTAAATGATGGCAGGTGTATGCTGACTCCTATTTAACATGAATGTGATTGCTTAATTCTGAACACAGCTACATCCCCAGTTATAAGAGGGTGTGCACACTTATGCAACCACATTATTTTAGGATTTTTTGTTTTCTTCCCTCCACCTAAAAGATTTCAGTTTGTTTTTCAATTGAGTGGTACAGATTATAGGTCACATTAAAGGTGAAAAAAGTTCTGAAATGATTGATCTTTGTCTCATTTTTTTACATCACAGAAACCTGACATTTTAACAGGGGTGTGTAGACTTTTTATATCCACTGTAGCTGTGATGCTCTTCTAACACCTTTTGGATTTTCTGTCTTTTCGTCAGACGAGAAGCTGGTGAACTCCTTATCTCTGCTCTCTGACATTATAAACTCTCATTTCAGCTCACTTCTTATCTTAGGGTACTTTCACACTAGTGTTTTTCTTTTCCAGCATAGAGTTCTGTCCTAGGGGCTCTATACTTGAAAATAACTGATCAGTTTTATCCCCATGTGTTCTGAATGGAGAGAAATCCATTCAGGATGCATCAGTATGTCTTCAGTTCAGTCTTTTAGATTTTTCAGGACAGAGATATTACCGCAACTTGCTGCGGTTTTATCTCTGTCCAAAATTCCGGAACCCTTGCCGGAATGCCGGATCCGGCATTAATTTGCATTGAAATGTATTAGTGCCGGATCCAGCATTAAAAATACTGCAATGCCGTCCAATACCGCCCTTCCGGTCTGCGCATGCGCAGACCTTTAAAAATGTGAAAAAAATAAAATAGAAACGGATCCTTTTGTCCGTGTGACAAACGGACAGACGGATCTGTTCTTGCAGTGCATTTGTGAGACGGATTCGCTTCCGGATCCGTCTACAAATGCTGTCCGTTTTTTATGCAGATTGCCGAAACTGCTTGCCGGGTCACTCTGCCGCTGTAACGTTCACGTCGACACACACACAGGGGGAAGGATAGTGACCACTGCGCTCCACCCTCACCCCTGGCCCTGCCTACTTGCCTCACGAGTCCTGATGACAGGGGACAACTGGACGCCAGTCCCTTACTTAGGATATGTGCAGGGAAGACAGACAAGACAAAATACGGAACGTGAACGGACCGGGTCAGAACCAAGAGAGCTACACAGTACAAAGGGTTAAGCAAAGAATGGTCAGGAGAAGCCGGGGTCAAATACTAGGAGAGTAGAGCAGTACCAGAGGAGTCCGCAAAGAGTAGTCAGGTGGGAGCTGAGGTCACAATACCAGGAGGGATACGCAGTACAGGAGGAGCAGGCAAAGGATCATCAGGGAACAGGATCAGGTGAGTTTTCAGTAGTCCAACAAATAGCCAGGAACCTAGAATTAACAGGCAACCTGTGGCCAGCAGGCTGCCTGTATTTATAGTGGGGTCTGAGGGTCATGTGACGTGGCCAACATCACATGACCGACAGACAGACAAGTCGAGTACCGAGTGATCAGCTCAGCGCTCAAGGCAGACCTAGGAGCAGCCAAAACAACAAGGCCAAACACAGATCCTTGCTCCTGAAGCTAAGCAGCAGGTCTGCGGCTGATGGGAGACCGAGTGCGCCTTTGGCCCCCTGTGACAGTACCCCCCCTTTTACGAGGGGCCACCGGACCCTCTCCATATCCACCATCTACCACTCCTTCTCCAATCCACACCATATTTGGAAGATACTAGGATGCAATCAGACCGATACATCACTTTTTGATACACAGTTGATAACTATAGAGAGGTGAACACTACAGCATTATATATATACTCTATCCCCATCTCAGACCATTCAATATGTCATATAAATCATATGTATATCGATCTATTATACTTATATATCTATTATATTTTACAAATATCTCCCATTTCACTGTATATCCAATCTACATATTTCTAATTTACACATGTCTAAATGCACATCATTCTATGTTGAGACTAATATGTGTATTTTTATTTTTTATTTTTTATTGCATTCCTATTGTATTTTTATCTTCATCCCATTGTTTTAAGCTATCTATTACAACAATGTGACAGACATAATATATGTACATCCATGGAGATATGCTATTTATCCCAATTTTGCCTCTGAAGATCCAGGACACAATTTACCCAACACCAAGAAAAAAACTCTCGACCACTCCCACAACCACTAATTGGATCTAATTAGACCCATATAAATTCCCAAAAAGTAATAGGCGACTCATTACCACTGAAGAAGGAGCAGCACGCTCCGAAACACGTATGGGGCATTGAGTCAGCCTATTCAAACTAGCTAGCACCAAGTAAAAAGGATCCTACAACTAAACAGAAGCTCCGGAGCTATCTTCTTCCCTCCTGTGGAACTGCAGCATCTTTTCCTCCACGTGGCGAGCGGATTTTTTTTTTCTAAAACGCATGTAACGTCACCGGAAGTGATGACTGCAGCAGTAACCAACGGCCGGAGCACACAGCACAGCATCGCACGTGGACGACGTCCTGCAGGCAGGAGCCGCTCACCATCCCATCAACGGCCACCAGGAGGGTAATGTACCTGCTTACATAGCAGCAGTTGTTTATATACAGCCCATTATTGTTGGACCTGTGAAGAATTATCTATACCCAATCAAATGCGATTATCCCTGTCATAAAGAGACACTTATCCCACAAGTTTACTAGACGTTTTTTCTGCAGCAGGATTTTATATAACTGACATTTATTATATGATATATTAGGACATTGTTCATCAGGATACATTATCCTAAATTTTCCCACCGGACACCTCATCATGAGACTGGATTTTCTTTCTACAGATTCTTTTCCAACAGACCTATAAAACCTGCTTCCTTTTTTCCAACAGGATTTCACCAAATTGACATTCAATATACCATTTTACCACCAATATGTCGATTATATATTGATAATAGCAATTGTTTTTTTATATTGATATTTTTTTACATTGGATATTTATATTTATCAGTGATTTGTTTTATGACATTGTTTTTACTTAGCTTTTACTCGACCAGGCACACCTAGCCATTCTTTAATAAATTTATTCATCCATACAACACAAATGTTTTGAGTGCCAGCCCTCTATTTCTACTTACTTTCCCCCACTACAAGCGTTGGGTACGCTTTGTCTGGATTGAGCACCTTATTCCATCTTTTTGAGTTATAGAGAGCCGCCTCACTCTTGCACTACATATATTCCAATTTACCCATTGGCAGAGCTCCTATTCTCTTAAAGATGGACATTTGGGACTGTATGGAGAAAAAATCCAAAACAATTGAGACATACACATTTGATCTAACGGATGATCTTATCCCCATAAACCCAACAAATGGATCCAACTCTGAGACATTTAGAGACCTGGAGAAACTCTTACATAAACAACTCAGACAAGAATGGGAGATTAAATCACTAAACCAATATTTAGCAAAAGGCCTGATACCAAAAGGATTAATGCTAACAAAAGATCCAGCAGACGACCTATACAGTGAAGAATTCAAACAAGAATGGGATGATTTCCTACAAGCACAATCATGTATACTTATACAGCTGATAATCAAAAGACGCTCTCAGATCCTAGAGGACACTAGAGGGAAAATTATAAAACTAAAAGGAATAGACAAAATACCGAAAGACGATTCCTTCAACACATGGCAAGAAAGAATCTGTACGAGTCTAGACAACCTAGAAAGAACAATTATAACTAGAAAAAAATAAAAACCAAAACATAACACACAGCGTAGCCATGTCTACAATAGACCAAACAATCAGACCAACCATAGAGAAATCATTCCATATGTCCCCACTAATAAGATAGAAGACCATGTTGAGAGAAAGGGAGAAAAGCAAATTAGGAAAAACATTCAAGACCGTTACAATATCCCAACTAATAATTATTTTGAATCACTTACATCACCTCATTTTTTAGATCAAACCCCGCCCCACCACAGAACAAGGACACGACACTACCCCCGTTCCCCACAAAGACACAAGAGAGCACGGACCCCGACACACAAATACAACTTAAGACACAGAAACGAAACACACAAAGACAACCCACCCAGACCACACCGAGAAAGGACACCGAGGAACACCCCCTAATATTTCAGGGAACACCGAGAAGAGACACCAACAAACACCCCCTATCACCAACACCACTACACGAACCACCAGACAATGATAGACCCACAAAGAGAAAATCCACCCAGGACACGGGATCACATAGGACAAGAAGGAGTAGACACAAGAAGAAGACAGAACAGATATCACAGGACCTAGACAACCCAACGAATATTATCGTTAACCTGAGAAATACAAGTCTAAATGAGACACAAAAGAAATTACTCAGTAAGGGACTGAAATTTTCACCTACAACAAAAATGGCTAAGTTTAATGCCTATATAGGAATAGAGAAATTCGTGAGGAAACTCTGCCTGAAAAAATATTTTATTAAGAACCCAATATCCAGAGATAATCACCGACCTTCCATTTACAACCATACAGATCTGAAAACTAAATCGACAAAATACCCAAAACAAGAAATGGGAGACAATATAGCCACATTCCATAAATGTATAGAGTCTGACATTAGGAGAATGAACTTAAATAAAACACACTACAACATAACCAGAAGAGAGACACATGCAATCAAACATATACAATCAACCTTAAATCTAACTATAACACCAGCGGATAAAGGTGGAGCAATTGTCCTGCAAAACACAGAGGACTACATGTCAGAATGTAGAAGACAATTATCAGACTCGCAAACATACACCACCCTTAAAAAAGATCCCACCGAAGACTTTTTTAGAGAATTAATGACTGTCACAAAATGGTAGAGGAAAAGGCATCTTGAATGAACAAGAATACACATTCATCACCAGCTCACAAAATAGAATTCCTGTATTTTACTGTTTACCAAAGATCCACAAAAATCCAACCCACCCACCAGGCAGACCAATTATTTCAGGAATTGGATCCCTCACCTCCAACCTTTCCCAGTACATAGACAGACTATTGCAGCCCACAGTCAAACTAATACCATCATACATAAAAGACACCACAGACATTGTAAGGACAATTGAACAGATAGAATACGAAAAACACTGGCTACTATGCACTATGGACGTCAACTCACTTTACACCATCAACCACAAGCATGGTACTGCTGCCCTGAGAGAACAACTAAACCACTACCAGCCCCTACACACTGACCAAATTGATTTTTTAATAGATGGAGTTATCTTTATTCTGACCCACAACTATTTTATGTTCGACTCAACATTTTATCTACAACAGCGCGGAACCGCCATGGGTACCAGGTTCGCCCCCAGTTATGCCAACATCTTCATGGCCCAGTGGGAACACGATTTCATCACCCCACTACTGGGGACGAGCCTGGTACTATGGCGGAGATACATAGACGATATTATCTTTATTTGGAGCGACACGAGGGAAAACTGGACATATTTTTGGAGAACATTAATACAAACGATAGAAATATAACACTCACAGCCAACATAAGCCAAACACAAGTGGAATTCCTTGTCCTACTAATCAAAACAGAAAAGAAACTAGAATGCTGTACGTATCAAAAACCAGTGATGACAAATAACTTTATTTTACACTCCAGTTGCCACCTACCGAGCTGGCTATTAAACATCCCGACTAGCCAGTTCAGACGTTTAAAAAGAAATTGCACACTTGACAGACAGTTCAAAATAGAAGCAGAAAACCTGAAGAAACCATTTTTAGCAAAAGATTACCCGACGTCAGTAATAGATAGATCTCTAGAGAAAGTACGATCAATGGACAGAACAAAATTTTTGGACAACAGTAATGAAACCACTATAACTACGATCAAAAAGGAAGAAGCCCCCCGAATAATTTTACCATACAATGCACACTATAAAAAACTTGAAACGAGCATCAAACACTGGCATCACATCCTAAGCGATAAAATCATAGTCCAATTATTACCAGATAAACCACAGATTACTTACACCAGAGCCCCCAATCTTGGCTTACGCCTAACACCAACAACCAAAAGAAATAAGATTAAACCCAACCAAAGTTGGTTTCTTCAGGTGCGGTAAATGCAACAACTGCAAAATCACAAACTTTCCAAAAAAGACAACAGTCGATTCAACCAACAGTCAATACAAGCATGAGATCCGTGAACACCTCTCCTGCCATTCCAATAATGTAATATACGTCCTACAATGCCCATGTCTCAAACAATACGTAGGGCGCACAAAGACTACTGTAAACGAGGATATCCGAACATATATCAAATATCAAAAAGGGCTACGAGTTACACTCAGTCTCCAAACACTATAAGAAACATCACAACTGCGATCCGTCATCACTCATCTACACAGCTATAGAGAGAATCCCACGCCAATGGAGAGGCGGCAATCACATAGCCGCCATGTCTAGGTCCGAATCCAGGAAAATATTTGAATTTGACACAATGATCCCGAGAGGTCTTAATGCAGAGATGGAAATCTTTGGCTTCCTATAAAAGATACGAAATGGAGTACATCCAACTTGTTGACCATGGTGGGGTGCCCACCTTGGGAATTGGGGTCGTAGTCAGGCTGTCTATCAGCACTCTGACCCCTCCTCCCGGGTGAGCCCCTCTACATATCCACTATCAACCACTCCATGTCTAATCCACACCATATTTGGAAGATACTAGGATGCAATCAGACCGATACATCACTTTTTGATACACAGTTGATAACTATAGAGAGGTGAACACTATAGCATTATATATATATATATATATATATATATATATATATATATATATATATATACACATACATACACACACACACTCTATCCCCATTTCAGACCATTCAATGTCATATAAATCATATGTATATCGATCTATTATACTTATATATCTATTATATTTTACAAATATCTCACATTTCACTGTATATCCAATCTACATATTTCTAATTTACACATGTCTAAATGCACATCATTCTATGTTGAGACTAATATGTGTATTTTTATATATTTTTATTTTTTATTTTTATTGCATTCCTATTGTATTTTTATCTTCATCCCATTGTTTTAAGCTATCTATTTGTGACAGACATAATATATGTACATCCATGGAGATATGCTATTTATCCCAATTTTGCCTCTGAAGATCCAGGACACAATTTACCCAACACCAAGAAAAAAAAACTCTCGACCACTCCCACAACCACTAATTGGATCTAATTAAACCCATATAAATTCCCAAAAAGTAATAGGCGACTCATTCCCACTGAAGGAGCAGCACGCTCCGAAACGCGTATGGTGCATTGAGTCAGCCTATTCAAACTAGCTAGCACCAAGTAAAAAGGATCCTACAACTAAACAGAAGCTCCGGAGCCATCTTCTTCCCTCCTGTGGAACTGCAGCGTTTTTTCCCGCCACTAGCCTCCACGTGGCAAGCCGATACTAAATCGAGTGGGAATTTTTTTTCTCAAACTCATGTAACCTCACCGGAAGTGAAGACTGCAGCAGTAACCAACGGCCGGAGCACACAGAGGGCGGGAACATCGCACGTGGACGCCGTCCTGCAGGCAGGAGCCGCTCACCATCCCATCAACGGCCACCAGGAGGGTAATCCTGCAGCAGGATTTTATAGTCTTTGGCGCCCCATGACAGTACCCCCCCCCCCCTTTTACGAGGGGCCACCGGACCCAAGGCTTCAGGCAATGGCCTTTCAGGGTGTTCTAAAGGATAGGAGCATGAACTTCCCTGGTGGGTACCCAAGATCTTTCCTCGGGTCCACACCCCTTCCAGTGAATCAGGTACTGTAAGGAATTACGCACACTCCTGACATCCACTATCTTAGACACCACATACTCAACAGCATCACTAACAAGAACCGGCGGAGGCGAGGCTTTCAACGGTACAACAGGTTCAAAATACTTTTTAAGTAGAGATTTTTTTTAAAATACATTATGAATGTGGAACGACAAGGGCACCTCCAACTTAAACGATATCGGATTAATCAACTCTGTGATCTTATATGGTCCAATAAAACGAGGAGCAAATTTTCTAGAAGCTACCTTGAGAGATAGATTCTTGGAGGACAGCCATACTTTATCCCCAACCTGAAAGTTCACCCCCTTGGAATGTCTCCCATCGGCCTTGAGTTTCTGAGAACTTTGAGCCTTTTCTAGGTTCGATTGAACCCGGGCCCAAACTGTGCACAGTTCGGTAGGAGAGTTTATCCGCTTCAGGGTTAGAGGAGGAGACGGACGACCCAGAATAATAACGGGGATGAAAACCATGGTTACAAAAGAAAGGGGAGACCCCAGCAGAAGAATTGACATGGTTATTCAAGGCAAATTCAGCCAACGGAAAGAA
This sequence comes from Bufo gargarizans, assembly GCF_014858855.1. Classification (NCBI taxonomy): domain Eukaryota; kingdom Metazoa; phylum Chordata; class Amphibia; order Anura; family Bufonidae; genus Bufo; species Bufo gargarizans. Next base: position 262,907,702 of record NC_058083.1, read on the forward strand.
TTTGACCCATAATTGCTGGTCATCAGCAACATACAACCTCAAGAATTGTTCCACAGACTGATTAAGGCGTTCAGTCTGCCCATTACTCTCAGGATGGTAGGTGGAAGAAAAAGACAATGACATTTTACATCTTTGACAGAAGGCCCTCCAGAATTTGGACACAAACTGCACACCCCTGTCAGAAACAATATTTTCCAGGATGCCATGTAAACGAAACAATCTCTCTCACAAAAATAGACGCCAGGGTTTTTGCATTCGGACGTTTAGACAGGGGAATATAAAGTCCATTGAGATATGGGACCAGGGTCTACTGGGAATAGGTAGGGGTCGTAGGTTACCAGCAGGGCGAGTCTTAGGTGTCTTAGACCTGGCACAAACCTCCCAGGCTGACACGTAGGACTTGACATCCCTGGTCAGAGTGGGCCACCAATAAGATCTAGAAACCAGATCCTTAGTGCCCTCAAAACCCGGATGTCCACAAAAGGCAGAATCGTGACACTCCCCCAACAGCTGGAGACAAAATTGTATGGGAACAAACAACTTATCTGTTGGGGTGGATGCCGGTGCCAGATGTTGTTCAGCCTTAATACGAGCTGAGATATCTTGGCTTAGAGCCGCTTAGAAGATGTTTGCTGGTAGGGTGGATTCAGGCGGTGCCTCAGTGGGTTGAAAAGCATGGAAGCTCCGAGATAATGCGTCTGCCTTCATATTTTTACTTCCCGGCCTGAACGTAATGGAGAATTAAAAACGTGTAAAAAACAGAGCCCATTGGGCTTGCCGGGGATTCATCCTCTTAGCAGACTCGAGAAACATTAAGTTTTTATGGTCAGTGACAGTTACCCGATGCCTTGCCCCCTCCAAAAAATGCCTCCACTCCTCAAATGCCCATTTAATAGACAGCAACTCCCTATTCCCTATGTCGTAGTTTCTCTCCTTAATATAATCTTCCATAGCCTTGCGCTCGGGCTTAGAAAGATTATAAATTCGCCCTTTAGGAAATTTGGCACCCTCTATTAGCTCTATGGCACAATCATAAGGTCTATAGGGGGGTGGGGTAGAACCTCTGGAGTAGGGGATGAGAATACATCAGAATATTCCTTAATAATTGAGGGTAATGTATTAGACCTTACTGAAACCCCAGCCTGGACCACGGATAAGCATGAGTCACACTTAGGTCCCCATTGCACCAACTCTCCTTTGGACCAATCTATTGTGGGGTTATTTAAACGGAGCCAAGGCAACCCTAGTACCACCTCAACCGGTAGGTTCTCCAGGACTAAAAGAGAACACCCACGGTTAGAGAAATTTCAGAGGTACATGACCTCACCGTACCACCAATCAGGGGAGTAGCATCAATAGCCATGACATGGATAGGTGTAGGTAAAGCAAACATTGGAATTACCAATTTACTAGCATATTCAAAGTCACAAAAGCTGGCCGCTGAATCGGAATTAATAAAGGCTTTACCCGGCCACTTATTAACCCCCAGAGAAATTGTTATGGATACCAAAAGCTTACATTTAGAAAAATCTGGGTGTACCTGGTCTTTAGGTTGTCTTGCCTTAGGAGACTTGTCAGAGAGGACTCTCTTAGGACACTTGTTGATCCAAAGGCCAGGATCTTTACAGTAGAAGCACTCTTCCCTTCTGCGACGAAGATTACCCCGGGTCATGCCAACCTGCATAGGTTCCTCGGTGGAGACCTCAGTGTTGTCCCTGGAAAAGGCCTCTGGCTGGACCACCATCTGAGAACAGAACTGTCGTTCTTGTCGTCTTTCTCTAACTCGTCGGTCAAGTCGGACAACTAGGGTCATCATCTCATCTAAGGTCTCTGGAATTTGATAACTGACTAATAGATCTTTTAAATAAGGAAGTAGGAAGTATCGGGTATTACTTTACTGAGAGAGTAGTGGATGCATGGAATAGCCTTCCTGCAGAAGTGGTAGCTGCAAATACAGTGAAGGAGTTTAAGCATGCATGGGACAGGCATAAGGCTATCCTTCATATAAGATAGGGCCAGGGACTATTCATAGGATTCAGATATATTGGGCAGACTAGATGGGCCAAATGGTTCTTATCTGCCGACACATTCTATGTTTCTATGTTTCTATGTTAAATTATCAGACAGACCAGACCTAAACTGACTCTTCAGGGCTGGCTCATTACATCCTGAGGGGACACACCACCATCTGAATTGGGTGCAATACTCCTCCGCAGGGAGATGGCCCTGAACCAGAGCCCTACGAGCCATCTCGGCTACCAGGGCCCTGTCTGGTTCGTCATAGAGGGTACCCAGGGCCTGAAAAAACCCTCCACAGAAGTAAGACAACTGGCCCCAGGAGGTAATGAGAATGCCCAGTCCTGGGGATCACCCTGTAGTAGAGAAATGATAATACCCACGCGTTGGCTCTCGGGACCGGAGGACACGGGGCGCAAATGCAAGTAGAGTTTGCAACTCTCCTTAAAGGAGAGAAACCTCTTCCGGTCTCCAGAAAAGGGTTCTGGGAGCTTGATCTGGGGCTCAAAATGTCGACTGGAGGGCTGAGGAGTGGAAGAACCTTGCCCTAATTCAAAAGAACGGAGTTTCTCTCCTAGCTCCGGCACCATCTGTGTCAGGTTAGAGACATGGTCAGTCAGGGTCACAAGAGGATTCATGATACAGCGGTTATTGGTCCTGTTAATCTGTAACGGCCACGTCCACACACACACAGGGGGAAGGATAGTTACCACTGCGCTCCACCCTCACCCCTGGCCCTGCCTACTTGCCTCATGAGTCCTGATGACAGGGGACAACTGGATGACAGTTCCTTACTTAGGATATGTGCAGGGAAGACAGACAAGACAAAATACGGAACGTGAACGGACTGGTTCAGAACCAAGAGAGCTATGCAGTACAAAGGGTTAAGCAAAGAATGGTCAGGAGAAGCCGGGGGCAAATACCAGGAGAGTAGAAAAGTACCAGAGGAGTCCGCAAAGAGTAGTCAGGTGGGAGCCGAGGACACAATACCAGGAGGGATACGCAATACAGGAGGAGCAGGCAAAGGATCATCAGGGAACAGGATCAGGTGAGTTTTCTGTAGTCCAACAAATAGCCAGGAACCTAGAATTAACAGGCAACCTGTGGCCAGCAGGCTGCCTGTATTTATAGTGGGGTCTGAGGGTCATGTGACGTGGCCAGCGTCACGTGACTGACATACAGACAAGTCGAGTACCGAGTGATCAGCTCTGCGCTCAAGGCAGACCTAGGAGCAGGGAGCCTCCCAGCTAGCAAAGCTGCCCTGGGAACAAGGCCAAACACAGATCCTCGCTCCTGAAGCTAAGCAACAGATCAGCGGCTGATGGGAGACCGAGTGCGCCTTTGGCACCCCGTGACAGCCGCAAGTGTGAAAGTAGCCTTAATGATTAGAATGTAGTTTAAATAAGTGTTTTTGACCTCTCAGTTGTTTAGAGATATGGTTTATTAGATGAAACGGCACAAAGTGAAAGTGAAAGTATCAGTCACACAGTTAGAAAAACAGTTAGCCGTTTGTGAAAGAATGGCTCAATATTTTTTATAAAGGCCTTTTGAAAAAAAAGATTTTTTTGCCAAAAATGAGTAAAATTACTCCAAAGGTGTACATAGCCTTTAACCACCTCCCGACCGCCGTACGCGTATATGCGTCCGGGAGGTGGTTGCTTTACTCCTCCTGGACGCATATACGCGTCTTCTCGCGAGACGCGAGATTTCCTGTGAACGCGCGCGCACAGGCGCGCGCGCTCACAGGAACAGAAGGTAAGCGAGTGGATCTCCAGCCTGCCAGAGGCGATCGCTCGCTGGCAGGCTGGAGATCCGAATTTTTTAACCCCTAACAGGTATATTAGACGCTGTTTTCATAACAGCGTCTAATATACCTCCTACCTGGTCCTCTGGTGGTCCCTTTTGTTAGGATCGACCACCAGAGGACTCAGGTAGGTCAGTACAGTCCCACCAAACACTACACTACACTACACCCCCCCCCCGTCACTTATTAACCCCTTATAAACCCCTGATCACCCCATATAAACTCCCTGATCACCCCCCTGTCATTGATCACCGCCCTGTCATTGATCACCCCCCTGTCAGGCTCCGTTCAGACGTCCGCATGATTTTTACGGATCCGATCCATGTATCCATGGATCCGTAAAAATCATGCGGAAGTCTGAATGGAGCCTTACAGGGGGGTGATCAATGACAGGCGGGTGATCACCCATATACACTCCCTGATCACCCCCTGTCATTGATCACCGCCCTGTCAGGCTCCATTCAGACGTCCGCATGATTTTTACGGATCCGATCCATGTATCCATGGATCCGTAAAAATCATGCGGACGTCTGAATGGAGCCTTACAGGGGGGTGATCAATGACAGGCGGGTGATCACCCATATACACTCCCTGATCACCCCCCTGTCATTGATCACCGCCCTGTCAGGCTCCATTCAGACGTCCGCATGATTTTTACGGATCCGATCCATGTATCCATGTATCCGTAAAAATCATGCGGACGTCTGAATGGAGCCTTACAGGGGGGTGATCAATGACAGGCGGGTGATCACCCATATACACTCCCTGATCACCCCCTGTCATTGATCACCCCCCTGTCATTGATCACCCCCCTGTCAGGCTCCATTCAGACGTCCGCATGATTTTTACGGATCCGATCCATGTATCCATGGATCCGTAAAAATCATGCGGACGTCTGAATGGAGCCTTACAGGGGGGGTGATCAGTGACAGGGGGGTGATCACCCTGATTACCCTGATCACCCCCTGTCATTGATAACCCCCCTGTAAGGCTCCATTCAGACGTCCGCATGTGTTCTGTGGATCCGATCCATGTATCCATGTATCCGTAAAAAATCATGCGGATGTCTGAATGGAGCCTTACAGGGGGGGTGATCAGTGACAGGGGGGTGATCACCCTGATTACCCTGATCACCCCCTGTCATTGATAACCCCCCTGTAAGGCTCCATTCAGACGTCCGCATGCGTTCTGTGGATCCGATCCATGTATCCATGGATCCGTAAAAAATCATGCGGATGTCTGAATGGAGCCTTACAGGGGGGGTGATCAGTGACAGGGGGGTGATCACCCTGATTACCCTCATCACCCCCTGTCATTGATAACCCCCCTGTAAGGCTCCATTCAGACGTCCGCATGCGTTCTGTGGATCCGATCCATGTATCCATGGATCCGTAAAAAATCATGCGGATGTCTGAATGGAGCCTTACAGGGGGGGTGATCAGTGACAGGGGGGTGATCACCCTGATTACCCTGATCACCCCCTGTCATTGATAACCCCCCTGTAAGGCTCCATTCAGACGTCCGCATGCGTTTTGTGGATCCGATCCATGTATCCATGGATCCGTAAAAAATCATGCGGATGTCTGAATGGAGCCTTACAGGGGGGGGTGATCAGTGACAGGGGGGTGATCACCCTGATTACCCTGATCACCCCCTGTCATTGATAACCCCCCTGTAAGGCTCCATTCAGACGTCCGCATGCGTTCTGTGGATCCGATCCATGTATCCATGGATCCGTAAAAATCATGCGGACGTCTGAATGGAGCCTTACAGGGGGGGTGATCAGTGACAGGGGGGTGATCACCCTGATTACCCTGATCAGCCCCTGTCATTGATAACCCCCCTGTAAGGCTCCATTCAGACGTCCGCATGCGTTCTGTGGATCCGATCCATGTATCCATGGATCCGTAAAAATCATGCGGACGTCTGAATGGAGCCTTACAGGGGGGGTGATCAATGACAGGGGGGTGATCAGGGAGTCTATATGGGTGATCACCCCCCTGTCATTGATCACTCCCCTGTCATTGATCACTCCCCCCCTGGTAAGGCTCCATTCAGCCATTTTTTTTGGCACAAGTTAGCGGACATTTTTTGTTTGTTTTTGTTTTTTCTTACAAAGTCTCATATTCCACTAACTTGTGTCAAAAAATAAAATCTCACATGGACGCACCATACCCCTCATGGAATCCAAATGCGTAAACATTTTTAGACATTTATATTCCAGACTTCTTCTCACGCTTTAGGGCCCCTAAAAAGCCAGGGCAGTATAAATACCCCACATGTGACCCCATTTCGGAAAGAAGACACCCCAAGGTATTCCGTGAGGGGCATATTGAGTCCATGAAAGATTGAAATTTTTGTCCTAAGTTAGCGGAAAGTGAGACTTTGTGAGAAAAAAAACAAAAAAAATCAATATCCGCTAACTTATGCAAAAAAAAAAAAATTCTAGGAACTCGCCATGCCCCTCATTGAATACCTTGGGGTGTCTTCTTTCCAAAGTGGGGTCACATGTGGGGTATTTATACTGCCCTGGCTTTTTAGGGGCCCGAAAGTGTGAGAAGAAGTCTGGGATCCAAATGTCTAAAAATGCCCTCCTAAAAGGAATTTGGGCCCCTTTGCGCATCTAGGCTGCAAAAAAGTGTCACACATGTGGTATCGCCGTACTCAGGAGAAGTTGGGCAATGTGTTTTGGGGGGTCATTTTACATATACCCATGCTGGGTGAGAAAAATATCTTGGTCAAATGCCAACTTTGTATAAAAAAATGGGAAAAGTTGTCTTTTGCCAAGATATTTCTCTCACCCAGCATGGGTATATGTAAAATGACCCCCTAAAACACATTGCCCAACTTCTCCTGAGTACGGCGATACCAGATGTGTGACACTTTTTTGCAGCCAAGGTGGGCAAAGGGGCACCTTTCGGATTTCGCAGGCCATTTTTTACACATTTTGATTTCAAGGTACTTCTTACACATTTGGGCCCCTAAATTGCCAGGGCAGTATAACTACGCCACAAGTGACCCCATTTTGGAAAGAAGACACCCCAAGGTATTCCGTGGGGGGCACGGCGAGTTCCTAGAATTTTTTATTTTTTGTCACAATTTAGCGGAAAATGATGATTTTTCTTTTTTTTTCTTTTTTCCTTACAAAGTCTCATATTCCACTAACTTGCGATAAAAAATTCTAGGAACTCGCCATGCCCCTCACGGAATACCTTGGGGTGTCTTCTTTCCAAAACGGGGTCACTTGTGGGGTAGTTATACTGCCCTGGCAATTTAGGGGCCCAAATGTGTGAGAAGAACTTTGCAATCAAAATGTGTAAAAAATGCCCTGCAAAATCCGAAAGGTGCACTTTGGAATATGTGCCCCTTTGCCCACCTTGGCAGCAAAAAAGTGTGACACATCTGGTATCGCCGTACTCAGGAGAAGTTGGGCAATGTGTTTTGGGGTGTCATTTTACATATACCCATGCTGGGTGAGAAAAATATCTTGGTCAAATGCCAACTTTGTATAAAAAAATTGGAAAAGTTGTCTTTTGCCAAGATATTTTTCTCACCCAGCATGGGTATATGTAAAATGACACCCCAAAACACATTCCCCAACTTCTCCTGAGTACGGCGATACCAGATGTGTGACGCTTTTTTGATGCCAAGGTGGGCAAAGGGGCACATATTCCAAAGTGCACCTTTCGGATTTCACCGGTCATTTTTTACAGATTTTGATTGCAAAGTACTTCTCACACATTTGGGCCCCTAAATTGCCAGGGCAGTATAACTACGCCACAAGTGACCCCATTTTGGAAAGAAGACACCCCAAGGTATTCCGTGAGGGGCATGGCGAGTTCCTAGAATTTTTTATTTTTTGTCGCAAGTTAGTGGAATATGAGACTTTGTAAGGAAAAAAGAGAAAAAAAAAAATCATCATTTTCCGCTAACTTGTGACAAAAAATAAAACATTCTAGGAACTCGCAGTGCCCCTCACGGAATACCTTGGGGTGTCTACTTTCCAAAATGGGGTCACTTGTGGGGTAGTTATACTGCCCTGGCAATTTAGGGGCCCAAATGTGTGAGAAGAACTTTGCAATCAAAATGTGTAAAAAATGCCCTGCAAAATCCGAAAGGTGCACTTTGGAATATGTGCCCCTTTGCCCACCTTGGCTGCAAAAAAGTGTGACACATCTGGTATCGCCGTACTCAGGAAAAGTTGGGGAATGTGTTTTGGGGTGTCATTTTACATATACCCATGCTGGGTGAGAAAAATATCTTGGTCAAATGCCAACTTTGTATAAAAAAAATGGGAAAAGTTATCTTTTGCCAAGATATTTCTCTCACCCAGCATGGGTATATGTAAAATGACACCCCAAAACACATTCCCCAACTTCTCCTGAGTACGGCGATACCACATGTGTGACACTTTTTTGCTGCCAAGGTGGGCAAAGGGGCGCATATTCCAAAGTGCACCTTTCGGATTTCACCGGTCATTTCTTACACATTTTGATTGCAAAGTTCTTCTCACACATTTGGGCCCCTAAATTGCCAGGGCAGTATAACTACCCCACAAGTGACCCCATTTTGGAAAGAAGACACCCCAAGGTATTCTGTGAGGGGCATGGTGAGTTCCTAGAATTTTTTATTTTTTGTCGCAAGTTAGTGGAATATGAGACTTTGTAAGAAAAATAAATAAATAAAAAAATCATCATCATTTTCCGCTAACTTGTGACAAAAAATAAAAAGTTCTATGAACTCACTATGCCCATCAGCGAATACCTTAGGGTGTCTACTTTCCGAAATGGGGTCATTTGTGGGGGTTTTCTACTGTTTGGGCATTGTAGAACCTCAGGAAACATGACAGGTGCTCAGAAAATCAGAGCCGTTTCAAAAAGCGGAAATTCACATTTTTGTACCATAGTTTGTAAATGCTATAACTTTTACCCAAACCATTTTTTTTTTGCCCAAACATTTTTTTTTATCAAAGACATGTAGAACTATAAATTTAGCGAAAAATTTATATATGGATGTCGTTTTTTTTGCAAAATTTCACAGCTGAAAGTGAAAAATGTCATTGTTTTGCAAAAAAATCGTTACATTTTGATTAATAACAAAAAAAGTAAAAATGTCAGCAGCAATAAAATACCACCAAATGAAAGCTCTATTAGTGAGAAGAAAAGGAGGTAAAATTCATTTGGGTGGTAAGTTGCATGACCGAGCGATAAACGGTGAAAGGAGTGTAGTGCCGAAGTGTAAAAAGTGGCCTGGTCATGAAGGGGGTTTCACCTAGCGGGGCTGAAGTGGTTAAACATGACGTTATTAAAGAGTGTATACAATAATAAAGAATGTTGTAGCAAATCATTCAAGAGAAAAAATTTCATTTAAAGGGGTTGTCCAGGATTAAAAATAAAATACTAAAAGCAGGGGACATTGTAAAATTCAATGAAAAAGACCTATACTCACCTGGTAAATCCCCCGCCGCTTCAGTGGTCTCCATTTGTCAGTGACCTGCAGTGATAAAGCCATACATGCACATGTAGATGCTGCATCTAATCACTGGCCTCAGAAGTAAAGCCTGCATGCATGTAATGAGACTGCTGAAGCCAGTGATTGGCTTCAGTGGTTATGTGTGCATGCACGCCACATCAACAAAGACCAATGAGACCATGGGGGCACTGGTTCTGGAGCAGTGAGGGAATTTATGTTATTATTATTATTATTAATTTTTTTAACCATGTTTTTATGTTTTTCGTTTTGCTTTGTTAAAGGGAACCTGTCATCAACTTTATGCTGGCCATACTAACGGCAGAATAAAGTAGAGACTGGTGAGTTGATTTCAGCGGTCTGTCATTTAAAGTAAGTTAAAAGTAAGTGGTTGCCGAGAACCAACATCACAATCATTGCAGACTGGGCCTGGAAAAGAGTCACGGCCACCTGAGAAGAGTCCTTGTTATTCATGATCTCCTTCTCTCCCTGCCCACCTGCTGATGACTGACAGGCTTCTACCTAGTTTTCTCCCTTTCTGTCTAGGAGAGAACTGCCAATCATCAGCAGATGGGTGAGAGAGAAGAAGATTATGAATAACCATGACTCTTCTCAGGTAGATTTGACTCTTTTCAAGGCCTGGGCTGCAATGATTATGATGCTGGTTCTCAGCAACCACTTACTTTTAGCTCATGAGTGACACACCGCTGAAGTCAGCATTTATGTCACTAATTTATGCTGCCCTCAGTGGGGTCACCATAAAGTTGATGACAGGTTCCCTTTAAATCCTAGACAACTCCTTTAGGAATTGAAATCACAAACATAATATTCCACTCTTGGCCACAAGGTAGCAGCAAAAGTGAGGAAATTAATACACACTATCCTTCAATAAAATACTGCAGACTGCCAGCTAAATGGCAAGCACATTTATAATTTGCTGTTTTATTTTGTATGATAACTAAAGTTTTCATTCATTGACATACTGGAAAATGATATTTAAGAAATGAATAGAAACCAGAGTCAGCATGGTGAATCGGATCTAAGCCACCACAATACCTGTAAGCGATATACAAAGATAACTTGAGCATTAACACTGATGGTTGCAGTACATTACATGATATATGCAGATACATTGATATCTGAGAGCACAGGCCATGTTCACACTAACGTTTTGTCTTCCATTGATAATGGTGTTGCGGGATCCGCTGATTGACAAATACAGTTGAAGCCTAACACAGGAAATATATTGATGCAGTACTAGTTTTCCGATCAAATATGATGGAATTTATGATGGAGGCTCTGAAGCAGATGTGACGAGAACCTGAATGGCTAATGCCTATCTAAGACCACTAAAGCATGAGGCGTCTCTATTAATTGATCTGTGGATGTGTCAAATGAAATTGTGATTATTCAGTTCTCTCTAATTCCCACTGAAATGAGTTCTGCTCTGTATGCTGACTAAGCTGAAGCTACATAGGAAACAGTAGCTAAGTAATACATTCAACTTACTTTTTACTGGAATATCAGTGTACATTTGTAAAGATTAATCTGGTCTTCTTTATGTACAGCGTTAATGTACACAGTGATGTCACAGTACAGGCAGAATGTACATAGTGATGTCACAGCAATGGCATAAATCACACAGTGATGTCACAGCAATGGCATAAATCACACAGTGATGTCACAGTACAGGCAGAATGTACATAGTGATGTCACAGCAATGGCATAAATCACACAGTGATGTCACAGTAATGGCATAAATCACACAGTGATGTCACAGTACAGGCAGAATGTACATAGTGATGTCACAGTAATGGCATAACTCGCACAGTGATGTCACAGTACAGGCAGAATGTACATAGTGATGTCACAGCAATGGCATAAATCACACAGTGATGTCACAGTAATGGCATAAATCACACAGTGATGTCACAGTACAGGCAGAATGTACATAGTGATGTCACAGCAATGGCATAACTCACACAGTGATGTCACAGTAATGGCATAAATCACACAGTGATGTCACAGTAATGGCATAAATCACACAGTGATGTCACAGTACAGGCAGAATGTACATAGTGATGTCACAGTAATGGCATAACTCGCACAGTGATGTCACAGTACAGGCAGAATGTACATAGTGATGTCACAGCAATGGCATAAATCACACAGTGATGTCACAGTAATGGCATAAATCACACAGTGATGTCACAGTACAGGCAGAATGTACATAGTGATGTCACAGCAATGGCATAACTCACACAGTGATGTCACAGTACAGGCAGAATGTACATAGTGATGTCACAGTAATGGCATAACTCACACAGTGATGTCACAGTACAGGCAGAATGTACATAGTGATGTCACAGTAATGGCATAACTCACACAGTGATGTCACAGTATAGGGATAATCTAGTCACTGACGTTACGTAACATGAATTATACAAATATTGATGTCACAGTACAGGGACAGTTTACACTCATAATACATGTGACATTACATAATAAATGTGACCTCACAGCAGAAGGAAAAACATATAATGATGTCATAGTCTAGGAATAAGTCTAGGACCATGGGGCTCCATAGTATTTCATTGCCCATGCCAGGCTAATCTCTATATCTAATTAGAAATGCCCCACCAGCACCACCACCACACCAGTCGTGGGACCTGTAATAGCTGCGATGCCTGCTACCTTGGAACTATGCATATACCATGTATATCTATTTCAATCTATTAATCAGATCTGAAACAGAGGTACTGAAGGAATGATATGGATAGCAGGATTTGGTTCTCAGAAGTAGGGTGTCATTCCAGCAAAAAGTCGATATGATAGCATTACCCTTCCCTAGTTGCTTGTATGGTGTCAACATATTTTACTACAGTCTACTTACATCAGTCCCTGTCCCCATTGGGGCTCACAATCTGATCTTCAAGAACGGTGTACAATTACTGCGGGGATGCACAAACATACGAATGATGGGAGTCATGTGAGGCATTCAGCAATCATTTATCAACACAGGATGGAGACAGGGGAGGTAGTATAAAAAGTATAAAATTATGTGACCAAAACCAATCAATATGCAAGCTGAGTATGAAGAATACAGGAGACAATGCGTGAAGACACAATAAAAGCATACACCAACAGTTCAGTGCACTATGCTAAAAGAACAGAGCACCAACTGGTTAAAGGGATTGTCTCATTTCACCAAATAGCATTTATTGCGTAGAGTTAATGCAAGGCACTTACTAATGTATTGTGATTGTCCATATTGCTTCCTTTGCTGGCCTGATTCATTTGTCCATCACATTATAGACTGCTCATTTCCAACAGATTTGGGCATGAATCCATCTTCCAAGACAGAGGTGCACCACCAATGAGGCTATGTGAGTCAATTGCCTCGGGCGATGCATCCTACAGAATAGTAGGGGAGGTTACAGGGTTGTGAGCAATGAGTGCTTCCATTGTGGAATCGCTCTTCTCTCTTGATAATCAACTGTAAATGCTGCAGCGGGAGACAGGAGCAATGTCTCCTACTACACTTTTCCTTCTGATAGGCTTTGGGCCTAGCACATTGTTGCATCACCTGAGCTGGGCCGCATACAGCTCAGGACACAGACCTTAAGAGGCCTGTGTCCTGCCCACCTCACTGACAGTGGCATAGAGGTAAGTATTTCAGTTTGTTATTTTTCTTTGGCAGCATGCTTTTGGTTATTATTATAACTTGGGGGAGAGCACCTTGAGGGCATTGATTCTACAGGAGGCACTATAAATGGGAATTTTTTGTACTTGCTCATGTTATAAGGGGCATTTTTTGTACTTGCACATGTTATAAGAGGCATTTTTGTACTGATACACAAGGTGGCATTTTTTTGTTCTGGTAGACATTATAACAGACTTTTTTCCACTGGCACACATTATAATGGGCATTTTTTTTTATCTTTCCCCACGCACCCTCCCACAGCTGTGAGATGCACTGCAGTCAGCATGGCTCCAGATAGTTGTGACAATCTACCAGGACCTTATTGAGTCGCTTCCAGTTTGTTTAGCAGTTGTAGTTTCTCTGGATATTAGCTGTTGGTCATAATAATGTGACTCGACTATGTCGTTTTTATGGGACCCTAGACTTTATAATGGGTCCTTCAGAGGCCCATTATTTTACTGGACAGAATTGCACTGAGTGCTGTGATATTCTGACGATGAAAGAACAACAGGAACCGGATAGAACAATAGTGAGAACAAATCATTAAAGGGGTTATCCCATGACTAAAGTAAAAAATGAAAGTCAGACATCATATAGGACATGACAATGTCTTTGTAACAAAGCTAGGACCAGCCCTGTACCTCACATGGATCCAGAGATCTCCCATCCATTGCTCTGCTAGATTTATATCAATCTGACTCAGGAGGGGCGTGTCCATGCTCTCCCTATCACAGCTCAGGAGGCGTGTCCATGCTCTCCCTATCACAGCTCGGGAGGCAGTTGAAGGATGAAACTGAGCATGTGCGGCCATCTCAGTGAGCAGGACAAAGAAATAAGAAAAAAAAACACCAGGAGGCACTATACAGATACATGTTATTTAATAAATAAATGGCTATTCTAAAATGTAAATTACATGCAGTTACAAAAGAATTCTGATCCAGGTACTGGTTTGAAAACTGTATATTTTTCGTAGTACAATCCATTCAACAGTCCATCTTTATATATATCTGGAAGTTAACTATCATAGACACAACTATCCATAAACTACAAAGAACTGAAGAAAGGAGCTGAAACTGAACTCACTAAGAAATTTAATCTAACTTTAATAAAAATACAGTTATATACAGGGCTGATTCTAGCTTTTCTACTGCCTGATGTGAATACTGAGATGAGCCACCCCATGTCTAACCCCTGCCTCAGCCATTCTGCTAAAGACATATTAGGATGTGACATTACATACAGCGCTTCCAAATTACATACCTCTTGCATCAAGTGATGTCTCCTCTGATGTAGACGTTCTCTTTCCTCATATTCCCCTTTCGGACTAGACTGTCATGATGAATTATGTTAGCCATGTCTCGCCTCTGCAGAGTTTGCCACACAGACATATTAACTTCCTCATTTTTTCCATATTCCTCCCTCCCTCCTGTTGCCCCAACAGTACTATCCCGCTGCTATCCCCAATATTGCAACCTCAGTCCTCCCCAATGTTTCAAATACAGAAATAATTAAGATACAGATAGTCCTCCAGATAGTAGTAGGGATCCCCAAAGCCCCACTAACACTAATAATTCTGCCCCAGGGTGCCTCGCTAGTAATAATGCCCCCAATAGTTATAATGCTCCCAAAGAGTGCCCCATTACAAGCAATGCCCTTCATAATTTGCCCAATAATAATGCCCTATAATGCCCCTAGTAGAAATAGGAGCTTATAATGCCCCCAGTAGAAATAGGAGCTTATAATGCCCCCAGTAATTATAATGCACCTGTATAGTGATCCAGTATTCTAATAACCTCCTGGAGTGCTCTCAGTATTTATAAAGGCCCCCAGTAGTGCTCTCAGTATTTATAATGGCCCCCTATATTGCCCCAATATTTAGAATGTTCCCTTGTAGTGTCCCCCAGTATTTATAATGCTTCTCTGTAGTGCCCCCAGTATTTATGATCCCCCCTTATAATGTCCCCCTCTGTAGTGCTGTAAGATTATATAATGCCCCCTCTGTAGTGCCATAAGTATATATAATGCCCCCTCTGTAGTGCCACACCCTCTCTCCCCCCAAACACAACTCAGCCAACTCCTGAGGCGAGCTACTCATTTCGCCTCATGGCAGATGCAGCCCTGGTTCTGTAGGTCTAATTTAACATACATTATACAAAGTAAAGCAAATGTCTGAGGCCACCACTCTCATAGTGCTGTGCTTGAATACCTATTAATGTATTAGTAAGTTACTGTCTGGCATTATTATTTTGGTATTTTGTAGCTCTGTTATTTGATCACTGTGACTTTATTATATCACTGTATTGTGGTATTATTTGGTTACTGTAGACTGTGACGGTAACGCCCCAGATGAAGCAAAGGCGAAACCCGGGTCGGGCATCTACACACGCTTTTTACCTATCGATGTTTGTAAGTACAATAAACCTTACTGAATATTAAACACCCTGGGTATTGCACTATGTTCTGTTTCTCCTGAAGGAGAGGAGGAAAGAAACTTTGCTGGTCGGTATCGGGATTGTTATTGGAGATGTGCCTGTAACATCGTGGAATCTCCATAGAATCTTCCTGTGAGTGAAACGCCTGCCTGTGGAAACCTAGCGCGGACCCATACATATGTACTTAGACTGTGATTAGAAAGTTTGTCATCTGTCAGGCTACTAGTGATCCGGCAAGCAGTTCCGTCGCCGCCAACTGATGGTATTTGTAAGACTGATCAGAATCCTGCTCAGTCTCAAAAATGCCTGATCAGTCAGAAAAATGCATTGAAATGCCGGATCCGTCTTTCTGGTGTCAGCCAGCAAAACGGATCTGGCATTTATTTATTTCACCTTTATTCCGGTATTTTGAATGCCGTATCCGGCACTAATACATTTCTATGGAAAAAAAATGGCAAGTATTCAGTTTTTTTGGCTGAAGATAAAACCGTAGCATGTTGCGGTTTTATCTTTTGCCTGATCAATCAAAAAGACTGAACTGAAGACATCCTGATGCTGAACGGAATGCTCTCCATTCAGGATGCATGGGGATAGAACTGATCAGCGCATGGCAAGCGGCTGCCAGAATAAATGTCGGACATGTCGTGGTTTTATTCCGGCAGCCTTTCGCCGTGCGCTGCCGTGCCTCCGCTGGAACTCCGCCTCTGGCCCCATTATAGTCAATGGAGACGACGGAGCAGCAGCCCGGGGGCACGCGGTCACTAGCGGCAGGACGGATCTGACAGACTGTTAACCCGACGGAGCAGCCTGCCGGAGGTCCGTGCCGCTAGTGTGAAAGTAGCCCCATTGTAGCTGCATATTTTGGGACTTTCCTTCTGTAGCCTGGCTTACAAAGAACACAGGGGCCCTCACACACTGTTTTGCACAGGGGCGTTTACAGACCTATTGAAAGACTCACAATGGCGTTTTTAGAACTCATGACAATGATCTTTACTGCAGCTATAAATCTTAACAATTGAGAACTCTTACCAAGCTACAACAGACGAGCCAATCTCAAAACTAAAACTAAAATATTTTTTTAAAACTTTTATCATTTTTTCAGTTGCCATAGCAATGTTTCGTGCAAGTGATTTCTTTATGAAAAAAATAAATAAAAATGACAGGATATGTCCTGGAGAGAGATTATATCAGGTCATAGACAGTGGTAACTGTCCACCCACTGAAAAACAACAAAGGAATTCATTTGAAAAACGGGTTAAGCCTCATTCACACATCCGTGTCTGTGCTCAAATCCGTGAGCAGGTGGTCAGTGATACATCCTTACAAACTGTCCGTGAAGGATCCGTGTTGGGTCCGTGTGTCCGTTTTTTGCAGTCCGTGTTGCATCCGTGTTTCAATGACACTGAACAGCTGAAAAATAATTTTCAAAGCATCTCATCTTAATGATCTGTGAAACACGGATGCAACACGGATGGCATCCGTGTTGCATCCGTGGTATTCATGGACCCATAGACTATAATGGGCGTGATGGATCCAGGAACATGGACCAAGAAAGGACATGCATCCGTGCACCCACAGACCGTGCTAAAACACTGATGTGTGAATACACACATTCAAATGAATGGGGACGTGTGCTGTCTGCGGAGAACACGTACAGTACACATACAGTACAGACCAAAAGTTTGGACACACCTTCTCATTCAAAGAGTTTTCTTTATTTTCATGACTATGAAAATTGTAGATTCACACTGAAGGCATCAAAACTATGAATTAACACATGTGGAATTTTATACATAATAGAAAAGTGTGAAACAACTGAAAATATGTCATATTCTAGGTTCTTCAAAGTAGCCACCTTTTGCTTTGATTACTGCTTTGTACACTCTTGGCATTCTCTTGATGAGCTTCAAGAGGTAGTCACCTGAAATGGTTTTCACGTCACAGGTGTGCCCTGTCAGGTTTAATAAGTGGGATTTCTTGCCTTATAAATGGGGTTGGACCATCAGCTGCGTTGTGGAGAAGTCAGGTGGATACACAGCTGATAGTCCTACTGAATAGACTGTTGGAATTTGTATTATGGCAAGAAAAAAGCAGCTAAGTAAAGAAAAACGAGTGGCCATCATTACTTTAAGAAATGAAGGTCAGTCAGTCCGAAAAATTGGGAAACCTTTGAAAGTGTCCCCAAGTGCAGTCACAAAAACCATCAAGCGCTACAAAGAAACTGGCTCACATGCGGACCGCCCCAGGAAAGGAAGACCAAGAGTCACCTCTGCTGCGGAGGATAAGTTCATCCGAGTCACCAGCCTCAGAAATCGCAGGTTAACAGCAGCTCAGATTAGAGACCAGGTCAATGCCACACAGAGTTCTAGCAGCAGACACATCTCTAGAACAACTGTTAAGAGGAGACTGTGTGAATCAGGCCTTTATGGTAGAATATCTGCTAGGAAACCACTGCTAAGGACAGGCAACAAGCAGAAGAGACTTGTTTGGGCTAAAGAACACAAGGAATGGACATTAGACCAGTGGAAATCTGTGCTTTGGTCTGATGAGTCCAAATTTGAGATCTTTGGTTCCAACCACCGTGTCTTTGTGCGACGCAGAAAAGGTGAACGGATGGACTCTACATGCCTGGTTCCCACCGTGAAGCATGGAGGAGGAGGTGTGATGGTGTGGGGGTGCTTTGCTGGTGACACTGTTGGGGATTTATTCAAAATTGAAGGCATACTGAACCAGCATGGCTACCGCAGCATCTTGCAGCGGCATGCTATTCCATCCGGTTTGTGTTTAGTTGGACCATCATTTATTTTTCAACAGGACAATGACCCCAAACACACCTCCAGGCTGTGTAAGGGCTATTTGACCATGAAGGAGAGTGATGGGGTGCTGCGCCAGATGACCTGGCCTCCACAGTCACCGGACCTGAACCCAAGCGAGATGGTTTGGGGTGAGCTGGACCGCAGAGTGAAGGCAAAACGCCCAACAAGTGCTAAACATCTCTGGGAACTCCTTCAAGACTGTTGGAAGACCATTTCAGGTGACTACCTCTTGAAGCTCATCAAGAGAATGCCAAGAGTGTGCAAAGCAGTAATCAAAGCAAAAGGTGGCTACTTTGAAGAACCTAGAATATGACATATTTTCAGTTGTTTCACACTTTTTTGTTATGTATATAATTCCACATGTGTTAATTCATAGTTTTGATGCCTTCAGTGTGAATCTACAATTTACATAGTCATGAAAATAAAGAATAACTCTTTGAATGAGAAGGTGTGTCCAAACTTTTGGTCTGTACTGTACGTGAAACACTGACGTGTGAATGAGGCTTTAGAATATTAAGTGAGACATAACGAGCAAATACAAAATGCTGTGTGCTCCACTTACAGGGCCAGCTGCAGACTAAAATACATTTCCATTAGGGTCCATTCACACGTCCATAGTGTATTGCAGATCCGCAATACACCCGGCTGGCACCCCCATAGAACTGCCTATTCTTGTCCGCAATTGCGGACAAGAAAAGGACATGGTCTATTGTAAGATCGGGGGCGCGCTCCAGAAATGCCGGATGTGTGCTGTCCGCATCCATCCCTGCCCCATAGAGAATGAATGGGTCTGGTGATGTCTATGCGTTCCAGACTTCAGGCTGTAATTGACTGCAAAGGATTTACAACCAGGTATTAAAAAGTCAAAGTTTGATTTATGATTATTATTCTGTTCCATTACTTTTGGTCCCTTCACAAGTGGGAGGCACATATGTAAACTGTTGTAATTCCTACATCGTTCACCTGATTTGGATGTAAATACCCTCAAATTAAAGCTGACAGTCTGCAGTTAAAGCACATCTTGGTTGTTTCATTTCAAATCCATTGTGGTGGTGTATAGTGCCAAAAATGTTACAATTGTATCAGTGTCCCAATATTCATGGACCTGACTTTATATTACCTATACTTTTGGTAGATAGTAAATGAAAAAACTGAAGGTTTACAAACAACATCTCCTTCCATCAGATAAAAATGCATTGCATCCGGACTGCATCCAGATTACATACATGATTACATGCATTTTTCACTGAAGCCCTATTCACTTCTATAGGGCCAGGGCTGCGTGAAAAACGCAGAATATAGAACATGCTGCGATTCTCACACAACGCAGAAATGATGCATGAAAAACAACGCTCGTGTACACTTTATGCATCGCACCCACACGGAAAACTCGCTCGTGTGAAAGGGGCCTTTTACTTTGCGGAGCTCTGATGTGGCACAGGTTATCCTATAGTTTAGAAGCTGTTGCACTGTATAAATTTGTTGCACGTCTGCGATAATGATAGATTCATAGATAGATAGAAGATAGATACAAAGATAGATAGATATGACAGATGATAGATAGATAGATAGAAGATAGATATGTAGATAGATAGATATGAGATAAGTGGGACCAGTGGCGTAACTAGAACTGACTGGGCCCCACACCAAATTATTGAATGGGGCCCCCCCCCTCACGGGCAACTTCTTCAAACAACCCCCCCCCCCCCCCATGCAAGCCCCAGTCCTGCAGCTAGTCAAAAACATTCACTCAGACCAGGCCCGGCTGTGACTTTGTCCGTTTCCCACACATATACTGCATATCATGTCACTGTATATAATACTATTGTGGGGGTCCTTTTACAATTTAGTCCTCATCTTAGGTGGGCCCCTTTTGAGTTCAGGCCCCGCAGTAGCTGCGTCCCCTGTCTCCACTATAGGTACGCTCCTGCCTTTCACAATATTACAGCTATACACACTATACAATGCCAATAAAAGGTCTGTTACCATAACTACAAGAAAAATGCAAAAAAAAGTACTCAAAACAAATATAAATAGGGAGAGTTTACATTTCCGTTCTTCTGATGTGTCAAATGGATCCTGTTGCATCCGTTATGCACATTTGGCATCCGTTTGAGCCATTTCTGAGATCTGTTCTATCAGACAGAAAAAAGTACTGCGTACAGGAGTTTTCTTTCTGTCTAAAAAACGGATCTCAGGTAGAAATGGCTCAAACGGATGCCAAATGTGCATAACGGATGCAACAGGATCCATTTGTTTACAGGATCCTTTTTTCTGTTCTTCTGACGGATCAGAAGAACCGAAAATGAAATGGAGATGTGAACTCTTGCTTACTTGAATACACAGAATAAAATAGCATAACCAATTTCAAGCAAGTACAGGAATAGCATCCACTGGGCAGTGTATTTCCCCTATGCCTCCTCAGTATGGGGCTGACTGTATAAATACACACAGACATTCAGTATATAGTCTTAGGCCTATTTCTCATTTCACATATGCATTGAAATTTCCACCAAATGCCTCCACTGGTGAGAAAACTAGGTTCTGTTATATATATATATATATATATATATATATATATATATACAGTATAATAGATAGGAGATAGATGATCACACACACACCTTTCACATACACTTGCCTTTTAGGCAGGCTAGATGGATTTGTCAGGCTGTGGAGGATCCAGAAGAGTTTCTAACCCCCGAGCACATGGCTGGGTGTCTCCTCCTCAGAGAGCAGTGCAGCCCCCTCACTGTGTCCCGACGCTGACAGCAGAGCAAAGAGCACTACTGCCCTGCCGTAATATGACCGTAAGTGAAGAGGAGCAAAAGGGGGGGGGGAGTTCTTAAGGAAGCTCCAGGGAGATTTTTTTAAAGGTAGCAGCTGCTGACAAGAGCTGCTGTTATCGTCAGTGCGGCCCTCCACCATACGCTGCCTGCTGCCTGTGAGGCCAGAAGTTTACATCATAGTACATGCAACCCTGCCCTGCTGACACCCCTGCTACTGCTCCCGGGCCCCTTCTAAGCTCAGGGCCCCGAAGCAACTGCTTCCCCTGCTTCCCTGATAGTTACACCCCTGAGTGGGACTCTGGGCCAACATAACTATTCCACCTAGAACTCTGCAAACACTTTCTCCAGGTCCACAGGGGCACCTCAAACAGCGTCTGTCGAGCAGAACTGGGCAGATTCCCACTCTACTTTGCTGTCCAGAAGAGGGCGCTATCATTCAGAGCCCATCTTCATAGCAGCAGTCCCAGCTCCTACCATCACAAAGCCTTGCTACACCAAGAAGCCCCAGAAAAACAAAGCACCCTGCAACAAGTCACCTAAACCCAGCCTGCCCAAGCCACCAAGCAATACAGCCTGACAAAGGGCGAAATCCAGAGGACGATACACAAGTACAAGAGGAGTATATTAGCGTCTGGAGGAACAACATAAAAACATCCCAGAAGCTGACAGTATACCAGAGCCTGCAGAGGGAGTACAAACTGGCCCCATATCTGGAGAAACTCCCCAATCCAAAAGACCGACAGATCCTGAGGCGGTACAGACTGAGCGCCCACAGCCTGCTCATTGAATCCGGGTGTCACCGACAGAGGTACATGCCCAGGGAGATCAGACTGTGCCAGCAGTGCCACCAGGAGGCCGTGGAGGATGAGGCTCATTTCCTGCTGCGGTGCCCCAAATACTCAGCAGTGAGGGAGACTCACTTCAGGAGACTGTCTGATCTCTGCCCAGACTTCACCTCCATGGAGGAGGAAGAGAGACTCTCCATACTGCTGGGGGAAGAGGAGAACACAGCGGCCACAGCAGCACAATATATTACTGCCTGCCATAGACTGAGAGGAGCCTGATATACCATGGACTCCTATACCCCCACACTGGACCTGTCCCCACCCCCCAACCTTACCCAATTATTCACCACTTGCTTTGGCAATGCTAAAATGTATTTAGTCCTGCCAATAAAGCTGATTTGATTTGATAGATAGATAGATATGAGATAGATAGATAGATAGATAGATAGATAGATAGATAGATAGATAGATAGATATGAGATAGATAGATATGAGATAGATATGTAGATAGATAGATATGAGATAGATATGTAGTTAGATAGATAACAGATAGATAGATATGAGATAGATACATATGAGATAGATAGATATGAGATAGATAGATATTAGATAGATAGATAGATATGAGATAGATAGATAGATAGATAGATAGATAGATATGAGATAGATATGTAGATAGATATGCAGTACACAGCCCTGCAGGGTGAGCGATGGTCAGGTCACAGGGGTAGTTACTAACCAAGGGTGTTTTTGGTACTCACAATTTTTTAATATACCCTGGGCAGGCGTACAGTAGTGATGGAGAGGCTGGCACAGGGATCCTCTGGGGCACTCTCTATGTATAGGGACCAGGCCGGGTGGTAGGTGAGGTGCCCTGGGTGTTGCAGGTTTAATGTGCCGGTGGCAAGATCCCTTTAAGTTCGTGACGCCAGTGCCGGTAACGGTGGCACACCGATTTATTGTAGTAATAATTGAGGAACACAAGTTGCAGTGAACCAGAACTTCCTTTTACTGAACAGTTCAACTATTTACAGTCTTTAGTCAGTTACACATGTAAAAGGTTGTAACAGGCAGGCTTTATATAAAACGGCAGGCAAAGTCCTTGCAAGATACTCAGAGGGAATAACACTTACAGACAAGGCTGAATTTCTCCTCAGGTCCTGTCTGGCTTTCTCCAAGGCCCGTATGCCCTATTGCTGGCTTTATCCTTGGGTAGGGAAACCTTCCTCTGGTATATGTCTCCTTGCTGTAGAATATCCTTCTGCCCTTCAGCTCTCTGATTGGCTGGAATAAACTTGGCTCTGCACTGTACATTTAAAGGAACTTGGTTTCTCAGGAGGCAAACTCTTCCCCTGGATGCAAGCTATCTAGCTGCATGTTGGAACTGATCTTCAGCTCCTCTCTAGCTAAAGTGCTAGCTTCACTCCCCTCTTGGACTGACCCTTTCCTGTCCTGAACCTGACAATATATACTAGGGGTTCCCTAGCTCCCTCTACTGTCTAGGAGGAGGAACTATCCCTAACAGGCCTGGTACAGGAGAAAACAGGAAAATACACATAAAAACATCATATAAAATACAATGACCCTGTTCCACAAAAGGTGGGGAACAACGTGGCCCAATTAACCCTTGTGTAGTGCCCACATTTACCTAGTGGGACACTACATACCCCCCTGCTTTGAGGTTGCCCGCCCAGCTGGAAACTGCAACCTGAAAGACAAAAAATGCAAAGCAGGCATATACAATAATCACTACTTTTGCAGTACAAATATATCAGGCAGCTCCGCTGGCAAAGGAACAAGTGCGGTGAAAAGGGTTGTTCTCTTCATGCAGGATAGAACAGGGGCGCTGACCTAGCACAGCGTATCAGGAATAACCAGGATAGTCCATAATAATAAAATACAGTAGTCCCATAAAACAGCATCTCAGAGGTGGTCATGTCTGGGCACAGTTCTTGAATTTAAAATTTCACATAAAAGTCACAGCACAAAACTCCACATCTTAGGGATATTTTTCCCTGGCAAGTCCTGGTATATAAAAGTAGTGCTGTAATATCCCCTACTCAATCTGAGAAGGGGGTTAAAAGGGTAAGGTGCAAAAACAGCAGGCACAACTTGGATTGGCACTTGAAGCAGGCAGGATGTCCTGGTAAACAGTATGGCAGTAGAGCAAGTGGAATTCTCAGTGGCCTTACAACCACCACTGGGCCATGGGAAACTGGCAGCAGCTCATGGTGTCAAAACATAGGACTCCTGTCCTGAAACAGTTAAGTTACTGTAAGGGTCCCTCATCAATTTATGGCCTAGCAGGCCTACTCACAGGTACGTGTCCAGTTCATACTGGTCGTCAGACGTGGTACATCCTGGTTCCGCTCTGAGTCATGGCCTGTGTGGATTAATACTTGGCTGGGCCCACAAAATGGTATTAGCAGGCAACTGTAGAACAAATGGGCCAATCAATGATATAGGCTCTGCAAGCCTAGGGGTGAACGATGCAGGAGGCTCAGTGGGTCTGGGTGTCGCTGTCCTTATACGACGGACCCGACTCCTGGTATAACAGAGTTTTTCTCCTGGCGCAGTCCTGGAGGTCGCCGAACTGGTGGCAACGGGATTTTTCTCTGCAGGCCGGGGACATCAGAGTTCTCGGATGGATCGTTACTGTCAGGTGGTGTTGGTGCCACCCTGGACGCAGCAATTTGTTGCAGGCCATCAAGATGGATTTCTAGCCTGGCGATCTGTTCCTCCAGAGTCTCATGCGATGCTCCGCTGCAGGGATCCAGTACAGTTGCAGCAGGTACAGTGGCAGAGTCTTGACTCTTTCCTCACCGCAGGACATCAAGGGTCTTGTGGAATTTCTGCATATTTTCCATCTCCGCTTGTGTCTTCTCCCTGAGGGGCAACTCAGGTGAGGGATAGGGACTCACCCGTTTCTCTAGCACTGTGGGCTGCCAGAAGATATTGGGGCCAGTGAAGGAACTCCTCTCCTGGTAGGTATGATGAGCGGGTTCCGCTGGAATCTCAGGCTCGCATTCCGGACTGGCAGGCTCCTCAGACTCTTCCCAATCCTCTGGTCCCGGCTTGGGACGGGTTATTGCCGTGCATAGGGACCCCTCAGGCCCTCGGTGGGGGTAAATTCAACTTTTTCCCCTTCACGAAGGTTATGCAAACGTTCGGGTAAATAGCTGCATTTGACAGACCTCCGATTCACATAAAGGTCTCAACCTGTGGACAAGTCCTTGATGAACCCGAAACCGTGGCTTTTATCAAACGTGACCACCACTCCCATCCTCCTCTCCAGATGAGGCTGAGTATTTGTGTGGCGCTCATACACTGTTTTCGCAAGCTCCTCAAAATATATATTTTTCTCAGTGGTCTTTCGTATTGCCACGGTGCGTATCTCGGCCATCAGCAAAGGCCATTGCGCAGAGGGCCTGTTAAATCCCCAACGTGAGCCAAGGCATGGCTCGGGCTGCAACCGCGTTGGGAAACAAGGTGGCCTCTCCGGTCCCGGAGTATAGGCAGGCGGTGCTTCTCTTTCGTCGATCATCTCAGGCTCTGGGGTCCTGTTTGCAGGTAAGGCCATTCCCTCAGGAGACTCTCCTCTCTGCAACATTTCCGGACCTTCTTCTGCACACCACTAGGACTTCACACAAAACCTCCCCCTGCTTCGGGAGGCCGCCCCCTAGGTACTTCAACATGGGGGAGGCGGTGTCCATCTTGAGATAAAATGCTAATTAAAGGTGGTGGCGCGAAAATACAGTCCTTCCCGCTCTCTTCAGCAGAAGGCGCCAAATTCGTCCCGCCAACAAAATACAGCGATGGCACAGCAATAATTCCAGTCAGCTTAGGCGGCCATCTTTAAGCATAAGGCTGTCCACCAAGCGGTGACTTAGGACACAGAAAACAGTCCACAAAAATACAATTTTCACACCGCAGTTTTTCACAGTTCTTTGGCCCAACAATTTTCAAATAAACAGATAGGGCATTTATCACTTTATAGGCAATAATGGCACACAGTTCCGATTCCACAATGGCGTAGGAATATTCGCATCCTGTTCGTGACGCCAAAATATGCAGTACGCAGTGCTGCAGGGTGAGCGATGGTGAGGTCACAGGGGTAGTTACTAACCGAGGGTGTTTTTGGTATTCGCAGTTTTTTTATATACCCTGGGCAGGCATACAGCAGTGATGGAGAGGCTGGCTCAGGGATCCCCTGGGGCACTCTCTATGTATAGGGACCAGGCCGGGTGGTAGGTGAGGTGCCCTGGGTGTTGCAGGTTTTTAGTTTGTGACGCCAGTGCCGGTAACGGTGGCACACCGATTTATTGTAGTAATAATTGAGGAACACAAGTTGCAGTGAACCAGAACTTCATTTACTGAACAGTTTAACTATTTACAGTCTTTAGTCAGTTCCACGTGTAACAGGTTGTGACAGGCAGGCTTATATATAAATGGCAGGCAAAGTCCTTGCAAGATACTCAGAGGGAATAACACTTACAGATCAGGCTGTATTTTCCTCAGTTCCTGTCTGGCTTTCTCCAAGGCCTGTATG
Organism: Bufo gargarizans; assembly: GCF_014858855.1. Classification (NCBI taxonomy): domain Eukaryota; kingdom Metazoa; phylum Chordata; class Amphibia; order Anura; family Bufonidae; genus Bufo; species Bufo gargarizans. The sequence goes on from NC_058083.1 coordinate 262,934,065, forward strand.
CCCTATTGCTGGCTTTATCCTTGGGTAGGGAAACATTCCTCTGGTATATGTCTCCTTGCTGTAGAATATCCTTCTGCCCTTCAGCTCTCTGTTTGGCTGGAATAAACTTGGCTCTGCACTGTACCTTTAAAGGAACTTGGTTTCTCAGGAGGCAACCTCTTCCCCTGGATGCAAGCTAGGGACCTGGGCTATCTAGCTGCATGTTGGAACTGATCTTCAGCTCCTTTCTAGCTAAAGTGCTAGCTTCACTCTCCTCTTGGACTGACCCTTTCCTGTCCTGAACCTGACAATATATACTAGGGGTTCCCTAGCTCCCTCTGCTGTCTAGGAGGAGGAACTACCCCTAACAGGCCTGGTTCAAGATAAAACAGGAAAAATACACATAAAAACATCATATAAAATACAATGACCCTGTTCCACAAAAGGTGGGGAACAACGTAGCCTAATTGACCCTTGTGTAGTGCCCACATTTACCTAGTGGGACACTACAGATAGATAACAGATAGATAGATAGATAGATAGATAGATAGATAGATAGATAGATAGATAGATAGATAGATATGAGATAGATAGATGATGATAGATTAACAAATAAAAGATAGATAAAAGAAAAGGAATTAGCACTACATACATGCACAAAAGCTCCTAAGAGCTGCGCTCACTATTTCAAAGGAGGAAATAAACCACTAGCACATATGAACAAAAAACATATGCGAATAATGCAGGGATCGCCTGAGTGTGCCCATGCCTGTAGTGCTAATTCCTTTTCTCCCTTATCTAATATAGAGGACGCATCCCTATATGCTCTATTGCGCATATCCTATATGACCTATGGTTCAGTAGGGCTTATTTCTGTTTTGCCCATTCAAGATGGCTGACTTTTTACAGATCATTTACTGCTAGTGCCTGACATGCGCTATGGGTACTAGTCTAACCTTCTCCCCCTCACATATGCGGATGTGCGCATTTGACAATCAAGAATGCCATGTGCTGGTGTGGTTGTGATATGAGGTTCCTTTAGGAATGAGTCATGCACATTTCATCAATCAGCCTCCAATCTATTCACAGGTGTTTATGTAATTGATCAATTATGTATTTATGTATTTTATGGTTTTCATTATCTGAATACAGTGTTTTCATGTATTGAGTTATGTACACAAATTTTTATCTTGTATCATGTTTTATATACTTCTGCACTAGTTAAGCACTTTGGGGGTCATTTACTAATCTGAAATAGGCCTAAAATAGGCACAGATGGCAGCTCAATGGTTAGTTGCGCCGCTATCTGTGACTTTTCCTGCTGATGCCAGGTCTAAAATAGTGGGTGTGGCATGGGCGGGGAAGGGGACAGGTAGGGAGGCCCGTCTCATTCACCATTTTCTACACCTGTTTTAGGCGTAAAAAATGGTCTAAATGTAAGACAGCTCAGAAGAGGTCTTACATTTAGGCCGAATGCACACGGCCGTGAGCGGTCCGTGGTAACACGGTCTGGATTCCTGTTGAGAGCAGGAGTGCACAGCGTCATTGGTTGCTATGACGCCATGCGCTTCATGCCCCCTCTGCACTACAGTAATACACTGGTATAGATTGTACGAGTGTATTACTGTAGTGCAGCGGCGTCATAGCAACCAATGATGCCGTGCGCTCCTGCTCTCAGCAAGAATCCAGACCGTGTTACCACGGCCGTGTGCAATTGGCCTTAGAAACATCGGTCTTAATAAATGTGCCCCTTTATTTTTATGTTTTATCTCAATTATACTTGATTATGTGACATGTCATACACATGTCTCTATGTATAGTATATATATGTATCAAGGCCGAGTTATTGGCCTGAATTTGTGGGAGGGGCACCCTGCCCTATATCAGCTGCTCACCTCTCTCAGTAGGGGTACGGATGGCAGCAGCATTCCAATTTCCAGCCGGCAGGTCTACGTCACCGGAAGTTCTCCTTCGGCCCTTACGGTCAGCTGGTTCCTCTGTCGGCGCAACAGCGGGCGTCCGTGCGGCTTGTGTGTCAGGTAAGTGTGAGCTGCCTCTCAGCGCAGTGGCACCTCTTCAGTCCGGTCGGTGGGGTCGGTCCCTTCAAGGTATGGAAGGGACATCCCCACACCGGAACGGCAGTCCAGAAGCACGCCTCGCTCCCACGTGACTTGCACGCAGGTAGCAGGAATCAGCGGGACTCCGTTCACATATACCTTCTTGAAATGTGCAGGGTTCCTTCTCTGCTGCTGGAGAGGTGTTAGGGGGGAGAAGAAGGGGGGGGGGGCGGGAGCAGGGCGGATTGTAGTTGATTGTGGTCGCATAAATAATTTGGTATTGTGATTTTAACCAATTCATGTATGTCAGTACACAAGCTTGGCCCATGTGGCAGAGCAGGGTTTTGTTATGGGGGGCAAAGTCTAGCACGGGCCGCCGTGATGTTAGTTAGGTAGGGGGATGATGCCATATAGTGATCATGTTGAAGGTTAGCACTCTCAGTACCATGCACCATGTTATAGGTAATTACGTACATTTCAGACGTCACTTGAGGTTTCCCTTTTCATGGTTTTGGGGGGGGGGCAGTGGTATTATTGAAGTAGCATTACGCACTCATTACAATTTAGCGGAGTTGGTGCGCTAGGTACCCACCATTTTGCATGGGCCCCTTTGCCATTCAGCTGACATCTGTTGCACCCCGTTTGATGCTTGGTGTGTCCATAATGGTTACTATCACATGGATGGCAGGGGCGTCCGTGCATAAAGGTGGCGACACTATAGGCAGGGTGGATATAAACTGATGAAAAAAAACAAAACAAAAAAAAACTCATTCTGATTCCTTCAGGTGGTAACGTTCCTTTTCGATCATTACCGGTTTCCACCTATACGGACGTCGTGTCCCGTTCCTCTTGGTAAGGTCCTCTCTACAAGACTTTACATGTTTTTCTGCTTCCCGCTATGCCTCAGCTGTCTGGTTGTCACCAGAGTCGGTTTTTCTTTTCTTGCATGATGTTTCTGCAGTGACGGTGGTTGGTGGTGTCTGTGTTTCACGGGTGTAGTCAGCAGGTCACTAGACTGTGATGGTGACGTCCCGAAAATTTTTGCTTGTTTTAACAGTCTGGTTATGTCTCACATATCGGATGTCGTGGATGCTTCTGGTGAAGATTTTGGTTCCAGGGTAACCGAATCCGGGAGTATTCCTTCTCTTCCTAATTTGACTGTGCCTAAACTCATGTCCGAGTTAACAAAGAGAGGCATTCCCTTCCCGGCCGCTGCCTGGAAGGCGGAGTTATATCGGCTACTGGTGTCCACCCCCGTAGAGCCGAGTCAGCAAGAAATCTCCATGGCTACGGTTCAAACCTCCTTGACACAACTCCATGTTATGCTCAATAGTCTCACGTCCTCCATGTCTAGTGTACAATCTAGGTTGGAGTCGTGGAGTCTAGGGTTTCTGGCTTATCTACACCTGCTGCACTGTTACCGGTCGTAACTACACCGGTGGCTAGTACTTCAGGTAACTTTGTTTCAGTGCCCAATGTCACGCCAGCCCATTTTATCCTGGCCAACATCAAAAAGGACATCCTCGATGGGAGGGACGTGAACCTAGCTTCCCTGCTAATTGCCACTCTTGACCTATCGGACAATAGGGCCATCGCTTGTGGCGATGTCTCTGTCGTCCTGAAGGGTCGCGACCTTAGGCTGAGTAGGAAATTGACTATGCCAGAATTTGTACTTGCTTTTAGTACCGAGATATCATTTGTTCAGTACGGCCGGCTAGGAGGGAAGAATTGGACCTATACTTGTTTAGGGTCACGGAACTAGGCTACAAATACGGCGGCTTTGGCTCCTATGATTATCATTGCTCGTTTTCCGCGAAGGCTGCAGTGGCGCTCAGCCAGTTTCAGTTCACCACCAACTGGGCAAGCATCGATACAGAGATTTTTTGCAGGCACTTCGCTGGGCTAAAAGCTCCGGCATGTTCATCATGCCAGTCCATCTACCACACAAGCGAATGGTGTCATAATGCAGCAAGTACACCGAAGTCCGATCCTTCTGCTCCTATCCCAGGTCCGTCGGTTGTTGCCCAGCAGCAGGCAACTGTAGACAAACTCAGCCGTCCTATCAAGTACCTGGGCAGGTCACCAATCTGCAACAACTATAATTTTTCAGCTTGCAATTATAGTCAATGCCATCTGTTTCACATTTGTGTTAACTGTTTCCGGGCTCACCCAAAGGTTACCTGCTCATTAAAGTCAGATAAACATTGCTTGAGCATCGTGAATGTGGATCTCCTGAACTTTTACCTGCAAGGGCACGAGGATACTTGTTTTTGCGATTTTCTGGTGTCTGGTTTTACTAGTGGTTTCCACACAGGCCTAGTAGCATTGCCAGATGACACTCATGAGTGTAGAAACTTGCAGTCCGCGTTACTTAACCCCGGGTCCATAGATAGACTCTTACAATTGGAGTTAGACAAGGGTTACGTCATCGGGCCCTTTACAACATCCCCGTTCGAACGGTGGAGGGTCAGCCCCATAGGGGTCGTCACGGGTAAATTCAGTAACAAAGAGAGACTGATATTCGATCTATCGGCACCTCACGGTACACATGCACCTAGTCTCAATTCTCTCATACCGGCTGAGGAGGTCAGCATGGTATACGCCTCCATCGATCAGGCAATCGCGCTCATCTTAGCGACAGGTCCCGGGGCCATTCTATCCAAAGCGGACATATCAGACGCTTTTAAGTTAATCCCGATCAGGCCAGAGCTTTGGCGATGGCATGGGCTCAAGTGGAATACTCGTTATTATTTTGCCACGAAATTGGCATTTGGGTCCGGTAGCAGCCCTTGGATTTTTGATCAACTGGCGAAGGCCTTACATTGGATCCTCGAGAATAAGTTTGATTGTGAACATGTTATTAATTACCTAGACGACTTCCTGCTGATTGAATCTCCACAGGGCCCGCGAGGTGATCTCCAAAGTCTCTTAGCATGTTTCGCGCAGTTAGGGATCCCCGTTTCCCCAAAAAAGGTGGATGGTCCTGCTACCGTCATTACTTTCCTGGGCATTGTATTGGACACGGGAAGCATGTCCGCTAGGCTACCAGTAGACAAGTTGGTCAGGGTCCAGGAAGTTATTCACAAATTCACAGTGGTCACCATGAAGGTAGAGCTACAATCATTGTTAGGCATGCTCAATTTTGCGATGCGCGTTATTCCTCAAGGTAGGTCTTTTGTAGCTAGGTTATTACCACTCCTTTCAGAGGCCCCCTGTCTGGATAGTCCAGTATTCCTGGATAGTCAGGCGCTAGCAGATTTAGGGATGTGGGACCACTTTTTAAGTCATTGGAATGGCGTGTCTATGTTTATTCCAGCAGTCTCAGATAACTCCCCCATTATATTCTCCAGCGGAGCGGTGAACACTGGTTTCGCTGCAATTTTTGGCCCCCATTGGCTAAACGGGACTTGGCCAAGGGTGATGTTCGAGGCCACGGGAGTTTGTCAATCAGCGGAGGCGAGGGACTTGTATCCCATGGTGGCAGCAGCTTGTGTTTAGGGGAGCCTTTGGACAGGCCGTACCGTGATCTTTACCTCTGATAGTTCCTCCATCATCACTATCCTTGATAGTGGCAAAACTAGGTCTCAACTGGCCATGTCCTTTTTAAGGTGTCTGGTGCAGTTGTCACTCAAGCACAAATTCCTGTTCTGTGGCTCCCTCATACATGATGCGCAGATGGTAGCAGTTGACGCCCTAGCTAAGCACAATTACTCTCTGTTTTCTCAGGTCTGCCCCAAAGCCGATGCGTCGAGGACCCCGTCACCTCATCTGGCCTCGCTAATTCTCCACTAAACAAGTACTTAGCCGCTGCCCATGGGCTGTTTTCCAGCTCTCTCTCGGCCAATACCACCAGAGCGTACAACACCGGCTGGCGGTTGTACTGTAAATTCCAACAGGAACACGCACAAGACGGTCTTGGTCAAATTGACCGCATACTGTATTTTATCGGGTACTGTCATGTGCACAGGCACCTTTCACATGCACAGTGAGGACTTACTTGTCAGTGGTTCAACATCATTTATCCCTATCTCATCCAGAGAGAATATCGGTATTTTCCAGTCATGTGGTCAAGGCCACATCGAAAGGCTTACAGAATAGTACCCCCGCGGTAAGCTCCCGTAGACAGCCCATTTCCGACCCGGTATTCAGAGATATGTCCGACCTATTAGATTTAAGGCCTTTCGGGGTACTGCAAAGCTTGGTAGTTAAAGCTGCCATCTATTTGGCCTTTTACGGCTTCATGAGGCCAGGAGAATTCTCCTCTTCGTTGCCCATTAGGCCGTTCCTAGCCCGTCGGCAGTTGGTCCATAGCTCAGAGGGCTTTGTCCTATCGTTACCCGTGACTAAGACTTCCCAGTCAGGCCCCCCTACCCAGATTAAATTCTTCCGTACGACGCACAAATAGTGTCCAGTGCACGTTCTACAGGATTTGTCAGGGGCTTTGGGCGACCTCGGCTCCAACACTCCTCTGTTACCCTTCGGGGCAGCAGCGTTGTCCACCTCCCAGTTCATCTCACATGTGCGTATCCTGGCGGTCAATTTAGGTTTAGACCCACTCACTGTATCAGGACATTCCTTTAGGATTGGTGCGGCATCAGCTGCTTCCAAGAATCAAGTCCCGGCACACATTATTCGTAAATTGGGCCGGTGGCGCTCGTCTTGTTTTAATCGGTATGTTCCCAACCCTACAGGGGAGATTTCATGTGCCTTTCAGACTTTGGTGTTTTAATATGTAAATAAATATGTTTTGAACTTCATGCTGGTTTTTTGGCCTCTTTCAGGTGTACTCTCAACAGTAGCAGTTATGGCACAACTCAGACCGTTAACATCTATTATGAGTAAGGAGGTGCTAGGTTCTGTCACATATAGCCCCGATCACAAGTAAAAAGGCTGAGTTATTGGTCTGAATTTGTGGGAGGGGCGCCCTGCCCTATATCAGCTGCTCACCTCTCTCAGTAGGGGTACGGATGGCAGCAGCATTCCCCTCCCAGCCCGCCCTTTCTCTTTACTCTCCCACAGGGTATGGCCTCTTTCAGGTGTACTCTCGACGGTAGCGGTTATGGCACAACTCAGAGCGTTAACATCTATTATGAGTAAGGAGGTGCTAGGTTCTGTCACATATAGCCCCGATCACAAATATATATACATATACAGTATATATATACATATGTGTGTGTGCAGATAGATAGATAGGAGATAGATAGATATGAGATATATAGATAGATAGATAGATAGATAGGTAAATAGTTATATGATAGACATGTAGATAAAAAATACGTAACATACATAAAAAAAAAAGAGTTAAAATGATTATTTTTTTACAGAGAAGAATCATTTGCTTCTACAGCATAATCTCCAGTACTAAATGTTTCTCCTTAGCAGCTTTTCACCAAAATAATTCTAAGAATAACTTATTCCATATCCTACCCTACAGCTGAACTAAAAATAATCTCTAAACTGTGCCTGAAGTCATTTTTTCAGTCAGGCATAAATCACTGCTATATAAATAGTGTACTTGTGCTAATTTATAGTATATACCTCCCTTCTCTATAAGGCCTCATGCACACGACCATTACATTTTTTGCGGTCCGCAAACCGCGGATCTGCAAAACACGGATGGCGTCCGTGTGCGTTCCGTGGAACGGCACGGACAGCCTTTAATATAACTGCCTATTCTTGTCTGCAAAGTACGGCAAGAATAGGACAGGTTATATATTTTTTGCAGGGCCACGGAACGGAGCAACGGATGCGGACAGCACACGAAGTGAATCGGTCCGCATCCGAGCTGCAAAAAAAAATGCGGCTCGGATGCAGACCAAAATAATGGCCATGTGCATGAGGCCTAAGTCTGAGCACACTACATGGAATGATACAGCATGGTAATTTGTATAATCTAATAAAATGCCTGGAGTAAATAACAGCAATTATCCGTACAGCACTCCAGTGTCAAATGCCACCATGTATTAGCTCCAAAGTACCGGATAGATTTGCAAACATAGGATGTCACAGAGGCATAATTTGGTCTTCAGAGGATGGAAACATTTCACATCCGTGCTTGGCCATCTGGCTATAAATGGTTCTGAGGTGTCTGACTTTCTCTCAATCCAACCCTTAGGCTCTTTATTACAGAATGTCAGATTAACACATGTTGCCATCTATACAGAACCGCATCATCCTGCGGTAAAATGAGGACTAGGAGCAACGCATTGTATGTCATGTAGATTCCATCACTTAGCACCATGCTAATATAACCTGGCACTTCTGAGTAACAAACGCGGCCCCAGCTACACTGGCCTTGACACAGCAAGTGATATAATTTGTGAAAATAAAAAACATGTTTTCCCCCAATGACTTGGTGCTCAGTAGCATAGTTCTGTACAAAGCCGAGCTGCCATAATGGAGATATAAATTGTGAACAAAAAAGGGTATTGTCAGCTATTGCCTGCCTCTGCTTGCTACTGCATAGGACTCTGAAGTTGTGTGTTATTTATGCCCTATCATATAACATGTGCACTAATTAGTAGCCCCTCCTAAATAGGTCTTTTAAATGGGTTTTCTCACAATGACTACCCCTTTTAATTGCTCCAGTAGGGTATTCAAGCACCATAGAGGGGACACTTTGAGCCAAAGAAAAGAGCTGCTGCAGCACTATGAGCCAAAGCAGAGAACTGCTGCACTACAAGACAAAGCAAAGAGCTGCTGCACTACAAGACAAAGCAAAGAGCTGCTGCAGCACTATGAGCCAAAGCAGAGAGCTGCTGCACTATGGGCCAAAGCAGAGAGCTGCTGCAGCACTATGAAGCAAAGCAGAGAGCTGCTGCACTATGAGGCAAAGCAGTGAGCTGCTGCACTATGATCCAAAGCAGAGAGCTGCTGCACTTTAAGCTAAAGCAGAGAGCTGCTGCACTATGAGCCAAAGCAGAGAGCTGCTGCAGCACTATGATCCAAAGCAGAGAGCTGCTGCACTATGAGCTAAAGCAGAGAGCTGCTGCACTATGAGCCAAAGCAGAGAGCTGCTGCAGCACTATGATCCAAAGCAGAGAGCTGCTGCACTATGAGCTAAAGCAGAGAGCTGCTGCACTATGAGACAAAGCAGAGAGCTGCTGCACTATGATCCAAAGCAGAGAGCTGCTGCACTATGATCCAAAGCAGAGAGCTGCTGCCCTATGAGACAAAGCAGTGAGATGCTGCAGAACTATGATCCAAAGCAGAGAGTTTCTGCGGCAGAGAGCTGCTGCACTATGATCCAAAGCAGAGAGCTGCTGCACTATGATCCAAAGCAGAGAGCTGCTGCCCTATGAGACAAAGCAGTGAGCTGCTGCAGAACTATGATCCAAAGCAGAGAGTTTCTGCGGCAGAGAGCTGCTGCACTATGAGCCAAAGCAGAGAGCTGCTGCACTATGAGCCAAAGCAGAGAGCTGCTACACTATCAAAGCAAAGAGCTGCTGCACTATGAGCTAAAGCAGAGAGCTGCTGCACTATAAGCCAAAGCAGAGAGCTGCTGCACTATAAGACAAAGCAGAGAGCTGCTGCACTATAAGCCAAAGCAGAGAGCTGCTGCACTATAAGCTAAAACAGAGAGCTGCTGCACTATGATCCAAAGCAGAGAGCTGCTACACTATAAGACAAAGCAAAGAGCTGCTGCAGCACTATGAGCCAAAGCAGAGAGCTGCTGTACTATAAGACAAAGCAAGAAGCTGCTGAACTATGAGCTAAAGCAGAGAGTTGCTGCACTATGAGCCAAAGCAAAGAACTGCTGCACAATAAGCCAAAGCAAAGAGCTGCTGCACTATGATCCAAAGCAGAGAACTGCTGCACTATGAGACAAAGCAGAGAGCTGCTGCACTATTAGCCAAAGCAGAGAGCTGCTGCACTGAGACAAAGCAGTGAGCTGCTGCACTATGAGACAAAGCAGAGAGCTGCTGCACTATGAGACAAAGCATACAGCTGCTGGACTATGAGACAAAGCAGAGAGCTGCTGCACTATGAGACAAAGCAAGGAGCTGCTGCACTACAAAACAAAGCAAAGAGCTGCTGCAGCACTATGAGACAAAGCAGAGAGCTGCTGCACTATGAGACAAAGCAGAGAGCTGCTGCACTATGAGACAAAGTAGTGAGCTGCTGCACTATGAGACAAAGCCTAAAACTGCTGCACTATGAGCCAAAGCAGAGAGCTGCTGCACTATAAGCCAAAGCAGAGAGCTGCTGCACTATAAGCTAAAACAGAGAGCTGCTGCACTATGATCCAAAGCAGAGAGCTGCTACACTATAAGACAAAGCAAAGAGCTGCTGCAGCACTATGAGCCAAAGCAGAGAGCTGCTGCACTATAAGACAAAGCAGAGAGCTGCTGCACTATGGGCCAAAGCAGAGAGCTGCTGCAGCACTATGAAGCAAAGCAGAGAGCTGCTGCACTATGAGGCAAAGCAGTGAGCTGCTGCACTATGATCCAAAGCAGAGAGCTGCTGCACTTTAAGCTAAAGCAGAGAGCTGCTGCACTATGAGCCAAAGCAGAGAGCTGCTGCAGCACTATGATCCAAAGCAGAGAGCTGCTGCACTATGAGCTAAAGCAGAGAGCTGCTGCACTATGAGCCAAAGCAGAGAGCTGCTGCAGCACTATAATCCAAAGCAGAGAGCTGCTGCACTATGAGCTAAAGCAGAGAGCTGCTGCACTATGAGACAAAGCAGAGAGCTGCTGCACTATGATCCAAAGCAGAGAGCTGCTGCACTATGATCCAAAGCAGAGAGCTGCTGCCCTATGAGACAAAGCAGTGAGATGCTGCAGAACTATGATCCAAAGCAGAGAGTTTCTGCGGCAGAGAGCTGCTGCACTATGATCTAAAGCAGAGAGCTGCTGCACTATGATCCAAAGCAGAGAGCTGCTGCCCTATGAGACAAAGCAGTGAGCTGCTGCAGAACTATGATCCAAAGCAGAGAGTTTCTGCGGCAGAGAGCTGCTGCACTATGAGCCAAAGCAGAGAGCTGCTGCACTATGAGCCAAAGCAGAGAGCTGCTACACTATCAAAGCAAAGAGCTGCTGCACTATGAGCTAAAGCAGAGAGCTGCTGCACTATAAGCCAAAGCAGAGAGCTGCTGCACTATAAGACAAAGCAGAGAGCTGCTGCACTATAAGCCAAAGCAGAGAGCTGCTGCACTATAAGCTAAAACAGAGAGCTGCTGCACTATGATCCAAAGCAGAGAGCTGCTACACTATAAGACAAAGCAAAGAGCTGCTGCAGCACTATGAGCCAAAGCAGAGAGCTGCTGTACTATAAGACAAAGCAAGAAGCTGCTGAACTATGAGCTAAAGCAGAGAGTTGCTGCACTATGAGCCAAAGCAAAGAACTGCTGCACAATAAGCCAAAGCAAAGAGCTGCTGCACTATGATCCAAAGCAGAGAACTGCTGCACTATGAGACAAAGCAGAGAGCTGCTGCACTATTAGCCAAAGCAGAGAGCTGCTGCACTGAGACAAAGCAGTGAGCTGCTGCACTATGAGACAAAGCAGAGAGCTGCTGCACTATGAGACAAAGCAGAGAGCTGCTGGACTATGAGACAAAGCAGAGAGCTGCTGCACTATGAGACAAAGCAAGGAGCTGCTGCACTACAAAACAAAGCAAAGAGCTGCTGCAGCACTATGAGACAAAGCAGAGAGCTGCTGCACTATGAGACAAAGCAGAGAGCTGCTGCACTATGAGACAAAGTAGTGAGCTGCTGCACTATGAGACAAAGCATAAAACTGCTGCACTATGAGCCAAAGCAGAGAGCTGCTGCACTATAAGCTAAAACAGAGAGCTGCTGCACTATGATCCAAAGCAGAGAGCTGCTACACTATAAGACAAAGCAAAGAGCTGCTGCAGCACTATGAGCCAAAGCAGAGAGCTGCTGCACTATAAGACAAAGCAAAGAGCTGCTAAACTATGAGCTAAAGCAGAGAGTTGCTGCACTATGAACCAAAGCAAAGAACTGCTGCACAATAAGCCAAAGCAAAGAGCTGCTGCACTATGATCCAAAGCAGAGAACTGCTGCACTATGAGACAAAGCAGAGAGCTGCTGCATTATGAGACAAAGCAGAGAGCTGCTGCACTATGAGACACAGCAGAGAGCTGCAGCACTATGAGACAAAGCAGTCAGCTGCTGCACTATGAGACAAAGCATATAACTGCGCACTATGAGACAAAGCAGAGAGCTGCTGCACTATGAGACAAAGCAGTCAGCTGCTGCACTATGAGACAAAGCATATAACTGCAGCACTATGAGACAAAGCATAGAGCTGCTGCACTATGAGACAAAGCAGAGAGCTGCTGCACTGAGACAAAGCAGAGAGCTGCTGCACTATGAGACAAAGCAGAGAGCTGTTGCACTATGAGCCAAAGTAGAGAGCTGCTGCACTATAAGACAAAGCAGAGAGTTGCTGCACTATAAGCCAAAGCAGAGAGCTGCTGCACTATGAGACAAAGCAAGGAGCTGCTGCACTACAAAACAAAGCAAAGAGCTGCTACAGCACTATGAGACAAAGCAGAGAGCTGCAGCACTATGAGACAAAGCAGTGAGCTGCTGCACTATGAGACAAATCATAAAACTGCTGCACTATGAGCCAAAGCAGAGAGCTGCTGCACTATAAGACAAAGAAAAGAGCTGCTGCACTATGAGCTAAAGCAGAGAGCTGTTGCAGCACTATGAAAAAAAAGCAGAGAGCTGTTGCACTATGATCCAAAGCAAAGAACTGCTGCCCAATGAGCCAAAGCAGAGAGCTGCTGAACTATGAGCCAAAGCAGAAAGCTGCGGCACTATGAGCCAAAGCAGAGAGCTGCTGAACTATGAGCCAAAGCAGAGAGCTGCTGCACTATGAGCCAAAGCAGAGAGCTGCTGCACTATAAGACAAAGAAGAGTGCTGCTGAACTACAAGCCAAAGCAGAGAGCTGCTGCACTATGAGCCAAAGCAGAGACCTGCTGCACTATGAGCCAAAGCAGAGAGCTGTAGGGATGTTACGAACACAACATTTTCCATTCGCGAACAAGAATTTCTGCAAGCACTATGAGACAAAGCAGTGAGCTGCTGCAGAACTATGATCCAAAGCAGAGAGTTGCTGCGGCAGAGAGCTGCTGCACTATGAGACAAAGCAGAGAGCTGCTGCACTATGAGCCAAAGCAGAGAGCTGCTGCACTATCTGACAAAGCAAAGAGCTGCTGCACTGTGAGCTAAAGCAGAGAGCTGCTGCACTATGATCCAAAGCAGAGAGCTGCTGCACTATGAGACAAAGCAGTGAGCTGCTGCAGCACTATGAGACAAAGCAGAGAGCTGTTGCACTATAAGACAAGCCAAAGAGCTGCTGAAGCACTATGCGCCAAAACAGAGAGCTGCTACACTATAAGACAAAGCAAAGAGCTGCTGCAGCACTATGAGCCAAAGCAGAGAGCTGCTGCACTATGAGCCAAAGCAAAGAACTCCTGCACAATAAGCCAACGCAGAGAGCTGCTGTAGCACTATGAGCCAAAGCAGAGAGCTGCTGCACTATGAGCCAAAGCAAAGAGCTGCTGCACTATGATCTAAAGCAGAGAACTGCTGCACTATGAGCCAAAGCAAAGAACTGCTGCACAATAAGCCAAAGCAGAGAGCTACGGCTAGCTTGGTATCCAACCTTGTGCAAATGGGAAGTTTGCGGTTGGGCAAATGGACTGTTTGCGGTGCATTAAAAGGGGAGTTTGGTTTGTCAATGTCTGTGAAGCGGTCGTAACCCTGTGTGGCAACATTGCCAACACACTCATAGAGGTGATGATCGCTTCATTGTGATATGCAAGCCCCTTCACCACAACAAGGTACCGATCACGAAGGGGAATTGACACATGTATGTGCCTTTTTTTTTGTTTTGTTTTTGCAGCCACAGTGCAGCACTAGAGGCCAGACAAATTAGGCATGTACACATGCCTGAAAAATTAGGTATTGTTGCAGCCGCTGCTGTAGCTGTAAAAATTGATGTTTTCCAGACAGAAAGGTGACTGAAACATTGCGGCTTGAACCCTATTTGGTGGCGGAGAATTCACGAAAGTCATCCGGTATGCAGACATTAAATACAGCAGCGTGGGGACCATTTTGAGGCCAAGGCATGTCATCAGGCCTTTTGTTAGTCAAACGTATCCCCCACTGTCATTCCCTTTGGGATCCATGCCTTATTCATCTTAATGAAGGTGAGGTAATCAACACTTTTTTGACCGAGGCGACTTCTTTTGTCAGTGACAATGCCTCCTGCTGCACTGAAGGTCCTTTCTGACAGGACACTTGAAGAGGGGCAGGCCAGAAGTTCTATTGCAAACTGGGATAGTTCAGGCCACAGGTCAAGCCTGCACGCCCAGTAGTCAAGGGGTTCATCGTTCCTCAGAGTGTCGATATCTGCAGTTAAGGCGGGTAGTCTGCTACCTGTCGGTCGAGTCGTTCTCTAAGGCTGGATCCTGAAGGGCTGTGGCGATGTCTAGGACTGAAAAAGCTCTGCATGTCCTCATCAACAACACATCTGTAAAGCGTCCTGTCCTTGCCGCCGTGGTCATGGTAGGAGGAGGATTACTTTCACCTCTTCCCCTGTTAGATTCCCGTTGTACTGTGACATCCCCCTTATAAGCTGTGTAAAGCATATTTTTTAGTTTGGTTTTGAACTGCTGCATTCTTTCTGACTTCCGGTAATTTGGTAACATTTCCGCCACTTTCTGTTTATATCGGGGGTCTAGTAGCGTGGCCACCCAGTACAGGTCGTTCTCCTTCATCCTTTTTATACGAGGGTCCCTCAACAGACATGACAGCATGAAAGACCCCATTTGCACAAAGTTGGATGCCGAGCTACTCATTTCCTGTTCCTCGTCCTCACTTATGTCATTGACGGTCTGTTCTTCCCCCCAGCCACATACAAGACCATGGGTCCCAGATAGGTGACAACAACGAGCACCCTGGGATGCCTGCTGTGGTTGGTCTTTCTCCTCCTCAAAGCCACATTCCTCCTCTTCCTCATACTCCTCTTCCAGCGTTGCCGCAGGTCCGGCAAGCGATGATGACAAGGTTGTTTCTGGTAGTGATGGTGACCACAACTTTTCCTCTTCACGCTCATCTACAGCCTGATCCAGCACTCTTCGCAGGGCACGCTCCAGGAAGAAAACAAATGGGATGAGGTCGCTGATGGTGCCTTCGGTGCGGCTGACTAGGTTTGTCACCTCCTCAAAAGGACGCATGAGCCTACAGGCATTGCGTATGAGCGTCCAGTAACTTGGAAAAAAAATTACCAGCTCCGCAGAGGCTGTTCTAGCACCCCAGTCATACAAATACTCGTTGATGTCTTTTTCTTGTTGGAGCAGGCGGTCAAACATTAGGAGTGTTGAATTCCAACGTGTCGGGCTGTCGCAAATCAAGCACCTCACTGGCATGTTGTTTCGGCGCTGAATGTCTGAAAAGTGCGCCATGGCCGTGTAGGATCGCCTGAAATGGCCACACACCTTCCTGGCCTCCTTGAGGATGTCCTGTAAGCTGGGTACTTAGACACAAAGCGTTGTACGATGAGATTCAACACATGTGCCATGCACGGCACATGTGACAACTTGCCCAAATTCAATGCCGCCAACAAATTGCTTCCATTGTCACACACCACTTTGCCGATCTCCAGTTGGTGCGGGGTCAGCCACTGATCCACCTGTGCGTTCAGGGCGGACAGGAGTGCTAGTCCGGTGTGGCTCTCTGCTTTCAGGCAAGTCAACCCCAAGACAGCGTGACACTGTTGTATCCGGGATGTGGAATAGCCCCTGGGTAGCTGGGGGGATTCAGTTGATGTGCAGCCAGACGCCGCAGCAGAAGAGGACTTAGCCGAGGATGGAGTAGGAGGAGTAGAGGAGGTGGCAGTAAGCCTACCTGCAAGTCGTGGCGGTGTCACCAACTCCGCTGCAGAGCAACGCATTCCATGCTTGGCAGCCGTCAGCAAGTTGACCCAATGCGCAGTGTAGGTGATATACCTGCCCTGACCAGGTATCAGTGGTCAGATGGACCCTTGCCCCAACACTGTATGCCAGAGATGCCATGACTTCCTTTTCGATCACTGAGTAGAGGTTTGGGATTGCCTTATTTGAAAAAAAAATTGTCCTGGTACCTTCCACTGTGGTGTCCCAATAGCGACAAATTTTTTGAAGGCTTCAGACTCCACCAGCTGGTATGGTAAAGGCTGGCGGGCTAAGAGTTCCGTCAAGCCAGCTGTCAGACGCCGGGCAAGGGGGTGACTCTGTGACATTGGCTTCTTACGATCAAACATTTCCTTTACAGACACCTGACTGTGGGCAGATGAAATGGAACTGCTGAAGGTAAGAGGCGGAGTGGCGGTTGAGAGGGAGCGAGGAAGACAGCTGTGGTTGACGTGGCTGAAGATGCTGGACCAGAAGGAGGATGGTGGTTTTGAGCTTGTGTGCTGCTTCTACTCGTCATCATGTGTTGATCCCATAAGCGTTTGTAATGTGCGATCATGTGCCTTTGCAAAGCAGTTGTACCTCGGTGGGTGTTGGATTTCCCACGTTGCAAATGGCATCGCTGTTGTCAGAGGCAGACAGACACACAAAAAAAATACAACACTGCTGAGCTTTGCAATGACGGCATTCTGGTGGTGGCAACAGCATGCGTTGATTGGAGTGCTGTCTGGCTGACCCCGGGTGCCGATACATTCTATCTGACTGTGCCACTAGCTCCTTGCGACGACCTCCCCCTGCTTCCAACTCGTCTCCTCCTTCTCTCTGTCTCCCTTTCTGAACTTTCCCCCTCTTCTTCTTCTCTTCGAGCAGGTACCCACGTGGCATCCACGGACACATCGTCATCATCAACCACTTCACTTGTATATGACACCTCAGCAAAGGAAGCAGCAGCGGGTACAACATCATCATCATCACACTGTACGTCCATGTGTGTAATGCTGCCTGAATGAGACATCCCCTGGCAATAATGGTTGCGCATCACTAATTTCATCCAACTGATGTGTAAATAATTCCTCTGAGGGATCAAGTGAAGTGCCTGTGGTGGCTGTGGTGGTAGTGGTGGTAGTGGTGGTGGTGGTGGGTGGGAGAGTGGTAACTTGCAAGCAGGTGACCAAAGCTGAGCTGGAGGAGGATGGTGCGTCAAGGTTCTTAGCGGAAGCTGTTGAAGATTGGGTGTCCTGTGTAAGCCAGTCAACTATTTTCTCTGAATTTTTGGGGTTCAGGGTACGTGGCCTCTGAACACTGGGCATTATTCCAGGGCCAGTGGAAATCACAGCACCACGACCACGACGGCCCCTGCGGGATGGCCTGCCTCTGCCTGTCATTTTTTTGTGAAGTGGTACTATGCGTGCAAGGTACTGTGCCAACCTATATAAGTGGTGGGCAGTGGGCACAGTACAGTCTGTGTGGGCTTGCAAATGTGATTATATCCCAGACAAATTTTAAATTGAATTTTTTTTATCTGCAAGGTATTTGAGTGAATTACACCCTGTAACGGTATGAGTGCAGGCCTAGCCACTAGCCAGTGGCCACAATACAGTCTGTGTGGGCCTGACACACACGGGCTTGCAAATGTGATTATATCACAGAAAATTTTTAAATATAATTTTTTTATATGCAAGGTATTTGAGTGAATGACACCCTGTAACGGTATGAGTGGAGGCCTAGCTACTAGCCAGTATACAGTCAGTATGGGCCTGACACACACGGGCTTGCAAATGTGATTATATCACAGAAACATTTTAAATAGCATTTTTTTTATCTGCAAGGTATTTGAGTGAATTACACCCTGTAACGGTATGAGAGGAGGCCTAGCCACTAGCCATTGGCCACAATACAGTCTGTGTGGGCCTGACACACATGGGCTTGCAAATGTGATTATATCACAGAAACATTTTAAATAGCATTTTTTTATCTGCAAGGTATTTGAGTGAATTACACCCTGTAACGGTATGAGTGGAGGCCTAGCCAGTGGCCACAATACAGTCTGTGTGGGCCTGACACACACGGGCTTGCAAATGTGATTATATCACAGAATTTTTTTTTATAGAATTTTTTTATTTGCAAGGTATTTGAGTGAATGACACCCTGTAACGGTATGAGTGGAGGCCTAGACACTAGCCAGTGGCCACAATACAGTCTGTGAGGGCCTGATACACACGGGCTTGCAAATGTGATTATATCACAAACATTTTTTAAATATAATTTTTTTTATCTGCAAGGTATTTGAGTGAATTACACCCTGCAACGGTATGAGTGAAGGCCTAGCCAGTGGCCACAATACAGTCTGTTTGGGCCTGACACACACGGGCTTGCAAATGTGATTATATAACAGAAAAATTTGAAATTGCATTTTTTTTTATCTGCAAGGTATTTGAGTGAATGACACCCTGTAACGGTATGAGTGGAGGCCTAGCCAGTGGCCACAATACAGTCTGTGTGGGCCTGACACACACACTGCCTTGCAAATGTGATTATATCACAGAAAAATTTTGAATAGATTTTTTTTTATTTGCAAGGTATTTGAGTGAATGACACCCTGTAATGGTATGAGTGGAGGCCTAGCCACTAGCCAGTGGCCACAATACAGTCTGTGTGGGCCTGACACACACGGGCTTGCAAATGTGATTATATCACAAACATTTTTAAATCGATTTTTTTAATCTGCAAGGTATTTGAGTGAATGACACCCTGTAACAGGTATGAGGGGAGGCCTAGCCACTAGCCAGTGGCCACAATACAGTCTGGGTGGGCCTTACACACACGAGCTTGCAAATATGATTATATCACAGAAAATTTTTAAATAGAATTTTTTTTATTTGCAAGGTATTTGAGTAAATGACACCCTGTAACGGTATGATTGGAGGACTAGCCACTAGCCAGTATACAGTCTGTATGGGCCTGACACACATGGGCTTGCAAATGTGATTATATTACAGAAAAAAATTAAATATAATTTTTTTTATCTGCAAGGTATTTGAGTGAATTACACCCTGTAACGGTATGAGTGGAGGCCTAGCCACTAGCCAGTGGCCACAATACAGTCTGTGTGGGCCTGACACACACGGGCTTGCAAATGTGATTATATCACAGAAAATTTTTAAATATAATTTTTTTATATGCAAGGTATTTGAGTGAATGACACCCTGTAACGGTATGAGTGGAGGCCTAGCTACTAGCCAGTATACAGTCAGTATGGGCCTGACACACACGGGCTTGCAAATGTGATTATATCACAGAAACATTTTAAATAGCATTTTTTTTATCTGCAAGGTATTTGAGTGAATTACACCCTGTAACGGTATGAGAGGAGGCCTAGCCACTAGCCATTGGCCACAATACAGTCTGTGTGGGCCTGACACACATGGGCTTGCAAATGTGATTATATCACAGAAACATTTTAAATAGCATTTTTTTATCTGCAAGGTATTTGAGTGAATTACACCCTGTAACGGTATGAGTGGAGGCCTAGCCAGTGGCCACAATACAGTCTGTGTGGGCCTGACACACACGGGCTTGCAAATGTGATTATATCACAGAATTTTTTTTTATAGAATTTTTTTATTTGCAAGGTATTTGAGTGAATGACACCCTGTAACAGTATGAGTGGAGGCCTAGACACTAGCCAGTGGCCACAATACAGTCTGTGAGGGCCTGATACACACGGGCTTGCAAATGTGATTATATCACAAACATTTTTTAAATATAATTTTTTTTATCTGCAAGGTATTTGAGTGAATTACACCCTGCAACGGTATGAGTGAAGGCCTAGCCAGTGGCCACAATACAGTCTGTTTGGGCCTGACACACACGGGCTTGCAAATGTGATTATATAACAGAAAAATTTGAAATTGCATTTTTTTTTATCTGCAAGGTATTTGAGTGAATGACACCCTGTAACGGTATGAGTGGAGGCCTAGCCAGTGGCCACAATACAGTCTGTGTGGGCCTGACACACACACTGCCTTGCAAATGTGATTATATCACAGAAAAATTTTGAATAGATTTTTTTTTATTTGCAAGGTATTTGAGTGAATGACACCCTGTAATGGTATGAGTGGAGGCCTAGCCACTAGCCAGTGGCCACAATACAGTCTGTGTGGGCCTGACACACACGGGCTTGCAAATGTGATTATATCACAAACATTTTTAAATCGATTTTTTTAATCTGCAAGGTATTTGAGTGAATGACACCCTGTAACGGTATGAGGGGAGGCCTAGCCACTAGCCAGTGGCCACAATACAGTCTGGGTGGGCCTTACACACACGAGCTTGCAAATATGATTATATCACAGAAAATTTTTAAATAGAATTTTTTTTATTTGCAAGGTATTTGAGTAAATGACACCCTGTAACGGTATGATTGGAGGACTAGCCACTAGCCAGTATACAGTCTGTATGGGCCTGACACACATGGGCTTGCAAATGTGATTATATTACAGAAAAAAATTAAATATAATTTTTTTTATCTGCAAGGTATTTGAGTGAATTACACCCTGTAACGGTATGAGTGGAGGCCTAGCCACTAGCCAGTGGCCACAATACAGTCTGTGTGGGCCTGACACACACGGGCTTGCAAATGTGATTATATCACAAAATTTTTTAAATAGATTTTTTTTATCTGCAAGGTATTTGAGTAAATGACACCCTGTAACGGTATGAGGGGAGGCCTAGCCACTAGCCAGTGGCCACAATACAGTCTGGGTGGGCCTTACACACATGGGCTTGCAAATATGATTATATCACAGAATATTTTTAAATATAATTTTTTTTATTTGCAAGGTATTTGAGTAAATGACACCCTGTAACGGTATGATTGGAGGACTAGCCACTAGCCAGTATACAGTCTGTATGGGCCTGACACACACGGGTTTGCAAATGTGATTATATCACAGAAAAATTTTAAATATAATTTTTTTTATCTGCAAGGTATTTGAGTGAATTACACCCTGTAACGGTATGAGTGGAGGCCTAGCCACTAGCCAGTGGCCACAATACAGTCTGTGTGGGCCTGACACACACTGGCTTGCAAATGTGATTATATCACAGAAACATTTTAAATATAATTTTTTTTATTTGCAAGGTATTTGAGTGAATGACACCCTGCAACGGTATGAGTGGAGGCCTACCCCCTAGCAAGTGGCAACAATACAGTCTGTGTGGGCCTGACACACACGGGCTTGCAAATGTGATTATATCACAAAAATTTTTAAATATAATTTTTTTTTATCTGCAAGGTACTTGAGTGAATGACACCCTGTAACGGTATGAGTGGAGGCCTAGCCACTAGCCAGTGGCCACAATACAGTCTGGGTGGGCCTGACACACACACGGGCTTGTAAATGTGATTATATCACAGAAAAATTTTAAATAGAATTTTTTTTATTTGCAAGGTGTTTGAGTAAATGACACCCTGTAACGTTATGAGTGGAGGCCTAGCCACTAGCCAGTATACAGTCTGTATGGGCCTGACACACACCGGCTTGCAAATGTGATTATATCACAGAAAAATTTTTAATATAATTTTTTTGATCTGCAAGGTATTTGAGTGAATTACACCCTGTAATGGTATGAGTGGAGTCCTAGCCACTAGCCAGTGGCCACAATACAGTCTGTGTGGGCCTGACACACACGGGCTTGCAAATGTGATTATATCACAGAAACATTTTAAATATATATTTTTTTATTTGCAAGGTATTTGAGTGAATTACACCATGTAACGGTATGAGTGGAGGCCTAGCCACTAGCCAGTGGCCACAATACAGTCTGTGTGGGCCTGGCACACATGGGCTTGCAAATGTGATTATATCACACAAAAATTTTAATTATAATTTTTTTATCTGCAAGGTATTTGAGTGAATGACACCCTGTAACGGTATGAGTGGAGGCCTAGCCAGTGGCCACAATGCAGTCTGTGTGGGCCTGACACACACACGGGCTTGCAAATGTGATTATATCACAGAAAAATTTTGAATATAATTTTTTTTTATTTGCAAGGTATTTGAGTGAATGACACCCTGTAGCGGTATGAGTGGAGGCCTAGCCACTAGCCAGTGGCCACAATACAGTCTGTGTGGGCCTGACACACACGGGCTTGCAAATGTGATTATGTCACAGAAAAATATTAAATATAAATATTTTCTGTCACACCCTGTATGAATGGTGTGCACGTGCTGTCTGTGACTGAGCCTACAGCCTCTCACACACGGGCAGCCAGGCAACTGCAATATATATATGTAAAAAAAGAAAACTGATGTACCAGCCCTGAAAAGGGCTTTTTGAGGTGCTGTCTGGATGCTGTCCTTACAGCAGATGAGTCTGTGGACACAGAATAATGCCCTAGCTAACGCTTTCCCTATTGAATCAGCAGCAGCAGCACTGTCCCTCCTCTCACTGTGAATGCAGCTTCCGAATGAATCTAAAATGGATGCTGTCCAGGAGGTGGGAGGGTCTGGAAGGGAGGGTCTGCTGCTGAGTGGCTGGAATGTGTCTGCTGACTGTGAGGTACAGGGTCAAAGTTTACTCAATGTTGATGTATAGGGGGCGGACCGAACATCGCTTATGTTCGCCCGCTGCGGCGAACGCGAACAAGCTATGTTCGCCGGCAAATAGTTCGGGCCATCACTAGAGAGCTGCTGCACTGTAAGACAAAGAAGAGAGCTGCTGATCTATGAGCCAAAGCAGAAAGCTGCTGCACAATAAGACAAAGCAGAGAGCTGCTGCACTATTAGCCAAAGCAGAGAGCTGCTGCACTATGAGACAAAGAAAAGAGCTACTGCACTATGAGACAAGGCAGTGAGCTGCTGCACTATGAGACAAAGCAGAGAGCTGCTGCACTATGAAACAAAGCAGAGGGCTTCTGCACTATGAGACAAAGCAGAGAGCTGCTGCACTATGAGACAAAGCAGTGAGCTGCTGCACTATGAGACAAAGCAGAGAGCTGCTGCACTATGAGACAAAGCAGAGAGCTGCTGCACTATGAGACAAAGCAGAGAGCTGCTGCACTATGAGACAAAGCAGAGAGCTGCTGCACTATGAGACAAAGCAGTGAGCTGCTGCACTATGAGACAAAGCATAGAACTGCTGCACTATGAGACAAAGCAGAGAGCTGCTGCACTATGAGCTAAAGCAGAGAGCTGCTGGAGCACTATGAGCCCAAACAGAGAGCTGCTGCACTATAAGACAAAGCAAAGAGCTGCTGCACAATAAGCCAAAGCAGAGAGCTGCTGCACAATGGGACAAAGCAGAGAGCTGCTGTAGCACTATGAGCCAAAGCAGAGAGCTGCTGCACTATAAGACAAAGCAAAGAGCTGCTGCACTTTGAGCTAAAGCAGAGAGCTGTTGCTGCACTATGAAAAAAAGCAGAGAGCTGTTGCACTATGATCCAAAGCAAAGAACTGCTGCACAATGAGCCAAAGCAAAGAGCTGAGGCACTATGAGCCAAAGCAGAGAGCTGCTGCACTAGGAGCCAAAGCAGAGAGCTGCTGCACTATGAGCAAAACCAGAGAGCTGCTGCAATATAAGGCAAAGAAGAGAGCTGCTGAACTATGAGCCAAAGCAGAAAGCTGCTGCACAATAAGACTAAGCAGAGAGTAGCTGCACTATTAGCCAAAGCAGAGAGCTGCTGCACTATGAGTCAAAGCAGAGAGCTGGTGCACTATGAGCCAAAGCAGAGAGCTGCTGCACTATAAGGCAAAGAAGAGAGCTGCTGAACTATGAGCGAAAGCAGAAAGCTGCTGCACAATAAGACTAAGCAGAGAGCAGCTGCACTATTAGCCAAAGCAGAGAGCTGCTGCACTATGAGTCAAAGCAGAGAGCTGCTGCACTATGAGCCAAAGCAGAGAGCTGCTGCACTATAAGACAAAGCAGAGAGAGCTGCTGAACTATGAACCAAAGCAGAAAGCTGCTGCACAATAATACAAAGCAGAGAGCTGCTGCACTATTAGCCAAAGCAGAGAGCTGCTGCACTATGAACCAAAGCAGAGAGCTGCTGCACTATGAGCCAAAGCAGAAAGCTGCTGTACAATAAGACAAAGCAGAGAGCTGCTGCACTGTGAGCCAAAGCAGAAAGCTGCTGCGCTATGAGTCAAAGCAGAGAGCTGCTGCACTATGAGCCAAAGCAGAGAGCTCCTGCACTATAAGACAAAGAAGAGAGCTGCTGCACTATGAGACAAAGCAGAGAGCTGCTGCACTATGATCCAAAGCAGAGAGCGGCTGCACTATGAGCCAAAGCAGAAAGCTTCTGCACTATAAGACAAAGCAGAGAGCTGCTGCACTATGATCCAAAGGCGAGAACTGCTGCACAATGAGCCAAAGCAGAGAGCTGCGGCACTATAAGCCAAAGCAGAGAGCTGCTGCACTATAAGCCAAAGCAGAGAGCTGCTGCACTATAAGACAAGGCAGAGAGCTGCTGAACTATGAGCCAAAGCAGAGAACTGCTGCACTATGAGCCAAAGCAGAGAGCTGCTGCACTATGAGCCAAAGCAGATAGCTGCTGCACTATGAGCCAAAGCAGAAAGCTGCTGCAGTATAAGACAAAGAAGAGAGCTGCTGAACTATGAGCCAAAGCAGAGAGCTGCTACACTATGATCCAAAGCACAGAGCTACTGCACTATGAGCCAAAGCAGAAAGCTGCTGCACTATAAGACAAAGCAGAGAGCTGCTGCACTATGATCCAAAGGAGAGAACTGCTGCACTATGAGCCAAAGCAGAGAGCTGCTGCACTATGAGCCAAAGCAGAGAGATGCTGCACTATAAGACAAAGAAGAGAGCTGCTGAACTATGAGCTAAAGCAGAGAGCTGCTGCACTATAAGACAAAGAAGAGAGCTGCTGCACTATTAGCTAAAGCAGAGAGCTGCTGCACTATGAGTCAAAGCAGAGAGCTGCTGCACTATGAGCCAAAGCAGAGAGCTGCTGCACTATAACACAAAGCAGAGAGAGCTTCTGAACTATGAGCCAAAGCAGAAAGCTGCTGCACAATAAGACAAAGCAGAGAGCTGCTGCACTATTAGCCAAAGCAGAGAGCTGCTGCACTATGAACCAAAGCAGAGAGCTGCTGCACTATGAGCCAAAGCAGAAAGCTGCTGTACAATAAGACAAAGCAGAGAGCTGCTGCACTATGAGCCAAAGCAGAAAGCTGCTGCGCTATGAGCCAAAGCAGAGAGCTGCTGCACTATGAGCCAAAGCAGAGAGCTGCTGCAATATAAGGCAAAGAAGAGAGCTGCTGAACTATGAGCCAAAGCAGAAAGCTGCTGCACAATAAGACTAAGCAGAGAGCAGCTGCACTATTAGCCAAAGCAGAGAGCTGCTGCACTATGAGCCAAAGCAGAGAGCTGCTGCACTATAAGGCAAAGAAGAGAGCTGCTGAACTATGAGCCAAAGCAGAAAGCTGCTGCACAATAAGACTAAGCAGAGAGCAGCTGCACTATTAGCCAAAGCAGAGAGCTGCTGCACTATGAGTCAAAGCAGAGAGCTGCTGCACTATGAGCCAAAGCAGAGAGCTGCTGCACTATAAGACAAAGCAGAGAGAGCTGCTGAACTATGAACCAAAGCAGAAAGCTGCTGCACAATAATACAAAGCAGAGAGCTGCTGCACTATTAGCCAAAGCAGAGAGCTGCTGCACTATGAACCAAAGCAGAGAGCTGCTGCACTATGAGCCAAAGCAGAAAGCTGCTGTACAATAAGACAAAGCAGAGAGCTGCTGCACTGTGAGCCAAAGCAGAAAGCTGCTGCGCTATGAGCCAAAGCAGAGACCTGCTGCACTATGAGCCAAAGCAGAGAGCTCCTGCACTATAAGACAAAGAAGAGAGCTGCTGCACTATGAGACAAAGCAGAGAGCTGCTGCACTATGATCCAAAGCAGAGAGCGGCTGCACTATGAGCCAAAGCAGAAAGCTTCTGCACTATAAGACAAAGCAGAGAGCTGCTGCACTATGATCCAAAGACGAGAACTGCTGCACAATGAGCCAAAGCAGAGAGCTGCGGCACTATAAGCCAAAGCAGAGAGCTGCTGCACTATAAGCCAAAGCAGAGAGCTGCTGCACTATAAGACAAGGCAGAGAGCTGCTGAACTATGAGCCAAAGCAGAGAACTGCTGCACTATGAGCCAAAGCAGAGAGCTGCTGCACTATGAGCCAAAGCAGATAGCTGCTGCACTATGAGCCAAAGCAGAAAGCTGCTGCAGTATAAGACAAAGAAGAGAGCTGCTGAACTATGAGCCAAAGCAGAGAGCTGCTACACTATGATCCAAAGCACAGAGCTACTGCACTATGAGCCAAAGCAGAAAGCTTCTGCACTATAACACAAAGCAGAGAGCTGCTGCACTATGATCCGAAGGAGAGAACTGCTGCACTATGAGCCAAAGCAGAGAGCTGCTGCACTATGAGCCAAAGCAGAGAGATGCTGCACTATAAGACAACGAAGAGAGCTGCTGAACTATGAGCTAAAGCAGAGAGCTGCTGCACTATAAGACAAAGAAGAGAGCTGCTGCACTATTAGCTAAAGCAGAGAGCTGCTGCACTATGAGTCAAAGCAGAGAGCTGCTGCACTATGAGCCAAAGCAGAGAGCTGCTGCACTATAACACAAAGCAGAGAGAGCTGCTGAACTATGAGCCAAAGCAGAAAGCTGCTGCACAATAAGACAAAGCAGAGAGCTGCTGCACTATTAGCCAAAGCAGAGAGCTGCTGCACTATGAACTAAAGCAGAGAGCTGCTGCACTATGAGCCAAAGCAGAAAGCTGCTGTACAATAAGACAAAGCAGAGAGCTGCTGCACTATGAGCCAAAGCAGAAAGCTGCTGCGCTATGAGCCAAAGCAGAGAGCTGCTGCACTATGAGCCAAAGCAGAGAGCTCCTGCACTATAAGACAAAGAAGAGAGCTGCTGCACTATGAGACAAAGCAGAGAGCTGCTGCACTATGATCCAAAGCAGAGAGCGGCTGCACTATGAGCCAAAGCAGAAAGCTTCTGCACTATAAGACAAAGCAGAGAGCTGCTGCACTATGATCCAAAGGCGAGAACTGCTGCACAATGAGCCAAAGCAGAGAGCTGCGGCACTATAAGCCAAAGCAGAGAGCTGCTGCACTATAAGCCAAAGCAGAGAGCTGCTGCACTATAAGACAAGGCAGAGAGCTGCTGAACTATGAGCCAAAGCAGAGAGCTGCTGCACTATGAGCCAAAGCAGAGAGCTGCTGCACTAT
Source organism: Bufo gargarizans (assembly GCF_014858855.1). Classification (NCBI taxonomy): domain Eukaryota; kingdom Metazoa; phylum Chordata; class Amphibia; order Anura; family Bufonidae; genus Bufo; species Bufo gargarizans. The sequence continues at coordinate 262,961,287 of NC_058083.1, forward strand.
GAGCCAAAGCAGATAGCTGCTGCACTATGAGCCAAAGCAGAAAGCTGCTGCAGTATAAGACAAAGAAGAGAGCTGCTGAACTATGAGCCAAAGCAGAGAGCTGCTACACTATGATCCAAAGCACAGAGCTACTGCACTATGAGCCAAAGCAGAAAGCTTCTGCACTATAACACAAAGCAGAGAGCTGCTGCACTATGATCCAAAGGAGAGAACTGCTGCACTATGAGCCAAAGCAGAGAGCTGCTGCACTATGAGCCAAAGCAGAGAGATGCTGCACTATAAGACAACGAAGAGAGCTGCTGAACTATGAGCTAAAGCAGAGAGCTGCTGCACTATAAGACAAAGAAGAGAGCTGCTGCACTATTAGCTAAAGCAGAGAGCTGCTGCACTATGAGTCAAAGCAGAGAGCTGCTGCACTATGAGCCAAAGCAGAGAGCTGCTGCACTATAACACAAAGCAGAGAGAGCTGCTGAACTATGAGCCAAAGCAGAAAGCTGCTGCACAATAAGACAAAGCAGAGAGCTGCTGCACTATTAGCCAAAGCAGAGAGCTGCTGCACTATGAACCAAAGCAGAGAGCTGCTGCACTATGAGCCAAAGCAGAAAGCTGCTGTACAATAAGACAAAGCAGAGAGCTGCTGCACTATGAGCCAAAGCAGAAAGCTGCTGCGCTATGAGCCAAAGCAGAGAGCTGCTGCACTGTGAGCCAAAGCAGAGAGCTTCTGCACTATAAGACAAAGAAGAGAGCTGCTGAACTATGAGCCAAAGCAGAGAGCTGCTGCACTATGATCCAAAGCAGAGAGCGGCTGCACTATGAGCCAAAGCAGAAAGCTGCTGCACTATAAGACAAAGCAGAGAGCTGTTGCACTATGATCCAAAGGCGAGAACTGCTGCACAATGAGCCAAAGCAGAGAGCTGCGGCACTATAAGCCAAAGCAGAGAGCTGCTGCACTATAAGCCAAAGCAGAGAGCTGCTGCAGCACTATGAGCCAAAGCAGAGAGCTGCTGCACTATGAGCCAAAGCAGAGAGCTGCTGCAGCACTATGATCCAAAGCAGAGAGCTGCTGCACTATAAGACAAATCAGAGAGCTGCTGCACTATGAGCCAAAGCAGAGAGCTGCTGCACTATAAGACAAAGCAGAGAGCTGCTGCACTATAAGACAAAGCAGAGAGCTGCTGCACTATTAGCTAAAGAAGAGAGCTGCTGCACTATAAGATAAAGCAGAGAGCTGCTGCACTATTAGGTAAAGAAGAGAGCTGCTGCACTGTAAGACAAAGAGAGCTGCTGCACTATGAGCCAAAGCAGAGAGCTGCTGCACTATGATCCAAAGCAGAGAGCATCTGCAGCTCTATGAGCCAAAGCAGAGAGCTGCTACACTATGAGCCAAAGCAGAAAGCTGCTGCACAATAAGACAACACAGAGAGCTGCTGCACTATTAGCCAAAGCAGAGAGCTGCTGCACTATGAGCCACAGCAGAGAGCTGCTGCACTATGAGCCAAAGCAGAGCTGCTGCACTATAAGACAACACAGAGAGCTGCTGCACTATTAGCTAAAGCAGAAAGCTGCTGCACTATGAGCCAAAGCAAAGAGCTGCTGCACTATGAGCCAAAGCAGAGAGCTGCTGCAGCACTATGAGCCAAAGCAGAGAGCTGCTGCACAATGAGCCAAAGCAGAGAGCTGCTGCACTATGAGCCAAAGCAGAGAGCTGCTGCACTATGAACCAAAGCAGAGAGCTGCTGCACTATGAGCCAAAGCAGAAAGCTGCTGTACAATAAGACAAAGCAGAGAGCTGCTGCACTATGAGCCAAAGCAGAAAGCTGCTGCGCTATGAGCCAAAGCAGAGAGCTGCTGCACTATGAGCCAAAGCAGAGAGCTTCTGCACTATAAGACAAAGAAGAGAGCTGCTGAACTATGAGCCAAAGCAGAGAGCTGCTGCACTATGATCCAAAGGCGAGAACTGCTGCACAATGAGCCAAAGCAGAGAGCTGCGGCACTATTAGCCAAAGCAGAGAGCTGCTGCATTATAAGCCAAAGCAGAGAGCTGCTGCACTGTAAGACAAGGCAGAGAGCTGCTGAACTATGAGCCAAATCAGAGAGCTGCTGCACTAAGAGCCAAAGCAGAGAGCTGCTGCACTATAAGACAAAGAAGAGAACTGCTGAACTATGAGCCAAAGTAGAGAGCTGCTGCACTATGAGCCAAAGCAGAGAGCTGCTGCACTATGAGCCAAAGCAGAAAGCTGCTGCACTATAAGACAAAGAAGAGAGCTGCTAAACTATGAGCCAAAGCAGAGAGCTGCTGCACTATGATCCAAAGCAGAGAGCTGCTGCACTATGAGCCAACGCAGAAAGCTGCTGCACTATAAGACAAAGCAGAGAGCTGCTGCACTATGATCCAAAGGCGAGAACTGCTGCACTATAAGCCAAAGCAGAGAGCTGTTGCACTATGATCCAAAGGCGAGAACTGCTGCACAATGAGCCAAAGCAGAGAGCTGCGGCACTATAAGCCAAAGCAGAGAGCTGCTGCACTATAAGCCAAAGCAGAGAGCTGCTGCAGCACTATGAGCCAAAGCAGAGAGCTGCTGCACTATGAGCCAAAGCAGAGAGCTGCTGCAGCACTATGATCCAAAGCAGAGAGCTGCTGCACTATAAGACAAATCAGAGAGCTGCTGCACTATGAGCCAAAGCAGAGAGCTGCTGCACTATAAGACAAAGCAGAGAGCTGCTGCACTATAAGACAAAGCAGAGAGCTGCTGCACTATTAGCTAAAGAAGAGAGCTGCTGCACTATAAGATAAAGCAGAGAGCTGCTGCACTATTAGGTAAAGAAGAGAGCTGCTGCACTGTAAGACAAAGAGAGCTGCTGCACTATGAGCCAAAGCAGAGAGCTGCTGCACTATGATCCAAAGCAGAGAGCATCTGCAGCTCTATGAGCCAAAGCAGAGAGCTGCTACACTATGAGCCAAAGCAGAAAGCTGCTGCACAATAAGACAACACAGAGAGCTGCTGCACTATTAGCCAAAGCAGAGAGCTGCTGCACTATGAGCCACAGCAGAGAGCTGCTGCACTATGAGCCAAAGCAGAGCTGCTGCACTTTAAGACAACACAGAGAGCTGCTGCACTATTAGCTAAAGCAGAAAGCTGCTGCACTATGAGCCAAAGCAAAGAGCTGCTGCACTATGAGCCAAAGCAGAGAGCTGCTGCAGCACTATGAGCCAAAGCAGAGAGCTGCTGCACAATGAGCCAAAGCAGAGAGCTGCTGCACTATGAGCCAAAGCAGAGAGCTGCTGCACTATGAACCAAAGCAGAGAGCTGCTGCACTATGAGCCAAAGCAGAAAGCTGCTGTACAATAAGACAAAGCAGAGAGCTGCTGCACTATGAGCCAAAGCAGAAAGCTGCTGCGCTATGAGCCAAAGCAGAGAGCTGCTGCACTATGAGCCAAAGCAGAGAGCTTCTGCACTATAAGACAAAGAAGAGAGCTGCTGAACTATGAGCCAAAGCAGAGAGCTGCTGCACTATGATCCAAAGGCGAGAACTGCTGCACAATGAGCCAAAGCAGAGAGCTGCGGCACTATTAGCCAAAGCAGAGAGCTGCTGCACTATAAGCCAAAGCAGAGAGCTGCTGCACTGTAAGACAAGGCAGAGAGCTGCTGAACTATGAGCCAAATCAGAGAGCTGCTGCACTAAGAGCCAAAGCAGAGAGCTGCTGCACTATAAGACAAAGAAGAGAACTGCTGAACTATGAGCCAAAGTAGAGAGCTGCTGCACTATGAGCCAAAGCAGAGAGCTGCTGCACTATGAGCCAAAGCAGAAAGCTGCTGCACTATAAGACAAAGAAGAGAGCTGCTAAACTATGAGCCAAAGCAGAGAGCTGCTGCACTATGATCCAAAGCAGAGAGCTGCTGCACTATGAGCCAACGCAGAAAGCTGCTGCACTATAAGACAAAGCAGAGAGCTGCTGCACTATGATCCAAAGGCGAGAACTGCTGCACTATAAGCCAAAGCAGAGAGCTGCTGCACTATGATCCAAAGGCGAGAACTGCTGCACAATGAGCCAAAGCAGAGAGCTGCGGCACTATAAGCCAAAGCAGAGAGCTGCTGCACTATAAGCCAAAGCAGAGAGCTGCTGCACTGTAAGACAAGGCAGAGAGCTGCTGAACTATGAGCCAAATCAGAGAGCTGCTGCACTAAGAGCCAAAGCAGAGAGCTGCTGCACTATAAGACAAAGAAGAGAACTGCTGAACTATGAGCCAAAGTAGAGAGCTGCTGCACTATGAGCCAAAGCAGAGAGCTGCTGCACTATGAGCCAAAGCAGAAAGCTGCTGCACTATAAGACAAAGAAGAGAGCTGCTGAACTATGAGCCAAAGCAGAGAGCTACTGCACTATGATCCAAAGCAGAGAGCTGCTGCACTATGAGCCAACGCAGAAAGCTGCTGCACTATAAGACAAAGCAGAGAGCTGCTGCACTATGATCCAAAGGCGAGAACTGCTGCACTATAAGCCAAAGCAGAGAGCTGCTGCACTATGAGCCAAAGCAGAGAGATGTTGCACTATAAGACAAAGAAGAGAGCTGCTGAACTATGAGCTAAAGCAGAGAGCTGCTGCACTATGAGCCAAAGCAGAGAGCTGCTGCAGCACTATGAGCCAAAGCAGAGAGCTGCTGCAGCACTATGAGCCAAAGCAGAGAGCTGCTGCAGCACTATGAGCCAAAGCAGAGAGCTGCTGCACTATGAGCCAAAGCAGAGAGCTGCTGCAGCACTATGATCCAAAGCAGAGAGCTGCTGCACTATGATCCAAAGGCGAGAACTGCTGCACAATGAGCCAAAGCAGAGAGCTGCGGCACTATAAGCCAAAACAGAGAGCTGCTGCACTATAAGCCAAAGCAGAAAGCTGCTGCAGCACTATGAGCCAAAGCAGAGAGCTGCTGCACTATGAGCCAAAGCAGAGAGCTGCTGCAGCACTATGATCCAAAGCAGAGAGCTGCTGCACTATAAGACAAATCAGAGAGCTGCTGCACTATGAGCCAAAGCAGAGAGCTGCTGCACTATAAGACAAATCAGAGAGCTGCTGCACTATGAGCCAAAGCAGAGAGCTGCTGCACTATAAGACAAAGCAGAGAGCTGTTGCACTATGATCCAAAGGCGAGAACTGCTGCACAATGAGCCAAAGCAGAGAGCTGCGGCACTATAAGCCAAAGCAGAGAGCTGCTGCACTATAAGCCAAAGCAGAGAGCTGCTGCAGCACTATGAGCCAAAGCAGAGAGCTGCTGCACTATGAGCCAAAGCAGAGAGCTGCTGCAGCACTATGATCCAAAGCAGAGAGCTGCTGCACTATAAGACAAATCAGAGAGCTGCTGCACTATGAGCCAAAGCAGAGAGCTGCTGCACTATAAGACAAAGCAGAGAGCTGCTGCACTATAAGACAAAGCAGAGAGCTGCTGCACTATTAGCTAAAGAAGAGAGCTGCTGCACTATAAGATAAAGCAGAGAGCTGCTGCACTATTAGGTAAAGAAGAGAGCTGCTGCACTGTAAGACAAAGAGAGCTGCTGCACTATTAGCTAAAGTAGAGAGCTGCTGCACTATGAGCCAAAGCAGAGAGCTGCTGCACTATGATCCAAAGCAGAGAGCATCTGCAGCACTATGAGCCAAAGCAGAGAGCTGCTACACTATGAGCCAAAGCAGAAAGCTGCTGCACAATAAGACAACACAGAGAGCTGCTGCACTATTAGCCAAAGCAGAGAGCTGCTGCACTATGAGCCACAGCAGAGAGCTGCTGCACTATGAGCCAAAGCAGAGCTGCTGCACTTTAAGACAACACAGAGAGCTGCTGCACTATTAGCTAAAGCAGAGAGCTGCTGCACTATGAGCCAAAGCAAAGAGCTGCTGCACTATGAGCCAAAGCAGAGAGCTGCTGCAGCACTATGAGCCAAAGCAGAGAGCTGCTGCACAATGAGCCAAAGCAGAGAGCTGCTGCACTATGAGCCAAAGCAGAGAGCTGCTGCACTATGAACCAAAGCAGAGAGCTGCTGCACTATGAGCCAAAGCAGAAAGCTGCTGTACAATAAGACAAAGCAGAGAGCTGCTGCACTATGAGCCAAAGCAGAAAGCTGCTGCGCTATGAGCCAAAGCAGAGAGCTGCTGCACTATGAGCCAAAGCAGAGAGCTTCTGCACTATAAGACAAAGAAGAGAGCTGCTGAACTATGAGCCAAAGCAGAGAGCTGCTGCACTATGATCCAAAGGCGAGAACTGCTGCACAATGAGCCAAAGCAGAGAGCTGCGGCACTATTAGCCAAAGCAGAGAGCTGCTGCACTATAAGCCAAAGCAGAGAGCTGCTGCACTGTAAGACAAGGCAGAGAGCTGCTGAACTATGAGCCAAATCAGAGAGCTGCTGCACTAAGAGCCAAAGCAGAGAGCTGCTGCACTATAAGACAAAGAAGAGAACTGCTGAACTATGAGCCAAAGTAGAGAGCTGCTGCACTATGAGCCAAAGCAGAGAGCTGCTGCACTATGAGCCAAAGCAGAAAGCTGCTGCACTATAAGACAAAGAAGAGAGCTGCTAAACTATGAGCCAAAGCAGAGAGCTGCTGCACTATGATCCAAAGCAGAGAGCTGCTGCACTATGAGCCAACGCAGAAAGCTGCTGCACTATAAGACAAAGCAGAGAGCTGCTGCACTATGATCCAAAGGCGAGAACTGCTGCACTATAAGCCAAAGCAGAGAGCTGCTGCACTATGATCCAAAGGCGAGAACTGCTGCACAATGAGCCAAAGCAGAGAGCTGCGGCACTATAAGCCAAAGCAGAGAGCTGCTGCACTATAAGCCAAAGCAGAGAGCTGCTGCACTGTAAGACAAGGCAGAGAGCTGCTGAACTATGAGCCAAATCAGAGAGCTGCTGCACTAAGAGCCAAAGCAGAGAGCTGCTGCACTATAAGACAAAGAAGAGAACTGCTGAACTATGAGCCAAAGTAGAGAGCTGCTGCACTATGAGCCAAAGCAGAGAGCTGCTGCACTATGAGCCAAAGCAGAAAGCTGCTGCACTATAAGACAAAGAAGAGAGCTGCTGAACTATGAGCCAAAGCAGAGAGCTGCTGCACTATGATCCAAAGCAGAGAGCTGCTGCACTATGAGCCAACGCAGAAAGCTGCTGCACTATAAGACAAAGCAGAGAGCTGCTGCACTATGATCCAAAGGCGAGAACTGCTGCACTATAAGCCAAAGCAGAGAGCTGCTGCACTATGAGCCAAAGCAGAGAGATGTTGCACTATAAGACAAAGAAGAGAGCTGCTGAACTATGAGCTAAAGCAGAGAGCTGCTGCACTATGAGCCAAAGCAGAGAGCTGCTGCAGCACTATGAGCCAAAGCAGAGAGCTGCTGCAGCACTATGAGCCAAAGCAGAGAGCTGCTGCAGCACTATGAGCCAAAGCAGAGAGCTGCTGCACTATGAGCCAAAGCAGAGAGCTGCTGCAGCACTATGATCCAAAGCAGAGAGCTGCTGCACTATAAGACAAAGCAGAGAGCTGCTGCACTATGAGCCAAAGCAGAGAGCTGCTGCACTATAAGACAAAGCAGAGAGCTGCTGCACTATAAGACAAAGCAGAGAGCTGCTGCACTATTAGCTAAAGAAGAGAGCTGCTGCACTATAAGATAAAGCAGAGAGCTGCTGCACTATTAGCTAAAGAAGAGAGCTGCTGCACTATAAGACAAAGAGAGCTGCTGCACTATTAGCTAAAGCAGAGAGCTGCTGCACTATGAGCCAAAGCAGAGAGTTGCTGCACTATGATCCAAAGCAGAGAGCATCTGCAGCACTATGAGCCAAAGCAGAGAGCTGCTACACTATGAGCCAAAGCAGAAAGCTGCTGCACAATAAGACAACACAGAGAGCTGCTGCACTATTAGCCAAAGCAGAGAGCTGCTGCACTATGAGCCACAGCAGAGAGCTGCTGCACTATGAGCCAAAGCAGAGCTGCTGCACTATAAGACAAAGAAGAGAGCTGCTGCACTATTAGCTAAAGCAGAGAGCTGCTGCACTATGAGCCAAAGCAAAGAGCTGCTGCACTATGAGCCAAAGCAGAGAGCTGCTGCAGCACTATGAGCCAAAGCAGAGAGCTGCTGCACAATGAGCCAAAGCAGAGTGCTGCTGCACTATGAGCCAAAGCAGAGAGCTGCTGCACTATAAGACAAAGCAGAAAGCTGCTGCACTATTAGCTAAAGAAGAGAGCTGCTGCACTATAAGACAAAGAAGAGAGCTGCTGCACTATGATCCAAAGCAGAGAGCTGCTGCACTATGATCCAAAGCAGAGAGCATCTGCAGCACTATGAGCCAAAGCAGAGAGCTGCTACACTATGAGCCAAAGCAGAAAGCTGCTGCACAATAAGACAACACAGAGAGCTGCTGCACTATTAGCCAAAGCAGAGAACTGCTGCACTATGAGCCAAAGCAGAGCTGCTGCACTATAAGACAAAGAAGAGAGCTGCTGCACTATTAGCTAAAGCAGAGAGCTGCTGCACTATGAGACAAAGCAAAGAGCTGCTGCACTATGAGCCAAAGCAGAGAGCTGCTGCAGCACTATGAGCCAAAGCAGAGAGCTGCTGCACAATGAGCCAAAGCAGAGAGCTGCTGCACTATGAGCCAAAGCAGAGAGCTGCTGCACTATGAGCCAAAGCAGAGAGCTGCTGCACTATAAGACAAAGAAGAGAGCTGCTGCACTATTAGCTAAAGCAGAGAGCTGCTGCACTATGATTAGTGTTGAGCGCGAATATTCGAATTGCAAATTTTTTTCTCGAATATCGCAACTTCAAGATTTCGCGAATATTTATAATATTGTTCTATATATTCGCGAAATCGAATATTCTTTTTTTTTTTTTGTTATACTTTTTTTCTTTCCCACTTCCCTAAAGTTGTTTTTACCTGTCCTTTGGATTCCTGGATTCCTGGCTGCTCCAGTCAGTGCCCGTTGCCGCTTCTGCCGACTTCCGTGCTCATGAAGCATCCCCATCACCATGGGAACGTCTCCATATACTAGAATGTACTGTCGGATTTGAGAATTACATTGAAATCGCAATCCGATTAATTCAAGTTATAATAATCGAATTGCGATTTCAACTTAACACTGCTATATTCCATATTCGTTAATTCTATCCTAATATGGAATTTAGCAGTGCTAACTTAGCTAAGTTGATATCGCAATCTGATTAATTCAAGTTATAATAATCAAATTGCGATTTCCACTTTTTTACGTATATTCTTAATATTGCTCTAACTTCCTCTTTTAGAATATTCGTAATATTCTATTAGACGAAGTTAGAGCAATATTACGAATATTCTAAAAGACGAAGTTAGAGCAATATTACGAATATTCGTAAAATACACATATAGATTGTAATTTAGCTAATATACTGCTATAGTAATTTTTTTAATAGTGTACATATTTTACAAAACTTAAGTTCAGAAGAGGCAAAAAAAAATTGAGAAAAAAAAAGGATTATAGCACTATATTAGCTAAATTACAATCTATATGTGCATTTTACGAAATTTCGTAATATTGCTCTAACTTCGTCTTTTAGAATATTCGTAATATTCTAAAAGACGAAGTTAGAGCAATAGTGCGAAATTTCGTAAAATGCACATATTAGCCTAGCCATAGTCAATTAGTCATAGGAAGGTTGCCTTATACTATCAAAAGAAAAAATCGCAATATGTGATTAATTAAATCGCATATTATTCGCGATAATTGGAATACTTACGAATATTCGATTTCGACGAATATAACACGAATATTCAATCGAATATTCGCGAAATCGAATATGGCACCTCCCGCTCATCACTAACTATGATCCAAAGCAAATAGCTGGTTTACTATGAGCCAGAGCAAAGCAAAGCACTGTTGCAGTATAGAAGCCCTCACCCTGGTGGACGTGGGGTGTCGATATGTATTATTACGTATTCACTTCATAGGTTATTGAATAGATTCAGTGCATACGCAAATGTTAGGCTACTTTCACACATGCGGCAGGACGGATCCGACAGGCTGTTCACCATGTCGGATCCGTCCTTCCGTTATTTCGCCGTGCCACCGGACCGCCGCTCCGTCCCCATTGACATGCAGGACTTTTTAGTCTGGCAGCTTTCGCCGTGCACCGCCGTGCTGTGCCGGAGCTCCGCCCCCGTCCCCATTATAGTCAATGGGGAAGGAGCGGCGGTCCGGTGGCACGGTGAAATAGCGGCAGGATGGATCCGACACGGTGAACAACCTATCGGATCCGTCCTGCCACAAGTGTGAAAGTAGCCTAACTCAAAAATAATTTAAAGAGGTATTAGTACATAATTTTCCGTTGTCTCCGCAAAACAATTTAAAAAAGGAGAGATAAATCATAATTTCAAGATTCTTTCTCAGACGGTTGTTGCTTAAAGGGAGTCTGTCACCTGTTTTTCACCAATATAACTAAGAGCACTGCCCCTTAGAAGATTACATACACATCCTAAGCATACCTGTGTGCACTATGTGTCTGTATTCCATGTCCAGGAAAAGCACCTTTATTCTGCTGGAAAATATCTCCCAAGTGCCCAGCTCTGCTGCTCCAAGTGCCCAAAGCAAACCAGACTGGAGAGGAGGGCTGCTTTAGCTGCTCATATCTTAGGATTGGTACCAGCTAGAAACATGACCTTGTCAGGTCATGTTATCCACAGCATTATATCCACTATATCAGAAGATATTGCCGTTAGAAATGGAGTCAGGTCATGTTATCCACAGCATTATATCCACTATATCAGAAGATATAGCCGTTAGAAATTGAGTCAGGTCATGTTATCCACAGCATTATATCCACTATATCAGAAGATATAGCCGTTAGAAATGGAGTCAGGTCATGTTATCCACAGCATTATATCCACTATATCAGAAGATATAGCCGTTAGAAATGGAGTCAGGTCATGTTATCCACAGCATTATATCCACTATATCAGAAGATATAGCCGTTAGAAATGGAGTCAGGTCATGTTATCCACAGCATTATATCCACTATATCAGAAGATATAGCCGTTAGAAATCGAGTCAGGTCATGTTATCCACAGCATTATATCCACTATATCAGAACATATAGCCGTTAGAAATTGAGTCAGGTCATGTTATCCACAGCATTATATCCACTATATCAGAAGATATTGCCGTTAGAAATTGAGTCAGGTCATGTTATCCACAGCATTATATCCACTATATCAGAAGATATAGCCGTTAGAAATTGAGTCAGGTCATGTTATCCACAGCATTATATCCACTATATCAGAAGATATTGCCGTTAGAAATTGAGTCAGGTCATGTTATCCACAGCATTATATCCACTATATCAGAAGATATAGCCGTTAGAAATTGAGTCAGGTCATGTTATCCACTGCATTATATCCACTATATCAGAAGATATTGCCGTTAGAAATCGAGTTAGGAGTGAAAGCTGTTTTTACTGCTGGGCGCTTGGGAGATATTTTCCAGCAGAATAAGGCCCCTTGCAGACGAGCGTGTCCAGATAAGGTCCAGATGCGTTGCGGCAAACCCACGAGAATAGGAACGCAATTGCAGTCAGTTTTGACTGCGATAGCGTTCCAAAGTTCAGTTTTTATCGCACGGGTGCAATGTGTTTTGCAGGCGCGTGATAAAAAACTGACTGTGGTACCCAGACCCAAACTTCTTCGCAGAAGTTCAGGTTTGGGTTAGTTGTAGTGTAGATTGTTTTATTTCCCCTTATAACATGGTTATAAGGGAAAATAATAGCATTCTGAATACAGAATGCATAATACAATAGGGCTGGAGGGGTTAAAATAAAATAGTAATAATTTAACTCACCTTAATCCACTTGTTCGTGCAGCCGGCTTCTCTTCTGTCTTCATCTGTGAGCAATAGGACCTTTGATGACGTCACTGCGTTCATCACATGGTCCATCACATGATCCATCACCATGGTGATGGATCATGTGATGAGCGTAGTGACGTCATCAAAGGTCCTATTGCTCACAGATGAAGACAGAAGACATTCCGGCTGCGCAAACAAGTGGATTAAGGTGAGTTAAATTTTTATTTTATTTTTTTAACCCCTCCAGCCCTATTTTACTATGTATTCTGTATTCAGAATGCTATTATTTTCCCTTATAACCACTTGCGGATGCTTGCGATTTTCACGCAACCCTATTCATTTCTATGGGGCCTGCGTTACGTGAAAAACGCACAAAGAGGAGCATGCTGCAATTTTCACGCAACGCACAAGTGATGCGTGAAAATCACCGCTCATGTGCACAGCCCCATAGAAATGAATGGGTCCGGATTCAGTGTGGGTGCAATGCGTTCACCTCACGCATCGCACCCGCGCGGAATACTCTCCCGTGTGAAAGGGGCCTAAAAGTGCTTTTCCTGGACATGGAATACAGACACATAGTACATACAGGTATGCTTGGGATGTGAATGCAATCTTCTGTGCGACAGTGCTCTTAGTTATATTGGTGAAAATTAGGTGACAAATTCCCTTTACTCTTACAGCTATAACCTATTTTAAGGATACTTCCACATTTCTCAGAAAGAGATCATCCTAGTCAGTGGCGCACATACAAGGGGGGTCCAGCGGGTCTGGACCCCCCCACCCCCCTAGAACAACCAAACAACATTTTTTTTAACCCCTTTAGTGCTGCACCGCCGATCACCACAGGCGGCGCGGCCCTGGATGTAATTGCGGCAGCAGTGGGGGGGGGGGGGGCAGTAGGAGATGAGCGCTTCCATTGTGGAAGCGCTCATCTCCACATTCATCTGTATCGCCGTCCTCAGGAAGCGATACAGATGCCTGTGCTGCGGCAGAGCAGGGGAGGGAGCGGCGTCTCCCTTCCCTGTTCTTCTGATAATAATGCCTGCAGCCTATCAGACGCCGGCTCAGGTGGTGCGATGACGTCATTATCATCGCGCCGCCTGAGCCGGGCAGCACACAGCAAAGACACAGGCCGGAAGAGGCCTGCATTGCATCACTGCTGATGGAGGTAAGTATGTGTTTTCTTTTTTTGTTTTTTTGGGGGCTGGCACTATTGGGGTATCTGACAATTCTTACAGCCCCATTTTTTTGGGGGGTGGCACTCTGGGAGCATTTCTTACTGGCATGGGGAGAAGAGCACTATGGGGGCATCTGGGGGCTCTAAAGGGGCTTTTCTTTTATTGACACATTATGGGGGGCACTATAGCGGAGAACAGCACTATGGGGCATCTGGTGGCACTATAGGGGCATTTTTTGGGGGCACTATGGGGAAGTGGGGGCTCTAAAGGGGCCTTTTTTCTTATTGGCAGATTATGGGGGGCATTATGGCATCTGGTGGCACTAAGGGGGCATTTTTTACTGGCACATTATGGGAGGCACTATAGGGGAGAGCGGCACTATGGGGCACTATGGGGGAGTGGTGCACTATTGGGGCATATGTTGCCACTTAGAAGGGGCATTTTTTACTGGCACATTATGGTGGAGAGGAGAACTTAAGGGACATCTGCTGGGGGCACTGAGAAGGGGCATTTTTTTACTGGCATATTATGGGGGACACTATGGGGAAGGGGGAAAGGAGCACTATGAGGGCATTTACTGGGGCACTATATAGGGGTATTTTATACTGGCATACATTATGGGGACATTAGCTCAACTGCGGGCACTAAGCGGGGGTATTTCATGTACTGTGATATTATAGGGAGAATTATTACTACTAGGAAGTATTATGCAGAGCTTTACTACTACTGGGGGGCTATGAGGAACATGATTACTAGTATGGGCACTATAGAGGCATTATTACTACTAAGTGTGCTCTGGCAGAGAATAATTTCTATTGGTGGGATTTTGGGGAGCACTGTTACTTTGGGGGGCTCCCTGCCACAGTATCAGCTTAGCACAATTATTTTTGGGGGACATTATCTTTATACTATTAGTGTCTGGGCGCAGTTATTTTTTAGAGCACTGTGTGCCAATAATTGTTGAAGGGGGCACTATCTGTGTGGTAGTAGTATATTCAGGGGGACTGTTTCTGCAGTATAGTATTGGGGGTGGCAGGAAAGGGTGTTCAGAAGATGTGAAGATGATGGAAATGTGGGAAACTAATGTCTGTTTCTCAATCTCTGCAGAGACGGGAGATGGCTGAAAAATCATCATGGCGGTCTGGTCTGAATGGAGAAGATAAAGAAAGAGAACGTCTACAACAGAGGTGACATCACTGGATGTAAGAGGTATGGGGTGCTATGTAGGCTAGGAGATGCCATTTGCAGATGGAGGATTCAGAGCTGGGTGAGGACGGCCAAAGGTTGGCAGCAGGCAACAGGCGGGTGGCAGATGGTGGGGGGGAACCACAGGTCTTGAGCAGGATCTGGGGAGGGAGGAGAGCGGAGGAGCTTAATGGGTGTAGCCTGGTGTTTATTGTATAATGTGAAGCAGGCAGTGCAGCCAGGACAGGCATTCCCTCTCCGTATGATTTGTAGAGACAGGCCGCAACTATAGAATGTCAGCGGTACAGTGTTTGTTGGGAGTGGCCTATTATATGTAGGAGGGGCTTTTAATAATGGATGTGTCTAAAAAATTGTTCTATTCCTACAGATCTTTTAGAAATGGCCAGGTGAAAGAATCAGCGCAACACACTACGTGCCCCCCCCCCCCCCCCCCCTCCCTCCTGCATTTTTAAATATAAAGGGGGCTTTGAAAAATGGGCAGGCAAAATAATTGGCACAGCGCACTACACGTGCCACATTTTTTTGCCTTTCGGACCCCCCCTAGACAAATTTCCTGGGTGCTCCCCTGATCCTAGTACCCAAATCAGTCCACTCAGATCTAACATCTTCCTGGGCTCACATGAGTTAATTCACACAGAACACATGCAACTTTTTAAAAAGAGCCTCCCCACAATCTTCCTTTCTAGAGCACTCCCACACACTTCTCTCCCACACTACAGCTTTCCCTTTCTGCCGCTCATATATTATAGCTCCTGCAAACATCAATCACCTTGTACTGAAAAGTCTTTAAAACTTTAAAATACCAGCATCTCATCTTCACCCACTGGGGTTACCTTATGCAAAAGATTCCAACAAGACTTGTATATTCATCTGTTTTTCTTCTGCCCATTGCAAGTGGACAAATACAAAACAATTCTTTAACTTCCCACTAACCCCCCCCCCCCCCCCCCCATTACTTCTAATAGCAAGAAGACCAGGTCTCCTTCAAGGGAATCAATTAGCAGGACAAAGATTATCCCATCCCCTTAGCAGAATGCTTTCCCACATGCCCCATCCATCAAACTCCATTCCCCTTCAATAAAGAACATCCTCCTCACATGTAGGTACTATCCAGTTTCATCACTGTCTCTGCTTGCTGTCAGTGATTAGTAACATTCCTGTTCGCATGGAGAGACTGAAAACCAGTGGCAATCATCTGCAACTGTAACTCTTTCCATCAGAGCTCTTTCTGTCAGGCATGATCAGGGTGTGCTTTCAGTCTCTGGATGAGAACAAGAATGTTTCCATTTACTGACAGCAATCAGAACTTTTAAATACTAAGGAATTTAAATAATACTGGATTAAACTACATTAGAAATTATATTATAATGTTACGTGATTTTTTATAAAATGATACAATGAATAAGCTTTATTTACATAAAACTGCAAAACCAATTTAACTCCAGACTTTGTTATTTTTCAATTATGGTAATTATAATTGTATCATGCTCTTTCCTCAGCTTTCCTAAAACAGTATTTCCTTTAAAATAATAATAATCAATCTGATGACAGGCACGCTATCTGATATGGCATGAAAAATGCTGTATTACTATGGTATATTACTTATTGGCCTGGCTGGAGTTCATTCTGCGTCCCACGTAATCTGTAGATTTTCACTTGCCAGCCTGGTCTTTGCACTCAATGGGCAGTGTAAGATACACGTTGAAGACTTCAGCATGTATTTGCAGCGGAGATTGTAATAGCTGGGATTACTATTATATTGTTATATTTCCCATCTGAGTTTACTGTCCGGAAACTCGGCATGTTATGTATACATGGAGTCTAACTACCCCCCAGCTCTGGTTTTGCCGGCAGGCGGATCCATGAGGTGGCAGTGGCCACAAACTTGCACTATAAGTTAATACTAGGAAGTGACTTCCCGTTGTTCACAGCCCTGTGGCCAGCAGTTAGACCTCCCGATCCCCAAGAGTCAGGGATAGCCCCAGCGTATTTGCCTTGCTCCGACGGGGTGTCCGAACCCTGGTAACCCGAGGCAGAAGGGCCAGCGGTAGGGGTGACCGCCACTCTGGTGGATGAGGGGGAGACAACCCCATTCAAGGCCAGCTAGATGGCAGTAGGTTTTGTGTAAGGCCTGTGGCTTGATGTCGGCTTGCGGCCTGTCTGGGAGGACAGGTCGGTGAGCACTTGGACTTGCCTCTCTTCCGCGGTACCCGCAGCACGGTGTGAATTAAACACCAGGACTGGACCTTCTTCAGCGGTACCAGCAGCACAGTGTGAATTGAGCACCAGGACTTAAAACCTAAAGTGACTTTTGTTTTGTTCCCCTGCCTTGTGTGAATAAACACTGAACTTGTGTTTAAGAACTGTTTTGTGCCTCTGTACTGCGTCCGCTTAGGCTACTTTCACACTTGCGTTCGGAGCGGATCCGTCTGGTATTTGTACAGACGGATCCGCTCCTATAATGCAAAAGATGGTATCCGTTCAGACGGAACCGTTTGCATTATATTTCACTAAAAAAAGTCTAAGTACAATTTGTATTCAGACGGATCTGTCCAGACTTGAAAGTCAATGGGGGGCGGATCCGTTTGAAAAATGCACCATATTGTGTCACCTTCGAACGGATCCGCCCCCATTGACTTCCATTGTAACTCTGGACGGATCCGTTTGCCTCCGCACGGCCAGGCGGACACCCGAACGCTGCAAGCAGCGTTCAGGTGTCCACCTGCTGAGCGGAGCGGAGGTCAAACAGTGCCAGACTGAGGCATTCTGAGCGGATCCGCATCCACTCAGAATGCATTAGGGCTGGACGGAACCATTCGGGGCCGCTTGTGAGAGCCTTCAAAGGGAACTCACAAGTGGAGCCCCGAACGCTAATGTGAAAGTAACCTTACCCTGCCTAGCAGAGCGAATCCACATATCCACATACAGGTGAAACTCGAAAAATTAGAATATCGTGCAAAGTTCATTTATTTCAGTAATGCAACTTAAAAGGTGAAACTAACATATGAGATAGACTCATTACATGCAAAGCGAGATATTTCAAGCCTTTATTTGTTATAATTTGGATGATTATGGCTTACAGCTTATGAAACCCCAAAGTCACAATTTTGAGGTACCCTTTGCTCAGGGGGTATGACTTAATTAGCTGACTAGAGTGTGACACTTTGATCCTAGATATTGAATCTTTTCACAATATTCAACTTTTAAGTTACATTAATGCAACTCCTTTTAAGTTGTATTACTGAAATAAATGAACTTTTGCACAATATTAAAATTTTCTGAGTTTCACCTGTATACTGGGAATGCTGTCAATCACTGATAATACCACCCACATGACTCCTAAGTCCAGACTGAGCAGAGGTAAAAGGAATGAACTGCTAGTTCTGTTGAGTCTTTTCCCACAAATATGTATCCGTCTGCTCCGCTCTTCCTGCTCTATACCATGCTACCTGCAGATTGTGCTGCATGTTCAAAGTGACGTGTTCCCTTTAAACAAACATGGATTCAGTAAGCAACCTAGCTGTAATTTTAATGGAGTCTCATGCAGCCAATTATTACAAACTGAAGACAAATTATGGGACAGGGAAATAATTTTGAAAATACGACTCTACTTGCTGGCCATGGTAGTAGAAGCAGACTCTCGGCTACAATAAATTGCGTATTTTGAAGAGAGATAAAACAGTCTGCAAATTACGCTCCCAACGTGGTGACATTTATGTTGGCATGACAACTCCGAGCTGGAAGCACTAAATACTTAATACCAGTAAGGAATGAGCTTCATTTTATTTGCTTTCTATGCAATGTGAAAAAAGAACTACTAGTAACACATTATTATACTATAAAAGCAAAGTGCTCAAGTAATGTTTCCAACATAAATCAATGTAAGCAGTAATTAAGTGTAAATGGGAATCAGCATGCATGCTTACAAATTCAAATAAATCTGTTCAGTTGTGTTAATATTCTCAGAGGCCTCTATTCTCAATATCAGAGGTCCCCAACCTGGCAAAGCTTAAATGGATAGTGCCATAAACTACTTCCCATTCTAAAGTGCATTTTCATAATTTACTCTAGCTCATATTCATCCTTGGATTTTAAGGAGGATTTTCAAATTGACCTCATTTGCGTTTTTCTCTTGAATCTTATTAGCTGGTTTTCCTGTCCCATCATGCCTTAGGGCAGTGAGATGTGTCCTGTCATCAGTAGATCATGTGACACTTACCACGCCGCTTGTTCTTACTAATGACACTTCCTACGTTCTACAATATTAGGCTGGATTCACAAGGGCGAGATTTCCGCGTGGGTACAATGCGTGAGGTGAACGGATTGCAACCGCGCTGAATCCGGACCCATTCATTTCTTTGGGGTGATGAGGGGTGATTTTCACGCATCACTTGTGCGGATGCGGTGCAATTTTCACGCATGGTTGCTAAGATGACAGTCTATTCACTGTATTATTTAAAATAATAGCATTCTTTAATACAGAATGCTTAGTAGAAGGTCAATTGAGGGTTAAAAAATAAAAATAATTAACTCACCTCCTCCTCTTGATCGCGTAGTTGCCGATCTCTTCTTCTTTAATCATGAGCTGCCGTCTAAAGGACCTGTGGTGACGTCACATCACATGGTCCAATCACATGGTCCATCACTGTGGTGATGGACCATGTGATTGGTCCATGTGATGAGCTCAGTGACGTCACCACAGGTCCTTTGACAGGAGACCGACAGCTACGCGATCAATTGGAGGAGGTGAGTTAATTTATTTATTTTTTTAAGCCTCAATTGACCTTCTACTAAGCATTCTGTATTAAGAATGCAATTATTTTCCATTATAACCATGTTATAAGGTAAAATAATTACAACTACACAACCTTGAACCCACACCTGAACTTCAGTTAAGAAGTTCGGGTCTGGGTACCACAATAAGTTTTTTATCACACGTGTGCAAAACGCATTGCACCCGTGCGATAAAAACTGAACAACGGAACGCAATCGCAGTCAAAACTGACTGCAATTGGGTACCTACTCACGCGGGTTTGCCGCAATGCACTCGGGACGCATCCTGAGCCAAAACGTGACGCCCGTGTGAACCCAGTCTAAGACTCCAATCCAGGACGGAACCTACAGCAACTGACTGTTGGGCAGGATACATTTAGATTAGTGGCACAACCCCTTTAAAATCTGCATTCAAACAGGTGACACTGAATATTAAAAGGGGTTCAAAGATTTTGATAGTGATGGCCAATCCTTAGTATAGGTCATCAATATCAGATTGGTGGAGGGTCCACACCTGTCAACCAGCTGTTGAAGAGAAAGCAGTGCGCTGGTGGCCAGTGACATCATGTTCATCGGTCACATCGCCTAGACGCAGCTCAGTCTGATTCAAGTGACTAGGGCTGAGCTGCAATACTAAGTACAGCTGATATCTAATGGATGGAAGCAGCCTCATGATTCTTAGTCTAATTAGCTGTCATTTGCATGGTTTGATCCTGATGCCAAGCTTTGGTGACACTAAAATATTCTTGGTTACACAAGGTGCATATCTGACTGTAGCTGCCAAGAGATGTGGGGCCAAATGTCTGCCATCTGCCTCCACCACTAAGGAGCACTGGTCAAAATGTTACAACTGTCTCAAGACAAAAATCTTTGTAGAACAAGGGACATATCAATCAACAATATCACAGTACTGTAATAATGGCTTCCAGTTTACTGAGACATTGCCCATTAAAGATCTGTAAAGGTATGGTTACACATGCCATCAAATCATAGAAAAAAAGGGGTCCATATACTGTTCTTGCATAGGTTATCTCTGCTATCAGTCTCCCCCCTGCCTACTCAGATTACTACATGATCAACGTGACATAACTTTAAGATTTTATCCCAAGTTTAAGCAGTACAGAAAAGTGACTAATAATAATTCTGCTCTCTGCATGTTATACCTAGCCATACACATCGATAAAACTCCAGCCATCCAAAACTAGAGATAAGAGCATGGATAAAAGAACACTAATCAAACCCTAGCAATCAAATGGTGGACTAGATAGATGCATCTGATCTCATTGATTTATCTTGGCCTGTCTAACGGCACAGATTAGATTGATTGCGGTCTGTTTGAAAGAGCCCTAGAATCTAAATGGATATTCATTAGCAATCAAGGCATGAGGAGGGGAGAAGACATAGTACCTGAGTCTGACCAGTGTGTTATCACTGTGACTTACCGTGGATGGGATGTCGTGAGCAGTGGTATAAGCTGCATTATGTCATAGCTGTGAATACGCACATACATGCATGCAGATATACACACGCAATACATAGTCACACTGTCATGGCATACATATATTACAACCACAATCAAAATAACAGCCTCTTACCAGGGAAAAGAGGAATAAAATCAGTACATTGAGTATGTCTGCTCCATGTTATGATCCATTGTCATATCTACCCATCCCATATCTATCTATCTACCCATCCACCCATACCATATCTATCTACCCATCCTCAGGGGCGTCGTTAGGTCAAAACATTCAGGGCTTGAGCCCCAGATGTTTTGTCCAGTGCCCCGAATGTTATGCTGGCCTGGTAGCATTTTTTTTTATTTGGCTATTCCAGGGCCCTTTAATATTGACTGGACCTGGGCAACCCACCACAGATCATCCCCCCACCCCCCTTGTACTTGTTTCGCTGATCCGCTACTTGCGGGCTGCTAGGGCATGAGTTCAGTCACTTCGGTGCGCAATCCTGTCCTGCGGCGCGTGATCCCGTAAGACCCGCCGCGGGGGTTCACGGGTCTCGCGGGATCACATGCCGCAGGACGGGATTGTGCACTGAAGTGACTGAACTCATGCCCGCGCAGCCCGCAAGTAGCAGATCAGAGGAACAAGTACAAGGGGGGTGGGGGGATGATCTGTGGGGTTGCCCAGGGTCCACTCCCATCAATATTAAAAGGCCCAAGCAAAGATTTCTGCAGTGGTAAGGAAATTAAACATAACAAATATTGGAAAGTTACCGAATGTTGTACAAACCGGATTCCCAAAA
The DNA here is from genome assembly GCF_014858855.1 of Bufo gargarizans. Classification (NCBI taxonomy): domain Eukaryota; kingdom Metazoa; phylum Chordata; class Amphibia; order Anura; family Bufonidae; genus Bufo; species Bufo gargarizans. The sequence goes on from NC_058083.1 coordinate 262,982,546, forward strand.
AGTTGGGACACTATACAAATCGTGAATAAAAACTGAATGCAATGATGTGGAGGGGCCGACTTCTAATATTTTATTCAGAATAGAACATAAATCACGGAACAAAAGTTTAAACTGAGAAAATGTACCATTTTAAGGGAAAAATATGTTGAATCAGAATTTCATGGTGTCAACAAATCCCCAAAAAGTTGGGACAAGGCCATTTTCACCACTGTGTGGCATCTCCCCTTCTTCTTACAACACTCAACAGACATCTGGGGACCGAGGAGACCAGTTTCTCAAGTTTAGAAATAGGAATGCTCTCCCATTCTTGTCTAATACAGGCCTCTAACTGTTCAATCGTCTTGGGCCTTCTTTGCTGCACCTTCCTCTTTATGATGCGCCAAATGTTCTCTATAGGTGAAAGATCTGGACTGCAGACTGGCCATTTCAGTACCCGGATCCTTCTCCTACGCAGCCATGATGTTGTGATTGATGCAGAATGTGGTTTGGCATTATCTTGTTGAAAAATGCAGGGTCTTCCCTGAAAGAGATGACGTCTGGATGGGAGCATATGTTGTTCTAGAACCTGAATATATTTTTCTGCATTGATGGTGCCTTTCCAGACATGCAAGCTGCCCATGCCACACGCACTCATGCAACCCCATACCATCAGAGATGCAGGCTTCTGAACTGAGCGTTGATAACAACTTGGGTTGTCCTTGTCCTCTTTGGTCCGGATGACATGGCGTCCCAGATTTCCAAAAAATAACTTCGAATCGTGACTCGTCTGACCACAGAACAGTCTTCCATTTTGTCACACTCCATTTTAAATGATCCCTGGCCCAGTGATCCACAAGCCTGAGCTTGTGGATCTTGCTTAGAAATGGCTTCTTCTTTGCACTGTAGAGTTTCAGCTGGCAACGGCGGATGGCACGGTGGATTATGTTCACTGACAATGGTTTCTGGAAGTATTCCTGAGCCCATTCTGTGATTTCCTTTACAGTAGCATTCCTGTTTGTGGTGCAGTGTCGTTTAAGGGCCCGGAGATCACGGGCATCCAGTATGGTTTTACGGCCTTGACCCTTATGCACAGAGATTGTTCCAGATTCTCTGAATCTTCGGATGATGTTATGCACAGTTGATGATGATAGATGCAAAGTCTTTGCAATTTTTCGCTGGGTAACACCTTTCTGATATTGCTCCACTATCTTTCTGCACAACATTGTGGGAATTGGTGATCCTCTACCCATCTTGGCTTCTGAGAGACACTGCCACTCTGAGAAGCTCTTTTTATACCCAATCATGTTGCCAATTGACCTAATTAGTGTTAATTGGTCTTCCAGCTCTTCGTTATGCTCAAATTTACTTTTTCTAGCCTCTTATTGCTACTTGTCCCAACTTTTTTGGGATTTTTTGACACCGTGAAAATTTGAATCAACGTATTTTTCCTTTAAAATGATACATTTACTCGGATTAAACGTTTGATCTGTCATCTACGTTCTATTACAAATAAAATATTGACATTTGCCATCTCCACATCATTGCATTCACTTTTTATTCACAATTCGTTTAGTGTCCCAACTTTTTTGGAATCCGGTTTGTATTATATATTGACTGCAGTACTGCACTTCATTTGCGTAAACCAGAACATCCCTTTAGCCCCTTAAGAACACAATGCGTACAGGTGCCTTTGCAGCCCCGGGACAGTATAGGATCACAGTTATGGCAGACGTTGAAGGTTACCATGGCAACAGGATGCCTTCTCAGGCATCCTGCTGTCCATGGTGCTGAACAGTTCTGTGCTAAAGGCAGAGATCTGTTCAGACAAAGTGTGAGTGAAATACAGTGCAGTACACTATATAGTGTACTGTACTGTATTATACAGACATCAGACCCACTGGATCTTCAAGAACCAAGTGGGTCTGGGTAAAAGAAAATGTTAAAAAAGTGAAAAAAAAGTTAAAATAAAAAAAAACATTTATCCCTGATTAAAAATTGAAAAAATAAAATTCCCAACACATGTTATATATCACAGCGTCCGTAACGACCTGATCTATAAAACGTTCGTGTTACATTCCCCGCACGGTGAACCGCATAAAAATTTTAAAATACAAACTATGATGAAATTTAAATTTTGCCCACCTTACTTCCCCAAAAAGGTAATAAAAGTGATAAAAAAAAGTTGTATGTACGCCAAAATAGTACCATTCAAACCGTCTCCTCATTCCACAAAAAATGAGCCCCTACATAAGACAATGGCCCAAAAAATAAAAAAAAACTATGGCTCTCAGACTATGGAGACACTACAACAAGTTTTTGGGGTTTCAAAAATGATATTATTGTGTAAAACCTTAATAAATAAAAAAAAGTACACATATTAGGTATTGCCGTGTCCGTAAGAACCTTCTATATAAAAATATCACATGATCTAATCCCTCAGGGGAACAACGTAAAAAAAAAAAAAAAAAAATTGTGTAAAAAAATCCATCATTTTATCACCTTACATCACAAAAAGTGTAATAGTGTTGAATCTCTTTTTATTGCATAGAAAAACAAAGCAATTGAACAGAGCAGCAATGACAATATAGACAGTAAGTGCCCCCTATTCCAGGTCCAAATAGAATAAGAAGTACCAGTGATTAGACGGACATAGAGAACGACATAACCCTCTAGGCCAGTGTTTCCCAACCAGTGTGCCTCCAGCTGTTGCAAAACTACAACTCCCAGCATGCCCGCACAGCCAAAGGCTGTGCGGGCATGCTGGGAGTTGTAGTTTTACACTAAACTGATTTTTTCTGTTTAAAAAATGATATTATTGTGTAAAACTTAAATAAATTTAAAAAAGTAAACATATTAGGTATCCCTGCATCCGTAACAACCTGCTCTATAAAACTAGAACATGATCTAATCTGTAAGATGAACGTTGTAAATAATAAAAAATAAAAACGGCGCCAAACAGGTATTTTTTTTGTAAATTTTCCATTTTAATCCATTTTTTTCCGTAACAAAGCAAGGGTTAACAGCCAAACAAAACTCAATATTTATTGCCCTGATTCTTTAGTTTACAGAAACACCCCATATGTGGTCGTAAACTGCTGTATGGGCACACGGCAAGGGGGGCAGAAGGAAAGGAATGCCATATGGATTTTGGAAGGCAGTTTTTGCTAGACTTGTTTTTGGACACCATGTCCCATTTGAAGCCCCCCGATGCACCCCTAGAGTAGAAACTCCAAAAAGTGACCCCATTCAAGAAACTACACACCTCAAGGTATTCAAAACAGATTTGACTAACTTTGTTAACCCTTTAAGTGTTCTACAAGAGTCAATGGCAAATGGAGATGAAATTTCAGAATTTAAATTTTTTGTTACTTTGCTTCACAAAAAGTGTAATATAGCGCAACCAAAAATCATATGAACCCTAAAATAGTACCCAAAAAACTGCCACCTTATCCCGTAGTTTCCAAAATGGGGTCACGTTTTTGGAGTTTCTACTCTAGGGGTGCATCAGGGGGGCTTCAAATAGGACATGGTGTAAATAAACCAGCCCAGCAAAATCTGCATTCCAAAAACCACACGGCGCTCCTTTCCCTCTATGCCCTGACATGGGGCCGTACAGTGGTGTATGACCACATATCGGGTGTTTCTGTAAACCGCAGAGTCAGGGCAATAAATATAGAGTTTTGTTTGGCTGTTAACCCTTGCTTTGTTAGTGAAAAAAAAATTGCCATCAACTCTTGGGGAACACCTAAAGGGTTAATGATGTTTGTAAAAATCCGTTTTGAATACCTTGAGGGGTGTAGTTTCTAGAATGGGGTCACTTTTGGGTGGTTTCTATTATGTAAACCTCGCAAAGTGGTCCCTAAAAAGTGGGTTTTTGAAGATTTTTGAAAATTTTGAAGATTTGCATCTAAATTTCTAAGCCTTGTAACGTCCCCAAAAACTAAAATGGCATTCCAAAAATGATCCAAACATGAAGCAGACATATGGGGAATGTAAACTAATAACTATTTTTGGAAGTATTACTATGTATTATAGAAGTAGAGAAATTGAAACTTTTGGTAAATTTTGTATTTTTTTATAAATAAAAATGAATTTTTTGGACTCCATTTTACCAGTGTTATGAAGTACAATATGTGACGAAAATCTCTGAATGGCCTGGATAAGTAAAAGTGCTTTAAAGTTATCACCACATAAAGTGACACTGGTCAGATTAGCAAAAAATGGCCTGGTCCTTAAAGGGAGTCTTTCACCCATACTGACCATTTTTGAACACTAACACCATTCTCAGCATTATAGTACCCATATGTGAATGCTACTTACTGTTTACCTGTCTGTCGCTTATTTCCTTCAAAAAACACTTTAATCCAATATTCAAATTAGGTCTGAAGGTGCCCAGGGGCGGCATTCAAGTGGCCGGTGCCCAGGCTCCTCTTTGCTATTCATATGAAACCCCTTTAAACACTCAGGCCGGCCTTAGGTTCTTCTTATTACCACCTCCCTTCAGTGTGAAATGCCACGCCTGCGCCGTGCATCCGAATCGCCGCGCCTGCGCACAGCATTACCCATTATAGGCATCGGCATCCGAACGTTTATTGCGCATGCGCTGGCCCCAACATCACGATCTAGCCAGCGGAAGTAGCCGCCAGGTAGATCGGGATGTTGGGGCCGGCGCATGCGCAATAAACGCTCGGATGCCGATGCCCATAATGGGTAATGCTGTGCGCAGGCGCGGTGACTCGGATGCATGGCGCAGGCGCGCCATTTCACACTGAAGGGAGGCGGTAATAAGAAGAACCTAGGGCCGGCCTGAGTGTTTAAAGGGGAGGGGTTTCATATGAATAGCAAAGAGGGGCCTGGGCACCGGCCGCTTGAACGCCGCCCCTGTGCACCTTCAGACCTAATTTGAATATTGGATTAAAGTGTTTTTTTAAGGAAATAAGCGACGGACAGCTAAACAGTAAGTAACATTCATGTAACCGCCAGAGATCTGACAAGCTCTGACAGACGTTCTCTCGCTGCTCAGGGATAACGCTCAGTCTTGGGCCCCTCCAATCGGTGGATTAATTTTTTGCAGCCTTGGGTCAGATATATGATGACCCGGACCGTATTGCTCTGGCTGAGTCTAACCTGCGTCTTTTATGCCAGGGTAAACAGTCCGCTGAGATATACTGTTTAGAATTTCAGAGATGGGCAGCTGATACTGGTTGGAATGATGCTGCACTCCGAAGTCAATTTTGCTATGGTCTTTCGGAGGGATTAAAAGATGCATTTGCCTTTCAATCTCATTGATAATCAATTTGCTATAACACATAGTTTCCAGGTATGCACTCTGGGAAAAGATATACCTGTTTTTGCTATCGATTCCGCTCCACTTTCTCAATAATCGCTAAACGGCATAGTTCACAATATCCGTTTGACTGTGGGTGATGCTCATGTTGAGGATGTCTCATGTTTCGTCCTAAGCGGATTACCTACGCCTCTAGTGTTGGGGCTACCCTGGCTCACATAACCCCACCATTGATTGGCAAGCAAGGCAAATAAATGATTGGAGTGACTTTTGCAGAGAGAATTGCCTCGGTGTCTCTTTCAGAGGTTTCTACCAAGACTCTAGCATCTTTTCTCTCCGAATTTTCGGATGTGTTTTCAGAGAGTGGTGTCCAGGAGCTGCCCCCTCACCGGGAGTACGATTGCCCTATTAATCTTATCCCAGGCGCCAAGCTGCCTAAATCTCGTTTATACAATCTCTCCCAACCTAAAAGGGTCGCTATGCGTACGTATATCTCTGAGAGCCTGAGAAAGGGACACATCCGACCCTCGAAGTCACCTGTTGCCGCTGGGTTTTTTTTTTTGTTAAGAAAAGAGATGGTTCTTTAAGACCATGTCTGAATTTCAGGGAGCTGAATAGTATCACAATTCGTGACCCTTATGCGCTTCCTCTCATCCCAGACCTGTTTAACCAGATTTTTGGGGCTAAAGTTTTTTCTAAGTTAGATTTGAGAGGGGCATACAACCTGGTCAGGGTCAGGGAAGGGGATGAATGGAAGACTGCCTTCAATACTCCTGAGGGCCATTTTGAGAATTTGGTTATGCCCTTTGGTTTGATGAATGCTCCAGCCGTTTTCCAACATTTTGTGAACAGCATTTTTTTACCATGTAATGGGGAAATTTGTACTAGTGTATCTAGATGACATTTTGATTTTTTCTCCTGATTTCAAAACTCATAGGGTCCACCTACGTCAGGTCTTGCTCATTATGCGGGAGAATAAATTGTACGCTAAACTGGAAAATGTGTGTTTGCGGTTTCAGAAATTACATTTCTGGGTTTTCTTCTCTCCGCTTCTGGTTTTCGCATTGACCCTAAGAAGGTCCGCGCTGTGCTTGATTGGGAGCTTCCTGAGAATCAGAAGGGGCTGATGCGTTTTTGGGGTTTTGCCAATTATTACAGGAAGTTCATTTAGAATTATTCCTCTGTTGTTAAGCCACTCACTGATATGACTAAGAAGGGGGTAGATTTTTCCTCCTGGTCGGTAGATGTGCGTAAGGCCTTTTCTAGTATCAAGGAGAGTTTTGCTTCCGCTCCCATCTTGGTACAACCTGATATCTCTCTACCTTTCATTGTTGAGGTGGACGCTTCTGAGGTGGGTGTGGGTGCGCTCTTGTCTCAGGGTCCCTCTCCTACCAAATGGCGACCGTGTGCCTTTTTGTCTAAGAAACTCTCCTCCGCAGAGAGAAATTATGATTTGGGAGATAGGGAGTTGTTGGCCATCAGATTAGCTTTTGAGGAATGGCGCCATTGGCTAGAGGGAGCCAGACACCCTATTACCGTGTTTACTGACCATAAGAATCTGGCCTACTTGGAGTCAGCCAAGCGTCTGAAGCCGAGACAGGCCAGATGGTGTTTATTCTTTTCAAGGTTTAATTTTGTTGTCACGTTCCGCCCTGGGGTTAAAAATGTGAAGGCCGATGCCCTGTCACGTTGTTTTCCAGGAGGGGGGAACTTTGAAGACCTGGCAGAGGCTCCTGATCTTTGTCCTCTTGGGAGGTTGTTTGTGCCTCTCGCTTTACGACACAAGGTTTTTAAGGAGCATCACGATACTGTCCTTGCTGGGCACCCGGGGAGCAGAGCCACTGTGGATCTCATTGCTCAGAGATTCTGGAGACGGTTGAGGGTTTTGTGGCAGCCTGCGAGACCTGCGCTCGTGCCAAGGTCCCTCATTCATGGCCATCGAGTCCCCTCCTCCCGTTACCCATTCCTTCCCGTCCTTGGACACATCTGTCCATGGACTTCATTACGGACCTGCCTCGTTCCTCGGGGAAGACTGTGATTTTGGTAGTAGTAGACCGTTTTAGCAGAATGGCGCATTTTATTCCTTTTCCTGGGTTACCCAATGCTAAAACGCTGGCACAGGCATTTGTTCATCACATTGTCAAACTGCATGGCATTCCTTCAGACATAGTCTCGGATAGGGGCACGCAGTTTGTTTCCAGATTCTGGAAGGCTTTCTGTTCTCGCTTGGGGGTTCGATTGTCGTTCTATTTTGCTTTCCACCTGCAGTCGAATGGCCAGACAGAGCGTGTCAATCAGAATCTGGAGACATATCTGTGCTGTTTTGTGACTGAGAATCAGGAGGATTGGTGTTCCTTTTTGTCCCTTGCGGAGTTTGCTTTAAATAACCGTCGCCAGGAGTCCTCGGATAAGTCACCATTTCTTGGTGCATATGGGTTTCATCCGCAGTTTGGGACATTCTCTGGAGAGGGGTCTTCTGGTTTACCTGATGAGGAGAGATTTTCCTTGTCTTTGTCATTATTTTGGCAAAATATTCAGCGTAATCTGAAGAGGATGAGTGAGAGATATAAGTGTGTGGCGGATAAGAGACGTGTGCCTGGTCCGGACCTGAATGTTGGTGATCTGGTGTGGTTGTCTACTAAGAATATCAAGTTGAAGGTTCCCTCCTGGAAGTTGGGTCCTAAGTTTATTGGGCCTTACAAGATTCTGTCTGTCATCAATCCCGTTGCCTTTCGTCTTGATCTTCCTCAGACTTGGAAGATCCATAATGTTTTTCACAAGTCCCTGTTAAAACCTTATGTCCAACCCACTGTACCCTCCTCTTTGCCTCCTCCTCCGATTGTTGTTGATGGTAATCTTGAATTTCAGGTCTCTAGGATTGTGGATTCTCGCATTATCCGTGGTTCTCTCCAGTACCTCGTTCATTGGGAGGGTTATGGTCCTGAGGAGAGGATGTGGGTCCCAGTGGCAGACATTAAGGCCATTTTTAACATACAAAATAAATTTTAATTTTTTTTTAATTTAATATCATTTAATTAACAGGACATACATATCCCACCCTACCCCCTATTCGTTAGCCGCTTTCCTCAAGGAAAAAAAACACACAAAAAAAACACACTCTAGTTATCCTCTCTCTCTCGCCTCCGCCCCCAGCTACAACTCATGATGTAATTTCTAGGATTCTGATTAAAGGTTCCAAAGCTGGTATTTCCCCTCGTCTCAGAACAGGTCCTTATAACAACCATTTCTGCCATATTCTAGAAAATCATATTTCTTCTTGTTTACCAGATGAGCTTCCTCACAAACCAGTGAAGTTCTAACTAAATTCTCCCATTCCATGATCGTGGGTACAGCACTACCTCCCCAATGTCGGATAATACACTTCCTAGCCTGGAAAAGTAATTTGGAAGCTATTTCTCGATGTTGAGAGATATCCATTTCCCCCATCACTCCAAGTATACAAATCTCTAATTGGCTAGGGACTTTGATCCGATGGTATTGCTCTATTCTATCTCTGACCCTTCTCCGGAACTCTTGGATCTTTAGACATGTCCAAAGTATGTGAACATCATTCACCCCTATCTCCCCACACTTTAAACCTCTAAAGACTTTGGGTTTATAACACTTAATTAAAAACTTGGGGGAGTAATAAAGGTGATATAATATGTTGAATTGGGTGATTCTATGGGAAAAATTCTTTGAAATCCTATTTTTCCCCTGTATAGCCTTATCCCAGAACTCTTCTCGTTGGGGGTTTATAGCATCTTGCCATTTATGCATAGCTGTTTACTGCTATCTTCTTAGTCTTTTGGTGTAACAAACATTGGTATATTGGTAAACTAATTTCCCCCCTGTTTTTAAACCAGAAATGTTAACTAGCGGCTGCGGAAGGGTAGATATCAATGTACCCCGCCCCAGCAGCTTTCTCAATACTTGTTTTATTTGTAGGTGGACAAACCACGGTTCTGTATTACCCAGGCCATACTCCTTTTTAAGATCTTCATATAATATTATATCACTCTGTCTCCATATCTGGCCCAGTTTATAGACTCCATGCTCGAGGCCCACCTTCTGATCGAGGCCCACCTTCTGAGGTCCTTAAGGGGTTAAGCATGCCTTTAATGTGCAATTTCAACACAGTGGGTTTGTGCCCCGGATGTTTTCAGATCCTAGCAACGCCCCTGCCCATCCCATATCTATCTATCTATCTATCTATCTACCTACATATCTACCCATCCTATATCTATCTAGCCATCTATCTATCTACTTAAAGAAGTTGTTAATTTTCATGATTTTGATGACCTATCCCCTGGACAGGTCATCAATATCAGATTGGTAATTACAGCTGTTCGTCCCATTCACTTCAATGGGGAGGAAGCTGTAATTACACTTCACCGCCACTATAACGTAGATGATGTGCTGCTAAACAAAGCATGCAGCACTAGCACAAGTTCTGCAGCCCCTTCAAACAGCTGATCAGCATGAAAGGCCATAAATCAGCCCCTCACTGATCTGATATTGATGATCCTGAGGATAGGTTACAGATAGAAAAAACAGCATCACAGTCAATAAAGATCTAAGTGCAATCCCTCAGGGGCCCTAAGCAATGGGTCCACTGAATATTCAGTAGTAAAGAAAGACGAGGCAGTACTCCAAAATTTGGTGAAAAAAGGGGGTGGCAGACCCGGTTTATTCCCCTGCAACTTTTCAGCCCAGCACAATGAGGCCTTGACATTTTGGAGTGCTGCCTCATCCTTCTTTACTACTGAGGATAGGTTATCAATATCATGAAACTGGACAAGCCCTTTAAATATAAAGCCAGACTGTTAAAGGGTTGTCTCATCTCGGACAATGGGGGTTTATCACTAGGATATGCCCCCTTTGTCTGATAGGTGTAAGTCCCACCGCTGGGACCCACACCTATCTCTTAAATTGAGCCCCGCAAAGTTGTGGCTGGAGGACCACAACTTTCAGGGCTCCATTCTTGGTGTAGGTATGGGTCACAGAAGTGGGGCCCGCACCTATCAGACAATGGGGGCATATCCTAGCAATATGCTCCTATTGTCTGAGATGAGACAACCCCTTTAAGGGTCTTGTGGACATTGGTAGCTTGTAGAGTCTAAATGTGGAGTCATGTAGACACCACACTCCAGTGGCTGTGAACATTTTATGTACTAAGGTGTTGTCAGAACCATGAATCATCACCTGCTACTGTGTTCTTAGTGAAAAGTCGCTAATTATTGCGCTAGTATGGCATGTGCTATAATGTGCGACCTCGTCCCTCACTATTGTAATGTGTTTCCATAGCACAATCTGTAAAGCTCTTATCTGTGCTACCTTTTATCATATACGCTTTATACATAAACAATAATGAGAATAGCAAAATGATACGAGCTTCCATTTCAATTGCCTACAGATTGGATGTGAATAGATTTTCAAATTATCCTGAGAATCTGCAGTCAGAATAATGACTTGTGTATTTTAGGGCTGTGTGAGAATCAATTGCCAGCTGATGAGCAGTGTATCTGCATATTGCTGGATCATGTGGTTCTGGATTTGCCAGCCTTTATATATAGCCAAGATGCAGAGAGACCGTTATTTATAGCACTCCATAGAAAGCTGTATAAAGGATTGCTTTCAGAGCAGAGCATGTGCTTCTTAGTGCTTCAGAAATGTCATTTATGCTTTACACAAGGATATTACTAACATACAGGTCCTTCTAAAAAAATTAGCATATTGTGATAAAGTTTATTATTTTCTGTAATGTACTGTTAAACATTAGACTTTCATATATTTTAGATTCATTACACACAACTGAAGTAGTTCAAGCCTTTTATTGTTTTAATATTGATGATTTTGGCATACAGCTCATGAAAACCCAAAATTCCTATCTAAAAAAATTAGCATATTTCATCCGACCAATAAAAGAAAAGTGTTTTTAATACAAAAAAAGTCAACCTTCAAATAATTATGTTCAGTTATGCACTCAATACTTGGTCGGGAATCCTTTTGCAGAAATGACTGCTTCAATGCGGCGTGGCATGGAGGCAATCAGCCTGTGGCACTGCTGAGGTGTTATGGAGGCCCAGGATGCTTCGATAGCGGCCTTAAGCTCATCCAGAGTGTTGGGTCTTGCGTCTCTCAACTTTCTCTTCCCAGTATCCCAAAGATTCTCTATGGGGTTCAGGTCAGGAGAGTTGGCAGGCCAATTGAGCACAGTAATACCATGGTCAGTAAACCATTTACCAGTGGTTTTGGCACTGTGAGCAGGTGCCAGGTCGTGCTGAAAAATGAAATCTTCATCTCCATAAAGCTTTTCAGCAGATGGAAGCATAAGGTGCTCCAAAATCTCCTGATAGCTAGCTGCATTGACCCTGCCCTTGATAAAGCACAGTGGACCAACACCAGCAGCTGACATGGCACCCCAGACCATCACTGACTGTGGGTACGTGACACTGGACTTCAGGCATTTTGGCATTTCCCTCTCCCCAGTCTTCCTCCAGACTCTGGCACCTTGATTTCCGAATGACATGCAAAATTTGCTTTCATCCGAAAAAAGTACTTTGGACCACTGAGCAACAGTTCAAGCGCTTCTGCCGCTGTTTCTGGTTCAAAAGTGGCTTGACCTGGGGATTGCGGCACCTGTAGCCCATTTCCTGCACACGCCTGTACACGGTGGCTCTGGATGTTTCTACTCCAGACTCAGTCCACTGCTTCCGCAGCTCCCCCAAGGTCTGGAATCGGTCCTTCTCCACAATCTTCCTCAGGGTCCGGTCACCTCTTCTCGTTGTGCAGCGTTTTCTGCCACACTTTTTCCTTCCCACAGACTTCCCACTGAGGTGCCTTGATACAGCACTCTGGGAACAGCCTATTCGTTCAGAAATTTCTTTCTGTGTCTTACCCTCTTGCTTTTTTTTTTTTATAATCATATTTTATTTATAGTGCAAAAAAACATGTCCACATAACATTTATAATATTATAAAGTCTAAGATCATCCCCGACCCACCCCAGCTATCCCCCCCCCCCTTCCAACCTTGCAGGAGAAAAATAAAAAAAAAAAAAAAAGAGAAAAGAAGAAGAATTCCAAATTAATTAACCATATCCCAGTCTTCCCACAGTTTGCCCCATTTTAAATAGGATCCTCTTTGTTTATGCAGAATCCTCTCATAGCTTTTCACTTTCTCTACCAAGGCCAGCCAATTACTGCAATCTGGAGCGGAGGAACTAAACCATAATCTGGAAACAAGAAGCCTGGCCAAGAACATAACCTTAATCAATAATTGACGTTTTATGGGCTGATAATTAACCTCCGATAAGTCTCCCAAGACCCATATCCTGGGAGACAGAGGAACAACAATATTAAGTTTACGAGCCAGAGTGGTCTGGACCGATCTCCAGTAGCTGCCCACCATTGGGCAGTCCCAAAACAGGTGTAAGTGGTCTGCCTCGGAGTCGCCACAGCGTGGGCAATCGGAGGAGGCTCTAAGTCCTCTTCTATATAACCACATAGGTGTCACATATATTTTGTGTTAAATTGTACAACAGTATGATTAAAATTGTGTGAAACATATTTTAAACTTTCCCCTATGTTCTCCCAATTTGGGGGACCCACCTCTAAAAGTAACGAAGACCAGGACTTCTGTCCTGGTGAAAGAAGACCCAAAAAAAAATGTTTCATTAAGTGTCTATAGCACTGTGATATTTTAATTTTCGTGGCGGATTTCTTAATAATTAAATCGTGTAAGAATTCAGGAGTATCTATTTAAAAAAGGTGACTATTCAAAGTACTAGAAAGTGCAAACCTCAATTGAAAATATGCGTACCAGGCCACCTCACTCAGATTAGCCCTTTGCCCTAATTCCATCGAGGACAGAATTTGTCCACCACTAACCACCTGATGTAAGTACTCAATATTCCTAGTCCTCCAATACTGGCAGCAATTCAAGTCCCTAAAATTCAAAAGCTTTGGATTATGCCATAGTGGGGTACATAGAAGTGATGCCTTAACTCCACACCAGCTCCTAATAACCCGCCAGGTCTTTATAGCCATTCTGCAGAAAAGTGTATGCCCGGTCTGTATATTTGATAAATAGTCGGACTCCAATACAGTAAAGAAATCCGTAAAACCTGAGTCTTTCACCACTTTACTGCAAAAGCTGCTATTTTCCCAGTCCTTAAAAAGGCAGAGTTGAGAGGCCATAAAATAACCCCTAAAATAGGGGAGGTTAAGGCCTCCCTGGTTATAAGGCATGGAGAAATAAAGCGCCTTCAATCTAACACGCTTCCTCCCCCATAGTAGGTCGTTAAGCATCCGCTCTATCAGTCTAAAATACTTATCTGCGATCCATACAGGCGAGTTGCGCAGGACATAAAGAACCTGGGGCAGTACTACCATTTTTATTAAAGAAATTCTATCAGCTCTTGTATGCAGAATTTTTTGCCATATCTTGATTTTAGCCCTCAGCTTTATCAGCAGGGGAATCAAGTTAAGTTGTAGATATTCCTGAGGTTTGGCAGAAACTGAAATCCCCAGGTACTTTATTGATTCAGAGACTGTTAACTGGTTATCCCAATCGCCTTGCAGCTCGTCTATAGGGAGGAGAACAGTCTTCTCCCAATTGATCTCCAGGCCAGACGGAGCAGAGAAAAAACCAACCAAATTCATTATACGAGGGAGAGTGGTTTCTGTTTGATGAAGAAAAACCAAGATGTCATCTGCGTAGAGAGATACACGGTCACGCTTCCCCATTATACCAAAGCCGGTCACCTGCAGATCCTGCCTTATACTGGCTGCTAAAGGTTCAATATAAATATTGAACAAAAGAGGGGAGAGAGGACAGCCTTGGCGGGTGCCTCTTCCTAAGGTGAAGCTCTCTGTAATCGTATCGTTAATCCTGATCCTAGCAGCTGGGGAGCTGTATAATAACTGAACCATCGCCATAAATCTAGGGCCAAAGCCCATTTTTTTCATCACCTCCCAGAGAAAAGTCCACTCCACCCTGTCGAAGGCTTTGGTGGCATCCAACGACAGGATGGAGCCCGGGGACTGAATATTCATAAATAGCCTATGCAAATTATGATGCGTACCCCTTTTGGGCATAAAACCATTTTGGTCTGGGTGGATAATAGTGGATATGACCCGTGAAAGCCTCCTGGCCAAAACTTTGGATAATAGCTTAGCGTCTGTGTTTAGTAGCGAGATTGGTCTATACGAGCTCATTTCTATCGGGTCCTTGTCCTTTTTAGGAATTAAAACAATAAGAGCCTCCATCATAGTACATGGTAAGCTCCCTGCCTGTGTTGCCTGGGAAAAGACCTCTAACAGCTGAGGGAGAATCACATCGCTGTACTTGCGGTAGACCTCATATGGAAGGCCGTCCATACCTGGCGACGAATTCCCCGAGACAGATCCCAAAGCCTCCTGGAGCTCCGAAAGAGATAACTCCTCTTCCAGATATTCTATTTGGGCTTCGTTTAGAGTAGAAAGTGAAATCCTCTCCAGGAACCACGTCGCCAGGTCGGGTGACAGGCCAGAAGACGGACTATATATCTGAATAAAATATTGTAGAAAGGTATCCCTGATTCCTTCAGGATCTGTTATAATTTCCCCCGCTATATTACAAATCGAGACAATAGATTGATTTTTCTTGTCTTGTTGTGTGATTATCCTAGCTAGCAGCCTGCCAGGGCGTCCAGACTCCGAAAAATATTTTAAGCCCTTGAAGAATACTCTATGATTTGCTTTCTCTATTATGAATTTTTCCAAGGAGCAACTGGCTTGAGGGTGTCAATGATGGCCTTCTGGACAGCAGTCAGGTCGGCAGTCTTACCCATGATTGCGGTTTTGAGTAATGAACCAGGCTGGGAGTATTTAAAAGCCTCAGGAATCTTTTGCAGGTGTTTAGAGTTAATTAGTTGATTCAGATGATTAGGTTAAAAGCTCGTTTAGAGAACCTTTTCATGATATGCTAATTTTTTGAGATAGGAATTTTGGGTTTTCATGAGCTGTATGCCAAAATCATCAATATTAAAACAATAAAAGGCATGAACTACTTCAGTTGTGTGTAATGAATCTAAAATATATGAAAGTCTAATGTTTATCAGTACATTACAGAAAATAATGAACTTTATCACAATATGCAAATTTTTTTAGACGGACCTGTACAGTTTATGATATTGATGTGAATAAGAAGGGAGTTCAGTGTTTAATGCCAAATTTTTTATAACTGAATATACTTTTTTTTAATTATATTTAATGAAGCGGCAGTGCTACCTCTTAACTCTATGATAAAGACAAATCTGAAAGAGAAGCCTCAGGAACATGCCTAAACCCCTAAGGTGAACTGTTCACAGACAGATATCGACAGATTCCTTAAGAAACAGAAATCCCTCTTCCCCGCTCATACATATCAGATAGTGCCGGCAGTGCGACCTGTAGATCCTTTTAGCAAGGACTCAAACACTGAGAGCATACTAGATCACCAGGAAGGGATGATTCCCTTTCCATTACCAGACACTTCCTAAAGAAGGCTCTTATGAGAGCACTGCCGCTAGTCGCTACTGACATCTCTTACATCAAGGCTGACACCTGCCATATTGGATAAAAATTCCTTAGAGCAGTGTCAGCAAGCCATTATTGCCTTCAAACTCTGCCACGAAAGACCTGATGGCATCCTAGTGCACTCAAATCAACTAATCTCTTGGAAGACCAGGAGTAGAAGAAAGAATATTTGCATTAGAAGCTTGGCTGAATCGGTGAAGCACAATGCCTTATTAGAAAGGCACATCTTCTCTGAGCTTCTTGGCCCTGACAGAGGCAGAATTTTCACTAAAAAGGTTCACAGATCCGAAGCAGAATCCAGGTCCAAATGAGAATTCTAGTGATGTCATCTGCAACCTCCTCAGTTACCGGGAAACTGAGGCAATACTCACCAAAGCCAGAAACAAGGGAAATTTCGTTTTCAAAGGCTCTTGACTATGACTATTTTAAGAACTGGCTCCTCCTATGCTTTAGAAGTGTAGATTCCTGATGCCCCTCAAAGACGAACTGCACCAAAAGAAGATTCCATATCATTGAATGTTCCCTTTTGATCTCAATGTCAACTATGGGGGTTGTTGCCCAACTATTATCTGAAGTCTGTCTGTGACTCTCTTCAAATAGACCCCATGAAAATGAAAATGAAATTACCACAAGTTCCATGCTTCACCTCCTGGTCAGTCGCCCGGAAGTCCACCACTAAGTGAGATGCTTTTTTCCATGTGCTCTAGCTCACCAGATTATTTTATACTACAACTAGGCATGTTGTCTGGATTGCGATAGTTTATTTTATGCTTTGCTTACCCTTTTGAGAGGTACTAGCATTTCATTTAATATTTCAAGTTCCTTGTGGTAGTTTGTCTGAGATTTAGATTTAATATTATCATGTGTACTCCACCCCATACTCTCTACTATTAGAAAGCAATCTGTTTTTATGTTCTTTTTAGGGGGCACATAAGTGGCCTAGCTGCTTATTCTCTATCTGTACTGCATAATGACATGCAACAATTAAACTCTCCCCATTTAAGATCAGATGATGGAACTCCCTTACTAAGTGTAGTCACATCTTTACATTGGTGAAAAAGGAGAAGATCTATACTTATGTTGCAAGATACCAATTGTGGGTGAAAGAGATTTTTGCCAGAAATGTAACTCTTTGTTTATGTGGAGGATATTATAAATTTAATGTAATGCAAGCGGGTGTGGACCCACTGCGCCACTGACTGGGTATACTCTGGAGGGGCGTAACTAAGCCACTACCTGGTCTTCACTAGAGCCTCTGATGGTGAGTATAGGCTTGGGCCGTTAGGGTAGTTGCCAGGGGCTACTCCAGACCAGTCCCCGAGTCAGTGGCAGCTGATCAGAGGGTCAGAGTACTCTGTGCAAGCGCCGAGGGGACTTGCATGGCCAGGAGGTTCTGGGTCTGGACAGGCAGCAATCAATCGAAGTCAGTAATCGAAGTCTGAGGTTAGAGGCAGGCGGTAAACAAACAAAGTTCATAGACGAGATCCGAGGTCAGGGGCAGGTGGCAAACAGGCAAAGTTCATAAATGATGTCCTAGGTCAGAGGCAGGCAGCAAACAAACAAAGTCCATAGATGAGATCAAAGGCAGGCGGCAAACAGGCAAATTCCAGGAGTTCAATAAGCAAGGTCCGGTGCGCAGCTAAGCAGACAAAAGAGACACCTTAGCACTTAGAGATAGACAAGCTAAAACCATAAGGTTGCTCAGGCATCTTCCTGTAGTAGGAAGCGCATTTAAATGCCAGCTATAGGCTGGTGAGACAGAAGGCATGTGTGTGTGTTGCCTCATAGGTGAAGAGAGACACATCTATGCAAGCTCAAACATCAATGCAAGTCTACAGCAGGAAGGAAACTCTGGAATGAAACACAGATACCATAGTAAAGCTATCTGCTGCCCGCGCTTGTCAGCACGGTACATAACCTGGTCGTGGCAGCTTAAAGAGGTTGTTCGGGCTTATACTATTGATGGTCAACATCAATAGGTCATCATTATCAAATCGGCAGGGGTCCCACATCAGGCACCCCAGCCGATCAGCTGTATGAGGAGACGGCCATCAATAGTAAAAGCCCGGACAACCCCTTTACTTAAACTTTATGGGACTCCAAAGCCACCATTGAGACTCTGCCCAGAGAGTTTAAGACATATTTGGATGAGAATTCGACATCCCTTACCTCAAAGACATCCATTTGGGAAGCTCACAAGGTAATCTATATGGGAGAGTTTGTTTCACTAGTCTCACTTGAAAAAGCAAAAGATCCCCACAAATATTATCCGTGTTATCTCAAGATAATCTCACAAAAGGTTGCTTGGATCAAGGCAGGTTAGTAACACTTTGTAACTCCCTTAAATAAAACGTGTCACCACAATGTTATCTGCCAATTAAAATCAGATAGCAACACATATGCTTTTTTTCAAATCTTATTTTTTTTTGTTTCTGATTACTGATTTATTTATTCTGTTTCCTGAACATGGTTATGGGGGCGGCCATATTGTCTGAGCCGTTCTTAACAGCATTTAGAAAAATAGCTTTACAGCACCTATGTAGGCCATAGACACATTGGTCAGGAGAGGACATCATTGACTTCTATGGGAGAGTTTTCTAGACATGCTCTGTGACATATGCAGAGGTCATTGTACAAAAAAAGAATAGATAAAGCTATGACAATCACCTAGTGTCAGGGCCGTCTTTAACAAGGGGCAAAAGGGGCAGCTGCCCCGGGCCCAGTTGCTCCTAGGGGGCCAAAGGCAGCTGCCTCTTGAGCCCTGCTAGCCACTGCCCCGGGTGTCAGGCTGTCAGCTACACAGGGGGTGCATGCCATGCCATGCCTGCCGCCACTCCAGGCAGCGTACTGTGAGAGCTGTGATTCTCTAGGACCTTAGATGACATCATCACCATGTGACCAGTAACCTAGCAATATTACTGTTCACATGGCTATGAGGTCATGAAGGTCCTACCAGGAGTGTTGCTGTAGAAGTTTGCCTTAACTGTGGAGCTTTTTTGTGTGAAGATTACATCAGAAAAAGGTGACAGGGACTGTTATGCTAATATACTGTAAACTACTGTATAGTGGGGTGCTGTATACTGTGGGGGCCTGTATACTGTGGGGGGCTGTATAGTGTGGGGGGCTGTATACTGTGGGTGCTGTATATTGTGGAGTGCTATACTGCTGTACTGTATAGTGTGGAGGGCTGTATACTGTATACTGTGGGTGCTGTATATTGTGGAGTGCTATACTGCTGTACTGTATACTGTGGGGGGGGCTGTATACTGTGGGGGGCTGTATACTGTGGGTGCTGTATATTGTGGAGTGCTATACTGCTGTATTGTATAGTGTGGGGGGCTTTATAGTGTGGGGTGCTGTATCATGCATAGTATGGGGTGCTGTATACGGTGAGGTGCTATACTGCTCTACTGTATACTGTGAGGTGTTGTATACTATGGGATGCTGTATACTGTAGGCTGCGATACTGCTCTACTATATACTGTGGGGTACTGTATAGTGTGGGGTGCTATACTGCATACTGTGTGGTGCTGTATACTATAGGGTGCTATACTGCATACTGTGGGGTGCTGTATACTATAGGGTGCTATACTGCATACTGTGGGGTGCTGGGGTGCACTGTAATGCTAGGGTGAGCCGAGCCCTGGTCTCCTTCCTGCAGAGCGGCGCTCACTTCTAGCCTGAGCCCAGCTGCCCAGAGCACTGATCCTGAGCCGCTGGAGTCTTCAGAACTGGAAGTATTTACAGTAATTCACTATACTCTACCAAATGTGTGGATTTTTTGTGTGTGTGTGTTGTGGTGGAGGGCGTGATTGCCTGCTAAGGTGTGGGAAGGGGGGATTCAGGGGGCCCAAGTAAATTTTTGCCCAGGGTCCAATCAATATTAAAGATGGCCGTGCCTAGTGTGAATGGTGGATCCTGTCTTATCTATACATAGAGGTGATATAATTACAGGCAGGATTAAAATGAAAGATATTGATAGGTAGTTAGGGCCCCGATTAGGGTTGTTTAGGAGGTGACCTTTTCCTTCCCTAGTTTCCAGGCCAAGTTACTGTTTCCCATCCCTCCTGTGTTCAGTGTCGAGTTTTTCCCCCCACACTATTCGTGACATCCGGTTCACCCCCCCCCCCTTTCCGTCCTACCAAAATGGCGGCGACCTCACTACTGGTGCTCCATGAGGACTGCTCCCAGGAACTTCTTCCCTCAGATGGGGGTTCAGATCCACTGGACTACAAGTGACTTGCCATAGAAGTGGCGCTGTGAATTACCCCAGACATCCAGAGAACTTTGGAGACCACCATACAGTCTTCTCTGAACGCGCTGCAGGAGGAGGTAGGCCACACTAGCCTAAAAGTTGGGGAGCTAGAACAGGAGGTGCATTCCACATCAGCAGATATGGAAGCCACTATACAGACCCAACCACAAGCTTTTGAGCAGCTGCGCAGCAAGGTCCTAGGAAATAGGTCCCGTTGCAATAACCTAAGGGTGGTGGGCTTACCAGAAACGTTTAGGCTCTCAGAATTGCTGGACCTTTGTGAGAACGAACTGCCGTAGGCTTTGGGCCTAAACTTTTTCTGCCGGGTAGAGCGCGCACACAGGGTAGGACCAGACCTCAACTTGAACCCCGCTTCCTCCTCCTCCACTTACCATGGGAGACCCCACCAAGTAACTGTGGTTGCTGGACTTTAATGACAAAGTCGTCATGCTGGGCAATTTCCAAACACGACAACGCCCGATTTCCATCCTCGGCTACAATGTCATGATATATGAGGACTATTTGGCAGAAGTTGCAAAACGATGCAAAGCATTTAGCTCCATCTGCACCAAGCTATGTTATAAAAACATCCGCTTCCATCGGCTCTATCTGGCCATGCTGAAGGTCTACTACGCCCAGGGTGGTGTCTCTACTTTTGGCTCTCCTGCGACGGCAGAGGAAGCATAAAACACCGCCCCTTCACTGACGGCCTCAAATACAACTCCATCCTCAGTGAGGTCCCCCTTGCGCTCCCAGAGAAAGATCACCGGACGCCAACGAAGGGGTCGCTCAATGAGAAGATCGATGGGGCGCTCTAGAAGCACCAGAAGAATGACCTCAGAATTTTCGGACAGGTTTTCCCGCCGCTGATCCGCCCCAGACCTCAGACCCCACACTTGTTAGAGGGGAATACAGCAGGGGCTATGCAAGTTTAGAACTTTTACAGTAAGTTCTCAGGTTCTGTTTTTTAGATATCTAACTGTATTAGGTTCATGAGGAATAGCAAATGTGACTATTATCTAGTGGTGTAGCAGGGAGCCCCTCCTGTAGAAAAAAAGTTCTTAGCTCAACACCAGGAAGTGTTCATAACATCTTGGCTTCCACATAGGGTGTAGCACAAGTGCTGATTCAGTTACTGTTACTTTTACTATAACTTTTTTGCTGTAAGGGTTTTTTATCCTCTCTCTTTCTTCCACTTCCTTCCCCATAGAGCGACACGACTAACCCAGAATTGAGATGCATATAATATTATAGAATGTTAAGGGGATGCACTCCCCACAAAAGTGCTCCAAACTCTTAAGGCATCTGAAGTGCCTGTGGCCTGACATAGTCCTCCTACAGGAAACCCACTTAGCAGAAAATGATTTTTTCCGGTTGCAGAAATTCTGGGTTGGTCGAGTCTATGGCTGCCCGGCCCAAGACCGCAGTGCCGGAGTGATAACCTTGCTACATAAAAACTTCTCAGGAGTAGCTCTCTCTGATGAACATGACAAGGAGGATAGGTGGCTTGGGCTACTACTGGAATATGAAGCCACCAAGTATAGCATCCACATTGTTTATGCACCCAATGGAGAAAACTGTTCTTTTTTCGCTCAACTAGAAAATAAGCTACATTCAGATGGGGTCCCCAATAAGATTGTAGGGGGTGATTTCAACGCGGTTGCCTCTGTACATAAGGATCGCCTAAGAGCTGACAGGGCTGTGGGCCACCCACTCCTTAGAGATGTGGTTTTACAACCTTTTATGTCCTTTGCAGGAATGCAAGATATATTGAGTTTGCTGCATCCAGATGACAGGAAGTACACGCGCTATTCTCATGCACACCAGGCGTGGTCCCGCATTGATTATTTACTCACTAGTGATAATATAGGAGGCTGAGTGTTCAGTGCAGAGATCCACGAGCTGGTTATATCTGATGATTCACCCATCTCTATTTGCTTGCAGAATGCCCATCCAAGGTGTACAGACTTCATATGGTGCTTTCCTTCCTTCCAGGCCAGAGATGACAACCTCAAGGAAATTTTCCAAGGTTGGTGGATAGAATTTCAGGGTGATAATCCCCCTCATGCATCAGATGTTTCAACCCATTGGGAGGCATTAAAAGCAGTATTAAGGGGGAGGATTATAGAATATATATCAGTAACCTGTGTAAATCAGTCTCCCAACAATACATGACAGTACAACTAACAGACAGCCTCCACTAGTGATAAGGACAACTGGCTTAAGGCTATAAGTGATTACGAATGGTGGGTAGACGGGAGAGAAGCAATGTACAGATCTGCATTCCAGGTGGATCTCTTTCGCTACGGAAATAAGTCAGGGCGCATGTTAGCTAACCTTTCTAGAGGCAGATTTACCCCCAAGATTATCTTGCCCATAAAGGATGGTCGCTAGGCTTCTCAAATAAATCCCAGGGTCATAAATAGAATTTTGGGGGAATACTATGCTAATCTGTACAAAGATACACCAGGAGTTGTAATGGCAGGCACTAGGTTCTTGTCGTCCATCACTATGCCATTCTTGACTAAAGATCAACAAGAAAGCCTGAGTTCAAAGATCACGGAGGGAGAAATTTTTAGTACAGTTAAGTCACTACACAACAGCAAGGCCCCAGATCCAGATGGGTTCACTGGGGAGTTCTATAAGATGTTGCAGGCTCAGATCTCCCCCACCCTGGTTACTTACTTCAACCAACTTTTACAATCGGGATGCTTTCCTAGTCATACAAATGTAGCCTACATAAAGCTTATACTGAAACCGCACAGGATCTTAGCTGTTATTACCCTATATCATTGATTAATCAGGACTAGTGATGAGTGTGGCAGGTGCAGCACTATGAAGTGCCTTTTGCGCTGTGGCATTAGAAGAATTTTGGTATCTCTGACTTTTAAGAAAACCACAGAAATAAGATAATAATGCACTTAGTAAAGTAGATGCAAGCACTATATATGGACAAAGTCCTCACTCTGATATGATAATATCTGAGACACTTAGTCAATATATTTTGATCAAAACACATCTAAGCCCGCCTACCGAACGCCAAGGTGGTCTCAGGTCAGGCGGGTCCTACGCTAAACCTACCTAAGCCGTTGGGCTTCTGTGTTCAGGAGCGCAGACGCCGCACATATGGTGTGCTGCTCCTAGTCACCTCCATGTGCATCAAGCAACCAATGGGAGGAGGAGCAAGCACAGCCATATGTACCACCTAATGAAGGTGCTCTATTGGATAGGGGAGGGAGCAAAAGTGCAGAGGAATGCTACTCCCAAGATAATAGGTTCGCATTCACACTTGAAGGTGCCACTCCCTCAAGCAAATACGACATAGACAAAAAAATTCCACAGAAAAAACTAAGATAAAAACATCCTGCACGATATGATATACAAATGTGCGGATGTCCCTGGCCATATTATTGAAGAAAACCACAGAAATAAGATAATAATGCACTTAGTAAAGTAGATGCAAGCACTATATATGGACAAAGTCCTCACTCTGATATGATAATATCTGAGACACTTAGTCAATATATTTTGATCAAAACACATCTAAGCCCGCCTACCGAACGCCAAGGTGGTCTCAGGTCAGGCGGGTCCTACGCTAAACCTACCTAAGCCGTTGGGCTTCTGTGTTCAGGAGCGCAGACGCCGCACATATGGTGTGCTGCTCCTAGTCACCTCCATGTGCATCAAGCAACCAATGGGAGGAGGAGCAAGCACAGCCATATGTACCACCTAATGAAGGTGCTCTATTGGATAGGGGAGGGAGCAAAAGTGCAGAGGAATGCTACTCCCAAGATAATAGGTTCGCATTCACACTTGAAGGTGCCACTCCCTCAAGCAAATACTACATAGACAAAAAAATTCCACAGAAAAAACTAAGATAAAAACATCCTGCACGATATGATATACAAATGTGCGGATGTCCCTGGCCATATTATTGAAGAAAACCACAGAAATAAGATAATAATGCACTTAGTAAAGTAGATGCAAGCACTATATATGGACAAAGTCCTCACTCTGATATGATAATATCTGAGACACTTAGTCAATATATTTTGATCAAAACACATCTAAGCCCGCCTACTGAACGCCAAGGTGGTCTCAGGTCAGGCGGGTCCTACGCTAAACCTACCTAAGCCGTTGGGCTTCTGTGTTCAGGAGCGCAGACGCCGCACATATGGTGTGCTGCTACTAGTCACCTCCATGTGCATCAAGCAACCAATGGGAGGAGGAGCAAGCACAGCCATATGTACCACCTAATTAAGGTGCTCTATTGGATAGGGGAGGGAGCAAAAGTGCCAGCCACGCTGTGGAGTACTTGGACGCGTGTGATGGAGCATTGTCCTGCATGAAAATCATGTTTTTCTTGAAGGATGCAGACTTCTTCCTGTACCACTGCTTGAAGAAGGTGTCTTCCAGAAACTGGCAGTAGGACTGGGAGTTGAGCTTGACTCCATCCTCAACCCGAAAAGGCCCCACAAGCTCATCTTTGATGATACCAGCCCAAACCAGTACTCCACCTCCACCTTGCTGGCGTCTGACTCGGACTGGAGCTCTCTGCCCTTTACCAATCCAGCCATGGGCCCATCCATCTGGCCCATCAAGACTCACTCTCATTTCATCAGTCCATAAAACCTTTGAAAATCAGTCTTGAGATATTTCTTGGCCCAGTCTTGACGTTTCAGCTTGTGTGTCTTGTTCAGTGGTGGTCGTCTTTCAGCCTTTCTTACCTTGGCCATGTCTCTGAGTACTGCACACTTTGTGCTTTTGGGCACTCCAGTGATGTTGCAGCTCTGAAATATGGCCAAACTGGTGGCAAGTGGCATCTTGGCAGCTGCACGCTTGACTTTTCTCAGTTCATGGGCAGTTATTTTGCGCCTTGGTTTTTCCACACGCTTCTTGCGACCCTGTTGACTATTTTGAATGAAACGCTTGATTGTTCGATGATCACGCTTCAGAAGCTTTGCAATTTTAAGAGTGTTGCATCCCTCTGCAAGATATCTCACTATTTTTGCCTTTTCTGAGCCTGTCAAGTCCTTCTTTTGACCCATTTTGCCAAAGGAAAGGAAGTTGCCTAATAATTATGCACACCTGATATAGGGTGTTGATGTCATTAGACCACACCCCTTCTCATTACAGAGATGCACATCACCTAATATGCTTAATTGGTAGTAGGTTTTCGAGCCTATACAGCTTGGAGTAAGACAACATGCATAAAGAGGATGATGTGGTCAAAATACTCATTTGCCTAATAATTCTGCACTCCCTGTATGTTACAAAGGGACAGTTTGTTTACAACCCTCTAAAAACTATGGCCTAATTCATCAAACTGGTTTTGCCTTTTTTTTTTTTTGTAAACTGTGACTTATCTGTGGTTTTCATTGTAAAACAGATATATCAATAGTCTGTGACAGGCCAATGTCGTTTTTTCGTGCCTGCTAAGTCAGTTTCAGAAATCCAGTTGCTTTCTGGGTGTTCCTATGGAGCACATTGGTTTTTGGTTTTATTTATCATAGGAATGTCACAAAGAATTTTCTCAACTGCTCTTCACTCCTGACCTGTCATGGTTCTGTCAGTCGAAAATAAGTCAGAACGTGATAGTTTGCCTGTGCTAAATTTACCAAGTGCTATGGGGCTCTTTCATTAATTTGGCGCACAGACTTTTTACTTTTACACAAATAGACAAATGTGAAGACAAACTTCTATTTGTTCATTGTTAATGAATCAAGACCTTCGTTTTTTAAGTTCATTTTTAATCAACAAATCAATACATTGTCTAAATTCACAGTATGAAGTAGCAGAGCATTTCTGAACAAGAGATAATATACAAAGAGATTATGCTTTTCCCTGCCAGTACTGCACTAGATTATCCTGCCAGAGAACAATAGGTAACAGTGGAAAGCTATGTGTAGGCACTTGAAATGTTCAACTCTGTTGCTGACAAGTCTTAGCTATTTGGCAATTTGCAGGCTTAGAAAATGGATATTTGACATTATCTATATTTCAAAAAGATCTTTACTTTAAAGGGGTTCTCCGGGAATTAAGAAAATGAAAATGCGTAAATATTACTTTATTATAAATATATTCCCAAATACCTTTCATTAGTTGTAAAGGTTTGTTTTGTCTAGTGAGCAATGATTAGGAGAAACAAAATGGTTGCTGTCCTATTAGAACACAAAAAACCTGTCCTAATCACACAGGAGGACAAGTTACTTCACAACACTAAGGTACAGAGCTGCCTCATCCTCCTCTCCTACCTGTCAGGGATTATGATCCTGAATACAGATGAGAAGATCTTCAGCTGAATTTCTGTAGGAATGTAGTTCATGAGGAGACATGAAGTACAGAGAGGATGGACAGGACAGGCTGTGGTAATGTGGGGCTGTGGTAATGGAGACTGTATACAAGTGTATACTCATTAGCCACATCTGCTCAGGAACTCCATTCCTACAGAGATTCCACATGATGACTATTAAAAACTGTATACCGGATCATAATCCCTGACAAGTAGATAGGAGGAGGAGGAGGAGGCAGCTCTTTAGCTCAGTGATGTATAGTAACTTGTCCTCCTGTGTGATTAGGACAGGTTTTGTGTGTACTAATAGGACAGCGGCCAATTTTGTTTTTCCTAATGATTGCTCCCCAGACGAAACAAGCCATTATAACTAATGTAAGGTATTTGGGAATCTATTTAAAATGAAGTAATATTTAAGTATTTTCATTTTCGTAATTCGCAGAGAACTGCTTTAATGTTTAATGTTGATTTGTGGGATTATAGTTACTCATATTGTTTGCAATAAAGACAGTAACCTAAAGGTACCTTAACACGAGTAGATGATTGGTACAATTAAGCAACGAACAAGTTATTTCTTAGTGTTGTGAGCGTTTCAACAATGACCCTGTAGATGCGCCGATTATCGTTTCCAAAATCGTAATTTCAATCGCATATTCCATCATCTGTAAAGCAGACATTTGCATTTCCACAAAGTGATTACATGAAGGCTGTTTGCAGAGAAAATACAGCAGCACCCTGAACACACATATCCAGCATATAATACTGGGAGGGCTGCACCCACATGAGAAAAGTCTGGAACTAGGAACAAGTTGCAAACTTAGTACAACTTTTTTATACTCAAAGTAACTACGAACATATGTAAAAATCACTTTTGCCATGTCAGAGGTGTCCATAGCCTATAGCATCTATTTTCGTTACAGACAATGGGTTGGAAAGACTGAAGAATGCATTTTCAGTAAGAGTCCTTATAAATTCTTGGCAGGAGCTATTAAAAGATGTTAAAGAGGTGACCTGTAATGGCAGTGCAAAAGAAAAATGTTGGCTTAAAGGCAGATAAAGATAGATTCCTAGAAATAAATTCACAGAATGTGAACAGTTAGAACAAGATATTTTTAGCTTTTAAGTGCAGTAAGGGCACCTGTTCCCTAGGGATACAGAGGTTCACTGTCATTCATATACTGGGAGTGCTTAATTAGTTGCTCTAACCAACTTGTGCTAATGTTAAGGATAGAATAGATCTTGGACTGTTGTTTATTTAAAGGATTATGCAATTCAATGTAAAAATGCAATTTGCATACTTATTATAATCATGTGGATTGTTCACTAGACTGCAGAACTGATCTTCACCTATAGCAATTTCCCAGGTATGATGGTGTCTCCCGTTACTCAGATACCCCCAGGACTTACAGTAAGGCCAAGTTATATAACAACCAAATGGTTTCAAGAATAATATCATAAAACATGTATCAGCTCTGACAGGGAACATACAGTACAGACCAAAAGTTTGGACACACCTTCTCATTCAAAGAGTTTTCTTTATTTTCATGACTATGAAAAATGTAGATTCACACTGAAGGCATCAAAACTATGAATTAACACATGTGGAATTATATACTTATCAAAAAAGTGTGAAACAAATAAAAATATGTCATATTCTAGGTTCTTCAAAGTAGCCACCTTTTGCTTTGATTACTGCTTTGCACACTCTTGGCATTCTCTTGATGAGCTTCAAGAGGTAGTCACCTGAAATGGTCTTCCAACAGTCTTGAAGGAGTTCCCAGAGATGCTTAGCACTTGTTGGCCCTTTTGCCTTCACTCTGCTGTCCAGCTCACCCCAAACCATCTCGATTGGGTTCAGGTCCGGTGACTGTGGAGGCATCTGGTGCAGCACCCCATCACTCTCCTTCATAGTCAAATAGCCCTTACACAGCCTGGAGGTGTGTTTGGGGTCATTGTCCTGTTGAAAAATAAATGATGGTCCAACTAAACGCAAACCGGATGGAATAGCCTGCCGCTGCAAGATGCTGTGGTAGCCATGCTGGTTCAGTATGCCTTCAATTTTGAATAAATCCCCAACAGTGTCATCAGCAAAGCACCCCCACACCATCACACCTCCTCCTCCATGCTTCACGACGGGAACCAGGCATGTAGAGCCCATCTGTTCACCTTTTCTGCGTCGCACAAAGACACGGTGGTTGGAACCAAAGATCTTAAATTTTGACTCATCAGACCAAAGCACAGATTTCCACTGGTCTAATGTCCATTCCTTGTGTTCTTTAGCCCAAACAAGGCTCTTCTGCTTGTTGCCTGTCCTTAGCAGTGGTTTCCTAGCAGATATTCTACCATGAAGGCCTGATTCACACAGTCTCCTCTCAACAGTTGTTCTAGAGATGTGTCTGCTGCTAGAACTCTGTGTGGCATTGACCTGGTCTCTAATCTGAGCTGCTGTTAACCTGCGATTTCTGAGGCTGGTGACTCGGATGAACTTATTCTCCGCAGCAGAGGTGACTCTTGGTCTTCCTTTCCAGGGGCAGTCCGCATGTGAGCCAGTTTTTTTTGTAGCGCTTGATGGTTTTTGTGACTGCACTTGGGGACACTTTCAAAGTTTTCCCAATTTTTTGGACTGACTGACCTTCATTTCTTAAAGTAATGATGGCCACTCGTTTTTCTTTACTTAGCTGCTTTTTTCTTGCCATAATACAAATTCTAACAGTCTATTCAGTAGGACTATCAGCTGTGTATCCACCGGACTTCACAACGCAACTGATGGTCCCAACCCCATTTATAAGGCAAGAAATCCCACTTATTAAACCTGACAGGGCACACCTGTGAAGTGAAAACCATTTCAGGTGACTACCTCTTGAAGCTCATCAAGAGAATGCCAAGAGTGTGCAAAGCAATAATCAAAGCAAAAGGTGGCTACTTTGAAGAACCTAGAATATGACATATTTTCAGTTGTTTCACACTTTTTTGTTATGTATATAATTCCACATGTGTTAATTCATAGTTTTGATGCCTTCAGTGTGAATCTACAATTTTCATAGTCATGAAAATAAAGAAAACTCTTTGAATGAGAAGGTGTGTCCAAACTTTTGGTCTGTATTGTATGTACAGAGGTAAAAACTCACTGATGACTGGAACCAAATAATAATGGCAAATGGAAGATGGAGATGTCAGTCAGGTAATAGATCATAAGATGGTGATGTCATTCAGATTGAAAGCAGATGAATTATGGTGGACATAAATATATGACACTTACAGAAACTGACTGTACTCTGCAAAGCTGACCCTAGCTAGATAATCAGAGGGCCAAGGAATAAGAAAATCAAAAATGCAAACTCAGTAAACAACTTTAAAGGGATTCTGTCATCAGAAATGAGCCCTATAAGCTAAACATATGGCAATGTCCCTTGTAAAACACAGAATCCAAAAGTGAGTTTATCTAATGCCCCTGTGGCTCTATATTCATAAAAAAGACGTTTATATCACCTGCCAATCACTTCAAAATGTGTCCAAGCGGACGTCTCATGCTGAAAGCGGCCCAGCTGCAGCCATGTCGTTTATGTGCCCAGCGCCACCTCCTTAAGTGAAATCGCCGCCCTCCCTTTTATTATATCCGCCTACTTCAGTTCGTGGCCGCCTCTGTAACCTCCGCTCACTTCATCCAGATCCCACGCGTGTGCACTAGGTATATCCTGATGCGCTCGAACCTCCACTGACTGCCCTAGTACAGCCCATCCCAGCCATCCAAACTAGTGCGCACATGCGGGATCTGGGTGAAGCGAGCGGTGGTTAGAGAAGCAGTGATGACGTGAGGTAGGCGAATCGCATGAAAGGTAGGACGGCTATTTCACTACAGAAGGCGGCGCTGGGCACCTAAACGACATGGCGGCAGTCGGGCACCTTTCACCAGGAGATGTCCCCTTGGACACATTTTAAAGTGATTGGCAGGTGATATAAACATCTTTTTTATGAATATAGAGCCACAGGGGCATTAGATAAACTCACTTTAGGATTCTGTGTTTTACAAGGGACATCGCCATATGTTTAGCTTATAGGGATAATTTCTGATCACAGAAGCCCTTTAAGGCAGAAGCAAGGTAAGGTCTATGAGGACTACAAGTACCGCACTATACTGAAACATTACCCATCTAGGCTAGGGATAAGATACAATGAATAACAGAATTCTGGATACCAATACAGAACGCTCACACTATACACTGTATATCCAATGCAGAAAGCAGGAATATTTAAAGGAAGTCTGACCAATCAGGGGCACTTCCCCAAGCCAACCCAGTTGAGCAAAGTGGTCAGTCAGTTGGCCCAGAGTAATGGGTCAGGTGTAAGGCTGTTACATAGTAACTGCCCTAAATACTAATAGACAGAAGACAAATCCCTGCTGCTTCTAACACAAGGTTCAACCATTTTACACTCCCCAGAGGAGACAAAAATACTCTTTTAATGGCAGAGACAAACTGTAGTTTGAATGTGTGTCCATATCCCACGGACACATATTGGTTGGCTGCTGAACCCTTACTGACACAATCATTTTTCACCTTCCTGATAGAGCCTATTTTTGCAAATCTGACATGTGTCACTTTATGTGGTAATAACTCTGGAATACTTTCACTTATCTAAGCCATTCTGAGATTGTTTTCTCGAGACACATCATACTTCATGTCAGTGATATGTTTTACCTTTATTTATAAAAATATCCAAAATGTACAGAACATTTCGAAAAATATACTACTTTCTAAATTAAAATCTCTCTGTTTTTAAGACAAACAATGATGCCTCATAAAATAGTTATAAATTAACATTCCCAAAATATATACTTTATGTTGGCATAATTTTTTGTATTTTTAGGGGGACAATAGAAGGCTTAGAACTTTAGAAGCATTTTTTTCAAATTTTCAAAAAACATTTTAAACCCAACTTTTATAAGGACCATTTCAGATATAAAGTCACTTTGAGTTGCTTACATAATATAAACCACGAAAAATGACTCCATTTAAGAAATTACACCCCTGAAATTATTCAAAACTGATTCAACAAACTTTGTTAATGCTGTTGGCGTTTCATGAGAATTAAAGGAAGATGGAGGTGAAATTTATACTGGAATGTTTTTTTGGGCTCCCTGTTTCATTTGAAGAGACCTTGATGTAACCCTAAACTCCTCAAGGAACTTAAGGGGTGTAGTGAGTGTTTTGATCCCACAAGTGTTTAATAAAAATTAGAAACACTTGGCTGCGAAAATGAAAAATTTCATTTTTTTTAAATAAAATCTTGCTTTAGTCTTTTTTTTTTTAATTCCACAAGGGGGAACAGGAGAAAGAGCACCCAAAGTATGTTAACCATTTTCTCCTTAATACAGCAAACCCAATATTGTTGTATTGTATTGTTGCTGTTGTATACTACTGTAAGAAAAGTAATTTTGCTTTTGGAGGGCAAATTTTGCTGGAATGGTTTTGGGGCAACGTGTCGCATTTGCAGAGCCCCTGAGAAATCAGTACAGTGTAAAACTCCAAAAAGTGACCCTATTTTGGAAACTAAACCCTTTAAGGAATTCACCAAGAGGTATAGCTATTGACTTGACCGCAGAAGTATTTCATTTTATTTGAGTGCTCAATATGTTGTGCCCAGTTTGTTCAATCTAAGAAACATAATTCCATAAGTGTGGACGTAAAATGCTGTTTGGGTACGCTTTCAAAAAGGAAAGGCCACCTTTTGTCTTTCGCAGCTTAGCTATTGATAAATTGGTTCATGAATGCCGTATTGTTTTCGAACAGTCT
Source organism: Bufo gargarizans (assembly GCF_014858855.1). Lineage (NCBI taxonomy): Eukaryota > Metazoa > Chordata > Amphibia > Anura > Bufonidae > Bufo > Bufo gargarizans. The sequence continues at coordinate 263,014,712 of NC_058083.1, forward strand.
CTGAGGTACCAATAACGCAATTTTCTGAGAACCATAAAGTTTTTCTTTTTCTTTTGATTGGACCGTGTGAGGGCAATTTTTTTTTTTTTTTTTTTTGGCATTATGAATTACTATTATCATTAGTACTATTTTGCGGTAAAACTTTTTGATCACACTTTATTTAGCTTTTTGGGAAGCAGGATAAATAAAAGGCAGCAATTCTGATATTGGTTTTTGAGTTTTGATATCCACTTTACGTCCGCCCATAGGATATAAACGTCCTATGGGTGGACCTCTATTTCTGAAAGCACGTTTTAAAACGTCCTTTCAGAAATAGCAGCTGCACGCTAATCGTGCAGCTGCTGATCGGGTTGCCCGCTGTCAGTGACAGCAGGGCAACCCAGAGAGAAGGCAGGGACAGTTCCCAGGTGTCCCTGCCTTCCAGATCGCTGCAGACACAGCGCTCACCGAGCGCTGTGTCTGCAGAGCAGGAAGCGCTATGCGCTTCCTGTTCCGGCCCGGCGGTCATGTGATCGCCAGGACCGGAGCGTGCAGGAGCTGCGTGAGGTCTCTCACAGACCTCGATCAGCCCTGCACTGAGGCTGTACAGCTCAGTATTGCGCTGTACAGCCTCTCTGGGGGGTGCATTTCCACTGTAACTGGGGCTACTATGTCAGCCCCAGTTACAGGAGAAATCAACAGTGAAAAAGAAAAGAAAAAGTGAAGCAAATGTCCCCCAGAGGTCTTGTATGACCTTATGGGGGACGAAAAGTGTAAAAAAAAAAAAATAAAGGGTTGAAAAAATAAAATAAAAAACGTTTCACATGTAATAAAAAAAGGTCCCCAAGTAAGGAATAAAAAAAAAATATTAGAAATAGAAAAAAAAAAATTAAATAGACATATTTGGTATTGCCGCGTCCGTAAAAACCAGCTCTATAAAAATATCACATGAGCTAACCCCTCAGATGAACACCGTAAAAAAAAAAAAAAACGGTGTCAAAACAAGCAATTTTTGTCACCTTGCATCACAAAAGCTGCAAGGCCAAGTGATCAAAAACGCGTATGTCCCACAAAATGGTACCAATAAAACCGTCACCTCATCCCGCAAAAAATGAGCCCCTACATAAGAAAATCTCTCAAAAAATAAAAAAACTATAGCTCTTAGAACATGGAGACACTAAAACATCATTTTTTGGTTTCAAAAATGCTATTATTGTGTTAAAGTGAAACAAATAAAAAAAAGTATACATATTAGGTATTGCCGCGTCTGTAAAAACCAGCTCTATAAAAATATCACATGAGCTATCCCCTCAGATGAACACCGTAAAAAAAAAAAAAAAAAAACTGGGTCAAAACAAGCAATTTTTGTCACCTTGCATCACAAAAGGTGCAACACCAAGTGATCAAAAACGCGTATGTCCCACAAAATGGTACCAATAAAACCGTCACCTCATCCCGCAAAAAATGAGCCCCTACATAAGAAAATCTCTCAAAAAAAAAAAAACTATAGCACTCAGAACATGGACACATTAAAACATAATTTTTTTGTTTCAAAAATGCTATTATTGTGTAAAACTTTAATAAATGAGAAAAAGTATACATATTAGGTATCGCCACGTCCGTAACAATCTGCTCTATAAAAATGTCACTTGACTGAACCCCTCAGGTGAACGCTGTAAAAATAAATAAATAGAAACTGTGCTAAAACACCCATAAAGTGTTATAATGAATGATCAAAAAATCATATGTACCCAAAAATAGTACTAATAAAACTGGCACCTTATCCCCTAGTTTCAAAAATGGGGTCACTTCTTGGGAGTTTCTACTGTAAGGGTGCATCAGGGGGCTTCAAATGGAACATGGCATCTAAAAACCATGTGGCGTTCCTTTTCTTCTGCGCCCTGCCGTGTGCCCATACAGCAGTTTATGACCACATGTGGGGTGTTTCTGTAAACCGCAGAATCTGGGTAATAAATATTGAGTTTTGTTTGGCTGTTAACCATCGATGTGTTAAAGAAAAAATTGGATTAAAATGGAAAATCTGCCAAAAAAGTGAAATTTAAAAATTTGATCTTCATTTTCCTTTAATTCTTGTGGAACGCATAAAGGGTTAATAAAGTTTGTAAAATCGGTTTTGAATACCTTCAGGGGTGTAGTTTCTACAATGGGGTCATTTATGGGGGTATCCACTATGTAGGCCCCACAAAGTGACTTCAGACCTGAACTGGTCCTTATAAAGTGGGTTTTGGCAATTTTCTTAAAAATTTGAAGAATTTCTTCTAAACTTCTAAGCCTTCTAACGTCCTAAAAAAATAAAATGACATTTCCAAAATGATGCCAACATAAAGTAGACATATGGGGAATGTTAAGTAATAAATATTTTATGAGGTATCACTTTCTGTTTTAAAAGCAGAGAAATTGAAATTTAGAAAATTGCGAATTTTTCAAATTTTGGGGTAAATTTGGGATTTTTTCAGAAATAAAGGTGAAATATTTTGACTCAAATTTATGACTATCATGAAGTACAATGTGTCACGAGAAAACAATCTCTGAATGACTTGGATAAATAAAGGCGTTCCAAAGTTATTACCACATAAAGTGAGACATGTCAGTTTTGCAAAATTAGGCCTGGTCAGGAAGGGGGCAAATGGCCCAGATGGGAAGTGGTTATTCTGGCCTACACAGTGTGGAAAGTGTGGAAACAAATGACATGTTAACTTTATTCTTCTGTTCAGTACTATTATAGAGATAGTCGCATGTTCTGAGAGACATTTTTTTTGTATTTCTGGCAATGGTCAATTGTGTGAGAACTTCATTGATACTATTTTGGGGTACATATGACTTTTTAATTGTTTGATTTTATGATTTTTGTGAGGTGAAGTGAAGTGAGCCAAAAAAATTGCTTTTATTTCTTTTTTTCACAGCGCACAGCGTTCACCTGACGGGGTAGATCAAGTGATATTTTTATAGAGCCGGTCATTACGGATGTGGCAATGCAAAACATGTTTTGTTTTACATAATAAAATCATGTTTTCATGTCTCCATATTTTTTGGTGATGGTCTTAGGGTACTTTCACACTAGCGTTTTTCTTTTCCGACATTGAGTTGTATCCTAGGGGCTCTATACTGGAAAATAACTGATCAGTTTTATCCCCATGCATTCTGAATGGAGAGCAATCCGTTCAGGATGCATCAGGATGTCTTCAGTTCAGTCTTTTTGACTGTTCAGAATGGAGATAATACCGCAGCATTTTTTTCTATAGGAATGTATTAGTGCTGGATCTGGAATTAAAAATACAGCAATGCCGGATCCGTCCTACCAGATCACTCTGCCGCAAGTGTGAAAGTACCCTTATGTGAGAGCTTGTTTTTTTTGCAGTTGACATTTAGGGTACATACAACTTTTTGATGTTCGATATGCTTTTTGTGAAGGGAGGTGACAAAAAAAATTACTTTTGTTACTGGTTTTATTATTATTATTTTTTTACAGCGTTCACCTGATGGGACATTTTACAGAGCAGGTTGTTATGGACATGGCCAAATATGTCTGTTATTTTTTATTTATTTTTTACACAATAAAAGCATTTAAAAAATCATGTTTTTGTGTTGCCATTTTCTGAGTAATTTTTTACAGGATGAGGTTCTCTTTTCATTGGTGGCACTTTAGGGTGCATACAGCTTTTTGATTGCTCGATATTCTGCTATTTGTGAGGCAAAGTGACCAAAAATCGATGTGGCGCTACCTAATATGTCAGTTTTTTCCCAATCGTAAAATGCTTGATGAGGGGAAAAAAGGGCACTTTTTTTTTTTGCTTAGGGGAGGGTCTAATCCCTTCTACAGTGTATTACAAAATATAGTCAGTTACAGATTGACAGTATTACACTAATAGTTGCCTATGAGATACAGCTTGTGGGCTGAGCCTCCTTAGCAGCCACCTGCGATCACATCGTGGGGAGCCAAAGGTTGAGAGAAAGAAACCCCCTTTCCTTTTAAAGGGAGTCTGTCAGCAGATTTACCCCTTTTTAACAGTTGCCATTCCGCTGTAGCTGCAAAACAGATGATTAACACAGTACCTTTATATGCTTTGGTGGACTTTTAAATATGCCAAAAACGAACTTTGATGAGGGCTCGCAAGTGCCCAGGGCGGAGTCCACCGGGTTGGAGCCCAGGCAGCTCTGCCTCTTCGGCTCTTATCCCCGCCCAGCCTCCTCCTCTGCTCACCTATCTGTTGTCTCTCCCCCTCAGCAAGATCCCGCGCCGACGCGATGACTTCCTTGGTCGGGGCATGCGCATAAGCTACTGCGATGCCGTGTCAGCAATGGGCATGGCAGTGCGCATGCCCCGGCCAAGGAAGTTATCGCATCGGTGCGGGATCTCGCTGAGGGGGAGAGACAACAGATAGGCGAGCAGAGGAGGAGGCTGGGCGGGGATAAGAGCCGAAGAGGCAGAGCTGCCTGGGCACTTGCGAGCCCTCATCAAAGTTCGTTTTTGGCATATTTAAAAGTCCACCAAAGCATATAAAGGTACTGTGTTAATCATCTGTTTTGCGGCTACAGCGGAATGGCAACTGTTAAAAAGGGGTAAATCTGCTGACAGACTCCCTTTAAAGTCCTTAGATGTGGCGGTCAGCGTTAATGTGGCATCTAAGGCATGTGAGTTTTTAGTGATGCCAGCGGAGACAGCAGAATACAGCAACAACAAGGCCCCTTTCACTAATCAGGTCCTGTGCCTGCCCAATCAACATGCTTTACATGTATAGTGCAGGTCGGGGAGTCACTTCCAGCTGTGCCATACATGTATGGTGAAGGTCGGAAGGGGTTAAAAGAAGTATGCCACTAGTAAACTCATTGTTAACCATTTAAAGCCCCTAGGATTTTCTGTTTTTGCATTTTTGATTTTTACTCCTTGCCTTCTCATAGTCATAACTTTTCAGTTTTTCTGTTCATATAGCTGTTTTTTGTAGTTGTACTTTCTAATGTCACTGTTTAATATTGCATGTGATGTAGTGAGTAGCTGGAAAATAATTCCAAATAGGAATTCCACCATAGTTTCATGGGTTTAATTTTTTTGGAGTACCCTATGTGGTAAAACTGACCAGTAATACCACATTTATATTATTTTTCTTGTTTTAATATTGGAAAAAAGAAACATTTTTAAAATATGTTTTTTTCTTTGCATTTCCATATTCTGACCCCCATAACTTTTTAGGGAGCTGTTAGAGGGTTTATTTTTTGCAGGATGATCTGTAGTTCTTATTGATACCATGTTAGAGTGTGTATGCCTTTTTGATAATTTTTTGTTCGATATCTTTGGGGAGGTGAAGCAAAGAAAAACCGGCATTTGTATTTTAATGTGCGTTTTGGGATGTGGCTGTGCAAATGATTTTTATTAATGAGTATAGGGGTTGATTAGAATTTTGAGATTTGTTTTTTTTTGTATTTTTTGACATTTTCAAATTTTTTTTTTTACACATTTTAAGTCCCCTTAGGAGACTTGAACATGTGATTGTTAGACTGCTTGTCCCATAGACTGCAATGAATTACCATTGCAGCCTAGAGGACATTCAATACATTCCTATCAAACCCTGTAGTAGCCTTGCATCCTTCAGAGAGACCATGACTACCATAGTGAACAAACCACTACTCCTGTGCAAGGGTGCCCTTTTGGCCTCAGGAGTGAAAGGTTTCTGATGAAAGTCACCTCAAATGCTGTGGTTACGATTGACTACAGCACCTGAAGGATTAAATGTCTGTGTATGGCATAGGCCGGGAAAGGGTTACACTAGACACAATACCTTGTAGGACTATCTCTGAAGATAACTTTTAATCCATATGCAAACGAGCAGTTAAGTGCACCAAGGGCAGGCCTAAGACACTTTGTGCACTAATGCTTTCCCTGATTTTTCTGTCAGCCCTCCCTCTCCTTCTTGATCGACAGGCCAGGCAAGATAACAATGCAGAAACCTGGCCCTGTCAATCAAGAAGGAGAGGGAGAGACTGGCAGGGGAAACAATAGGAGCAGGGATACACAGAGTAGCCCCACCTTTGGTGCACTAAAAGAGGTTATGTCATGAGTGATGTAAAAAGTAAAAATCAGACATCACATTGTATATGTATCTCCTTCTATCGAAGCTAGAACCAGTCCTATAGCTCACATGGATCTCCCCATCTTTTGCTCCAATTGTTTTGAAAGATTTTAGTCTTTTTATTTTAGGGCTCACCTGACACCTCACACCTGCGTTCTTTTCTTCCGGCATAGAGTTCCGTCGTCGGGGCTCTATGCCGGAAGAATCCTGATCAGTTTTATCCGAATGCATTCTGAATGGAGAGAAATCCGTTCAGGATGCATCAGGATGTCTTCAGTTCCGGAACGAAACGTTTTTTGGCGGAGAAAATACCGCAGCATGCTGCGCTTTTTGCTGCGCTTTTTGCTCCGGCCAAAAATCCTGAACACTTGCCGCAAGGCCGAATCCGGAATTAATGCCCATTGAAAGGCATTGATCCGGATCCGGCCTTAAGCTAAACGTTGTTTTGGCGCATTGCCGGATCCGACGTTTAGCTTTTTCTGAATGGTTACCATGGCTGCCGGGACGCTAAAGTCCTGGCAGCCATGGTAAAGTGTAGTGGGGAGCAGTATACTTACCGTCTGTGTGGCTCCCGGGGCGCTTCAGAGTGACATCAGGGCGCCCCACGCGCATGGATGACGTGATCGCATGGCACGTCATCCATGCGCATGGGGCGCTCTGACGTCATTCTGGAGCGCCCCGGAAGCCGCACGGACTGTAAGTATACCGCTCCCCCGCTCCCCACTACTACTATGGCAACCAGGACTTTAATAGCGTCCTGGCTGCCATAGTAACACTGAACGCATTTTGAAGACGGATCCGTCTTCAAATGCTTTCAGTTCACTTGCGTTTTTCCGGATCCGGCGTGTAATTCCGGCAAGTGGAGTACATGCCGGATCCGGACAACGCAAGTGTGAAAGAGGCCTAAGTCTGGCAGCTCAGGAGGGGTGCCCTTTCTCTGAGGGCGTGTCCTTTCTCCTGCAGCTCTTTCCCTGTAACTGCCACAGCTTCTAACAGAAGATATGGCTGGTGGTGCTAATTTAGATGTTTTATTACAAGCAATTACAAAAGTATTCAGATCCAGGTGCTGGTTTGAAAAATTTAGAATATTTGTAGTACTTACCTGCTCATTTTCATATGAATTAAAAATACATTTTTTCCCGAATGAAGCAAAGGATTCCAGACAAACCAAAGATACTGCTACTGCTGAAAAGCTTGTATTTGAGATTATGATTTCACACTTACTGTATATGGAAGAGTAGTCTTTATTTATTTAATACAGAATATTGTAGCTGACCCACATATGATGTTCAACTGATCTACAGCATAAGGCTGTCATCATTAGCAGACAACTATGGGTTTATACTGTAGCGGTTGCTGCAAGACTACAAAAAGAGCTATATCCTGACATTTAACATATACTGCACGAGTAGATAAAGGAAAACGTATTAAAAGGTTTCCACTAAAGATCAGGGACATGATGAAAAGTGTAGACTGAATAAAGACTCAAATTTGAAATTGGATATGTTTCAAGTAAAAGGAAAATGATTTAATTAAAATTAGGGAATAAAAGGTCAAATGTCTGTAAATGCAATTCAATTAAGTTTTTAGGTTGTAAAGATGAAAAACAAAAAAACATTGATAAGTATTATGAATTGCTTAACAGTCTTCGGACTATATACAGTATATCCGGGCAGTTGGCACATACACTCACCTAAATAATTATTAGGAACACCTGTTCTATTTCTCATTAATGTGATTATCTAGTCAACCAATCACATGGTAGTTGCTTCAATGCATGTAGGGTTGTGGTCCTGGTCAAGACAATCTCCTGAACACCAAACTGAATGTCAGAATTGGAAAGAAAGGTGGGCTACAACAGCAGAAGACCCCACCGGTATCACTCATCTCCACTACAAATAGGAAAAAGAGGCTACAATTTGCACAAGCTCACCAAAATTGGACTGTTGAAGACTGGAAAAATGTTGCCTGGTCTGATGACTCTCGATTTCTGTTGAGACATTCAAATGGTAGAGTCTGAATTTGGCGTAAACAGAATGAGAACATGTATCCATCATGCCTTGTTACCACTGTGCAGGCTGGTGGTGTAATGGTGTGGGGGATGTTTTCTGGGCACACTTTAGGCCCCTTAGTGCCAATTGGCCATCGTTTAAATGCCACGGGCTACCTGAGCATTGTTTGTGACCATGTCCATCCCTTCATGACCACCATGTACCCATCCTCTGATGGCTACTTCCAGCAGGATAATGCACCATGTCACAAAGCTCTAATCATTTCAAATTGGTTTCTTGAACATGACAATGCGTTCACTGTACTAAAATGGCCCCCACAGTCACCAGATCTCAACCCATTAGAGCATCTTTGGGATGTGGTGGAACGGGAGCTTCATGCCCTGGATGTGCATCTCTCAAATCTCCATCAACTGCAAGATGCTATCCTATCAATATGGGCCAACCTTTCTAAAGAATTCTATCAGCACCTTGTTGAATCAATGCCACGTAGAATTAAGGCAGTTCTGAAGGCAAAGGGGTGTCCAACACCCTATTAGTATGGTGTTCCTAATAATTCTTTAGGTGAGTGTATCTCTGCACAGACATTTTAAAACTTCCTTGACAAGACCGCAGTTGCGTGCTCACAATAGAGAACGCAGGGGTGGTTTATTACCGGCTCTGCTTTCCCTATTGCTACATTGTCACGGACGGTGTACAGGAAACAAGGCAAAGCAACATGTATAAACGACTCGCTGGATCCAAAAACTAAGGAACCAAGGGAGACCCCTGCAGAAGACCTGGCACTTTCCCTGGCTGCTCAGCCTATGCAAAGATCCGAATGGTGGAGGTTTGCATATCCACGAACCTTGACTATAAAGCCCTGAGCACCCTACAATAGTGAGGGGACACGACCACCGGCTCCCTACACAAGATACGGAGGGAGTCAGGGTCACCTGGGATCCAGCAAACAGATAATAACAGATAAAGGTACAACACTTAGCTTTGAAGCAAACAGGAGGACAGAGTCAGCGTGCACACACACTCCAGGAAGTAGTATAAGCCGCCCAGAAAAGCCTTCTGGGGAAGAATTTAAAGGGAAGCAATTAGTCCAACACATGACAGCTGAGAGAGGCTGACGAGAGGAGGAGCTGAATACCACAACACAGAAACTCAAGGAGGAGGTTCTGAAAGGCCTCTGTCAGAGCTTCTCAGCTGTCTGGTTGTGACAGTACCCCTCCCTCTACGAGTGGACTCCGGACACTCAGAACCCACCTTCTCAGGATGGGACCTATGGAAAGCCCTGATGAGACGAGAGGCCTTAATGTCCGTCACTGGGACCCACATCCTCTCCTCAGGACCATACCCCTCCCACTGAACAAGGTACTGAAGAGAACCGCGGACAAGACGAGAATCCACAATCCTAGAGACCTGAAATTCAAGATTCCCATCAACCATAATCGGAGGAGGAGGCAAAGGCGAGGGTACAATGGGTTGAACATAAGGTTTCAATAAGGACTTATGAAAAACATTATGGATCTTCCAAGTCTGAGGAAGATCAAGACGGTATGCAACAGGATTGATGACAGACAGGATTTTGTAAGGCCCAATAAACCTAGGACCCAACTTCCAGGAGGGAACCTTCAATTTGATATTCTTGGTAGACAACCACACCAGATCACCAACATTCAGGTCCGGACCAAGCACACGTCTCTTATCAGCCACACGCTTATATCTCTCACTCATGCTCTTTAGATTATCTTGAATCTTTTGCCAAATAGATGACAAAGACGAGGAGAATCTGTCCTCATCAGGTAAACCAGAAGACCCCTCTCCCGAGAAAGTCCCAAACTGCGGATGAAACCCATATGCACCAAAAAATGGTGACTTATCAGAGGACTCCTGACGACGGTTATTTAAAGCAAACTCAGCAAGGGACAAAAAAGAACACCAATCCTCTTGATTCTCCGCCACAAAACAACGCAGATATGTCTCCAGATTCTGATTGACGCGCTCTGTCTGGCCATTCGACTGCGGGTGGAAAGCAGAAGAGAATGACAAGCGAACCCCCAAGCGAGAACAGAAAGCCTTCCAGAATCTGGAAACAAACTGCGTGCCCCTATCAGAGACTATGTCTGAAGGAATACCGTGCAATTTGACAATGTGATCAACAAATGCCTGCGCCAGCGTCTTAGCATTGGGCAAACCAGGAAAAGGGATGAAATGCACCATTTTGCTAAAACGGTCCACCACCACCAGAATCACAGTCTTCCCCGAGGAACGAGGCAGGTCCGTTATGAAGTCCATGGACAGATGTGTCCAAGGACGGGAAGGAATGGGTAAGGGAAGGAGAGGACCTGATGGCCGTGAATGAGGGACTTTGGCACGAGCGCAAGTCTCGCAGGCTGCCACAAAACCCTCAACCGACTTACGAAGCGCAGGCCACCAGAATCTCCGAGCGATGAGATCCAGTGTGGCTCTTACCCCCGGGTGCCCAGCAAGGACCGTATCGTGGTGTTCTTTAAAAATCTTGTGTCTTAAAGCGAGAGGCACAAACAACCTCCCAGGAGGACAAAGATCAGGAGCCTCTGACTGGGCTGCCTGCACCTCTGCCTCCAATTCAGGAAAAAGAGCAGAGACCACCACACCTTCAGCCAAAATGGGACCCGGGTCTTCAAAATTCCTGCCTCCCGGAAAACAACGTGACAGGGCATCTGCCTTCACATTCTTAACTCCAGGGCGGAACGTGACAACAAAATTAAACCTAGAAAAGAACAACGACCATCTGGCCTGTCTCGGGTTCAGACGCTTGGCTGACTCCAAGTAGGCCAGATTTTTATGATCAGTAAATACGGTAATAGGGTGTCTGGCTCCCTCTAGCCAATGGCGCCATTCCTCAAAAGCCAACTTGATGGCCAACAATTCCCTATCTCCCACATCGTAATTTCTCTCTGCGGAGGAGAGTTTTCTTGAGAAAAAGGCACACGGTCGCCATTTGGCAGGAGAGGAACCCTGAGACAAGACCGCCCCCACACCCACCTCAGAAGCATCAACCTCAACTATGAAGGGCAAAGAAACATCAGGTTGCACCAAGATGGGAGCGGAAGCAAAACTCTCCTTGATATCAGAAAAAGCCTTACGCGCCTCTACTGACCAAGAAGAAAAATCTACCCCCTTTCTGGTCATATCAGTGAGTGGTTTAACAATAGAAGAATAATTCAAAATGAACTTCCTGTAATAATTGGCAAAGCCCAAAAAACGCATCAGCGCCTTCTGATTCTCAGGAAGCTCCCACTCAAGCACAGCGCGGACCTTCTCGGGGTCCATGCGAAAACCAGAAGCGGAGAGAAGAAACCCCAGAAATTGAATTTCTGGAACCGCAAACACACATTTTTCCAGTTTCGCATATAATTTATTCTCCCGCAGGATGAGCAAGACCTGACGTGAATGTTCCTTATGAGTTTTGAAATCGGGAGAAAAAATCAAAATGTCATCCAAATACACCAATACAAATTTTCCCATCAAATGATAAAAAATGCTGTTCACGAAATGCTGAAAAACGGCTGGGGCATTCATCAAACCAAAAGGCATAACCAAATTTTCAAAATGGCCCTCAGGGGTATTGAAGGCCGTCTTCCATTCGTCCCCTTCTCTGACCCTGACCAGGTTGTATGCCCCTTTTAAATCTAATTTGGAAAAGACTTTAGCCCCAACAACCTGGTTAAATAGGTCCGGGATCAGAGGAAGCGGATAAGGGTCACGAATTGTGATATTGTTCAGCTCCCTGAAATCCAGACAAGGTCTTAAAGAACCATCTTTTTTCTTAACAAAGAAAAAACCAGCGGCAACAGGTGACTTCGAGGGTCGTATGTGTCCTTTTCTCAGACTCTCAGAGATATAAGCACGCATAGCGATCCTCTCAGGTTGGGAAAGATTGTATAAACGAGATTTAGGCAGCTTGGCGTCTGGGATGAGATTAATAGGGCAATCGTACTCCCTGTGCGGGGGCAAATCCTGAACTCCACTCTCAGAGAAGACATCCGAAAATTCAGAGAGAAAAGATGGTACAGTCTTAGTAGCAACCTCAGAAACAGATGTCATGAGGCAATTCTCTCTGCAAAAGTCACTCCAACCATTTATTTGCCTCGCTTGCCAATCAATGGTGGGGTTATGCTTAGTGAGCCAGGGCAGCCCCAACACCAGAGGGGTGGGTAAACAGCTAAGGACGAAACATGACACATCCTCAACATGAGCATCACTCACAATTAAATGGATATTGTGAACTATGCCCTTTAATGATTTTTGAGAAAGTGGAGCGGAATCGATAGCAAAAACAGGAATATCCTTTCCCAAAGTGCGCACCTGGAAACCATGAGTTATCGCAAATTGATTATCAATGAGATTAACCGCTGCTCCACTATCCACAAAAATCTCACAAAAAATGTTCTTGCTCTCTAGCGCCACCCTAGCCGGCAGGACAAAACGGGAACTACAAGCAAATGGAAAACCTTCAATTTCCGCCTCAACCCTGCCAATAGTAACAGACGGAACATTTTTAAAAGATTTTTTCCTGTTTGTTTCTTTATTACTCCCAGAAAACTGCCTGAATCTCCTAGAGGGACAAATATTTGCCAAATGATTTATACCTCCACAACAAAAACAAACCCTCCCATGCGAGCTGAATCTTCTATTGTCAGAAGCAATCAACCCCAGCTGCATGGGCTCCTGCTCAGAAGGGGCTGACGGCGACTGAGACCCCTGCGCACAGAGCGGGACCGCTGCACTGTCCTGGGACTGCGTATGACAGGAAGGAGACATCTCTCCTCTCTCTCTAAGACGCCTGTCAATACGAACGGCCTGAGACATAGCAGAGTCCAAAGAAATAGGCCTCTCATGAAAGGCAAATGCATCTTTCAATCCCTCTGAAAGACCATGGCAAAATTGACTTCGGAGCGCAGCATCATTCCAACCAGTATCAACTGCCCATCTCCGAAATTCTGAGCAGTATATTTCTGCGGATTGTTTACCCTGGCATAATAGACGTCGTTTAGACTCAGCCAGAGCAATACGATCCGGATCATCATATATCTGACCCAGGGCTAAAAAGAATTCATCCACTGAACGGAGAGGCCGTGCCCCCTCCGGCAGCGAAAAGGCCCAGGACTGAGCGTTACCTCTGAGCAGCGATATAATGATCCCCACCCTCCGTTCCTCATCACCAGAGGAGTGGGGAAGAAGGCGAAAATGGAGTTTGCAAGCCTCTCTAAAACGCACAAAATTCTCACTACCCCCGGAGAACGTATCCGGGAGCGAGATCTTAGGCTCAGAACAAACTCCATGAACGCAAGCTGAACCGGTCACTTGAAGCTGAGAAAAAGTCTTACGGAGATCAGCTACCTCCAATGAAAGACCCTGGAAGCGTTCAGCCAAAAGTGAAACCGGATCCATGCTTGAGACGGTTATGGCGGCTTATAATGTCACGGACGGTGTACAGGAAACAAGGCAAAGCAACATGTATAAACGACTCGCTGGATCCAAAAACTAAGGAACCAAGGGAGACCCCTGCAGAAGACCTGGCACTTTCCCTGGCTGCTCAGCCTATGCAAAGATCCGAATGGTGGAGGTTTGCATATCCACAAACCTTGACTATAAAGCCCTGAGCACCCTACAATAGTGAGGGGACACGACCACCGGCTCCCTACACAAGATACGGAGGGAGTCAGGGTCACCTGGGATCCAGCAAACAGATAATAACAGATAAAGGTACAACACTTAGCTTTGAAGCAAACAGGAGGACAGAGTCAGCGTGCACACACACTCCAGGAAGTAGTATAAGCCGCCCAGAAAAGCCTTCTGGGGAAGAATTTAAAGGGAAGCAATTAGTCCAACACATGACAGCTGAGAGAGGCTGACGAGAGGAGGAGCTGAATACCACAACACAGAAACTCAAGGAGGAGGTTCTGAAAGGCCTCTGTCAGAGCTTCTCAGCTGTCTGGTTGTGACATACATACAGTACTCAGTGGGTGCTGTGCATAGAAATCAGAAAGATGCAATGCCACTTCTTGCTCCGATCGCAGCAGTCATATGATCACCAGGGGTCGTAGGTCTGTAAGAGCTGGTGGGTCTTAGCAGATTCAGTTCAGCTCTGCAATGAGGTTGTTCAGCCCTGTACAACCTCTTTGAGGGCTGAAATTAGCAATAAAAAAATGTAATGTTAAATGCCCCCAAAGGTCTTGTATGACCATATGGGGGGTGCAAAATGTAAAAAAAAAAAATGATAATCGTCTGTAAAGCACTGCGGAATATGGTCGAGCTATATAAGTAAGGGCTCATATAGATGACCATGGTTTTAATCTGCATCCGATCCACATATTTTGCGGGTCAGATGCGGACCTATTCACTTCAATACGGATGTGCTGTCCGCATCCGTATGTCCGTTCCGCGGCACCCGCAAAAAAAAAGACAGCTCCCTGCTCCGCTATTGTATTTAACTGTAGCTGATTCTTCAGGACGCAGATACAGTTGTAATCAGGACATACTTCAGCCATTTCAGGACCAAGGGACAGCCGCCAAAATCCAGGACTGTCTCACTTGATACTGGGCAGTTGAGAGGTATGGCTTAAAGGCCACTTTTTGTAATAACAATAAAGGAGGGTCCAGCTAGAACATATACATACCGGTATTACTGAACTGCCTGTACAGCAAAACTGATCTGAATCTGATCTAATGTTACTAGTTAAGGTACACATTTTATAGAAACATGCCATTTTTAAATAGTTGTTCTTAAAGGGGTTCTCCAGGAATTAAGAAAATGAAAAAACTTAATATACTTTATTATAAATATATTCCCAAATATCTTTCATTAGTTAAAATGGCTGTGCTCCTACTAGTACACACAAAAACTGTCCTAATCACATAGCAGCACTCAGCCACATTCCCACCTCTTCTCTGTACTTCATGTCTCCTCATGAACTCCATCCCTACAGAGATTCTGCTGAAGATCACATTAAACTGTATTCAGGATCATAATCCCTGACAAGTAGGAGAGTAGGATGAGGCAGCTCTTTACCTCAGTGTTGTGAAGTAACTTGTCCTCCTGTGTGATTAGGACAGGTTTTGTGTGTACTGATAGGACAGCGGCCATTTTATTGCTCCTAATGATTGCTCCCCAGAGAAAACGAGTCAATATAACTAATGAAAGGTATTTGGGAATATATTTGTAATAAAGTAATATTATGTATTTTTATTTTCTTAATTCCTGGAGAACCCCTTTAAACGCAAATACATTAAAGGGGTTGGCCACTATATTTAAGTTGCTGCACAAACACTCCGAACAGCATGTGCATGCCACTAATAAGCATTATTAAGCTAATTCTTGTTTGCATGCAGGTCCACTCACTCACTTGCTTGCCGATGCTGCGCTCTATAAATGGCCTTTAATAGAGGGTCCCAACAATCAGCAGCCTCTATTCATTTACACTGGGGATGGACTGCACATATGCTAGTTCCCCTGTCTGTACCCAGCACATGTGCAGTTAGAAATATATAGTGGTCAGCTCCTTTAAGCAAATATATGTACCTAAATGATTCTACACAAATATTTTTCATACAATGCAAAATAATATAGCCATACAATACCTAATAACAATAATATTTCTGTACAGTAGTGATCTCATAACACTGCCCTGGTGGTAACATAACACTGCCCTAGGGTAGTGAAGAGGTTAACTGTTACGTCTACTATGGTCCAGGTCAGGGACATTTTAATTGTCCAGCTCTTAGGTTGCTCCTAGAACAGGTTGTTCAAAATCATAAAGCTTATAACCATGGTAGAGTTTTGCAGTCTGGTTCTGAATGCCTGTAAAACAGGGATTTGTTAATGTAGAGGCAGAAACAAGTGCACAGAACTACAGAAATGTAGTCAACAAATTAATTTCACCATATAAGCACGCATCATAGATTCACAGGCAATCATTCAGTCATGCAAGCTGAACACATTGCAGTTGAGGTTTTACGTAAACTTGGTCAACTATTTAAAAGCATATTTTAAATATCAGTGCACATGCATCATTCTATTTGCCGCAGGCTTGAGATGCTGTAGATTTGGTTTAATACAGCTTATAATAGAACATACCCATCTACAGTTTAAGGACTGTAGATGTGTCTGTTCTTATCTGACTAAGCTTGGACAAATAGTATTATGCACATTTAAACAGGAATGATCTATAGGCAAGTATTGGTCAGTCCATGTTCCACTCCAAAACACTAGGTAAGAGGTAGGTTGGTCCTGTAAAGTGCAAACACAAGACTTATTTACAGTTGCAATAAAAAGTATGTGAACCCTTTGGAATTATATGGATTTCTGCCCAAATTGGTCATAAAATGTGATCTGATCTTCTTTAAGTCACAACAATAGACAATCACAGTCTGCTGTAAACTAATAACACACAAAGAATTAAATGTTACCATGTTTGTATTGAACAGATCATGTAAACATTCACAGTGCAGGTGGAAAAAGTATGTGAACCCCTAGACTAATGATATCTCCAAGAGCTAATTGGAGTGAGGTGTCAGCCAACTGGAGTCCAATCAAAGAGATGAGATTGGAGGTGTTGGGTTACAGCTGCCCTGCCCTATAATAACACACACCAGTTCTGGGTTTGCTTTTCACAAGAAGCATTGCCTGATGTGAATGATGCCTCACACAAAAGAGCTCTCAGAAGACCTACGATTAAGAATTGTTGACTTGCATAAAGCTGGAAAGGGTTATAAAAGTATCTCCAAAAGGCCTTGCTGTTCATCAGTCCATGGTAAGACAAATTGTCTATAAATGGAGAAAGTTCAGCACTGCTGCTACTCTCCCTAGGAGTGGGCGTCCTGTAAAAATGACTGCAAGAGCACAGCCCAGACTGCTCAATGAGGTGTAGAAGAATCCTAGAGTGTCAGATAAAGACTTACAAAAGTCTCTGGCATATGCTAACATCCCTGTTAGCGAATCTACAATATGTAAAACACTAAACAAGAATGGATTTCATGGGAGGATACCACAGAAGAAGCCACTACTGTCACAAAAAAAACATTGCTGCACGTTTACAGTTTGCACAAGAGCACCTGGATGTTTCACAGCAGTACTGGCAAAATATTCTGTGGACAGATGAAACCAAAGTTGAGTTGTTTGGAAGAAACACACAACACTATGTATGGAGAAAAAGAGGCACAGCACACCAACATCAAAACCTCATCCCAACTGTAAAGTATGGTGATGGGGGCATCATGGTTTGGGGCTGCTTTGCTGCGTCAGGGTCTAGACGGATTGCTATCATCAAAGGAAAAATGAATTCCCAAGTTTATCAAGACATTTTGCAGGAGAACTTAAGGCCATCTGTCCACCAGCTGAAGCTCAACAGAAGATGGGTGTTGCAACAGGACAACGACCCAAAGCATAGAAGTAAATCAACAACAGAATGGCTTAAACAGAAGAAAATACGCCTTCTGGAGTGGCCCAGTCAGAGTCCTGACCTCAACCTGATTGAGATGCTGTGGCATGACCTCAAGAAAGCGATTCACACCAGACATCCCAAGAATATTGCTGAACTGAAACAGTTCTGTAAAGAGGAATGGTCAAGAATTACTCCTCCTAACCTTTGTGCATGTCTGATCTGCAACTACAAGAAACGTTTGGTTGAAGTTATTGCTGCCAAAGGAGGTTCAACCAGTTATTAAATCCAAGGGTTCACATACTTTTTCCACTTGCACTGTGAATGTTTACATGGTGTGTTCAATAAAAACATAGTAACATTTAAATCTGTGTGTGTTATTAGTTTAAGCAGACTGTGATTGTCTATTGTTGTGACTTAGATGAAGATCAGATCACATTTTATGACAAATTTGTGCAGAAATCCATATCATTCCAAAGGGTTCACATACTTTTTCTTGCAACTGTATTTGGATATTAAAGGTGTATTCTATGATTTTACCATTGATGTCCTTTCCTAAGGATAGACCAAGGATAGGGTCTGACACTCCGCAACCCCACCGATCAGCTGCTCGATTTATCTGAATAGGAGCAGCACTGCAGTAACCAGCTTCGTCCACAGCACAGTAGATGAAGCTGTGTAGTACCACCACCGGGGCTACTGCAGAACAGCTGATCATCAGAGTTGTGGGCTTTCAAACCCTGCTTGTTAAATATTGATGGCTTATTCTAAGAAAAGGTTATCAATGGTAAAATTCTGGAATATCCCTTTACTACTTTAAAGGGTTTGTCTCACTTCAGAAAATAACATTTATTATGTAGAGAAAGTTAAAACAAGGCACTTACTAATGTATTGTGATTGTCCATATTGCTTCCTTTGCTGGCTTAATTAATTTTTCCATCACATTATACACTGCTTGTTTCCATGGTTATGGGCATTCTGCAATCCAGCAGCAGTGGCCGTGCTTGCATAGGAAGGAAAAGGCACCAGTGTATGTGCTCTCCTACGGTCCCAGCCACCAGAGAGGCTGGCGCTTTTTTCTGAAGTATATTAGCACGGTCATCTCTGATGGATTGCAGGGTGGCCACAGATGAACATGTCGTCACTTGGCCTAGGAACAGCTGAGAGCAGCGTTGCCTTCTTGAACAGCTGATCGGCAGGGGGCCCGGGTGTTGGAACCCCACGATCAGATACTGATAACCTATCCTCTAGTATTTAAAACTCAGAAAACCCCTTTAAAGGGACTCTGTCACCAGTTTCTAACCCCCACTTTTAAAACTATTCTTCTGTCCATGGAGCCCTTGTGATTACTAAAGTGTTGTTATAAGCTCTGCTGGCTCGTTTTGATAAAAAAAACTTTTATCTAACCTGTCAGTCATGTAGTTAAGGTGCCCAGGGCGTTTCTCATGGTCTGAAGATGCCGCCCGCCGCCGCCGCCGCCACCGTTGGTGCCCAGCTCCTCCTCTGCTCTGGTCAGCGCCGCCTGAATATCAAGAAATACGCCTCCGGCTCTCCCTCAGTCCCCCCTCCTTATTTTCTAAGATCCCGCGCGTGCGCATAGGCCTGTGCCTGATGCGCCCGTGCAGACTTTTCGATTCAGCCTCATTGAGCGAAGTGCGCATGCGCATGCGCACTTCGCTCAACCTCCCGATAACGCGAACACTGCCGCACGCGCGGGATCTTAGAAAAGAAGGAGGGGGGAGTGAGGGAGAGCCGGAGGCGTATCTTATGATTTTCAGGCGGCGCTGACGAGAGCAGAGGAGGAGCTGGGCACCAACGGCGGCGGCGGCGGGCGGCATCTTCAGGCCATGAGAAACGCCCTGGGCACCTTATCTACATGACTGACAGGTTAGATAAAAGTTTTTTTTTTATCAAAACGAGCCAGCAGATTTAGCTTATAAGAACACCTTAGTAATCACAAGGGCTCCATGGACAGAACAATAGTTTTAAAAGTGGGGGTTAGAAACTGGTGACAGAGTCCCTTTAAGCCTCATTCTTATCGGTAAGATAAGAACTGAGCTTTGAGTGTTTATAAGATCAGAAATCAGAGATAAGGAGCCGTCAGCTAAGATGCCGGATTGAACAAAGCAAAAATTCTGAGCCTGATCTTAGACAATCTCGAGGCTTCACAGAGAAAGGGATTTAACATTTTTAATAAAGACCAATTGAAAAAAAGGATTTTTAGCTCAAAATGAGTAAAATGAAAAACATTGCCCCCAAAGGTGTACATAACCTTTGAGGCCCCATTCAAACGTTCACAATTTTCAATCCGCATTCGTTCCGCAATTTTGCGGAACGGGTGCGGACCCATTCATTTCAATGGGGCAGTAAAAGATGCGGATAGCATTCAGTATGCTGTCCGCATCCACAGTTCCGTGATGTGGATCAGCAAAAAAAACAAAGCATGTCCTAATTTTGGCCGCAAATTGCAGCCCGCGGTCCCATTGTACTCAATGGGTCTGCAAAAATGCGGATGACATGCGGAAAGGTACCAAATATGTCTTCCGCATGTCATCCACAAATGCGGATCCACAAGGAAATAGAAAAAAATTAGGACAGCCCCATGTCGTGACTTTCTGAGCCAGGGAAAGTTGTGTGGCAGAAGAGCAGAATAGCAGAATGTCTGCAAACAACGTAGAAAAGCTTATTGTAATGATTCAAGAGCGCCCTGCACTATGGGATACACGTGCAGAGGTGTATCATGAACATCTAACAAAAGACCGCTCTTGGGAGGAAATTGCAAAAGAAATGCCACCAACAGCATGGTCCGCTGCATCGAAAAAGGAGAAAATCAGTGAGTATAAAAAATTGTTAGTATCTGTATTTAAATTGTCTGTAAAAGCACGGCCTACTGTGGTGGTAAGTGCAGGATTATGACAGTGACATGGTGCTGCAGGTGCCTAGGTGACATTATACTGCATGGGCCAGCAGGAGCACACAGCGTCAATCAAAAATGGTGCAAAAACTGCTAATTTTGGGCAATTTTTACTTTTTAATCAATTTTATACTGTAACAAAGCAAGAGTTAACAGCCAAATAAAACGTAGTATAAATTGCCCTGATTCTGTAGTTTACAGAAACACCCCATATGTTGTTGTAAACTGCTGTGTGGCCAAACGGCAGGGCACTGAAGTAAATGAACGCCGTATTGTTTTTGGAAGGCAGATTTTGCTGGACTGGTTTTATGCCACCATGTCACATTTTAAGCCCCCCTGATGCACCCCTACAGTAAAAACTACAGAAAAGTGACTCCATTTTGGAATCTACGGGATGAGGTTGCAATTTTGTAGGTACTATTTTTGGTTGCTCTATATTACACTTTATTTGAGGCAAGGTAAAAAAAATAAAAAATATTAAAATATCATTGCCATTTTACTTTTAATACAAATGTTGTCTTTTGATTAAAATTAATTTATAATATATATATATATATATATATATATATATATATGTATATATATATATACAGTATATATCATTTTTTTTTTGTAGTACAGCAACTAAAAAAGTAGTGGAACACCAGCCGGGACCAATACCGGCGAGAAATAAATGCAAAACAAAAGAGTGGAGAAGGTTTCAAGAAACCATACATGTATACCTGACTTCTTGGATTTTTAAAGCCGATAATGGAAATGAGAGCGTAAGTAAATTTTATTTACTAATTTTAAACATGACATAAATTGTAATATAAAATGTATTAATTATAATATTTTCTAAACAGAACCGTGGACAATCTTTCGGAAGCTCCGAGATCTCAAGCAGTGCCAGAAGATCATGGATCTCAAGCTCTTTCAGAAGCTCATGGATCTCATGCTCTGTCAGAAGCTCACGGATGTGAACCAATGTCTGCCGAGGTGGAGGGAATACATTTTGTAGAGGATAACCAGGAGGCTACAGAACAAGATCCACCATTGCATTGCTTTCTGTAGTAATCGAGGAAAGACCGGAAGAAATTCCTCGTCCAGAGCCAGTCCCCCCTGTAGCAGCTAATGCTCCGGTGTGTCGTTCTTCTGGCAGACGACAGCAACAGAATGATCCTGGTGTAGATCTTCGAACCCAGGTGGAGGCTATGGTCATGGAATATTTAAACCGGAATCGCTCTGAAGGCAAGGAGTAAACTTTGTTAAAAAGCCTAGGTTACCTTTTGCACCATGTGCCAGAAGAACGACATGCACGGTGCATTTCTGCGATGGTGCAAGTTCTAGATCAGTTCGCTGCCCCCCAGGAGCCACATCACCTGGAAGACTATGTAGATCCCCCAATCGTGCATGCACCGGGCCCTTTTATGAGGGAATTGTATGACCTATTAAATTTTTATTTTTGTTAATAATAAAAAAAGTTTTATACTGTTAATATTTTGTTAGAAATTATTAATTAAAAAGGTTCACATTTTTAAAATTATGTTTGTTTTTCATATTGATTACCTATTATCTATTTAGGTCGTTATTATTAAATAAGTCCTCATGCACAAGAAAGTTGGGAATCTGTTCCACACATTGGGGACCACAATTTGCGGTCCTCAATACACGGAACGGCCACACAATAAATAAAAAAAATTATGATATGGTACATAATTACTTATATTATTTTTTATCACACCAATGCTTGAGCTGCATGGAAGTTCAGTAAGGCTTATTTCACACAAGCGGATGCCATGCATGATACCCGCTCAGTGAATGATAGCCAAGACCCGATGCAGACAGCAGAAGCACAGAGTGTTAACATGACTGATAATACTCCGTGCCTCTCTGTGACCTTTTTACTACAAAATCACAGTGACAACTTTATCTCACTGTGATTTTGTAGTAAAAAGATCACAGAGAGGCACGGAGTATTATCAGTCATGTTAATGCTCCGTGTCTCTGCTGTATGCTGCGGGTCTTGGCTATCAATCACGGAGCGGGTGTCACGCATGGCATACGCTCGTGTGAAACCAGCCTAAACAGTAGAAGTTACCATGTCCCGGACATAACCATCTTTTAATTCAGGCAGACCCTGCAATATGAGCATCAGAGCATTTTATGTTCTGTTTCTCTACCTTGCCCTGAGCTTGATCGTGCATGGAAAGGGCTCTTTCAGTGTGTTACTGACGGGCAGATACTTCAGGCAAGCAGTGTTTTTGATGACGTCACCAGCTATAATGGGCCGGCGTTAGCACTGCCCTAGCCTTTGTACAGGCCAGGTCCGCGCAGAAGCCTGCACATTAATGCTGGTGACATCAAACACATTGTTTGCCGGAATCATCTGCCCAGCAGTGGCTATTTTAAAAAAATAGAATCCTTTCCATGCACGATCAGACACAGGGCAAGGTAGAGAAACAGAACATAAAATGCTCTGATGCTCATATTGCAGGGTCTGCCTGGATTAAAATATGATGTGATATACTTACCAGTTCAGCATAGAAGTATTTTCTTTGTGGATTGCGGGCCTCATTACGTCTGGTGTAGTCCTTGGTTAAAGCTGAACGCAGACATATACCATTTTTATTAATGAAAATGGGACATGTTTGTGTTTAGCTGTGAGGACATACACAAATGTAAAAATGTAAAAAATTAAATATTTACATAATTAGAAATGAGGTATTAGAAGGTATTTACACCAAATGTATATAAAAAATTTGGATTTTACAAAATACCTCAGCCCGCAAGCCCACGTCAAGGGTCCTCATTCTCTTTCGAGTCCCTAATCTAAACGAACTATTTTTTGGCGGAATGGACCGTTGGATGCGGATCATGGATCCCCTTCAAGTGAATGGTTCCGCGATTCGCATGGGGCTGCCCCACGGTCGTTGCCCGTGCATTGTGGACCATGTGCAAGAGGCTTTTAACATATTTTTTATTTTTTGGTACCCTAGCAACACGGAACAGATCAGGATGCACTTTTGTAAAAAAAACAGAAGGTTTTTGCGGAAACACGGATCCGCAAGACAACGGACCGTAAGTCTGGAAAGAAAAAATACTGATGTGTAAATGGGGCCGAAAGCTTGACAACTTCTTTTAGTTTTTTCATGTCCCCATTTAAAAAGCCATTCTTTTTTTATATTTCCATTGACATAGGCATATAAAGGTATGTTTTGTGTGGGGAAACTTGTATTTTTTTTAACCAGTTCAAGATCGGGCCACTTACCCCACCTTCTTGACCAGGCACATTTTCTTTTTTTGGTTCATGCGTCTTTGAAAGCCATCACTTTTTTTTCCTGTTCGGTTATGAAATAATAATTTTTGTGCTATTTTTTTTGATACCTGGGGATTTATTTTATATAATTTTTATTTTAGCATTTTTGTGTTTTTATTTTTTATGAAAAGGTAAATTGTAAAAAAAAAAAAAAAAAAAAAGGAGGTTAGGCAAATATAGTCTGGTTTTGACTGAAATTTTTTTGTTACCATCACAACTTTCAACTAAAATATATATATTTTTTTATTATGTTCCCTTTTTATGACTTATATATGGGATGTATGGGTTTTGGTCGGGGGAGGGGGAAGCTAGAAGGTGTGGAATGTATTGCCATTTTTTAAATTTTGTCTTTATTTTCTATATTAAAATATATTAAAAGGCAAATAAAGAAAAGTTTTGTGTTGCTATATTCTAACACACATGTTTTTACTTTTATGCCGGCAGAGCTGTGTGATATATTTTTTTTATTAATACCATTTTGGGACCTTTTGCTCATTTTTTTTATTACCTTTTTGGGGGAGTGAGGTGACTAAAAATTTAAATTTTTAAAATAATGTTAACTGTGCAGGTTAGATAATGGAATATTTGAAAAGAGTGGGTTACTGCAGAAGTGCTATATCAAACTATGATTAGCTTTTATTACATATACAAAATATTCTGGTTGTTTTTTTACATTATTAAAAAACTTTATTGAATATTTTTCTAGTCCCCTTAGGGGACTTGAACCTGCAGTCTGATTGCTTGTACTGTAGTACTCCTGTATTACAATGCAGGATGTATTAGCGATCAGCACATGGCAGGCCGGGAGCCCTTCAAGAGGCCCCTGGCTTACATGGCAAACCGCAGCACTTTACAAACCAGGGGGAACTATCCATAGGTGTAGAACATGAGCTAGCACTGCAGCAGCCTTTCACAGTGCACACACTAGCCAGACTTGCCAGCTTGGCACATCGGACAGCACACTTAAGGCAGAGAATTGTTTCTACTGCGCAGATGCCCAATACTTGATGTGGAGTCTGCGTAGTAGGAGACATGATGGGAGCGCACAATGCTGGCTATACGGAGGAGGCAGGGCAGCCATCATCAGTGATGTCATATACTGGGGAAAAAGCAGCCAAAGCAATACACAGCCTCCGTTTACAGGAGCAGCAGCAAATACATGTGGAAACTCAATATAGATGCAAGATAATGAACAAAACAGGAGCACTGACTGTAAAACTGTGAGCAACATAAAAAAAATTCAAAGTGCTCCTTAATTCTTATTTTTCTAACCAAAATGTACTGCTTGTGACGATGACTATACTTGAATTCACTGTCAGCCCCATTGATCGCATTTTCTATGCTAATAAAGTCAGGATAAAGGGAGCTTCCTCTCACCTTGTCCATATTACGTGACGGTTGTACCAATCCTTGCTGTTACTGAGTGTGGATGTAAATGACATTGCAGTCAACAATGGTGTACATGTATAGAATCATCTGTAAAATATTTCTCTCCAATAACAAGTATGTAAGACATTTTGCATTAAAGGCAGTCTGTCAGAAGTTTTGACCATGCTAAACAGAACTAGATAGGAGATTCTGCTCCTCCAAGGCGGAGCTTACCTTTAAAGAGGACCTTTCATGGGTCCAGACTTTATAAACTAAGCATCAGGGTATGTAGGGCATAGTGCAGGGATCTAACTGCACTTACTATTTTTTTCTGGGCTCCACTCTGTTCGCCCACTGTGGCCCCCATTGTATTCTCCCGCCTGGTATGCTAATTTTAGTATTGGTACAGGGAGGAGGAGATTGCCCTATTTCTCAATGGGCATCTCCTTCTCCCTGGCTGAGAGCTGTCCAATTGCAGAGGAGAGTGTCACAGCCAGGGAGAAGGTGAGTTTTCTTCCTCCCTGGCTGTGACACTCTCCGCTGCAATTAAGCAGCTCACAGCCAGGGAAAAGGAGATGCCCATTAAGAAACAGGGCAATCTCCTCCTCCTTGTACCGATGCTAAAATTAGCATACAGGGCGGGAGAATACAACAGGGGCCACAGCGGGCGA
This sequence comes from Bufo gargarizans, assembly GCF_014858855.1. Classification (NCBI taxonomy): domain Eukaryota; kingdom Metazoa; phylum Chordata; class Amphibia; order Anura; family Bufonidae; genus Bufo; species Bufo gargarizans. Next base: position 263,040,453 of record NC_058083.1, read on the forward strand.
ACAGAAAAAATAGTTAGTGCAGTTAGATTCCTGCACTATGCCCTACATACCCTGATGCTTAGTTTATAAAGTCTGGACCCATGAAAGGTCCTCTTTTAAGTGCTCTCTGCATTGAGCTGCTTCACAGCTCTTTTCTTCTAACCTGAAGACCACCATAGCTGTCACTCAGGTCAGTGAATCAGCTCAGTGCAGTGATCTCTACATTGAAATTGTGGAATTGACTATGTGTTATGCATCCTTTAACACACTGGAGGAGATGATACAAGCTTTGGGTCTCGTTTACCCCTTAGAGCTTTTTATTTTGACAGATGTGTTAAGTATTTATCAAAGATGAATGATTTTATTGCGGTAATAGAGTAGTGAGTAAGGCAGATACCAGTGGAAGTTACAGCTTTGCTCATTAGGGACCTTCTACTTAATTTACATGTTAAGACAACAAACATTTCACACCCTACAACGCTATTTAATATAATAAGGTATTCAACAACAGCAGATGAAGATATAATGAGACAAGGCAGCAGCTTAGAGAAGGGAGATGGTGTGCTACATCGATTATGAAACCAGAAAACAACATAGCTAACAGTGGTATAGTATAACACACACACCTTGTATGAAGTTGTATTACATCCAAACAACATCATCAGAGTAGAGCTAAAATTGACATACCATAAATCAACTTCATAACTAGCAGCAGAATAATTCCAATAATAACTCCTAGGGTTGTTTGGACTGCAGTTTCCTACTGCCCTGAACACTTGTTGTAATGCTAATACTAGCAGAGGTGGACCCTCTTAGCCACAATTCAATTTAAGGAGGTTAAACTGGGGTATGGAGTCTAAGGGATTCCCTGGTTTCCACGTCTTAGTTCTTACACAGGAATCAGGTCTTTGCGGTCAGAAGTCCATAGGCCACAACACCTGAAGTAGGCTCAGATTGGCAGAAGCAGTGTATCAGATTTGGAAATGTGGTCAGTAACCAGACAGGAGTCAGCCAAAAAGTAGTCATCAGAAGGGGATGAAGAGGGCGAGTGTAGTCTGACATGGTCAATGTAATGTGGAACAACAAGTGTTCACAAGAGGATCCAAGGTCTACAACAGGAGGAAACATTCAGGACAACGTCAAACACCAGTAAAGAACCTGCTAAGAAATACCTTTGATCAGGCAATGTCTAAAAGGGTCAAGCTTTAATTAAACCTCTGGTGATGTCCATTTTGTGCATCAGTTGCCTAGGCAATCCAACACCACTGTGCATGAGGGTCAGAACAGTGCTTCCTAAAGGAAAGAAGAGAGTAAGGTGCTGCAGGTTGGCTAGCAACCAGACGGCTAAGATGGCCAAGAGAAGGGACAACCACTGAGGTACTAGAGCCTGGTTGGGTGATTAATAGTCTTGATCGAGCATGATCGGCCGAACACCAGTTTGGCTCGAGCATCTCGATGCTCGGCACATGGCGGTATTAGGCCGAATATCGCATGTGCTCAAGCACAATGCTCGAGTCTCCTCCCCGCACGTTTGTTGGCTGCTATGCAGCCAATAAACTTGCAGGTAAGTACTGCCTTTCACTATAATGTCTAATGTCGTAGCCATGTTGGTTACTGACATTACAGTGATTGGCTGGCCAGAACGCGTCATCGGGTGCTATATAGCACACGATGACAAGTGTTCGGCTCAGTGTTAGTCAGGGAAAGCTGTGCTGAAGAAGGGAAAGATAGTGCAGGCAGTGAATTTTTTTTTTAAGTTGAAAAACTTATCAGAGACCCAAAAGTCCATTTATGGACTATTGATGTGTGTGGCAGCAGGAATATATATTTTTAGCACAACCTGCGCTAAATTGCTAAAACGTTACAGACCCAAAAGTCCTTTTAAAGACTATTGTGTTTGGCAGCAATATCTATTTTTAGCGCATCCTGCGCTAAATAGCATGCAAAAGTTGGGCCACTGCAGACAGTGACATTATCTGCGCTACATCTCCTGTGTAATGTGCGAGCAACACAAAAATATCTGTGACATCCAGTGTACTTTTTCCGTAGACGGTGTCCGCTGCGGACAGTGATATTATCTGCGCTACATCTCCTGTGTAACGTGTGCACATCCAAAAAATATCAGTGACATCCAGTGTACTTTTTCCATAGATGGTGTCTGCTGCGGACAGTGACATCAACTAGGGTACATATCCTGTGTAACGTTTCCACATCCCAAACACTTGTGACATTCCCTGTAATTTTTTATTAGCCGCTGGTGACAGCATTGACATTATCTGCAGTATATCTCCTGTGTGATGTTTCCACATACCAAATACCTGTGACATTCTCTGTAATTTTTTATTAGCCGCTGGTGACATCAGCGACATTATCTGCGGTATTTCTCCTATGTAACGTTTCCACATCCAAAATACCTTTTTTAATTTTTTTGCGCATGCACTTACAAATCCTACGCTACTGTACGTGTGACATACTTTCAAGCATATATAACATTTAATATGAAGAAGGTACTGTGCCTGCTGCCAGAGCACAAGAAAAACTATCATCCACGATACCTAGCTTCATCTCCTAGTTTGCAGGGCGGCGCAGGACAGCGCTCTCGAAGTCAGACAAGTGCGACCAGGTGGTTGGATTGCAGCAGATAATGCCCTGTCTTCCACCAAGTCCAGTCTCAGTAGCCGAAAGTCTGGTCAACACAATCCTCACCCTAATCCTCCTTCCTCCCACCATGGAGAGTCTTGCCAAACAAGAGATCCCACACTCGGATATTCCGAGGAGCTCTTTTCAGAGCTATTCCTTCATTTGAGCCTTTTCGACAAGCCCGCTTGAAGAGGGACATGAGATCTTGTGCCCTGATTCCCAAACTCTTGAGCATCCACAGTCACAAGAAGATGACGGTGGGGGAACAGCAATTACTGTTTCACGAGGTGGATGATGATGATGAGACACAGTTTCCAATAAGTCAACGGCAATTAGTGTCTCAAGAGGTTGATCAATAACTGAGGTTGTTGTTAGGTCAACAAGTCAGGAGGATAAGCAGAGTGAGGAAGTGGAAGAGGAGGTGGTGGACGATTAAGTCACTAACCCAACCTGGGAAGGTAGCAAGCCGAGCGAGGACCGCAGTACAGAGGGGGAGGGATCCTCAGCACCGCAACAGGCTGGAAGAGGCAGTGGAGTGGCAAAAGGGAGTAGGCGGGCTACACCAAACAGGCCCGCAACTGTTCTCCGGAGCACACCCTTGCGGAAATCTCCCTTGCCAAGGGATAGGTGTTCCGCAGTCTGGTGCTTTTTTGAGAAAAGTGCGGACGACAAAAGAATTGTAATTTGCAACCTGTGCCATACAGAAATGAGCAGGGGTGTGAACACTAGCAACCTCACCACCACCAGCATGATCCGCCACATGGCATCAAAGCACCGTAATAGGTGGGCCAAATGCCTGGGTCCACAATCTGTGTCTGCAGGTCACACCACTGCCTCCTCTTCCCCTGTGTTACGTGCTGGCCAATTCCCTGTCGAAGGAGCAGGCCCGGATGCCTCCCACCCTGCACATGGACCTTCGCAAGCACCATCAGCGACCACATCTACTTCTGTGTCCCAGCACAGCAGACAAATGTCCTTATCCCAGGCATTTGAATGCAAGCGCAAATACCCAGCCATCCAACCACAGGCCATAGCTCTAAATGCGCAACTTTCCAAATTACTGGCCCTGGAAATGTTGCCGATTAGGCTTGTGGACACTGAGGCCTTCCGCAGCCTGATGTCGGCAGCCGTCCCTCGTTACGCAGTCCCCAGCCGCCACTATTTTTCACGGTGTGCCATGTCCTCCTTACACCAGCATGTGTCACATAACATCACCCGTGCCCTGACCAACGCAGTTACTGGGAAGGTCCACTTAACCACTGACACATGGACAAGTGCTTTCGGACAGGGACGCTACATTTTCCTGACAGCACACTGGGTGAACGTTGTGGAGGCCGGGAGCGAGTCGTACCCTGGGATGGCACAGGTGCTACTGATGCCAAGGATTGCAGGCTCTAATTCCATCAGGGTTTCCACCACCACCTACATTAGTGGCTCCAACCCCCACTTCTCATCCTCCGCCTCCTCCTCCACCTCCTTAGAATTATCCTCTTGCAGCACCAGTCAGCCATCAGTCGGTAGTTGGAAGCAGTGTAGAAGCGGCAACAGGACATGCTTAAGCTGATCTTCTTAGGTGACAAACAGCACACCACTGCAGAGCTGTGGCAGGGAATAAGAGACCAGACTGAGCTGTGGCTCTCGCCACTCAACCTAGAACCAGGCATGGTTGTGTCTGATAATGGCCGTAACTTGGTGGCAGCTTTGGAGCTCGGCAAGCTCACACACAAACGATGCCTAGCTCACGTCTTCAACTTAGTGGTTCAGCGGTTTCTCAAAACCTACCCCAATTTGCCCGAGCTACTGTGAAGTTTCGCCCCGTGTGTGCCCATTTCCGCAAGTCATCGACAGCTTCCGCCATTCTTTCAATGCTGCAGCAGCGCTTACAATTGCCAGCTCACCGACTGTTGTGCGACGTGAGCATGTGCTGGAACTCGACGTTCCACATGTTGGCCAGGCTTTGTGAGCAGCAGAAGGCAGTAGGGGTATACCAGCTGCAACATGGTCGTCACCTTTCCAGTCAGCTTCCGCTCTTCACAAGCAAGGAGTGGGCATGAATGTCTGATCTCGGCGAGGTTTTTAGAAACTTTGAGGAATCAACACAGATGGTGAGCGGCAATAACGCTATTATCAGCATCACCAACCCACTTCTGTGTCTACTCAAACGGTCGCTGCTCACAACTAAGGCCGACGCTTTGCATGTGGAAGAGGTGAAAACGGGTGAAGACATTACACAGGGTGATAGCCAGACCACCCTCAGTTCGTCTTCTCAGCGCGAATTGGATTATGATGATGAGGAGGAGGAGCAGGAGACGGTTGCCTCCACTACAGAGGGTAGTACCCATGGAAGTTTAATTCCATCTGTTCAGTGTGGATGGGCAGAAGAGGAGGAACAGGACGAGGAGATTGAGAGTCATCCTCCTGATGATGACAGCGAAGTCTTGCCTGTTAGGGCTCTGGCACACATGGCTGACTTTATGTTAGTCTGCCTTTCCCGTGACCCACACATTTTACGCATTTTGGACAACACTGATTACTGGTTGTTCACCTCTCTCGACCCCCGCTACAAAGAGAACTTCTCATCTCTCATTCCTGTGGTGGAGAGGATGAGCAAAATGGTGCAATACCAGAAGGTCCTTGTGGAAAATTGCTAAAAAAATTCTATCTGACAATGCTGGCGGCTGAGTACGTAGTTCCTTGGGGAGACGACGGGAACACACAGCAGTTCCAACAGAGGCAGGGCAACACTCTCCAAAGCCTGGGACAGTTTCATGGAAGATGGTGAAGGAGTATGTAGCAGACTGTGTCAGCGTCCTCAATGATCCCTCTGTGCCATTCCTCTACTGGGTGTCCAGGCTGGACACGTGGCACGAACTGGCGTTCTACCCCTTGGAGGTGCTGGCCTGCCCTGCCACCAGCGCTTTGTCAGAGCGGGTATTTAGTGCTGCTGGGGGCATAATAACTAATAAGCGTATCTGCCTGTCAACTGAAAATGCTGACAGGTTGACTCTTATAAAAATGAACAAGACCTGGATTGCCCCTGACTCTACTCCACCAGAGGAAAGCGGCTGAACATAAAGGCACTTTAAATGTGTTTTTTATAATGTACTGAATACACTGTATTCCCATGCACCCCTTCCACCACAAAAAGGGTATATGGTTCAATCTTCCTTTTTTTCGTCCTCCTCCTCTTCCATCATATCAACATGCTTATTAGTCTGCCCTCGCTCCTAATTAGAAATGTCGCGAACATAAAATTTTCTGTTCGAGAACGGCGAACGCGAATTTCTACAAATGTTTGCGAACGTGCAAACCGCCATTGACTTCTATAGGCAGGCGAATTTTAAAACCCACAGGGACTCTTTCTGGCCACAATAGTAATGGAAAAGTTGTTTCAAGGGGACTAACACCTGGACTGTGGCATTCCGGAGAGGGATCCATGGCAAAACTCCCATGGAAAATTACATAGTTGACGCAGAGTTGGATTTTAATCCATAAAGGGCATAAATCACCTAACAATTTTTTTTTTTAACAACGTGGTTTAAAACATCCAGTGTGTGTATACGATCAGGTATGACGATGTATCGATCAGGTAGTGTAAGGGTTACGACCGCTTCACAGACATTGACAGACCAAACTCCCCTTTTAATGCACCGCAAACAACCGCAAACAGTCCATTTGCCCAACCGCAAACTTCCCATATGCACAAAGTTGGATACCAAGCTAGCCATGTCCCGTTGATGTCATTGAAGGTTTCTTCCTCCACCCAGCCACGTACAACACCAAGGGTCCCGGAAAGGTGAATTGAATTGATTTTTCGAATGGGGAGATGGTTAAAAAAAACGCTGGCTCCCTCCCCTTTGTTTGAATCCACGGTCACTGAGTCTGTGCTGTGCAATTTACTGTCCCACCCGATATGAGTGCTATTTTCTATAGTTCTCTCTTCTCATCAGTTTAATCCCTGTTACGTCCCCAATCTGGGGTCCATTTATTAAATTGTTTTTTCGAAAAATGCTAAAACTCTTGCACAGGGGTTTGTCAACAACATCTTGAAACTACATGGCATTCCCTCTGATGAGGTGACCGATAGAGAGACTCAGTTTGTTTCCAGATTCTGGAAAGCGTTCTGTACGCGTCTGGGTGTACAATTGTCCTTCTCTTCAGCTTTTCATCCTCAGTCGAACGGACAGACGGAGCGCAATAATCAGAATCTGGAGACTTACTTGAGATGTTCTTTTTTCAGAGAATCAGGAAGAGCTAGCCATGTCCCGTTGATGTCATTGAAGGTTTCTTCCTCCACCCAGCCACGTACAACACCAAGGGTCCCCAAACGGTGAATTTAATTAATTTTTCGTACGGGGAGATGGTTAAAAAAAACGCTGGCTCCCTCCCCTTTGTTTGAATCCACGCCACGGTCACTGCGTCTGCGCCGTGCAATTCACACCCGATATGAGTGCTATTTTCTGTAGTACTATTCTCATCAGTTTAATCCCTGTTACATCCCATATCAGGGTGGGATTGCCTTTTGTGAAAAAAAATGTAGGCCGGGTACCTTCGACTGCCTTCACAGTGACAGACCAAACTCTGATACACCAAACTGAATTGATTTTAGGAACCGGGAGATGGAAAAAGCAGCTTGGTCGGTCCTCTTACTCCCAAGTTGGGGCACTGCACGTGCACGGAGCAATGTGCTGTGACACCCTATATGAGTGGTGTCTTAGGAATAGTACTAGTTATCAGTTTAATCCCTGTTACGTCCCCTATCCGGGGACGTGTGTCGAATTGATTAACCATTGTCGAATTAACGAACCATTACGACATCCTGGAATAATTTAGTTCTGAGCTTTGTACTTGATTTGTATTGGAATTGATGGGGATTTTTTAAATTGTCTGCATTATTTCTAATAAACTATTAAGAGTGAATGACACCCTGTAACGGTATGAGTGCAGGCCTAGCCACTAGCCAGTGGGCACAATACAGTATGTGTTGGCCTGACACACACGGGCTTGCAAATGTGATTAGATCACAGACATTGTTTTAATAGTTTTTTTTTCTGCAAGGTATTTGAGTGAATGACACCCTGTAACGGTATGAGTGTAGGCCTAGCCACTAGCCAGTGGGCACAATACAGTATGTGTGGGCCTGACGCACACGGGCTTGCAAATGTGATTAGATCACAGAAAAATTTTAAATATAATTTTTTTCCCCTGCAAGGTATTTGAGTGAATGACACCCTGTAACGGTATGAGTGCAGGCCTAGCCACTAGCCAGTGGGCACAAACAGTATTTGTTGGCCTGACACACACGGGCTTGCAAATGTGATTAGATCACAGATTTTTTTTTTATAAATATTTTTTTTTTCTGCAAGGTATTTGAGTGAATGACACCCTGTAACGGTATGAGTGCAGGCCTAGCCACTAGCCAGTGGGCACAATACAGTATGTGTTGGCCTGACACACACGGGCTTGCAAATGTGATTAGATCACAGAAAAATGTCAAATATAATATTTTTTTATCTGCGAGGTATTTTCTGTCACACCCTGTATGAATGGTGTGCACTGTGCACACAGTGCTGTCTATGACTGAGCCTGCAGCCTCTCACACACGGGCAGCCAGGCAACTGCAATATATATATATATGAAGAAAAAAATAAAGCACACTGATGTACCAGCCCTGAAAAGGGCTTTTTGGGGTGCTGTCTGGACGCTGTCCTTACAGCAGATGAGTCTGTGGAAACAGAACAATGCCCTAGCTAACGCTTTCCCTATTGAATCAGCAGCAGCAGTACTGTCCCTCCTCTCTCTGTGAATGCAGTTTCTGAATTAATCTAAAATGAATGCTGTCCAGGAGGTGGGAGGGTCTGCTGCTGATTGGCTGGAATGTGTCTGCTGACTGTGAGGTACAGGGTCAAAGTTTACTCAATGATGATGTATAGGGGGCGGACCGAACATCGCATATATTCGCCCGCAGCGGCGAACGCGAACAAGCTATGTTCGCCGGGAACTATTCGCCGGCGAATAGTTCGGGACATCACTACTCCTAATGTTGTAGAGGGTCAGCTCACCTGCACAGGCCCTCGTATATAATGTTTTAGAGGGCCTGCTCACCAGCAGGCCCTCACCTACAATCTTTTAGAGGGTCACCTACAATCTTTTAGAGAGCCATCTTACCTGCAGGCCCTCGCATGTAATGTTTTAGAGGGTCAGCTCACCAGCAGGCCCTCACCTACAATCTTTTAGAGGGTCAGCTCACCTGCAGACCCTCATATATGTTTTAGAGGGTCAGCTCACCAGTAGGCCCTCACCTACAATCCTTAATAGGGTCAGTTCACATGCAGGCCCTCACATATAATGTTTTAGAGGGTCAGCTCACCAGCAGGCCCTCACCTACAATCTTTTAGAGGGTCACCTCACCAGCAGGCCCTCAACCGTAATGTTTTACAGGGTCAGCTCACCAGCAGGCCCTCGCCCATAATTTTTTTAATGGTTAGCTAAGCAGCAGGCACTCACCCAGAATTTTTTCAATGGTCAGCTCAGCGGCAGGCACTCGCACATAATGTTTTCAATGGTCAGCTCAGCAGCAGGCACTCCCCTATAATTTTTTCGATACTCAGATCAGCAGCAGGCACTCGCCCCTAATGTTTTAGATGGTCAGCTCAAAAGCAGGTCCTCGACTGCAATGTTTTTAAGGGGCACCAGCAGGCCAGCAATCATAATTTTTCAAGGGTGTATGATGCCCTCCTTTATGTGTGATAAAGGGTGTTTTGGAGTGCCGGTTCCTTGTAATTTTTGGAAGTCCTTTCACTTAGTGCATAGGCTTTATGAGTGTAGGAGTCCCACTACCTGAACAATTGTACCACAATGTGAATGAGGCCCTCCATTATGTGATATACAGGTTGTATCAGAGTGTCTCTTCCTTGTAATTTTTGGCAGCACTTGCACTTTATATACAAGTAGATATACAGGAAATAATGTTTCCTAACAATTTTTCCTCTAAAATCAATTTTATCTTCGGTTTTGTGCGTATTATTGTCAGTCTGTAAAATTGGCGTACTACTCGGACAACATCGTTCCCAGCAGCGACCTGGGAGTCCAAGATGCATCCAGACATCCTCCCCATGCTGTTCGACCCGAGCACCCGAGCACTTTGGTGCTCGATCAACATTAGTGATTAACATTTGTTAAAACCAGTAGTGTGAAGTGCATACTGTAAAAAGAGTATTCCTGTTGATAGGTTTGCAGGGACACGTAGGAAATTTGGACTGTTGGTTATTTTCAGAAAGTTTCTGATACTGATGGGAGGGATATAGATTATTACAGTTTATTCCAGGAGATTATCATTTATACTACTCTCCAACATATTCTTTTAAACTTTAAAAAACAAGGTAATATTGGACTTTTAGGATGTTAACTGCAAACAATAAATACATTGAGGGATTTTTATCAAACTGGCATAAAGCAGGACTATCTTAGTTGCCCATAGCAACCAATGACATTCCACTTTTCATCTTTTACAGCACCTTTGGAAAATGAAAGGTGGAATCTGAATTGTTGCTATGGGCAACTAAGCCAGTTCTCTACTTTACACCAGTTTGATAAATCTCCCCCATAGTTTGGCGTTATGATACTAATTATGGTCAGTATTATTTATTGTCCCATTAACATGCCTAAAATTATTATTTACGATTGAAAAATATATTTAACCCTTTCTTCCCTGGGCCAGTTTTCACCTTCCTGTCCAGGCCATTTTTTTGCAAATACGACATGTGTCAATTTATGTGGTAATAACTTTGGATTGTTTTCTCGTGACACATTGTACTTCATGACAGTCATAAAACGGAGTCAATATATTTCACCTTTATTTATGAAAAAATCCCAAATTTACCAAAAATGTTGAAACATTTGCAATTTTAAATTTCAATTTTTCTGCTTTTAAAACAGAAAGTGATACCTCATAAAATATTTATTACTTAACATTCCCTATATGTCTACCTTATGTTGGCATCATTTTGTAACGGTCATATTTTTTTTTTAGGACGTTAGAAGGCTTCGAATTTTAGAAGCAATTCTTAAAATTTTTAAGAAAATGTCCAAAACCCACTTTTTAAGGACCAGTTCAGGTTGGAAGTCACTTTGTGGGGCATAGATAGTGTAAACCCCCCATAAATGACCCCATTGTAGAAACTACACACCTCAAGCTACTCAAAACTGATTTTAAAAATTTTGTTAACTCTTTAGGTGTTCCACAAGAATTAAAGGGAAATGGAGATGAAATTAAAAAATTTCACTTTTTGGGCAGATTTTACATTTTAATCCTTTTTTTTTCTTATATCACATCGAAGGTTAACAGCCAAACAAAACTCAATATTTATTACCCTGACTCTGCAGTTTACAGAAACACCCCACATGTGGTCGTAAACTGATGTAAGGGCACACGGCAGGGCGCAGAAGGAAAGGAATGCCATATGGTTTTTGGAAGGCAGATTTTGCTGGACTGGTTTTTAGATGCCATGCCCTTATGCACCCCTAGAGTAGAAACTCAAAAAAAGTGACCCCATTTTGGAAACTAGGGGATAAGGTGCCAGTTTTATTGGTATTATTTTGGGGTACATATGATTTTTTATTGCTCTATATTACATAAAAATGGCTGTTTCAGCAGCGTTTAAATTTTTTATAAGATTCATCTAACAGGGTAGATCATGTGCTATTTTTATAGAGCAGGTTGTTACGAACGCAATGATATCAAATAGGTCTACTTTGTTTGTTTGTTTGTTTCAGTTTTACATAATAAAGCATTTTTGAGAAAAAAATTATGTTTTTGTGTCTCCATTTTCTGAACGCCATTATTTTTTTTATTTTTCTGCTGATCGTCTTGTGCCAGGGCTCTTTTTTTGCAGGAAAAGTTGAAGTTTTTATTGGTACTATTTTTGGATACATATGATTTTTTTTATAATTTATTATTTCATTTTATTGGGAAAGGTGACCAAAAAATTGGCAATTTTGGCACAGTTTTTATTTATTTACTTTTCCAGCATTCATCTGAGGGGCTAGGTTGCGTGAAAAACGCACAACATAAAGCATGCTGCGATTTTCCAGCAATGTACAAGTGATGCGTGAAAATCACCGCTCATGTGCACAGCCCCATAGAAATGAATGGGTCCAGATTCAGTGCGGGTGCAATGAGTTCACCTCACGCATTGAACATGCGCGGAAAACTCGCCGTGTGAAAGAGTCCTAACAGGTTGCCTAGGAGACCCAGCCTGAGGCTGGATCTCCTTGGCACCCATAGAAGGCAGGTCCTGATGCCGTGCAAGGCATTGGGCAGCCTCTGCATGGCATCGGGCTGCCTTCTCACCCATCGGGTCCCCGCCACAGCAGCGCAGGGGACCCAATGGGCTTCTATGTCTATATAAACTCCTTTTATGTCACGGTCAGCATTTTTACTGATGCCGGCGCATATAGCAGGGGTCCAGCTAACAGGAACAGCCAGTCCCCTGCAGCTGATCGGGCAGGCGCAGCTCTTGCACCCGCCCAATCAGCGAGCTGTAATAGTACGGCGCTGGGCGGCAAGTCACGTCCCATTGTGCCTATTACGGCGCTGGTCGGGTAGAGGTTAATACACTTATTGTTGGCCATACGCGATATTTACTGTATATGGTTATTTTTTACTTTATACATGCCATATTTTACTGTATATAGAGAATGTATATATAAGTTAGAGTCAGATATATCTCAACATCAGACAATAGGATCAGGCAGCTATATGGGCCTCTTTAGGATAATGTAGGGAGGTGGATTAATAGGCTTAGTGTCTAGTGTGAAAACTGCAGGAATTAATGTTTTTTTTTATTAGATATACAGTCGTGGCCAAAAGTTTTGAGAATGACACAAATATTAGTTTTCACAAAGTTTGCTGCTAACCTGCTTTTAGATCTTTGTTTCAGTTGTTTCTGTGATGTAGTGAAATATAATTACACACACTTCATACGTTTCAAAGGCTTTTATCGACAATTACATGACATTTATGCAAAGAGTCAGTATTTGCAGTGTTGGCCCTTCTTTTTCAGGACCTCTGCAATTCGACTGGGCATGCTCTCAATCAACTTCTAGGCCAATTCCTGACTGATAGCAACCCATTCTTTCATAATCACTTCTTGGAGTTTGTCAGAATTAGTGGGTTTTTGTTTGTCCACCTGCCTCTTGAGGATTAACCACAAGTTCTCAATGGGATTAAGATCTGGGGAGTTTCCAGGCCATGGACCCAAAATGTCAACGTTTTGGTCCCCGAGCCACTTAGTTAATCACTTTTGCCTTATGGCACGGTGCTCCATCGTGCTGGTAAATGCATTGTTCTTCACCAAACTGTTGTTGGATTGTTGGAAGAAGTTGCTGTTGGAGGGTGTTTTGGTACCATTCTTTATTCATGGCTGTGTTTTTTTGGGCAAAATTGTGAGTGAGCCCACTCCCTTTGATGAGAAGCAACCCCACACATGAATGGTCTCAGGATGCTTTACTGTTGGCATGACACAGGACTGATGGTAGCGCTCACCTTTTCTTCTCCGGACAAGACTTTTTCCTGATGCCCCAAACAATCGGAAAGAGGCTTCATCGGAGAATATGACTCTGCCCCAGTCCTCAGCAGTCCATTCACCATATTTTCTGCAGAAGATCAATCTGTCCCTGATGTTTTTTTGGAGAGAAGTGGCTTCTTTGCTGCCCTTCTTGACACCAGGCCATCTTCCAAAAGTCTTCGCCTCACTGTGCGTGCAGATGCGCTCACACCTGCCTGCTACCATTCCTGAGCAAGCTCTGCACTGGTGGCACTCCGATCCTGCAGCTGAATCCTCTTTAGGAGACGATCCTGGCACTTGCTGGACTTTCTTGGACGCCCTGAAGACTTCCTTGAAGTTCTTGATGATCCTATAAATTGTTGATTGAGGTGCAATCTTAGTAGTCACAATATCCTTGCCTGTGAAGCCATTTTTATGCAACGCCACAATGGCTGCACGCGTTTCTTTGCAGGTCACCATGGTTAACAATGGAAGAACAATGATTTCAAGCATCACCCTCCTTTTAACAGGTCAAGTCTGCCATTTTAACCCAATCAGCCTGACATAATGATCTCCAGCCTTGTGCTAGTCAACATTCTCACCTGAGTTAACAAGACGATTACTGAAATGATCTCAGCAGGTCCTTTAATGACAGCAATAAAATGCAGTGGAAAGGTTTTGTGGGGATTAAGTTAAATTTTCATGGCAAGGAGGTCTATGCAATTCATCTGATCACTCTTCATAACATTCTGGAGTAAATTCAAATTGCTATTATAAAAACTTAAGCAGCAACCTTTCCAATTTCCAATATTTATGTAATTCTCAAAACTTTTGGCCACGACTGTAGATGTTGACGGAAAATTAAAAATATAAAAATAGATATTTTTTAAATACGTTAACCATAAAAACATGATTTAAGTAACAGGTCATTTGATAGTGACACAATCCCTCCCCCCCCCCCCCCCCCCCCCGCATAACTATTGCTTTTAACGGATATGCTTATGTAGTTGCTTATTTCATGTACATCTTCCTCATGCTTTTTCTTCTTCAATTTGGACTCTCCTGACTCAAAGTGGACTCTTTCACTTTGTAAAGAAATCACTCTGGTTTCCATCCTGTATGTAGCACTTCCTGTTCTTGTATCCAACCCAACCCATGATGCCCCTCTCCTTCCTCTGACATAGCTCCAGCACACCCCAGCTAGTTTATAGCTCCGCTAGGTACATAGACACTTCCCTATCACTGCCCTGATACATCCATGGACATAACATCACAGGAAGTAAAGAAGAGCTACATGGACATGGTCATGTGAGAACAGCCCTGAACGACAGATCGAAGCAAAAAAAGTAAACAAAATACATTACATAATTAGAGCTACCTTTATAAACGGTTATATTTTAACAATGTTTTAACTGGACATACACAATCAGTAGCTGTTGGATGAATGAGCATGTATGTGTAGTCAATGGGGAAAGAGGAAAAAAACTTATCTTTCGGGAGAACACAATCATCGGAACAAAAAATTCATTTCATCTAATCCATCTATCTGTCAGGGGAGATTCTTGCGGGTTCAGCTAACAATACCCTAAAGTATATGGGGGCCTTTAGAATACAGCCTACTGCTATTGATATCTTATACAACTTGGGGGGGGGGGGGGGGCAGAAATCAGTAAGTTCTCTGATATGAGATATTAAAAAAACTGTTTGGCATTCTGAAGCCAAAAATATCATTTTACTATTTATCATTTTATATCCATGTGAGCAAATCATATACTGTATTTTCCTGCGTATAAGACTACTTTTTAACACATGAAAATCTTCTCAAACGTAATGGGTTGTCTTATACGTCGTCTTATATGCCGTTATACGGTGTACTGAAACTTACTTCCTATCCGGACTGGAGAAGCTGTCCTTCTCCAGCTTCAGGCACCCTCTAGCTGAGCCACCGTGCGCTGCATCCCAAGCCAGCCGCTCACGAAGCAGCCCCCTCTTCCTGCTGTCAGTGGTTTTCTCATGCCGGAAGTATCACATTACGTACTACCGCTCATACCGGTTCATACAGTACAGCACCAGTATCTATACATACAGTACAGCACCAGTATCTGTACCGGTTCATACAGTACACCACCAGTATCTGTACCGGTTCATACAGTACAGCACCAGTATCTTTAGATACAGTACAGCACCAGTATCTGTACCGGTTCATACAGTACAGCACCAGTATCTGTACATACAGTACAGCACCAGTATCTATACCGGTTCATACAGTACAGCACCAGTATCTGTACATACAGTACAGCACCAGTATCTATACCGGTTCATACAGTACAGCACCAGTATCTGTACATACAGTACACCACCAGTATCTATACCGGTTCATACAGTGCAGCACCAGTACATACAGTACAGTATACAAATGGCTAACAGTCAAGACCCCATCATGGCTCTACCAGCAAGAAGAAAGAAATATGAAGACAGTTTCACTTTGCCATGGAACATAATTACTGCGCTGCTGCAAGACAATATGGAGTAACAGAAAAAAAGGTTTGGGACTGAAAAGCAAATGAAAAAGCATTAAAGAGTATGCCAAGGGGTAAGTGTGCATTAAGGAGAGGCACCCCACATTAGCCAGAACTCGAAAAAGATGTAGTAGACATGGTGAATGAGCATCGCCAAAACAGTTATGTAGTGACACGAAATAAAATACGTTTGTTTGCACTTCAGTGAGCCAAATCTAACCCAGATCACAGCAACAGATTTAAGGCCACTGTGTCCTGGTGTACTAGATTCTTGGAAAGGCATAGTATGGTACTGAGGCAAAAATTGCACAACAATTACCTGCAGATCTTGATGCCAAAGTGAATAGCGTTGGAGGGGTAGTCTTATACGGCGAGTATAGCCCAAACCCTATATTTTAACTGGAAAAGTTGGGGGTCATCTTATACGCCCAGTCGTCTTATACGCCGGAAAATATGGTACATCACTACAGTATGCTACAATGCAGTAATCTTCAAAATGTAGGTACATTACTTTTTTTTATCTTTCTCTTGTGTGTCTGAACACTTTGCATCTATTTTAATATTTTTTGTGCTCTTTATGTCACTTGTGATATAACTACTGTTCATATTTTTTGCATGACTTCATGGAAATATTTTCTGTAAAAAGTGCCTAAGGGTGCATTCACATCACCGTTTAGCTTTCCGTTCTTCTGCTCCTTTAGAAGAAGAGAGAGGGTGAAAAAAAAGAAAAAACGGATCTTGTTGCATCAGTTGTCATCTGTTTGAGCCATTTCCGACCGAGATCAGTTTTTGTCCGCCCCTGGATCCTTCATGTTGTCTTCTAAGGAAGCCTGAATAAAGTAGTAACCAGCATTCCGGTGAGTGCCGCAACTTTGTTACCTCTTCTCTTCGAGATCAGTTTTTTAGACGGGAAAAAAAGTCCTGCATGCAGTACTTTTGTTTCCATCTAAAAAACGGATCTCAGACGGAAATTTGCTGCTGCATTTTCCATGACAGAACATCTACAGCGTAACCATCTGCTGCTGAACATATACCCCAGATGTATGAACATACTGTAGTACAACCTCTCTGCTACTACAATGGTGATATTACTATTAACTGTTCCCATTCTCCTATGTAGTATATATGTGGGAACACCGTTGCATGCCTAGCATAGTTTGTAATTTTCATTGATTATATTGTAGTGGGTCATTATTATGCCTGAAATACCAGCACAGTAGGCAATGTTCTGGGGTTACACAAACTATTCTCCCATGTTAGAATCAGATCACATTTATACCATAAGGCCAAGTAATACTCATGAATAATGTTAATAAATATATCATTCACCCAAATTCCGAGTCCAGATTCACAGATAAAATGCACTTGTTGGGCTGCTGTTGAGCTGGATAGAAACAGAAGCTGTTGCTTAGTAATCAGTTTTGCCAAGATTAAACACAGCTTCAAAAGCACAAACAGATCTCATTTAATAGCTCCCTTCAAGATAATGAAGTCCTCTGGGAATGCTGATTAGAGAAGAAGAATCAAGTATTTCCCAAGCACTTTAGAAAGAAACTTTAACTGTAAAATAAATACAAAGCTATCCTGAACGCATTGCGACTGACAAGACATTGGCGATGTTAGCCATTCCAATATTCAGGGTTTTTTACACGGACAAGGGTGGCTCCCTACAAAATCCATAGGAATGCACTGAGAGGTGTGGGGGAGAGGTGTGGATCAAGGGGGAGGAGGGGGGGGGGGGGGTAACAGGCCACAATCAACTGTCTAAGGATGCCTTCACACATGGCAGATTTTATTGCAGAAATTTCCACAACTGAAATTAGTTCAGTTCATTTGAATAGGATTTCTGCAAGCCCCAATGATATGAATAGAACGGATTTTAAGTCGCAGAAATTAATATAACAAAATTTGCTGTGCGGAAGGCACCCTAAGGTTACTCTGGGTGTTCATTTTGTGTTCCCTCAATAATAACACGTCTCTCCTTATATATTTCTCTTTCTCACTCTACTTGTCATTCAGGGGGCTACATAGTGGGTGCTCTTTTTATACAAATAAATGGCATCTGAAAGAGCGGATCACGGGTTCTTTCTATAGGCGTTGTGTAAAACAGAAAAAATTCCACTTTTTAACAGAAGCAGTATCAGCCGTTTACCCAGCTAAGATACTATGCATGGCTGTGATGGGAGGGTTAAAACAATGCAACAGCACTCTGCAAACATAAATGATATAAAATACTGCCATAGTTATAGAACATATTCTGGTGCTAATGCTACGCTTATTTGGTAAAGTTAAGATTATTGGCAAATACATTTTGTACAAAATTATTTGGGCCCATCTGCCGGCGTCAAGGCGAATCTCTATAAGACGGAAACCTAACACTAAATCCTACCGGTTATGTGCCATACTGGCCACCAGAAAGTTCACGGAATGCAGGTTCCACATGCATGCTGAGCCCAAGACCAACTGGAGTCATCCACACCTGCAGCTCCAGTACAACTGCAAGATAAAGGGACTCAGTCAGCAAATCCCAATGCGCAGGTGCACGCTGCCACGGATAGAAACACAAAGGAAAAAAAACAATGCAACAGCACTCTGGAAACCAAATAAAGTACAATAATGCCATAATTATAGAAAATATTCTGGTGCTAATGCTAGGCTGCATTCTCTGAATTTTATGGTGGTATTTAAATTACAGGAAGTATTTAGTGTTAGGTTCCCATCTTCTAGAGATCGCCTTGACGCCAGAAGACAGGCCCAAATAATTTTGTACAAAATGTTTTTGCCAAGAATCTCAAATTTACAAAATAAGCGTAGCATTAGCACCAGAATATTCTCTAAAACGATGGCATTATTGTACGTAATTTGGGTTTGCAGAGTGCTGTTGCATTGTGATTTTTTCTTTGTATTTCTAGCCATGGTGGCGTGCACCTGCGCATTGGGATGTCCTGACTGACCCCCTTTTTCTTGCAGTTGTGATGGGAGCAGGGGCGTAGCTATAGGGGGTGCAGAGGTAGCAGTCGCTACCGGGCCCAGGAGCCTGAGGGGGCCCAAAGACCCTTGTGCCACATAAGACACTGACATTATAGAAAGTGCATACTGGTCAATTTACACCTCTGGCTGGAGGGGAGGAGTTAGGTTAAGAATTTGGCATGAGGGGGTGCCCTTTCAATGTTTGCCTCAAGCAGCAGGAAGGATATGTGCTCCCCTGCCCCTTGCCAACAAGCACTGAGGGACGGGGGCCCAAGCTGAACTCTTGCATCAGGGCCCATGAGCTTTTAGCTACGCCCCTGGATGGGAGGGTTGCCATGCTGAGCAGTCAAGCCCTAGCTGGTTGACCCATCAGTGAGGCTGGAAGCCAATCCAATAAGGTTCCTGGCTCAGCGTCCAATCCCAGAGGTGGGCGGGGGATTTAAAGGGGATTGTACATTTCAGACAGTAATGGCAAAAAGCTAGGATATGCCATCAATATCAGATAGGAGCAGGTCCTAGAGTTGAGAACCACACCTATCTCCAGAACAGGGCCCACAAAGTAAAGGAGAGCACACTGCATATGCTTTCACTGATTTTCCTAGTATCCTGACTGTGGCTTCATTTTGGGATTAACCCCTCGTCTTTTACTGATTCTCCTGGTATTCGGATGCTGCACACTTTCTGGATTTACCCTTTGTCTGCTGTTTTGGAGCTATGTGTCTCTCCTCGTCCTGACCCCTCTTGTCTACTACTCTTTGCACCCCAATCATTCTGGTAGATCTGCTTCTAGTAAGCTCACATCAGTTTTCTGCTACCTTAGGCTACTTTCACACTTGCATTGTTTGATTCCGGCCGGCAGTTCCGTTGCCTGAACTGTATGCAAACGCATGTCATTTTTTCTGACTGATCAGGCATTTTTCAGACTCATCAGGATCCTGATCAGTCTGAAAAATGCCTTATCAGTCAGAGAAATGCATTGCAATACCGGGTCTGTTTTTCCGGTGTCATCAGGCAAAAAGCATCCGGTATTTATTTTTTTCTCATTTTTAAAGGTCTGCACATGCGGGGACAGCATTCAGGCAAGTCTTCATTTTTTTTTCGCCGGAGATAAAACCGTAGCACGCTGCGGTTTTCTCTTTTGCCTGGTCAGTCAAAATGACTGAATGGATTACTCTCCATTCAGAATGCATGGGGATATGCCTGATCAGTTCTTTTCCGGTATAGAGCCCCTGTGATGGAACTCTATGCCGGAAAAGAAAAACGCTAATGTGAAAGTAGCCTTACTCCACAGATGTACCCTGGGTCCCTAGTAGCCAAATCCATCCGGCCTTGTGGAAGGCTTTGGTAAGTAACCTAGTGGTAGCCTTAGCTTCCTACCAACTGAAATGGATAAGGATGACTAGTAACAATTTCCTGAGTGGCTGTGGTTCCCCTATGGGTACACCCCTCTACAAGCCAAAAAGGCAAGCTGTTCTATAAGACCACTCCTATTCTGGCAGACTTAAAGGGAAGAATGCTTTAAAATGCAAGTGTAAAGAGCAACATAAGAAATGGGGTAATCATTTTGATGCATCATTAAGAGTTCAGAGACAGAAAAAGAAATCCACACTAGCAATATAGCTGCCGTAGATTTACACTCTAATGTTGTTAAAGGAGTCTGGATTAGGAAGTTCCCTCTGCTGTCTGCCTCATCCCACCCACTTTTTTTGTAAAAGTAGTGACGGAGGTGGATAAGGGCAAAAAGTAGAATTTTTTGGTGCACAATGGCATTTGCCCGTTTCTGGCATACAAGGCTGAGACGTTCCCCCGAATGTGTCAATGCAATATTACCACCAAATTATACAAAAGTGGGGAAAACACTTGGCTAGCTGTGGATCCCTTAGCAAAATTAGATCTTTACAGAGGTGCTGGAGAAATCCTAACTTAAAGGGTTATCCCTGATGAGACAACCTGGTTAAAACAAACCTGTCACATTGAAAATGCAGTCCTTCAGTTATTGAGCAGGTCAAGATAAGCATTTATTTTTTCATATTGAGTTCAGGAGTCCAATGGAAGGTCCCATTAAGTGACTGGCAGCCTTTCCTGTGCGAGTATGCATACATAGAGAGCTGTCAATCACTAAAGGCTGTATAACACTGGCAGATTGACTGCCAGATGATCGCTAACGAGGGTTCGTAGAAACGCATGTTAGCGATCATCTGGCAATGTAATTCTGCCGCCAATTACTTGATTTTCAAGCAAACGTTTGTTTATTGGACAATTGTGATCTTTCCGCATGCTAAAACATGACGATCTGCCGACAAAAAACTAGACAGCACGGGGGACGAGCGATGGCATAACGATCACATCTCCCCATACTGTGGAGGAGATCCTTGCATGTAATAGTATCAGTCTCCTCCGCTAGCGAGCAGGCAATTGCCGGGAAGGAACACTTCCTTGCCAACAATCAACAATTACCTGTAGAATCGCTAGGTCTAATATAGGCTTTACTAGGATCACCCATCTGGATTCCTAAGCCCAGAATGAGCAAAGTTTTTAAATGAATAAAATGCAACTTAGGGTACTTTCACACTAGCGGTTTTAGAATCCGGCAGGCATTTCCAGCAACGGAACTGCCTGCTGGATCCGGCAAGCCGTGTGCAAACGGAAAGGCTTTTTTCCCAGATCTGTTAGATGGATCCGGTGAAATACCGGATCCGTCTAATCAGGAATAACGTATGCTGTATTAAAAAAATTTCAAAGATCAAAAGCCCGGCGCATGCGCAGACCGAAAAACTGGATCCAGAAATTTCCAGAACACTTAGTACCGGATATGGCATTAATACATCTCTATGGAAATTACTGCCGGATCCGGCAAGTGCAGTATTGTTCTGTCAAATACCATACAAGGGACAGGAACGGAGGACATCCTGATGCATACTGAACGGATTGTTTTCCATTCATAATGCATTAGGACAAAACTGATGTTTTTTTTTTCCGGTATTGAGACCCTTTACCGGAATTCAATACCGGAAAAGAATAACGCTAATGTGAAAGTACCCTTATTCTATCTTTTCATGCAAAAGAATATTCAGTGGTGCTTGAAAGTTTGTGAACCCTTCAGAATTTCCTACTGTTCTGAATAAATTTGACTTAAAACTCCTTCAGATTTTCAAACAAGTCTTAAAAGTAGACCAAATTAAACAAATAATATATTAGACTTGGTCATTTATTTATTGAGGAAATGATCCAATATCAAATGCCTGTGAATGGCAAAAGAATGTGAACCATTAGGATTCTCAGATAATTTGGTGAAATTAGAGTCAGGTGTTTTCAATCAATGGGAGTGGGCAGCCTGTTCCTGATCTTCAAAAACACATGAGTGTTTTATGTCACAAAGAAAGAAGATTTCTGAGGACCTCAGAAGAGTTCTTGGTATTTAGGCTGGAGAACGTGCAAAAGCATCTCCAAAGAGTTTGGAAATTCAAGACCATTATTACCCTCCCCAGGGGTAAACAACAAATATCACTGCAAGAGCAAGGCATGTAATAGTCTGCAAGGTCACAAAGGAACCTAAGGTAACCTCTAAGGAACTAAAGGTCTTTTTCTCATTAGCTAATGTTAATGAGTCCACTATAAAGAGGATGAGAAAGCAGATTCTCAACCAAAAGAACATGACTGCCCATTTGCTAAAGATCACCTAGACAGAAGACTATTGGAACAATGTTTTGTGGATGAATGAAATAAAAATATAACTTTTTGGAGAAAGGAAAACCCTGCATTCCAGCATAAAAACCTCATCCCATCTGTGAAACACGGTGGGTGTAGTATCAGGTTTAGGCCTGGTTTGCTGCATCTGAGCCAAGATGGCTTGCCATCATTGATGGTGTTATGTCTGTGCCCGCCACCCTCCTGCTTTCCTCTGCAGGTACGGACACTGCGTCACTCACCATGCAATCGGGTGTCCTGGTCACTGATGTCCTCTTCATGATGCTGCCTCCATGGTCCTACCATGCTCCATTAGGGTGCACATGCTCACCTCTGCTTCTTAAAAGACAAAATCCTTCTTCAGCCAGGGACTAAGGGTCCATGGGTATTTAAGCACCCTCTCCAGGCAGAGGGTGCCTGAGCTTAGGTTCTCTGGTGACCAGCAAAGGTTTTGATAGTTGTGTGCTATTGAGATTTACCTGCATTTATCCAGCATTAGCTCCTGCCTGTATTACTGTGATGCTCCAAATTCTCTTTCCATCCTGTGTCATCCTAAACATTCAAGTCCAAGTTCAGTTCATACTCAAAGTTACCCAGTCTGGCCTCTCTGTGCTCCAGTCAAGTTCCCAGTCTCCTTGGTTTTGTGTACCTCACCACTAATGTACCTTCAAATCTTTTCTGTGTCTGTTAACTTTGCGCTGCCTGGATCTGTAAAAAGAGCATTCAAGCCTTGGTGCCTGTTCGGACTGTACCTGCAGTTTTCGTGCATTTTTGATATCCAGAGCGCCCGATGCTTGCACCAAGGTACCTGGTGCTCTATAACATAAGCCTTGGATGCTACATCTGAAGTTGCTTCGTTCAAAACTTCAGATAATTGCTGTACAGAGATTCATCTCCGTCCAGTATTAAAATGTATGGGCTTCGATGAGTCGAAGTTAGTTATTTGTGAAGTTGCGCGTTAGTTTGTTGAATAACTTCGGTAATTGATTTTTAAAACTTGAAATCGAACTTGGCTTCGGTTCTGACTGGAACCTCAAGTCACACACAACTTCGTGAATAACTTACTTTGGCTCGTCGGGGCCCATACATTTTAATACTGTACGGAGACAGATCTCCGTACAGTATTATTCTGAAGTTTTGAACGAAGAGACTTCCGATGTAGCACCCAAAACTCGCTTCACTCATTTTTTGCAATCTCAGGCACAGTACATGGAAAAAATAAGCAGACCAATTGCTTGGCAACGGCAAGACCAAAAATAAGCAAGACTAATTGTTCTATGCATATAACCACTTAGACTTTGTTCACATCTCACATCATTTAGGAGGTCCAGCGCAGATGCTGACTGTGCAGCAGATACCCGGCATGTATACCGGAAATCGACTGGATCACCAACAGACTTCACTGCGGACAATGAGGATCTGGTGGTAAAGTAGCTGAATCCTGTGAGATCTGGCAGGCTGTTCAGGGCGAGAACAACCTGCCAGATCTCCTAACGGAGATGTAAACGCAGCCTTAAAGAGAACCTGCTCAGTTGTACACAGGGACATCTTATCAGTGATTGACAGCATTCCCCGTATAAGTGTATATACAGAGACAGCTGTCAATCACTGATAGTTGGCCTGGATGGACCAGGCAGACACTATTTGATGACCTCTGCTATCTAAGCATGATTATTATAACCCAGAGATTTGACAGATTAGTCAGGGCAATACAACTGCTTCATCATTTAGATAGGTACAACTGCACTCCTAAATGTAAGTCCCACCCACGGCTGTCAACTGGGAGAACAGTACCATTTTACTCCGACTCTACAATGGTTATAAATATTTGACAAGAAAAGAATACTTAAGAACTGCATCTATTAGAAATAACAAAAGGGAAGGCTTATTTGACTTGCAGAGTCCCATTGTTATGTAAAAGAAAGATGTGACAAGATATGCTAATATCATTCAGAATGTAGCGCACAGGATAATAGAATGCATATTGCAACCTTATGTGGTGCGCCAGAAAAATACATGTCTGCTCTACGCCTGAAAAACGTAACCATGGGAAAAGTAAAAGGAGTTGGACTGTTCATAAATGTATCCTTAAAGTACTAATGAAATAACAGAATTGTAAGAAAAGAAAAGCAACTAAAGCCAAGAAAACTGGTTTGCTGAAGGAGGTATTCAACATTTGTAGATGTACTCCATTGAATACGCAGTCTTGTGTATATGAAGATGAAGGGCATACCCGAATCACTAATTGTATCCATAACTCCAGTAGCCAGAGTTAATAAGTAAGTGCATATGTGGTTTGTTAAGGAAGTGCTTATCTGTTATCCATTTGCTTAGTTATGGCTTTTGCAGCAGTATAAATGGTTATGGCTCAGATACGGTACTCAGTATATAGAGTACTGTCTATTTTCTCATTGTTTCTTCTCATTTACTTGTCATTTTACTGCTGCCATTCTATAGACGCTCTAAAAACGATCACTACTTTGTAAGTCTCAAATCAAATTTTTGAAGAGGAGATTTCGGCGGCCCCTTTCTCTCTCAGCAGAAATCAGCACGGCTTGTTCTTTATAACTGCTACAAAACAGTAAAACCCCAAAGCTGCACTACTGCTATACACACAACTACACTCCTATGTACATTGCTGCGAATCTACTGCAATGAAGGGGCCACAGCCCAGACTGGTGGTGGTCCCGGGTGCATCCTATGTAACCCATAAATCCTCTTTAATACAATATAAAAATGTTAATTTGAATGCACTCTTTTGTACAATCCAAGGGGAGATTAAGCATT
The DNA here is from genome assembly GCF_014858855.1 of Bufo gargarizans. Classification (NCBI taxonomy): domain Eukaryota; kingdom Metazoa; phylum Chordata; class Amphibia; order Anura; family Bufonidae; genus Bufo; species Bufo gargarizans. The sequence goes on from NC_058083.1 coordinate 263,065,582, forward strand.
AGGAATGTTTTTTTCCGTCTCGAAAAAGGCTTGGCTACGAGAGTTAGTAAAATGCACCATATTTATTAACAGGGTTTTCCACAAGTTCAATATTGATGGCCTATCCTCAGGCTAGGTCATCATTATCTGATTGGTGGGGTCCCACTCCTAGAACACCTACTGATTGAAGAGGCTGTGGCACTCTAGACATGACTTTCATCGGTCACATGGCCTAGGGGCAGATCAGTACCACTAAAGTGAATGGGCCTGGGCTTTAATACTATGAACGGTGCTGTTATTGGCATGCTGTGGCGCTAACCAGAGAGACATGGCCATTTCAAACAGCTGATCGATGGCATGTTGTGGACTGGGAACCTAAAGTGGACCCTGGAAAAAATTCTAAGAGTCAGCAATAGGAGGGCATGTGTGGTCGCAGGCAGGGCACTTGAGTACCTGATTCTCAGAGGTATTTACCATTGAGAGCACATTATGTACCCTGCCTGCGGCAGAGAGGAGAGCTTGGATGGCCCCCTGGGAAATTTCCCTGTAAGGTATATTCCAATCCGCCATTGTCAATGATAGTGCCATATCCCCACCAATTAGATATTAATGACTTCGGAGGATAGATCATCAATATGTTATTCCCTAAAAACCCCTTTAAAGGCATTTGCACTACGGTATTTTGTTCTGCTGGGGCAGTATTTTGTACTGCACTGTGGTAATTGGTTCTGCTTAGGCATTTCTTTGTGCTGCATTTTAGTATCACTTGCCCCGCTTAATTCTGTTGGCCCTACTTGTGTGGAACACCTCCTATCAATTTGAAGGTGTCCAGAGACACTAAGTTCCGAGTCTGCACTTGTCACAGGGTGTCCTGTTACTGAAATATCTGGTGGTCAGCTGTAAGCTATTTGAAGAGTAAAGGTGCAACTCCCCTGCATACTGACTTGCAAAAAAGGCCTTTTTTAAGGGTGAAAAGCGGATTATAGCTTATATTTGGCAAAAAAAATATAGACTACTTATTAAAGACTGCTGGTGCCTTAAAGATACATGTGGCAAGATTGCACGATTCAAACAAAACAATAGCTGATCTTTCTTATTTCTTTGTCCCTCTCACTGAGATGGTCGCACTTGCTCAGTTTCATACGTCAACTGCCTCCTGAGCTGTGATAGGGAGAGCATAGACACGCCCCCCCCCTGAGCTGCAGCAGAACAGACACTCCCCTGAGCTGTCCGCTTGATATAAATCTAGCAGAGCAATGAATGTGGAGATCTCTGGATCCATGTGAGGTACAGGGCTGGTTCTAGCTTTGTTACAAAGACATTGTCATGTCCTATAATGTCCGATTTTCATTTTTTACATCAATCATAGGATAACCCCTTTAAGGGGAGTAGTGTGGGAGATCCTACTATTTTCTATAATTCCATTACAGCACCACCATTGGTGACATCAAACTCTACATGGGTTTTATAAACCAGGAACTTCTTTTAACCAAAATCAGATAAAAAGGTTTTATAGATACCCAGAAAGAATCAAAACAAGACTGGTTCATAAATTTAGATTTTACAGGAGTGTCAGAAAAGACCTATACATGCAATATACACATGAAAAAAAAAAATATCAACATAAACTGAAATCATGACAGCAGCGCAATTTTTGCTCATTTTATGCATGAGCATTTAAAGTTGAAATAACAAAGTAACACGTTCATTCCATACGCTCAAAATAAAAAAATAAAATAAGGTAACATGGTGAATCTTTTTTTACTCTGTACAACAAAATATAGGCTGTAAACAACATTGTAATAAGAGATTTATCCTTCCCACATTACATAATACAAAGAAAACACAACCAGAATTAAAATAAAGTGACTTTTCCCATTGTATCAACATTTTAAAAGGATAAATTGAGTAGATAATTTTGCAGATTGACATGAAAAATGTTAGATACTGTACTTTCAGGGCTAGAACGTAAATTTAAAAGGTCATCGAATATTCAGAAAACTTCTGCTATATCATAAAGACATATCAAAAATTTTGTTAAGTGGGGATCCGAGTGCTTAGACCCCCACCGATTGTTAGAACGAGGAGAGACAGTTGCTTAACTATCTCAAATATCAAGAGACACAAGTGAGACAGGCCCACCAGCAACCAAACTTTTTATATGGCTCTATCACAGGGATCAGCAACCTTCGGCACTCCAGCTGTGTAAAACTACAACTCCCAGCATTCAAACATGCTCGGCTGTTCTCACAACTCCAATAGAAGTGAATGGAGCATTTTGGGAGTTGGAGTTTTCATAGAGCAGGGATCAGCAACCTACGGCACTCCAGATGTTCTGAAACTACATGACCCTTTAAAGGGGGAATGCAGGCTTTGTCACTAATTTCAGAGGAGCGTAGAAATTTGTGAGCCGAGTGGGTAGCAAGCGTTGACTTCAGTCATAATAGTAATTGATAATCCCAGAGACCACATATTTCACACAACAGCTACAAGATATAACACAACCTAAAGGTGGATCTAGACAAGCAGATAATTGTTTAAAAGGGAACCTGTCACCAGGATTTTGTGTATAGAGCTGAGGACATGGGTTGCTAGATGGCCGCTAGCACATCCGCAATACCCAGTCCCCATAGCTCTGTGTGCTTTTATTGTGTAAAAAAAACCTATTAGATACATATGCAAATTAACCTGAGATTAGTCCTGTATGTGAGATGAGTCAGGGACAGGACTCATCTCAGGTTCATTTGCATATGTATCAAATAGTTTTTTTCCACACAATAAAAGCACACAGAGCTATGGGGACTGGATATTGCGGATGTGCTAGCGGCCATCTAGCAACCCATGTCCTCAGCTCTATACCCCAAATCCCGGTGACAGGTTCCCTTTAAGCAGTTAACAGACACGAGCGACTACCAACCGAACTTTCTAGCAGACAACTAGCATTTAAATGAAAGGATTATAGTGTTAAAAAAAAAAAAAGAAAACTAAAAAAATCTGATCGTATATTTACTTATACACCTGCCTACACAGGGCTGTCCATCATCAAGAATGCACACGATACACATTTACATGATGTAATTTATTAATGACAAATGAGGATTGTACTTGTTCGCATCAATGATTTAACAGACGTTGAACGAGAGTTTTTTTTTTGTCAGATCGTTCAATCGTTAGAAACGTTTACATACCACAATTCTCCATCTTCCATTGCTTGAGTTCAAATCGTAACAATTATCTGCTTGTCTAAATCCACCTTAAAGAGGACCTTTAATGGTTTTATATTAATTGAGATAAATACCTTTCCTTGCAGGGTACCCCCCTCTGATGCTGCCACCATGCCTTATTTTTTAAAATATCGCTCCTACGCCTCGCTGTGCCCCCTTCTCCTTCTCCCTGGCTGTGACGCTCTCCGCTGTGATTGGATCGCGGCACAGCCAGGGAGAAGGAGACGCCCATTGAGAAACCCTGGCGTCTCCTCCTCCCTGTACTGATGCTCAGGATTAATATACTGAGCTGGAAAACTACAGGGAGACACAGTGGGGCATAGGAGCAATATTTTTAAAAATCAGGCAGGGTGGCAGCATCAGCGGGGGGTACCCTGCAAGGAAAGGTATTTATCTCAATTAATATAAAACCATGAAAGGTCCTCTTTAAGGCTACGTTCACATTTGCATTCAGCCAGATCCATTGCAACAAGACCCTCCAGTGGCACCACGATGGACCCAACTCACTTACAATCGGATTGGTTTAGTTTCACAAAGAAGTTAGTCATTTTGACAAGAATAATGACACAAAGCAGTTCTGAACAGAGCCTAAGCCTGACAGACACTGGTGGTCAGTAGAGATTACACGTGGCAATATGTTTCTGGGTACGATAGGCAGCATTAAAGGGGTTTTCCAAGATATTTTAACTGATGACCTATCCTCTGGATAGGTCATTAGTAGAAGATCAGTGGGGGTCCAACACCCGGGAACCCCGCTGATCAGCAATTAGAGAAGGCGCTTGCACAAACCGTAGCGCCGCGGCCTTCTTACAGCTTTCCCTAGGCCATGTGACTAATGAACATGACGTCACATAGCCTAGGTGCAGCTCAGCCACATTGAAGTTGACAAGACTTAGCGCGATACCAACCACAACTGCTATCAAATGTACAGCGCTCTGCTTGGTGAGCAGAGAAAAGGCTGCTCTCAAACAGCTGATCAGCAGGGGTCCCAGGTGTCAGACCCCCGACTGATCAGATACTGATGGCCTATACAGAGGATCTTTAAAAACCCTTTTAAACAGGTTGGCAGGGCTTTTTATATTGATGACCTATCCTCAGGGTAGGTCATCAATATCAGATCAGCGGAAGTCTGACAGCCAGCACCCCCGCCGATCAGATGTATGAGGAGACTGGAGTGCAGTGTGCACATGCCGTCTCTCTTCCTGCTGCTATGTCTATGGCAAATCAGCAGCGGAGCAGGAAGCGAGAAGGTAAACGGCACGTGCACACTTGGTGCCGTCTCCTCATACAGCTGATCGGCGGCGGTGCCGGGTGTCGGACCCCCGCCAATCTGATGTAGATGACCTAGCCTGAGGATAGGACATCAATATTAAAAACCTGGACAACCCCTTTAATGCTGGCTATATAATCAGATCTTTTAGTAGGGTCAGACAACAGTTGGTTGGAGATAGCAGTATTTAACAGCATGTCTTATTTCACAGGGTCAGATCAGATATTAGGTCCCTTTATCTATCATATTCAAAACATCATTCTTTTGTAGGTCTTTTAAGATCATAAAGAAGAAACATTTCTAAAGTGTAAAACAGGGAATGTGCCCCTTTCTCTTTTGTGGCAGTTTTGAATCGTCCAAAAAACAGGTCACAGGGCTTTCACATTTGATATGAAATGAGCCTTAAGGCCCATGACCAGATCTTGATGAACAAACATTCATATGAACACTTGGCCCCGATAACTGACTCATGTAAATGTGGTGGAGATCACCCTATAAATGAGCAAAAGATTTTTTTTTTCTCGGGTGATCATCTTTCTCAACAGCAAATCGTCCAGTTTAACCAGCAATGTGCTGCAGACGAACAATGAAATTCTAACAGTTCCTACCGATACAGCACCAGGCTCCATCAGATGGGGGGAGATCTGTTTTTGGGATCGGTGGCAGTCCCATGTGAACAATTATGTGGGATCTATATGAGGCACTGTCAATAATACTTAAACTCTTGCCACGGCTAGAATATTAGGACTCAAGCTTAGATCCTGATATCATATTAAAGCCCAGATTCTTAGCTTTTGTTGCAGTAGGAGATATAGCACTAGTTTGAAGAAAGAAAATTAAACATTTTGCTTTCTACTTTGTGTAAGGTGAGAGTGGGAGGAGACCACAAGTGATATCAGGAAGAAAGATCACAGCCTATTACGGTCATCTCTCACCTGTACAGCATCCAGGGGGGGGGGGATTCAGGGACTTTTCTTCATGTCATCACCCCTCTTACCAATCAGGGAGCATATGAGATCTCCGATTGTCGCAATTGGGGGAGTTTGTGGAAAGATCGTAATATTTCATAATATATTTAATTACTTTCTGCACCTAATCAGATTGTCAGTCAACTGTGTGATGCAAATGTTTACTGGCATCTGGATCATGCAAATTTTTGGTCTATTTAGTTCTGTCTGCTTCCAGAAAATGCATGGGCAAAGAGACATGATGTTATTTTTTAATTCATGTTCTTCAGCTTCTGTAGATTATTACACAAACTTTGGGTAAGAGATTAGAAACCTGTTACTAACATTTTTAAAGGGGTTGTTGTTATTAGGTAGACATCCCCCCATCCACAGGATAACTGTCTGCCCCAAGAACCAAACTCCTGCCGAGTATGAGAAAGAGGCCCCGTGCTCCCCGGTTTACATGGGGTTGTGGTCATGCATGCGTACTGCTGCTCCATTCAACTCTAAGGGGCTGCTGAAGATAGCCAAGCACTTGTACTCCGCCATCTCCAGCAGTCCCATAGAATTGAATAAAGCGTGGACAAGTATACTTAATAAATGCGCCCCTTATTTCCTATCCTGTGAATAGGGGATATTGACTTCTTGGGACGACTCCTTTAAAAGGACTTTCTTATCTCGACAAGAACACTGTGATTTGAATGCTAATATCCATAGGTGGCTGCAAAGTTCTTAAAAAGATTCTTAATGTATAAGGCCTTTTGACATACAGTATGCATTGCACTTCAGTCATCAAATGGCTTATCAGAAAACACTTTACGCACTTTAGATTGGAACAGATCATTTTGGGACTTCCTGAATGTACTGCGCTTAAAGCCATATATACATTTCATAACTTCATTTTCAATTGTAAAATGTTCCCTAATGTAAAATGAGATATCCTGAGATAACTGGCTTTAGTTTTTGCAAGTCAATTCCAATGCACACTGGTCTGACAAAGTGAACAGTGCAATCAAGTCATGTATATTAATATAGGGGAGAACACATTCATCCACAGGTCATACAAAAAGTAAGCAGATATACAATTAAATTCCAGTGACACAGAAAGAAAGCTGGCCCGCTGTGAAGTCCAGGCCGGCGTTGGTCAGGAAAAAGAGTTGTGCTTTAACAAGAAATACACGGGTTCTGCATACAAACCTAAAGCTCAGCACCATCCTATTTCTGGAAATCGATTGATACAACGTCCATGGTGGTAGAAGAGTCCGTCTTGTCTAGTACAGGCAGTTACTCATTACTTCACTAGAACTTAAACAGCAAATACTAACACATTACGTATTCTTGTGGTCTGTATAATGTATAGTCTGAAAACCACGAGAAATACTTTTCCAACCATACAATTTGTTAAAAAAATAAGATTATAATCAGGGCACAAACCGTGCAGCTTCAGAGAAGGTCAATGCAGACCAGAGGCTCCTCCATCTGTTGAATGCTGTTTTGGGGGTTAATGAACCTCATCAGTACAGAACACACAACTGGTTGTCTGGATGAGATGTGGCAAATTAAATTGTTCACGTTCTGGTTAATGTATTTTCTACAGATCATTTCATCTGTAAATTTCATTTTCCAGGCATGGTATATTTAGAACCTGCCATGAATCTAAAATGCAGTATGGTGCTGCATAGTGGGGAACAATGACGCAGATGCCCTGAAACTGTATATGACTGTAGCGCTGTTATTTGTAAATTTAAAGGGGCTGTCTGACCTAAATAAAAAGGAATGTGCTTGATTTATAATAAATAAATAAAATAAAATTCACCTTTCCAGGAGGCCCCCTTCCAACAAGGCACCTCCCGTTTGTCCTTGATGGAGAGGATGTGACAGAGACCTGTTCTGGGTCACAAGACCTCAGCAGCCAATCAATGGATCCAGTGGTCACAAGTATGGCACGTCACTTCTGCTCGGCAATAATATGTTGTCGTTATACACTGACTATCTGCAGTGGTCTCGTGACCAAGATTATGGTAGGTCCTCATCACTTCCAGTCCAACAAGGACCAGCAGGAGGAGCGGCACTGGAATGGAGGGCACCTAGAATGGCAAGTCAGGTTTTTTTTTTTTTTTTTTAAATCAGTCCTGCCCAACAAGGATTTTGCAATCAGCCCCCCTCCTCAATATCTTGTGGCCAACCTCTTGAAGATTTAATATGACTCCTTCTTGACTCAATTTGGATAAGACTTTATTGCTAGGTATGGGATGCAGGATCAATGCAAGCTAGATGGTAATCTGAGGACGAGACGTTTAGTACGCTGCAGCAACAACGATGACAGGTTGTCAACAGCGATCATTTTATGTGTGTCCGATCAGAAAGGATCAGTATTAGACATCTGGATCATTTGGGTGCCCTAAACAATTTTACACCTCTAGTTACTTATGCAGTTTAGACATACTGTGTATGTATGTCCACAGTAGTGGCGCCACCTGAAGAACTGTATCTCCATTACCATAACATACATTATATAAAGGGAAACCATGTATCTGGTTGAAAAAATAAAAATAAAATAAAATGTTACCCAATTCAGAATTTCGGCATACAGTTCGCTGTATGCTTTTCCATTTCACAGTATCTTAGCCCTGATTATAATATTATATTATATTTACCATTATGACTGAAGACCTACCTAGTGTGTTCAGGCACTGTACATTAAATGTGAATATATTCGGTTACAAAAAAAAATATGTACGGTCTTAATATTTCCACTGCTAAACACCAAAGGGACAGAGGGGCGAGAGAAGATCTGATAAAGTGCACAAACGCTTTCACCAGTCTGCAGGGGGTGAGAATTCGGTCTGCCCCTCATACAGCCATGTCCGGAAACGGCTAAAAGATAGGCAGATACACTACTGATATTGGGAACTTCTGAAGAGATCCTGCAAAGTTCAGCTACAGAACATTTTTTGGCTCAAATCTAATAGCAAAAGCAGCAACATTTGTTTCAGAAAAATGACACATCCACTGATTGTAGCAGCATACAAGGTGCCCGCAATAACACCAACTGCAGGCCTGGTAAGCATCAACCTTACATGGATTTACCATAAATCCTAGAGGTAACACGTATTATTCTGTCATGTACATTTCTTCCTGGCAGAGAACAGACTGCATCACCTTTTGCACAAGGGAAATAGTTGAAAACATTAAATATCTTATGGCAGTCACGCTAAGAAAAAAAAATAATGCAAAAATTCACACTACAGATCTGTGTTCCCCGCACACATATATGGCGCTGGGCCGGATTCTTCTTCTTGTGTGTCCTGGTAACTGGGGTAAAAATTTGAAGTACTTGGGCATTAGATCTAAACAAGCATCCCGGAATTTCTTAATCCTCCAGTAGTAGATTATTGGGTTTAGTGCAGACTTGAGGTAGCATAGCCAAAGAAGCCACGTGCTGATCTCAAAAAAGTTGCTCTTGTTGTAAAAGTCACTGTTAAATGTGGCGACGAGGCTGTACGTAGCGAATGGTGCCCAGCAGACGATGAAGACGATGAATAAAATCAATATGGTAGTGAAGGCACGGGTTTTAAAGCTGATGTCTATATTCATTTGGAAAGGCCTTTGAAGGCTCATGAGACCTAGCTTGCTTGCTTGGCTAAGGCATATGCTGTCCGGATGGCTATGTATACGGACTGCATTGTGCCGCACAGTGTTCAATATGCCCATAAAGGCATAAAGCATCACCATAAAAGGAATAAAAAAGAAAATCAGTACCACAAGAATCACGTAGGCTTTATAGCCGGCATTTGTAGTGTAGCCAAACACGCACTGCGGAGCTCTAGACGGTACTTGAAGGTGTGGGTTCCCAACAGCCAGAGGAAAAGCTATGCACAAAGAGGTGGCCCATGAAATTGCAATAAGAATCTTTGCCCGGTGGGGATTGAGTTTATCTTGTTTCTGTACAATAATTAGAAACCGGTCTATGCTTATTATAAGCAGGATGGCAACACCTTCTATTACAAACAGCCAAAAAAACATGGCTGATACTCTACAGAAGACTTCTCCAAAAATCCACTCGGTTATGATGATGGTGATCAAAGCAAAGGGCATGTTGAGAATGGAAAGCAGTAAGTCGGCAAATGCCAGGCTTGCCAGAAGAATATTAATTGCCGATCGCATGGCAGCTTTTTGGTACACCATGAGACAAACGACAAAGTTTCCAAGGAATGACAGTAAGAGAATAATAATCATCACGGCAGAGAGTATTATCTGAAGGGGTAAATTCAAGGTCTCAGAAAGATCTTTCGTAGCTTGTGTGGTAGAAGCAGTTGTGTTCACCGGTAGTGTACCAGTTGTGGTCATGGCAACTGGACCGTATTTTGGTGGAACATCCAAGTGGCCACGAAAGGAAGGCTGTGGCGTTAAGTTTGTATAGCCATTTACATATATGATGTGTGTGCTATAGGAGGTCACGGGATGAGCGGGTGTAAGCATTGCTGAGAAAACCATAATTGTCCGGTCCAGTTGAATCAATGTAGGCTAACAATTCTGGAGAGCTGTCGCCTTCCATGGGTCTTATTCCACAGGTAATAGTGGTGCAACAGTAAATCCATGGTCAATTCCCAAGGGATCTTCTGCAAACTGAAAATCAAAGAAAAAGCACACATTATAATGGTATCTATAATAGGGTTCACATGTTAATGCATCATATTAGGTTAGAAACTATATACAATATTCACATTCTCACATGCTGCTGAATGCAAATACAATCTGAACATCTACCTATAGCCTCTGTAAATTAAAGGCGTTTCCAAGGATTAGAAAAGAAAGGTGCTTTCTTCCAAAAACAGCGCTGCACCTGTCCACAGGCTGAATGTGGTATGATTTCTCAGTCCCATTCAATTCAATGGAGCTGAGCTGCAATACCAGGCGAAACCCATGGACATGTGTAGCGCTAATCCTGTTGAAAGATTCAGATTGCCCCATGAACGAGCATTTGGTCGGTCATCGGTGACAGTATAAGGCTACTTTCACACTAGCGTTTTTCTTTTCCGGCACTGAGTTCCGTCCTAGGGGCTCAAATCCGGAAAAGAACTGATCAGTTTTATCCTAATGTATTCTGAATGGAGAGTCCGTCCCTCAGGATGTCTTCTATTCAGTCTTTGACTGATCGGGCTTTTCAGAAAAACGTAGCATGCAGTATTTTTACCTCCGGCCCAAAATCCTGAACACTTTGACTGAACGCCGGATCTGGCCTTTTCCCCATTGACTTGCATTAACGCCGGATCCGGCGCCGTGTGTTCAGTCAAAACGGATCCGGCTTTTGCATGTTAAACCCGAAAAATAGGGAAAAAAAATTTAAGTCCATAAATGCCGGATCCGTTTTTTCCCAATGCATTCTTCCATTGTAATCGAAAGCCTGATCAGGATTCAAATGTAATCAGTTTTCAAACGTTTTTCCGGATCCGGCGGGCAGTTCCGGTGTCGGAATTGAACGCCGGATTCAAACAACGCTAGTGTTAAAGTAGCCTTACACTGCCAGATCATTGCTAACCAGCATTACTAGGAAGGCTCGTTAGCGATGATCAGGCAGGCTGCCAGTCTAATACACCCTTTAGTCTGTACAGATCACTTTACTGCCGTTATCTGCATTCCGTCATATTAGAAGTCTATGGGCCGCATAACGGACCTGGATGGTTTCCATTATGCAGGAGTCCTATCCTGCATAACTGAAACCAGATGGATCCGTTCTGCTGCCCATAGACTTCTACAATGAGGGAATGCAAAATGGAACTCCGTCATAGTCTGCGATAACGGAATCTATAACAGAATTGCTACCCAACCCAAAAACATCAAGTTCGCTCATCCCTACTCAAACACTCATTTAACCCCTTAACAGTTTTGCCAAAGCTCCGCTTGGGCCTTGAGAAAGAGGAGAGCTCAGGTAGCAAGATGAGGGCTACTTTAACCCCTCATATCTCAAAATTGGTAGCAGCTAGAGATATGGGCTTAGTCTTGTTTGAAAGGTGATAACTATTTGATTGGTGGATAGGGGATGAATTCTCACAACCGGAATACTCCAAGCTAAAAGTTTTCTCAGTTTGATAAGAATTTTGTCTAAATGAGTGTTTAGGAGCCATTTGGAGAGTAAACAAGGGGTACAGATTGAGCCATCAGAGCAGCTCTCTGACAGATTCAGTTTGCAGATGCAGTGAAACTGAAAGCTGTAGACAAAAAAAAAAAAAGAAGTTGACATTTTTTTTAATAAAAGACCAACTGAAAAATGAAAATAAGAAGTATAATAGAACATTGCTCCAACATAGCGTATAAACAATTAGCAGAGCTAATCTGTTCTGAACGTATGTAAGGCACGTCCAATTCGTGGAGTGTAAAGTCAATATAAATCTGTGAGGATACTTAGGACTACCAAACCTAACCTGTATAATCAAGTAAATTGCACCCAACCTTAAGGGGTTAAGCTTCAAAGAGCTCTTTGAAATGATAGAGACACCTCAGCTGGGGCCTCAATTATGGCCCAACTGTTTCTATGGCAACCATACAATCCATCTGGCAGGAGTAGCCTAAATTCCAGTAATTTCTATCTGTAATAGATGCCCAACAGAAAAGAAAAAAAAAGGATGAGAAAAAGCATTTATACATTTTTTGGAAGTTAAAAGTTGTAGAAAACATTCTGCCGATGAATGCAATCCTCACAGATAATTGAACACTAAGGGCAAGAGAGATAAACATAGTACAAAGCCAACAGTGAGCGCGGCAATATGGCCAATTAATCACGATAACCGTGGGCCGCATCGGCACAGCGCACCCCAGCAATAATAATCCAGCTAAAGCTAAATGCTAAACACAGCCAAGGCAGGCCGCTTACAACGGTGTGAAGAGTCCGCGGGCCCTGGCAAGGATAACAACTGGTCTCCTTTGGCCAGTCTAGTCTCACAGGAAGGTAAACATAGGTCTAATTTGTTGACAACTCAGGGTTTCCTCTAGCGTACTAGTCCCCAGGTATACTGGCTTTACCGCGCCCTCTGCCAGTTCACTACTGGCAGTAAGGCTCAGTTCACATTTCCATGGAAGACTTCGTTATACGCCTGAAATTCCTTCACATTTGACAGAAACACGATAAACCCATTATGGAATCAATGGGCACCACAGGTGCCTGCCATATAATGGATCCCGCACTTCACTATTTTCGTTTTTTTGCTCCTGTCCCCTATATAGAAATAAAGTAAATGATATCAATCTGGCTGGTATATATTGATGTTATATACTTGTTAAGGCACCCCCTAGTGGCTTTTGATTATCTCTCAGAATATGCAAATCAGAAATGGAACTGCTCCTAGACCTTGTCGTAAAATGCAAACATTTAGCGCATTCCTGTAGCATCAAGTTTTAGACACATTTATGAATCAAAACGCTCAATGAGGGCTGTGGCCTAGAGGGAAAAGAGGCAGGTCTCTTAATAAATTAGGCGCATCTTACTCTAGCTCACTGGGGATCAAGACTAGCGTATGGATAAATCTCTTCCTATGCTTCCTAGGGGTACTAAAAGTGGGAATGATTTGAGGTGTACTTGTAGACCATAGATTATTTCTGGGCAGCAGTGTCAGCTGTTTCTAAGGCTAGTAGAATACTGTCATGTATTAAAGGGGCCGTCTCACTTCAGCAAATTGTGTTTATCATGTAGAGAAAGTTAATTCAAGCCACTTACTAATGTATTGTGATTGTCCATACTGCTTCCTTTACTGGCTTGATTCATTTTTCCATCTCATTAGGCACTTCTCATTTCCATGGTTATGACCACCCTGCAATTCAGCAACGGTGGCCGTGCTTGTACACTAAAGGAAAAAGCTCCAGGCTATGTGCCCTCCCATGGTTCTGGCCACCAGACAGCCTGGCGCTGTTTCCTATAGTGTGCAAGCACGGCTACCGCTAATGGATTGCAGGGTGGTGGTAACCATGGAAACGAGCAATGTATAATGTGATGGAAAAGTGAATCAAGCCAGGAAAGGAGACAATATGGATAATAACAATACATTAGTAAATGGCTTGTATTAACTTCCTCTACATAATAATGGTCCATTCACACGTCCTTAGTGTATTGCGGATCCTCAATACACCCGCCCGGCACCCTCAGAACTGCCTATTCTTGTCCGCAATTGTCCAGAAGATCGGGGGCGCTCTGGAAATGCGGATGAGGACAGCACCCGTTCCGCAATTTGTGGATACGGACGTGTGAATAGACCCTAAATGCTACTTTCTGAAGTGAGACAAGCCCTTGCCCTTTAAAGGGACTCTGTCAGCTCCAAACACCTCCAAACTAGAGTAAGCAGTGGATAGAGTAAGTGACGCCCAGTCCAGTCATGTCATTTCTATCTTCATACTCACTTGCACTCCGATGCAGTGCTCCCACAAACCACCAGTAAAATGCATTGAGAGGACCCCTCTCCATTAAGTGAATGAGCTCAGGGAGTCCTCTCAATTCATTTTACTACTGGTTTGTTGGAGAACAATGTCAGAATGTAAGCGAGTATGGACTCTGCATCACTTACACCATACACTGCTTATTCTAGTTTGGGGGATGTTTCAAAGCTGACAGATTCCTATTATAAGAGGCATGGGCTCATGGGACAGGGATGTAATATTACCAGAGTATACAGCATTAGTACAGATTCCCTGAAGTTAGCAAAGGTGCAAAAAAAAGATAACTGATAAGGGGTATGGAGAGTCTTGAGGTGCATTTACACCTGCTGAGGAAAAGCAGATTGGCAGGAAGGAAGCGTTCCTTCCCGACAGTCAGCTGCTCATTCATTGAGGGTGAAGCTCTGCATTTACAGGTGAAACTCGAAAATAATTTAAATATTGTTCAAAAGTTCATTTATTCAATAATGCAACTTAAAAAGGTGAAACTAATATACAGCATTACATGCAAAGCGAGATATTTCAAGCCTTTATTTGTTATAATTTGGATGATTATGGCTTACAGCTTATGAAACCCCAAAGTCACAATTTCAGAAAATTTTGTGAAAAGGTTCAATATTCTAGGCTCAAAGCGTCATACTCTAGTCAGCTAATTCATCCATAACACCTGTAAAGGGTTCCTGAGCCTTTAAATTAGTTTCACCTGTTAAAGGGGTTGTCCAGGTTCAGAGCTGAACCCGGACATACCTCCATTTCACCCAGGCAGCCCCCCTGACTTGAGCATCGGAGCAGTTCATGCTCCAATGCTCTCCTTTGCCCTGCGTGATTTAGCACAGGGCAAAGGCATTTTCAAGAGTTCAGGAGACGAACCGGTCTCTCTATGGGGCTGCCAGGAAATCCGGTGACGTCACTGGTACTGATGGGCGGGCTTTAGCACTGCCCTAGCCTGTAAAACGGCTAGGGCAGCACTAAAGCCTGCCCATCAGAGTCGGTGACGTCAACAAACACACTGCCGGGCGGAAGTTTTCGCTCGGCAGTGTGTTATGATAAACAAAAGAGCTTCGATGCTAGCGTCAGGGATGCTTCCAGGGTTAAAATAAGGGTATGTCCGGGTCGGGTTCTGAACCCGGACAACCCCTTTAAGTTGTATTACTGAAATAAATGAACTTTTGCTCAATATTTAAAAAAATAATAATTCTGCAGGGGTGTGTCCCGCATCCAGTAAAACCCTGATATTTCATCGAAGTACTGTATGTGTACTGTATGTGTCGATGTAGTGTGAATACGGGTAAAAACCGAAGGCGATAACCTATTGGTCTCCTTGGCACAATTCTGCATCCATTCCTGAGGACACTATATAAAATACTTCTTAACCGCTGTGAGACCTCAGCACACGTTTAATTGAATGGCGTTTGTGGGTGCACGTCTCCTGACAAGCTCCTTCCACCCGCGGAGTAAAAAAAATAAATAGCTTGTACTTGACTTTCGGAGACAGCACACCGGAGTCAGCAAATGGCTTTATATTCAATCAAGCTTGACAAAGGGCACCGAACTGGGCCCGAAATGTTGCCATAGGCAATAAATATTATGAGATTGTACCACTGGTAAAATAAAGATTGAATATAAAGCCATTTGCTGACTCCGGTGTGCTGTCTCCGAAACACCTATTTCAAAACTATATATAAAATACTGTCCTCATATAAAAATCAGAAGACACTTACATATTGCTGGTTCTATTTGGGGGAACTGTCTGCTGTAAGTGAGAACAAGTGTTCCCCATTTCTTTTTGTGTTGACATATTCCTTTTTGATTTAAATAATAGGTCCTTTCTATTTTTATTTTGGGCAATATGCAAAGCTCTGGCCAACAGCCAGTCAGCATACCCCCTATATCTAAGGCAGTCCCATATTAGTTGACACTCTCTCTGGAAGGCAATATTCGTGCTACAATTCTTCCATGCCCGAATAAATTCACCCACCGGTATGGCTTTAACTGTGTGAATAGAGTGAGGACTGGTTGCCTTTAGAATAGTATTACCAGAGACCTTTTTACAATAAGTCTCCGTAAAAATACACCGATTTGTAATTCCAGTCAGCCTCAAATCCAAAAAACACACTGATTGTATATCCATATGGTGGGTGAACTTCAAATTGTCAACTATGCCAACAATAATCTATACAAAGTCTGGTATGGCAGAGACATCACCGCTCCAAACGAGCAGCAAATCATCAATGTATCTGCCATACCAGATGATGTCCCCCCGAAAATTGATTAGGCTCAGAAAAAACTAAGCCCTCCTCCCAATACGCCATAGTTAAATTGGCAAGGGATGGTAAAAATGTAGCCCCCATGGACATGCTCGTAATTTGTACAAAGAATCAGAACAAAAATAATTGTGGTTCAAAAGAAACAATGTAACCTCCACTATATAATGAATATACTCCATTGAATGTCTACTGAATCTGTAAATTATATTCCAGAGCTATATTATGAGGAATAGAGGGGTACAGGGAGACTACATCCATAGTTAACCATTTATATTCTCCCTTCAACGTTTTCCCCAAAAACGCTCCAAGTACATCAGATGAATCTCGTTAATTTCTAACGATAATTTGTTTTCCCTTAGTCCTAACAGCAGCACAGATGGGGTTAACTGCCCCCCGTGGACTGGTAGGACCGGCGGAATTTTTAATGAGCCCAAAGATTAAACCAATAAAAGAACTCCAGCTCCCTTAAGGGGAGGGGTTCATCCCCCAGCCCACCGTGTATGTCACAAGAAAAAAAGTACTTAGGGCGGGAAATTTGTGTGGTGCTGTTAGGACTAAGGGAAAACAAATTATCGTTAGAAATTAACGATTCCCTTACGTCCTACCAGCAGCACAGATGGGGAGATAGCAAGAAGAATCCCCTAGGGAGGGTCCTCATGCTCGGCAGAAGTAAGGACTGTCTGCCCAAAGGCCGAGAACTCCGATATCCTAGCATCGATCCTATAATGGGAGATGAAGGTAGACTCAGAGCTCCAGGAAGCTGCCTTACAGATCAACTCTAGGGGGAGAAGATTTCTTTCCGCCACAGAGGTAGCTACGGCCCTTGTAGAATGGGCCCTCACAAACTCCGGAGGATCTAAGGCTTGGGAAATGAAGGCTTCCCTAATGGCTTCCTTAACCCAGCGACTAATGGTCGTTTTAGACGCTTTACGGCCTTTTGACTTACCGGCAAACAGGATAAAGAGATTTTCATCCATCCTGAACTCTTTGGATCTATCCACATAGATCTGAAGGCATCTAGCTATGTCCAGTGGATGTCGGACTGGAGCATCAGGGGAGGAGGCAGAGAACAATACAGGTAGAGAGACTACCTGATTAATATTTTGAAAGGTAGAAACCTTAGGTCTAAAGTAAGGTAGAAATTTCAGAAGGACCCTATCTTGTAGAAACATGGTATAAGGGTATGACGCGGAGAAAGCTTGACGCTCCAAAACTCTTTTGGCCGAAGTTATGGCCAGAAGAAAAACCATCTTAAGTGTTAAGAGTTTAAAACTTGCCTCCTCCAAGGGTTCAAAGGGGGGAGATGCTAGCCCCCTAAGAACAACTGACAAATCCCATTGAGGAACGGGTCTCAGTATTGTAGGCTTCAATCTTTCCGCTCCTTTAAGGAAGCGCTTGATGAGCGGGTCCCGAGAATATGGTCTGTTAAGACAGGCCGAGATGGCAAACACTTGGACCTTCAGGGTAGAAGGGGAGAGACCTCTGTCTATCCCATCCTGAAGGAACTGTAGGATCGCTGCGAGGGGCGGATCTGCAAACGCCACCTGGTTGGAGCTACACCAAGAGGTGAAGATCCTCATAATCCGGGAGTAGGCCTTTCTGGTAGACTCTGCTCTGGAATGCGATAATGTTCTCAGGACCGACTCAGAGAGCCCTTCTACTCTGGGAAGGGACTGGTCAACCTCCAGGCTGTCAGGTTGAATCTGTGCAGATCTGGGCAGAGATGAGTGTCCCACGACACCAGGGTCTGCTCCGGGGGGAGTCTCCAATATTGTTCCCGACTCATCTGAATGAGCTTGGTAAACCAGGATCTCCTGGGCCAAAACGGTATGATGGCTATTACCGAGGCCTGATCCTGACGGATTTTCATCAATACCCTCGGGATCATGGAAAAAGGAGGGAAGATGTACGCCAGCCTGAACCTCCACGGTATTGTCAGAGCATCTATCGCCAGGGGGTTGTCCTCCCTGTAAAGGGAACAGAACCTCTGTACCTTGGCGTTGAACTTGGTTGCCATGAGATCCACCTCTGGCATCCCCCACCTGAGGACTAATTGTTTGAAGATCTCTGGATGTAATGACCATTCCATGGTCGGTAGGCCGCGACTTAGGCGGTCCGCGATGACATTGAGGGAGCCTCTGATGTGAGTGGCGGATAGATGGGATAGGTTCAGCTCTGCCCACCGAAGAATTACCCCAATCTCTAAAAGAAGGGGTACGGATCTTGTGCCTCCCTGCTTGTTTATATAAAGCACGGCAGTCATATTGTCCGATTGGACTTTCACTGCTTTGCCCCGAATCCGAGGGGCGAAGTGAAGGAGGGCTAGCCGGATAGCACGCATCTCGCAGAGGTTTGAAGAAAGATGCCGCTCCTGAGGAGGCCAGGATCCCCGAACTGGGGACCCGTCTAGATGAGCGCCCCAGCCTACAAGGGACGCGTCCGTGGTCAATATGAGCCAAGCTGGTTGGGTCATAGACTTCCCCTCTGGTAGATGGAACCACCATCTGAGGGAATTCCGGGATTGGTTGGACAGGGAGCACAGGGAATCTAGCCCCTTGGGGCTGCCGTTCCATTTGCTTAAGACCTCCGATTGAAGAGGTCGGAGGTGCCATAAAGCCCAAGGGACTGCATCCGCAGCCGCTGACATGAGCCCCACCATCCTCATGAGGGTCCGTATGGAGACTCGTCGTGGTACGTAAAGGAACCTTGCTAGGTCCTGAATCCGCATTCTTCTTTCTGGTGTCAACTGGAGGGACATCTGCAAAGAGTCGATTATGAAACCCAGATAATGGATAGAAGTCGAAGGGCTCACGTTCGACTTCGACCAGTTGACCATCCAGCCTAGGCGGAGCAGAAAAGAAATTGCGACATGAAGTTGGTGGGAAAGTAGAGGGACTGAAGGGGCTAGAAGAAGCCAGTCGTCCAGGTAAGGGACAATGGTCAGACCTTGGAGTCTCAATGCTGCCACTACCGATACTACCACTTTGGTGAAGATCAGGGGGGCAGACGAGATTCCGAAGGGAAGGGCGGCAAACTGGAAATGTTTGCACACTCCTGATATCTGGACCGCGATCCTGAGAAACTTCCGGGAGGAAGGATGGATCGGGATGTGGAGGTAAGCGTCTTTGAGGTCCAGAGTAGCCATCACATCCCCAGGGTTGAGGAGGTGGCTGACTGACCTTATGGTTTCCATGCGGAACCTGGTCCTCCTTATGAAACGATTGAGAAATCTCAAATCTATAATCATCCGAAGATCTCCCGTCTTTTTGGCTACCAGGAATACTGGAGAATAAATCCCTAGACCCTTCTCCCCTGCCGGTACCTCCTCCAGGGCTCCCTTGGAAAGGTAGTCTTGGATATAGGCTTCCAAGACCCTTTGCCTGGTTGGCAAAAAACTGCGTGTGGCAATGAATCTTCCTGGGGGGGGGGGGGAAATAAGGTCTATTAGATAGCCGACGGCTACTATATTTTGGACCCAGGGGTCCCGGATTTCCTGGGCCCATACGTGACTGAAGAAGAGAAGACGCCCCCCCCACAGGGAGGTGGGGGAGGGGTATGGGAAAATCCAGAGGCGTAACGGCAGGGATAGCAGGGTTTATCCAAGAGCCTCATAGTCAGGAGGGCTTTGCCTCCCTGGTGGGTTTGCGGGAACGCCTAGAAAACTTTCTAGGCGGCCCCCCCCAATCCTTATGTCCCTGCTGTCCTGGTCGGCCTCCGCGGGCTTGTCTTCCCCTGCCTCGAAAGGGCTGTTGGGGAAGGCTCTTCCCCTTTTTGTCTGATAGACCCTCCATGATGGTGTCTAGCTCAGATCCGAATAGACGGCTCGGTTCAAAGGGGAGCCCACAGAGGTTATATTTGGACGCGTTATCCGCATTCCAAGGTTTGAGCCACAGAGGTCTCCTGGCGGCAGACACTAAAGCCATAGTCTTGGCCGCCAACTTTAATTGGAGTTGGGCTGTGTCACAGAGAAAATCCATGGCTAAGTTGACGGACTTAAAGGCAGCGAGAATATCGTCACGAGAGACACTCTGGTCAACATCCGTCTGGATCTGGTTCAGCTTGGTTCTGAGGAAGGAGGAGACCTCTGTGGCAGCAATAGAAGTCGAGGCCGAGGCTGCGGCCGCCGAGTAACCTCTTCTGAGGGTGCACTCTGCCCTCCTATCTAGAGGGTCCTGCAGGCTAGACCCATCGTCTGCAGGGACCAGAGTGCGCCTGGACAACTTGGCAATCGCCATGTCCACCTTAGGAATGGAACCCCATGATTCCACTAAGGGTATAGCCATAGGAAACATTAGTTTAAACTTCTTGGTAAGGACTGGGCCTTTTTCTGGCTTTTTCCACTCCGTGCGCATCACAGAGAGAAGGGTCTCATCTGCCCTAAAGACCCGCTGGGTCCGGCAGGCGGGATCGGAAGACTCCCCTACGTCAACATCATGGTCCCCCGACCTGATGGACCTTAGAAGCTTCTGGGTCTTTTCCGGTGGAAAGAAGCCAGAAGTCGCTTCTTCGTCATCCGAGGAAGATGACCCCACAGAAAGGGGCATAGGCCTATCGGTGGGGGCGGGCACCTCCATAGGTGTTTGGGAGGGAACGGGTAGTCTCTCGTTAAGGAGACTTACGACCCCTTTAATGGAGTCGTCGACATAAGTCTTAGCCCACTGGTACATATCCTGCATTGAAGGCTCTGTAGCAGTGGCGGAACGACAGCTGTTGCATCTAGAAAATGGGCAGCTGTCCTCAAGAGGCGTATTGCAGTCATAGCAAGCCAGGTGTCTCCTCTTGGTGGCTGATTTCCGTGGCTGATCGGGCTCTCTGGGAGAGGCCATAGCTAAAAGGGAACAAAAGGAGAGGAATTTAAAACATCATAAAAATGGAAATAAGGAAAAACCCTCCAGATTTTAGCACGAACCAGAGGAGAGAACAAAGATAGCTGAAAGCAAAAAAGACCGGTCTGAAGGCAATGTCTCACAAATGACAGGAGACTCTGGAGCTAGCTTGTTAAAGCAGCGCAACCAGAGACCGACTGAGGGAATCGGGGAGCTTAAATAGAGTAGCTCCGCCCAGGGGAGTGGTGAAGTCCAGGCTAAACCTCCCCCTTAAAACAGCTATACAAACAACCTTCCCTTGGTAAAAAAAGGGTAAAGAAAGGCCTAAGCCTATGTGAGAGTGTCCCCACACATCCACCTATTCCCCCCTGCGAAAGAAAAAACGGCCGAAAACCGGCCGGCTGACGCCGGGGAAACCGGAAGTGACGCCGCGGCTAGGGCCGCGTCACTTCCGGTCATGGCGGCGCCCAGGCAAAACTTATCAGCGGAGCGCTGCCGGCTATCGCAGGGGAGATGACGGAGGGAGGACCTGTGAGCATGGAAAAACCACAGCTGCAATGGGGCGCAAATATAAGCGCATCTCAGATAAGTTAAAAAAGGAACTAAAGGAGACCTTCTCAGGTCAGCACGCTAACGTCCCAAACTCCCTGTCTAAAAAATAAACCAGGGAGAAAGACTCGCCAGTCCACCTGTCCAAAGGACAGAAAAAAACACCGGTGGGCTGGGGGATGAACCCCTCCCCTTAAGGGAGCTGGAGTTCTTTTATTGGTTTAATCTTTGGGCTCATTAAAAATTCCGCCGGTCCTACCAGTCCACGGGGGGCAGTTAACCCCATCTGTGCTGCTGGTAGGACGTAAGGGAATTTTATATAGCCTGGTAATCTCTTAACTAAAGACTGTATCAGAGCATCCAACCACTCTCCCATTCTTTCTAGTAACGACCCAATTCCTGATACTATTGGTCTGAGTGGAGGTGGGTAAATTTTGTATGTGTTTTTGGGAGAGCATGCATGATTGGTGTTATCGGAGCCTCCACACACAGGAAGTAGTGTTCTTTCTCACTTAGAAAACCATTATTTCTACCTTTATCTAGAATAACTGAAAATTCCCCTTGGTATTTCTCCAAAGGGTTTCTATCTAGCTTCCTGTATGTGAAAGCATCAGACAACAAATCTACCATCTTTTGGAAATAGGTCTCCTTGTCCAATACCACAACTGACCCCCCTCTGTCAGCCATTTTGATAAACTATTGGAAGATCGGTCTGATCTTGTTAAGTGGTCCCCTCTGTTCCCTAGTAAGATTATACTTTTTATTGGTTTTACACTTATATATTGTAGTAAGCTCCCTTTCCAATACCTCTTGGAAAACATCCATACTCTCTGTATGGGATTTCACCGGATAATATCGAGCATTAGTGGTTTTAAATTCCTACCCTATAGTTGTAAGAGAAAAGCAAGCATTTTCTACTTGTAAATCAACAAGACTAACTAACGACATTAGTTCCTGGAAAGACAAGCAGTATATTAATTCGTGATCGTCTCCCTATTCATCCCTTCGGTCTGACTACTGACAGGTATATCAGAGAAATGTCTCTTAAGGGTTAAATGGTGTATAAATTTATTCACATCCAGGATCGTGGTAAACAAATCAAAATCCCTCAAAGGAACAAAATTCAGTTCTAAGGATAAAACATCCAATTGATCTTCCGTCAGCGTGACTTGGGACAAATTAATGACATCATGTAAATTCTGATCATATGTATAGTCTCTTATTTATTTTGTTGTCTGGTTACCATTACATAAGTTTTTTTTTTTTTGGGGGTGTTTCCTCCCAGCTCTTCTCCGTCGTTTTTTGCCACTCTCATATCAATCTATCTATCTATCTATCTAATATCTATTGTAGGAAGGCGCAAGGGACAGTCGTTGACGGAGGGTATGTTTCACAGAGGTTTCTGGCCTCGGTGGAGTAAGAGCCAGTTTTCATGTGTCAGCAGCAGTTGCTGTTTGACATCAGCTGTAATAGCTGATCCAGGACGGCTCTTACTGGGAGTAGTCAAAGTGCTGGGTGGGTGACTACTCCCCACGTTCCAGGCTGGGTCTTGACTGGCCTATATAAAAAAAAAAAATAATACAACAGCCAGCAGTGTCAGCTGGTGGTAATTACCTCCCTCTCTAACAAAGGAGCTCTGGCAATTGCTGGATTGGGATCTGAGTCGTGTGCTAGGCTGGAGGCCTGAGTTTGGGAGGTCTGCTCTGTCCTGAGCAATGCCGATCGGGTGTGAACCAACACAGAGGATAACAGGTGACTCTTTTGCTGTATGAACTGTCTAGGTGTGAACGAACACCAAAACTGCAAATGGACTGTCGTACTGTTTTGTTGCCATAAGTGTGAATAAAATACTGAAGTTTTTGAGTTACAAACTGGTCTTTGCCTCTATACTGCATCCGCTTGTCCTGTCTACCAGAGCGAATCCTCACAATATCTATCTAATATCCATCTATCTATCTATCTCATATCTATCTACACATACACAGATCCCTGTAAGAACGTGCCAAGGAAAACCTGATAAAACCCACACACATTTGTGCATCCGTCTACCTAATCACTTCAGCTTCTAAAACACCCGGCTAGTTTTTAAATTGAATCTTACAGACTGAATCAGCTATTTTACGAAAGGTGATAAAGATATTGGTTTACACACATTTCTTTCCCAACAGACGCATTTCCAGCTCTGCAGGTATAATCACACAAAGTCACCACTTTAACCACCATTTCCTTACATTTTGTAATCTGGATGTCATAGATAATGTCAACACAAATCACAGCTCAATATCCTAGCTTAGAAATGCACCAGAAGAAGGAAATGCGCAGGTTCAATGTTACAGACTATAGTAACCGTAAAAACAGAAGCAGGCACCGACACTTTAGAAATAAACACTAAAAGTGCCTATTTATATGGCAGGACACTCAGGTAACGAACCATTGCTTCTTGATCATTTACATGCAGCAATCGCCCCCTATGTATGGGGAGGAACAATCGTTGCTGTGATCATTCATCCGCACACAGATTCACTGTGATCGGGTCACCTGACAAGGGTGGCTTTTTATCGTCTGTTGGGTGATCAACGTTCAATTATTGGGAACGAGCGTAGAAAGGTTTGTTCCCAATAACTGGTCCAATCCTAAACCTTTGGTAAATGGTAAAATTGCGGCCTTCATCTCATCATAAAATCTTATCTTGGTTTATTATTTCTCATTGCTGCATAACACCTTGTGGCAATTTGTCGCCATCGACTTCAATGAAGACAAAACACAACACAAAATACCATAGTCAAAGTTATGGAATGGATGTTTAGTCACAGCAGTTTCTGTAAAAACTATTCAACTTTTATTAGTAACCTTGTGTATGGAGACATATTGTGGCTCAGTTTTTTTTTTTGTTTTTTTTACAGAGCCATAACAAGGATCCCTTAAATATCCCAAAGGGCCTCTAATGTTCATATGCTCCAAATTTGCTACAAAAGCCCAGAGATTGTGTGTTAGATTCCACATGCTCCATAGGACTCCATATGTACATACTGTAGGCGAGAATGTCTCCATAAATGTGGCAACTGATGGAGGCTTACAGCTTAGCATCATAAGCCACAAAACATCTGCAACATTAAAGCATGAATTAACAGTGGGGTTCTAGTTTTTATTTATTTTTTGTAGAATTTTGTTGCAGAAAATTCCTGCGACTGAAAATCAGTTCCAGTCATCTGATTGGTGCTTGCAGAAATCCATGTGCTTCTCAAAAAATAACCCCAGTCGTACATATAGTGCTACTTTTTTCAGCAAAATGCAAGGAGTACACTTAGCCTTAGGCTAGGGCTACATGGTGACTTGATTCTTGATTTCCAGTTGTTCCAAAGATGCAGATGTGACTTTGATACAACATGGTTGTATGTTTTATTTCCTGTGCTGAGCTGTGTGACATATTATGTGTGTAACTTATACAATATTGTTGTTTAGCCCTTATGTTATAAAAAGTAGTTCACTTCTTTTATTTCCTCATTTCCTTTCATCCTATTTTGCCTTGGATTACAATTATAACAGAGAAATATATAATGAAATCTTTACTCTGTGTCCCAAGAGCTCCTCCATGCTAGCTGTAAGATAACTGGCTGAAGCAACAGCCCCCCCCCCCCTCCCCCCCCCCCCCCCCGCCTGGAGTCCGACAAAAACGTTAACACCCACCCCTTTCCCAAACCCTGCTCTCTCAGAGGGCCATGAGCGAAAGATGGATGAGATCGCCCAAGACTGACAAACAATGGGGACAACTATACTTGTTGTTTACTTTTAACATTTATTTATAGGTTTAGTATTCCCTTAACCCCTTCCCGACACATGACGTACTATTAAGTCATGGAAGCCACTGCGTTCCCACAATTTGACGTAATAATATGTCATGATGATCAGGTGGGAACCAGTTCAGCAAAATCTGCCTTCAAAAAACCAAATAGCGCTCCTTTTCTTCTGCACCCTGCCGTGTGGCCATACAGCAGTTTACAACCACATGTGGGGTGTGTCTGTAAACCGCAGAATCAGGGTTTTGTTTGGCTGTTAATCCATTTTTTCCAGTAGCAAAGCAAGGGTTAAAATGTAAAATTCTGAAATTTCATCTCCATTTTCTATTAATTCTTGTGGAACACCTACAGGCTTAACAAAGTTTGTAAAATCATGTTTTGAATACCTTGAGGGGTGTAGTTTCTAAAATGGGGTCATTTTTGGGTGGTTTCTATTATGTAAGCCTCACAAAGTGACTTCAGACCTGAACTGGTCTTTAAAAAGTGGGTTTTGGAAATTTTCCAAAAAAATTTCAAGATTTGCTTCCAAACTTCTAAGCCAGGCATGGCCAACCTGTGGCTCTACAGTTGTTGTAAAACTACAACTCCCACCATGCCCTGCTGTAGGCTAATAGCTGTGGGCATGCTGGGAGTTGTAGTTTTGCAACAGTTGGAGAGCCTCAGGTAGGCCATCCCTGTTCTAAGCCTTCTAACGTCCCCAAAAAATAAAATTTCATTTTCAAAATGATCCAAACATGAAGTAGACATATGGGAAATGTAAAGTAATAACTATTATATGAGGTATCACTATCTATTATAAAAGTTGACTATTAAGAAGTACAATGTGTCACGAGAAAAATCTCAGAATGGCTTGCAAAAATAAGTGTTCCAAAGCTATTACCACATATAGTGACATGTCAGATTTGCAAAAAAATGGCCTGGGCAGGAAGGTGAAAACTGGCCCGGGGTAGATGGGGTTAAAGGGGTATTCCTATCATAATGATCACTGTTAAATCTGTTAATGATTTGACAGTGATCATTTTTGTAAATATATTTGATTAACCAATTCCCACAGTTTAGGAGAAAATTAATCCCCACTTACCTCATTGTTGTCATTCGGTCTCCCCTGGTTACGGCCACCGCTCTTCTCCAGAATCCCGGTGGCCGCGCTTGCGCAGAAGACTCCTTTTTTCCCGACCGGGCCACTTGCTGTCCTGAATGCGCACTCTGCCGCGCATGTGCGATAGTGACTTCTTCCTGGCCAGAATAGTACAGATTAGGGAACGCGTACGCCGCCTCTGTACTATACTGGCCAGGAATAAGTCACCACTGAGTGCGCATTCAGTCCAGCGCGCGGCGCGGCCGGGAGAATACTTCAATCAAGATGAAGCCCGCCCCCAGCCAGAAAGGTAAGTATGAAAATGCTTAGTGGGATAACCCCTTTAATGTAAAAAAATTAATAAAATAAAAAAATAATATTTGGTGCTAAATATACAACTCCTGTATACAAATCAGTACAGACATATTATAAACCAAAGTGAATCCCTGTATCACATACAGTCCCTTCAGGTCCTGTACTAGGCACAACACATACCAGTTTTTCCCAAAGTGGGAGGTTTGCGTTAATGACCCAGAGGGAACTTCTAACTTGTGCTGTCTAGAGTTTTATTAGACATTTAAAAAATAGCCTATGTTTGTTGAGGAGTAGTGTTGATTGAATCGAGCTTCGGATCATAACTATGAAGCCAATTCTTTTAAAAACTTCCTTTTAGTAGGAGTAGTGACAATATACCACTCCAAATACTCTCAGTGGTACTTGAAATGAAGCATTAAATGGGTTCTCTGGAAATTATTTAAAATGGCCACCAGCAACCTGTCCTAGCATGTGAAGAGGACTGGCTACCACCTATTGCAGAGCTGCCTAGGGACAGGGCCTCCCTACATATGCCATTATGCCCGACAGGAAAACTCACCAATATGTAGTATATGCAAGTGCCGAAGCATAGTGTATAGTAAGGCCCCCACCCCTCATCCCCTAGACAGCTCGGCAAGTGGACGCAACCAGTCCTGCTCACATTCTAGAACAGGTGGCCATTTTAACCACTTCCAGACCGAGCCATTTGCCCCCTTCCTGACTAGGCCTAATTATTCAAATCTGACATGTGTCACTATATGTGGTAATAGCTTTGGAACACTTATTTGTTCAAGCCATTCTGAGATTGTATTCTCGTGACACATTGTACTTCATGATAGTCATAAATTTGAGTCAATATATTTCACCTTTATTAATGAAAAAAACCAAAATACCCCAAAACAATTTTATTCGCAATTTTCAAAATTTCAATTTCTCTGCTTTTAAAACAGAAAGTTATACCTAATAAAATATTATAACATTCCTCATATGACTTTATGTTGGCATCATTTCGTAACTGTCATTTAGTTTTTTTAGGACGTTAGAAGGCATAGAATTGTAGAAGCAATGCTTAAAATTTGTAAGAAATTTTTCAGTTGAGGTCTGAAGTCACTTTGTGGGGCATACATAGTGGAAACCCTCCATAAATGACACCCCTCAAGTTACTCAAAACTGATTTTACAAACTTGTTAACCCTTTAGGTGTTCCACAAGAATTAAAAGGAAAAAAAGATCAAATATAAAAAGTTTGCACTTTTTTTGGCAGATTTTCAATTTTAATCAATTTTTTTATTTAACACATCATCGAGGGTTAGCAGCCAAACAAAACTCAACATTTATTACCCCGATTCTGCAGTTTACAGAAACACCCCACATGTGGTCAAACTGATGTAAGGGCACACGGCAGGGCGCAGAAGAAAAGGAGCGCTATATGTTTTTTTTGAAGGCAGATTTTGCTGAACTGGTTTTTAGATGCCATGTCCCATTTGAAGCCCCCCTGATGCACCCCTACAGTAGAAACTCCCAAAAGTGACCCCATTTTGGAAACTAGGGGATAAGGTGCCAGTTTTATTGGTACCATTTTGGTTCTAAAATGTGCACTCAGAGATAAACAACCACCCATATGACATTTATAGTCTATGGGTGGCCATTAAGTGGTTAAATAATTCCAGGAATACCCTTCAAATGCAAACATGCTACAATGGGATAGCTGCACTTTTTAGTGAGTCACTGTCATAGCTAATTGAGAATGTCTCTGATCATGAGAACCCCTATACTATTATGTCCACATACTGAAAAGGTAATCTTAAAGGGAATCTGTAACTAGGAAATGCACTGTTATAGCAAGCACAATGCCTTGTAGGGCTAGCTCAGCTGAATATAATGATACCTTTCACTTAAAGGGCTCCTCTTTTCCTATATTGATGACCAATTCTCAGGATAGGTCATCAATATCAGATCAATGGGGGCCTGACTATTGGTACCCCCGCTGATCAGCTGTATGAAGAGAACGCAGCGCTCGGTCTCTTCACTTTTTACCTGCTCGCTGTGGTGAGCAGGTGTAATTACAACTGTGTCACCATTCAGTTCAGTGGGGTGGTTACACACTCAAAGTTACATGCACATTTCTTTATAAAAATCACCAGAACAGGAAAGACCAAAAATCTGTAAAAGTGAAAATTCTAAAGACAAAAATCTATAAAATAATGGAATTACAATAAGGATGAGCAAATCGATTCTACCGGTTCGGAATTTATACAGAATTTTCCCCAAAGTTTGGATTCTAACAAACACAAATTTATAGGGTAGAGAGCGAATCTATGTCTTCCCCTCCCTGTAGACCTCCAACTCTTCCATGCTGTCTGAAAGAATAGCATAGCTGTAATGCCAAGGATCGGAGATAACTCGGATACTGGTTATTTAGCCCCTCACATGCTGCAGTCAATTGTGGTGTTCTGACCAGTTGTTGTGGCAGCCTGGGACTTTGTGAAGGATCCCAGGCCAAGTCAAACTGCTTTTTAAGTAAAAATCCCATAGACTGCAATAGTATACTATTACAGTCTATGGTATAAGTGATCAAATAATTGCATGTTAAAGTCCCCTTAGGGACTTTTTTAAAAGTATAAAATATACACAAAAATATTTTAAAAATTTAAAATCAACACCCTATGGTGCGCAGTGAACAGGCAATAGCAAATTGGCCAACATTATCACCTCAGTCCCCACAAAACAAATAAATCAAAGAGTGATATGTACCCCAAAATGTAACCAAGAAAAACTACAGCTGGTCCCGCTAAAACAGCTCACACAGCTAAAAAAAATTGTCAGCAAATGACAATGTGAAGAAAAAACACGCTGTAATCACACAGACCCAGAAAATAAGCCCGTTACATCATTTTAGGCTCTCTTCCCATCTTCGGTCATCGTATCCAGCAGGCTAAGAACAGCCTGCCAGAGTTCATACCTTGCTGCCAGATCCTCATTGACTATATTGGGACTCGGCCACTTTCCGGCATAAATGCCGCATTTCGGACGGAAAAACACTGCTGCATGCAGTGTTATTTGTCCGTCCGACAGCCGGCATTTATGCTGGTACAGACAACTGGATCAGCCTGGAGATGTGAAAGAAGCCTAACCGCACAGTGAATGCCATAAAGACAAAACCATAACGGAAGCCATTACTATTAAAGGAGTTGTCCGGGTTTACAGCTGAAACTGGACATATCTCCAGTTTATATTTTTACACTGCTGGGCGGAGGCTTCCATCTAGCAGTGTTTCTGGTGACGTCACCTGCTATGGCGCTGCCCTAGCCGCTTTACAGGCCCACCTATCAGAGCCGGTGATGTCATCAAACCTCTGCCTAGCTTTCCCGATGGTGAGCCCGGCACGTCACCGTAACTCCCAAAAAAAGCCTTTGCCCTGCATGATTCAGCGCAGGGCAAAGGAGAGCATTGGAGCATTTCCATATCAGGGGTGCTGCCTGGGTGATAATGGGGATATGTCTGGGTTCAGAGCTGAACCCAGACAACCTCTTTAAACAAACACAACTTGCCCTGCAAAAAACAAGCCCTTATACAGCTATGAACAGAAAAAAAAAAAAGGCATGGCTCTTAGAAAAAGGCAGGACAAAACACAAAAACTGTCTGGGTACTGAAAGGGTTAACAATGATAAATGTCCTAAGGTTATGCACATGGGAAGGAGAAATATAAGTCAGCAGTACATACTAAATGGTAATACACTGGGTAAGGGCTCATGCACACAAACGTATTTTCTTTCCATGTCCGTTCCGGGTGTTTTTGAGGACCATATACGGAACCATTCATTTCAATGGGTCCTCCAAAAAAAATGAAGTTACTCCGTGTGCATTCAGTTTCCGTATTTCCATTCCGCAAAGAAACAGAAACATGTCCTATTATTGTCCGCACTACGGACAAGGATAGTACTGTTCTATTAGGGGCCAGCAGTTCCGTTCTGCAAAATACGGAATGCACACGGACTTCATCTGTGTTTTTTTGTAGACCGCAACATACATGCAGTCGTGTGCATGAGCCCTAACACTGACATGGAAAAGGACCTAGGAATTTTAGTGAACAGCAAACTAAGCTGTAGAAACCAGTGTCAGGCAGCTGCTGCCAAGGCCGATAGGATTATGGGGTGAATGAAAGGGGGCATATGATCAGGGGACAGTACAGAGATCTCTCCCATCATCTATTTATCCCCAGGACTGCGACTGTGACTGACGAGGGGACATCCTCTGCGTCTGGAGGAAAGAAGGTTTGTACACAAACATAGAAGAGGATTCTTTACGGTAAGAGCAGTGAGACTATGGAACTCTCTGCCTGAGGAGGTGGTGATGGTGAGTACAATAAAGGAATTCAAGAGGGGCCTGGATGTATTTCTGGAGCGTAATAATATTACAGGCTATAGTTGCTAGATTTCTGGAGAAGGGTCGTTAATCAAAGATATATTCTAATTGCCTGATTTAGGCCTCATGCACATGAACATATTTTCTTTCCGTGTCCGTTCCGTTTTTTTTGTGGACCATATGCGGAACCATTCACTTCAATGGGTCCGCAAAAAAACTGAAGTTACTCTGTGTCCATTCCATTTCCGTATGTAAATATTTCCGTTCCACAAAAACAGAAAATCTCCTATTATTGTCTGCATTACGGACAAGAGTTGTACTGTACTATTAGGGGCCAGCTGTTCCGTTCTGCAAAATACGGAATGCACGCGGACGTACAGTCGTGTGCAAGAGCCCTTAGAGTCTGGAAAGATTTCAATTTGGAGGGGGGCTAAAATACTGGTAGATGGATGTCTTTCAGCGCTTACAAACTAAGTTACTCTGCAAAACCAATGTCTTAGTCCCTAATGCTTGTATCGGTGATTTATCTGACCATTGTGTGGTATAGAGCCACACAAGACGCTCTACTTCGCCCAACCATACTGTAATAGTTAACACAGTGGGCACATTTATAAAAACTGCCATATCTGCACCATGATGTGAAATATATTGCTTCAGCAAAAATGGAAATACTACGCATGTTGAACAGTGCCTTTGCTCCTGCACCGCCCATCTTATTGCCTATTTGCTCCTAGGTGACATGGCACATGTGCCATCCAAACAGATTTATTATGCATACGAACGGTAAGGCACGATGCTAGCATCTACAAAGTGCTGAATGCTTCCGATAGATTGTGTATCTCAGAATGTGTTAATTGGTTTTGCAATATGTTCTGAAAAGTCATCATGTAAAGTGATAATTAGCCGTATCGGTCACAGTCTTCTTGGCAGTGACAGTCTATATAAGTTCCTCTGACTTCTGTGAAAGGTCAGCCTCATCTAATCGCGCTGCAAGTACGCTGCTGAAAGCGGCTCAGAGCAACACAATTAGGAGCCTGCAACTTCTATAGGATCTGACAGGGGTTCAGAAGACATCTATTTAAAAATGGTGGGGGTCCAAGTAGTGGGTCCCCATTAACTCACATGTCCATTGCCATAAATGTTACAAGCAGTGCAGGCATACTTGTTTAATATCTAATATGCCAATTAGGAGGCATGAACTTCATGCAAAGATGTGTGCAGACCTGGGCAGGTTCACACCAAACACCATTGGAGGAAGCTTGAGTAGCCAAGAAAGACCTAGGTAAAGACGGGAGAGCACACCAGCTCCATACAGATGCTGTCTTTGGTCTCACGACCACAATTCTACAAGTAGTCCTCTTGGAAAACAGCCTTCCATGTATGTGGCATTGGCATGCTGCATTAGGCGCCCATACCTTCATTGAGAGTGGTGTGAAGTGCCACAAAAAAAGGGTGTGAGCAATGGCAACAGGACGTGATACTGGAAAAAGTGGCGTGCCAGTACAAAAACAAATACATTAAAAATGTAGTGTGCTTTGCCTCCCAGATGCCAACAATAAATCATTGGCTTTAGAACTTTGAAAAAACGTTTGCGTGCCAAGACCCTCACGGGTCGCTGGGACAAGATGACAGCGCCATCTGCAGGAGTATGAATGGAGACAGGCCCACAGACTTTCTATTGAGTCCGTCTCACTGCAGTGAGGAGAGTGTGCTATGTGAGGGCTTCTCTCTTCTCGCTCTAGAAATGAATGGGGGTTTCAGCACTCAGACCCCCACTGATCAAAACTTTGGATATGTCACTATGACATATTAGAAGTTTTTTCAAACAGCATTAATACTTTAAAGTGTACCTATCATTTCATAAGACCTTTGACAGGTCAGAAGTTTTGATCAGTGGTGGATCTCGAC
The DNA here is from genome assembly GCF_014858855.1 of Bufo gargarizans. Taxonomy (NCBI): domain Eukaryota; kingdom Metazoa; phylum Chordata; class Amphibia; order Anura; family Bufonidae; genus Bufo; species Bufo gargarizans. The sequence goes on from NC_058083.1 coordinate 263,098,530, forward strand.
CAATCACAAAAAAACAAGAGGGCAGAAGCACTCAGCTGTGGAAGGCTGGGAATCTGCACACTGCTCTCCTGGAGGGACTAGTAGGGTCCTCCTGCCTAGACCCCCACCCCACAGCCTTCTGATAAGTTTGTAGAACTGATAGGTACCTGGTGGAGGATTTCCATACAAGTAAAGTGTAATGCTTCTCTGTCAACATAGTCAATTTCCACCCAAAACTGGCCACTGGTTTGGTACAAGAGTTTGTAAGCCCTCATTCATACGACCAGGGGCGTAGCTAAAAGCTCATGGGCCCTGATGCAAGAGTTCAGCTTGGGCCCCCGTCCCTCAGTGCTTGTTGGCAAGGGGCAGGGGAGCACATATCCTTCCTGCTGCTTGAGGCAAACATTGAAAGGGCACCCCCTCATGCCAAATTCTTAACCTAACTCCTCCCCTCCAGCCAGAGGTGTAAATTGACCAGTATGCACTTTCTATAATGTCAGTGTCTTATGTGGCACAAGGGTCTTTGGGCCCCCTCAGGCTCCTGGGCCCGGTAGCGACTGCTACCTCTGCACCCCCTATAGCTACGCCCCTGCATACGACTGTCTGTTTTGCGGTCCAACAAAACAGAGATGCGGTCCATGTGTACAGTTTTTCTGCTGAACTACTGAATTCAATGGCTCCATGGTCTGATGATACACGTGCTTTCCTCATCTGTATGTCCGTTCCACAAATAGATAGAGCATGTCTCGGGATGAGCAAACTTCTGTTTTCGAGTTCGGCATACAAGGTTTGTGTTATCTAAGAATTCCGTTATGGATTCCGCTAACACAAGTTATGGAATCCATAACGGAATTCTTAGATATCCCGAACCTTGTACGCCGAACTTGAAAACAGAAGTTCGCTCAATACTAATCATGTCCTATACTTGGCTGCAAAATGCGGACCATGGATCCAATGCAGAAGCAGATCCACAACCTGAGGACCACAAAATACATACAGTCGTGTGCATAAAAGGGTGAAGAAGACACACGTCCATCAAATTCAGCCTGAGGCCTAAGACCAAAATGGACTTTGGGTTGCCGTGATCTTTCCCAATCTTACGGTTAAGTGCATTTGCTTGTTCCGTTTTACCACACCTTTTCAGACATTAATGTACAGTTTACAAATGGGGATAATTTCTTCTTTGGCACAGAACTTACCTGGAAGTTACTGAGGTACATTAATTATGAACTTAAAGAGGTTGGGCCACCATTAAATGTTATTTTAATATAATTCAGCATGAAAAACGAATTTTGTAATTTTCTTTTCTGTTAGAAAAATGTTCCAATTGTGTAATATTCTCTTTACTGTTACAATGTCGCCCCCTGGTGTTTAATCTGTATAGTAACAAGCACATCCATGTACCAAGGTAGTCACACCTGCTCAGTTCCACCCTTCAATTGCCACAAGCCAGATCTTCTTATAGAAACAGTGACAATGACAGTTGTAGTGAGAGAGCTGCAGCAGAAAGGGCACAATCCTCGAGCTGCCAGCCTTAAGAAAATCTAGCATAGCAATTGGAGCAATGGATCTGGAGATCTCTGGATCTATGACAGGTACAGGGCTGGTTCTGGCTTTGTTATGTACTATATGTCAGATTTTAAATTTTTTACATCAATCATAGCATAACACTTTTAAAGGTCAATGAGCCTTCATAAAACTTTTCATAGAGAAAAATGTAAGATTGTGATTGGTAGCGGTCTGAGTGCCGAGACCACCAGCGATTGCTATAACGAGGAGAGAAAAGTAATCGCACTCGCTCTCCGCATTGCAAGGGACAGAATAGAGGTGTTACCATAGTCTTTCTATTGAGGCCATCCTGACTCCGTCTCCTGCAGCGGGGAAGAGAAAACGCACTATACAAACCCGTCTCTCTCCTCATTCTAGTGATCGGTGGTGGTCTCAGCACTCAGACCCCCACCAATCAAAACCTTTATATCTATCTATGACAGACTGCAAAAGGCTGTTTTAATACTTATTTTACCTGTGTTTTTCTGCACCTGCATTTTTTTGGAGGGGTTGTTTGCAGTAAAAATACCAGCTCCAGATGTTAGCAGAAGGCCTATGGCACATATCAAACGCAGGACACACAAGTGGGGGGTTTTCTGCGTTTTTGTTAATTAGATAGCGTTTTTCAGGCATTTTGACACCACCTTCTTTATAGGGATAAAATGCCATGAAGAAATGCTAGTGGGGAGACGCACTGTAAAAAAAATGCCAGAAAAAAAAACAGGTGGGCAAAAAACACCCCCAAAAAACAGTCATTCTGGCTTCTTTTAGGGGTAAAAAAAAAAAAGGAAAAAAAAAGGCCAGCGCCAAATTCATGTGTGTAGGGACCCCAAGGCTGCCCGTAGATGATAGCATGGCAGCACTGCAGTTCACATGGTGCAAAACAGCTGTATTGCTGTGCCTGTGGGGTGGTGTGGCCCAGTACCAAGGGGGTTTAGCCTAGCAGCAGGGTTGCTGTTGGGCTGCTGTGTTGCGGGGTTGACCTGCAGACCAGTGGGGTCCCATAATAAGACCCCGCAGATGACCAGAATTAAGGGGACACTGCAATTACAATCATAAATGGTAAAAATTTCACCATTCAACAAGTGATGGCATTTGCTAGTAATATGTCAAAACCTGCCCTGACTGAGTCACCCCTTTAATTTACTATGGCCATTCTATTCTTGTAGCAGCCTTAGGAACAATGCAAGCGACCCCAGCAGTGCCCAACTACCATACCATACTATGTCCAGTAAATAAACTGGGGGCAAGTCACTGGTTGAGGGTGGCCCCTAAGTAAGCCCTATCAACAAGTTCATTTACCGATGTTTCACGTGCTAGCCTTAGTAAAACCCGCACTGGCAAAATATCCGGCCAATTTATTAAGAGGCGCGCCACTCAACCAATATGCCAGCCAGGTCAAGGAGTAGATTTCTGGCTCACTGTCTGCCTCCTCCCACCCACTTTTTGGCAAATAGCTAAAAAGTTGCATAGTTTGTCTCAAAATGGCAGTTGAGACACAATTTGCGTCTTTTCAACGGCAAAAAAAAATGGCGTAGAACACTATTGAATGAGCCTCATGTAGACATACAAGGCAATAAAGGAATATTCCCAAATTTGGAAGGTGGAGGGGTGTAGTTTTGCGCCAGACACTTCTGAACAGCTGATCAGCCGGTCTGATATTGATAAACCATCCTTGGGATAGGTCATCAATTATTACATCCTGGAGAACACCTTATGGATCACTCTGGTCCAAGCAGGCAGACCCACATAATGGCATATCCTAGAGATATATCATACTTGATGGAAAACCCATTTAAAGGGCTGGAATCAGTGGTCTCTTCAATCTGAAACATCATTTATAGCTTTGTCTGCATATGGTCACCTAAATGTACATGTTTATCTGGGTGCAGGAAATACCTCTTAATGATGCCTTACATGCATACCCATATGCGGGAAGGGGTTAAAAGCAACCCCTCAGCAGCCCTGACCATGCTAAACTGTAAGCAGCACTAGGTAGGGGCTGGGAAAAGCAGTGCAATCCTACCTTTTGTGGAGTATTTATCAGGAGTAGTGTGAATATAAACTTTTATTCTGCCAGGTTCTGCTCCTGCAAGTGCCTGGGAGGCAGTGCTTCACTGCTTTACAGCCCCTCCATGCTGATTGAGCGACAGCTGTTGTAGACTCCTGGTTGGCTGCTACATGTTACAATCTAGGCAAAAGCATGGTGTCCAAACAGTTTGATGCCCGTCTGCCTCCAGGTTCAACAATCCACATGAAACAAGTGAAGGGACAGTATCTAAAATCCACCAGCAGTATGCACACAGTTGTACACCTGCAATAACAGCAGCGTACGCTGTCACTCAGAGCAGAGGGGAGGGGCTGTGAAGCAGCACAATGCAGAAAGCACTTCACTGTGAAGCCGGCCTGCTGGGCATATGCTGGAGCAGAATCTGGCAGAACAGAACTTCATATACACACTACTCCTGCTCCACAAAACGTATGTTTGTCTTGATATCCCCAGCCCCTACCTAGTGCAGTCAGCAGTTTAGCATGGTCAGAACTGCCGATAGACTCCCTTTCAAGTAACACTCTACTTCTGAAGAACTGACAACATTCCAGCAGTTATTATATATTGATTGAAAATCATGAAATAACCTAAAATTATGCTGCAAAAAGTGGAATCACCTGTTGACATAAACTGCTTATTTCCGATAACAGAGTTGTGCGGAGACATTGACCTTGCTGTGTGGTTTTTGTAGACCCATGATTGTTAAAGCTTCCCATACATCGCTTCTAGGAGCACTTATCACATTCCTCACCTCCTTTCAGTATATGTCTGGGTGGTATCCAGATACCTACTACAACATCCCATATACCATGGGCAAGACGGATGCCAACAGAGGCCTTTTACTGACATGTGGCTGGTTTGGGGTAACTGCACACACTGCGGATTACATACGGTTTTTCTGTGTGGCTTTCCACAATGAAATACCGCAGTGTAGTACAGTACCAGTAAATGAGAGTTGCCAAAGCTCACCTGTGGATTATACCCTGCTGTGCGGTTACACTACCTATGTAGAGTGGCTTCCCTATAGACTTCAATGAGGTTGTTAAACAGGACATCTGCACCAAAATCTGCTACAGAAATCACGTATAAAACGCCCCAAAACTTTGCAGATTTATGTGCGGTTTTCACGTGGATAGCCTCAGGATGACTTCACATGTGGCAGATTTATCTGAATGGGGTTGTTTTGGTGGCAGACATGGATTTCTGCAAGCCCCCAACCAAGTGAATGGAACTGTATTACGCTGTGCTTCTTCCGTATGAGAATCCACGCAGGAAAAACGTGTGCAGACAAAAGCATGTGCAGGGCCCTAGGGCCTGGTCACACGGCAGATTTTGATGCTGTATAAAGGCCACGGTTATTCAGTTTGGATGTCACGGACCCCCTTACGCCCAATCATGAGCGGACACGGCCATGTCTGCACACCCCACCAAAAAGGAACGTCCCTTCTTGGCGCAGCCGTGGCCCAAGAACTGCAGCAAACGCCACACAACTGCATCCGGAATTTCAAGGCGGTGTCCGTGTGAACGGGCCCTTACAGGGGGTTTCTGGTAATAAATGACTTTTTACGTATGCTCTGTAAGCCTGCCTGACCTATTGAAAGACTCCTACTTACCTGCTCCCCACACCTCCGGTCCTGCGCACTGGCTCCAGTTCCTCCATCTTCCGGTCCCCGGCTTGTCTTTTTGGTATGGGCATGGTCTTGCGTGCCGCCTGCAGTCAATGACTGGCACATGACCATGTCTAGGAGAACACAAGCTGGGGATCGGAAGGTGGAGGAACAGGGGTGACGGTGCAGGTATGACTCTTTCCATAAACCTACAAAATGTTGAATAATTAATGCATATACAGCCACTATAGAGCCCCCCCCCCCGATCATCCAAAAGATTCAACCTGCAATATGTGCACTACCCGAGCCCTCTTGGCTAATAAGGCCTGAAGGTGTCCTGTTCACACAGTGTTGTACGGTGCGGTACATTATCCTCAGCATAGGTCATCCATATCAGATCAGCAGGGGCCCAACACCCACCACGGTGCTAAAGTGAGCTCTGCGGCTCTCTTGCTGCTTACTAAGCACACCGCCGTACATTGTATAGTGGTCATGCTTGGTATTACAGTTCAGGCCCAGTCACATTTTTTTTTTATTCTGGATAAATACCTTTTTTTTTCTTTTTGGATGCGATTTCTTAAAGGGGTTTTCCAGGAGTTTACCTCCGGATAGGTCATCAATATCAGATCGGTTGGGGTCTCGCTGTCTGTGACATCACATTTATTGGTCACATGGTCTAGGCACTGCTCAGTCCCATTTAAAGAGGACCTTTCAAGTTTTTGCTTTTATTCTAGATAAATTCCGTTACTTGCGGGGTAACCCTCCGCTGATGCTGCCACCCTGAATGTTTTTTTCAACTATCGCTCCTGCACCCCACTGTGTCCCCCTGTAGTTTTCCAGCTCAGTATGTTAATCCTGAGCATCGGTACAGGGAGGAGGAGATGCCAGGGTTTCTCAATGGGCGTCTCCTTCTCCCTGGCTGTGCCATAGTCCAATCACAGCGGAGAGCGTCACAGCCAGGGAGGAAAAAATATATAATAGCTCACCTTCTCCCTGGCTGTGACGCTCTACGCGGTGACTGGATCGAGGCACAGCCAGGGAGAAGGAGACGCCCATTGAGAAACCCTGGCGTCTCCTCCTCCTTGTACCGATGCTCAGTATTAACATACTGAGCGGAAAAACTACAGGGGGGCACAGTGTGGTGTAGGAGCGATATTTGAAAAAAAACATTTAAGCATCAGCGGGGGGTACCCCACAAGGAAAGGTATTTATCTAGAATAAAAACAAAAACGTGAAAAGGTCCCAACCAATCTGATATTGATGACCTGTCCGGAGGTAAACTCCTGGAAAACCCCTTTAAGAAATCGCATCCAAAAAGAAAAAAAATCCGACCCATAAATTAACCTGTGGTGTAGTGGATTTAACCCTTTACAATGCAGAGAGTGCAACCCACAGGCCTTAGGCTACATGCACACGACCGTATGTGGTTTATGGTCTGCAAATTGCGAATCCGCAAAAAAATAATAAAAAAAGGAAGGGTGCCATGCGTTTTTTTTTTTTTTGCGGATCCATTGTAACAATGCCTAAAACTGACAAGAATAGGACATGTTCTATTTTTTTGCATGGCTACGGAACGGACATACGGATGCGTATAGCACACTGTGTGCTGTCCGCATTTTTTGTGGACCCCTTGAAATGAATGGGTCTGCATCCTATCCACAAAAAAAACAGAACGGACATGGAAACAAATAACGTTCGTGTTCATGAACCCATGGCCTATAATGGGTCTGATGGACAAAATAGGGCATGCTTCCGTGTGAAACGAATGGGTACATGGACAGAACACGTCCGTGAATCACTGACATGTGAATAAAGCCTAATTCATGCAGATTTTGTTACAGATATGCACCAAAATCCAGTGTGGATTTTCCACTGCATTTTAAGGCCTGTGTGGACATCCTCAGGATAGGCCATCACTATCTGATCAGCGGGGTACAACAACATACACCCCACCAATCAGGTCCCCGAACTCCACAGCTCAGGCCGTTGTGCAGAGGAAAAACCTGCTGCTCTGAGATCAGTGCTGCAGTAACAACCTCTGTCCACTGCAAACAGGTGGCGCTGTGGAGATCTGGTGCTGACTTCCCACGCCATGGCTACTGCAGAACAGCTGAGCACGGGCTGCAGCGTGGTGGACCCCTGACGATCAGATAGTGATGGCTAACCTCTGGCACTCCAGCTGTGGTGAAACTACAACTCCCAGCATGCCCCATTAATTTCTATGGAGTTCTAGAGTCTTACCACAGCTGGAGAGCCGTAGGTTTGCCATCACAGGGGATAGGTCATCAAATGTAGAGGGCTGGACAACTCCTTTAAAGGATTTTTTCAGAATGGGCCAGAATGGGTTACAAATGAAAAATCCCATTACTCACCTTGCAGGTCATGCTCCGGTGTCCATTCCTTGTCCCGGTTTGACATAAAGGAAGTGACTGGAAATACCTGATCAGCTAATATACTAGCGGGGGAGGTGACTTGTTGAGCGAGCATTTCCTGTCACTTCACGCGTGTCCCGCCAGGACCCAGAAGTGGACAGCAGAGAGGACAAGCGCGGTGGCAGAAGATTTTCTTTTAACGTGTAGTCCTATTGGAAATTTTACTAGCCCTGCTCAGGTGGGTGGCAATGTTTTCCAGCGCAGCGCAGACTCCCATGGGAGATGCTCAGCACCACGGTAGTTATTATGGTAGGGAGGCCAACTGTGACCTGCAGGGTGGCTCAGTGGTCAGCACTAGGGTCAGGGGTGCACCACCAATGAGGCGACCACCTCAGGGAGCACCAGGTAGGGGCAAGAGAGGGCAGCCAAAGGGCCATGGGCAATGAGCGCTTTCATTGTGGCAAATGGGTTAGGTTGAGAAATTGGCATTTGGGGAAGAGGGGGCACAGTTTCAGTTTTCACGTCAGGCAGCAGAAAGGCTAGGTGCACCCCTGGCTAAGTTCCTGGGCACCAAAGGAGCAACATCTGCATGAGGTTGGTAGGTGGATTTAGATCTCTGTACGGCGCTGCAGAATATGGTGGAGCCATAACATACAGACGTGCCCACTTTCCAGGCCCTATCCTATAATACCTGCCTATGTACTAATGGGATCGCCTCTCCAGTCCAGTAAACTCTCTCTAGAAGTGTCTGGAATCCATACAGGAGGGTCCAATCTGACTGACTGGGGCCACAGAGCAAAAGATTTCCCCCCATCCAATCCAAAAATGGACCTCCGGACCCCCATCCACTGGCCTTACATAGCCAATGGTGGTATAAATCCCAGGAGTGAAGACCACCCATGTACTGCTGACTCCCACCCACCATGTCCAGCATCTCAGGCACCAATACGATCTTATCACAGGATCGATACTAGCCAAATCGTCAGGTCTATGGCCATCATGCCACCTGGAGAGAGAGGCAGGACATTAACCCCACACGTGCCGCGCCCCTGGACCAGGCAGATCCCCGGCGCTCCTCAGAATGAATGACTAGCAGACCAAGGGTTAAAGAGGGGGCGTCCATGGCACCGGCGGAGCAGGAATGCAGCTATTGTGTGACGGGAAGGTACTGACCTGCGGTGTCTGCGGCGTCCTCCGTTCAGCATCCCGGCTCGCGGCCCCGTCCTCGCTTTACGTTACCGCGCCGCTGCATCACCCGCCTGAGGAGAGCCGCGTACCGTCCATTGTTAGGAGCCACCGAGTATGGACGCGGAGGATGAGCGCTCTGTCAGCAGCTGCACTGAGGGCCGGCCCGCCGCACACCACGCCCGCCACCTCGCCATTGGCTCCTCGGTAACAGAAAGTGAAGGCACAGCTGGATGGGAAGGAAAGTTCTCCGGCGGCCACTGGAGGCTGTGCACTCCAGGCGTTACCGCAGCGTCCCCCAATACTTCACCAGCGAGGCTTCTGATTTCATGTGAAACTTTCTAATGTCCTATAGATGCCCATTCCCCATAGTGCCCCCTGATTGTGGTGATCCAATACTGTGGAATGCTACCTGTAGTGTCCCATACTTAGAATAACCCCTTGGTGCCCACCTCACAATAAGAATGCCCTGCTAGTGCCCCCACACCTTAGAATGTCCTTTTAGTGCCCCCCCCCCCCTTAGCATCTCCACACAGTAGTTATACCCCATACAGTAGTTCTGCCTCCTTAGTGCCCCTTACAATAATGCTGCCCCTAGGCCTGTTCCCCCAGTGAACAGAGCATGTTCTGCTCTCCCAGGCAGCAGGTGCCCATGCTGTGACATCCTCCTGCCAGCTGAGCAGGAAAGCACACAGTGGGGGGGATGATCTCCAGCCTGGGCGCTCTCCTCCACAGCGCACTAGGCACAATGGCGTCACTTCATCGCACCTGCTGCTGAGGAAATCACCAGCGAGCTAATGGTGGAACAGGGACCTGACCACTTCTGCAACTCGCCACCCCCCCCAAGGGCCGATCATGTCCCAGGTTTATCGGATGCAGATTGGTGTGGTGCGGCCTCAATATTGTGTGTCACGGTGCTCCTACCTGGATACCATCGCTCCCCAGGGTTACGCTCAAAGCAATAAAGGGGAGAGTAATGGTGGAGCTGGAGAATATGTCGAGTCCAGACTTTATAAAGTTCAACAGCTTTACTTGACTCTAGCATCAATACAAGAAACGATCTTTCTCTTGGTTCCAGCAGGTTTTGGCATAAACTGGCAGGCAAAGTGGGATATTCTGCTTTATCCTTCTCTGCTGTGCTAAACTTGGCTTTAGTCTGGTAGCTGGACTCTGCAACGATTCTGGTCTCTGGCGTGGGGTGCCTTTGGCGGTTGACCCCCTTGTGACACAATGTCTGTAAATCTGTAAGGAGTCATAGTGCTCTATGAGCTGCTTCCCTCTGGAGAGATTCCTGGTGCAGGAGGGGGACCTCTCCCTGGCTGCTACAGCTTGACACATCTGCTTCTAACGCTAGCCTAGAACATCTGAGCTAGACACTTACCCTGGGTTCAGACCTGAGCGTATTTTATATGCGCGTTTAACGCGCGTTTTTGTCGCACGTTTTTATGCGCGTTTTTTGTAATAGTAAACGCGCGTTTGGGTGATTGACAGCAGTGTTGTCCAAAGAGTCTATGGCCCAAACGCGCGTCAAACGCCCCAAAAAAAGATCCTGAACTTGCTTATGCGTCGGGCGTTTCACAGCGCGTTCAAACGCGCTGTAAAACGCTCAAGTGTGAACCAGGGCCATAGGAAAGCATTGGGATTCACGTGTTGAGCGTTTTACAGAGCGTTTGAACGCGCTGTAAAACGCTCAGGTGTGAACTTAGGGTTACTGCAGCCCCTCACTTGGTAGGAAGCAGGACTAGCCCACTTTTGCCCTGTTGTGGACATTTTATTATGCGGACATTTTATCTTAGGATGTGTGTGTGTTTTATAGATTGTCATCTGTCTCCCTGTGTCGGAATTAACCGAAGAACGCTCTAGCAGAGGGTACTTGGGTTGAATCGGACCAGCGGTAAAACCGTCAGTATGAAAACCTTCTCATGAGCTTGGAGACGTGTTCTCAGTGTGTAGGGGGCGTTTGCTGGTTTGTGAGCACTAAGTGCAATGCACTGGGCTTCTTCCCTTCAAATGTCTATACACATTAGAGAAGTGAAGTCTGCATAACGAGAGATACATATTACACCACTGCTGCGGCTTCGTTATCCCTTTCTGGATACATATCTGCTTTTAAGACATGCATATCTGCTTTGTCGGTATACTCGTACCGTATACTGACAATAGCCGTAGCAATGTCTTGCAGATAATCTCAAACCTGTAAGAACCAGTAGAATGATCTTCACAAGATACTGGTCACTTTGAGCAGTATTGAATGGGGTCCATGCTGACAGTGATGGGGGATGGGTGGCCACCTGGCTGATCAGACAATGGACATGACTCACCCTTCCTTATACAGGGATGGGGTGTGTGTATTACACTGTCCAGCCACATTGATGCCCTCCCCTGTCCTATGACAAGTCTCACTTCCTGTGTCATCACTTCCTGTATCCTTGTTACATGAAGATAGTGGTCGGGTGATGGGCTAACCCCTTTCTATTGTTACTGTGACTAAATAAAAGGTGAGCAGACTGTGGCGGAGGGGCAGTTGCTCAGAAGAACTCAAGATGGTAACACTTTTGTCTGACTGCGGTTGAGGGGTTTACCTTTCCTTGCACAAAGCCTGATGCGAGCGGATTTCTAATATTAATATTTCTACAACAGCCCAAAAGGGGGACAATGGAATGGTAAGTTCCATTATATCTAAAGATCTCTCTGACATATACACTGCCCCCTGCTAGTGGACCAGGCACATTACATGAACATAACAGTTGCATAAGGCCGAATGCACACGGCCGTGAGTGGTCCGTGGTAACACCGCCTGGATTCCGGCTGCGAGCAGGAGCGCACGGCGTCACTGGTTGCTATGACGCCGTGCGCTTCATGCCGCCGCTCTACTACAGTAATACACTCATACGATATTGTTAATGTATAATGTAGGAGGACCTGGACCTGTTTCACCATTGCATTCAACTGTATCTGCATCCTCAGGACGCAGACACAGTGAAAGCGGGACAGCTGTCAACATCCAGGACTGGGACTGTTCAGAGGTTTTTGAGCTTTAATGACCCCCTCCATTTGGTCAGCCTTTTTATTAAGGTGTTATTGAAGGATTTTTGCCCATGTAGGGTGTTCTAGCACCCTTATATGCCTTGCAATTTTTCATAGGAATGTAACTTCCTCTGTAGAGCAGTGTGGGAAAATACATTGGTTTAAAAAAAATGGCAGCACACATTGCATAGGCCTTTTTTTTAATAAAATAATAAAAATGACTGTCCATAAGGGGAAAAACAGCCAGACAATGAGGTATAATAGAATATAAAAAATTCCATTAACTAAAAAAAAACAAAAAAACTTTTAACGGTGAAAAAATGCAGCTAGAAAAAAACAACAGTTTAGCCTGCCTTTAATATTTCCCATAGACTTTAAAGGGGTTGTCCGAGTTATATTTATTGATGACCTATCCTCAGGATGGGTCATCAATATCAGATCGGCGGGGGTCCGACACTCTGCACCCCCCGCCAATCAGCTGTTTGAAGAGGAGGCGTGCACTGCCTCCTCTTCACGGTTTACCTTGTCGCCGTTGCATCTGCAGTGGTGAGCAGGTGTAATTACACCCAAGCCGTCCCATTCATTTCAATGTCATAAAAAAAAATATTCTATAGTTTTTAAACCAGCACCTGGATCTGAATATTTTTATAAATGTATTATAGCCACTAAGTTATTCAATAAAATGTATCTGTATAGCGCCACCTGCTGTTTGTTCTTTTTTATATTTCTTGTCCTCCTCACTGAGGGGAAGAATGTGCTCAGTAAAGCTGAAGTTGTGGCAGTTACAGGAAAATAGCTGCAGCAGAAAAGACACCCCCCCTGAGCTGTCTGCTGGATATTAATCTAGCAGAGCAATGAATGGAGAGATCTCTGGATTAGTGTTAATCGAGCACCAAAGTGCTCGGATGCTCTGGCCGAACACATCCCAACTCGGGGAGGTAGTGACAATAAATAACAAGAGGCCCTGTTATTAAAATGAGTACACTTTCCGTTAACGAGGATCTATTGGAGGGCAAGTCTGGTGCCAGCAGCCGTCATGGTGAGGATTGTGTTGACTAGACTCTTGGCTACTGAGACTGGACTTGTAGGTGAGGACCTGCTGCCACTTTGTTGACTCTAGATAACTTCTAGGCGATCGCACGCCCCCGTGACGGCGACAATCCATTTGGATGTCTGCCCTATCAATTTTGGAGCAATTTTTCAACAAGGACCTTCTGGTATTGCACCATTTTGCTCGTCCTCTCCACCTGAGGAATGAGAGATGAGAAGTTCTCTTTGTAGTGGGGGTCGAGAAGGGTGACCACCCAGTAATCCGTGTTGTCTAAAATGTGTGCCAGAGTACCATCACTGTAGTCATCAGGAGGATGACTGTCCAGCTCATCATCCTCTTCTGCCCCCCCCCCCCCCCCCACGCTAAACAGATGGAATTTAACTTCCATGGGCACTACCCTCTGTAGTGGAGGCAACCATCTCCTGCTTCTCCTCTTCATCGTCCAATTCGCGCTGAGAAGACGGACGGAGGGTGGTCTGGCTATCACCATGTGTAATGTCTTCTTCCCCCATTTCCACATCTGCCACATGCAAAGCGTCGTCCTTAATTGTGAGCAGCGGGCGTTTGAGTAGACACAGAAGTGGGATGGTTACACTGAAATTAGCGGCATCGTCGCTCACCATCTGTGTTGATTCCTCAAAGTTTCTTAAAACCTCACAGAGGTCAGACATCCATGCCCACTCCTCGCAGAAGCTGACTGGAAAGGCGACGACCATGTTGCAGCTGGTATTCCACTACTGCCCTCTGCTGCTCACAAAGCCTGGCCAAATGTGGAACATCGAGTTCCAGCGCATGTTCACGTCGCATAACAGCCGGTGAGCTGGCAGTTTAAAGCGCTGCTGCAGCATTGACAGACTGGCTGCAGCTGTTGATGACATGCGGAAATGTGCACACACATGGAGCATCTTCACCGCTCAGGCAAATTGGGGTAGGTTTTGAGAAACCACTAAGTTTAAGACGTGGGCTAGGCATGGGATGTGTGTGAGCTTGCCGAGCTCCAAAGCCGCCACCAAGTTAGTGCCATTATCAGACACAACCATGCCTGGTTCTAGGTTGAGTGGCGAGAGCCACAGCTCAGTCTGGTCTCTTATCCCCTGCCACAGCTCTGCGGCGGTGTGCTGTTTGTCACCTAAGCAAATAAATGTCAGCACGGCCTGTTGACGCTTCCCCACTACAGTACTACACTACTTCCATCTACCGACTGATGGCTGACTGGTGCTTACGTGGATAATTTGGAGGAGGAGGAGAAGTGGGGGTTGGAGCCACTAACATAGGTGCTGGCGGAAACCCTGATGGAATTAGGGCCCGCATTCCTCGGCGTCAGTAGCACCTGTGCCATCCCAGGGTACGACTCGCTCCCGACCTCCACAATGTTCACCCAGTGTGCCGTCAGGGAAATGTAGCGTCCCTGGCACAATGCACTTGTCCATGTGTCCGTGGTTAAGTGAACCTTCCCAGTAACTGTTGGTCAGGGAACTTGTGACGTTTCGGGACACATGTTGGTGTAAGGCGGGCACGGCACACCTTGAAAAATAGTGGAGGCTGGGGACAGAGTACCGTGGGACAGCCGCCGACATCACGCTGCGGAAGGCCTCAGTGTCCACAAGCCTAAATGGCAACATTTCCAGGGCCAGTCATTTTGAAAGGTGCGCATTTAGTGCTATGGCCTGTGGGAAAAAATATACTAGTTTTCACTTATATTTCTCCAATCTCTGGCCCTGACACACAGAAGGTATTGCACAGAAGTCACAGGTCACTGCAGACACCCTCTATAGAAAAAGTATTGAAAAGTATGGGGAAAAAAGTTGATGGCTATATTATATTGCTGCCACCACACACAATAGTCCTTCGTCGTGTATCTCACCATAGTCTATATTCCTCCACAAGCTAATATTAAGCTGGCACTGTCTAAATTGTATGACATTATGAACAGTCTGCAAAATATCCATCCAGATGGAGTGTTCATCTTCACGGGTGGTTTTAACCAAGCCAATCTCAAAACTGTGCTCCCCAAATTTTACCAGTTTGGTAAATTCCCAACTAGGGGGACAAATACATTGGACCGTGTTTATTGCAACATAGAAAATGCTTATACAGCATCACCTGCCCCCCATCTTGGCAGGTCGGATCACATTTCTTTGTTTTTGGCTCCAGCATACAAACCTCTAATCACCAGGATTAAGCCTACTTTGCATACAATCAGAGTTTGGCCTGAAGGGGCCACAATGAGACTATAGGATTGTTTTGAGGACACAGATTGGGATTTGTTTAAACAGGCAGCTACAAAGGAAAATCACACAGACTTAAACATATATGCCTCCTCTGTCCTATCCTATATTACATTTTGCATAGACAATGTCTCTGATACCAAAATCATTCGGACCTCCCCAAATAGGAAACCATGGATGAACAGAAATGTCCAAAACCTTTGAACGCACGTGACATTGCTTTCTGTAGAGGAGTACAAAACAGCCAGGTCCAATCTGAAGAGGGGCATTAACAGTGGCGTACACACAATCCATGGGGCCCCGGTGCAAAACTGATCCATGGGGCCCCCACCCCCCCCAAAACCTCCCTCCACCCCCAAACCGCCTAAATTTGTACTTCCACCAGGTCTAGAGAGCCACAGGCTGAAGACTAATGCAAGAACAAGAAGGTATACCACAATGTGCGCAGTCTGTTCATCCCTTTACAAGCAGATGTAGCAGAGTTAACAAATGGCCTCAACCATAACTATGTACTTTTACTCAGAACTGCAGGTGTCAGCATCAGGTACCAGCAATGCATTTCCCACGTAAAACCAGCTACATTATGTAGCAGAGCTGGTTTTGTCATGCATTTGTTTTGCCTTCATATGGTAAAATACTCCATTGGCCCATTAATGGCTTTATAACTAAGGCTACTTTCACACCTGCGTTAGGTGCGGATTCGTCTGGTATCTGCACAGACGGATCCGCACCTATAATGCAAACGCTTGTGTCCGTTCAGAACGGATCCGTTTGCATTATTCTTAAAAAAAAAAAAGTCTAAGTCAAAACGGATCCGTCCTGACTTACATTGAAAGTAACGGCTGGGCCAAACTGAACGGAGCCAAACTGATGCATTCTGAACGGATCCTTATCCATTCAGAATCCATTGGGACTGAACTGATCCGTTTTGAACCGTTTGTGACAGCCCTGAAACGGATCTCACAAACGGAATTCAAAATGCCATTGTGAAAGTAGGCTTAGGCTATTTTCACACTGGCGTTTCTGGGTCCGCTTGTGAGATCCGTTTCAGGGATGTCACAAACGGTTCAAAACGGATCAGTTCAGCCCCAATGGATTCTGAATGGATAAGGATCCGTTCAGAATGCATCAGTTTGCCTCCGTTGGTGATGCGGAGCCAAATGGATCCGTCCTGACTTACAATGTAAGTCAATGGGGACGGATCCATTTTCACTGACACAATATGGTGCAATTTAAAACTGATCCTATTGACTTTCAATGTAAGTCAGGACGGATCTGTTTTTTTAAAAAGAATAATGCAAACGGATCCGTTCTGAACGGATACAAGCGTTTGCATTATAGGTGCGGATCCGTCTGTGCAGATACGGATCCGCACCTAACGCAGGTGTGAAAGTAGCCTAACTCTGCTATATTTCTGTAGCCTGCAACCTCTGACTGCTGAAACTACTACACCCAACATGTTCTGGCAGTAATAAATGGATATTGGTGCAATTCTGAGCTACTAGTCTATATAATACATTATATGTATTATATAGACTAGTAGCTCAGAATTGCACCAATATCCATTTACTATTACTGCCAGAACATGTTGGGTGTAGTAGTTTCAGCCCAACTGGGCAGTCAGAGGTTGCAGGCTACAGAAATATAGCAGAGTTAGGCTACTTTCACACCTGCGTTAGGTGCGGATCCGTATCTGCACAGACGGATCCGCACCTATAATGCAAACGCTTGATAGGCCAATGAAGTATTTAATTTTACCATAACATATGAAGGCAAGACAGACAGTAACATTGACCAGTCAGACCCCACTCTGAGTCTGAACTCCGTGACCAATTTTTTTATTTATTTTAAAAATCTTAATAATCTTATCTAGTTCCAATCCGGACTGTCGGCACCGGCTTATTTGCGCGCTCCCTTCTCCCTGCTGCGTCTCGGCGTCGTTGTGCGCCTGCGCAGCCTAGGGAAACGTCATGTCCGATGACTAACAGGAAATGACGAGGCACGCCGCACCCACACGGGGAGGAGACTGACAGGGGGAGAAGACTCAAGGGAGGGTAGGCTGCCTGGCTCTACAGCGAAACACTGGGCAGTGGGCCCCGGGCCGGCCGCCCGGGTTATTATACTGTCAGGCGCAGCGCCAGCACACACAGTACTATTGCGGGGCCAGGGGTCCACAGGCGGCCGGGCCCGGTCGCAACTGCGACCCCTATATGTACGCCACTGGGCATTAAAGAGGCGAAGCGCTGCTACAAAACAAAAATAGAACATCATTTTACAAGCTCTGATTCCCAACGCATGTGGCAGGGTATCAAGTCCATTACGAATTATAAGAGCAACACCTGTTCTATCAACACTGGAAATTCTTTCTCTCCTGATGACCTAAATCATTTCTTTGCACGATTTGACAAAGACAAGGGGCCAGATTTATCATGACTGACAGCTCACTCCACTTTCACATATGGCTCAAGTCAGTTTTAGCCAAGTCAGATTTATGATCGGCCCTTTAAGACTGTAATAAATGTGGTTTGACGGTAGCAGTTTATCCGTCAGTAAGCAGCTTTACAAAAGTCGCACGTCTTTACAAAAGTCGCATGTTCTGTTAAAAAGTCTCATAAGATAAGCATGGTCCTCACTGGAGTGAAATTGCGACTTTTAAAAAAGTCCCAATAGTAAATCTGTCTAGAGATTCATTTACATAAGAAAACACGCCCACTATCAAAAAAATGGCGAGCATAGTGTAGAGCAGAAAATTTGTGTGCAGTTTTAGCGTTTGCGCATTTTTTTGCGACTTTTTCACTCCATTATTCTGACTTGAACTAATGATAAATGTAGTGTCCCACTAGGTAAAGGTGGGCACTACACAAAAGGGGTTAATGTGTTTTATTGCATTGAATGTCATGTGCATGTATTTTCCCTGTGTTAACTGGGTGTCAGGCCTGTCAGGGTGCAGTTTAGCCTCCCAGACGTTAGAGGGAGCTAGAGAGCCCTAGATATATATAGGAAGGCCAAGACAGGGGAGAGGCAGTGTATTCCAGGGGACTAGAGGAGTCACCTAGTCAGCCTGAAGCTCCTGAGGCTAAGGATAGCTCAGTTGAGATACCCCAGTAGTAGGAGAGCACCTCCTGGGAGCAACCTGCAGTTTCCCTACCAAAAGAGGATAATACAACCAAGTACAGATAAGTAGCATGAGTACTATAAAGTGAAGAGCAAGGGTCTATACTAGAGGAAGGAATTTATACCAAGGATTCAAGCCAGCACTTAGGCATCCGGGCCTTGGGATCCAGCCAGCTAGAATAGCTGAGGGGATAGAGCAGCATTGTACTGCAAAGCATTAACTATATCTGTGTACCTCAATTACTATTCCTACCAACCGGTGTGCCACCGTTACAGGCACTGGTGTCACGATCCTTAAAGGGACCTTGCCTCAGGCACTCTAAACACCTGCAACAACCAGGGCACCTCACCCAACCTCAGGCCAGGTCTCTACACCCAGAGTGTGCCCCAGAGGAACTAGTGTCTGCCTCTCATTCACTGCTGCATGCCTGCCCAGGGTCCTCCAAAAAGTGAGTAACCCTCGATTGCCCATACCGTGACCTCACTGTCGCTATACCCTGCAGGTCTGGCGTGCTGCATAAATATGGCCCAATGAGTTGCCTATCATCAAATTAGCCCAGCAAGAGGCTCCATCATGTTCCCTGATGCTGAGAGCACATGAGGTAGAAGGGGCCTTCAGCCACATTAATCCCCACAAAGCAGCTGGCCCTGATGAAGTTCCTGGAAAGGTCCTAAAAAAGTGTACTAAACAGCTGAAAACAGTGTTTACCAGTATATTTAACAGCTCACTAGAGCAGGCCATTGTCCCCACTTGCCTGAAGTCCTCCACAATTGTCCCAGTTCCAAAACAGGCCGGGGTGAAGACCTTAAAGGGGTTGTCCGGGATTAGGGACCATTGTTTAATAGCATTGCACATACACCCACGTTCCATACATCCATGTCCTACCTTTTGAGCATGTTTCCAAGTACCCTTTTTATCCAAAACCTTTCTGGCAGGAAGTAACTGATTCCTTTCAGTCAGTGACGTACCGGGTCCCTTGCAGGGGAGGAAAGCTTCCTCTTCCGCTGCTGAGTGAGCCCGGTGACGTCACTGACAGTCTAATTAGTTATGCAAAAGTCTGGGAGGGGCAGTAACTCTCCAGGCCAAGATTGTGCTAAGCTCCGCCCCTCCAGTCCGGTGACGTCACCGGGCGCCGACAAGGGACCAATCAGAGTAGTCCCTTGCCGGCATTCAGTTGCAGTCAGAGTCTAATGTAATTCAAGTAAGTCCCCCCTCGATCCGTCCGCTCCTGCTGGTGTCGCATCCATGTGGTTGCGACATGTGTAAAATGCTCCCCCAATGCACTCCTATATATTACAAATGCCGATCGCCCAACCCCCGCCCCCCCCCCCCCCTCGATCCGTCCGCTCCTTGTGGAGCTGATATTTATTACTGATGGCAGCAGAGAGCTGTGACAGTGTGACAGCTAACGCTAACACCCTGCTGGTGTCGCAACCACATGGATGCAACATGTGTAAAATGCTCCCCCAATGCGATCGCCCAACCCCCGCCCCCCCCCCCCCCGATCCGTCCGCTAATTGTGGAGCCGATATTTATTACTGAGAGCTGTGACAAATGCCGATTGATCAGCCGGCCCCCCCTCCCCCTCGATCCGTCCGCTCCTTCTTGATTGGTGATGGCAGCAGAGAGCGAGCTGTAACTATTACAGGTAACACTCTGCTGCTCTGCTGGTGCCGCATCCATGTGAAGCTCCTTCTCTCTACCATCGCGCCCCTGTAGCGGCGCGATCGTTGCCATGGCAACCGGACGCCTAACAAAGGCGTCCTGGTTGCTATGGACCTAAGGCTAATCAGACCCGGGTCTGATTAGCCTTAGTGCAAAAGTAGCACTGACAATACAGTGCATTGAAATAGATGACTATTGCAATGCACTGTATTAAAGTGAAAGTATTAAAAAAGGTAATGAAAAAAAAGTAAAAGTGACAGTAAAAAAAAGTGAAACTGAAAAAAAGGGAACGTGCATACAAATTCAAACTGTAACAAATAAATTTGAATTAAAAATAAAAATTGTCTTTTATCCGTTCATTTATTCCTTTAAAAAATTAAATGAATAAAAAAAACAAAAAAAAACAACATTATTTGGTATTGCCTTGTCCGTAACAACCGGCCCCATAAATATATCACCTTGCACACCATGTCCGAAAAACACCTTAAAAAATATCATAAAAACTGTTAAAAAAAAAAAAAAAGCCTTTTTTTTTTTTTACCTAACATCACATAAAGTGCTTCAACAAGCGTTCAAAAAGGCGCATGTCCCCCAAAATAGTACTAATCAAACCGTCACCTCAACCCGCAAAAAATGAGGCTACTTTCACACTAGCGTTCGATCGGATCCGTCTGCATTATATTGGCATATAAAAGCTAAGTGTGAAAAGAGCCTCAGACGGATGCGTCCAGACTTTCAATGTAAAG
Source organism: Bufo gargarizans (assembly GCF_014858855.1). Classification (NCBI taxonomy): domain Eukaryota; kingdom Metazoa; phylum Chordata; class Amphibia; order Anura; family Bufonidae; genus Bufo; species Bufo gargarizans. The sequence continues at coordinate 263,119,103 of NC_058083.1, forward strand.
TCAATGGGGGACGGATCCGCTTGAAGATTGAGCCATATTGTGGCATCTTCAAACGGATCCGTCCCCATTGACTTACATTGTAAGTCTGGACGGATCCGCACGCCTCCGCACGGCCAGGCGGACACCCGAACGCTGCAAGCAGCGTTCAGGTGTCCGCCTGCTGAGCGGAGCGGAGGCTGAACGCCGCCAGACTGATGCAGTCTGAGCGGATCCGCATCCATTCAGACTGCATCAGGGCTGGACGGAAGCGTTCGGGTCCGCTTGTGAGCCCCCTTCAAACGGAGCTCACGAGCGGACACCTGAACGCAGGTGTGAAAGGAGCCTTAGGCCTCTTTCACATCATTTGTCTCAGCAATGCGGGCACATATGAACATGGGACCAACAGAGATGTCTACAGCTGCCAAGCGCTCATGTAGGGCTCTTTCACACTTGTGTTGTGTGGATCCGGCGTGCACTTACGTCGCCGGAAATGCCCGCCGGATCTGTCACAGCGCAAGACAACTGAAAGCATTTGAAGACTGATCAGTCTTCAAAATGCTTTCAGTGTTACTATGGCAGCCAGGACGCTATTAAAGTCCTGGTTGCCATAGTAAGTAGTGTGGAGCGGGGGAGCGGTAAAATTACAGTCCGTGCGGGTCCTGGGGCTGCTCCACAATGACATCAGAGCACCCCACTTGCATGGATCACGTGATCCATGCTCATGGGGCGCTCTGACGTCATTGTGGAGCGCCCCGGGACTCGGGAGCCGCACGGACGGCAAGTATACTTGTTCCCTGCCTCCCCACTACACTTTACCATGGCAGCCGGGACTTTAGCGTCCTGGCTACCATGGTAACCATTCATAAAAGGTAAACGTCGGGTCCGGATTAATGCTCTTCAATGGACATTAATTCCGGATCCGGCGTTATGGCATGTCTTCCGGATTTTTGGACGGAGACAAATCTGCAGCATGATACGGTTTTGTCAACGTCCAAAAAACGTTCACATACTGAACGGAAGACATCCTGATGCATCCTGAAGGGATTTCTCTCCATTCAGAATGCATGGGGATATGCCTGATCAGTATCTTTCCGTCCTGGAGCCCAGAGGACGGAACTCTAGGATGGAAAGCAAAAACGCCAGTGTGAAAGAGCCCTAAGTCAATGGGGACGGATCTGTTTTTTATGACAATCTGGCACCATAGAAAATGGATCCATCTCCCATTGACTTTTAATGGTGTTCAAGATGGATCCATATTGGCTAAGGTAAAGATAATACAAACTGATCTATTCTGAGCGGATGCAGCAGTTTGTATTATCGGTGCGGATCTATCCATGATGGATCCACACCAAACGTGAGTGTGAAAATAGCCTTACTGTGTAGCAGAGCAAAACTAGTGAAATTGTAAAACATTAGCAATGCTAAGATATATTACTAATAATTGGTTATTGTAATGATGAATGTACATACAAAAGTAAAAATGATCTACCATTGTGGAAAGATGGAGCTGCTCCCTGTTAGTTCACTGTCTGCAAACACTGAGCACATGACATGTGCAAGAGCCAGAGCAGGGAGGGGTTTATGGGGGAGGAATATGTAAGAGGGGGGTGGATCTATGGAGGAGTGGAGGAGGCTGAATATGTATGAAGGGGGTGGATCTATGGAGGAGGCTGAATATGTATGAGGGGGGCGGGTGCAGGGAGGTGATCTTACACTGTAGAAACCAGGAGCTGCTGATCTGCACTGGGAGCCACAATGCACTGCAGCAGGAAGTGATAGCATACAGAAACAGATATGTACACAGTCTGCTGGGGACTGTGGGAGCCATGCAGCAGTGCAAAAGCTACCTAAAAACATCTTAGGAAGATAGATTTGGCTACTAACAGTGAGTAAGCAGTTTTAAAAAAAAATGTTTGATCCCGGACAACCCCTTTAAGTGATTATTGCCCGGTGGCTCTCACTTCTATTACTATGAAGTGTTTTGAACAACTTGTCCTCAGGCACATGAAGAGCAAGATCTGCAACTCCGTGGACCAATACCAGTTTGCTTACAGAGCACATAGGTCGGCTGAGGATGCTGTCTCACTTACCCCTCACACTGCACTGTCACACCTGGAGCAGAGAGACCGCTATGTGCCAATGCTGTTCATTGATTACAGCTCCGCCTTTAACACCATCCCTCCCAACAAGTTGGCAACGAAACTGAACAACTTGGGTCTCAGCTCACACCTATGCAACTAGATACTGGATTTTCTTACAAAAAGACCACAAATCGTACGTAGTGATGGACGAACATATGCCGGGACGGTTCGCGGACGCGATCAAATGATTACGAACTGCAAGTTTGCGGCGGGTCCCATTCATTTTAATGGCAGGCAAACCTGAAAAACCTTCAGCTCATATTTGCAGCCAAGAAATAATTACTAAAATGCACAAATAGTCCCACAACATGGACAGTGACATACCAGATGTATTATTCAAAATTGCGATCTCCATTCATTTTATTTTTTTTTTATGCGAAATATCGGCAATATATTTTTCGCACATGCCCAAATGTGCTATACAGTACCCAAATGCACTATAAAGAAAGTATATTGGTATATAACACCCCGCTTCAATCAGATTTTTTTTTGGGGGGGGGGGGCGACTGATATATCACACCAGTAGAAATTATTTGTTCCAATAACGCTTGTCCCTCTATATACCTGCAGTATCGCAGCAGAACCGCACACAACTGCCGCACAATACAAATGCACTATAATATACTCTCTAACAGAGAGAGTATATTATAAGATTGTGCAAGGAAGGAAGGCAATCCATTAGAGTATACCTAAAGATAAAACGTAACCTTTAATAATGTTACTATGAGGGTCCATCCATACGTACGTAAGTGTTTTGCGAATCTGCAAAACATGGATACCGGCAATGTGCATTCTGCAATTTGTGGACCGCACGTCGCCGGCACAATAATAGAAAATACCTAATCTTGTCTGCAATTGCAGACAAGAATATTACATGTTCTATTTTTTTGCAGAAACGGAAGCACAGATGCGGAAGTGCGGATCCGCGGATGTGGATCCGCAAATGCGGATGCGGACAGCACATTCCAACCCCATTGAAAATTAATAGGTCTGCACCCATTCTGCAAAATTGCAGAACGGATGCGAACCCATTTTGCGGACGTGTGAATGGAAAAGATAGCCCCCAAAATGAAAATAAATAAAATTATTAAAGTTAAGCAAAAAGCATAGATGTGGTAGGCAATAACAAGTGCTCGGCGGCACTAAATCAGAAACCATATGTCCTACCACAATCCGGGGGGTTCCAGTGCACATCTATGAATCCAGGAGGGAAAGCAAAAAACATCTATCCCTGGGCTAGATGATGATGTGGTATTGAAGGACAGGGTAGGCAAAGAACTGTCCCTGATATTGCCCTACAGGGGGGCTGCTATTCTGGCCCTGATAGCCTAACCACAGACCACCCGCCCTGATAAGAGCGACCCTGTCCGGAACCTTACCCTATATAAAAATGGCCATAGTAAGCCCCTAGCCCCTAGGCCCCTGACTTCCAGGTGATCACTATATAGATCTATGTGTGTTTTGACTCATTATAAAAGTATATTATAAGTATATTGCATCCCTCTGTGATCACACCTATCGATAGCACACCTATACTAGTGCTTAAAATGACTTTTGCGGCCCTATTAGCTAGCGTTTGGTGTCCCTAACAGCCTGTCCTTGCTCCACACAGCAACCTCTTCCTACACTGGCAAAAGACTGAATGTAAAATGGCTGCAAGATCAGGTCTACTTATGAGGTAGGGGGTGTGTCCATGTGCTGAAATGTTTCAATTGGCTGTCCTGTCCCACCTGATAGATGTGTCATGGGTCAAAGTTCTTCACAATGTAAAAGAAAATGGTGGGCGCAAATATCTCCATATGTTCGCATGTTTGGCGAATCGCGAACACGCAAAATGACCGCCGGGCGAACCGCAAGGCCATCTCTAATCGTACGCATGGGCAAGCACTTTTCTTCATCCTTAACACTAAACACTAGGGTACCGCAAGGCTGTGTGTTGAGCCCTCTCCTTTACTCCCTATTCACAATACCAATACCATTATAAAATTTGCAGATGACACGACCGTGATAGGCCTAATCTCCAACAATGATGAAACAGCCTATAGGAAAGAGGTTGAGAACCTAGAGAGATGGAGTAAGAACAACCTCATACTGAATACCAAGAAAACAAAGGAGCTAATTCTGGATTTTAGGAAGAAGAAGCGAAAGGGACACCACCTCATTAGCATTAATGGTGGAAACATGGAGATAGTTCAAAGTTTCAGATTCTTGGGAGTTCATATTAGTCAGGACCTGTCATGGATAAAAAACACAACAAAATTGACCAAAAAAGGCCTTCAGAGGCTTTATTTTCTGAGGAGTCTGAAGAAAGCACAACTCCCAAAACAGCTGCTTGTCAATTTTTACAGGTGCACCATAGAATCTGTTATCACATACTGCATTACAGTGTGGTACTCCGGCTGCTCTTCTGAGGACAAGAAGACCCTCAAGCGCATCATCAGAATGGCTGGCAGAATCACTGGTACTCAGTTACCATCACTGGATGACATCTTCACTGCTCGCTGCAGCAACAGGGCAAAAATTATCTGCGAGGATCCAACTCACCCCGGCCACAGCCTTTTCATTGCCCTACCCTCTGGTAGGTGTCTTAGAGCCCTACATGCCCGCACCACTAGGCTGAAGAACAGCTTTTACCCCAAAGCAATCAGTCTCCTAAATGCTCGGAGATTATTGCCCCATCCTAGGATAGAAACTACCACAGACTGAAAGTGACTGCTGCATTCATGAATCCATGATGACCTCTTGTCTGCAGTGGTGTCTGAATCAGTGTGTATATATTGTAAGAAGGAACAAGGAGCCATCTTTGACGGAAGATACGTGTCACCGAGGTTCCTGGCCTCGGTGAGGTAAGAACCGGGTTTTTTCCTGAAGTGTCAGGTCTGTAGTGCAATCTGACACTTCAACTGTTAGAATGGCTGTAAAGCCAATCCGGGCCGGTTCTTATTGGGAGCAGCCAAAGAGCAGGGTGGGTGGCTGTTCCCCACGGTTCCAGGCCGGGTTTTGGCTGGAATATAAAAAACCCAGCCAGCATGTTCAGGTGGTGGATTATCCTCCATGACAGAGGAGCTGAGGAGTCTGTGGTTTGGATACACTGAGTTGTCTGTTTGTGTGAGCCATAGGCTGGGGAAACAGGCCACTAAAGACTGCTGCGGACTCTGGGTGAAAAATCATCTGCTGACCAGGTGACGTCTTTATTGCACTGTGAACTTTGTGTGGTGTGAACAGGCACCAAAACTGAACACTTTCTTTTGGCTTGTTTTCTTGCTATGTGTGAATAAACACTGAACTATGATTTAAACCTTGTTTTTGCCTCTGTACTGCGTCCGCTTACCCTGCCTACCAAAGCGAATCCCCACAATTGGTGTCGGATGCGGGCAAACGCAGTGAGGCAGGCCTGAAGGCCGAAAAGTTTTTGTTTATCCGGGCACAAGTGCATGTCCTACATTAAGCCGGCAAGGTTACGACCTGTATCCCCTGACAAAATGGAGGCGGTCGTGAAGGCCCTTGTGGAGGCTAACTTGCAGCAGCGGGAGGCTAACAAGCAGCAACAAGAAACGAACCAGCTGCTATTGCAACATGTGATGGCGTTGCAGGCGTCAGGAGCGTCCCAGAATGTCCACGATGCCCAGAAACCTGTCCGCGCGGCGATTCCGAAGATGACTCCCTCGGATGACGTCGAGACCTATCTGGCGGTCTTCGAAAAAGTGGCCGTGAGGGAAAAGTTACCCCGAGACCAGTGGGCTGAGGTCGTTGCTCCGTTCCTGGCGTCCGGTCCCCAGCAAGTATTGTTTGATCTCCCCGATGATCAGGCGGCCGACTACCCGACAGTAAAAGGTGAGATCCTGGCGAGACTTGGGGTGAATGTATTGGTCCGGGCCCAGAGGGTGCATCAGTGGGAATTTAACCCGGCTGAACCCGCTAGACCACAATATTATGATCTGCTGCACCGTTTGCAAAAATGGCTGCAGCCGGACATGTTGACTCCCACTGCTATGTTGGATCGGCTGTTGGATGTGTTTTGGAGGGCTTTGCCGTACCCTCTCCAGCACTGGATCGGCCAGGTGTCTCCGAATAATGCCCTGGAGATGGTCGACCTGGTGGAGCGCTATGAGGCCACCAGAAATCTACAGGGGGGTTCTTTTGGGAAGGGGCCAGTCAAACCCCGGAAAACTCCACCCCAGACCAGGCGGCCAGTGCCAGCTAGACCCGCCCGGGATGTACCCCCTGCCGACCCCAACCCGGTGGTCTGCTGGCGTTGTCAGGAGCCTGGACACATAAGGGCTGACTGTCCCCATCGGGGGGAACCCATGGACACCAACTATGGCTTCCGCCACTCATTATATGCCAGGATGTTGTGTGCCACAGGAACTTCAGAGACTATGGACAATTGCCACCTGTGCCAGGTGGAAGTGGGGGGCACTCTGGCGGTGGCTCTGCTGGATTCAGGGAGCCTGGTGTCCCTGGTAAGAGCTGCCCTGGTGCGGCCGGCTGAGTATACTGGCCGAAAAGTCGGTGTTGTTTGCATACATGGGGACTTAAAGGAGTATCCCACCGCCCTGGTCTCTCTGTCAATGGTGGCCGGCAGGTGGATGCATGAGGTGGCCGTCGCCACAAAGCTACCATATGAATTGATCATTGGGAGAGACTTCCCCGGGTTCCCGGCACTCTGGCCGGATACGAAAGTTACCCGGGAGACAGATGTACCCCTAGCAGAGAGGCCTGACTCAGGGGGGAGGCCAGAACCTTGGGAACCGGAGTCAGAAGGACCAGCTGTAGGGGTGACCGCCACTTCGGTGGAAGAGGGGGAGACAACTCCGTTAAGTGTGATGGTGGGAGACGTAGAGGATTTGCCGCCAGGTCCTGAGCTGGCAGACCTCAATGTCTCTAGGGATAATTTCGGTACAGCACAACACCAGGATCCGACTCTATCTCGAGCCTGGGAAAATGTGGTAGTAGTTGAGGGTGAGCCGCAACAACCGGGGGCCGAATCTATGTTCCCCCGTTTTGTGGTTCAACAGGAGATGCTGTACCGGGTAAATAAACTACGGGGTGAACATATTGAACAGCTGGTGGTGCCCCAGGCATATCGCAAGCTTGTGTTGAAATTAGCCCACCGACATGTTCTTGGGGGACACCTGGGCCAGCAGAAAACGCAGGACCGGATTTTACAGCGGTTTTACTGGCCCAGTGTGTTCAGAGAGGTAGAAGAGTTTTGCAAGTCTTGCCCAACCTGCCAGATAACCAGCCCCCAGCCACATTTCCGTAGTCCTCTGGTCCCTCTCCTGATTATTGAGGTTCCCTTCGAGCGGATCGCTATGGATCTTATAGGCCCAGTACCGAAGTCAGCTAGAGGGCACCAGCACATCCTGGTCATCCTCGACTACGCCACGCGGTACCCGGAGGCGGTGCCACTGCGTCATATGTCAGCCAAACTCATAGCTAAGGAGTTAATGGAAATGTTTTCTAGAGTGGGTCTGCCTAAGGAGGTTCTGACTGACCAAGGGACCCCATTTATGTCCAAGGTCATGAGGGAACTCTGTAAGTTGCTCCAAATAAAACAGTTCCGGACATCCGTGTATCATCCGCAAACGGATGGCCTGGTAGAGAGGTTTAACCAGACGTTAAAAAATATGCTGAAAAGAGTGGTGTCTAAGGATGGGAGGGACTGGGACCTTCTTCTGCCCTATCTCATGTTCGCAGTGCGAGAAGTGCCCCAGGCCTCTACTGGGTTCTCGCCCTTCGAACTACTATACGGCAGACACCCTCGTGGTTTATTAGACGTCACCAAAGAGGCGTGGGAACAACAAACCACACCGCACAAAAGTGTAGTTGAGTATGTCACCCAGATGCAGGGACGGATGGAAACAGTGTTACCTCTGGTTAGGGAGCATATGGAGGCAGCGCAGCGAGCCCAGTGTAGGGTCTATAATCGGCAGGCTCGGGTCCGAAACTTTAACCCGGGTTATCGGGTGTTGGTTCTGGTACCAACGGTAGATAGTAAGTTCCTAGCTAGGTGGCAGGGGCCCTACGAGGTACTAGAAAAAATTGGACCAGTAGATTACAAAGTACGGGAGAGTTGCAAAGGCTCTACTGACTTGTAAAACACGGCTAGGTGCTCTCTCCAAATAAGGCAGTACCAATTGCCAAATGTTTGATAGGATATAGTATATAAAAGATGGAGGGCACTCAGATGTCTGTATATATAGAGAAAGAAAACAATTGTAGTAAGGTATATCTCTTTTCTTTATTGCTTCTAAAGTTATACCTTTCTGTAAAATATCAATATATCAATGAATAAATATTTTTCAAGGGTAGTAGGACATGGAGGAGTAAAATCTTAATTCACAACGATACAGATTTCTCAGCTTGTGTCAGGAACACTATGGTCCTTCCTTTTATGACAGAGTATATCAAATAAAATGTTTAAAATGCTTGGGATAAATAAAATGAATATAAGTCCTTATATGACTAAAAACCAACTCCTGCAGATGATCAGTCTGCGTGTGGGAGTCATATATCCTGTATAGCAAATCCTGGGGTAATAGGTCCGCTTAAATCCTGGAAATGTATTTACTTTTGGTAAAGAGCCGGAACAGTCTTACCCCATATAAGTGTATTCCAAGGCGCAGCTGCAGGGAGATCTCCTTACTGTGTTATCCGGTCCTCTGTGGTGTGTAGCGGTGGTGCGCACGTGTTCTCCGGCGTCTTCTGCGTCTTCTTCTCTGATCGCTCTGTTCCTCTCCGCTGGGCCGGAAGTGATGTTCCTATAACCGGAAGTGACGGTCTATTATTCCGACCAGCTGACCGATTTAGACAGCGGAGTGCGGACACAGTTCGCCTTTATGTTTTAGGATGGACTTATTTCGTTTGAAAAGTCAAAGTACTATTCTTGTATAAAACCAAACGCGTTTCGGTGCACTCTTGCACCTTCCTCAGTGGTGAATAGTACTATTATAGACCATGAACAAGGTTTAGAAGCTCTGAAACAACAACTAACACTAGCGAAAATATTAAATTTGGAGCAAATAGAATACATAATGGAAGGTGTGAAATATATTTTAACACACAATTATTTTTATTACAAATCAGATTTTTATATTCAAGAAAGGGGTACAGCCATGGGCACCAGGTTCGCCCCCAGTTATGCTAATTTGTTTATGGCAAATTGGGAATACGAAACCATCACGCCCCATCTGGGGGCGGGCCTGGTGCTATGGCGTCGTTACATAGACGACATTATTTTTATTTGGCAAGATACCAAAACACTTTTAGATAAATTTTCAACTCAAATTAACACCAATGATAGAAATCTAAAATTCGTCACCAAAATTAGTAGCTCAGATATAGAATTCCTCGACTTAAAAATAAAAATAAAAGGAAACAAACTGGTCTGTAGCACATACAATAAACCTGTTATGAAAAATGGATACATTTTATATACCAGTTGCCATCTCCCACGTTGGTTACTTAATATTCCTATGAGCCAGTTTAGGAGATTAAAAAGAAATTGTACTTTGAACGAAGATTTTGAAAAAGAAGCCACTCTGTTAAAAGAACAATTCCTAATAAAACAGTACCCAGCAGAGACCATAGACTTGGCCTTAGTCAAAGTAAAAAATATGGAAAGAGACTCCTTTTTAAAAAATAAAAATAAACAAGAAGAAGTAGGAGATAAAATAAGATTAATCCTTCCGTTCCATGGACAGTACAAGAAAATTAATACCCTAATACGGAAACACTGGCATCATTTACAAAGGGATAAGATCATTGGCCCATCTATTCCAAACACCCCCCTTATTTCTTATACCAAGGCACCCAATTTAGGTATACTGATTGCCCCTACTATAAAGAATCCAAGTAAAAATACGAAAACTAATTGGCTCAATTTAAAAGGATTCTATAGGTGTGGGACCTGTAACAACTGCAAAACAACGCACTTTCCGAAAAAAACCACACAGGTACAATCGAGACAGAATTCTTTTAGTTACACCATTAAAGAAAATTTGTCGTGTAACTCCTCGGACGTCATTTACATCTTGGAATGCCCGTGCCATAAGCAATATGTGGGTCGGACGAAAAGAGTGTTCAAAAAGAGGATATCAGAACACATTGGGAACATCAAAAAGGGCTATGAAAACCATACATTATCCCAGCATTTTAAAACACACCACAATAAAGACCCGTCGGGATTAATATACATGGCATTTGAAAAGGTACACAGATCTTGGAGAGGGGGCAACCATATATCAAGTATGTCCAGAGCAGAATCACGCAAGATCTTTGAATTTGAGACTATTGCCCCTGCAGGTCTGAATGCAGAACTAGAATTATTTGGATTTCTATAGGGGGGTGTGCCCCTCTGGGACGGTCAGTCGAGCTCGGGCTGTTTACCAGCAGCTCGACTGCCTCTCCCAGTCGGGCCCGTCCCCCTCATCCACAAACATAATTATACAATCAAGATAAGTATATGAACAGATTCAGACCCAGATCCAGACCAACAAAAAGAAGAAAGTATCCTAATAACCTATAGTTTATTAAATACGGCATACCTTTACATTTTATATGTTCTATACATTTTATAAATTTTCTATTATCTATTTATCTTTTTAACATGTCTCATGAATTTTAGACTGTCAGAGGAATGTAATACATGGAAACATATATATATATATATATATATATATATATATATATATATATATATATCATTGTAGCAAAATAGTATTGGTACTGAATATTTTAGATATTTATAATATTTATAATGATGCATTTTTATTATTTATGATTATATACCCTGAGGTTGTATATTTTAAATACTGCTCCGTTTTTAACCATTGCTCCGTAATACTATTATTTCTATTTAGAAAGGAATTCAGTATGTGTATCAATACATGATCCTATGACTCATGGAATTCCGTCCCACAATTTGGATTTAACCTGGACATTTTAATGATCCCTCCCCTATAAAAGGAGGTAGATTAATAGTACTATTCACCACTGAGGAAGGTGCAAGAGTGCACCGAAACGCGTTTGGTTTTATACAAGAATAGTACTTTGACTTTTCAAACGAAATAAGTCCATCCTAAAACATAAAGGCGAACTGTGTCCGCACTCCGCTGTCTAAATCGGTCAGCTGGTCGGAATAATAGACCGTCACTTCCGGTTATAGGAACATCACTTCCGGCCCAGCGGAGAGGAACAGAGCGATCAGAGAAGAAGACGCAGAAGACGCCGGAGAACACGTGCGCACCACCGCTACACACCACAGAGGACCGGATAACACAGTAAGGAGATCTCCCTGCAGCTGCGCCTTGGAATACACTTATATGGGGTAAGACTGTTCCGGCTCTTTACCAAAAGTAAATACATTTCCAGGATTTAAGCGGACCTATTACCCCAGGATCTGCTATACAGGATATATGACTCCCACACGCAGACTGATCATCTGCAGGAGTTGGTTTTTAATCATATAAGGACTTATATTCATTTTATTTATCCCAAGCATTTTAAACATTTTATTTGATATACTCTGTCATAAAAGGAAGGACCATAGTGTTCCTGACACAAGCTGAGAAATCTGTATCGTTGTGAATTAAGATTTTACTCCTCCATGTCCTACTACCCTTGAAAAATATTTATTCATTGATATATTGATATTTTACAGAAAGGTATAACTTTAGAAGCAATAAAGAAAAGAGATATACCTTACTACAATTGTTTTCTTTCTCTATATATACAGACATCTGAGTGCCCTCCATCTTTTATATACTAGATTACAAAGTACACCAGCCAGGGAGGTGAAAGCCGGAGCAGGTGTACCATGTGAATCTGCTCAAGCCGTGGAAGGAAAGGGAAACCTGTACGGAAGACAGCCCACGACCAGGGTTCCTAGGGGAAGTGGTTTTGGCCCCTCAGTCTGAAGCAGGGGAAGCGGCTGTCACAGTGAAAATTGCTGACAGCCTCTCCTCTAAACAGGCTCAGGAAGCCAGGGAGTTCATTAGTCGGAATACGGATGTGTTCTCAGACCTCCCTGGACGCACGTCCGTAATCCGGCATGACATTGTCACTGAGCCTCAGGCGAAAGTCCGGTTAAAACCTTACCGGGTACCCGAGGCTAGGCGACAAGCCATCACGGAGGAAGTGCAGCTAATGCTCCAGCTGGGTGTCATCGAGGAGTCAAAAAGTGAGTGGGCCAGTCCGATAGTATTAATACCCAAGCCAGACGGGACATTACGGTTTTGTAATGACTTCCGCAAACTTAATGAGGTGTCCAAGTTTGACGCGTATCCCATGCCCCGAGTGGATGAGCTTATTGAAAAGTTGGGCCAAGCCCGGTATTTTTCTGTGTTGGACCTCACCAAAGGGTACTGGCAGGTACCCTTGACTGAGGCTGCCAAAGAAAAAACGGCTTTCGTCACGCCAGAGGGGCTGTATCAGTACAAGGTATTACCCTTTGGTCTACATGGCGCTCCCGCCACGTTTCAAAGGTTAATGGATATTGTACTCCGTCCACATCGTCGATACGCTTCAGCGTACCTGGACGATATCGTTGTCCATAGCAACGACTGGGAAAGTCACTTACCTAAAGTCCAGGCTGTAGTGGACTCCCTTAGGAAGGCTGGCTTAACCGCTAACCCAAAAAAGTGCTCGATAGGGTTAGAAGAGACCAAGTACCTAGGGTATGTCATTGGGCGCAGAGTGATCTAACCTCAGGTGAACAAAATTGAGGCAATTAGGAATTGGCCCTGACCTGTCTCTACTCGGCAAGTAAAATCGTTCCTCGGTATGGTGGGGTACTATATGAGGTTTGTCCCCAATTTTGCTACAGTCGCCGCACCATTGACAGGCCTTTTGAAGGGACGCAAGTCAGTGACGGTCCACTGGAATGAGCAGGCGGAAAAGGCTTTCTCCGCTTTGAAGTCGGCCCTGTGTGGGTCCCCGGTTTTGGTGACGCCCGACTTCAAAAGGGAGTTTATAGTGCAGACCGATGCCTCTGAGGTAGGTCTCGGTGCTGTACTATCTCAAGATATTGACGGGGAGGAGCATCCCGTTGTCTTCCTCAGCCGGAAGCTCACCCCAGCCGAGACTAGGTACAGTATAGTGGAGAGAGAGTGCCTGGCCATCAAGTGGGCACTCGAGTCTCTCCGCTACTACCTTTTGGGGAGAAGGTTCCGTCTGGTGACCGACCACTCCCCTTTGAAATGGATGAGCCAGGCCAAAGAGAGGAATGCTCGGGTCACCAGGTGGTTCTTATCTTTGCAGAATTTTAAGTTTTCCGTGGAACACAGGGCAGGCAGGTTACAGGGAAACGTTCTGGCAAGTGTTCACCCCCTCAGGGTTGAACAAAGGGGGGAGGTATGTAAGAAGAAACAAGGAGCCGTCTTTGACGGAAGATACGTGTCACCGAGGTTCCTGGCCTCGGTGAGGTAAGAACCGTTTTTTTTCCTGAAGTGTCAGGTCTGTAGTGCAATCTGACACTTCAACTGTTAGAATGGCTGTAAAGCCAATCCGGGCCGGTTCTTATTGGGAGCAGCCAAAGAGCAGGGTGGGTGGCTGTTCCAGGCCGGGTTTTGGCTGGAATATAAAAAACCCAGCCAGCATGTTCAGGTGGCGGATTATCCTCCATGACAGAGGAGCTGAGGAGTCTGTGGTTTGGAGACACTGAGTTGTCTGTTTGTGTGAGCCATAGGCTGGGGAAACAGGCCACTAAAGACTGCTGCGGACTCTGGGTGAAAATCATCTGCTGACCAGGTGACGTCTTTTTTGCACTGTGAACTTTGTGTGGTGTGAACAGGCACCAAAACTGAACACTTTCTTTTGGCTTGTTTTCTTGCTATGTGTGAATAAACACTGAACTATGATTTAAACCTTGTTTTTGCCTCTGTACTGCGTCCGCTTACCCTGCCTACCAAAGCGAATCCCCACAATATATACTCACAAGCACTTCCTACTTTGCTCTTGCTATATAAATGCTGTGAACTGTGAATAGTAATACTTTCTAGTGCAATGTTGTTTTTTTCTAGTGTAATGCTTTAGTTTAAATGTCAGTTCTTGTTCCCCTGTCCATGGCATCTAGGATTGCTCCAAACAACATTTTATTGTATTACATTGTATTGTACAGTGACAATAAAGGCATCTTATCTTATCCTAAAAGGACTTTTTGGTCTTTGAAATGTTTTTCAACGAAATAGATTGCGATCACACTCCCTACACTATGTGACCCTTCCTAAGCGCAGCCCTCCCTGACTAATAATGAGCCGAACACACGCCATCGGGTGCTATATAGCACCCGATGACGTGTTCCGGCCAGCCAATCACTGTAATGCCAGTACCCAACATGGCTTCAGGCATTACAGTGAGGGCAGTACTTACCTGCACACTTATTGGCTGCATAGCAGCCGCGAAACGTGCGGGATGGAGACTCGAGCATGGAGCTCAAGCACATGCGGTACTCGGCCGAGTACCGCCATGTGCCGAGCATAGCGATGCTCGAGCTGAACGGCAGTTGGGCCGAGCATGCTTGCTCAACACTACTCTGGATCCATGTGAGGTACAGGGCTGGTTCTAGCTTTGTTAGACATTGTCATGTACTATATGAAGGATCTGTCCGGTTTCCATTATGCAAGAGAGGACTTCAGCCTAACATAATTCACATTATACCACAACACAAACCAAAAACGAATTTCAAAATATGAAATTCGCTTATCCCTAGCCATAACTTTTTTATATTTCGGTCTACAGAGCTGTATGAGGGCTTTTTATATTGTTACCATTTTTGTGGTATGTACGACTTTTTGATCATCGATATGAAATTTTTTAGGGGGCGTTACTGGAATGAATTTTTTATATTTTAATAGTTCAGACTCTTTCGGATGGGGCGATACCTAATATGTTTATTTTTTTATTGTTTATATATTTTTACACATAAAATTGGGAAGGGGTTTGATTTACACTTTTAATACATAGATTTTTTATTTTTTTTTCATAGGGTGCTTGTACATGGGATCCTTTGATCCCCTCTCCTATTCACCCTAATAGAGATCTATAAGGGCGAATAGTATTTTTACTCCCTCCATTCTGAGCAATGCTTCGTGCATAGCTCAGTGTGGAGAAGGTCATGGCCGGCCTGGATTTAACCCTGAGGGGTTAAATGACAGGGACGGCGCGATCGCGGCTCCCTGTCAGTGCGGGCCGGTGCTGGCTGTTTAATTCTTGGTCATTCTCCTGTTTGTGTCATCAGGACACTGCTAGTCCTTTTTAGGTCCCCAGGACTGACCGTACAGGGGTGCCAATGATCACATTAAAGCCCGCCACCACTGACTGCAGTGATCAAAGGGGTAAAAGGTTCGCCAGAATGGGGGTCCAGTGCCGCAGCAGCCATTCTTTTTGGCACTGCCAGAGATCGCCAAGTACAGTGCTCGGCAGTTTCTAACAGTCTCATACAAAATGAATGAAGCTGCAGAGCACATATACAAGACCTGCCCTTCCATTCATACGGGGGCATGATATGGGGGTCCCAGCGGTCACCCCTGCCAATCAGCTGTTTGTACTTCTAGTATTATAATTTACTATAGTTTTGCTTCATCCAGACTGATCTGTAATACCATGTACAGCCACTACTGTGAGGGGGGGCCCTTCAAACAGCTGATCGGTGGCCTGTGCTAAGGATACTGGCAATCTCTGGCAGTGCCATAGATCAACCTCTGCTCCGGTATTCATATGGGGAACTTGGGAGCCCGTTCTCATGATCAGATACTTAGCCCACAACCTCTTCATAGGGAAGACGTTCAATAAATCTGGAGCATCTTCAAATATATCTAGAGATCCTACAGTTTTTATGCCACCACCTCATATTTGTTAAATCTGGCGTCTACCTACTTGCCTAGCTTAACACACACACCTGCCCATCCACTTTGGTGAGAGCAACGTGGAATCACAAAAACATGCACATTTATGCACAAAATTTTTTGTTTTTGCGCCAGAAAACCAGTATCCAGGGCTTCATGAATTCCCCTATAGTTGTTTCACGGGCGTTTCTTTGTCGTAGAAGACCGATGCTGCTAGAAATGATGAAACTCCCCAACAATGCGTTTTTTTTTTTTAAACACAGCATGGTCTTTGTACGACATTTTTTTCACACAGCAAAATTAAGAAATCCACCTACAAAATTCAGTGCTAAATCCATGCATTTTTTTCAGTGCATTTTTTTAATGCTTTTTTGAACCAAAGTACTTCAAAACAAGACTGCATTTTCTGCGCAAAAAATGCATAGACACATACAGAGCTATTTTTTTATGCTTCCGATTCATTTCAATGGGAGATTAGGCGCTCCAAGAGAGGGCATAGGAGGCTGTTTTGATGTGATTTTTGGAGCTGATTTTGAGGTGGAAACGCTCCAAAATCAGCGCCAAAAAACTGACCCTTAAGAGCCTGTGCCTCTTAATAAATTAGGAGCATCTCACTGCACCACACAGGAGATCAAGGGGTTAATGTGTCAAGCATGCTGCGCCAGAAAATTGAGTGATTTGGGCTGTTTTCTTGGTGGAGTAGGCATTTGCGCCAAATGTATGATGCATTTGCACCACTTATAGAGGATGTCGCACCATGCCAGTCAGATTGCATTTACTAAAGGTCGGGCAGTTGTTTTGTGGACGGGGCTTCACTGTTAGCCAAAAATCACAAGTGGCGTACAGACTGTCAATGAGTGAGGTTAATTCCATAGGTATTGCGTGTAACAAATGGTGTGCATCATTTTTTTGATTTGTAAAAGAGAAAAAACACGTGCGGGTGCGATGCGTTTTTTACTGATGGTTGCTAGGAGATGTTGTTTGTAAACCTTCAGTTTTTTATCACGCGCGTGAAAAACGCATAAGAACGCAATTCACCCACGCGGAAAAAACTGATCAACTGAACGCAATCGCAGGCAAGACCGAACTTGCTTGCAAAATGGTGCGTGAAAGTGATATTATGGCCTCATTTGCATATGCAGCTCTCAATCTGCTGCCTTATAGGGTTCATTCACACAACTATATTCATTTTGCGGTCTATCTATCATACAATTATCTATCTTTGGGAGCGTTTGGTATTTCTTTGCACAATATTACAAGTTGAATAGATACCAATTATTATGCACAGTGCACTTTTATGTGTTTTTATTATGATTATGCTTAATTGATTGGATTATGATGTCATTCCAACATGACTATATATACCCTGCTGTTTGTATATTACATTGCTTGAAAGAAGCTTCATGTTGGAGCTCAAACGTTGCTATGGACACAGGTGAATAAAGCGTGCCGTGATTGTATTTAATAGATATTGGACTGCTGTGATCTTTATATTTTTCTATTATGCTGACCCTGTATAAAGCACTGGATTGCGCGCACTCTTTTTCACTGTGGCTGCAAGTCTAGTGCTGCTTTCTTTCTCAAGCTTTTCTAACTCACCTCTCTACACTAGTCAGCAATTAAATCACAACACCAATTATGAGCTGTAAGGTTATGCAAATCAAGGAAGTAGCAGGTGTCAGTAATATCTGCAAATTTTCAAGCACCTAGCTCCAATCTGTGGCATGTGGGAGGGGCACCATTTTTAAAGTATAACTGTCATATGTTTTTTTTGGGGGGGAGTATTGGATTGTGGTGATATCTCCTTGGTGGCCCTATTTCAACTTTTCACTGTGTATTCAATTACCCCTTAATTCCACAGTTTTGTTCCCTGTACTGCCTGCTTTTACCTGTGCTTAAAATCAGGTTGCTATGCATGATGCGTTTAGGTGTTGAAGGACGGAGGACGCAGAAGCACGCAGCCTGCAAGGTCAGATTACTGACAGCCAGGGACTGTAAGTAAATGATTAAAGCCAGGTCCTCCCCAGCAGCTGATAACAGTGCATGGGCTGTGTGCACTTCTCCCTGTCCCTGCGCTTGGCAGACGCTCCCTCGCTCAGCAGAGCTGGAGAATGCAGAGTTGAAGCAGCGCAGACCAGGGAAGGGAAATCTGCCGTCTGCTCAGTGTATAAATGAAAGCAACATGTGGTAACATATTGTTACTGGCTAGTGAGGGCAGGCGGGATTAGCCTCAGGGTGAGGGCAGTGGCGGCCATCTTAACTGAATAGTGAAATTGCAGTTTTATGCAGACTGGTTGCTAAGGGCTGAATCTTATTAAATATGGGGTAAGTCAGTCTAATAGTAACGGATTCTGGAATATCATGTTGTAAGTAACTACATATATGAAAATTGAAATTAGAGTCTAAGTGTGACAGTTATCCTTTAAAAAATTTTAAGCCACGTGAAAGCCACGTGAAACCTCAAAAATTGGATCAAGTCATGTGGAATGATTGTGCAATTATCACACAGGTCCTACTCCCAAGATTATGGTGTACGGTGGCATAACAGTCCTGATCAAAAGTTTAAGACCACTTGAAAAATTGCCAAAAAATCATATTTAGCATGACTGGATCATAACAAGGTTCCAAGTAGAGCTTCAACATGCAACAAGAAGAAATGGGAGTGAGACAAAAAAAAATTTGAGCATTCAATTTAATGAAAACAACGAATAAACTGAAATAGGCTGTTTTTCAGCTCATCAAAAGTTTAGGACCACATCTCCCAAAAAAATATAAACCCCCCCCCCCCCAAAACAGAAATCCAACTTCCAAACATGAACTCAGTAATGAGTAAATCCACCGTTATTGTTGATCACTTCAAAAATTCATCTCGGCATTCTTGCTGCAAGCGTTTCCATGAGGTGAGTGGGAACATTTCTCCAAATGGTGAAGACGGCCGCACGAAGGCCATCAACTGTCTGGAACTGTTGTCCATTTTTGTAAACTTCCCTTGCCATCCATCCCCAAAGGTTCTCAATTGGATTTAGATCAGGGGAACACGCAGGATGGGCCAAAAGAGTGATGTTATTCTCCTGGAAGAAGTCCCTTGTCCTGCGGGCATGGTGTACTGTAGCGTTGTCCTGTTGAAAAACCCAGTCGTTACCACACAGACGAGGGCCCTCAGTCATGAGGAATGCTCTCTGCAACATCTGGACATAGCCAGCGGCCGTTTGACGCCCCTGCACTTCCTGAAGCTCCATTGTTCCACTGAAGGAAAAAGCACCTCAGACCACTGTGGCGCGTAGAAAACATCTCAGGTGGGATCTGCTTGTCATGCCAGTAACGTTGAAAACCATCAGGACCATCAAGGTTAAATTTTTTCTCATCAGAGAATAAAACTTTCTTCCACCTTTGAATGTCCCATGTTTGGTGCTCTCTTGCAAAGTCCAAACGAGCAGTTCTGTGGCGTTCAAGGAGACAAGGTCTTTGAAGACGTTTTTTG
The DNA here is from genome assembly GCF_014858855.1 of Bufo gargarizans. Classification (NCBI taxonomy): domain Eukaryota; kingdom Metazoa; phylum Chordata; class Amphibia; order Anura; family Bufonidae; genus Bufo; species Bufo gargarizans. The sequence goes on from NC_058083.1 coordinate 263,138,551, forward strand.
TTTTTGAAGCCCTTCAGTCTCAGATGCAGTCTGATGGTTATGGGGCTGCAGTCAGCACCAGTAAGGGCCTTAATTTGGGTCGAGGATCGTCCAGTGTCTTGACGGACAGCCAATTGGATCCTCCATCCTTTTGATCAGCTGAAAAACAGCCTGTTTCAGTTTATTTGTTGTTTTCATTAAATTGAATGCTCAAAAAATGTTTTGTCTCACTCCCATTTCTTCTTGTTGCATGTTGAAGCTCCACTTAGAACCTTGTTAAGATCCAACAATGTAAAATATGATTTATTTAGCCATTTTTCAAGTGGTCTTAAACTTTTGATCAGGACTGTATGTTAGGGCTCTTTCACACTTGCGTTGTCCATTTGCCGGAATTACACGCCGGATCTGGAAAAACTCAAGTGAACTGAAAGCATTTGAAGACGGATCAGTCTTCAAAATGCGTTCAGTGTTACTATGGCAGCCAGGACGCTATTAAAGTCCTGGTTGCCATAGTAGTAGTGGGGAGCAGGGGAGCAGTATACTTACCGTCCGTGCGGCTGCCGGGGCGCTCCAGAATGACGTCAGAGCGCCTCATGCGCATGGATGACGTGTCCATGCGATCACGTCATCCATGCGCGTGGGGGCGCCCTGACGTCACTCTGAAGCGCCCCGGGAGCCTCACGGACGGTAAGTATACTGCTCCCCACTACACGTTTCAGAAAAAGCTAAACGTCGGATCCGGTAATGCGCCGAAACGACGTTTAGCTTAAGGCCGGATCAATGCCTTTCAATAGGCATTAATTCCGGATCCGGCCTTGCGGCAAGTGTTCAGGATTTTTGGCCGGAGCAAAAAGCGCAGCATGCTGCGGTATTTTCTCTGGCTAAAAAACTTTCCGTTCCGGAACTGAAGACATCCTGATGCATCCTGAACGGATTTCTCTCCATTCAGAATGCATTGGGATAATCCTGATCAGGATTCTTCCAGCATAGAGCCCCGGCGACGGAACTCTATGCCGGAACAGAAGAACGCAAGTGTGAAAGAGCCCTTAGCAGGACAATGCTAGTCTTTTTTTTTTTTTTCATGTAAACTAACAGCTCACGTTACATTGATATGGTTGTGGAACCGGTGGTTTAGCCATTTCTCCAAAGTGTCCCATGGCTAACTTATCTATCCTGTGCAGGGAGGGACTGGACTTAGACCCTACAGGAAAATTTCCCAGAAAGCTGATACCCAGGGGGCTGCCCAAGCCCTCCTCACACCTCTGGCCAGAGGCCTCAGGATGGTGACACATTTGAATACTACAGCAGGGGTGGCAGTATTTTGTGCTGTACTGTGCTATTTGGTTCTGCTGTGATGGCATTTTATGCTACACTACAGTACTGCTGGCCCTACCTACTTCTGTTGTTCCTACCTACTTCTGTTGCCCCACCTTCTTTTAGTTTGGACCCGTCTACAAAATGGGGCTACTTTTGGGTTTCTTTTCCAGGGCCACTTTAGGTTCCCAGTCCACCCATGATCCTGTGATTTCTATCTATCTATCCCTAATGCCACCTGCACTCTGTGTGTGTTTGGGCTAGTGCTCAGTGAACTTCTCTGTGGTACTGCTAGAGTTAATATTTTCCTCTTGCTCTCTGTCCAGCTGCTGACTAAGGTTCTGATCAGGTCTCCTATTTAGGGTGCATTCGCACAACTTATTTTTGGTCCGCATCCAATCCGTGTTTTTTGCAGATAGAATGCAGACCCATTCATTTTAATGTGCTGTCCGCATCCGTATGTCCATTTCATAGCCCTGCGAAAAAAAATAATAGGAAATGTCCTATTCTTGTGCATTTTGAAGACAAGAATAGACATTGTTACAATGGATCCACAAAAAAAAACCAGATGCAACACGGATGTCACACAGACGTCATTTGTATTTTTGCGGATATGCATTTTGCAGAACACAAAATACATACGGCTGTGTGAATGCGCCCTTATACTGGGCTGTTGATCCCACCCCTTTGCCTGGGCTTTAGATATTCTAGTGTTTGCTAGTCCTAGTGAAGGTGTGCCTTTTCTGTCTGTCTATCTGTGTATAAATTCTACCTGTTTACTCACAATCTCTGCCTGCCCTGATCCCGGCCTGTCTCCTGACTACAAGTATTGTCTGCTCCCTTGGTGCTTTGCACCGTTGTTCCTGACCCCCATGGGGTAGCTATCAACAACACCTGGACTATTCCAGGAGGTAGCCACCTGGTTGATTTCCTGCAGTGAAGTCCACATCCCTGTATAAGGGTTAAAGAGTGAATACCAAGGGACTGCCAGGACAATGCCCTTAGGTTTACCCCAAAGCCAAACTGGTTAGTTGGCACAGTGGTTTCATACTCACTGCCTGTTATAATAAGCTCAGGCCATGGAAGAGAGGTGACCTGACCTGGTTATTAGTAATCTGCAAGAGATCCTGGAGACATTTTGAAGAGTCTTTCAGGAACCAGGGTGTACCTGTTCTGCTGCCTCCTTTCTACTAAGATTAAATCAGGGCAATTTCACAGTTGGCAAATACGCCATCCAGTCCCAGACCCTGGCTTGGCATGGAATTATGAGGCTCTGGTGGCAGCATTTTGGGAGGGTCTGTCAGGGAAAATTAAGGATGAACTAGCTGGTCGCTATGTACCATCCACTTTGGAGGCCTTGATATCTCTAGATATGCGCATTGATCTGTGATTCAGAGAGCGTTCGAAAGAAGTTTGCCATGAGAAAAGATCTTTCCATTGGGCACTGGAATTCGAGAGGCCACTGGCTCCTCCTTCCTATTCTGCAACTGCTACACCTGAACCCATGCAGATGGACCTAGGCTGACTGAAGAGGAGTGACTGCATAGGCGCTGTAAAGACCTTTGTTTATATTGTGGGGTTTGAGGACATTACATCCACACCTGCCCTGTCAAGGCAGGAAAACTTCAGAGCCTAGGGTCAGTAGGAGAGATGACCCTGGGTAAAGATCAGTCCTCTCCTAGATTGACATTACCTGTGTTGCTGTGTCGTGGTGGTGTTCATTTTACCAAGTCTTCCTTCTTGGACTCGGCAGGAAGCTCCCTACATTAGGCTGTGGTGAACCAATACCAGATATCCATTAAATTCATTGAGAAACCCTTGGTGGTCATTTCCCTTGATGGGAGTGCTCTTTCTGAATCCATTGTCACTGTACCTTTGGACCTACGAATGGGTGCTCTCCACACAAAGAAAACCTCCTTATTTGCTTTACCTGTGTCTCCCAGCCCTATGTTACTAGGGCTACCCTGGCTTCCACTGCACAGCCCTGACCTGGACTGGGACCCAGGAGAGATGTCCCCTCTATTGCCTTACACCCGTACAGCCTCTTTGCGTTTCATCTGTTCCACAAAATCTGCATGGGTTGCCTCCTGCTTGTGCCAGCTACATCAATGCTTTTGAGAAAAAGGAGGCTAAAGCATGACTGTTCTATAGATCTTAGTGGACAAAATTATAGTGGCTCACCAATTTGATAAATAATGGACCGGTGCTCCTTCCGCGACACCCACTGTCGTACAGAAATATAGAAAATTAAAAAGCAATAAGGGGTGCACTCTGCTATCTGGAACTAGATGGACCCATATACATACATATTTAAAAGTATAAAATGTGTTTAAAAAAAGCTATACATATAATAAACGCTCTAATATGCAAACAACTGGCAAACAAGGTCGACCTGATGTTTTGTAAAATAATATTAAATCGGGCATGTACGTATAATATACTCAAAACTCAGAAAAAATGAAAAATAATAAATGTAAAATAAAAATAAATAAAATATAATGTTAAAAAATAAGTGCAAGTCCACTTATAGTGTTAAATAAGATAATGGGCATTGTATATAATGGAAATATCCCCGTAATTCTAAGTCAGCTTTTCTTTTAATTGTTGCAATGTCTCATAATCCGGTGACAATAACAGAATGTTTATATTTTTTACTGAAATAGTTGCGCAATACTTAATAATACCACCATTACCACCATTGTACTTTTGTATCCAAGTGGATAAAGTATGTTACATCTACGATGTGTGTATTTGTAGCAACCTTGATGGTTATACACACATCCGTTACAGGATAAGCATTTTCATCCAGATGTATCACGCTCCTATAGTGTAGTAATCTATAATATTATTGAATTGAAAAGACTTATTTAGCTGTACGTTACCACTTCTGTAGATGCAACATGTCTTGCTTTGATGCAGCCGTATTTTACCTCCTATAGATCTTTCTGTCGACTAGTTGCTTGTCGCCACCACGTGGCGTCCCACGTGGTCTGAATACTGTGCCGGTCTCAATGTTGCAGCCCGTCTGGATATTATACGGCCGTGATGCTTCTCTTGTGGGTTTGTCTACCCACCAGTTTCTCGGCATCCCACGTGCTATAGACCATATACCGCTACCAGATCGGAGAAGCTGCGCTGGAAGCAGGAGAACAGCCTCTTATACATGACACCAAGTAGTCCTGGGCAGTCAAGATCGATAAGACATATGTAGATGTTGAAGATTATTATATCAAAGTCTCACCTGCCGGATGCCGCCATTATTTTCCATTGAAATGCATTAATGCCGGATCCGGCCCCAAGTGTTCCAGAAAAATGGATCCGGTTTTGCAGATGACAACCGGAGAGACTGATCCAGTCTTGCAATGCATTTGTGAGACGGATCCGCATCCGTATCCGTCTACACATGGTATTCGTTTGCATGCAGATTGCCGGATCTGGCAGGCAGTTCCGGCGACGGAACTGCCTGCCGGAATCCAACAACGCAAGTGTGAAAGTAACCTAGGTGGACTTGCACTTAATTTTTAACATTATATTTTATTTATTTTTATTTTACATTTATTATTTTAAATTTTTTCAGAGTTTTGAGTATATTATACTTACATTCCCGATTTAATATTATTTTACAAAACATCAGGTCGACCTTGATTTGCCAGCATATTAGAGCGTTTATTATATGTATAGCGTTTTTTTAAATCCATTTTTATACTTTTAAATATGTATGTATATGGGTCCATCTAGTTCCAGATAGCAGAGTGCCCCCTTATTGCTTTTTCATGTTCTATAGATCTGCTTTTGGGGACAATTTCTCCACAAGGCCTAGTCTTTCCCATTGTCCTTGCCCGTGACTGTAGCCATATCAGAATACATCAAAGAGAACCTAGAAAGAGGTTTTACCCGAAAACTCTCCTCCCTGGCTGTAGCCAGGTTCTTCTTATTGAGTAAGAAAGATGGCTGTCTTCAGCCCTGTATTTACTACTGCAGCTTAAATAAAATAACCATTAAAAATAAATACCATTTGCCGCTAATTTCTGAGCTGTTGGAGAGAATTCCTGACACCAAGATATTTACCAAACCGGACCTCCAGGGGTCTACAATCTAATCTTGAGTTCGTAAGACCACTGAATCTCCAAGTATTACTGATTGCCAACTCTTGTTCCCATAACAAGTCTCCAATTCCTGATGCTCCTTGGCAACACAGTGGGATGGATTTAATTACAGACCTTCCTTCCGCCCCTGGATGTACAACGATCTGGGTTGTTGTGGACTCTTTCTCAAAGAATGTGCACTTCGTTCTTCTGTCAGGGCTATCTTCTCCAGACCGTTTGTTTATCAAGCACATATTTTGTTTACACGGCCTCCCTCAAAATATTGTTTCCAATAGGGGGTACAATTCACTTCTAACAAATAAATGGGGGTAAGTCAACACAACCCAATGTGCAGGGGCACATCACCATGGCTGAAAGCACAAAAGCAAAAACAAACAAAATGCAACAGCACTCTGCAAACACAAATAATAAAGTACATACAATCGTGCCATACTCACTGTAGAAAATGTACTAATGCCAAAGCTACCTTCTAAGGGTCCATTCACACGTCCGTTGTTTCTTTCCTGATCCGTTCCGTTTTTTGCGGAACAGATCTGGACCAGATCTGGACCCATTCATTTTCAATGGGTCCTGAAAAAAATCGGACAGCACAATGTCTGATTTTTTTTTTTTCAGGACCCATTGAAAATGAATGGGTACAGATCTGTTCCGCAAAAAACGGAACAGATCAGGAAAGAAACAACGGACGTGTGAATGGACCCTAAATGTGAGATTCTTGATAATTACATTTTGTACAAAATACTTTGTGCCTGTCCGCCAACGACAATTCACTTCTAGGTTCTGGAGGGCACTATGTAGGTTGATGAAGGTTGATCTGGATTTCTCCTCTGCCTATTACCCTCAATCCAATGGACAGGTGGAGAGAACCAGCCAAATTCTGGACTATTATCTGTGCTTCTTCATTTCTGCAAAGCAAGATGACTGGGTGTCCTTGCTCCCTTGCGCATCATTCTGTCTCAATCGTCCGAACACAAACTGCAGCATGCAGCGGTTTGTGTCTGGCCGACTCTCCGCCTATCTGCTGGAACAGCGTACGGATCTCTGCTGGTCCCCATTATACTTAATGGGGACAGTGGGCATCCCATTTGTATCCAGCAGCGCCAGATCTGGAGGATTCCGGCAGGCTGGTCTCTGTCGGAACAGCCTGCAGGAATTCACTACGGAGATGTGAAAGTAGCCTTAGCATCTGTAATAAAGAGGCCATATAGTGCACCTCTTATCTATCTATCGCTTCCCAAGGTGCAGAATCACACAAACAACTGACATACTGTGGATTTTAAGATCCACATGGGAGGCGAGTTTCCAAAAGTACAAAATATGCAAAGTGTAGAAGAGATTTACCAAATCACATTCACTTTGCTGGTACTGTTGGTACTGGCACTGCTTTGTGCACAAAAATCCATGTAATCCGCCGTGTGTATAGTTACCGTTAGTGTACATGCATGCCTCGTCATAAATTAGGTGCATCCTTCTGCAGCGCAGGGGAGAATCAAAGATGGCGTAAAACGCCAGTCTTGGTAAATGCGTGAATCCACCCTGAAAGAGTGTTTATGCGTTAGCTGTGTGTAGCACTGCTTTGGATAGCATCAGTATTTCCTCCTCTGTAAGACGCTTTCATAATATTTGTAAGCAGTACATTGCAGTTGTTGTGCACAGAATTGCCAGGTGATGAAATGATTCCAAAGGGATTAATGTTATTATGCTAATAACATCCCACATGGCACCACCTGGCATATGATCCCTTTCTATTTGGATGTGATTACTTAAAGAAGGGTGGAGAAGAGCACCGAGAAATACAAATTGACAACTGTTATGTACTATGTTTGGACATGAGAATTTATAGGAGGTCTGGACAGCAAATGTTTACCATTACTAATCTTTTTATGTATCCGCTGCAATAAAAAATAGTCATACAATGAAAGTAACATATAGTAGTGGAATGATGGCTTATTGATGATTGTGTACCAGAAATGTATTTCATTTTTGAAGATTGCAAAATTGCTCACATCCACCTACACGTTGTAGTTTCCACCATGGATTCTGCAACAGATTTTTCCAATGGAAACCTTGAAATCTGTAACAGTAACTTTGTCTATGGTTTTAGTAGAAGCATGACTGAGAAAGTGAAGTTTTAATCTGGCGGCCAATGCTACTGTATTTGCAGTACCCCAGAATTGGGTGACTGCAAAGGGGTAAATTGTTGTAATGTTGTATTGTTAAATGGGTTGTCTCACTTCAGCAAAAGGTATTTATCATGTAGACAAAGTTAATACACCTACTAATATATTGCTATCGTTTATATTGTCTCCTTTGCTGGCTTGATTCATTTTTCCATCGCATAATACACTGCTCATATCCGGGGGTTACGACCATACTGCAATCCAGCAGCAGTGGCTGTGCTTCCACGCTATAGGAAAAAATGGTAACCTATGCACTCTCCTGCAGTCCCCGCCACCTGAGAGGCCTGTAGTTTTTCCTATAGTGTGCAAGCATGGTTACCGCTGCTGGATTGCAGGGTGGCCTTGCTTTTGGTGTGATCTTTGTTGGTTGACCACTCCTGTGGAGGGTAATAATGGTCTTGAGTTCCTTCCATTTGTACACAATCTGTCTGACTCTGAATTGGTGGAGCACTGTCATGTCCTGCTCAGGTTATGTGCGGAGGTCTGCCAGGTTAGCAGCACATTTATAGCCTTTTGTTATTGTTTTGGAGTTGAGCTGTATCCGCCTCCCTTCAGGTGCACAGGGTGGGGTCGTTGGTATGAGTTTAAATTACGCCCACTCCCAGTGTCCTGTGCGGGTTATAGCTTCTGTCTTGTTCAGAGGAAGGAAGGAAGGATTTGTTGTTCCTGCTCAGTACAAGATAAGTTGGTTTTGTTTGTCTTGTGATTGTCTGTCTAGGCTGTTAGTGAGACGCCTACCCCTTCCAGGTTCTGAGGGAGCAGGCTGCCTCTTTCCCCCTTTCACCATCTTAGGGATTTTAGGGAATCTTCAGCCTAGCCACGGGGACACGTTCATTCCCACCTTCAGGGTCTGAACATGGGCATAGAAGTCTATGGAGAGCTGGTAGGGATTTGTCAGGAGGTGACCTTCATCCCCAGCTTCTTGCCTAGACACTTGTTTGGTTGTATTCTGTGTATCCTGTCCAGCGTGACAAGCACAAACTCTTTAAAGATAGTTTTGTAGCATGATGAACATCCACGACTATTCCTCTGAGGTCCTCATAGATATCCTTTGTTCCTATGATTCACTTACATGTGTTGTGAAGATCAGACTTTGATACATGCCTGTTCTTTGCATAAAACAGGTTACTTACTAACAGCTGATTGTCATCCCATTGGTTGAAAACAACTGACTCTAAATTTAACTTCAGATTATCTGCTAATCCTAAATATTCACATACTTTTATCACTCACAGATATGTTAAAATATTGGATAATTTGCCTCAATAAATAAATGACCAGGTCTATTTTGACTCATTTGTTTGATTTGGTTATCTTTATCTGCTTCTAGTGTGAAAATCTGATGCAGTTTTAGGTCAAATTTACACAGAAATATAGAAAATTCTGACTGATTCACATACTTTCAAGCAACACTGTATATATTGATGAGATAGTTACATAGTTAATATGGTTGAAAAAAAAAAAGTTCAATAAAGTTCAACCAAGGGATAAGTGGGGAGGCGAATCCCAGAAGGAAGTCAGACTCAGATTTGTACACGTTTTTATAGGCATTAGGCCGAATGCACATGGCCGTGTTCCATGGCCGTCAGCGGTCCGTGGTATCCCGGCCTGGCATCCTGCTGACAGCAGGAGCGCACGGCGCCATTGGTTGCTATGATGCTGTGCGCTTCTTGCCGGTCGCTGCACTACAGTAATACACTCGTATGATCTATACCAGTGTATTAATGAAGTGCAGCGGCGGCCTGAAGCGCACGGCGTCATAGCAACCAATGATGCCGTGCGCTCCTGCTGTCAGCAGGATGCCAGACCGGGATACCACGGACCGCTCACTGTGCATTTGGTCTTAATGTCATTTACTTTTAAGAATTCATCTAAACCAGGGGTGTAACTACCATAACGGCTATGGGGCCCAGGATGAGAGGGGGCCCAGTCTTAGTTGGATTATCTCCTCTTCTAATGAAGATGAACATTTGGCCAGGACTCTACCCTCTAAAGGAACAACTTTTAGCAAATGAGACAGTGGATTACCTTGCACATAACATCTTCCTCTCACAGCAGCAGTAAACTTATTTGGGAGGTCTTGTTATTTGTGCTGACTGCTAGTGAAAAACAGTATTTTATTTTTTTCAATCACACAGTACTGCTGAAAATGAAAAATCAAAAGTAAAAAAAAACTACATTTGTTTTCTAAGAATATTGGGGGACATGTATTAAGACCAGCATTCTCAACGCCGGTCTTATGTCCCTCTACACCAGGGGTGCACAACCTGCGGCCCGGGGGCCACATGCGGCCCTTGATACCATTCTGTGCGGCCCCCAACCATCTGGTAACAGACATGTATGCCTATGTCTTGTGGCTTCTCACATGCATTTTTCATGTATTTCTCCCATTAGATGGGAGTCCTGGAAGTGTAACTAGACAATAATGGTATATAATGTGTGTTCAATATGCCATAAGTACAATATTTCAGTTGTTAATACACCTTTAAATTTTAATTGCGGCCCTCATCATTGGTTCAGTCTGGCAATGTGGCCCCCAACCAGGAAACGTTGTGCACCCCTGCTCTACACTACTGGTGGAAGTGCCAAAATTATGTAGAGACATAGGCCTCTACATAAGTTTGGTGCTTTCTCCAGCAGGCCGTGTGACAGATTAAGGGTCCATTCACACGTCCACAAAATGGGTCCACATCCGTTCTGCAATTTTGCGGAACGGGTGCGGACCCATTCATTTTAAAAGGGGCGGGGATGTGCTGTCCGCATCCGCATTTGCGGATCTGCACTTCCGGATCCGCAATTCCGTTCCCGAAAAAAATAGAACATGTCCTATATTCTTGTCCGCAAGTGCCGGCGATGTGCGGTCCGCAAAATGCAGAATGCAGAATAAATTTTGGATTTTTGGGGATCAGGTCTCCTATTATTTTGTCCTCCTTGAGGGTTTCCCAGTGTTTTTTGATTATTTTTCTCAATATCCCTGCTTGACTATTATATTGTGTAATGATTGGTGGTATTTCAAAATTACTCTAGCACCCTCAGGATTGAATTCTGAAATAGAACTATTCGCTTTCCAGTAGACATCAAACCAGAATACTGGCAAGGAAGGGGTTAAGAATGGGAGGAGATACGGACCTTTAAAATCAGTACCAGGAACCAGAACAGCTATCCCTGACGAAGATTAGCGATCTAATCGAAACGCGTTGGAGTATTTTTGGTCCTCCTGGTCCACCGTAGCTACCACCGTGACGTCACGCAGCACTCCGTGCAAGCGTGTACGAGCGGCCTTTTCAAACCACGAGCTGTGCCACCGGCCGGGGCAAGCTCTGCAGTTTAGATTTTATATATTTTTTAAAAACCCACAAAAAATAATAAATAACCATTAGGGCAAACCTCCCCAAACCCTTCCCCATCCTGGACGGCACCTAAATAGGAGGGAGAAAAAAAAACAGAAAAAAGAAAAAGCAAGAAGGACACAGAGGAACAGGATCCGCAGCTGCAACATCGAGGACAAGGTATTCCATTACTCTGGGAGTCACTGTATCATATACTGTGGGCCTTTACAGTACTGAACAGGCAGGGAGAGAGGGGAAGAGGGGGTATACGTCGCGCAGTACTGAACAGATACACTTTTTTATATTAATAGTTCAGGCATTTTTGGATGTGGTGATACAAATGATATTTAGTTCATTTTTTTTAATTTGTACAATGGGGAAAGGGAGGTGATTAGAATTTTTATTTTATTTTTTACATTTGTTTTTAACTTTATACATCCGCCCCCGCCGGGGAATTTAACATGTGACCTTTTGATTGATACCATGAGTTGCAATGATTTTCATTGCTGCGTATGGGAGAATCAGTTTACGAAGCCCTGCCACAGAGAGAGTTTGATAGGAACTTTGCTATCAGGGCCGGCGCCACCCATAAGCAGAGTAGGCCACCGTGTAGAGCGCACTCTGCCTGGGGGCGCCGGCAGGAGTCCGAATCTCAAGCAGTAGCTCCCGTCCGCCGCCTGCGCCCCGCCCCCTACTGACATCATCTCCTTCACTTCACTCCTTCTGTTCCTGTTTTTGCCGGCCAGATGCGCTGCAAGTATGTTCAGTCACTTCAGGCAGAGCGAGCGGCACACAGTTGACACATAGCTACGAGACCCTGGTGTATTTAAATCCCATTCATTTCAATGGGTCAGCAATAAATGCGGACTGCACCGTGTGCTGTCCGTATCCATATGTCCGTTCTGTAGCCCCTTGTCCATATTGTGGACAAGGATAAGGATAGGCATTTGTTATATGAATCCACACAAAAAACGGATCAACACGGACGCCGTCCGTATATTTTGGGGATCCGTGTTTTGGCGACAGCAATATACATATGGTCGTGTGAATGCACCCTAAGGATGAGGGGAGGTATAGTCACATAACATAAGTGTGTCATCCCATAACAGTGCTTCATCTGCAGATTCCCCCATAACAGTATGTCAGCAGCAGATCCCCTATAACAGTGCATCATTCGCAGATCCTCCCATAACAGTGTGTCATCCACAGACCCCCCCCCATAATAGTGCGTCATCCGCAGATCTCCCCATAATAGTGCTTTGTCCGCAAATCCCCCCATAGTAATGCATCTTCGGCAGATGGTCCCATAATAATGCATCTTCTGCGGATCCCCCCATAACAGTGTGTCAGCACCAGATCTCCCATAACAGTGTGAAATATTCTGTTATTTTATTACATTTTTTTAGCACACCTTTTGGCTCAAAAAATTTTTTTTCTGATTTTCCTCCTCTAAAACCTTAGGTGTGTTTAATCATCAGATGCATCTTATAAAGCGAAAAATACGGTAATAAGTCAGTAGACCTACCCAAACTTTAGCATTTCATCACCCTTAATCACTAGGTAATTGCTAATGACACACATTCACTGCTTAGGATAGTGACCCAAGGGATGTCACCATAATGAATTATATTTTTAGAGCCTCTATGTCACGTGAGCACCATTCCATTTCTTTCTCACTATCTTTTGGAATTTATATCAAATTGCTTTCTAAAGCGTGTTCTTTCTGACACAATTGTGATCCTTTGTGTTGGCATTTGCAGCTGGCATATAGCCATTTCTCGAACTCGGGTTCGGTTCCAGGGTACCACTTGGAATCGAACCCGAGTTCGGGAAATGTTTTTTTTACAGTAGAAATCAATTTATGAAGTTATTACATATTAGTAATAACTTCGGCTCATCGGAGCCAATACATTCTAATACCGTACGGAGCGAGTATTGATACAAAGTTTTATGCAAATGGACTTTGGATGTTTAATCCGAAGTCGATTCGCTCATCCCTAGCCATAACCTGAAATTCATGTTAGAATCAGTGGATATTCAAGCTTTATAAAAGGGATGTTTCTGCTTCTCTGCTACATTTATACAGGCTTATAGCAGAGGGGCTTTTTCTATTAGACACCGGTTGGTGTTAAGTGACAGCCATCGTGTTGTGTTTTTTATTTATTTGTACATGTGCTAATTTATAGCCTATGCTAACTATAGTGTCCAGACCAGGGTCATAGCTATAGGAGGTGTAGATGTAGTATTCACACCTGGGGTCTGTTGCTTGAGCAGGGGGGCAAAACCCCTTTGCCACCTTATTATAAATAAAACATGATAGGCAGAAGGACTACAGATTATTACACATTATTAGTCCATAGTCATAACTGGTACTATAAAAGAATATTAGTATACATTTTCTTTATAGTAGTCTTGGCAGGTATTTCATTTAAAATATAAAAATAATTTTGAAAAATTTGATTCGGCTGATTCGCCGAACATTAAGGTGAACAATACTCGTGCGGCAATATATTAGACTGTCCTTTAAAGGAGTTGTCTCACTTCAGCAAGTGGCATTTATCATGTAGAGAATGTTAATACAAGCCATTTACTAATGTATTGTGATTGTCCATATTGCTTCCTTTGCTGGCTGGATTAATTTTTTCCATCACATTATTCACTTCTCGTTTCCATGGTTACAGACCACGCTGCAATCCATCAGTGGTGGTCGTGCTTGCGCAATATAGGAAAAAGCACTAGCCTATGTGCGCTCCCATGGTCCTGGCCACCAGAGAGGCTAATGCTTTTTCCTATAATGTGCAAGCACGACCACCACTGATGGATTGCAGGGTGGTCTGTAACCATGGAAACGAGCAGTGTATAATGTGATGAAAAAATGAATCCAGCCAGCAAAGGGAGCAATATGGTCAATCACAATAAATTTGTAAGTAACAAAAGTTACCCACACTAGTAAAGGTATAAATTCATGCAATAACGAATGAGGACAACTACAATACATAACCCTACCCATAGTCAGTGTTCACCTCAGGAGAACCGCACATGCCAATGCGCATTTAGCAGAACATCATTAGATTTACTTCATACGGCCAAGAATGAAGGAATTGTCTCCCAACAGTTACAAGATGCTCTGCTAGTGAACCAACCCACCATTCCAACCCTATATTTACAACCAAAAATACATAAATATGTCACTGTACCACCAGGTTGGCTAATAATATCAGTATGTGGGGGGCATTTGAAAATGTATGTACATATCTGGACCATATGATTAAGCCCCTTGTGGAATGCTTTCCGTCATACATTTGACATACGGCAGATTTCCTCCAAAAACTGAATGGGGTTCATCTGGAACCTGGAATGATTCCGGTGACATTCAACGTGTAGTCATTGTACACTAGCATCAAACATGAAGATGGGATTAAGGCAGGTCTCTTATTTCATGTCCATGATTGACTTGGACGTCCACATGAATGGTTGCCTCATTGACGTGTTAAGATTTGTATTATCTCTTACTTTCTCTAACTTTAATGGCTTCTTCTACCTACAGCTCCAGGGCACTGCTATGAGGTGGCCTATGCGACCTCATATGCAAACTTGTTCCCGGGGCTATGGGAGAGGGAGCTATTCCTGTTAGATCATGACATCACGATGGTCATTTTTGGGGCCTGGTACATTGATGACATCTTTATGATCTGGCAGGGTTCACCAGAGAGAGATGGCTAGCTGCCGATTGTCTTTCTGCACAACATTATGGGTGATCTCACGTTCCCCGGCTACTTACATTCACGAAGAGCGAGGAAATTCGGATTTGTGACAAATCAAATTTTTCCTAAACTTCGGATCAAATTCCACTTTGGATGCTTCGATTCGCTCAACACTAAAGATTACAGTAGTTTAGTATATTTACTCAGATTTTCTCATTTTGGACAGCAAGAAGTTCAGCCATGGTAATTTTTGCATATACACCGATTTTTCAGCAACTTTGTTGATTGAACAGGCTGCCAAAATAACAGATTTCATCAGTTTCTGAGGATCTAATTGAGAAGTAACAGCAAGTATGGTTGCACTTCCTGTTGCCAACTGCAAACATGGCCACCAAACGAAAACCAAATGAAGTCTCTGTAGGCAAAACCGATTATCAATCTTTAACTATTTAAGGTATACATTTTGGATGTAAATCATCTTTCAGGTACAACACTGACATACCCTTTCCACAGTGTTTAATCAAAACTACCATTTATATCAGTTTACTTTTTACTCTGAAAGCCAGATTGTTCAAGGGTATTTGTCAGCAGATTTGTACCTATGAAGCGGACTGACCTATTACATGTGCACTTGGCAGCTGAAGGTATCTGTGTGGGTTCCATGTTCATATGTGCCTGCACTGCTGAGAAAAATCATGTTTCAATATATACAAATGGGCCTAGAGGCTCTGCTTTCTTTGCAGTGCCCTCACACCCTCCACTTTGATTGAAAGGGCCAGGTAGGGCAACCATCATCATGTCTGGCCCTGTCAATCAAAGTGGAGAGGGCGCGGCAGTTGCAGAGAGAGCAGTATCACTAGAAGTAACAGCAACGCCCCCGTTGCTCCTAGAGGCTCATTTGTATATGATAAAACATCAATTTTCTCAGCAATGCGGGCACATATGAACATAGTACCAACACAGATGCCTTTAGCTGCCTTTAGCTGCGCAGTTTCTTCCATTCTGACTTTTTTGTGCCCTGCTTTGGCAAAATTGCCACAAAACTAGAAAAAAAGAACAAAAAACAAACAAACCCCATAGAACCTAAAGAGTGACGGCAGAGAAAGAACAAATGTTCTGGATTCTGCTTATAGATTCCTTGACCAAGTAGGGCAGGTTCAGAGATGCTAAGGACATTCGGTACTAGCACAGAAAGTTAATTGGATAGACAGGCACAATCTCTCTGGTCCAAAAATCCATAAAAGGTATGGTATTCCCATTGGAGGGGGCGAGGTGCAGATGCTAAACTGACCTGAACTTGCATTGCAGTGGCCAAGAAGCAACAACCAGAAAAGGCTCAGCACCATCGGTGGTCGCTTCCTCCCCCCATGTTGAGACAGCAGGTGCACAGGGGAATTCTTGAAGTTCAACTGACCATACCATCCAAAACAAGTAAGAAGACTTGTTAGCTCTGGGCTCGCTAAATACACTGGACAGTATTCCAATCTGAACAAAAGGGCCTTTTTAGTTAAAACAAATCTTCCTGTAAACTGACACCCTCTGCTGACACACACATAAACGGACCCTTACCAGTGTGGATGTGCACGGATCCACACCTGACTGAAGAATGAAGCATCATGGTTGCTGCCAGGGAGAAAAACAGCAAGAGCCCACTGTGATATCCTTATCCATGTAGGTTGAAGACTTCTATTGTGACTCGCACAGTTTTCTTTCTATTGAAATTTTCATGGGGGCTGCCATATTGATTTTGTGTCCAGCCTGTACCAGGGTGAAAAGCTAACCTTCTTATTATTATGCTGTGCTTCCAAATTTTAGAAACAACTTATATGTAGCTCTATAGTTTTGCATGAATGTATGGCAGGGCTTTGAAGTATAAGGGCAACATGCGCATTTTGAGGCTTAGCGGTGTAGATGCTTTGGTGTAACATAGTACATAACATAGTAACATAGTACATAACATAGTAACATAGTGCATAAGGCCGAAAAAAGACATTTGTCCATCCAGTTCGGCCTGTTAACCTGCAAGTTGATCCAGATGAACGCAAAAAAAAAAATACCTGTGAGGTAGAAGCCAATTTTCCCCACTTTAGGGGAATAAAAAATTCCTTCCCGACTCCAATCAGGCAATCAGAATAACTACCTGGATCAACGATCTCTCTCTAGTAGCTATATCCTGTAATATTATTACACTCCAGAAATACATCCAGGCCCCTCTTGAATTCCTTTATTGTACTCACCATCACCACCTCCTCAGGCAGAGAGTTCCATAGTCTCACTGCTCTTACCGTAAAGAATCCTCTTCTATGTTTGTGTACAAACCTTCTTTCCTCCAGACGCAGAGGATGTCCCCTCGTCACAGTTACAGTCCTGGGGATAAATAGATGATGGGAGAGATCCCTGTACTGACCCCTGATATATTTATACATAGTAATTAAATCTCCCCCCAGTCGTCTTTTTTCTAACGTGAATAGCCCTAATTTTGATAATCTTTCAGGGCACTGTAGTTGCCCCATTCCAGTTATTACATTAGTTGCCCTCCTCTGGACCCTCTCCAGCTCTGCTATGTCTGCTTTGTTCACTGGAGCCCAGAACTGTACACAGTACTCCATGTGTGGTCTGACTAGCGATTTGTAAAGTGGTAGGACTATGTTCTTATCACAGGAATCTATGCCCCTTCTGATGCAACCCATTATCTTACTGGCCTTGGCAGCAGCTGCCTGACACTGGTTTTTGCAGCTTAGTTTGCTGTTTATCAAAATTCCTAGATCCTTTTCCATGTCAGTGTTACCGAGTGTTTTACTATTTAGTATGTACAGGTGACTTGCATTATTCCTTCCCATGTGCATAACCTTACATTTGTCAGTGTTAAACCTCATCTGCCACTTATCTGCCCAAGCCTCCAGTCTATCCAGATCCCTCTGTAGCAGTATACTGTCCTCTTATGTGTTAATTACTTTACACAGTTTAGTGTCATCTGTGAAATAATAGACAAAACACCTAAGAAGTGACCTGATTTTGTAAAACTCCGCCTTTCAAGTTATTATAGGGTGGAGTGAGCATATTGACACCACAGGAGATCTCCCTCCATCTGTATACACCAGAGATGCCACCATCAGCATTGACAGTGGCTTCTAAGGGTTAATCTGCCAGTTTCAGATACTAGCAGATACATTAGGGCCCCGGTTGTCAGTAATATCCTGGCCCCTGTACAAGAGCTGTGCCCGCTTGATCAAAGCGCAATACATGTACGGTGAAATTTGCAAATGCTTTGTTCGCTGTGCAGTACATGTACGGCACTTGTCCTTAAAGGGGTTGTCTCATTTCAGCAAATGGCATTTACCATGTAGAGAAAGCTAATACAAGGCAGTTACTAAATTGTAATTGTCCATATTGCTTCCTTTGCTGGCTTGATTAATTTTTCAGTCGCATTATACACTGCTTATACCCAGGGTTTATGACCATCCTACAATCCAGCAGCGGTGTTTATGCTTGCACACTATAGGAAAAAGCGCCGGCCTCTCTGGTGGCCCCAATCGTGGGAGCGCACTTAGGCACGCATGTGCAGCAGCTCGTGTCCCAGCCAACTTGTATCTGCACTGCAGCTTTGGCCATAACCCCTGGGAACAAACAATGTACAGATGCAGCGAGCCAAGTTGATGGTTAACGCATTAAAGACTATTAAAGACTAGCAGCAATATTTCTGATCAGAATTGATGATTATTAATTAGTGGAGACTACTGCATAAATATACCCTAACAAACCATTATATATTCCTAAAAGATAAACTCTATCAACACAGCCCACGCTAAAACATGTGTGAAACTGTAAAGGTTCGAATGAAAATTTTTATGAGGGGGGCAAGAATATTCCGCCGCCCCTCGCGGCGGCCACACCAAGCCAGGTGGAAATGGGGGGGGGGAGCCAGGGGGGGGGGGCTTTGGATTCTATGCCTGTGAACTGTTATTAGAGCTGGACTGTCCTGATTACAGATGTTTTGTTGTTTGCGTCTGCTCTATGGCATGGATATGATACATTGTTCTATATGCGGCTATTATATGTGATTAGAAATTTGCTTTTATATTGTTTGTAAAATAAAAATACAAATAAAAAAAAAAATAAAAAAAAAAAAGACTATGTACACCTTTGGGGACAATTTTTTTTAAATTATTATATTGTGCTCATTTTGAGCTAAAAATATTTTTTTTATTTGTTCTTTATTGAAAATATGGCATCCTTTTTTCTGTACAGAGCTTACATGTTGTAGTGGCAGCCTGTGGATTTTCTGTCTTTTCTGTCATCTGGGGAGCTGACGGGCTCCTTATCTCTGATCTCTGACATCATAAACACTCATTACTGCTCAGTTCTTGTCTTACTGATAAGAATGTGGTTTAAATAAGTGTTATGACCTCTTAGTAATTTAGAGATAAGGGTTATGGCGCAAAATGAAAGTGAAAGTACCAGTCACACAACTAGAAAACCAGTTAACCCTTTTTGACAGAACAGCTCAATATTTTTAATAAAGGCTAATTGAAAAAAAAAATTGCCAAAAATGAGTAACATGCAATCATGAAAAAGGTGTACATAATTTTTCAGTAAAGAATGGCAAGAAAAAGATAACTAACTTTTTAGGATAACGATGAGAACACAGTGCCGTGCGTTATGAGAGTCAAGTTTAGCTCAGCTACATCTGTATAATGCCATGGAAAAACAAATCCAGCCAGCAAAGGAAGCAATACGGACAATCACAGTACATTAATATGTGTATTAATATGTATTAACTTTCTCTACATGATAAATGCCATTTGCATAAGTGAGACAACCCCTTTAAGGGGTTAAAAGAGTTGCCCAAGTTAAATAAAAATTCAGGAAGTCCCTTTAAATGGTCTACAATAAAAAAAATTGATACTTACTAGTTGTCACCCCTGTTTCTCCCAGAGCTACCGTGGTGACATGGGTCACTGTGCAGCCAATCACTGGCTTCAGCAGTGTATGGGACATCACTGTCAGGGGCATATCTTCAATGGAGACAAACCACGTAACTGCTATGTGGCATGGAGGGGCTCCTTTTTCTGTTCCTGATGTGAAAACACTGCATTTTTATGCAGCAGCCACCTCTAAGGGGAGCTCAGTGCAAACAAATGATTACAGCTTCCACTGAAGATAATGGTAACTGTATAAACTCCTATGCATTGAGCATGGCCGTTTTTAATGGCCTCTGCAGTAGACATAACGTCCACTATAGTGGCACTCAGCAGTAATAATGTTCCACATAGTGGTCCCCAGAAGTAATAAAACGGCCCCATTAATGTCAATGGGGTCCATCTGGCAGTAGGACGTCGTATTTTTTGACAGACGCTATTCACTGGCCGTTAAGAAAATTGTCATGTTAATAGCCCCATTGACTTCAATTGGTTCGAAAAACGGCTGTGTGACCATTGATACAAAAACGGCAGTCACATGGCCATTTTTACTGTCATACGAATGTAGCCTTAACATCCACTTGGTACGTGTACAAACATAGTTATCAAAAATGAAGAAAGCTAGCCAAAACAGAACTGGAGAATGCAAGCAGTAAAACCGACAAGACTGATGCCAACTGAAGTTATTAAGCTTCTGAGATTATTATTCATACGTATGGTACTACTAATGCACTGGGTTACAGTCACCGAATTTAAGTACTGGTAATTAATGGCTGCCTAAAATGTCTCCAAGGAAAAGCTGCCTCAGCAAATGGTGTGTAATGGTCATGCCATTAAATAACATTCCTACTATCTCGTATTTGGAATAATAAAGTGATCTACACTTACGTTTCTATCAATGTATGGTGGGAGGGCCTAGCCTTTTGATCAGACTACATATGTGGCTAATTCAATGTTGGACTGAGGTTCCTTGGGCCCACCAGAGGAAATTATTCTCAGGGCCCAACCTCTATATCATCAATAAAGTCTAATAGGTTTTGAATCAAAGAAACAGACCCTAGTGGCAAGTGATTAGCTTCAAGTGTTTTTTTTTTTTCTCCTGGACCTTTGGAACCCACTATGGCTTCAGAAACTAGGCCCATCGGAAGATCCTCTGGTGGGCCAGTCCGACCCTGAGTCCACTGGATTTATAAACTGTTCCAATAGACTTTTCTTCACAGTTCACCGCCTTCCACAAGATTAGCATACTCATTGCTATAAATATGATGTCACTGGCTACAAGTTGAGGAATTGCTAACAACATGAGTATCAAAGACATCTCATACAATTTTATTTTATCTCCGTTCCCTAGGCATTGAAGGTATCGAGATCCTGAATTTTACCACACATGAATATACAGGATTACGGCATGTTCATAAGAACCACTGAGCCACTGCAGTTACGTGTCGCTTGTGCACTCATCACCACTGAGCTCAGTGATTGGCTGCAGCAGTCTAATGACCACGGGGACAGGATGTCATCACTTCTGGTCTGCAAGGGGATTGAAAGCAGTGAAGACAACACTGGAATGGAAGGCCTTTCAAAATGTGTGGGCACATTTTTTATTTCTTTCCCTGCCTTTCAACAATTGTTTTGTCGGTCGGACAACCCCTTTAAGCACCTACACCGGTGAGATTCGGCAGGGTCATATCTTTTTTTAAGTGTTTATTTTTCCAACACTACACTGGATGTAGTCTTTGCGAAATGAGCAACATTTTCATAAGTCCCTGTTGACCTGTGACTAAGAACAATTTTCCACACGTACGTTTGTGGCCATACTTGGACCCTTTTTTTTGTTTTATATGTCAAATGGAACATCTGAAAGAAAGGGAGTTTGCAGTGAATACCTTAAAAAAAAAGCTGGTTTGGCAGCCAGCTATGATGATATATCTGCACATATCACAGTTTCTGTTGTTCAAACTGATGAAAATGATTAAAGAAGTGAATATAAAATTGAGCATAATTGTTTCCTTTCTGAGAGGGCACAGGCTCCGCGAGGAAACCATGGCAACAGTACAGACTTATTCAGGTAACGGGATGCAGAATGATCACACTGCATATAGAGCAGATTTGTGCACCTAGCAACAGGATCTTGCCAACTGAGTTTCACTGCTCTTTGCTTGTCTCCCCTGCAGTTGCCCTCTGCACCCGATGCCATAAAAATACTCTTAGAGTGCCTGAGTCTTTTCTCCCATCACAGAGCAGAATACCCAGGCAGAAGATGCAAGCAATTAGATCACATCAGCAATGCTTGGTACCTTTAATGGACTGCATGAGCTGGGTGCACAATGACTCATCTTTAGCGGTAGTATTCTGAATGCTCCTTTTAATTAGAATACATGCATCAAGTGATAAATCTAAAGCCCTTTTTTTTTTTTACACGGATTGCATTAAAATCCACAAACGGGAAAATTAGACTCGCATTACTTTAAAGGGTAACTGTCATATTTTTTATTTTATTTTAGTTTATTAGAGCTAAGCATGTATACCTGAGTTAGTCTGTCAATGATTATCAAAAGATCTGCAATTACCTTATAATAACAGCTTTCATTAATGTCCCCTATCCCGTTCCACTGCTCCCTTAAAAGACAGTTGCTATGGCTTGTCTTTCTCTGGTTAAGAAGACAGGAAGACGGAGGAGCGGTCCTTCACACTGCATGCCTGCCTTAGGCTTCAGAGTGAGGAGGTGTGTCTCTCAGTAATCCAATCTGATTGGCTGGCAGGGAGCTGCTGGCTACAGCAAGTGCGTATGGGAAGTGAGGGAAAGCAGTTTTGGCCTCAGAGAACTGGCAGAAGAGCTATCTTGAGAAGGTCCTCATATTGTAAATGTTCAAACAGCCGTAACTAAGGGAAAAACTCAAGGAAAACAGTGCTATGTGAAGAATCTAAAGATCTAAAGATTGCTTTATGCATAATACTGCTGCAGCAGTAGCATATGCTAAAATAGATTTTTTGATGAAAACATGACAGTTACCCTTTAATAATGATTGGATATGAACTAAGGTGGTGCCTATGTATGTATGTATGCATTCACTTTTCAACGCTTTCTGAAATGCATAAAAAATGTTTTAAATACAAATCGACATACAGGTGAAACTCGAAAGATTTGAATATCGAGCAAAGTTCATTTATTTCAGTAATGCAACTTAAAAGGTGAAACTAATATATGAGATATGACTCATTACATGCAAAGCAAGATATTTCAAGCCTTTATTTGATACTTTTTGTGAATTGGGACATTTAAACTTGCTTTTTTTTATTTTTATTCCAATTTAAATTTAGTAGGAGTCGGAGTCGGTTCATTTTTGCCTACTCCGACTCCAGGTACCCAAAATTGCCTCTGACTCCTCGACTCCGACTCCACAGCTCTGAAAAATACTGTCCTTTATGTTACATTTCAATGATATTACTTTATATAGTACAACCCCAATTCCCAAAAAGTTGGGAGGCTATCCAAAATGTTAATAAAAAAGAATGCAATCTCAAAGACCCATATTTTATTTACAATAGATCATATCAGATGTTGAAAGTTTAAAGACATTTTCATGAAAAAACTGTCTCTAAATGTCCAGAGAGAAGTGTTGTTTTTATGTACATTATACACAGCGTCCAGACTTTGAATTGGGGTTGTACATTAAAGGGTTATTACAGCACAAAAAAGTGTTCCCACGGGCTGCACATGCTTATACTCCCCTCACCGTTGCAGTTCCGATGGTGCCATGGTCCCAAATGCGCTCTACATCCTGCTCTTGTCTCGACATGACAGGAAATGGCTGTGAATGCCACTCAGGAAATTATTGGCTGCAGTGATAACCCAACTCAGCCAGTGATTGGCTGAGCAGAAATTTCTGCCATTTCTGCTGTGTCAAGACAGAAGCAGGAAGTGGTGTGTAGCGAGGACCCAAGCACTATGAGAATGGCATTGGCTGAAGATTTTGTTTGCCCTGTACTTTGCCCTACCTCACCACATGCTGGGCTGGCTGGAATAGTGTATATCACAGCAGATGGGTGCGCCTCAGTACTGCCTATTTGCAGGACTGCTGAGCTTGTGTACATCATTAAGAGGACTCATCAGGACTGAGGGGGTGATTACAGGATTATGGCTGGGGTAAGAATTTTACAAAACTAATCACATGTTCAGAATCGGGGCTCTCCCAGGTATATAACATTGGTATTAGTGGGGGGTACCAAAATGCAGTGACAAATTCTCTATAGGGATAGACCAACATATTTAAGGAACCAAAAACCTCTTTAAAGCTATGCAGAAGAATGTCATATACATTAAAATGGTCGACCCATCACAATAACTTATCCCCTATCCAGCGAATAGGGAATGTGCCTAAGGTCCAACCGTTTGGGCCCATACAGATCATAAGAATGGGAACCCATGTTCCCCCATTTGAATGGTGCAGAAAACATTTGCGCTATCACTCCCTTTAGCTCTATGGGGCTGCCAGCAGGGGAGGGCTGGAAACTTAATGTGGCCATGGAAAAAACCCTACAAGTGGCCCCATGTTGTAGGCGAGTCCAAATTGACAGAAGACAGGGGCGACAGTAATAGGCGAAGCCAGCAATACTGTAGTGCAGGACAAAATATCATCCCAGCAGAACCAAATATCATAGTGTGTAATTAGCATGGTCACAGGGCAGTATTTTAAGACGGTGATACAGATGAATTCAGGAGGGCACCTGACTGCAGGACAGGTGCATAAGTACCTGATGCTCCTAGCATTAATTAATGCTAAGAACATTAGATCGCTTTGTACCCGACTAGCGGCCATGAGGAGAGCTCAGGCAGCCCCTTGGGCACCGGCCCACCAGGAAATTTCCCTGTAGGGTCCGGCCCTGGCTGCCAGAGAGTACTATATGTGCACTTGAACTCTGCTATCTCTAACAGTCTCACAGAGTTGAACTGAGAGGTGAACAAGATATGCAGATGCCCTCTTAGTTTATTATGAGTGCTGTAGGCGTACCGTAACAGCCAGTAAAGTTTGGGAATTATTTATTTAAATATGTGTGACAACTAAAGGAGCTGGTGGAGCGCTGGGAAGGGGACTTTGCTTTCTCCATTAACCTATAGATGGGGTACTCAACTGGTGGACTGCTGTCCGGACCCCTCCTCTCAACTGTCTCTGTGTCCCAAAGACACAGATACAGTTGAATGCACTGGTGAAGTAGAGAGCCGGCAGCAGGCTTCACTGTTCACCTACTGCCGGTGATTTAGCGCTGGCAGGCATGATGCGATGATGTCATCATGCCTGCTGCACTGAGCTACAAGTCTGCTAACCACTGCGCTGTCTGTAGATCAGTGCTGCAGGCATGATGACATCATTGCATCTCACCTGCCTGCGCTGAATCACTGGTGAAGAAGCAGGGAATTGATGGTGGGGAAGGTAAGTATTTAAAAAGGAGGCAACGTGGGGCATTACAAGGGGATCATTCTGCATGGGGACATTAAGGAGGACATCACACTGTGAGGGGAGGCATTAAGGGGGCATGATTTTGTTTGATGAGGCACTGTGGGGCATCGTTTTGTAAGATGAGGCACTAAGGGGACATAATACTGTGAGAGGAGGCATTAAGAGGTCATCATATTGTGAGAGGAGGCACTAAATGTGCATCATACTGTTATGGGAGGCACTAAGAGGGCATTATATTGTTAGATGAGGCACTAAGGGAGCATCATACTGTGATGGGAGACACTAAAGGGGCATCATACTGTGAGGGGAGGCAGTAATGGATCATTATACTGTGAAAGGAGGCACTAAGGGAGCATTATATTGTGAGAGGAGCCATTAAAGGGGCATCATACTGTGAGGGTAGGCAGCAAGGGAGCATCATACTGTGAGGGGAGGCACTAAGGGGCATCATACTGTGAGATGAGTCACTAAGGTGGCATCACAATGTTAGGGGGGCACTAGGGGGTCATCATACTGTGAATGGAGGTACTAAGGTACTAAGAAAGCATCAAATTATGAGAGGAGGCACTAGTGGGGCATCATATTGTGAGTAGAGGCACTACTGGTGTATCATACTCTGTGGGGAGCACTAAAGGGGCATCTTTCTGTGTGATGTGGCACTAAAGGTACATTCTTATTTTGTTGGGGCCCTAAGAAGGTTGGGTGGGATTAAAGTTATTGCTATTTTTAGAGAGAAAAAAGGGAACTTGCTGTAAAGAACTACATACCACTATTTTTCCTCCTACATTTTTTGTTGCACTTCCGACTGTGAGGTAAGGTATGTTGACCCTTACAAAAAGTACTTCAGTACCCCATGCCTTTAGAGTAGAACTAAGATGGACACTATCACTTTCTATGGCAATTGTTATTGATTCCACAAACACATGGGTTAGTGATTCCACAAATGTAACAAATCATTATTATCCATTCTTCTTAAAGGGGTTGGCCACTTTATACCAGGCAATATTAGCAAGCATTATATGTCCCACTCAGCCAGGCTCCTAATGTGAGACAACTGGACTTACTAAATCAGTTACCCCATGTGAGTTACATTAGTAATACCATGCTATTACCACTCGTAATACCAAGTAGTAGCGTGGCAGAATATACATCAGACATGCAGACTTCCTCTTGCAAGGGTTACCATACCTAGATGTTCACAGCTTGTGAGACCAAGGCTGGAAATGTAACTAACACATACTGCAAGTCTGTACGGTAATTCAGACCTTGGGCATTTAGGGGCATTTAGACAGACTGTGGTTCTACTGACCAGAACTGACAGGATCACAACAACTGGACTTGTTGTATTTTCTCTTTAAGACGTTTCGCCAGTCGTCTGACTGGCTTTCTCAATTAAAATTACTTGTACAAGGAATCTACGGCATTAAATACTGGTGACTCATGCTTATTCAGAATAATCTGTTTAAATAAAAAACAGAAGGTCAAGGACTTCAAGGTCAAGGATAATGATTTGATTTCCATGACTGAAACTATTAGGTGTGATTAACTGCCTCAGCAGAGGTGTTAGAACAGCATTGTATCTGGCAGGCAATAGATGTCAAATCCATTAAATATAATTAGCTTTAATAGAAAAAAAATAATTTTAAGAGAAAATATTAGTCCAGTTGCTCTGACTTATTATAGCCGATATACCATGACCTGAAAGAATGACAACCTTCAAAGGAAACTACTTTACTGAGACTCATTTATCTTAGTAAATATATTGGGAGTATTTGATAGTTTTATTTACCTCATTAAAGTGGTGTTATTTGTAATTTATAACCACTATATCCAGACATTAAAACTTACCTCCAGAAATTCAGCTAACACCCTCTTAGGATATACACCTCAGTATGCAAATTCTGCTTACTAATCTAGATTAATTAAAAGTTATTGGTTTATGCTGTGTATCAGCTCATTTACTTGTAGACAGCATACTACAGTCACTTCAATATGGGATAGAGTAGAAGGGTACTGTACTTTCATTTCTGCAACACTTTACTTCCTCCTTGCTGAAAAAGAAAGTTAGATTTGTACACCCTGTGTGTCTTTAGTGGGAATTTTCTTGCTAATAAAGTCTTGTGATCACAGCAGCATCAGGCAGCTTTCCCATCTACCATATAAGAGGGGAAGTGTAATTGGACCTAACAGACTTGTTGTCAGAGTGACCAGTCTGCATTTCCAAAGTGTTTTTAACATATCGTGTAATGATAACTTACTGTTATAGAATTAGCAAGAAGTGACCTGGAGCATATAGTTTGTAAAAGAACTGTTCAGTAAATTTGACAAATTTGGTATGTAACCTATACATTAATAACTGGTAACCAGAATGGATTCATGCTAAAAAGTTTGTGCCTAACCAAACATGCTTGGTTTCTTTGAGGATGTAAGAGAAAATCTAGATGCTGGTCATGTGGCAGATGTGATGTATCTGGATTTTGCCAAAGCAACAAGCTTGTGCTGAAGCTACAAATGCAGGCACTAGGGGACAATGGCTAAAGCTTGCGATGGGGCGCTACAAGGATAATAGAAAAATAGATCATCGTTAGGGATTTGAACGCTAGTGAATCATGGTAGACAATAATCGTGTAATGTGAATGTATGATTTTACTAAAAATATACAAGTAAATTATCATTTGTCATTAATAAATTGTGGTAATGTAAAAGTGCATCGTGTGACCTTGTGCCAAAAGACAAGATGGCTAGATCTGTCTGAACACAGTCAATAATCATCGTCTAAGCGAGTATGAATTAATTTGTACACAATACTCCCTCCATGTAAATGCTTGTCATTGGCATTGTGTCGGTAGGTCACTAGTGTTATCAATCGCATTAATGATTATCTACTCGTCTAAATGTGCCTTTAGGCTTAATTCTCTTTAATCTCTTGATCAATAATCTTGTGGATAGAATTGAAAGTAAAGTATACGTTTTTGCTGATCACACAACACTGTGTAGGTTACTTACAACGCACTTGAATGACAATTATTACTCAATGAACTAGATAAGGCCACTTTGATATCTGTTGCACTGAGATCTGGCTGCCTGACCTGGCAAAAATGGCGAATGCGGCCAGATCTCTGTCCAGATCTTATTATACTTAATGGGGTCGGCGGGCATTGCGACTGCATCTGGCAGTGCCGGATCCAAAGAATTCCAGCAGGTTATTCTCTGCCGAAAGCCTGCCAGAATCGCTGCTGGAATACCGTCCAGTCCCATTAACTATAATGGGATGATACGGAGATCCAGCCACAACCTGGCAAATATGCAGAGAATCAGCCAAATACTGCTGCAGCGGTTTTTGTCCAGCTGATTCCCGGCATTCTATGTTGGAACAGCCTGCGGGAAGGCTGTGACGACAATGTGAAACTAGGCTACATGTAATAAAACTTGGGACAACAGAACAAGAAAATGACTTGGGCATTGTTGTTTTAGGTAAGGCTACTTTAACACTAGCATTTCTATTTTCCAGTATTAAGATCCGTCATAGGATCTCAATACCGGAGAAAAATGCTTTAGTTTTTTCCCCATTCATTGTCAATGGGGACAAAACATAACTGAATAAAATGGAATGCTCCAAAAAGCATTCCGTTTCATTAAGTTACGTTCCCATACTGGAAAGCAAACTGACAGGGACGGATCCGTTTTCTCTGACACAATCTGACACAATAGAAAACGGATCGTCCCCCATTGACTTTCAATGGAGTTCATGATGGATCCGTCTTGGCTATGTTAAAGATAATACAACCGGATCCGTTTATAACAGATGCAGATGGTTGTATTATAAATAACGAAAGCATTTTTACTGAGCCCTGCCGGATCGAGTAAAAATCCTAGTGTGAAAGTAGCCTGAGATAGGCGGCAGTACTCAATATCAGTCAGCAGCTGCAGAAGCAAATAAGATAAAATCCCTTATTACCCTTTAATGACCCCCTCGCAAAGGCCACATGTTGAGTATGGGATTCAGTTTTGGGCTCCACATGCTATAAAGCAGGGACCAACAACCTCTGGAACTCTAGCTGTCCTGAAACAATTCCTAGAATACACCATTCACTTCTGTGGGTGTTACAAGAACAGCCAAGCAACCTATGTAAGTATGTAACAAATACCTAAGCTTTTAAGGAGAAGACTTCATAATGGTACTGCAGATGAGTATCTGAGAGAACTATGAAGTTTTTATTCACTGGAAGTAAACTTGAAGGGTATATTCAACCTTTTAAAATTGATGGGCTATCCAGTAGTGGCCTCACTTGTGTTTCCCCACTTGTTCAGCTGTTTGAAGACTTAGGGTGTGACCCCATGGGGTGGCCATGATAAAGTTGCACTGTGGTCAAGTACCCGCCGGAGATAGAGCTCCCATAGAAATGAGTGGAGCGATGGAGCTCCTTTCCTACCAGCTGCTCCATCCACTGGTCCCATTCTTGGGGATCACTTTAAAGTTTGCAGGAGATTAACCTGGACTTCTTCCCCTACCATCCTCAGTCCCACAAGCAAGTGCACAGAGTCAACCAGATCCGAGAAAATTATTTATGCTTCTTTGTCTCCTTGAAACAAGATAGATGCATGTCCTTGTTTCCTTGGGCTGAGTTCTGCGCAACAACCACTCCAATGAGTCTGCTAATAAGTTACCATTCATTATTGTTTATGGACATCACCCTCGTCTACCTGTACCTAATGATTTATCCACTGATGTGTCAGCTGCATGTGAGGAGTGCAGTTAAGGGATGAAAAGTAGTGATGAGCGGCAGGGGTAATATTCGAATTCGCGTTATTTCGCGAATATTTTTTGGAATATTCGTTGAATATTCAAAAATTCGCGATTTTATTTTTCTTGAAAAATCGGCAATGTAATGACTGTGTAATATGCAAATTTTCGGAATTCGAATTTTCGGATTCGAATTTTTATTGCGAATTTTTCAACTGTAACTATTAGACAAAGAAGATTATAGCACTATATTAGCTAAATTTCTCTATATTCGTTTTTTTTCCCGAATATTCGCTATATTGCTATAACTTCGTTTTTCAAATATTTGTAATATTCTAAAACAAGTTTATGTAGCAATATATCGAATATTCGAAAAAAAACGAATATAGAGCAATTTAGCTAATATAGTGCTACAATCTTCTTTGTCTAATAGTTGTAATTTTTTTCTCATCTGAAGTTCAGAATGGAAAAAAATTACAACTATAAAAAAAAGATTATAGCACTATATTAGCTAAATTGCTCTATATTTGTTTTTTTCGAATATTCACTATATTGCTATAACTTAGTTTTTTTGAATATTCGTAATATTCTAAAACAAGAATATATAGCAATATAGCGAATATTTGAAAAAACGAATATAGAGCAAAATTCGCAAACACTACTACTCCTAAAGTCAAGTATATTGCAGCCTTGTGTACTGATTTAAAAAAAATCTAATTAAAAACCAAAAAAGGAAAAAAAAAATTGAATATTCGAAATTACCAACTATATTCTAAATTTTGCGAATTTTGAAAAAATCGAAATTCGAATATTCGTGATTAACACTAATGAAAAGCTCTGATTTTCTCCTGTAGATAGAAATTGGTTATCTTCAAGGAATATTCATCTGAAGGTGCCATCTTTCAAATTCGCTTCTTGGTTCCTAGGGCTCTTTGAAGTCATCTGCCAAATTAACCCATTCTGCAGTTAGCTCCATCTGCCTCAATCTCTGCATTCCCAACTCCTTCAACGAGACCTCTGGAGCTGAACTGCTACTCCAAGCCTTCTGTGTCCACTTCTGTTCCTGCCAGTGCTGAGGATGAATTTGAGGTCCAGAGTATACCAGATATGAAGAAAATCAGTAGCAAGACGTTTTATCTGTTGGATTGAAAGGGTTTTGGCTCCAAGGAGAGGTCTTGGGAGCCTGCTAAGAACATTAATGCTCCTGTCCTTCTGAAAAAGTCCTGGCACAGTCTGGCCCAAAGATGAGAGGGAGTAAAGGGGGTGCTGTTACATGAGCGACTGATGTCCACCACTGCCCTGCGGGTGCCATTCTACTCACCCTGTGTCTGTTGCAGGTCCAGCATTCTGGCAGTGACCAATGCATTGGTGTCCTGTGTATCTATTGAGAAAATTCTTCATTGAACCTTACCTCATTCTGCCTGACCTGACTAGGGGTGAGCGAATCGACTTTGGATGAAGCATAAATTGCATAAAACTTTGTTAGAATACTGTACGGAGCGAGAACTCCCTACAGTATTAGAATGTTTTGGCTCTGATGAGCCGAAGTTATAACTTTGCAAAGTCTTGCGAGACTTCGGGTAATAACTTTGTAAATTAATTTCTACTGTAAAAAACCTTTGTACCAAACTCGGGTATTCTAATGAAGTTTTATGCGAATCGACTTTGGATGAACCATCCGAAGTCGATTCGCCCCTCCCTAGACCTGACCTGTGCCTGATTACCATATTGACCCTTTGCTGCCTCCCCTTACCTCAGACTTGTTTCATGGATTAGCACAGACTCTGCCTGCCGTGACCTCTGCCTGTTACTGACTATGAGTTTTGCCTGATGCCTCACACTAGTGTCTCTGACCCATGTGGGTCAGCTGTTAACCAAGCCTGGACTACTCCAGGAGGCAGCAGCCTGGTAGCTCCCCTGCAGCAAAGTCCAGAACCCTGTTTGGGGGTTAAAGTTTAACTAGCAGGGGACTGCCAGGATAATGTCCTTTAGGTTTAGCTCAAAGTCAAACCAGTTGATTGACACAGTGGTTCCACATCCATTGAATGTAACACTTTGCCATGTGGTCATACCCTAAAAGTATTACCATTAAACTACAGATGGATTCTCTTGATTTCCAATTCATAATAAACATATTCTAGGTAATATTCCTGCTAAATATAATACTAGATGACTGTACATACTGTACTTGTCTAAATATACAAAGCCAAAAATATAGGATGTGGCTCCATTCACAGATGATTTTCCTTATTTGGTTTAGATATGAACTTTAATTAGCTTATGTCAACTTCCGCATCTGGTATGAAAAGGTTCAGTTGACTTGAGTGCTGTGCGTAGCAGAAGCTGTTCTGTCTATGCCTTCATAGGGAAACATTTCTGAACAATGAACATACTGTATGCAAAACTGGAAACATACAAATACACAAAGCATAAATTATGGGCAACATGGTGTGTTTGATGCTGATAACACTATTTTCTTACTTAAAATTGCCAGAAATAAGCATTACCCCCTTAAGGATGCAGCCTAGTTTGTTACTTAAAAGGAAAGTGTCATCTATAATTTTGTCTGCCCGTTAAAATCACATAGTGACACACATCTGAATCAGTTTTTTTTTTCTGATTGTATATTTTTTTTAATTATATTTCCTGAACATTATTATGGGTGCTGCCATTTTGCCTGAGCTGTTAACAGCATATAGAGATATGCTTTACAGCTGCGCGGCAGTTTTAGTTCAGCTGATTCTTGGCATATTTTCCAGGTTGGGGCCATATGTCCACTGGTCCCCATTACGGTAGATAATGGGCCGGTGGGCATTCAGGCAGCTTCCAGCAATGCCACATCCAGGTAGTATTATCTCGGTCCATTGCAAGGTATCTCTGCAACATGTCATGCAGAATTCACGTGGAGAGATTGGTTAGGCAAAGAGACAGTGTAACGGTCTTTTTTTTTTTGTAATGTGTAGGGGCAGTGATACTGACTATTTTTGTAACATACTTTATTTACTGAAATCATACCATACAATTCCATTAGAAAAATAGTTTAAAATGGCCCATTTTGAGCAATAGCAACGCTCGGTCTTCTGTTTACTTAACTGTGGAGACGCGCTCCACACTGACTGCTGCTATCCGCACTGCCTCTCTCCACATTTATATATACATATATATGTAGAAACGAAAGTCTGAGCAGCACCATTAATGACAAAGTAAACGGAGTGCCAGCAGTCCAGATGTATACCAACATCAACAATGCAGATAAATGAAGAAAGGTCCCGGAGACAGATCGAGTTCCTCTATGGCTCCTCTTTATTTGTCACATATAGTAGACAGACATAACCACCACATACACGGTATATCGTTAACGCGTTTCGGGTGAGTACCCTTAGTCATAACACTAAGGGTTACGACTAAGGGTACTCACCCGAAACGCGTTAACGATATACCGTGTATGTGGTGGTTATGTCTGTCTACTGTATGTGACAAATAAAGAGGAGCCATAGAGGAACTCGATCTGTCTCCGGGACCTTTCTTCATTTATCTGCAGCCTGCCACGGGAACACTCCCCAGGATCTCTGGAGCCGGGATTACTTATTCCACCAGGGAGGTGAGCTGGACTTTATATTTCACAACATCAACAATGTAATGAAGAAAAAGGATCGCAGCACATCCAAATGGTGAAAAATGTGTTGTCCTTTATTCACCCATATAGCGACATTTCAGTCTTCTTACTGGGACTGTTCTCAAGCGAGTACAAGTTAGTAGTGCATATTTAAAAGGTATGATATCATTTGCATACATAATCAATAACATAACATCCACAAATTACAACATAATAGTGATCTCCATATCATTGCCGATATAAAGTGCTATGTGGAGCTTAGCCGGCACCTAAGATGGCCGCGTAGTATGTGAGCTCCGGAACCCGCATTGAGCTTCTCCCGCTCAGCGACTTTACCAGCGACCTGCAGAGCAGCTATACATTCGGAAATGGCAGTTAGACAGATGTGGAGGAGGAAGGCGCCGAAATCTAAAGGCTCAAGGTCTCTGGAACACTTTTTCTACGGAGAGAAGGTGAGCAAATATGGCGCCGTGGAAAGATCACAGAAGCTCAGAGCTGCCTCGGCAGATCCCCCGCTGCAACCAACTCACCTTGGTGTGGCATCAGCCCCGAACTCCTCTGCTGCCCAACAATTTTCTCTAAATGGCGACTGTAACTCGCCTGCCTCATCCCGAGCCGAGAGGAATGATAACATAGGCCGCAGACACGCAGCCTTACATAGGCATCAACGGCCCTCGGTGTCCAGAGGGCAAGACTGCCACACCTCTACCCCCAGGGGAGACCAGGACTCACTCCTAGCAAATCTCCAGAAGCAGAGGCAGTGGAGACAGACTGCAGATCATAATAACGCAGCACTGCCCCAACTTACCTCCATTGAGGATACTGATGTCTAATGTATTAAACCTCAGATAAAGCAGCTTCGGAAAATACACTGAAAGATATGCTACTAGTCCTTCGATCCTCCCTACATAAAGATTTCTCCACACTCTTATTGCCACTGCAATCTGTGCTCAACGATGTAGGGGAAAGAATCTCCCATGTCAAGTCATGGCATCCTTTGCTGGAGCGCAACAATAAATTGCTGGACTCCCACAACGCACTAGATGATAGAGTGGACACCCTGCAGGCAAAACTGGTAGATTATGAAGACCGCAATCGCAGGAATAACATACAATTCTGCAATATCCCAGAGGCAATTCCAGGCTCAGAACTTCGGGAGTACCTGCAACAGCTTAGCAGGTAATGCTTCCCACCTGTGCCGTCCCCAAACCACCTAACCTCCCGGATTCACGTTCTTGCTAGATATACCTTCTACCATGTCAAGGTAGAAGGTATATCGACTGAATTAATTGGCCTTATGCCTTCTCAGTGCTACAGAAATTTGGGTTCTCTGGCCCGATATACTCAGCAATTTCCGCACTATATTCCAATCCCTGTGCCAAAGTTTTCACTAATGGAGCACTCTCAACTACCTTTAAGTTGACAAACGGCACCAGGCAAGGATGCCCGCTGTCTCCCCTATTCCTTGTGTTATCTATTGAACCCCTGGCAGACCTGATCCGTTGGGACCCAGGAATAGCGGGGCTTAAGGTGGGATCTAGCGAGCACAAACTTGCGCTCTTTGCAGATGACATTATAGTCATCTGCACTAAACCCAGGACCTCTCTTCAAAAAGTATTTAGCTTGCTAGATACTTCTAGTCGTGTTTCCTATTACAAATTAATCTTAGACAAATCCCAGTGCCTACCGATAAACATCCCCCTTGACCAGCTGACGCAGATTAAAGGCCTATTCCCTTTAAACTGGCAAATAGAAAGTATCTCTTATCTGGGAATTCAACTGACCTACCCCGTGTCCAAGATGTTCCAAACCAATTTCCCTCCCCTCCTCGAGGAACTACGGAAACATAAAAGACATGAAGTTCAGCTTGATCTCGTGGTTTGGTAGAGTGTCGGCTAAAGGCTAAAAAAAAACAGATGATGGACTTCATATGGAACTCTAAACATCCCAGGGTGGCCCAATTGACTCTAACAATGCATAAGACCAGAGGAGGACTAGGTGTACCAAACCTTAAATATTACTATACTGCCTGTCTACTAGATCAACTAGTTTACTAGTGGCAAGACTCTGAAGAAAAACATTGGGCCCCTATAGAGAAAACCTCACAATCTCTCCACTCTCCGTTTCTTGCTGATAGGGATGGCATGGGGAATGTGCCCGTCTGCATTTCCTCTCTCTGCAGTTCAGATGTCTATAAATGCATGGAGACACTACTAAGCCACCTCTTCTGATAAGACGCCCCTTCCTGCCTCCGCTATTTCCACAAAATGTTTGATACACCATATCCCGGCACTAGATCTCAAGACCTGGACAACCCAGGGCATTTGCACAGCTCAGGACCTGATGGACCCAAACAACCTGTTGTCTTTCTCCCACATACATTACACTTACCAAATAACCCATAGGGACTTTTATAAATTCTTGCAGATTGGATCCTTACTGGGGAGAAATGAAAGTGCCTCTCTACATATCCCTTAAGTAGCCCTATAATACCTTTATGGGAGTTTTCCCTAGAAGGGGGGGGGGGGGGGGGGGGGCATTTCTCTTTTCTATGATCTCTTTGTCCAGGGAAAGGGATGAGATAAACCATGTCCCCTAAAGAAATGGGAAACGGACTTGCAAAAGTCCTTCTCATCTGACTAATGGCACACTGCCTTTCACCAGGTTGCCACAGCTTTTCGTTGCGTGGCACATCAGGAAGCGATATTTAAAACTAGTCTGAGATGCTACTACACACCCATCAGACTCCATATAATGTTTTCTACCTCGCCCCCTGACTGCTGGAGGGGATATGGAAGGAGGGGAGCCCTCCACATTTTGTGGTCATGCCCCAAGATTTTCCCACTGTGGAAATAAGCTACAGACCTAATAGCTGAGCTTGCCAACCACAGATTAGAAGTAACACTAGAACTGACACTTCTCTTCATTGGTATTGACGGTATAACTCGCACGGCTAGAACAATAATAACTCACATACTTATGCAACCAAATTGGTCATCACCCGACACTGGAAATCCTCCCAAACCCCCACCCTAGCTGAAGTGATAGATCTGGTAAACTCTACCTGTATGTATGAAAAAATTATTGCTACACAACAGGTCTCCATGTCAAAACTCCACTCAACATGGGAAATTTGGATGTCAAGCCGGAGGTATGAGGCCTAGATAAATCACTACTAGAGGAAATGGCCCTCTAGTACCCGCCAACACCGACCATCTGCTAGGTAGAGATGTCGCGAACATAAAATTTTCTGTTCGCGAACGGCGAACGCGAGTTTCCGCAAATGTTCGTGGACGTGCAAACCGGCCGAACCGCCATAGACTTCAATAGACAGGCGAATTTTAAAACCCACAGGGACTCTTTCTGGCCACAATAGTGATGGAAAAGTTGTTTCAAGGGGACTAACACCTGGACTGTGGCATGCCGGAGGGGGATCCATGGCAAAACTCCTATGGAAAATTACGTAGTTGATGCAGAGTCTGGTAAGTTGAATTCGCAATGCGATTAATATAACCTGCATTAATCGCAATGCAATTACAACTTAGATCTGAGTTCCTAATGGTTGTATTGCTAGAATTGACGAATATAGCACTATATTCTCAATCTTCGTTATATTCTAGCAATACAACCATTAGGAACCCAGCAGCTCTAAGTTGAATTCAAAATGCGATTAATATAACCTGCATTAATCGCATTGCGATTACAACTTAGATCTTAGTTCCTAATGGTTGTATTGCTAGAATTGACGAATATGTCTATATATCTGAATATATACTCTTTACAGTGACAGACCAAACTCCACATTTAACGCACAGCAAACAACCGCAAACAGTCCATTTGCACAACCGCAAACTCCCCATTTGCACAAGGTTGGATACCAAGCTAGCCATGTCCTGTTCCTTGTCCTCACTGATGTCATTGAAGGTCTCTTCCTCCACCCAGCCACGTACAACACCAAGGGTCCCCGAAAGGTGACAAGCCCCCTGGGACGCCTGCTGTGGTTGGTCTTCCACCTCCTCAAACCACCTTGCTCCTCTGACTCCTCTTCTTCAGACTCCTCTCTCTGCGTTGCTCTCTCTGCGTTATTATAAGGTGTGTTAAGTAGTACTATTCCTATCATTTTAATCCCTGTTACGTCCCCTATCAGGGGACGTGTATATCGAATCGATTTTAGGAACTGGGAGATGAAAAAAGATGCTTGGTCGGTCCTCCTACTTCCAATTTGGGGCACTGCACGTGCAATCGAATGTGCCACCAGATATGAGTTGCGCTGAAGTGACACTATGCGCCTGCAGCTGGGCCTTCAACACACAAACACGTGCAGGCAACTGACTGCTATTTATTCAGTCAAAATTGTTGTTTTTCTTTAAATGGAATCGAATGTGACACCAGATATGAGTTGCGCTGAAGTGACACTATGCACTGGCAGGGCATGAAACACATAAACACGGGTGTAACTGACTGCTATTTATTCAGTCAAAATTGTTGTTTTTCTTTAAATGGAATCGAATATGACACCAGTTATGAGTTGCACTGGTGACACTATGCACTTGCAGGGCATGAAACACACGCGCGTGCCAGCAACTGACTGCTATTATATTACAGTC
The DNA here is from genome assembly GCF_014858855.1 of Bufo gargarizans. Classification (NCBI taxonomy): domain Eukaryota; kingdom Metazoa; phylum Chordata; class Amphibia; order Anura; family Bufonidae; genus Bufo; species Bufo gargarizans. The sequence continues at coordinate 263,176,508 of NC_058083.1, forward strand.
AAAATTTTTTTTTTTTAATGCAAGCTACTGTGACACCAGATATGAGTGGTGGCACTGGGCAAATGGGCACAGTATACGCTGTGAGCCTGACACACACGCTGGCAGGCAGGCAACTGCAATTAGATTACACAGGAAATAAAAAAGAAGCAGACTGATGTTCTAGCCCTAAAAAGGGCTTTTTGGGGTGCTGTCCTTCAGGGGAGGACTGGCAGCCTTAGTCCTGGGGGGGCAAATCTAGTCAAGTGGCCCATTTTTAGCCCCGCCCATCATTAAAAGCCCCTCCTACATATAATAGGCCACTCCCAACACACACTGTACAGCTGAAATTTTATAGTTGCGGCCTGTCTCTACACATCATACGGAGAGGGGAGGTCTGTCCTGGCTGCACTGCCTGCTTATATAACAAGCTACAGCCAGGAAGCTCCTCCGCTCTCCTCCCTACCCTGATCCTGCTCAAGGCCTGTGGTTCCCCCCACCATCTGCCACCCGCCCGTGGCCTGCTGCCCCCCTTTGACCGTCCTCACCCAGTTCTGAATCCTCCTTCTGCAAATGGCAGGAGGAGGAGGAGCCGGAGCATCTCCTCTCCTACATAGCACCACATACCTCTTACATCCAGTGATGTCACCTTTGTTGTAGACGTTCTCTTTCCTCATCTTCTCCATTCAGACCAGACCGCCATGATGATTTTTCTGCCATCTCCCTTCACTGCAGAGATTGAGAAACAGACATTAGTTTCCTGACACCCCCAATACTATACTGCAGAAACAGTCCCCCTGGAAATACAAACTACCACACAGATAGTGCCCCCAATACTGTACCCGCTATGCCCCCAATACTATACTGCAGAAACAGTCCGCCTGGAAATACTACTACCCCACAGATAGTGCCCCCTTAAACAATTATTGGCACACAGCGCTCTAAAAAATAACTGTGCCCAGACACTAATAGTATAAAGATAATGTCCCCCAAAAATAATTGTGCTAAGCTGATACTATGCCAGGGTGCCCCCAAAGTAACAATGCTCCCCAAAATCCCACCAATAGAAATAATTCTCTGCCAGAGCACACTTAGTAGTAATAATGCCCCTATAGTGCCCTAGTAATCATGTTCTTCATAGCCCCTAGTAGTAGTAAAGCTCCCCATAATACCCCCTAGTAGTACTAATTTTCCCTATAATATGACAGTACATGAAATACCCCCGCTTAGTGCCCGCAGTTGAGCTAATGTCCCCATAATGTATGCCAGTATAAAATACCCCTATATAGTGCCCCAGTAAATGCCCTCATACTGCTCCTCTCCCCCTTCCCCATAGTGTCCCCATAATATGCCAGTAAAAAAATGCCCCTTAGTGCCCCCAGCAGATGCCCCTATAGTGCTCCTCTCCCCCACAATGTACCAGTAAAAAAATGCCCCTTCTTAGTGCCACCATATGCCCCAATAGTGCTCCACTCCCCCATAGTGCCGCTCTCCCCTATAGTGCCTTCCATAATGTGCCAGTAAAAAATGCCCCCTTAGTGCCACCAAATGCCATAGTGCCCCCCATAATGTTCCAATACAAAAGGCCCCTTTAGAGCCCCCACTTCCCCATAGTGCCCCCAAATAATGCCCCTATAGTAGCACCAGATGCCCCATAGTGCTGCTCTCCCCTATAGTGCCCCCCAGAATGTGCCAATAATAAAAAAAAAGCCCCTTTAGAGCCCCCAGTTACCCCCATAGTGCTCCTCTCCCCCATGGTGCCCCCGCATAATGTGCCAGTAAGAAATGCCCCCATAGTGCCAGCTCCCCCAATAGTGCCAGCTCCCCCTATAGTGCCCCCCATAGTGCCAGCTCCCCCTATAGTGCCCCCCCATAGTGCCAGCTCCCCCTATAGTGCCAGCTCCCCCTATAGTGCCCCCCCATAGTGCCAGCTCCCCCTATAGTGCCCCCATAGTGCCAGCTCCCCCTATAGTGCCAGCTCCCCCTATAGTGCCCCCCATAGTGCCAGCTCCCCCTATAGTGCCCCCCATAGTGCCAGCTCCCCCTATAGTCCCCCCATAGTGCCAGCTCCCCCTATAGTCCCCCCCATAGTGCCAGCTCCCCCTATAGTCCCCCCCCATAGTGCCAGCTCCCCCTATAGTCCCCCCCATAGTGCCAGCTCCCCCTATAGTCCCCCCCATAGTGCCAGCTCCCCCTATAGTCCCCCCCCATAGTGCCAGCTCCCCCTATAGTCCCCCCCCATAGTGCCAGCTCCCCCTATAGTCCCCCCCATAGTGCCAGCTCCCCCTATAGTCCCCCCCATAGTGCCAGCTCCCCCTATAGTCCCCCCCATAGTGCCAGCTCCCCCTATAGTCCCCCCCATAGTGCCAGCTCCCCCTATAGTCCCCCCCATAGTGCCAGCTCCCCCTATAGGCCCCCCATAGTGCCAGCTCCCCACAGTGCCCCCCATAGTGCCAGCTCCCCCTATAGTGCGCCCCATAGTGCCAGCTCCCCTTATAGTGCCCCCCATAGTGCCAGCTCCCCCTATAGTGCCAGCTCCCCCTATAGTGCCCCCCATAGTGCCAGCTCCCCCTATAATGCCCCCCATAGTGCCAGCTCCCCTTATAGTGCCCCCCATAGTGCCAGCTCCCCCTATAGTGCCCCCCATAGTGCCAGCTCCCCCTATAGTGCACCCCATAGTGCCAGATCTCCCCCCCATAGTGACAGATCTCCCCCCATAGTGCCAGATCTCCCCCCCCATAGTGCCAGATCTCCCCCCCATAGTGACAGATCTCCCCCCATAGTGCCAGATCTCCCCCCCATAGTGCCAGATCTCCCCCCCTATAGTGCCAGATCTCCCCCCCTATAGTGCCAGATCTCCGCCCCCCCCCCCCCCCATAGTGCCAGATCTCCGCAAACAATTAAAAAGAAGAAAAAATACTTACCTCCATCAGCAGCGTGTGCTGCCGGCTCAGGCGTCGCGATGATAATGACGTCATCGCGCTTCCTGAGCCGGCCTCTGATAGGCTGCAGGCATTAGTGCCTGCGGCCTATCAGAAGAACAGGGGAGGGACACGCCTCTCCCTCCCCTGCCCCACAGCCCGGCCGCAGCGCAATTACATCCAGGGCCGCGCCGCCTGTGGTGATCGGCGGTGCGGCCCTGAAGAATAAAAAATTTTATTTTTTTTTGTAGACGGGCGGCCCAGCGGCCGTTTATTTAGGGCGGCCTGGGGGGCAATTGCCTCCCTGCCCCCCGGCCCAGTCCGCCCCTGCTGTCCTTACAGCAGAGATCAGATGAGTCTTTCAGGACTGTAGTGGACACTGAATACACTAGCCTAGCTATCGATTTCCCTATTAAATCAGCAGCAGCTACACTGTCCCTCCTCTCACAAAGAATGCAGCTTCCGAATGAATCTAAAATGGATGTTGTCCAGGAGGTGGGAGGGTCTGGGAGGGAGGGTCTGCTGCTGATTGGCTGGAATGTGTCTGCTGACTGTGAGGTACAGGGTCATTAGGAACCCAGCTCTAAGTTTAAATCGCAATGCGATTAATATAACCTGCATTAATCGCATTGCGATTACAACTTAGATCTGAGTTCCTAATGGTTGTATTGCTAGAATTGACGAATACAACGAATATAGCACTATATTCTCAATCTTCGTTATATTCTAGCAATACAACCATTAGGAACCCAGCTCTAAGTTGAATTCGCAATGCGATTACAACATAGTCAAATTTGTGACACTGCAGCTTCCGAATGAATCTAAAACGGATGCTGTCCAGGAGGTGGGAGGGTCTGCTGCTAATTGGCTGGAATGTGTCGAATGATGACGAATAGGGGGCGGATCAAATATCGCATATGTTCGCCCGCCGCGGCGAATGAGAACAAGCTATGTTCGCCGGGAACTGTTCGGGACATCTCTACTGCTAGGTTGGGATCGCTTTGACACTTCACAACTGAGAAACATTGTTAAACACTTGGACACTTTTTGTTCGTTGATTCTGTTTGTGTTCTTATTTAGTTATTGTCTATGTTTTGATCTTGTACTCTACTGTCGGTTTTGGGAATGAAGATAAAACTGTACCTCAACTCTGCAATGTACGAACTGTGTAACCTGAACAATTTTTATGCTTGTACAACATGAAACTGACGGTTGTAACTGTTCTATTGAAAACAATAAAAACTTTTTAAAATAAAGTGCTATGTGCATCCAATGAAAATGTTCTATGACAATATAAAATTATGCATAATGCTTTGATTAATAATCAATGTGATCAGTGTCACACTGGTCGACAATGATATGGGGCTCACTACTATGTTGTAATTTGTGGATATGTTATTTTGTACACGGTTTTTAATTGCTGAATATGTATGCAAATTAGATTATACCTTTAAATATGCACTACTGATTTGTACTCACTTGCTTAAGAACAGTCCCAGTAAGAAGACTAAAACGTTGCTATATGGGTGAATAAAGGACAACACAGTTTTAACCATTTGGATGTGCTGTGGCTCTTTTTCTTCTATTACATATGTATGTATGTATGTATGTATGTGTGTGTATACAGTTGCAAGAAAAAGTATGTAAACCCTTTGGAATTATATGGATTTCTGCACAAATTGGTCATAAAATGTGATCTGATCTTCATCTAAGTCACAACAATAGACAATCACAGTCTGCTTAAACTAATAACACACAAATAATTAAATGATACCATGTTTTTATTGAACACACCATGTACACATTCACAGTGCAGGTGGAAAAATTATGTGAACCCCTAGACTAATGACATCTCCAAGAGCTAATTGGAGTGAGGTGTCACCCAACTGGAGTCCAATCAATGAGATGAGATTGGAGGTATTGGTTACAGCTGCCCTATAAAAAGCACACACCAGTTCTGGGTTTGCTTTTTACAAGAAGCATTGCCTGATGTGAATGATGCCTCGCACAAAAGAGCTCTCTGAAGACCTACGATTAAGAATTGTTGACTTGCATAAAGCTGGAACGGGTTATAAAAGTATCTCCAAAAGCCTTGCTGTTCATCAGTCCACGGTAAGACAATTTGTCTATAAATGGAGAAAGTTCAGCACTGCTGCTACTCTCCCTAGGAGTGGCCGTCCTGTAAAGATGACTGCAAGAGCACAGCGCAGACTGCTCAATGAGGTGAAGAAGAATCCTAGAGTGTCAGCTAAAGACTTACAAAAGTCTCTGGCATATGCTAATATCCCTGTTAGCGAATCTACGATACGTAAAATACTAAACAAGAATGGATTTCATGGGAGGATACCACAGAGGAAGCCACTGCTGTCCAAAAAAAAAACTGAGCACCTGGATGTTCCACAGCAGTACTGTCACACCGGTGACAGGTTTTAGAAGGTCTGAAAGATTATCTGCATATTAGTGATCTGACAGCCTCTTTTGGTTTCACTTTGTCTGTGTGTTGCTTGTATGTCCACACCTCCTTTCAGGTGTGGATCATGTGACCTTTACCTCCCCCTATTTAGTCTGACTTTAACCATCACTCCTTACGCTGGATAGCTTCTTTTGGTTTTTGGAAGAGCTGGAGTGTGGTTCTAGTTGAAGTCCTGTTCATCCATCATCATAAGAAGTTAAGTGTTCCGCTTGTTGTATTTTGTAATACCCCCACCTTTGTTGTTTACTAGGCCTCAGCGAGACGCTGGTTCCTTGACCAGGGAAAGAGCGGGTTGTCTCTGCCCTGTCATTATCATTAGGGCATCCGAGGGCCACCAGGGTTTTCTAGGTTCCTGTGTATGGGCATCTCTACCATCGAGAGGTGCCCATACGGATAGGAGTTAGGGCCAGGAGCAGGGTTTTATAGGTGCTGACCCTTTTCCTTCCCTAGCGGTGAGGCCTAGTGTCTTTTTCCCTTCCTTCTTGTTGTCTTTTGGTGTTCTACTACATCCGTGACAAGTACTGGCAAAATATTCTGTGGACAGATGAAACCAAAGTTGAATTGTTTGGAAGAAACACACAACACTATGTGTGGAGAGAAAAGAGGCACAGCACACCAACATCAAAACCTTATCCCAACTGTGAAGTATGGTGGAGGGGGCATCATGGTTTGGGGCTGCTTTGCTGCGTAAGGGCCTGGATGGATTGCTATCATCCCTCTCTGTTGGTGTCTCGCAAGGCTCGGTCCTAGGACCCCTGCTCTTCTCTATCTACACTTTATGAGCTGTCCCAGGCCAAGAGTCCCATGGCTTTCAGTATCACTCTTATGCTGACGACACACAACTCTACCTCTCTTGTCCAGACATCACCACCTTACTATCCAGAATCCCACAATGCCTATCTTCCATATCATCCTTCTTCGCCTCTCGCTTTCTAAAACTTAACATGGATAAAACAGAACTCATCATCTTTCCCCCATCTTGCTCAACCCCCACAACAGACCTATCTATCATGATCAATGGCTGAACACTATCCCCGGTCAACCAAGTCCGCTGCCTTGGAGTGACCTTGGATTCTGCCCTTTCCTTCCGACTGCACATCCAAGCCCTTTCCACCACCTGCCACCTCCAATTCAAAAACATCTCCCGCATCCGCGTTTTCCTCTACTTTGAATCAGCGAAAATGCTTGTACATGCCCTCATCATCTCCCGCCTGGACTACTGCAACATTCTCCTCTGTGGCCTCCCATCTAGCACTCTCGCACCCCTCCAATCTATCCTCACCTCTGCTGCCCTTCTAATCCACCTATTACTCCTCTGCCTCTCCCCTCTGCCAATCCCTTCACTGGCTCCCCATTGCCCAGCAAATTCACTTCAAAGTACTAACAAATACATACAAGGCCATCCACAGCCTGTCCCCTCCCTACATCTCTGAGCTACTTTCCAGATACATCCCCACACGCACTCTCTGATCCTCACAAGACCTCCTTCTCTCCTCTCCCCTTTCCACAATCGCCTCCAGGGTTTCTCCTGTGCATCCCCCACACTCTGGAACTCGCTACCCCAACATATCAGACTCTCACCAACAGTGAAATCCTTCAAAAGAAATCTGAAAACCCACCTCTTCAGACTAGCCTACAACCAGTGACCCTGCTGCCTCTATACCGCTATGACCAGCTTTACCCTCACCTACTGTGTCCTTCTATACCATGTAGATTGTAAGCCCTCATGGGCCCTCTTTCCTTCTGTACCAGTTTGTAACTCGTCTTGTTTATGATTAGTGCAATTGTCTGTATTATGTATGTATACGCCTTTTCATATGTACAGCGCTATGGAATGAATGGTGCTTTAATAATAAATAATAATCGAAGGAAAAATGAATTCCCAAGTTTATCAAGACATTTTGCATGAGAACCTAAGGCCATCTGTCCCCCAGCTGAAGCTCAACAGATGATGGGTGTTGCAACAGGACAACGACCCAAAGCATAGAAGTAAATCAACAACAGAATGGCTTAAACAGAAGAAAATACGCCTTCTGGAGTGGCCCAGTCAGAGTCTTGACCTCAACCTGATTGAGATGCTGTGGCATGACCTCAAGAAAGCGATTCACACCAGACATCCCAAGAATATTGCTGAACTGAAACACTTCTGTAAAGAGGAATGGTGAAGAGTTACTCCTGACAGTTGTGCACATCTGCACAACTACAGGAAACGTTTGGTTGAAGTTATTGATGCCAAAGGAGGTTCAACCAGTTATTAAATCCAAGGGTTCACATACTTTTTCCACCTGCACTGTGAATGTTTACATGGTGTGTTCAGTAAAAACATGGTAACATTTAATTATTTGTGTGTTATTAGTTTAAGCAGACTGTGATTGTCTATTGTTGTGACTTAGATGAAGATCAGATCACATTTTATGTCCAATTTGTGCAGAAATCCATATCTTTCCAAAGGGTTCACATACTTTTTCTTGCAGCTGTGTGTGTATATATATATATATATATATATATATATATATATATATATAATGTGTATGAGAGAGGCAGTGAGGGCAGCACCAGTGCTTCTGGTTATTGTGTGTATTTAGGATTATTTTAATTTATTTCACAAAATTTCTTTACGAAATATAAAACAAGCAGATGATCTACGACTTCTCTCCACTCACGCCAGGTCTAAAATTGTGGGAGTGGTGCGGGCGGGGGAAGGGCGGCAGGTCCTTCTCATTCACCATTTTCTACAACTGTTTTAGGTGTAGAAAATGGTCTAAATGCAAGACAGCTCGGAAGAGCCGGATGCGCTGAAGTTATGATGAGGCCAGCACCTCTTCATAACTTTGGCGGATCCTCCTCCAGCACAGGGCCTTATTAAGACCGGCGTCTACAATGCCAGTCTTAATAAATGTGCCCCTTAAGGTATATCAATCATTAATTAGTTTATATCTATATTAGTTTATATCTATATTTATATCCCTGCGGACATATTTACTTGATCCGATTTCCCAATATAACTCCACATAAAAATGTTTAGTTATGTATCATGATTTGAACTCACACAATCCACTAATCTCTGATAACAAGAAATCAGCAGCAATCTGAATTCCATAAAGCAAAATAACTTAATAGGTTATGTAGTTAAAGGGAACCTGTCACCATGAAAATGCAATGTAAGGGCTCGTTCACACAAACGTGTGCTGCCTGTTGCCGTATTGCGGACCACATTTGCGGATCCGCAATACACGGGCACCATTCCGTGTGCATTCCGATTCACTTCAATGAGTCCGCAAATCCGGAGATGCGGAACGGAACACTACAGAGTGCTTCCTGGGGTTCCGTTCCAAGCTTACGCACAGCAAAAAGAACATGCTCTATCTTTTTGCGGAAAGGAGGGATCGAGGACCCATTCAGCTGCCCCACAGACGGTGCCTGTGCATTGCAGACCGCAATTTGCGGTTCACAGCACGGGCACAGGCTTCACACGTTAGTGTAAATGAGCCCTAAGGCTGAGTTCACATATCAGTTATTTCGAGCCAAAACCAGGTGCGGGTCAAAAACACAGAACAGGTGCAGATCTTTCCATTATACCTCATACAGTGTAGGCTTCACTACTTGTTTTGACTCAAAATAACTGATGAAAATAAGTGATCAAATAACTGATGTGGGAACTAAGCTACAGAAAGCTTGTTATAAAGCAGGAGGAACTGAGCAGATTGTATTCATTTAAATTCCTGCTCTTTCTGGGCTTTGAAGTCCAGCCTTTCCCCTATGACTGTGTATACAGAGATAGCTGTCAATCACTGATAGGACCGCCTCCTTGATGTCAAAGCCCAGAATGAGCAGGAATTTAGAGGAATGAAATACAGGTTATACTGAATCTTTATCTATTAAACTATATATCAATCTGTTCATCTCCTCCTGCTCTATAATGTGCTGCCTGCAGCTCAAATACCATGTTCAACAGGACAGGTTCCCTTTAAATTGTGAAAAAGCACAGAGATAAAAGGTACAAACAAGTCTCTGGTGATGCCATACTGAAAATGTGTGCAGGACCTGCTCTCCTTAATATAAATGCCTATAAGGCATAGGTAGGTTTCGAGTAGGACCTGCCTGACTGACACCACCTTGGCGCGGGTAGGTGGGCACAGATGTGTTTTGATCAAAATATATTGGCTGAGAGTCTCAGATTTTATGATACTAGAATGAGGGCTTAGTCCATATATAATGTTTAAATTTATTGCCTCAATTTAGAACTCCCTCATGGGAACAGACATCTAACATCCACCTCCTCCAAAACAAATAGTATGGCCCACTTTATGGTAACAACCCACAAGCGCCACAATCTGCAAGTGAAATCATGAGTGAAAAGTGTACATTTGCCACTTTGATGTACGCAGACTGATCAGAAATCCTATTTACTTTCAATATACAATTTTCACAATTCAAAAATAAAAGAACATTAACAAAGCAAAACTAGTACTGCAGTCCTATTTTTCGGCAATTTTCTCCTTATCATTTGGTGTAACGATTTTTATATCAAAAGGTGTGAAAAATTCCAACATGTCCTTTGTATCCTTTATGTCCAGATTGTATTCTCCAGCTATTTTCTCTGCTGTCCATGTTTCTGGAGATTTTTTGTGATTGCTCAAAACAAACAGTGCCTCAACAATAGAAATCTTTCCCTTAGGAACGTTGTCCACTGTGATTCCAAAAGTCTCATTCCTCATCATGTGCTTTAGAGGTCTCAAATCCTCTTGCTTAGGTAAGGGGGCGCCTTCTTTTACCTATTTAAAAAAAAAAAGAGCAAAACTGTTAAAGATACAACAACAAAAACAATCTTTATCACATGAAATAACCTATCCAGACACCACTAACGTATACCTGCTCAGAAGCCCTTCAGAATCGACCAGTGTCATTTTACAGATAAAGCCCAAACTGTAGGAACACCGGAGATGGACAATTTCAGCAAAGACATACCCTCTAACAGTTTGCCCTTGTTCCAGGTGCCCATTTTGCCCCAGTTGCCTTCTTTGTGCTTTATATTAATTGCATAAAGCCAAGAGGTGCCCATAGAGTACCTTTTATAAAATACCTACTTAGAACTACACAGTATCCAGATTAACCAAACATACAATACACAATGTACAATAATGCCAAACTGTACAAAAATAAAACTAACTTTATTGAAGATATATCAAAATACAATTTACAATGTAGTGTCAGTATATATGTATTTAAAGAGGACCTGTCACCTCTCCTGAGATGCCTCATACATGCCTTCATAATTCCCCATGTTATAACAATTCTGGAACATCTATTCTTATGGCTCTATGTTGTGCCGTTCCTTTATTATTAGCACTAGAAGTTATAAATGAATTGCTAGCAGTCTGCAGTAAGGGTACAGAGAGGAGGTAGCTAGTTGGAGGGTGTACCTGCACAGTCTGATAATGGCAGCACTGATTTGATAGAGTGAGTCTGTGCAGGTACACCCCCCCCCCCCCCTAAACTTGTTATCTCCCCCCTGTACCCTTACTACATTCATAACTTCTAGTAGAAATAATACAGGAATGGCACAACATAGAGCCATAAGAATAGAGGCTCCAGAATAGTTATTACGGTACATTGGGGAATGCAAGTAACTATTAAAACAGGCATATTAGGAGTGGTGACAGGTCCTCTTTAACCCCTTGAGCACCCTGGGATTTTCCATTTTTGTGCTTTCGTTTTTCACTCCCCGCCTTCCCATAGTCCTAACTTTTTTATTTTTCCATTCACATAGCCTTATAAGGGCTTATTTTTTGCGGGACAGGTTGTACTTCCTAATGGCACCATTTACGGTTGCATACCATGTAGTAGGGAGCGGGAAACAAATTCCCAATAGGGTAGAATTGGGGAAAAAATGCTATTCTGATAAAAGGTTTTTATTATTATTATTATTTTTTTACACTGTACACTATGCGGTAAAATTGACCTATTATATTCATTCTCCAGGTCGGTACGGTTCCAACGATACCACACTTGAATACTTTTTCTTGCGTTTTTATACTGATTTTTTTTTTTAAACCTTTGAGGAAACAATTATTTTTTATTTTCATAACCATATTTTGACGCCTATACCTTTTTTGTAGCTATACGTGAAGGCTCATTTTTAGTGGGACGATCTGTTCTTTTCAGTGATACCAATTTTAAGTGTGTGCGACTTTTTGATCACTTTTTATTAAAAAATTATTGGGTAGCTGAAGTGACAAAAAATTGCATTTTCGCATGCGGCGATGCCCATGATGTTTATTTTTTTTATTGGTTAAGTATTTTTATTTTTAGGAAAGGGGGGTGATTTGAACTTTTAGTTTTTTTTATATTTGTAAAAACTATTTTTTTTTTAAGTCACCTTGAGTGACAATAACTGGCAATCATTCAATTGCCCATAATATTCAGTGATGGCTAAATAGCCATCATTGAAGAATTCAATTGCACTATATCAATACAAGGCTGCCACCTAGTGGCCTGTATTTATATTAGGGCTGCAGCTAACGATCATTTGAATAATCGATTAGTTGTCGATAATTTCATTGATTAATCAGGAAAAAAAACACCAAAATGACAAACAAGCGGTTTATATGATTTTACTTGAAAAATTGTGTTCAAATGCCATATCAAAATAAATTTAGGAGTAGCATAATTATAAAAAATTTGCATTACAATGTAAAAAAGTTATGGGGGACCTGCGGATGACACACTGTTATGGAGGGGACCTGCGGATGACACACTGTTATGGAGGGGACCTGCGGATGACACACTGTTATGGAGGGGACCTGCCGATGACACACTGTTATGGAGGGGACCTGCCGATGACACACTGTTATGGAGGGGACCTGCCGATGACACACTGTTATGGAGGGGACCTGCCGATGACACACTGTTATGGAGGGGACCTGCCGATGACACACTGTTATGGAGGGGACCTGCCGATGACACACTGTTATGGAGGGGACCTGCCGATGACACACTGTTATGGAGGGGACCTGCCGATGACACACTGTTATGGAGGGGACCTGCCGATGACACACTGTTATGGAGGGGACCTGCCGATGACACACTGTTATGGAGGGGACCTGCCGATGACACACTGTTATGGAGGGGACCTGCCGATGACACACTGTTATGGAGGGGACCTGCCGATGACACACTGTTATGGAGGGGACCTGCCGATGACACACTGTTATGGAGGGGACCTGCCGATGACACACTGTTATGGAGGGGACCTGCCGATGACACACTGTTATGGAGGGGACCTGCCGATGACACACTGTTATGGAGGGGACCTGCCGATGACACACTGTTATGGAGGGGACCTGCCGATGACACACTGTTATGGAGGGGACCTGCCGATGACACACTGTTATGGAGGGGACCTGCCGATGACACACTGTTATGGAGGGGACCTGCCGATGACACACTGTTATGGAGGGGACCTGCCGATGACACACTGTTATGGAGGGGACCTGCCGATGACACACTGTTATGGAGGGGACCTGCCGATGACACACTGTTATGGAGGGGACCTGCCGATGACACACTGTTATGGAGGGGACCTGCCGATGACACACTGTTATGGAGGGGACCTGCCGATGACACACTGTTATGGAGGGGACCTGCCGATGACACACTGTTATGGAGGGGACCTGCCGATGACACACTGTTATGGAGGGGACCTGCCGATGACACACTGTTATGGAGGGGACCTGCCGATGACACACTGTTATGGAGGGGACCTGCCGATGACACACTGTTATGGAGGGGACCTGCCGATGACACACTGTTATGGAGGGGACCTGCCGATGACACACTGTTATGGAGGGGACCTGCCGATGACACACTGTTATGGAGGGGACCTGCCGATGACACACTGTTATGGAGGGGACCTGCCGATGACACACTGTTATGGAGGGGACCTGCCGATGACACACTGTTATGGAGGGGACCTGCCGATGACACACTGTTATGGAGGGGACCTGCCGATGACACACTGTTATGGAGGGGACCTGCCGATGACACACTGTTATGGAGGGGACCTGCCGATGACACACTGTTATGGAGGGGACCTGCCGATGACACACTGTTATGGAGGGGACCTGCCGATGACACACTGTTATGGAGGGGACCTGCCGATGACACACTGTTATGGAGGGGACCTGCCGATGACACACTGTTATGGAGGGGACCTGCGGATGACACACTGTTATGGAGGGGACCTGCGGATGACACACTGTTATGGAGGGGACCTGCGGATGACACACTGTTATGGAGGGGACCTGCGGATGACACACTGTTATGGAGGGGACCTGCGGATGACACACTGTTATGGAGGGGACCTGCGGATGACAAACTGTTATGGAGGGGACCTTTGGATGACACACTGTTATGGAGGGGACCTTTGGATGACACACTGTTATGGAGGGGACCTGCGGATGACACTATTATGGAGGATCTGTGGGTGGCACTGTTATGGGGAGGGGGATCTGTGGATGACACTGCTATGGGGGGAGCTATGGATTACACTATATAGCATCTTATGCTATATGTGTCATTCACAGATCTCCCCCATAACAGTGTCCCCCAATACACCGGCCCCGCCGCTCACAGCAGTATAATATCTAAAGAGTATTCCTTTACTGGCAGTAACTTTTACTTGGAATTTTAAATCAGCGCTATGATCGTTATTACCTTACAAATACAATGAAGCTCCGGTAACAGGCAGAGCGGGCGGCGGCGTAACGTCACTCACTCACATGACGCACCTGCTCTGCACACTTTATGAATAAAGCAGGCGCGTCACGTGAGTAAGTGACGTTATGCTGCCGCCCTCTCTGCCTGTTACCGGAACTTCATTGTAAGGTAATAAAGATGCGCTGATTTAAAGCTCAAATAAAAGTTACTGCCAGTTAAGGACCTGCAGGCATAGCGCCTGACCGCCTACGCCCGCCCGCATAGCAACAAATCGGCCATTATTCGATAACTGGATTCGTCGACAACAAATTCAGTTATTAAATATTATCGATAACTTTGATAACTCGTTGCAGCCCTAATTGATATATACATTAAATTGACTCGGAAGCTGGCTTGGGGCTTCGGTCAATTAGATCGTAGTAACAGGTCCCCCGATCTCATCCGGGGAACGTTGTTACCGGACCGGAAGCGCACGACTTCTGGTTCCAGTCTGCGCAGATGCCGTGGTCACATTTGACCACGGCATATGAAAGGTAAGATGTGTGCGATCAGCCTTATGGCTGATCGCATAAATGTGCCGCGGGTCTCTGCTATTTAAAATAGCAGAGATCCCGCGGCTAAGGCGCCCACTGCACACAGGAGCGGGTGCCATGTTTAGGGATCGGACCCATGACGTACAGCTACGTCATGGGTCCTTAAGGGGTTAAACAGATGGTAACAAATATGCCAGCAATACAAACAAATAAGGATGGTCACAATAAATACCAGGCATATCGGAGGTTTGGACCATCATAGACTGGTGACGTGGTGCCATCCTCAGCTTTAGGATTTGGTTACTGCACAGTATAGTATAGTATAGTAGGCCACATTCATCTAAACGGTCTAACAGTAACGCTGGCCTTGTTGCCCATAGCAACAAGTCAGAGCTCAGCTTTCAATTCTCAACTTGCTGTGTCGAAAATGAAAACTGCACAGCTATTGGTTTCTATAGACAACACATTGGGGGGAGATTTCTCAAAAGTGATCCAAAAGGAAATTGGCTTAGGTGCCCACAGCATCAGATTCCACCTTTCATTTTATAGAGCTCCTTTGGAAAATTAAAGGTCAATTTGATTGGTTGCTAGGGGCAAATAAGTCAATTTTCATCAGTTTGCACCCGTTTTGATAAATGTCACCATTCAACTTTACTGTTCGATAGTTTTGACAAATGAGGCCTAGTCTCTATTGCGACTGTTTAGTTTTATTGCTGGCATATTTGTTAGTATCAGCTTAAATACATATACACCGTCCGTAGCATGATGTCCTATTCATGCAAAGTGTTTATTATTGGACAGTTTGGCATTATCGCACACTGCATATTGTAGGATTGGTGGATTACAGTAGTTTACCCCATTACATTCTGTATATTTACATACTATCTGATTTAATATCCATACGTTTAGTACATACCAAATAGTGGCAGTGCTCAGAAAGTGCTATACTGTGCCAAATAACACCAAAGTCTGCCCAGATAAATAGTGGCCATAATCCCCAGTGCCCCATTGCCTCCATTACAAAGCCAGCTGACTTCTTCGGGAAGGGGCCATTACCAGAAATAATGACATTGCATAGTACACACAGGGATGAAATGGCCATATATCCTACAGGGAAATATACCAAGAATGACCAACCCGAGGCTCTCCAGCTATTGCAAAACTATAACTCCCATCATGCCCAGACTGCCTACAGCTATCAGCAGGGCATGGTGGGAGCTGTAGTTTTACAACAGCTAGAGAGCCCCAGGTTGGCTATTCCTGCTCTAGGGGGTCACCAGAGCCCTTCTCACGGCCGGTGAACAGTTGAATACTGCAGCGAGTGTGGCAGTATTTTGTGTTCCATCGTGGTATCTGGTTCTGCTGGGGCAGTATTTTGTGCTATACTGTGGTATTTGGTCCTGCAGGGGCGGTATTTGTGCTGCACTACAGTAGTGCTAGTCCTGCCTACTTGTTTTGTCCTTGCTTACTTATTTGTTTTGCCCCGCCTTCTGTCAATTTTGACTAGCCTACAAGGGGCCACTTTTAGGTTTCTAGGGTCACTTTAAGTTCCCAATCTGCCCCTAAGTACAATAAAAGGTCTAAAAATCACACACTGTGGACCGAAATTTGATATTAACGTCACACACAAAGTTATGTTTTGAGCAAAAATATTTATTTAGTGATGTAAATGTTAATTGTATTTAGGTTACATAAAAACCTTTTACTATGGCTAAAAATGATACAGAAACTAGCCAAATGGTGAATATTTTTGTAAATATCCACTACACTGGGCAAGAGGGAGAAAAACGTGAGGGACTTTTCTTTGTCCAAAAGCAGCGTGCTAATTGACAAATGGAGCAGCACGTTTCCATATTATTTTTAACCTGAAACAGCAAGAGATCCATTCAATGAAGTACACAGTGTGACTCGGGAAGCAATCCATAATGGGCCTCAAGGAGAGCATATTATCGACACACAGAATGACGACAACGGGCTACAAATCCAAGCAACGCAGGGGACACATCATGGAGCTTTTCAGGTAGTACATAATTATAAGGAAGCAGCATAATGAAAACCTTAATGGAGGCTAAATATTCATTAGGAAAAAAAACACACTATTTAAATGAGTAAGTAATGGGCGTAATTTTCTTCCATTGTGCCGTAATACATAAATGTTATTTTCAAAGGGCCTTTTTATTATTTGAACATTGAAAGCCTTCAAGGCGTAATAAACTGCAGCATACTGGACATGTACTGTGAGGACAGATCAACTCGCATTTAAAGAGGTTTTCTCACCAGGATGACCCTTTTCTCTATGCCCCACCGAGGAAAGAAGAGCGGCTCTAGTCCATATATTCTCCCATGCAGTGGTCCAATAATTTCCCTTGGTGATACCAACTCATCTCCTGGGTCTTCTGCAGTCTGATTTATGTCTCATTGTTGATAGCAGAGCTGATACTGATGCCCTATACTCGGGAAGGGGAATCAGTATGTGATGGGTAAGCTTACAATGCTTGGCACCCTCACGATCATTGGGGCGCCGCAGCCTCTGCACAGCGCCATTCATTAAACAGTGGCTGTGCTTGGTACTGCAGATGACTGGGGCTGAGCTGCACCGAGGCCACGTGACGCCACTGGCCTAGAAAGAGGTTTAGGAACTCCCAGACTGCTGGGGTCTCTTCATACTGCCGACTGGAGGGGGTTCTGGAGTCAGAGTCCAGGCAATCTCCTACTAATGACCTATCCTAATACATAATGATGTATACTGGCCAGATGGAGGCCAAAAGCACACTACTGTGTGCGTCAGCAGCCTTCATGTTCTGTATATGACACACGTGACCAGTACGGCAGTACATTTGCAATGTTCCTTAGCATTTAGAATATAGCTACAGCTTCACTGTAAAATAAAACCCTTGTGTAGCTTCACCCTGGAACTACATTTCCACAGCTGAAATATCCTAGCATTCCCTGTTGGTTTAATGTGCTTCTTAAAGGTTTTAAAGATAACTGTACATTTTAAGGACACGACCGTTGTGTTTTTTGCGATCCGCAAATTGCGGATCCACAAAACACGGAAGCTGCCCGTGTGCCTTCCTCAATTTGCGGAACGGAACAGGCGGCCCATTGTAGAAATGCCTATTCTTGTCCGCAAAACGCACAAGAATAGGACATGTTATATTTTTTTTGCGGGGCCACGGAACGGAGCAACGGATGCGGACAGCACATGGAGTGCTGTCCCCATCTTTTGCGGCCCCATTGAAGTGAATGGGTCCGCACCCGAGCTGCAAAGACTGCGGCTCAGATGCGGACCAGGACAACGGTCGTGTGCATGAGGCCTAAGAGAAATGTTCTATATCGAAAACTAGAGATATACGTTTTAGCCGATTTAGCCCAGTTTACACCACCAAGTTGCGTATTCTTTTCTCCCCATAAGTAATGGGAAGAGTGGGTTTTCCATCATAATGAGACCTCTTCCGTTAATCACAAACCTATTTTTCCCCCAAAATGCATAAAATGAAATAATACTAACAGCATTCAAGTGGGAACGTTTGAATGACAACATGCCAACATTTACCTGGGGCGACGGATCTGTGGAGTCAACATATACGTCTTTCAACCGTGATAAAAGCTGATCATCTTTTTTGTAAATTTTATCCTGGATGCCTGGGTGATCTAAAAATAAAATAAAAAATAGGTAATACAATTACAATAGCAATGACATACTAAAGTAAAAAAATAAGAGTATTGTAAATGAGCCTTACAGATCTCTGAGCTCCCCTAGTATGAATGTTAGGAAACCTGAGCCTGTGCTGACATACAGAAGCCAATCTGACCAGGCAGAGCTGCAGTGTGACACCACAAACTGTCCTACCCGCTTAATTCACACGTCCGCAATTTTCCTTCCGCATCTGCTCCGCAATTTTGCGGAACAGGTGCGGATCCATTCATTTCAATGGGGGAGTAATTGCTGTCCGCATCAGCACTTCCGTGATGCGGTTGCGCAAAAAAAATGAAGCATGTCCTACTTTTGGCCGCAAATGCGGTCCGCGGACCCATTGTACTCAATGAGTCCGCAAAAAAGCGGATGACATGCGGAAAGACATCAAATGTCATCCGCATTACCCTAGCAGCATGTATTCCTTTTTTATTTCTGCGGAAACACGGAATGGATGTGGATGCACTTTTGTAAAAAACTGAAGGTTTTTACGGAAACACGGATCCGCAAAAAAACGGACTGTAAGGAAAATTGCGGATGTGTGAATAAGGCCTTAAAGGGGTCATACAGTCAAAAAAAAAAAAATAATAATAATAATACAGCTTCAAAGGGGTGGTCCACCTTTATTAAAGGGAGTCTGTCACCTACCTGACCGGTTTTAAACAGATCCCATAGTTCAGTGGGGCACAAAGACATGACACAGATGTTACATGTGTTTATTTTTTTTTAGATGCTTCAAATAGTCCAAAAAGTTATTTTTATTATATGCTAATGAGCCGTCTCAAGTGCCCAGGGGCGGAGTTTTCTGAAAGTGCCCAAGTTCCCCCTACCTCAGTAAGCTTAGGCCAGCCCTGTGGCACTGTGACATCATATTTCCCTATAGGACGCATGTGCCAATTTCACGCCAGTAACTGGCGCATGCACACCCCATATCAAAAACATATGTCATTTTGATGCATTTTTGTTCAGAAAATCGCATTGCTCCTGCGAAAATTGTTAAATGCAAATCTACAGAAGAAATCAAAGAACCAGTCTTGGATTTCTGCCGTGGAATCTACCAAAGGAGAAATCTGTGCGCATACCCCTACTGTGATATGACCTTCAACACACTAGACTGCGCTCACTTGTGACATCACCATCCAGTCACAGACTAGACTGCACTCACTTGTGACATCACCATCCAGTCACAGACTAGACTGCGCTCACTTGTGACATCACCATCCAGTCACAGACTAGACTGCACTCACTTGTGACATCACCATCCAGTCACAGACTAGACTGCACTCACTTGTGACATCACCATCCAGTCACAGACTGGACTGCGCTCACTTGTGACATCACCATCCAGTCACAGACTGGACTGCGCTCACTTGTGACATCACCATCCAGTCACAGACTGGACTGCGCTCACTTGTGACATCATGATGTGCCACACATCAGCTCAACCAGAATTCAATCCTAACAATTAGGATGAGCCATAGAGAGTTAAATCTTTGTATGTTCATACAGACAGCTGCATGAGGAGCGATACCTTCCACCCTTTAATGATTTCATAAATCCCACTTTTTGGACGGACAAAAAGGGTCAGCTACAGCTCATTTTGTGAAATAACCAATTACTGGCTGAAAAGGGCCAAGCAAGTGATTAACCTCCTAGCAATCACATTAAAATTGGAAAAACCCTCCCAAAAATGTACCGCATTTTTCGCTTTATAAGACGCACCTAGGTTTTTGAGGAGGAAAATAAAAAAAATATATATTTTGAACCAAAAGGTGTGCTTTTGGTGGATTTTGAACTAATGGTCTGGGGATGACACACCGTTATGGGGGCTCTGTGGGTGACACACCGTTATGGGGGCTCTGTGGGTGACACACCGTTATGGGGGCTCTGTGGGTGACACACCGTTATGGGGGCTCTGTGGGTGACACACCGTTAAAGTCAACCATCGTTTTATAAGACGCACTGCCATTTCCGGCTTTCCCCCCCTCTTTTAGAGGGGAAAAAGTGTGTCTTATAAAGCGAAAAATACGGTAACTTTTTTAATTGTAGATTTTTAACGTGTGTCTGCAGTAAATCTTGTTGGCACATAACTCAGGGGAAACAATTGCCTTTTTAATCCCTTAGTGACATCATTCATTTTAGCCTGAATGACGAATAATATTTCCCCCCTTTGTGTTCTAGCAGTCATAACTTTAAAAAAAAAAAAATTTCAAATTTTATTTTTATTTTGCAGGATTAGTTGTAGGTTTTTTAGGAACCATTTTTGGATACATATAGTGTATTAAATAACTTTTATTATTTAATTTTTAGGGGGAAAGATAAAAAAATAGTAATTTTTACATTTTTTTGTGGAATTTATTTATGGCATTCGATGTGTGGTTAAAAAAAAAAAAAAAATTATTATGTGGGTCTGTACAATGATTATAATACAACATTGCTATATATTTTGACTATTTTTCTCTCCTGCTGCAGCCTGTCAGCTCTGCAGCTGCTCCCTCATTCTCTTTCAGACAATACCAGAATGACAGCAATATGTGCAGCACAGGGGAAGATATCACTGATAGAAATCGGGATGCAGCTGAAAGTGAAAGTAAAAGCGGTTTTAGGCTACTTTCACACTAGCGTTCGATCAGATCCGTTCTGAACGGATCCGATCATATTAATGCAGACGGAGGCTCCGTTCAGAACGGATCCGTCTGCATTAAAATGGCAAAAAAAAGCTAAGTGTGAAAATAGCCTCGGACGGATCCGTCCAGACTTTCAATGTAAAGTCAATGGGGGACGGATCCGCTTGAAGATTGAGCCATATTGTGGCATCTTCAAACGGATCCGTCCCCATTGACTTACATTGTAAGTTTGGACGGATCCGCACGCCTCCGCACGGCCAGGCGGACACCCGAACGCTGCAAGCAGCGTTCAGCTGTCCGCCTGTCCGTGCGGAGGCGAGCGGAGCGGAGGCTGAACGCCGCCAGACTGATGCAGTCTGAGCGGATCCGCATCCATTCAGACTGCATCAGGGCTGGACGGCTGCGTTCGGGTCCGCTCGTGAGCCCCTTCAAACGGAGCTCACGAGCGGACCGACGAACGCTAGTGTGAAAGCAGCCTTACCCGTGATCATTCCCGACTTGATTTCTAACAGTGATTTTGCCTCTGTTGCTTGGACTTTAGCTGTCATTCTGGTCTTGTATGAAAAACTGGAATGTCAGCTTGCATGTTTCCAGCTGCTACCAGTCAGGAGAAAGCAGCATCTAAAGCAGCCCTCCCCCTCCACTTTGTGCCCGAGCCCAGCTGGGGCAGAACAGTTCAGTACTTTTCCCACTGCCGAGCTGAGCTCAGGCAGAACAGTTAGGTAGTTAAAGGGGTAGTGTCATCTCTAACATTGGTGGCATATGTTTGAGATGATGCAACCCCTTTAAACTGAGCTGCATCCAAAGCCATTTCAAGACAGTAGTAGGAAGTGAGGGGCAGCGGGGACTTGATGCCATCAGAACTGCAGGGGCTGGGGATCGGCGAGTAGACGTTTTGTTTCTTACAGCATGGGCAGGTAGAAACTAGGGATGAGCGAATCGACTTCGGATGAAATATACAAAGTCAATTTGCATAAAACTTTGTTAGAATACTATACGGAGAAGGAGCTTCGCACAGTATTAGAATGTATTGGCGAGACTTCAGGTAGTAACTTCAGAAATTCATTTCTACTGTTAAAAACCTTTTACTGAACTCGGTTTCGGTTCCAAGTGGTACCTTGGAACCGAACCCGAGTTTGGTAAAAATGTTTTTTTTTACAGTAGTAATAACTTCGGCTCATCGGAGCCAATACATTCTAAGCGCTCACTACAGTATTCTAACAAAGTCTTATGCGAATCGACTTGGAATCTTTCATCCGAAGTCGATGCGCTCATCCCTAGTAGAAACCATACAGTTATTCTAGTAAGGAGAAATTCCCTAGTAGTAAAATTAACTGGTAACTCCAATTTTCTCAGGGGAGAGCACCCACCACATACAGCCACCAATCAGCCACATGAACAGAGCAGCCCACGACCTCCACGCAAGGACTTCATCTCCCGGCATGCACCATTACCACGAGACGCTGCTTCCGGAAGATGAAACGCATCCAGAGTGTAAACAGAAGGCACAGAAGTCTGTGCTCATCGCTCCTCTGCAGCGCCCCCTGCTGGCAGTGACACGGGAAGGTCATGCAATACACTTACTGGACAGCACAGCTCCTATAGCCTCCCTGGTGCCCGGGTGAGCGGGCGCTGCGCTGGGCTTGTCTTTGCCGATTAGGCGGTGTGCCCGGCTCTCCACATTGAAGTTCCTGAAGGCGCGGACTAGATTTGCTCCCATGTCTGCTACTGCATGTCACACACTGGGCACATTGCTGACGGGGAGTGATGACGGTTTCCGGTCCCTCCTCCTCTGCTGTGTGTGTGTATGTAACAGGGAAGCCATAAGGACGACAGGAGGGCACTAGTGATGCTTAGTGCCTGTGCCATCGTCCTGGAGCCGTGCCTACCAACTCCCTTAGTGTTAAGTGTCCCCTACACAATAGTGCTGCCACTTTAGTGTCCCCTTCACTATAGTGCTGCCCCCTCTTAGTGTCCCACTTACAATAGTGCTGCCCCTTTAGTGTCCCCTACACAATAGTACTGCCCCCTTAGTGTGCCCTTCACAATTTTGCTGAACCCTTAGTGTGCCCTTCACAGTAGTGCTGCCAACTTAGTGTCCCCTTCACAATAGTGCTTCCCTCTTATAGTAGTGCTGCCCTCTTAGTGTCCCCTACACAATAGTACTGCCACCTTAGTGTCCTCTACACAATAGTACTGTCCCCTTAGTGTCCTCTACACAATTGTGCAGCCCCCTTAGTGTGCTCTACACAATAGTGCTGCCCCCTTAGTGTGCCCTTCACAGTAGTGCTGCCACCTTAGTGTCCCCTTCACAATAGTGCTGCCTTCTTATAGTAGTGCTGCACCCATAGTGTCCCCTACACAATAGTGCTGCCCCCTTAGTGTGCCCTTCACAGTAGTGCTGCCACCTTAGTGTCCCCTTTACACTAGTGCTGCCTTCTTATAGTAGTGCTGCACCCATAGTGTCCCCTACACAATAGTGCTGCCCCCTTAGTGTGCCCTTCACAATAGTGCTGCCATCTTAGTGCCCCCTTGACAGTTGTGCGGCTCCCTTTGTGTCCCCTTCACAATAGTGCTGCCACCTTAGTGTCTCCTTGACAATAATGCTGCCCTCTTATAGTAGTGCTGCCCCCTTAGTGTGCCCTTCACAATAGTGCTGCCCCCTTAGTGTGCCCTTCACAATAGTGCTGCCATCTTAGTGTCCCCTTGACAGTTGTGCGGCCCCCTTTGTGTCCCCTTCACAATAGTGCTGTCACCTTAGTGTCTCCTTGACAATAATGCTGCCCTCTTATAGTAGTGCTGCCCCCTTAGTATCCCCTACACAATAGTGCTGCCCCCTTAGTTTGCCCTTCACAATAGTGCTGCCCCCTTAGTGTGCCCTTCACAATAGTGCTGCCCCCTTAGTGTGCCCTTCACAATAGTGCTGCCATCTTAGTGTCCCCTTGACAATTGTGCGGCCCCCTTAGTGTCCCCTTCACAATAGTGCTGCCACCTTAGTGTCTCCTTGACAATAATGCTGCCCTCTTATAGTAGTGCTGCCCCCTTAGTATCCCCTACACAATAGTGCTGCCCCCTTAGTGTGCCCTTCACAATAGTGCTGCCATCTTAGTGTCCCCTTGACAATTGTGCGGCCCCCTTAGTGTCCCCTTCACAATAGTGCTGCCACCTTAGTGTCTCCTTGACAATAATGCTGCCCTCTTATACAGGGAGTGCAGAATTATTAGGCAAATTGTATTTTTGAGGATTAATTTTATTATTGAACAACAACCATGTTCTCAATGAACCCAAAAAACTCATTAATATCAAAGCTGATATTTTTGGAAGTGGTTTTTAGTTTGTTTTTAGTTTTAGCTATTTTAGGGGGATATCTGTGTGTGCAGGTGACTATTACTGTGCATAATTATTAGGCAACTTAACAAAAAACAAATATATACCCATTTCAATTATTTATTTTTACCAGTGAAACCAATATAACATCTCAACATTCACAAATATACATTTCTGACATTCAAAAACAAATCAGTGACCAATATAGCCACCTTTCTTTGCAAGGACACTCAAAAGCCTGCCATCCATGGATTCTGTCAGTGTTTTGATCTGTTCACCATCAACATTGCGTGCAGCAGCAACCACAGCCTCCCAGACACTGTTCAGAGAGGTGTACTGTTTTCCCTCCTTGTAAATCTCACATTTGATGATGGACCACAGGTTCTCAATGGGGTTCAGATCAGGTGAACAAGGAGGCCATGTCATTAGATTTTCTTCTTTTATACCTTTTCTTACCAGCCACATTGCGGAGTACTTGGACGCGTGTGATGGAGCATTGTCCTGCATGAAAATCATGTTTTTCTTGAAGGATGCAGACTTCTTCCTGTACCACTGCTTGAAGAAGGTGTCTTCCAGAAACTGGCAGTAGGACTGGGAGTTGAGCTTGACTCCATCCTCAACCCGAAAAGGCCCCACAAGCTCATCTTTGATGATACCAGCCCAAACCAGTACTCCACCTCCACCTTGCTGGCGTCTGAGTCGGACTGGAGCTCTCTGCCCTTTACCAATCCAGCCACGGGCCCATCAAGACTCACTCTCATTTCATCAGTCCATAAAACCTTAGAAAAATCAGTCTTGAGATATTTCTTGGCCCAGTCTTGACGTTTCAGCTTGTGTGTCTTGTTCAGTGGTGGTCGTCTTTCAGCCTTTCTTACCTTGGCCATGTCTATGAGTATTGCACACCTTGTGCTTTTGGGCACTCCAGTGATGTTGCAGCTCTGAAATATGGCCAAACTGGTGGCAAGTGGCATCTTGGCAGCTGCACGCTTGACTTTTCTCAGTTCATGGGCAGTTATTTTGCGCCTTGGTTTTTCCACACGCTTCTTGCGACCCTGTTGACTATTTTGAATGAAACGCTTGATTGTTCGATGATCACGCTTCAGAAGCTTTGCAATTTTAAGAGTGCTGCATCCCTCTGCAAGATATCTCACTATTTTTGACTTTTCTGAGCCTGTCAAGTCCTTCTTTTGACCCATTTTGCCTAATAATTATGCACACCTGATATAGGGTGTTGATGTCATTAGACCACACCCCTTCTCATTACAGAGATGCACATCACCTAATATGCTTAATTGGTAGTAGGCTTTCGAGCCTATACAGCTTGGAGTAAGACAACATGCATAAAGAGGATGATGTGGTCAAAATACTCATTTGCCTAATAATTCTGCACTCCCTGTAGTAGTGCTGCCCCCTTAGTATCCCCTACACAATAGTGCTGCCCCCTTAGTGTGCCCTTCACAATAGTGCTGCCCCCTTAGTGTTTCCTTCACAATAATGCTGCCCCCTTAGTGTGCCCTTCACAATAGTGTTGCCACCTTAGTGTCCCCTTCACAATAGTGCTGCCGTCTTATAGTAGTGCTGCCTCCTCTTAGTGTCCTCCTTTCCAATAGTGCTGCCACCTTAGTGTCCCCTTCTCAATAGTGCTGCCCTCTTATAGCAGTGCTGCCTCCTCTTAGTGTCCCCCACACAATAGTGCTGTCCCCTTTAGTGTCACCCTTACAATAGTGCTGTCTGATATGCAGAACGGAAAACAAAGTCCTGTCCGCAGGAAACCAGACGGATTTGTTATGCTACCCATAGTATTCTATGTTGACAGATCTAAACAAAATGCATCTAAGGCTACATTCACACGTCAGTATTTTTCTATAATCCGAATTTCGGTCCGTTTTTTGCAGATCCGTTGTTCCTGAAAATGTTTCCGTATGTCATCCGTTTTTTGCGGATCCGCAAAAAACGGAAACATGTATACATTTCAATAATCAAATAAAGTTGTTTGGATTCCGCAAAAAACGGAAGACATACGGAATGACATCCGAATGTCTTCCGTTTTTTGCGGAACCATTGACTTTGCATTGTACCAGGATCCGATTTTTCAGGAACATAATAGGACATGTTTAATATTTAAACGGACATGCGGAACGGAACAACGGAAACGGACAGCACACATTGTGCTGTCCGATTTTTTCCAGGACTCATTGAAAATGAATGGGTCCTGATCTGGTCCTGATCTGTTCCGCAAAAAACGGAACAGATCAGGAAAGAAAAAACGGACGTGTGAATGGACCCTTAAGGTTTACGTTTTGATTTCTGTCTTATGTATTCCATTATTTTCCATTATAACCTTTGTTATAACGTAAAGCCAAAACGGAATGCATAACAGTGATGTGAACAAGCCCTTAGGCTGCTTTCAAATCAGCGTTCGCTTTTCCTTTCTTCTGCTCTTCCAATAGAGCACAAGAACAGATGGATTCAGCACATAACTGAGCCAAATAGAGCCTACAGACCCCACAGACTGTAATGGTATCTATTAGGTTTCAGTTCAAAGTAAGTTTTTTTTTATAGTTTTGAGAATGACACAAATATTAGTTTTCACAAAGTTTGCTGCTAAACTGCTTTTAGATCTTTGTTTCAGTTGTTTCTGTGATGTAGTGAAATATAATTACACGCACTTCATACGTTTCAAAGGCTTTTATCGACAATTACATGACATTTATGCAAAGAGTCAGTATTTGCAGTGTTGGCCCTTCTTTTTCAGGACCTCTGCAATTCGACTGGGCATGCTCTCAGTTAACTTCTGGGCCAATTCCTGACTGATAGCAACCCATTCTTTCATAATCACTTCTTGGAGTTTGTCAGAATTAGTGGGTTTTTGTTTGTCCACCCGCCTCTTGAGGATTGCCCACAAGTTCTCAATGGGATTAAGATCTGGGGAGTGTCCAGGCCATGGACCCAAAATGTCAACGTTTTGGTCCCCGAGCCACTTAGTTATCACTTTTGCCTTATGGCACGGTGCTCCATCGTGCTGGAAAATGCATTGTTCTTCACTAAACTGTTGTTGGATTGTTGGAAGAAGTTGCTGTTGGAGGGTGTTTTGGTACCATTCTTTATTCATGGCTGTGTTTTTGTGCAAAATTGTGAGTGAGCCCACTCCCTTGGATGAGAAGCAACCCCACACATGAATGGTCTCAGGATACTTTACTGTTGGCATGACACAGGACTGATGGTAGCACTCACCTTTTCTTCTCCGGACAAGCTTTTTTCCTGATGCCCCAAACAATCGGAAAGAGGCTTCATCGGAGAATATGACTTTGCCCCAGTCCTCAGCAGTCCATTCACCATATTTTCTGCAGAAGATAAATCTGTCCCTGATGTTTTTTTTGGAGAGAAGTGGCTTCTTTGCTGCCCTTCTTGACACCAGGCCATCTTCCAAAAGTCTTCACCTCACTGTGCGTGCATATGCGCTCACACCTGCCTGCTGCCATTCCTGAGCAAGCTCTGCACTGGTGGCACTCCGATCCCGCAGCTGAATCCTCTTTAGGAGACGATCCTGGCGCTTGCTGGACTTTCTTGGACGCCCTGAAGCTTTCTTAACAAGAATTGAACCTCTTTCCTTGAAGTTCTTGATGATCCTATAAATTGTTGATTGAGGTGCAATCTTAGTAGCCACAATATCCTTGCCTGTGAAGCGATTTTTATGCAACGCAATGATGGCTGCACGCGTTTCTTTGCAGGTCACCATGGTTCACAATGGAAGAACAATGATTTCAAGCATCACCCTCCTTTTAACAGGTCAAGTCTGCCATTTTAACCCAATCAGCCTGACATAATGATCTCCAGCCTTGTGCTCGTCAACGTTCTCACCTGAGTTAACAAGACGATTACTGAAATGATCTCAGCAGGTCCTTTAATGACAGCAATGAAATGCAGTGGAAAGTTTTTTTTGGGATTAAGTTAATTTTCATGGCAAAGAAGGACTATGCAATTCATCTGATCACTCTTCATAACATTCTGGAGTATATGCAAATTGCTATTATAAAAACTTAAGCAGCAACTTTTCCAATTTCCAATATTTATGTAATTCTCAAAACTTTTGGCCACGACTGTATATCAACAAATTACATGACCCCCAAAGTTGTCATTGCATAGCAACATTGGGTCTAAGTGAAGAGGGAAGTTGCCTACCGATATGAATCTCTTGTGCACCTTTTGTTTATAGATGGTGATTATTAAATTTTGAAATAATACATTTCTCAGAAATGCAGCCACATGTGAAATGTGGAATAACACAGAGGCCTTTCACTGAGCAGAGGACAAGCAACAGGTCATCCATGTTTCAAGAGCACAGATTTGACTAAAGATGCCCTTTTCCGTTTTATCTATTCTCTCTGTATTATTCTTTAGGGTTTCCAAGAACTCCTGGATAGACTAAAAAGTATGGTATCCGAGGAAAACCACCTAAACCCTTGGTGCTTTATAATTGAGAAGGTCTACGCTGTGTAATAGAGCATGAAGGATTTCTAAGTAGGATTCACTCAAGAGATTTTTTAATTGAGATTCTTCAAGCCAGCACCCGAATGACCCAACAAGAATTTGAAAGAATTGAAAACAGGTAAGACAAAATTTTGTATTGATTATAGAATAAATACCACACACATGCAGTCTCTCTTCTTTCTTCTTTTCTACTGCCGATTTGCTATAGACATAGCAGCAGTGGGCAGGAAGAGAGACAGGATACGGCACGTGCACACTGTTTGCGCCTTCCCTTCATACAGCTGATCGTTGAGGTTGACGGGTGTTGTACACTCGCTGATCTGATATTGATGACCTATCCTGATGATAGGTCATCAATACTACAACCCCTTTAACTGCCCCGTTGTGGTTCAGCCCCATATAATTGAAAGTAAGTGTAAACATGTCTTCTTCTAAGCCTTGTAACATCCCCAAAAAATAAAATATCATTCCCAAAATGCTACAAACATGAAGTAGACATATGGGGAATGTAAAGTCATCACAATTTTTGGGGGTATTACTATGTATTACAGAAGTAGAGAAACTGAAACCTTGAAATTTGCAAATTTTTGCAATTTTTTGGTAAATTAGGTATTATTTCGTGAAAAAAAAATAATTTTTTTGACTTCATTTTACCAGTGTCATGAAGTACAATATGTGACGAAAAAAACAATCTCAGAATGGCCTGGATAAGTCAAAGCGTTTTAAAGTTATCAGCACTTAAAGTGACAGTGGTCAGATTTGCAAAAAATGGCCTGGTCCTTAAGGTGAAATAAGGCTGTGTCCCTATGGGGTTAATACTGGAGAAACTAAGAAATTTTTTAATAGTAGTCAAAATTGTTTTTCTTTAAGTATTTTCAGAACGCCATGAACGAAATTTAAAATCGAGTTTCATGTTGCCTTACCATTTCTTTTTTGTTTGGTTCAGACACGGATGCTATATTTGCTGGGAGGTCCAGTCTAGCTGACCTCCATGTTGGGACAGTTTCTTCACTAACTATTCTCATCAATTCTTCATTTATTTCTGTCATAAATTCTTGACTTGTTGGCGCATATAGAGCTTTAATAACCCACGATTTTCTTGCCTTTGAAAACTGAAGTCGATGACGATTGGTGCCAACTGGGTCGCCTGTACTTACAGATTTTTTTTATCACTGCAAGAGATCTTTTAACATTGTGATTGGGATCTAAGGCTGCCAGTTGTGAGCGTGCCAACATCCCATCATGAAAAAAAATGAATGCGCTTGGGTCGGTACTTGAGGCATAAACTATGGTAAGTTTCAAGTTCACCAGTGTGCAGTCAGTTGTTTTATGTCCCGAATAAAGTTTTCGTTCTCAACAATAGCCTGAAGGGTATTAAAGGTAGGAGATTTTGAGAAAAGCCATTTTGTATTTTCGTCAGTTGGTGGGACTATTGGAGGATGTAGACATGAGTTGTAGGAGTCGGGACTACACCACTCATGTACATTCACGACATTGTGCAGTAATGATTTCCATTTCGTTACTAGCTGCTCTCCATCCCCACCGCAGGGTCGTGAACACCACCATAGGTGGTTTTTAATTGTTTGTATCCAATTTGCCAAAATTGTACTTTCCTTTTTTTTTTAGGCAGCCAGCACCTTACTTCCAATAGACTTTGCCATGTGCCACACATCAAATTAGTGCTTAATTGATTTATATTTGTCTCGCATTATTTTATGAATAATCAGTGGCAATTATGTTGATATCAACTCCACTGTTAATCAAATAGTCCACATTTTTTTCAAATGCAATTTTTTCAAGAGACACTGCTGTGAGTGGAGACACTGCTGTGAGTGGAGAAACAATCTGTTCTACAGAAAAAGAAACAATTTATTTTGATTCATAGTCCATCAGGGTATAGATGCAGTATTTAGCAGAATACCCTGGTGAATCACACTGCCCATCCCCTATCAAACACCATTTTTTATTTTTCAACTCCTCTAGGACTGCAGTTTGTTCTTTTTTCCATTGGATATCAATTGCAGGAAAAATATATTTCCTTTGATTTTTGAAAAATGTCGTTTGGCCAATACATCACAGCTTCAAAATATCAAAGAATAGTGTAGTCTTCTGAAAACTCAGCCCACTTAAAAGGACAGCAGATGCCATTAAAACGTTCCCCAATGGTTGCTTTTTATGTTTCGGTTGTGCATTCCAAAGTTTTATTTCATGTCCATTAGAACATTTTACTTCTACAGAAATCATACTGCCAGTATAACGCTTCTTGAACGCCACAAGGTTGCATTGACAATTTTTTTTTGACTGACACTTCACCATCTTTAATAATTTCCTTAATTCACATTCAAATACAACAAATTTTTCCTCTATGGCATGATTTGAGCAATCAGTGTTTAAATCCACAAAATTGTTTTTATTTTCAATTTCATCTTTGGAAGAGGTAAAAAAAAACTGTCATCAGGATCATCATTGCATTTGGAAATATGAAAGTTGTCATCACTGGGATCTGTAAGTGTGGCCCCCGTTTTATCAAATGAAAAAAAAAAAAAAAACGATTGATCCAAAGAAGTGTCTACACTGTCTGGTACACCATTGCTGTCAGGCAACGGTGATAAGGGGGAAATGCTTGGCTCTATTGGTGATAATGGAATACCTTGCTTGTGGTACACAATCAGATGATCCTTCATCTAACCAAGAAAAATATGCGTAATCATGTTCCTTAAAAAAACAATAAGGTTGAGAATTACACTTTTTATCTTTAAAAGGTGTAGAAGTAGCGATTTTATCGTCACCGGTGCAAAAATTAGGAATAATGTTTTCTCTATCTCTGAAATCAATCTCCTCGGTATACTCCTGCTTTCTTGAAAATTTTGACGATGTCCTGCGATCATCATCTTCTTTCAAATGCGATGATGCTTCTCAAGGCCAGTTTTCAGGCTCTATAATTGAAACTGTAGCTTCATGGTCAATCACCGGTGCCAAATTACACTGAACTTTGCGGTGTTTTTTTTTGGATCAATGTCTGTGTTTGAATATTTTTCTTGTTTCTATGGTGGTCTGTATTAACCGCAAAGTTTTTTTTACTTATAAAGTGGTCCGTGTTTATCCCTTTATCCACTTTTTTAATGAAAACATATGGAGGCGGTTTTGTTAGACAAAATTTTAAAGTGTTGGAAGAGGAAGCCTGGTTTTGTAGACTTTGTGGTAATGAATTTGTCTTGGTACACTGACTGGTGTTTGACCCAATGCTGCCTGTTGTCCCCGTAAGTTTTGAAATGTGATGAGTTTTAATTTTTTTGGGGGGTGGCAGAAGAACAGGATCAACCAAACTGTGTAATGTTTGTACAGAAGACATTAGCCTACTTCTGGTTGAGGTATAATTCGCTGTTCAAGTAGTTGTCATAATGGTGGAACAAGCCACGTATGATACAGTACAGGTTGTTGTTGTCACAGTTTTACTGCAGGGAATAGGGTTTGCTTCACCTGTCCCTGAACAGAGTTGTTCTTTATTATTGTGCAATTCAGTAATTTTCAATTGGTTGAAAACAGTTGGAAAAGCGTCTGCCTTAAGATTATCTTCAAATTGTCCAGTCTGTTTAAGCCATTTGCGTATTTTGTGTTGCTGACTCGGAAATGCATGAAGGCTAATATTTGGATAGTTTTTAGAGCTGCTAGATGTACAACCCTGTACAATACAGGAAGGCTTTCTAAATTTAAAATTACAAAAAATATATAAAAGTTTATTGTAAACATATTAATTTTAATACCTAGCTTACTAATGTGAACTATTGAACAGATTTACCTTCTGCTAGAAGACAGGGGTTCCTGCGTTTGTATATATTTTAATAGATTTTGTTGTTTACCTAATTTTCCGAAATATGGTCTGAATAGATAGACCTAGAAGCAAAAAGTCGAAAAAAGAAATCTAATTTACACAATCAAGGTTGCATGTTTTTATTTTTATTTTTTAAAATAATTTACAACTGGTTGTACAGGCTGTCATGTTTGTTGGATGGTCATCTTGGTAGGTTTGCTGTTGTGCCATACTCCTTCCATTTTCTGGATGGATTAAGCAGTTCTCCACGAAATGTTCAGAGCTTTCGATAATATTTAAAAACCTAACTCTGAATTACAGTTCACTACAACTATCCCTGACCTGTCTGGTTTGTTCCTTGATTTTCATGATGCTTTTTAAATGATAATGTTCTCTAACAAACCTCTCAGGCCTTCAAAGAACTGCTGTACTTAGACCTTGTTTTCATTTCCATGCCCGTATTACATTATTTAATTTGTGTAAGTATCCATGAAGGATCTGTATGTGATCTGTATGTCCGTTTTTACCCTTAATGTGTCATCCATAATCCATTGTCGTTGTTAAGCTGAAAATTTATTTAAAAATCATTTTCCTATATGTCTTCAGTGAAAAAAACGCACCATGGATGCTATATGTGTTCTCAACATGATTTTTACAGCTCCATGCAGTTTCAGGGACACTTTAGGTCCAAAAAAAAGATCTAAGTTGTATATGCTTCCCTTTTTTTTTAACTATGCATGGAACTTAAAATTTATAGGAAATGTGAACACAACCTAGATTTCTTATGCGTCAGTATGCTGTCCGCATTAAAGGGTGGATCATCAGCATCTGATCGGCGGGGGTCCGACACCCAGGACCTCTGCAGATCAGCTGTTTGAGAAGGTAGCGGCGCTCTTCTCACTGTTTACTGCAAGCACGGTGACTTGTATCAACTGGCCTGGGCGCGGCTAAGCTCCATTTAAGTGAACAGAGCTTAGCGGCGCCCAGGCCATTGAAACTAGTCGTGATGTCACTGGGCCTTAGGGTTGCCACCCGTACGGGAGTGACCCGGACAGTCCGGGTTTGTAATTTCAAACTGCAGTGCAGACTGTATGACTTGCTCACTCACGGTCCTGACAGCTGGCGGTGATTGAGCGGCGGCGAGCTGTGAGCGGCCGGGACTCCGGGACCAGCTTGAACCTGAAGAGGACGAGGCCGCCGGTCATGATGTATTGGAAGCCAGAGAGCTGGGGGCTGCGGGTGGTCAGGAGCAGGAGCACGAAGATGCTGATGAAGGAGACCAGCAAACCCTCGCCCCACAGCATGGCGGACGCCGGGACTGAGCCGCTCTCACTCCCAGATCAAGCCGTTTAACAATAAGACGAGCCGCGGGCCTGCACTCCTCCCGTCCCTGGCTCTTCTGCTGCACTCCTTTCCTATCACCTCACCTCTCCCCCGGTCTCAGTTACCAGGCCCAGGAAAGCTGCCGG
Source organism: Bufo gargarizans (assembly GCF_014858855.1). Taxonomy (NCBI): domain Eukaryota; kingdom Metazoa; phylum Chordata; class Amphibia; order Anura; family Bufonidae; genus Bufo; species Bufo gargarizans. Next base: position 263,210,551 of record NC_058083.1, read on the forward strand.
ACTCTCACACAACACTCTACATTCAGTGTGCTGGCCCCGAGTGACAGTTCCCGGAGGATGAGGGCTACATTACTATAAATGGGGGTTACTAATGGGGGCATTACTCTTACTGGGGGCATTATTATTAATGGGTGGGATCTAATAGGGGGCATTATTCATTCCGGGGTGCACTAATAGGGCCATTACTCTTACTGGGGCACACTAATGGGGGCATTACTATTACTGAGGGGGCACTAATGGGGCATTACTATTACTGAGTGCATTACTATTACTGGGGGAGCTAATGGGGGCTTTAATATTCCTGGGGAGCCACAGCATGCCAGCAACTTCACACCCTGTGTTAAGCCACGCACCACATCCACACCCCCTTTGGGGTGTGGCTTAACTTGCCCGGTATTTTTTTGTTGGGAAAGGTGGGAACCCTACTGGGCCTGCAGTAAACAGTGAGAAGGCCGCGGCGCTACTGCCAGCGCCGCTACCTTCTCAAACAGCTGATTGGCGGGGGTCCCGGGCGTCGGACACCCGCCGATCAGATGCTGATGATCTATCCAGAGGATAGATCATCAGTTAAAAAAAAAATGCAGAACACCTTTAAACACTGACCACATACTTGTGTAAAAAATAGATGTGTGGATACCCAGTATACGGGCCTTTCCATGTGAATGTTGCATAACGGATGTAGATTGCGGGACCCATTCAAATGAATGAACCCAAGTCCACAGACAGCAACCGCATGGATGGTGCCCATGCATTTTGGTCACCAATAAACTACAGTAGTCAGAATGAGAATTAATTACACACAGGTGGACTCTATTAATTAGACAGATTTCACATCTGAGCTTGCCTTTCCACATGGGAAGTCAATTTGGTGACTTTTTAGGCCTCTTTCAGACGGGTGTCGCGGGTGAGGGCTGGATGCGATGCAGGTATGTTCAGGGAAAATCGTACGAGTAGGCACGCAGTTGCAGTCAGTTTTGAGTGCGATTGCGTTCCGTTGTTCAGTTTGTTTCCGCACGAGTGCAATGCATTTTTCACACATGTGAGGAAAAACTGAATATGGTCCCCATTCCCAAACTTCTTCACTGAAGTTTGGGTTTGGGATCGATGTTCTTTTTATTTTATTATTTTCCATTATAACATGGTTAGAATGAAAAATAATAGCATTTTTTCATTCAGAATGCTCAGTAAAATTTAATTGTGGGATTTAAAAAAATTATAATAATGTAACTCACCTCATCTACTTGATCGTGAAGCCGGGCTTGTTAAATTTTTTTTATTATTAACCCCAGAATGAAACTTTTACTTAGCATTCTGAATTAAAGAACGCTATTATTTTTCATTATAATCATGTTATAATGGAAAATAATAAAGTAAATAGGGTCCCGGGTAACTCATCCCTCGTCTCCTTAGCAATCATGCGTGAAAATCGCACCGCATCCGCACTTGTTTGTGGATGATTGCGATTTTCATGCATCCCTATTCATTTCTATGGGGCCTGCTTTTTTTTTTTTTTTTTTTTTTTATATATACACACACACAAAGTTTAAAAAAAAAATCTAAATTATATATATATATATACATAAAAAATTCCATGGCACATCCAGGGCGTAAAATCAAAGTAGTTTCTTTTATTCAACAGACAGTGACGTTTTGGTCCGCTTGTTGGGACCTTTCTCAAGCATTAAAGAGCAAGGTCCAAGCAAGTGGACCGAAACGTTGTTGTCTGGTGAATAAAAGTAACTACTTTGATTTTACGCCCTGGACGTGCTGCAGAATTTTTTATGTTTATCGATTTTTCTGAGGTGGATTGCCCCCGCAGCCGCTGGCAGTCCACGCTTACACATTTAAACCGCAGTGCTGCCCAGTGTTAATATATATATATATATATACACATATATATATATATATATATATAATCGAAGAAATAGGACTGCACTCCGGATATTGATGAAAAAATCAAGTGGTTTTATTCAACCATAGTATGGCAAATATTGCGACGTTTCAGCTCTTGCGAGCCTTTCTCAAGCATAGAGTAAGTGAAAGTGAACACATATAAAGCGTTACAAAAAGTGTTACACCCATCGGGGTGTGGTTACAATCAACTGTTTCTTGATAGGATTTTGCGAGAATTCTCGACGGCCGGTAAATCATATATTCAGGACACTGGGCATTTTTTACAGCAACTGAGAGCAGTTGATACAGCTGAGTTGCAGACTGCTACTCTCGTGTCCTTTGACGTTGTATCTTTATACACGTCAATAGGACACGAGAAGGGCATTTCTGCTGTGAATAAATATCTGGATGGATCGTCTATTACACAACATTCCAAATGTTTTATTAATATCCTGCTGAGACTTATTCTGGAAAATAATTATTTTCTTTTCCAGGATACCTTTTTCAGTCAAAAACGTGGCGTTGCGATGGGGTCCAACGTGGCCCCCACATACGCAAATATTTGCATGCAGCACATGGAGGAGGACTTCATCTATGTATCCCACCACTTTCAGTATGTTATTGGGTGGTGGCGGTACATAGATGACGTCTTCCTCCTGTGGTCAGGCACAGAAGTGCAGCTGACTGAGTTTCATACATATTTAAATAGCATTGATTCTGACCTCCAGTATACGGTGTCTTACTCCAAGACTGAACTATCCTTCCTTGATACCAATGTCAGATTGGTTGATGGTTCGATTAATACAGGCCTTTATGTCAAGCCAACTGACAGGAATACCACTTTAAGATACGAAAGTAGTCATCCTCGTAGTTTAATTAAACATCTTCCACATTCACAATTTCTACGTGCTAAACGCATAGTATCTGAGCAGACTGAGCTAATATCCACATTGGATATGATGGTAGATAAATTCAAAAAACGGGGTTATCCCCACCGATTGCTGTCTGCCCAAAAAAATGACGTTCTGCAGAATAGCCCTAAGAAAATCACCTCTAACCTACAGAGGACCCGCAGAATACCTTTCATGTCCACATATTCTGAGTGCAGTGTGGAGATGGGACGTATTCTAAAGGATAATTGGAACATCCTCAGTAGGTCCATAAAAGATATACCTGAGTTGAATTCCCCTCCTCTCCTATCATATCGAAAAAGTAAAAATATTAAGGACCATTTGGTTAGAGCGGATGTAGGCCCTAAAAAAATCAGCGTACAACGAACATTGTCTAAATCGGGACATGGTTGTTATCCATGTCTCAATTGTGTTAACTGTTGCTATATATGCAAATCTAGATCCTTTATACATCCTACCACACATAAAGAATATCCCATTAGGTTTCACCTAAATTGTTCATCTTCTTATGTGATTTACGTGCTAGCATGTCCATGTAACTTAATATATATCGGTGAAACGTCTACAGAACTAAAACTAAGATTGAATAATCATAGGAATTCAATAAGAAAAAAAACGTGCCGATTTACCAGTCTCCAGGTATTTTACGTCCCTTGGGCATTCCGAGCGGGACTTGAGATGCTGGATACTTGACCATGTTGAGCTCCCAAGGAGAGGTGGAGACCGCTTGGCAATTCTCAAGAAAAGAGAACTGAGGTGGATTTATGATTTAGATACTCTGCACCCCAGAGGATTAAATGTAGAGTTTAGATAGGTGTCTGTTGATCTGTTGCCTGCCCGTCCTTTCCACGCATGCATGTGATACACCTGTTTCACGTATATAACAGGTGCATCAGAATTGTGAAAGTAATATATGCAATTGCACAACTGACAGATTTGGAAACTAATATATATAATTTTTTTCTTGCCTTTTAGAATTTTTAACCCTCACAGTGCTGGGTACGGACCCCTGGACTTTGACTCAATGGAAGCGGTGCAGCCCAGTACCAACTACAGCGTCCTATGGTGTATGCGCTACTCCAGATATATCATTGAGCTCCAGTATGTTTTTGCTCTTTGTAAAGGTTAGGGATTACCCCTCCCAGACTGCTTTATTTCCAGCAAGAGGGCCAGACACGTCGGTGGGGTGCATGGAGATGTCCCCCCCTGACGTGTACGACCCCACGGTCCGGTGTCCTTCCCGAGAGGTGGGGACCCCGGTCCTGATGCTGGTTTCTGTAGGAGATCCCTGCTGCGGTCTGCAACACTCTTTATGAATTTTGTTTTATAGTTATGGCTCTTAATATATATTGGGAGGATATGTACTCCGTTTAGCTACCATCTATATGATGGGCGCAGAGCTGTCACTTGGGGCTATTTTCCATTAACCAAGATGGTGCGGCGAGATGTTACTGGATAGAACGCATGCGCACCAATCTTACACGGCGACTCACATGATGTCGTCACTCTGGGCATGCGCATTGATGAGACCGAGACGCTAAAGATACGCGGTGGTATATGTGGGCTCCATGGCTTGCTGAGTCTTTTCCTGGGATCCCTATTCAGTATGTTTATATCACTTTATGATTCTAACTGGAACACTGGTCCTGGATATATTTTTATTCTGTATGTAAAGGAACTATATCCTGATATGAAAAAACGTATTTCACTAGTTACTATGTCAAACATGCACTTTAAAATTGTAACACATGTCTGTAATTAAGTTGATTGTAACCACACCCCGATGGGTGTAACACTTTTTGTAACGCTTTATATGTGTTCACTTACTCTATGCTTGAGAAAGGCTCGCAAGAGCTGAAACGTCGCAAGATTTGCCATACTATGGGTGAATAAAACCACTTGATTTTTTCATCAATATCCGGAGTGCAGTCCTATTTCTTCGATTATACTATTGGGGACTGCCGTCATCCCCCTTGGATTTTGCACCCACTCTTTATGTTGGTGCTCCCGCTGGACTTTCTTTTTCTATATATATATATATATATATATATATATATAGAAAAGGAAAGTCCGCAGCACTCCTTTAAGTAAAAAAGTGAAATTTATTCACACATGTCAGACAACGTTTCGGTCCTCTCACAGGACCTTTTTCAAGTCAAGTGAACAAAAAAGTGCATAGTGCCAAAGTAAATACAACTCTACAGCATGACACAATCCATTATCAGCCAATAGAGTACTAGTGCACTCCCATTCATGGGTGGACTACAATTCATATAATTAGCTCCATCTGTCACCGTACATACCAACTTCAGTCGGAGTATATCAGTGATACATTCAATAATAATTCATCATCATATGTGTACATAAGTGTATATAATAAAGTGAACCGTGCAATTTAAAAAAGTCCTTGACTATATTACCTTGCCTCAGGCCTGATGGAGAACCGAGATAGTTTGTGGAGAAGGCGTCTCTACTTGTGTCGGAACACGCCACTCATCCGCGTCCTCTGCTCCTTACTGCGCATGTATTCAACCCCCTTCTGTTCACGCAGCTTCTAATACTCCTACGTCGCCTCTACGGTGGAAACCAGCGTGATGACGTACAGTCGATCACGTCCAGGCGCCGCGCACAGACAAGTCTGCGTCAGCGTATAGACAGATCGTTCGCGCCCCATCACGAGTCCATATCCACCATCTTACTTCAGGCAATGTTTTTGGGCAATAATCTCATGCCTCCATAACTCCCATATTTATCTCAAATAAATAAGAGATAAATATGGGAGTTATGGAGGCATGAGATTATTGCCCAAAAACATTGCCTGAAGTAAGATGGTGGATATGGACTCGTGATGGGGCGCGAACGATCTGTCTATACGCTGACGCAGACTTGTCTGTGCGCGGCGCCTGGACGTGATCGACCGTACGTCATCACGCTGGTTTCCACCGTAGAGGCGACGTAGGAGTATTAGAAGCTGCGTGAACAGAAGGGGGTTGAATACATGCGCAGTAAGGAGCAGAGGACGCGGATGAGTGGCGTGTTCCGACACAAGTAGAGACGCCTTCTCCACAAACTATCTCGGTTCTCCATCAGGCCTGAGGCAAGGTAATATAGTCAAGGACTTTTTTAAATTGCACGGTTCACTTTATTATATACACTTATGTACACATATGATGATGAATTATTATTGAATGTATCACTGATATACTCCGACTGAAGTTGGTATGTACGGTGACAGATGGAGCTAATTATATGAATTGTAGTCCACCCATGAATGGGAGTGCACTAGTACTCTATTGGCTGATAATGGATTGTGTCATGCTGTAGAGTTGTATTTACTTTGGCACTATGCACTTTTTTGTTCACTTGACTTGAAAAAGGTCCTGTGAGAGGACCGAAACGTTGTCTGACATGTGTGAATAAATTTCACTTTTTTACTTAAAGGAGTGCTGCGGACTTTCCTTTTCTACTGAATTTGTCCCATATCGAGGGACCACCGCGGGCACCTGCACTATTATATTTGCACTGAAGGGAGTGCTGCCTGAATCTTTCTATGGATCTATATATATATATATATATATATATATATACTATTTTATCCACCATGTAAATGTAGCTAAAATATAAATGTAGGACATACTTTTTAATATTTATTGTGTAGGCTGACTAACTTAGAAATAATGATCGCAGCTTATAACTGTAGTTGTTAGTAACTCTATCATATTCACTGCCTGATGATTAGGCAGTCAATATGATGAAAGTGCAGAACATTATTTACTGTCCCTTGATTGGAGGTAGTGTTGGGCGAATCTGCTTTACATGCAGAACGCACGATGGACAGTAAAAAAGAGCGCAGGCACAGAAGGTTCCTATTCCTTCAATGCAGAAGTCCGGCCCTCCCACCGCTTTGTAACGTAGTCGTGACGTCAGCTATAGGAAAGTCACGTGACCGCTTTCTACATCGGCGGTCAGAGATGAGATCGGAACAACAAGTAAATTAGTAAGTTGCAGGGCATGGCAGGGGAGAGTGAATGAAACAGAAAATTGTTAAAGTGTAGAACCCCTTTAAGGCTACTTTCACACTAGCGTTCGGGCGGATCCGTTCTGAACGGATCCGCTCATAATAATGCAGAGGGAGGCTCCGTTCAGAACGGATCCGTCTGCATTAAAATGGCAAAAAAAAAGCTAAGTGTGAAAATAGCCTCGGACGGATCCGTCCAGACTTTCAATGTAAAGTCAATGGGGGACGGATCCGCTTGAAGATTGAGCCACATTGTGGCATCTTCAAACGGATCCGTCCCCATTGACTTACATTGTAAGTCTGGACGGATCCGCACGCCTCCGCACGGCCAGGCGGACACCCGAACGCTGCAAGCAGCGTTCAGCTGTCCGCCTGTCCGTGCGGAGGCGAGCGGAGCGGAGGCTGAACGCCGCCAGACTGATGCAGTCTGAGCGGATCCGCTCCATTCAGACTGCATCAGGGCTGGACGGCTGCGTTCGGGTCCGCTCGTGAGCTCCTTCAAACGGAGCTCACGAGCGGACCAGCGAACGCTAGTGTGAAAGGAGCCTAAAATGGAAAATCTGCCCAAAAAGTAAAATTCTGAAATTTTATATCCATTTTCAATGGTTAACAAAGTTTGTAAAATCAGTTTTGAATACCTTGAGGGGTGTAGTTTATAAAATGGGGTAACTTTTTGGGAGTTTCTACTCTAGGGGTGCATCAGGGTGACTTCAAATGGGACATATTGTCAAAAAACTAGTCCATCAAAATCTGCCTTCTAAAAACCATATGGTATTCCTTTCCTTCTGCGCCCTGCCGTGTGGCCAAACAGCAGTTTTTGACCACATATGGGCTGTTTCTGTAAGCTACAGAATCAGGGAAATAAATATTTAGTTTAGTTTGGCTATTATTCCTGGCTTTGTTAGCAGAAAAAAAAAGATTAAAATGGAAAATCTGCCAAAAAAGTGAAATTCTGAAATTTCATATCCATTTAAATTAATTCTTGTGGAACACCTAAAGGGTTAAAAAAAGTTTGTAAAAATGAGTTTTGAATACCTTGAGGGGTGTAGTTTCTAAAATGGGGTCACTTTTTGGGAGTTTCTACTGTAGGGGTGCATCATGGTGGCTTCAAATGGGACATGGTGTCAAAAAACCAGTCCATCAAAATCTGCCTTCTAAAAACCGTATGGCATTCCTTTCCTTCTGCGCCCTGCCGTGTGGCCAAACAGCAGTTTTTGACCACATATGGGCTGTTTCTGTAAACTACAGAATCAGGGAAATAAATATAGAGTTTAGTTTGGCTGTTAATCCTGGCTTTGTTAGCGAAAAAAATATTAAAATGGAAAATATGCCAAAAAAGTGAAATTCTGAAATTTCAGATACATTTTCAATTAATTATTGTGGAACACCTAAAGGGTTAACACAGTTTGTAAAATCAGTTTTAAATACCTTGACGGGTTTAGTTTTCTAAAAATGGGGTCACTTTTTGGGAGTTTCTACTTCTAGGGGTGCATCACGGTGGCTTCAAAATGGGACATGGTGTCAAAAAAACAGTCCATCAAATTCTTAGAGCGATGAAGTAAGATCAACGAGGATTCCTGTGGAATTAAAATGGACATAGTATGACCATAGGTAAATATAGTGACAGCGTACACCTATATATCCAGTGGCTTAATTCTCAGAGAGACAGATTCTTATATATGCAGCATTTTTTGCCTTTATAATGACTGTTTATTTAAAAGGGTAGGTATCATGTCAGTATACATATATAGCCATGCACATATATCTAGTGACTTTCTATACGAGCAGTAATTGTGCTTTTTGTACTTAGTCGGGTTCTGTGTTTGTGCAGGTATTATGTGTCTTGATATGTCAGTCATAGGAAGAGCAGTAGCGCGTATAGGTCACAGGAAGGGCAATAACATATCTGAGCCATTGGAAGAGCAGTAAGATATATACATCAGCCATAGTGAGTGCAATGGAATATATGAGCCACAGTAAGGGTAATGACATATTTGGGTCATAAGATATATATATGGAGCGTACAATGTTAAGGATGGGTGGCACTGATATATATAATAAGTTTATAGATCCATTGGTGGTCAGTGGGTGCTTTCCCCTGCTTGGGTTCAAATAGGGGCGGTGATTTGGTGCACATCGCAGGACGTCTGATGTCACAGTGGGCGGGCGCATGTCCACTGATGCTATTGAGTGCAGTCAGGGAACTGGCACATTATCGTAGATGCTAAGTTAGTGAATGTGTTGCGTTGTTGCCAGATCGCAGACAGGTGGCTGACCTCTTATTTGTTATATGCAGATATGTAAATATGTAGACAAGGAAAGAATGTCTACGATACCACAGCGGCAGAAAATATTGTCTCCCAAGTCACAGTACCAAGTGAGTTCCTACACGTACCCCACAGCGAATATCACAAGATTTGGAACGAGAGTCTAAGAAGCTTATCTCCCTGAACTGCATTGTACAACCCTTGCTGAATATTACAAAAATAAGAGGATTCCCAGAGGATTAAGAGTCCATCTCCACCCGACTCTATTTCCTTCTAATACTGAATATTGTAATAAATTTGAAACCATCATATACAAATGCTCATTGGATATCATTGTCCTCAGCATTGAACTCCTCCAAAAAGCAATCCAGGATTCTAAAGAAAAATCTTTGAAACACAACTACTATATACCACCTCCAGAGCTAAACGGACAGAATTAAAGAAAAAAAGACAGAAAAAGTGCTAGAAGAACACAAAAAATATCTAGAAAACACCAAATGTACAAAGTTTATTTGCGATACAGGACAGAGTTTACCGGTGGCAATGGCAAGACACTACCAAGGGATATGGCAACACTACCTATGGAGACTGCTCGTCCTCTTCTTCAGGCAGCGAAAGATCCACAGGCTATTGTCTACAATGTTTTTTTCCCAGACATGGTCATCGACTATGAAGAAAAAAACACGCTTACGCCAAAGGAAGGGCACCCACCAACCTAAATCCTAGCAGCATCCAGACTCGGTCACAGGTAGGAACCTCGTTGTCAACATCTAAACACGAACTCTCTCTCCTGCCGAACTAAGCTTATCTCATTTTGCCCATACGGCAACTTACATCATTTTCCCCTCAAACAAGAACTTAATAGATTCTACAGATCCCTTAGATTAAAAGCCTATTTCTTGCAACAAACCACATCACCCCCACCTAATGCATCTTCTACCACTTTATCCATTTAATCACTAGGCCTTAAAAATAAAAGCAATCTTATGCCTCCTAAGAGTTATCATGGGGTTGAAGCATTCATTGACCTCATAGATCGGAAAATTACTCAAAATACTTTAGCTTTAAAAAGAGACACCTTACACATTCCAAAAAATCTTAGTAGTGAGGAACAGATTGCTCTCAATTCCCTACAGTCAGACAAATCAATCACGATTAAACCAGCTGATAAAGGGGGCGCAATAGTAATAATGGATACTACAGCCTACATCCAAGAAATTCAAAGACAACTGTGAGACACAACCACTTACGAATAGGTCCAATACAATCCTACTTTTCAACTAAAAATATATATTGCCACCTTTCTTGACCATCACCTCCAAAAATGAACCATCGACAAAGCTACCTACAACTTTTTATTCTATTACTTTCTATTCTACCAGTTTTTTACACATTACCAAAATTCCATAAAAATCTAACTCACCCACCCGGAAGACCCATCCTAGCCTCCACAGACTCATTACTCTCACCATTATCGATATTTCTCAAAACAATATTAACCCCTTTAATTAAAAAAAACACACTCCTTCCTTTTGGACACTTCCCATTTTTTATCCATCATTTCTAACATACAAAAAATACCCCCTGACAGCATGCTTGTAACACTTGACATCAACAGCTTGTATACCTCTATCTCACATGAGAAAGGTATACAGGCCAACACAACACTACTACTTACTGTTGAATCATCCCCATCCGCCCAGACCTTTTGCATACAACTACTACAATTTGTATTACAACACAACTTCTTCATGTTTGGGGACAATTTCTACATCCAAAGGAAGGGGACCGTGATGGGCGCGAACGTAGTGCCACCTTATGCTAACTCCTTCATGGCCAAATTTGAGAATGACTGGATTGACCCCAATTACCTATTCCAAACACATGCCATAACATGGTACAGATACAGTTGCAAGAAAAAGTATGTGAACCCTTTGGAATGATATGGATTTCTGCACAAATTGGTCATAAAATGTGATTTGATCTTCATCTAGGTCACAACAATAGACAATCACAGTCTGCTTAAACTAATAACACACAAAGAATTAAATGTTACCATGTTTTTATGGAACACACCATGTAAACATTCACAGTACAGGTGGACAAAGTATGTGAACCCTTGTATTTAATAACTGGTTGAACCTCCTTTGGCAGCAATAACTTCAACCAAACGTTTCCTGTAGTTGCAGATCAGATGTGCACAACGGTCAGGAGTAATTCTTGACCATCCCTCTTTACAGAACTGTTTCAGTTCAGCAATATTCTTGGGATGTCTGGTGTGAATCGCTTTCTTGAGGTCATGCCACAGCATCTCAATCGGGTTGAGGTCAGAACTCTGACTGGGCCACTCCAGAAGGTGTATTTTCTTCTGTTTAAGCCATTCTGTTGTTGATTTACTTCTATGCTTTGGGTCGTTGTCCTGTTGCAACACCCATCTTCTGTTAAGTTCTCCTGCAAAATGTCTTGATAAACTTGGGAATTCATTTTTCCTTCGATGATAGCAATCCGTCCAGGCCCTGATGCAGCAAAGCTGCCCAAAACCATGATTCCCTCACCACCATACTTCACAGTTGGGATGAGGTTTTGATGTTGGTGTGCTTTGCCTCTTTTTCTCCACACATAGTGTTGTGTGTTTCTTCCAAACAACTCAACTTTGGTTTCATCTGTCCACAGAATATGTTGCCAGTACTGCTGTGCAACATCCAGGTGCTCTTGCGCAAGCTGTAAACATGCAGCAATGTTTTTTTAGGACAGCAGTGGTTTTCTCTGTGGTATCCTCCCATGAAATCTATTCTTGTTTAGTTTTTTACGTATCGTAGATTCGCTAACAGGGATGTTAGTATATGCCCGAGACTTTTGTAAGTCTTTAGCTGACACTCTCGGATTCTTCTTCACCTCATTAAGCAGTCTTCGCTGTGCTCTTGCAGTCATCTTTACAGGATGGCCACTCCTAGGGAGAGTAGCAGCAGTGCTGAACTTTCTCCATTTATAGACAATTTGTCTTACCATGGACTGATAAACAGCAAGGCTTTTGGAGATACTTTTATAACCCTTTTCCAGCTTTATGCAAGTCAACAATTCTTAATCGTAGGTCTTCTGAGTGCTCTTTTGTGCAAGGCATCATTCACATCAGGCAATGCTTCTTGTGAAAAGCAAACCCAGAACTGGTGTGTGTTTTTTATAGGGCAGGGCAGCTGTAACCAACACCCCAATCTCATCTAATTGATTGGGTGACCAGATCTCCTTCTTAAATTTCCTCCACATCAACGGAATAGACCAGGACCTACAATTTACCTCCCATACCAATCTACACTCCATAAGCTTTTAGGACTCAATAGTTATCAAGGCACCACAGGGAACCTTGACTACCGACCTACATAGAAAACCTACGGACCACAACACTCTTCTTCATTTCACAAGCTGTCATCCACACACCACAAAAAAATCACTACCCCGCTCACAAATCGAAAGAGTTTCCAGAATAGTCAAAGACCCTGTTAGTTTAGAGGAGATGTCACAAAAATTCAAACAGAGGGGCTACCCAACTTCCCTACTCAAAAAAGAACGACTTCCCACTCCCATTAGGTCATCTGCCACTAACACCATTTCCCCGCCTCCTCATCTTCCATTGATAGTTACCCATCACCCCATAATACCAAAAATTCTATCTATTATACAAAAACATTGGCCTATCCTAAAACAATCATATCCGGACATTTGAGAATTCCAAAACTCCATTAGAATGTGCTACAAAAGACCTCAGAACCTCAAGGATAAATTAGTACAGGCAGACATCTGCCCTCTCAAACCGACCTTGAAACAGACAACATTGGCCCCACCCAAAAAAAGGACTTATCCATGCTTTAACTGCCTTTGACTACCGACCTCCCACTGCTGCCACCCTGCTGACTCCCACCAGGCTAGCGACTTCCTGGCTCTGCCGCTGCCTCACGGATAAGCTGCCATTCTCTTCCCCCGATAGCAATAAAGCCCTTAATTCACCCGGCTCCTAAGTGCGATCAGCTAAATAAATATCATCGAGTACTGTCTGCACGTCACTGATATCCTCCTCAATGGTCTCTGGGTCAGGAGCCTCACTGCTCACAACACCAGCTCCCACGCCACTCTCCTCATCACTACTTGCCCACCTAGCGGAGGAAGCCACGGATGTCTCCTCCACATCTTGGCTGGCCAGTAGCTAGTGACTGTCCTTTAGTAGCTCGTCCTCGCTGTATAGTGGGACTGAGCCTACATCATATAATACTTCTCTGGCTGAGGGAACAGAAAAGGACAGAGGCAGGTTGAGGACAGGTGAGGGCACAGGGCCTGCTCCTGGGCCATGCCAACTAAGGTTTGTGTCGATGAACCCACCGACTCTTGGCTGGGAGTCACTGATGTGTGTCTGATGTCACTTGGGACGAAGTGGATGACCGAGTCAACCATTCAAGAACCGCTGGGTTGCTGGTCAAGACACGACCACTAGATGACACCGGGAGCTCAGGCCTCTCACTGCGACTCCTGCTGCCACGCCCCCTTACCCTGCTGCGACCTATGCCTGCGCCAGAAACATTTAGGCCTCTGGCACTTCTCTGTCTGACATACTGTTAAATCAAATAGATTAAAAAAAGGAAATTAAAACACCCCAAAAAAGTCTGTAATTTTCTCACTTCACCACACAACGGCTAATAAGCCCTTTTCCGCCCACACTAATATATGCCAAAAAGGGCTGTAATTTTCTCACTTCACCACACAACGGCAAATACTTTTTTTGTGCCACTAATACACGACAAAAAGGACGTTAGAATATATAACTGCACCGCTGAACGGCAAATATATTTTTCTTTTTTCCACTTATACACTCCACAAATGGGCTTTAGAACATATAACTGCACGGCTAAACGGCAAATATGTACATATTTTTTCCACTTATACATGATACAAAAGGGCTTTAGAACATAGAACTGCACCACTGAACGGCAAATATATATATATTTTTTTTTACTTATACACGATACAAAAGGGCTTTAGAACATATAACTGCACAGCTAAACTGCAAATATATTTTTCTTTTTTCCACTTATACACTCCACAAAAGGCTTTATAACTGTACTGCTGAACGGCAAATATATTTTTCTTTTGCACTAATACACGACAAAAAGGGTTTTAGAACATATAACTGCACCGGTCAACGGCAAATACCGTATTTTTCGCCCTAAAAGACGCACTGGCCCATAAGACGCACCTAGGTTTTAGAGGGGGGCAATAAGAAAAAAATATTTTTCATTAGACCTCTAGACCTAGCCATGTTTGATCAGCCCCCAGCCATGTTTGATCAGCCCCTTACCATGTTTTAGAAGCCCCCCAGCGATGTTTCAGCAGCCCCCAACCATGTTTCAGCAGTGCCCAACTATGTTTGATCAGCTCCCAGCCATGTTTGATCAGCCCCCAGCCATGTTTCAGCAGCCCCCAACCATGTTTCAGCAACCCCCAGTCATGTTTCAGCAGCCCCAACCATGTTTGATCAGCCCCCAACCATGTTTTATCAGCCCCCAACCATGTTTGATCAGCCCCCAACCATGTTTGATTCGCCCCCAACCATGTTTCAGCCGCCCCCAACCATGTTTGATCAGCCTCCAGATCACAAAATAAATAAACCACTTACCTCTCCTGCTCCTGGACGCAGCCGCTTCTCACTGCCTGCACTCTGTCTTCCTCCGCCGTCGGCTGTGCTGTGAACCGGCGCACACTGCGTGAGGTCCCAGAGCGCCCTCATGCTGTGTGCAGCCACTGCACAGCAGACAGCCGAGGACCAGGAAGCGGTGAGTACAGATCCTTCACCGCTTCCTGGTCCTCCGGTACTAGTAAGCGCTCCCATAATGGAAGTGCTCATTAGTATTCACCCCATAAAATGCAAAGGCATTTTTTCCCCCACTTTGGGGGAAAAAATATGTCATATTTTTCTTTTGCCACTAATACATGCCAAAAAGGGCTTTAGAACATATAACTGCACCACTGAACGGCAAATATATTTTTCTTTTGCCACTAATACACACCAAAAAGGGCTGTAATTTTCACACTTCACCACACAAGGGCTAATAAGCCCCTTTTCTCCACTAATACAAGCCAAAAAATGCTTTAGAATATAACTGCACCACACAAGGGCAAATAAGAGGTAGAAATATTTCCTTGTAATAAACCCTGTTAATGGCTGTATCAAACAGCATGTGCACCCTAATAACAAGAACGGTTTGCTGGAAATACAGAGCTGTATAATGGCAATTTGGATCCCCAGTCAGTGCAGCAAGGTGTAATAGGATTGTTCCTATTACCCAGGCTGTAACCTCCCCTACTGAACCCTGTTCTACATAAATGCTATGCAATGATTCCTCCCTATCCTTTTCCTACACCTTGAATAATCTTTCTCTGAACTTGTAAATCGTTTTTTCAGCACAATGAACTCTTTTCTACCACTGTCCCTAGCGCCTGCTGACGTCTCTCCCTGCACTAAGTAAACAGGAAAATGGCAGAATCCAAGATGGCTGAGGCTATTTATAGGGCTGTGACATCACAGGACTGGCTGACTGCTGATTGGCTGCATGCATAGCATTATGGGTGATCCCACCTTCCCAGAGTTTCTTGCTCCATGTCCTCACACGTGCAGCAGCTATTTTAGGAAAAAATTTGATTTGTTACCACGAAGCGTGAGGAAATGCGGATTCAGTGCAAATCGAATAAAAAAACTGAAATTCAGATCGAATTCCACTTTGTCAACTTCGATTCACTCATCTCTAATTATAAGCCCCGAAACGCGTTGAGATTTTTTCCTAATAAATAATCTCTGCATCCACTTGGAGTCCTCTGATCCAACCTATGTGGAGGTGTCAAAAGGATCTTGCCTTATTGCTGGGGTGCTGCCTTACCGCAAAAACCATTGACCCAGTGGGTTGTGAGAGACATGTACTGTCTCTGCCTATAATAGCTGCCCCAGGTCTCCACTGTGGCATGCACCTCTCCATCATGTGTACAAGGCAGGGATAGCTGATCTTGCACAGTGCAATGTTATTGTCTTCTGGTAGGGTGGAGAAAAACTGTCAGATGGGAGATACTTGCGCAGAGCTAGTGGCAGCCGAGTCTGGCTAAGGTGTGGCACATTTACGGCCTGCTGCACCCACAGTATCAGTGTTATCACCCGTTTTCAAAGCACATCTGGTCCTGGCAGTTTGGGAGATTCTGGTAATACTTTGCCTCTGCTCTTTATTGCTTCCCCTGCCACAGCCCTCCTCTTCGTATGTTATCTCCTTCTCTGCACCCTGATCCAGTTCCCAGGTCCAGTCTTAAACACAGTTATCTTTAGAGTTTTAACTCCTCATCTCCCTCCTGACTCCCTGCTATGTGATTTCCCAGAGTGCCACTGTTGCTACCATTGCCCCCACCGCCAATATCGTGGTTATGGGTGCCTCTATTACCACCACCACCACTAACACCGCTATGCATGGGGTCTCCCGCCTCCCCCTGAACCACATCCTCAGGGCAGTACAAACGCTGGCTGCTCTCACACAAGTCATCAAGAGGGAGACTCTCTTGACTATCTACAGTAGGGCATGCTGGTGTTTTGTTTCCACCTCTTAAGAAAAAAAGAAGACACAGTGTATACTGCTATTGACAATTTGCTTTGGGAAGAATGCAGTATTGGTCCCAGTAAGATTTCTGCCTACTGTGTTATTTGCGTTTAAAAGCACAGTTTCAGAAAAGACCTCTCTCTACTGTAAAACACATTACACATTTGTAATGTGATTATTCTTCCCCACCAACCACGTAATGATGCAGGAGAGGCTAGTGTAAGATTTGACTACTGTATTATTTGCATTTAAAAACTCATTTTTAGAGAAGACCTTTCTCTACTGTAAAACACACATTGCAAGCTTGTAATGTGATTATTTTCCCCACCACACCAACAATATAATGATGCAGGAAGGGCGGTAATATGTCTGTCTACAGTTAAATTTGCATTTAATTTTACTGGTATAAAAATGGCGTTATTGCCGTAAAATGCTTTTGCTGTAATACAACACGTTTAATAACACCGGATATACTGTATATAATGCACTGAAAAAAATGTGCAATTGTTCAGCAGCAGAATACTATTAGAGGAAAGCTAATATGTAGAAACTTAAGGTTGGCTGGTTTTGTAGCGCAGAACAGCAAGAGTGAGGTTCTGCAGCAGCTGTATTATTAAGCATAGTGTCCCAGCCCCTCACTCCCTCAAAATACTTTCCCTGATCAAATTCCCTAGTATTCTACACAATATGTTCCTATAACACTACGGTAGAAGAGATGTTTGTTTGTGACTCTGCATGCTGTTTAACTACCTCCGGACCGCCGTACTCAGGATTGCGTCCTGCCGGCGGCCCTGCTCTTCTGGGTGGACGCATATACGCGTCTTCCCGCGAGAGCCGAGATTTCCTGTGAACGCGCGCACACAGTCGCGCGCGCTCACAGGAACGGAAGGTAGGCGAGTGGATCTCCAGCCTGCCAGCGTCTAATATACCTGCTACCTGGTCAAAACACATGCGGACGTCTGAATGGAGCCTTACAGGGGGGTGATCACCCATATACACTCCCTGATCACCCCCTGTCATTGATCACCCCCCTGTCATTGATCACCCCCCTGTAAGGCTCCATTCAGACGTCCGCATGTGTTTTGCGGATCCGATCCATGTATCCATGGATCCGTAAAAATCATACGGACGTCTGAATGGAGCCTTACAGAGGGGTGATCAATGACAGGGGGTGATCAGGGAATGTATATGGGTGATCACCCCCCTGTCATTGATCACCCCCCTGTAAGGCTCCATTCAGACGTCCGAATGATTTTTACGGATCCATGGATACATGGATCGGATCCGCAAAACACATGCGGACGTCTGAATGGAGCCTTACAGGGGGGTGATCAATGACAGGCGGGTGATCACCCATATACACTCCCTGATCACCCCCTGTCATTGATCACCCCCCTGTCATTGATCACCCCCCTGTAAGGCTCCATTCAGACGTCCGCATGTGTTTTGCGGATCCGATCCATGTATCCATGGATCCGTAAAAATCATTCGGACATCTGAATGGAGCCTTATAGGGGGGTGATCAATGACAGGGGGGTGATCACCCATATACACTCCCTGATCACCCCCTGTCATTGATCACCCCCCTGTCATTGATCACCCCCCTGTAAGGCTCCATTCAGACGTCCGCATGTGTTTTGCGGATCTGATCCATGTATCCATGGATCCGTAAAAATCATACGGACGTCTGAATGGAGCCTTACCAGGGGGGTGATCAATGACAGGGGGGTGATCACCCACCTGTCATTGATCACCCCCCTGTCATTGATCACCCCCCCTGTAAGGCTCCATTCAGACATTTTTTTGGCCCAAGTTAGCGGAAATATATATTTTTTTTTGTTTGTTTTTTCTTACAAAGTCTCATATTCCACTAACATGTGTCAAAAAATAAAATCTCACATGAACTCACCATACCCCTCACGGAATCCAAATGCGTAACATTTTTTAGACATTTATATTCCAGACTTCTTCTCACGCTTTAGGGCCTCTAAAAAGCCAGGGCAGTATAAATACCCCACATGTGACCCCATTTCGGAAAGAAGACACCCCAAGGTATTCGCTGAGGGGGATATTGAGTCCATGAAAGATTGAAATTTTTGTCCTAAGTTAGCGGAAAGTGAGACTTTGTGAGAAAAAAACAAAAAAAAAATCAATTTCCGCTAACTTATGCAAAAAAATAATAATTCTATGAACTCGCCAGGCCCCTCATTGAATACCTTGGGGTGTCTTCTTTCCAAAGTGGGGTCACATGTGGGGTATTTATACTGCCCTGGCTTTTTAGGGGCCCGAAAGTGTGAGAAGAAGTCTGGGATCCAAATGTCTAAAAATGCCCTCCTAAAAGGAATTTGGGCACCTTTGTGCATCTAGGCTGCAAAAAAGTGTCACACATCTGGTATCGCCGTACTCAGGAGAAGTTGGGCAATGTGTTTTGGGGTGTCATTTTACATATACCCATGCTGGGTGAGAAAAATATCTTGGTCAAATGCCAACTTTGTATAAAAAAATGGAAAAAGTTGTCTTTTGCCAAGATATTTCTCTCACCCAGCATGGGTATATGTAAAATGACACCCCAAAACACATTCCCCAACTTCTCCTGAGTACGGCGATACCAGATGTGTGACACTTTTTTGCAGCCAAGGTGGGCAAAGGGGCACATATTCCAAGTGCACATTTCGGATTTCGCAGGCCATTTTTTACACATTTTGATTGCAAGGTACTTCTCACACATTTGGGCCCCTAAATTGCCAGGGCAGTATAACTACGCCACAAGTGACCCCATTTTGGAAAGAAGACACCCCAAGGTATTCCGTGAGGGGCACGGCGAGTTCCTAGAATTTTTTATTTTTTGTCACAAGTTAGCGGAAAATGATGATTTTTCTTTTTTTTTTCTTTTTTCCTTACAAAGTCTCATATTCCACTAACTTGCGACAAAAAAAAAAAATTCGAGGAACTCGCCATGCCCCTCACGGAATACCTTGGGGTGTCTTCTTTCCAAAATGGGGTCACTTGTGGCGTAGTTATACTGCCCTGGCAATTTAGGGGCCCAAATGTGTGAGAAGTACTTTGCAATCAAAATGTGTAAAAAATGGCCTGCGAAATCCGAAAGGTGCACTTTGGAATATGTGCCCCTTTGCCCACCTTGGCTGCAAAAAAGTGTCACACATCTGGTATCGCCATACTCAGGAGAAGTTTGGGAATGTGTTTTGGGGTGTCATTTTACATATACCCATGCTGGGTGAGAAAAATATCTTGGTCAAATGCCAACTTTGTATAAAAAAAATTGAAAAGTTGTCTTTTGCCAAGATATTTCTCTCACCCAGCATGGGTATATGTGAAATGACACCACAAAACACATTCCCCAACTTCTCCTGAGTACGGCGATACCAGATGTGTGACACTTTTTTGCAGCTAAGGTGGGCAAAGGGGCACATATTCCAAAGTGCACCTTTCGGATTTCGCAGGCCATTTTTTACACATTTTGATTGCAAAGTACTTCTCACACATTTGGGCCCCTAAATTGCCAGGGCAGTATAACTACCCCACAAGTGACCCCATTTTGGAAAGAAGACACCCCAAGGTATTCCGTGAGGGGCATGGCGAGTTCCTAGAATTTTTTATTTTTTGTCGCAAGTTAGTGGAATATGAGACTTTGTAAGAAAAAATAAAATAAAAATCATCATTTTCCGCTAACTTGTGACAAAAAAATAAAAAGTTCTATGAACTCACTATGCCCATCAGCGAATACTTTAGAGTGTCTACTTTCCGAAATGGGGTCATTTGTGGGGTTTTTCTACTGTCTGGGCA
Source organism: Bufo gargarizans (assembly GCF_014858855.1). Lineage (NCBI taxonomy): Eukaryota > Metazoa > Chordata > Amphibia > Anura > Bufonidae > Bufo > Bufo gargarizans. Next base: position 263,231,063 of record NC_058083.1, read on the forward strand.
TTGTAGAACCTCAGGAAACATGACAGGTGCTCAGAAAGTCAGAGCTGCTTCAAAAAGCGGAAATTCACATTTTTGTACCATAGTTTGTAAACGCTATAACTTTTACCCAAACCTTTTTTTTTTGCCCAAACTTTTTTTTTTTATCAAAGACATGTAGAACAATAAATTTAGCGAAAAATGTATATATGGATGTCGTTTTTTTTGCAAAATTTTACAGCTGAAAGTGAAAAATTAAATTTTTTTGCAAAAAAATCGTTAAATTTCGATTAATAACAAAAAAAAGTAAAAATGTCAGCAGCAATGAAATACCACCAAATGAAAGCTCTATTAGTGAGAAGAAAAGGAGGTAAAATTCATTTGGGTGGTAAGTTGCATGACCGAGCGATAAACGGTGAAAGTAGTGTTGTGCAGAAGTGTAAAAAGTGGCCTGGTCATTAAGGGGGTTTTAGCTAGCGGGGTTGAAGTGGTTAAGATGGTTTTCTGTCTGACATTGTATACACCTATCCACCCTCATTAACAGCTCAACACAGAATAATTTCCTGCACAGTCCTCTCACTGCCTGCTGTCCATGGGCAGATTGGCCATAAACCCTACAGGAAAAAATTTCCCGGTGGGCCGATGCCCAAAGTTCCACTTAATCCCTCCTCTTGGCCATCAGCAAGGTACATAAAGATCTGCTGATCTCATTAATTAAAGGGGTTGGCGACTATATGTCTTTCCACTATATAGTGGGAGGTGGGGTAAAAAAGAGTTTCCTAATACACTTTTATAAAAAAAAAATCTGAATGGTAATGTTTAACCTCTTCAGGACACATGACGTACCGGTACGGCATGTTGTCCTGGTACTTAAGAACACATGATGTAGCGGTACGTCATGTATAGTTCCGATCACCGCCGCCCGGAAGCTCTATGAGTAATACTCACTGTATTACTCATACAGCCAATGCATTCCAATACAGAAGTATTGGAATGCATTGTAAAGGGATTAGACTCCAAAAGTTGAAGTCCCAAAGTGGGACAAAAAATAAATTTTAAAAAAAGTTGAAAAAATAAAGTTTTCCCCCCAAAGAATTAAAATTTTCAAGAAAAAATAAACAAAAACGTAATTTTCCCCAAATAAATTTTAAAAAAATTGGTAAAAAATAGGGGTGAAAAAGTATACATATTAGGTATCGCCGCATCCGGCTCTATAAACATATCAGATGACCTAACCCCTCAGATGAACACCGTACAAAATAAAAAAATTATGAAACAATTTTTTTGTGACCTTACATCACAAAAAGTACAACAGCAAGCGATCAAAATCGCGTTTGCCCACCAAAATAGTACCAATCTAACCGTCACCTCATCCCGCAAAAAATGAGCCCCTACCTGAGACAATCGCCCCAAAAAAAAAAAAAAAAAACTATGGCTCATAATATGGAGACACTAAAACATCATTTAAAAAAAAAAAAAAAAAGCTGTTATTGTGTAAAACTTACATAAATAAAAAAAGTATACATATTAGGTAGCGCCGCGGCTGTAGCCACCATCTCTATAAAAATATCACATGACCTAACCCCTCAGAATAACACCGTAAAAAAATAAAAACTGTGCTAAATAAAGCATTTTTTGTCACCTTACATCACAAAAAGTGTAATAGCAAGCGATCAAAAAGTCACACGCACCCCAAAATAGTACCAATCAAACCGTCATCTCATCCCGCAAAAATCATACAATACGCAAGGTAATCGCCCAAAAACTGAAAATATTATGGCTCTCAGACTATGGAAACATTAAAACATGATTTTTTTTACTTAAAAAATAAAATCATTGTGTAAAACTTACATAAATAAAAAAAAGTATACATATTAGGTATCGCAGCCTCCGTAATAACTTGCTCTATAAAAATATCACATGACCTAACCCCTCAGGTGAATACCATAAGAAAATAAAAACAAAAACGGTGTAAATAAAACAAATTTTTGTCACCTTACATCACAAAAAGTGTAATAGCAAGCGATCAAAAAGTCACACGCACCCAAAAATTGTGCCAATCAAACCGTCATCTCATCCCGCAAAAATCATACCCTACCCACGGTAATCGCTCAAAAACTGAAAAAATTATGGCTCTCAGACTATGGAAACAACAAAACATGATTTTTTTTTGTTTAAAAAAAGAAATCATTGTGTAAAGCTTACATAAATAAAAGAAAAGTATACATATTAGGTATCGCCGCGTCCGTGATAACCTGGTCTATAAAAATATCACATGATCTAACCTGTCAGATGAATGTTGTAAATAACAAAAAATAAAAACGGTGCCAAAACAGCTATTTCTTGTTACCTTGCCTCACAAAAAGTGTAATATAGAGAAACCAAAAATCATATGTACCCTAAACTAGTACCAACAAAACTTCCACCCTATCCTGTAGTTTCTAAAATGGGGTCACTTTTTTGGAGTTTCTACTCATGGGGTGCTTCAGGGGGGCTTCAAATGGGACATGGTGTAAAAAAAAACTGTCCAGCAAAATCTGCCTTCCAAAAACCATATGGCATTCCTTTCCTTCTGCTCCCTGCCGCGTGCCCGTACAGTAGTTTACGACCACATATGAGGCGTTTCTGTAAACTACAGAATCTGGGCAATAAATATTGAGTTTTGTTTGGCTGTTAACCCTTTGCTTTGTTACTGGAAAAAATGGATTAAAATGGAAAATTTGCCAAAAAATTGAAATTCTGAAATTATATATCTATTTTCCATTAATTCTTGTGGAACACCTAAAGAGTGAACGACGTTTGTAAAATCAGTTTTGAATACCTTGAGGGGTGTAGTTTCTAGAATGGGGTCATTTTTGGGTGGTTTCTATTATGTAAGCCTCGCAAAGTGACTTCAGACCTGAACTGGTCCCTAAAAATTGGGACTAAGTTTGCTTCTAAACTTCTAAGCCTTGTAACATCCCCAAAAAAAAAAAATATCATTCCCAAAATGATCCAAACATGAAGTAGACATATGGGGAATATAAAGTAATAACTATTTTTGGAGGCATTACTATGTATTATAGAAGTAGAGAAATTGAAACTTGGAATTATTTATTTTTAACTTCATATTACCAGTGTCATAAAGTACAATATGTGACGAAAACACAATCTCAGCCCCGCTCTGCGTGGAGCCAGTTCGTCCATGGCTGCACGCAACATGGAGGAGCTTTATAGAAAGCTCGTCCATGGCTTTATTCTAACTGCACATGCGCTGCTTTTCCTAATAAGAGCAGCGCATGCCCAATCTGCCCCTGCCACTGGCGCACCTCCTGCTCTGACTCTGTCCCCGACGCGCTCTTACTTTTCTTCCCGCTCCAAACTTTGACAGGAATAAGCCGGTTGTAGAGACAGAGTCGGAGCAGGGAGCGCGCCAGTGGCAGGCGCAGACTGGGCATGCGCTGCTCTTATTAGGACAAGCAGCGCATGTGCAGTTAGAATAAAGGCATGGACGAGCTTTCTCTAAAGCTCCTCCATGTCGCGTGCAGCCATGGACGAACTGGCTCCACGCAGAGTGGGGCTGAGGGGGTGGGGCTCATTATTTAACCCCTTTAGGACACAGCCTTATTTCACCTTAAGGACCAGGACATTTTTTGCAAATCTGACCAGTGTCACTTTAAATGGTGATAACTTAGTTGAACAGATAGATATAGAGATGAAATGGAAGGATTTTCACCCTTCAAAACTGATTAATTTTTATCTTGTCTTCCTTGAGATGCATGCCTGCACCTTCAGCCAAGTGATTAATTTACCACTTCTTGGAAGGTTGCTCCTTCTACTTGATTGTATCAATGATCCCATTGCAATTTACTGTGATTCTGCTGCAAATTACTTTTAACTCCGTGTTCCTCACACAGAGTATCATCTATGTTTCTTTATCCCTAGATTAATATTAATCCTGCTGAAAAACAAACGCCAGAAATACATTTTTTACATGAATTGCCAGTCAGGCACTAAAGGGAGACCAGTAGTAGTTCAAGAGCAAGGATCCCATCAGTCTTGACAATGAAGGGTACCCTGTACCTGTTCTTGTTGGGGGGTGATATGCACACTCTGAGGTGTTCTCAAGGAGTATTCCAGAGGATAACTTATCACCTATTCATTGGTGTCACGTGAGTTTCTGCATCTTCTAAAGAGCTGTATGAAATGGCATCCCCCCCCATGCTCCACCAGTGATCCATACAGATTCCTCAGTGCAATCGTGTGGGCGTAGAAAGATGGTTGCTGGCGTCCCCTGTTCTAGCAGTCTTTAGGGGTCCTGACGATCTAATACTGAGGCCATTCACACACAACTGTATTTTTTTGGACGCATCTGATCTGCATTTTTTTGTGGATCTGATGACCCATTAATTTCTATGGGGTGTAAGGGATCGCTCTCTCTCAGGGGGTCGCAATCACAGACTTCTACTCTGACAACGGGGTTCAAGTCCAAATGGTGCTTTATTTTGGCACTTCAGCACCATCACACACATAAACATTGAAAATAAACACCTGCCATCTGGGCTTTATCTAATACACGTGTTGTCTCTACCTCACCTATAGAGCGCCATTCACACAAGGGATTGGATCCGGCTTCCTTAGCCATATACGATCCAGCAGCCTCCAGGCTGTGACCACACCAGCACCCTTGGGGGAAAATGGTCCAGAAGTCCTCCCAACTGACCGTGCAACCCTATTTCCGTAGGCGTTGCTGGGCCCCCCAAACTTCAGGCTTTACAAAGCCTTGTGGCCCCTCAGCCATCCTGGCTGAGGCCACACAAAGCCTCTCAGGTTCCCCTCTCTCTCAGGCTTCCTCAGACTTTCTTCCTCCAAATCATACACAGAGGGTTGTTTTATCCCTCCGTGATTACAGCAGCAGGCCTCACCTGCGATCACCTCCGGCAAAAGACAATACATGTAGTGGAAGGGTGTGGACTGGCAGATCCAAACCATTACCAAACCTAAACCCCCAGTCATGAAATCCAGCCCAGAGCAACATCTAGACAAAACAGTCTCAGCAAACTACACTTTGCTGAAACCACTGCAGCTTTCTGGATTTTAGTTATATCACCCAGCTGAGGTATCTGGGTGGGATATAGACGCCTCCCACCACTTATACTGTACACATCACCACAGGGGCCACAAAAAATTCAGACACCATGTGCTGTCCACATCGCTATTTCCATTCTGTATGTCCATTCTGGTGCACGCGGCCTGTATCTGTGATTTGCAGACCACGAAATGGATATGGTCGTGTGCATATACGGTAGCCTAATAACTATTCCATGGGTGAGTGATACATGTTACCTGCTGGAATATCTATTTAACCATTTATTTCAATGGAGAGACTGGTGCAGGTCCCAGATGTTAAATTTCTATCACTCTCACTTTTATGACTGGTCTAACATTTTTAGTTCCAGTCTTGGAAAGTTGGGGCAACATTTGTTTACATGAGAAATGTATTTGGAGCTATAATACAGAATAGTTTTAGTTCAAGTTGTGGTGAACACTAGCGTCATAACTAATGTTGATCAAGCAGTTTGGTGCTCGGGTGCTCTGGTAGAACACTTTGGGATGCTCGGGTGCTCTACATAGCACCCGAGTACAATGTAAGTTAATGGGAGAACCCAAGCATCTCTGAAGAGGAGAAGGTGTCTGGTTCACAGAAAAAGGTCAGAAATTGATGGAAACACCACTGAAATGGTTCAAGAATAGTGATGAGCATGAATATTTACTTTATCTATCATTAATAAACTTTTATTATAAATATTTTACCAGCATTAATAATTTATTTTTATAGCTGCTATATCATTACCTATAACATACAATAGACAACATATAATCACACAGAGGCTGTATGCCAAAAGCCAGGTATGTGCAAGCCAACAATCTATCCATAAGACAGATAGTCAGCATACCTTACAATAGCAGCCTTGTGTACAATGAGACATTCAAGTCCATCTCTCATCTGACTGAGAGCTGGTAAGCCTCAAAGTCACCTGATCTGTGTTGGATAGCTTGGGGGACCTGCACGCCTAGACTATTATGATTATGGTAATAAAAATCCAGAACACCTTCCCATAAATCCAAAATATATCTTTTAATAATCTCTTAAAACATAAGCTCAGATCAAGCTCAAATCCTATGGATCAAGACAACATGTATACAATTAGAATGCTTCTTATCTCAGAACAAAAAAGTTCTCCAGGGTTACTCACGGTTTGCTGAAATAGCCCGATGTCCCTTCTTTGAGGATAGAGGGGGGACTCATACAGGAGTCATGTGTTGGGGAGGAACTTGATGATGATTTTATTGATGGTAATTCCAGGATAATGCAATAAGTAGATAGATAAAAATACCTAATTTCTTCCTGTGTGTCCGTTACTAGACCTCAACCCAGGGAAACCCCTTGATGGTAGGGGTTCCCTGTCCTCGTACCTAGTCTGATTACCCCTATAAACCCCTATCCTATTCACATGATAAGTGATGTATACCCATTGTTCATCTTATCCATACTGTTAATTTCCGGTAGTATATGATGAAAATACCTATGGTCATAAAAAAACTAAAGAAACGCCATTTGGAACGCATATGCGTTCCACAGAGCAGATAACATGTAATATAGAGTGCTGGATCACTTTATCTTCCATGTTCACCTGATCCACTCCAGGTTTTCCATGCACCTAGCAGTCTTGGTGAAGCAACAGAGGTGAGCTGAATTTTTCCTTGAAAGTATTTCTTAGACTATGGCAACATGGTCATATTTCTGCATGAAGTTTTTGAAGTGGAAACCAGGAACAAATTCAACAAAAGAGAAGTCGTATCTGTCCTTTATACTTATCTCACGTGGCTGTACCTTAAGGGTCTTTTTACAGGGGTCGATGCCTGGCCATAATGAGCACTGATTGACAGTATAACAAGGCAATCTGAATTCATTTGAAGGGCTCTTTACACTGCCTAATGCAAATTGTAAGGGGATGAATGACAATATTCAGTCCCCAGTTGGCGTATCCTCCGCTGCATGCCTCCAGATGATCTGTCAACAATGATTTCTATGCCTACATAATGGATATGATCGCCTAACAAATGAGGCTGATCACAGCTATGTGTACACAGGACAGTGATCAGAAACAGTTATCATATCAATGATCATTTTGCCAGCAGCTCTGCGAGATTTGATGCCAACAGTAGCATAGTATGCAGAGCTGTTCTTGCCATCAAAACGCCAGAAGCCATGAGGGAGTTCTGACTGATCTTATTATGTCAATTGGGTCCGTACAGAATCCATTGTGCAACACATCCAGCACATCATTGTGGCCTCAGTGACGAACAGAAAACCACGATGCTTATGTAAAAAGAGCATGAGCTCTTGGACTCCAGCAGAGCAGGAGTCAATGGAGTCATATATGAAAGCTTGTACACCAGTTTTTTGGTGTAGAAAAGTTTATATTTGCTCCCCACTTATCTAAACAGTGGGGAAGGTATGAGGGGTTGGGACCTACCCAGTCCTGCAGATTTAACATTATTTACAACAAAACTGGCAAAGATTACATTTGAAATCTATTCCAACGCAGCATTTGGTTAAAGGGAACCTGTCACCGGTATTTTGTGTATAGAGCTGAGGACATGGGTTGCTAGATGGCCGCTAGCACATCTGCAAAACCCAGTCCCCATAGCTCTGTGTGCTTTTATTGTGTATAAAAACCGCTTTGATACATATACAAATTAACCTGAGAATGAGTCAGAGCTTGAAAATATGACTCTTCTCTGGTCACACAAGTAAGATATGACTCTTTTATGCTAATTTGCATATGTATCAAATCAGTTTTTTTTACACAATAAAAGCACACAGAACTATGGGGACTGTGTATTGCGGATGTGCTAGCGGCCATCTAGCAACCCATGTCCTCAGCTCTATACCCAAAATCCTGGTGACAGGTTCCCTTTAAGGGCTGATTAAGACAGCTGTCCGCAAAATTGTGGATACGTTTTTTTGTGGGCAGTTCAGCATGTCCGCAAAAAAAATAATAATAATTGCATTCCACATTTTTGCGGACCCATAGACTTCAATGGGGCCACATTCTGATTTTCACTGACAGATATAGGACATGTTCTATTTGTTTTGCAGGGACATGGAACGGAAGAAAAGATGTGGACAGCACGTGATGTGCTGTCCGCATCTTTTGAGGCCCCATAGAAGTGAATGGGTCTGCATCTAATCCGTAAAATTGCAGATCAGATGTGGAAGGCAACATACGGCGTCTGAATGAGCCCTAAGTAATTAGTAGAAGTACAGGTAACAGCACACTGATAGTCAATTGCACAAAGATATAAGCAAATACTAAATGAAAAATAAACTGCTTGGTGGCCATACTTACTGCAAGGGCAGTTAGAAGCTCTTTGTCCATATAATTGATAAAAAATATGTCGGGCCCTACTACCAAACAACAAGGTGGCTTCTCATCAGATGGGGCCTACTCTAACATGCCTCTCCTGTAGGCTGTAAGCCCAGGAGAGGCATGTTAGAGTAGGCCCCATCTGATGAGAAGCCACCTTGTCGTTCGGTAGATGGGCCCGACATATTTTTTATCAATTATATGTGCAAAGAGCTTCTAACTGCCCTTGCAGTAAGTATGGCCACCAAGCAGTTTATTTTTCATTTAGTATTTGCTTATATCTTTGTACAATTAACTAGCAGTGTGCTGTTACCTGTACTTCTACTAATAACATTGTGTTTCAGCCAGGGTAGCGTGCACTTGCGCTCTCTAATTTACTTATTATGGAGGTGCTGGTTCGTTTGTTTTTCTTTCCTGAATGAGCCCTAAGACTGGCATACAACACTCCAGTCTTAATAAATCATCCCTAATATCTCCAAAAGGAGAGAACATTGAATAGTGGTGAATGTATTCAGTCAAGAGCCGCCTAACAAAAATGTTTTTGCAGAAACCATTGTAAATATCCTTATTTTTACTGGTATGTTCACACATGGCAAGTTTGTTTGTAGTAATTTATGTGACTTTTCCAAACATGTTATTAAGGTTTGTGAAATTAATGTACACTGTGCAGAAACACTTGTGAACATGTTAGACACCCCCCCCCCCAAACCTCCATTCCTTGGGAACAGCGTTGCTGATCTTACTAGTTTCATGGCACTAAAATATCTGACTTATGCATTGAGCTGTAATAAGGTCATGTCTACAGAGTTTACCCTTTATAGGCACCACAACATAACCGTAGATCGTTTGTGTGCTGTGAATGTATGGAGCAGGTTCACAAGTTGAGTAATACAGCTGACATCCGACTGCAATGACCGGGATAAGAGATAACTCTGATCCTATATAACCCCTCAGATACCATGGTAAATAGCGAACACTGCATCTGAGCGGTTAGTTTAGAGCCCTTGCCCCCCGATCAGTTGCTATGACAACTTGAGGTCTTTTGAAGGCTCCTAGGCCCTCCATAATAGGTAATTGTCTGTTAAGCCCTACTGCAGGATTCAGCAGATTGCCAGTAAAAATCATGTCAACTGCAATAATATACTATCAAAGTCTATGGTATGAGTGATCAGAGGATCTCATGTTCAGGTCTTCTAAGGGGACTAAAATATATAAAAAATAAAATATTACATTTTGGGATTTTACATATAAACATCAATAAAAAATAAACCTGATTCTATTGTCTTGTCTAAAAATATCTGCCCGTGTAAAGGTGCCGCCGATTACCCGATGAAATGCCTGTTCATCTGGTAATAGGATCATTTGTGCGGACACCAGCAGCAGATTGCACCGCCAAATCAAATGGGAATGAGCAATGGCATTAACGATCACTCCTCCGCGTACTGTGGTGGAGATTGCTCCTTCCTCCCTGGCAATTTGTTGCTACATTGGGCCATACAAAGGGTCCCTAAGGTACAATGCCAGACCCACATGTGCCTGATAAACAATACATCCTCTTCAATCAACTGATCAGTGGGTTTGCTGGGAGTTGGACCCCCACTGATCCGATAGGCCTGGCCTTTTGTATTGATAGGCAATCAATATCAGAGATCAAATTAAAAATCCTAGACGACCCCTTTAAGTTTTCCTACAGATGGTACAGTCACACCCCTGCCAGTCACACATTGATGGCATTCAGAAAGTCTTGATATTTTGTTAAGCTATGTGAATTTGATCAATTCTCAGTTTCTCGTTATAAAATTATGACAACATTTTCCTGCCATTTTCACATAAATCCAACGTGCGTTTCCTTTCCTCTTGAGTAAAATCCAGCCATTTCATTAGAAAAGGTCAATCAATACCGTGGGTTGCTTTTTTTTCCGTTGTATCCAGTCAGAGTGTATACAGAAGCAGCAGGACAGGGAACTGTCAAGCTACGGTGGTTTCTATAGAAACGCTAAAAACCAGAACAGATGGGAGAGGTTAGGTTGCATTTTGTTACAGAGAACTGATGTGACTTGACAGGTATACAGTAGCGATGTCAAGCGTTCAGCGTTTTTGAGGGAACATCTTGGTTGAGCAGACATAGTCTGCGTGTGTAAATAATTTAAACAATGAAAAATGTTGTGTACAAATCAAAACCAAAGCTGCACTAGCCAGGGCCGTGAAATTGGCAAAAGTCTTTCTAAAAATCTCCTTGTAGCTCCCAGATTCTAATAGACAATGCTCAAGTGAAAGCAGATTTGTTACTACTGCTAAAGGTCTTCTGTGAGACTTGTTCTCCATTTACAAGGTAAGCAGACCATGAAAGTGAAGACTGATCTAAATGTAGAATTCTCTAGCTGCAGAAGCAAAAAAAGGCTGCTATTAAAAGAATAACATATTTAAGTCAAGGACGTCTTGGTGACATGGAGTCCAATAGTGCCATCTTGTGTTTTTTGGATAATACCCGAAGGAATTTAATAATCTGAAATTGTCAGGAGCAGGGCTTTTAGATAGATGCCACCAATAGGCCATCACCTCTTGGCAGGGGGTAACCCAGTTTAAAGGTCAGTTAATACTATCTGTGTTCTGACGCAAAGGCCATATTCACATAGGCAAATCCATTGTAGATTTGTTTAGAAAATCCATAGCAGAAAGGCACGCCGCACATAGATTAAAACCTGCAGCATGCTCATTTATTTTGCAGGGATTTTTTATGGAGCATGTAATGGGGTATAAAATACCCCATGACATTCATTGCTGGTGAAGTCCACAGAATGTAGAACAGGTGAACAGTGGCTCACATGACAGATTTATCATGTGTAAAAATCTGACGTGGAATCTGTGGTAGAAATCTAATGCTGAATTTCAGATTTTTGCACGGATTTGCAGTTTTATATGCGCCGGATCCATTCCTACCATGGATCATCCTCTCTTAACTGAGCTAATCCATATCTGGTAACACCCTGTAGTCTTCACTTCAGTAACTGACCTGGATTTACTGGAGTTGGCCTTTCACACATGTAGCTATTCTCACTATGCGTTCTCACTACAGAGGAAATGTTCCAGGTGCCTAGGCAAAGGGTGGGAACTTTAGTCATGGCCCACTGTGATTTTGTGGAACATTTACTGCTGCTTTCACATATGCGATCACTGGGACAAAACCCGGATTTAGTACTAGGAGAAAAAAAGTCTGGGTAGAGTCCGGGACAGATATTGCGGATGTTTGCATTCACACATACAGCCCCTCTAGGTACACTCCAGAAAATGTGTGGATTCCACTAGAAGTGTGAATGGTGCTTTATTGACATTGATTTGAAAAAACGTTGAGGGAAAAATTAAGTGCCTTACAATTGGGAGTGAAAATTTTCATTGACGCCAATGGGAGGTGGATTTCATGTGCCAAAATCCAAATAAAAATTCTGTTGTGTTAACATAACCATATACAGTGGATATAAAAAGTCTACACACCCCTGTTAAAATGTCAGGTTTCTGTGCTGTAAAAAAAATGAGACAAAGATAAATCATTTTAAAACTTTTTCCACCTTTAATTTGACCTATAAACTGTACAACTCAATTGAAATGCAAACTGAAATCTTTTAGGTGGAGGGAAGAAAACAAAAAAAAACTAAAATAACGTGGCTGTATAAGTGTATAACTGGGGATGTAGCTGAGTTCAGAATTAAGCAATCACATTCATAATCATGTTAAATAGGAGTCCGCATACACTTGTCATCATTTAAAGTGCCTCTGATTAACCCCAAATAAAGTTCAGCTGCTCTAGTTGGTCTTTCCTGAAATTTTCTTAGTCGCATCCCACAGCAAAAGCCATGGTCCACAGAGAGCTTCCAAAGCATCAGCGGGATCTCATTGTTTTAATATTTTTTTTCTTTTTATCCCAAATAAATTTTTTTTATTAACAATTCACCATTACAGGAATACAAAAAAGGATAAAAGCACATATATTGAATTTACATAACAGATCCTGAAAATAGATCCTATATATATATTCTGCCTCTACCCTCCTTTATACCTTCCAAAAGAAACCATATATACTCTATGCCCCCTATTCCCTACCCCCCAAACCACCCACACCACTTCCCGGCTGGCCGCGCTGGGGACTTCCGAGCCCCCCACCTACACTTAGTAAACCTCTCAGAGATCTTGATTATAAATGTTCAGCCCAGTTATCCCAGACTGACTTACATTTATGCCTCTGTCTAATCTCAAGACATGTATACTGTTCATATTGTTTTATTCTAGCCATGTAATTTTTCCATTAGGCGTATGACGGGGCATTTTCAGATCCCCATTTCTGAATAATCAATACCTTCGCAATCATCAATCCCTTCATCCATAGTTGTAGTAAAGAAGATAGTATTTTGAAGTTGATATCTATTGGCACAAGCCCAAAGACCACAAACTTAAATGAAGGGTCTACTGTTAATTTGCTACTTATTCCCAAACTTTCAAAAATGGGCTGCCAATATTTCTGAATACTGGGACAGCTTCATAACAAATGTAAGAACCCGGCATTCTCACTCTTACACTTCCTAAAATAAAATATTTTCCCCGTGTCATGATATACCTTGGCCAAGAAATATAGGGTATAATATAACCTATGTACAATTTTAAATTGAATTAACCTATGTTGATTAGCCACCAAAAACTCCTTGGTTATTTTTATATACCCTTGCCCAATTACTAAGTGTCCCCTAGTTCTTTATTCCTTTTCTTTCACTCTTAAACTTTGTGCACTGACCTATCTCTTGTAGCCTCACATAAATTTGTAATATTTTAATATTCATACCCAAAGAAGAAAAACAAAAAACAAAAAATGTTTGGTTTTGCACCAATAATAAATTCTTATTAATCGTGAATAGGGCAGCATGTTCCACTTGTTTATATCTAAACTGAGCAATAAAAGTAATATCCACTTCCAACAAAATTTCAGCCAAGGCCTTTAATTTCCCCGCCTGAAATAAGTGTGCAACTACTGTAATCCCTCTATTAACCCAGAAGTGAATGTCCCTTAACTTATAAATCTCCCCTAAATATAAATTGTTCCACAGAGGGGAAAAATGCAGTGCGTGCATAATATTAAGAATAATCTTAATTTTATTCCAAACTTTCTGTAACATATAAGAAATCGGGCAATCGAGACCCTTAACCCCCAATTGACCGGTCTTAAGAATGGAGAGCAAATCAACCCAGGGACCATTATATTTTCCATGAAGATATCTCAGCAAGCTATTTTCCTGTGCATTTAAGAACCACTGAATTTGTGCACTGAGGTAATATCCCTGAAAAAAAGGAAAGGATAATCCCCCATCCCTATAAGCAAGATATAGACATTTAAACTTACTCTATATCTGCCCCACACCAGATCATTAATGACTCTTTCCAACGAATAAAAAAAGAATCATCAATCCATGTGTGGCAGACCGTTAAAACATATAGTATAGTTGGAAGGAGAGTCATTTTAACCAGTGCAATCCTATCTACTTGAGATAGCGATAACCTCTGCCAAGCTTTAATTTTATCCCTTATTTTTTCCAACAGAGGCATGATATTATAGTCAATATAATCACGTCGATTAAGATCAATTTTTATCCCCAATTAATCAAGATGATCTTCTTTGGTCAGCACTTTCATCTTTACAGTATCCCCGCCAAGCGGGAGTAATGTCTACTGGGTCCAATTTATTTCAAAGCCAGAAAACGCACCAAATTCATCTATAATCTAGGTTACATATTGCAGTTCTATGGTACCATCATTAAAAAATATCAAAATATCATCCGCGTATAGACAGATTTTATCTCCAATCCCGCTATCGCCGCCTACAGACCTAATTTTACTAGCCAATGGCTCCAAAAAAAGGCAAATAGCAGGGGGGTGAGTGAGGAAACCCTGCCTAGTGCCCCGTTGCAAAGGGATATTTGCACAGGTGACCCTATTAACTTTAACTCTGGCTATAGACTCCTCATAGAGTAACTGTGTCAGGCTTATAAAATTACTACCTAAATTCATCTGGGACATTGTCTGCCAGAGGAAGGGCCATTCAACCCTGTCAAACGCCTTGGCAGCGTCAAGCGACAGGATGGAACCAGCAAGAACATTAAGAAACGGCGCTCTATGAATATTCGACTGTATATGTCTACCGGGCATAAAACCCATCTGATCTGGGTGAATTAATTTTTTTTATTGTTTTCTTAAGTCGGTTCTCTAACGCTCTCGCTAGAATTTTATAGTCAGTGTTTAAGAGTGAAATGGGTCAATAAGACCCAATATCACTCTCATCTTTCCCCTTTTTTAATATCAATCTAATTAAAGCCTCTCTTAACGAGGGGGGGGGGGGGTTCCATCCATTAAATAATCCAGTTTATTACTTGACTAAGAAAGGGCAGCAATACATAACCATGCAATCTATATAGCTCAAAAGGTAGGCTGTCTGATCCCAGTGTAGAGTTACCACTAATATCAGACAAAGCAGTCTGCAATTTGCTCACTGTAATGGGCGCGTTGATAGACTCCTTTTCTGGCTCAGATAATTTTTGCAAGTTAATCGAACCCAAATATGCCCTAATATTCTCCTCACCCCATTTAGTTCTGAATGGTACAGGGCCGAGTAATATTCTACAAATTCCTGTATAATTCTATCTCGGTTATTTGTTATACCAGCACTTGTTCTTATTTTCCTAATTGCATTACTAGATCTTTGGCTCGCAGTAATCAATGACAGTAATTTCCCGGGTTTACCTGATTCACAAAATCGCTTCTGGCCTAAAAAAAATAACTTATGTTGGGCTTTATTACTAAGATACACTTTATGTTCCTCCCTAGCTTTCTTAAGCTGTTTTTGAGATTCCTCATCTTGTTTAAGAAGGAAGGACTCCTCCGCTACTCTAATTCCTTCCTCCAATTCCCTCTCCCTTTTTGGAAAATTAAACTCGCTTTTTCTTAATCCTAGAAAAATTGATTCCCCTAATATAGGCCTTCAGGGAATCCCAAACAAAATGGATATGTGTAGAGCCAATATTGACGTGCCTGAATTTAGATATTGCCGTGGCAAACCACTGTCAGTCGCCTAAAATATTTAACCAATGGGAATTTAAGGAAAACGGTCTAAATGTTCTCACCAATTTCTGCACCAAGCATCAAAACAATCAGAGAGTGATCAGACACTCCCTGTGGTTCATACTTCATTTTAACAATTTGATCTATTAAAGAATTAAAAGCCAAATCCATAATGGACATTGTTCTGCGCGCAGCTCCAAAGCAGGAGAAGCCCGCCCTGCCAGCATAGAGATATCTCCAGATATCAGAAAGCGCCAACTCCTGACAGATGCTCCGCAGCGCGGATGACCCCCAGGCCGGGACTCTATCTAGTATGGGATCCAATACATTATCATAGTCTCCCATAACCAGTACATGACAGGTATCCCTACTGGCGATATATGAAGCTAAGCAAGCCAGAACAGAGGCTAAAAGGGAAGGCGGTATGTAGATAAATGCCAGGGAAGGCGGTATGTAGATAAATGCCAGTATAAACCAAGCCAGGCTACATTTTGCAAAAACACATCTAAAGTCTCCCAAAAGCATGTGGGATGAAACCAAGGTTGAACTTTTTGGCCATAATTCCAAAATATATGTTTGCCGCAAAAACAACACTGCACATCACCAAAAGAACACCATACCCACAGTGAAGCATGGTGGTGGCAGCATCATGCTTTGGGGCTGTTTTTCTTCAGATGGAACTGGGGCCTTAGTTAAGCTAGAGGAATTATGAACAGTTCCAAATACCAGTCAATATTGGCACAAAACCTTCAGGCTTCTGCTAGAAAGCTGAACATGAAGAGGAACTTCATCTTTCAGCATGACAACGACCCAAAGCATACATCCAAATTAACAAAGGAATGGCCTCACCAGAAGAAGATTAAAGTTTTGGAATGGCCCATCCAGAGTCCAGACCTGAATATGATTGAAAATCTGTGGGGTGATCTGAAGAGGGCTGTGCCCAGGAGATGCCCTCGCAATCTGACAGATTTGGAGTGTTTTTGCAAAGAAGAGTGGGCAAATCTTGCCAAGTCAAAATGTGCCATGCAGATAGACTCATACCCAAAAAGACTGAGTGCTGTAATAAAATCAAAAGGTGCTTCAGCAAAGTATTAGTTTAAGGGTGTGCACACTTATACATATGTCATGGAACCATGAACCAGACGTACAACAAGAGATGAGTGGAAATAAGAAGGCTTTATTGAAAATAAAGCTGTAAGGCAAAAGTCCAATTGGATGGCTAAACCGAAGCAGGGTCTTGCGAAACCAGAGATCAGGAACCAGAAGGGTAGTCAGATGAAGCCAGGATCAGGAACCAACAGGGTAGTCAGACGAAGCCAGGATCAGGAATCAGCAGGGTAGTCAGACGAAGCCAGGATCAGGAACCAGAAGCAGCAGCAGTCTTAGAAGCATGTGAGCACAGGAGGACCAAGCAGGGAACTGAAGCCACAGACCTCCCAGTGGGAAGGAGGAGCCGCAGGGTGGGAGGCTACAAGAAACCCAGAAACCAAGATGGCCGCCAGCACATGTCAAACGAAGGAGAACAGCAAGGAGGTAAGACCATGACAACATACAACCATATTTAATTTTTATATTTTTTTCTTCCCTCTTCCTAAAAGATTTCAGTTTGTTTTTCAAATGAGTTGTAGTTTGTACAGTTTATAGGTCACATTATAGGTGGCAAAAGTTCTGAAATGATTTATCTTTGTCTCATTTTTTTTTACATTACAGAAACCTGACATTTTAACAGGGGTGTGTAGACTTTTTATATCCATTGTAGTTGTTCTCTAGTCTCCTGTCCAGTGTCCTGCGTGTAATGCCTTACTGTTCTTCCTATCTTCTCTTTACAAGAGTTGTCTTATGGTGTTTCTGATCACTTATTCCCTACTTCCTATATGGTGGTTCAAGCTCATTAGAAATATAGCCAGGTTATTCAGTGTTTTACATTTATGCTATGTTCTTCTTGTGCTCTGTGGCCTGTAATTATTATTTTAGGTGTGGTCTGGTGATTGGCTTATACAGGGTTAACATTGTGTTTTCATCGCATGCATCTTTGCCCTGTTTATGCATGCAGTAATCTTATTAGCCTTGGTGTCAGCTGCCTGGCTCTGGTTTCCACAATTTAATTTACAGTCTTATTGTATTTTAAGTTCTTTTCCATTTCCGCTTAACTGTATTTCCATCTATGTGAAAGAAGCTTCTAATTGCCTATCTTTACATTACTCCAGTGTAATGCTTCTGGTCATCACAGATATTCATGAAAATAAGCCCAGAGGATTTTCTTATAGAGGTCTGAGGACCCTTTTTTCTCTTAGATGTTGCCTTGTTTTGGTTACTTGTATTCTGTTGAAACCAGATTTTAAAATGTTAAGACACGTTACATAAAAATGATTTTCTGAGATTGCTATGGTTTTTAGCAGATATGCTTTTTCTTCTCTGGCTTACATCCTGTATGTTGCACTTCTTTTTCCTGTATCCAGCCAACCCCATGATGCACCTCTCCTTCCCCTGACATAGCTCCAGCACGACCCCAGCTAGTTTATAGCTCCCTCTACCCAACTAGTTACATAGACACTCCCCTATCACTGTCCCTGTTGTGGCTTTTACATGTCCATGTGGCTATAACATCACAGGAAAAAAGTAACAGCTACATGGACAGACTTTAATCACACGCACCTTCCATGTATGTTCTGTATTTTCTCAGTTACATACTTAATAAGAGTCCCATCAAAAGAAAGGACTGTTCTTGTCTGCAATACAGACAAGAATAGGACATCTGTATAATTTGCGGAATGGCCACACTGATCCACAAACAATATGGAACTGTGCATGTGCTATCCAAAAAATATGCAGACAGCATATGGATGAAAAATACACTGTGTGATTGAAGCTCAGACACCCACCGATCCCGAGAATGGGGGTCCTCTTCCTCCGTCCTGATCGAGTGACAGGCCGCACATGCTCCCTGCCGCTTAATTTATTCTCTCTGGCACTGCTGGAGATATCAAAGTACAGTGCTTGGCTATTTCGAGCAGTCCCATAGAGAATAAAGGCAGAGGCAGGGCACATGTGCGGTCTGCCATTCTAGCATGATGGGGGAACAGGTTGGCTAAATTATATCATATTCATGTACCATACAGGATGGAATATATAGATGATGGTTTTAGAAATCAGTGACATGTTTTGCCAAATGCAAATAGACACGCAGCTTCATCTGCCAACTTACTAAATAAAAGTTTTATCAGCCCTTTTACACGGGCAAATATCAGGACAGAATTTTAGTACAAAACAATCTTTTTCAATTAATTTCATTAATTGGCCAGTGTAAATGTGCCGCCAGTCACCCAAAGAATGCTCATTCATCAGCTGGATTGTAGTGCATTGTTGATGCTGGCCGAAAATCATCATTTCATCATTTCTGGGCAGCAGATCCACCTGTGTAAACAAGGATCTGCAGCCTAGAAACAATTAACCTGTATGGAAACGGTGATTGCAGTAGAAATTTCTCCATGTAAATGAATGTCTCCCCTCCACTCACAATCAGGCAATTATTGGGAACAAACAGTTTATTCCTGATAATTTCCCGGTTAGTCAGCTCATGTAAAGGGGCTTTTAGTGCAATGTTTTATTTAACAGTATCCATTAACAAATGGCGTACATTATTTGTTAAATTTGGTGCATCTTTAAACGGTTTTGTCTAGAAATGCTACTCCCCCCACAAGAGTGGTTTGTCCCAATCATAAACCTGGAGTGAAACCATGCCCACTTTCTACACATCTGTCTGGATGACAGTGTCGGTGTTCCTCGGTGCCTGTCAGCCCCTGTAGTGACGTCTGGCCCGGGCTGTCTGTCACAAACTCCCATGTGTAGTCACGCATCCAAGCTGAAGGTTTATTTTGCAGTCTGACCTGCAATCGCTGAATGCAGGCTGCGCACTGGAGGCAGCCACCGAGCACACGGCCAGAAACTGTGGACCGTGGCACGAGTCATCACAGTTGGGAAGGGGAAATGATCCGGGGACACTCCCAGACCTGGGCCGAGGGAAGCTGGCTCATCACTGGATTCTGTGCTCAGACGTGCACTGGATATGTCCTGTCATTGGCTGGAGGACAGCGTGTGTGCGTTGCTGATCGTAAATGAGTGGGGAGAGCGGCGGAACACATGCATCCTCACAGACAAAAGGAGGATGACAGAGCCACTGCTAAACCCCGAAGCTCCTCTGCCCTCTAGCTCGGATGAAACAGCACACGGGGAGGCATGCTGCGTTACCACAGTCTTCTGCTCCAGACTCCATGTGCCCGATATGTAAACTGAGAGCAGACTGGTGCAGGCGGCGTGTACAGCTAAATTTGAACTAATTATTGTTGTGCTTCCAAAACTTACAATGCCCAAGTTAAATAAATGACAACGTAAAATCTAGCATTTTTTATTCATGTTAACCACATTCCTGCTGTTCCCATAGAACCTGCTGCTGTTAGAGGTGTCTTGGTTTATTTTTAGTGTTGCCCTGGTCTGGTGGGGGCCCATTCCAGGGAACACATTCCTGCTGCTGAGTGAGGATGAGCTATGTGTAGGGCTTAAACTCAACCATTACCATGTTGCTGCTGCTGCCTGTTTTGATACTGCTGAGTTAGGCCGAGCTATGTGTAGGGCTTAAACTCAACCATTACCATGTTGCTGCTGCTGCCTGTCCTGATCCTGCTGAGTTAGGCCGAGCTATGTGTAGGGCTTAAACTCAACCATTACCATGTTGCTGCTGCTGCTGCCTGTCCTGATACTGCTGAGTTAGGCCTAGCTATGTGTAGGCCTTAAACTCAACCATTACCATGTTGCTGTTGCTGCTGCCTATCCTGATTCTGCTGAGTGAGGCAGAGCTATGTGTAGGGCTTAAACTCAACCATTACCATGTTGCTGCTGCTGCCTGTCCTGATCCTACTGAGTTAGGCCGAGCTATGTGTAGGGCTTATACTCAACCATTGCCATGTTGCTGCTGCTGCCTGTCCTGATACTGCTGAGTTAAGCCGAGCTATGTGTAGTCCTTATATACCAACCTGTTACCATTTATATGCTGATGCCTATCCTGATCCCACTGAGTTTTGTAGATCTATGTGTAGACCTTATATACCAACCCGTTACCATTTACGTGCTGCTGCCTATCCTGATCCCACTGAGTTTTGTAGAGCTATGTGTAGGCCTTATATACCAACCTGTTAACACTTACGTGCTTCTGCCTATCCTGACGCTGCTGAGGACAACCAGCATGGACAACTTATTCTCCATAGGAGTTTTTCTCAACTTTCGAGTATTAGAATTCTCGTGAAGTGGTTGGCATGCTTCAGTTTTGCGGGCCCTGTTGTGGTTCTTCCTAAAACTAGGTCGTGACCACAGGTGGCTTTGCATTCTCAAAAGGTCTTGTGCAGTTAACATTGTACAGAACTTACTAAGGAACCGAATAAAATTTTATTATTTTATAATTTTCTTTTAATAAGGATTTCGGGATGGACATAGTGTTGTCTGTCATCCTGGAAAGGATGGCTGACTTCCATGTTCACCTCTCTACATGGTTGGGTGTGACTGGCGTTATACTCATCCGTGTGGTAATCCGGTTTTGGGAATGGAGCGTTATTGCCACATGTATATATCGATATATACATTTATTTTTAATGTTACTTCTTGACAATAATGTAATGAACATTGATAATTTGCACATGCTTCTTTCAAGTAAAAACACAGCCTTAAAATTTGCAGTATAAACTGCGGACTCTATAATGTTCTTGAAGCCATGTCACCGTTTTGAGAGTGATTCTAATCGTTGAATGACATGTTTCTGTCTGTTTGCCAGAAACTATGTTCTGACATGCACACTTAACCAAATGGTACGCTATATTGGACCCATGCTGGTTAGTTCTTAGCCCACTCCAAATAATTTTTGGTATTTCAAATTAAAAACATTTGCATAGAATTTTTGGGTTTTCAAAAAAAAGTTAATAGTGTCAATCACATGATTTAAGCAAATGTCATTAATCAACATTGTCTTATTGGGGTTATTAATCTGTTCACTACATGGATACTTTTATAATATATATATGTATTTATTTTAAATAAAATTTTATTTAGACAAAAAAATTAGAATAATGTAAATTGTTGGTGATGCTTAAAATAATATTTTCCTTGTAAAAATCAACACATTTGGTATTTGGCCTTGCATTTGGCACAATTCATATGAGCAAGGTCCCATTATGTTGTCCAAAAAATTTACTAACTGTTTCATAGACACACAATTTCTGTCATAACTTACGGGGCTTTTTTTCTTATACGATATATTGGACAATTTGATATCAGCCTTTACAATCTTAAATAAATTAAGTAAATTATAAATTGTATGCGGAAAAATGTGGATTTTTTATGCGTGGGAAAACACTCCTGATGTATGAGAAGCCAAAACTTGCTGCTTTTGGTGTTGTATAAGTTGATTATAGTTTTTTGTCACGTCTGCCGGCGGCCCATTCCTGGGAACACTTTTAATGCTCCAAAATAAGCACATGCTGTTGTCTGTTCCTGTTGAGATAGGACGAGCTATGTGTTGACCTTAAAGTACAATGTTAATTTACCATTTGCCTGCTGCTCTTGTACTGATCCTTCAGCGTTATGTGTAGGCCTTATACTCCACCGTTAACAATGACTGCTGCTATTATCCTGATACTTCTGTGTTGTGTGTAGGCCTTATACTCCACCGTTAACAATGACTGCTGCTATTATCCTGATACTTCTGTGTTGTGTGTAGGCCTTATACTCCACCATTAACAATGACTGCTGCTATTATCCTGATACTTCTGTGTTGTGTGTAGGCCTTATACTCCACCGTTAACAATGACTGCTGCTATTATCCTGATACTTCTGTGTTGTGTGTAGGCCTTATACTCCACCGTTAACAATGACTGCTGCTATTATCCTGATACTTCTGTGTTGTGTGTAGGCCTTATACTCCACCGTTAACAATGACTGCTGCTATTATCCTGATACTTCTGTGTTGTGTGTAGGCCTTATACTCCACCGTTACCAATTACTGCTGGTAGTATCCTGATCCTTCGGTGTTATGTGTAGGCCTTATACTCCACCGTTACCAATTACTGCTGCTATTATCCTTCTCCTTCAGCGTTATGTGTAGGCCTTATACTCCACCGTTACAAATTACTGCTGTTATTATCCTGATCCTTCAGCATTATGCATAGGCCTTATACTCCACCGTTACCAATTGCTGCTGCTATTATTCTGATCCTTCAGCGTTATGTGTAGGCCTTATACTCCCACATTTTTGTGTACCTGCGGCTGCTGTATTTAATGATACTTAAGTTGGGCTAGTCTAAACGGGCCTTACCGTAACCTTATTTGTTAAAACAAAACATAACACGTTATTAGTAAACTAAAAGAACTTTATATATAAACATTATAAATAGAAAACAATATAAATAGAAAAAAATAAAACTATTGCACAGTTTTTAGCTGATTGTGGAGGTTTAGGAGCACCTCCACGTTCTTTTGCCGTTTCTCCTCCAGCTGCTGCATTTGGTGGGTAAATTGCAGCTTCAGCTCCCGCATCTTTCTGAGGTGCAGCTCCCGTAGGTCCTTTATGGCCTGTTTTTGCTCCCCCTGCATCTCCAGTATATATATTTTTTGTTTTATTAGCACTGTAAAAAAAAAATATCTATATATATAGATATATATATACACTCACCTAAAGAATTATTAGGAACACCATACTAATACTGTGTTGGACCCCCTTTTGCCTTCAGAACTGCCTTAATTCTACATGGCATTGATTCAACAAGGTGCTGATAGCATTCTTTAGAAATGTTGGCCCATATTGATAGGATAGCATCTTGCAGTTGATGGAGATTTGAGGGATGCACATCCAGGGCACGAAGCTCCCGTTCCACCACATCCCAAAGATGCTCTATTGGGTTGAGATCTGGTGACTGTGGGGGCCATTTTAGTACAGTGAACTCATTGTCATGTTCAAGAAACCAATTTGAAATGATTCAAGCTTTGTGACATGGTGCATTATCCTGCTGGAAGTAGCCATCAGAGGATGGGTACATGGTGGTCATGAAGGGATGGACATGGTCAGAAACAATGCTCAGGTAGCCTGTGGCATTTAAACGATGGCCAATTGGCACTAAGAGGCCTAAAGTGTGCCCAGAAAACATCCCCCCACACCATTACACCACCACCACCAGCCTGCACAGTGGTAACAAGGCATGATGGATACATGTTCTCATTCTGTTTACGCCAAATTCGGACTCTACCATTTAAATGTCTCAACAGAAATCGAGACTCATCAAACCAGGCAACATTTTTCCAGTCTTCAATAATCCAATTTTGGTGAGCTCGTGCAAATTGTAGCCTCTTTTTCCTATTTGTAGTGGAGATGAGTGGTACCCGGTGGGGTCTTCTGCTGTTGTAGCCCATCCGCCTCAAGGTTGTGCATGTTGTGGCTTCACAAATGCTTTGTTGCATACCTCGGTTGTAACGAGTGGTTATTTCAGTCAACGTTGCTCTTCTATCAGCTTGAATCAGTCGGCCCATTAACCTCTGACCTCTAGCATCAACAAGGCATTTTTGCCCACAGGACTGCCGCATACCGGATGTTTTTCCCTTTCCACACCATTCTCTGTAAACCCTAGAAATGGTTGTGCGTGAAAATCCCAGTAACTGAGCAGGTTGTGAAATACTCAGACCGGCCCGTCTGGCACCAACAACCATGCCACGCTCAAAATTGCTTAAATCACCTTTCTTTCCTATTCTGACATTCAGTTTGGAGTTCAGGAGATTGTCTTGATCAAGACCACAATCCTACATGCATTGAAGCAACTGCCATGTGATTGGTTGACTAGATAATCGCATTAATGAGAAATAGAACAGGTGTTCCTAATAATTCTTTAGGTGAGTGTATATTGTAGGGGGTTAGCTCTTCTCCAGGGGTCATTCACACAAATATCTGTGCCAGACACCAAGTTTAAGGTCCAAACTTCGCTTTTATTTTGCACCTTAGCAAAACAAACAATACAAAACAAATACCTGCCCGGCTGGGCTCTAACTAAACATAGTGCAGAATCCCTGACTCACCTATAGAGTGCTGTTCAGACACGGTTATAACCTGCAGCTTTCTCAGCTAGCCCAGCAGCCTCCAGGCTGTAGCAAAATGCAAGTCCCTTTGGGGGATTGTGGTCCAGCAGTCCTCCCGACTCTGACCTCGTGGCCCTTGTACCCAAATTCCAGGCTGTCACTTAGCCTCGTGGTCCCTCAGCCTAGCCCAGCTGAGGCCACACAGACAGAGCCTCCAGGCCTCTGTCTACAGGCAACACACTCCCCCCTTTCTGACACTCTGGGAGGTGCCTTATGCCAGGCTGATTACCTCCAGCTTGTCTCACCTGTGGTGGAACAGGGGTGTGGACCGCACTATCCACCCCTTCCTTGCCTTCAACCTGCGTGAGACCTGTCACTGTCTCACATATCCCCCCCCCCCTTTGTTCAAGCCCGTGAGGGTGAACACCTGCATAACCACGGGAGGCTGGTGAGAGGGTATCGACCTGGCCTGGACGTGGGGAACAGCCACCCACCCTGCTCTTTGGCTGCTCCCAATAAGAACTGGCCCAGATTGGCTTTACAGCCACACTAAGTAACCCAGTGTCAGCGAGCAAGTGCCTCATGTGCCCATCTCATGGCCAGATACTCTTTTCCTTCTCTTTCCCGAGTGATAATGATGCGCTGTCGTATATTTTGATCTATCTCTCTTTTTAGATCCTCTGGCTCCTGTCACGTCCTTTCTTGGACTGCTGCAGCTCTTGCCTGAACTGTTCCCAGTCATGGTCATATCCCGACACTTTCTCCTTTGCTTTGCAGGGCTCCTTCAGCAGAGCATGCTTGCCCCTACTCGCTTCTTTTACGTGCATCTGGGTCACTTCTTCCTTCTTTCCAGCAGTAGTTACCCCAGCTACTATGGCAGTTTTAGAGACCTCTGCTTCTTTAGCGGCTTTTTCCACTTCGGCCGCGGCTCCCTTTGGCTTAACTTTGGTCTCTGTAGCACCTGGGGACTTCACGTCAACCAACACATCAGCCTTAACTTTTTCAGTCTTTGTCTTCTTGAAGTCTGCAGTCTCTTTGACCGCCTTCTCATCCTTCTCGGACATGGCACCATACACTTGCCCTGTTAAGCCCTCCCCCTCTTTCTCATCGAGGCAGGAGGCACCAGGGTCTTCAGCAGACTCCTTGTCTTCTGTCATTTTCTCCAGAGGCTCACCCAGGACACTGTTCTCCTTTTGTGGAGGAGTCAGGAGATACAGCCCATCGTAATAGCCCGGATCCGAAAACTGATCGTTCACCTCCTCGTACTTCTTCCCCAGCAGCCTGCTGGCTATTTGGAAGGCCTTGTATGCAGAGGGGATGTCTTCCAGGCCTGGGCTACACGCTACCATGGGTCTGTGGTCTTCGGCATCCACATCAGCCCCATCAACTGGTTTAGCAGAAGCATCTTCCATCTTCTCTGCCACAGCCAGCACCACAGTGCCACCCTCTCCGGTGCCATTTTTACCAGGCTTTGGCTTCTTGACGTCTTCCAGATAACTCTCCTTTTCAGGTTTCTCACCTTCCACCTGCTGCTCGAGAGCACACTTAGATTTCTCTAACTCATCTTTTAAGCTCATGAGATTTTCCGTCTCTGCTCTGAGTTGCTTGTTCAGCCTCTCCAATTCAGCATGCTCCTCAAGCGCTTCTTCCAGGGCTCTAGCCAAGGAGAGGGCCTTGGTCTCCTTTTCCCAAGCATCAGTCTCTGTTTGGTCACGTTTTTCACCATATCGAGCCGAGATGTATTTCTCTTCAGCTAGGAGCCAGTCACACTTCTCCTGTTTCTTCACTGGATTAGACATAACTTGCTTCTGGTGGTCCAGGTCCACCATCAGATCATCTAATTCTCGCTGAAGTTTGTTCTTGGTTTTCTCCAGGCGCTGAACCACCATCTCCATGTTTTTCAGCACTTTCTTTTCAGCTTTTTGCACAAGCTTGTGGGAAGTACCCCGCTTTTGGGCCTCCGGTTCCAGCTGCTCCTTGCTCGGCTCTGCTGCAGCAGATGTAGGAGTATCACCATTCTCTTTCTGGCTCTCCTTCTTTGCCCTTTCTGAAACCTTCTTCAGTTGCTCTGTGAAGACAGCTTGTCCCGTCTCTAATGTTTCTAGGGAGCGTGAGGAGAGAGAGAGAGAGAGATCATCCTCCTGTTTTCAGCTGTACTGTCGTGTCAGGTCACCTACAACTGTCTGAATATGGGCTTCAGACCCTAGGCTGACGTCACCCGACTTAATTCTCATCTCGTCAGATATAACTGTCTGGTCGCTACTAGTAACCACCTTTGTTTCGCAGGACTTTGACATGGTAGCTTCACTCTCTGGGTTGCTATCGGTCACAGCACATACGTCACCTATACCGCTCGTGTCATTATTAATTCTGACCTCTAGGGGCATCGATGAGCTAATCCCCACCTAGGAAACTTCCTTAGTAACCAACCAACATTGTGGAGACTGCATTTCCACCTCTGGTACGTGCGGTACACCCTCTAACCCTATCATATTTTCCTGCACCTTCAAACACTGAGCTGGAGCTGGGCTTTGCTCCACACTACTTATATGCATGTCTTCAAACCTTTTGATTAAGTCATATAGCGCTTCATGAAACATAGCAGATGCAGAAAATAAAGTTTCATAATCATTTACATTTTTACCACCAGGGGGCGCTTCTCCCCTGACCACAACCTGCAACGGAAAAGATATATCACTGTCACCACATATTTCATATGACATCACATTTTCCTTATGCATTTCCGCACTTTTGTCACCATCACTTTGCACTTGACCAGCACCATTGTTTCCAATGGTCAATATTCTTTCCCCATGCAGGTAAAAGTGCAGCTCCCTTAGATCCTCACTTAAAGGGACAGGTACAGGATCTGCAGGAGTTTTGTCACTATCTGCAGAAGTGTCTACCTTACCCCACAGCAACAAACCAATATCACGGCCCAATACTCCCTCATGCATGAGCGTATCTGTAACATCAAATTCATAAGTCCCTGTTCTCATTGGAGTCTTACGCTCAGTGAAATTCAGCGGATAGTCCTTATCCGCACGACTGTCCAGCAGCTTTAATATTTTACCAGTCTCAGGTTTCAATATTGTGCTACCTCTTACCTGGGCAAGCATGGGATCCCGGATCCTTGTCATCCCAAAACTAACTTTTGTCAGGGGCAACTGAGGAAACACAGAAACCTTCTCCCCTGCAGGTTTCTGCGAGGGAGCAATCACAGCAGGCTTATCCGCCTGTCCAGACACTGCTTTTTCCACAATATGCAGTATGCCGCCCTGCAGGGTATTGCGATGTGAGGTCATGGTTAATGGGCAAACGAGGGTTACTCACAGTTTGTAGGGAGACCCTGGGCAGGCGTACAGCAGTGATAGTGAGGCTGGCACAGGGGTCCTCTCTGGGGCACACTCTGTATTTAGGGACCAGGCCTGATGATGGATGAGGTGCCCTGGATGTTGCAGGTGTTTAATGTGCCTAGGGCAAGGTCCCTTTATGATTCGTGACCACAGTGCCTGTAACAGTGGCACACCGATTTATAGGAGTAATAAGTGAGGAACACAGTGTTTTGGTGAACCAAACTTTCTTTACTGGAAACAGTTCAACTTTATACAGTTTTTTGCAAATTCCAGGTAATGCAGCAGTAATAAGCAGGCTTTCACATAAATGGCAGGTAATGTTCTTTGCAAGATACTCAGAGGGTAAAAACAACACTCACAGACCAGGCTGCACTATTCCTCAGATATCCTGGCTGTCTGTATCCCAAGGCCCGTATGCCCTAATGCTGACTGTTATTATTGGTAGTAATCCTCCTCAGGTATATATCCCTTGCTTTAGGTTAATAATCCTTCTGCCCTTTAGCTTACTTGTCTAGCTGGAACAACGGCTCTGTTCTGCTCTGGTTAGGGAACTTGGTTTCTCCCAGGAGGTAAACTCTTCTCTTGGGGTTAATCTTTCCTGAGCTAACTGAGGTTTAGGAACTTCAGGCAGGCTATACTCCTTCACTAGCCTCCTGGTTGCAACTAGAAGCCTGGGCTGTCTAGCTGCATGTAAGGAGGAGGCCCTCAGCTTGTCTCTGGCTGGTGCCCTCTCACTTCTGTCTCTCCACAGACTCCTGACTACACAGACTAACCCCTCCCTGTCTGGGCCTGAATATATATACTGCACCGCTCTCCACCTCTTTGTCTTCCCAAAGGTTGCCCTTGGCAACGGCATATCCTTGCCTTTTATCAGGAACTCCGCTCCACAACTGCCCAAACAATGGAAAGTCCTTGCCCAGTACAAATTCCACTTCCAGTGTCTCACATTTTAACAGCTCCCATTGCAGAGAGCCATAGTCCATCACAAAGGTCAGTGACACCGTTGTTTTTGTCTCTGGCCCCCTTGTTACAAAGTCCAGAATTTCAGGCAGGACCCAAGACACTTGCTGGCGGGAGTCTAGAATGACCCACAGCGGGATTCCCCCGATCACTAACTCGCAGGATTCCTCCCACGGGCTATACCATTTTGCAGCCATTTCCACTGATCATGTCTCTTGTACTGAGCTTCTGGCCCTTTAAATCCTGCACTGTTTGCACCACAGAAAAAAAAAATGTCCAGATTAACACCAGCAGTCTCTGCTCCTGCAAACTAGCAGGCTTCCAGCACTTTTACTTATCAGCAGGGACAACAGCTCGCATCCTCCACCAATTGTAGGGAGTTAGCTCTTCTCCGGGGGGTCATTTACACAAATATCTTTGCCAGACACCAAGTTTAAGGTCCAAACTTAGCTTTTAGGCTACGTTCGGGGTTCCGCTTGTGAGTTCCGTTTGAAGGCTCTCACAAGCGGCCCGAACGGATCCTTACAGCCCCAATGCATTCTGAATGGATGCGGATCCGCTCAGAATGCATCAGTATGGCTCAGTTTGGCCTCCGTTCCGCTCAGCAGGCGAACACCCGAACGCAGCTTGCAGCGTTTTCGTGTCCGCCTGGCCGCGCGGAGCCAAACGGATCCGTCCAGACTTACAATGCAAGTCAATGGGGACGGATCCGTTTGACGTTGACACAATATGGTGCAATTGCAAACAGATCCGTCCCCCATTGACTTTCAATGTAAAGTCAGGAGTCCCTATTAATATACCATTGGATCACCAATGGTATAATATACCATCGGATTTGAGTTAGATCGTGAAAACTCAGATCCGACAGTATATTCTAACACAGAGGCTTTCCCATAGTGATGGGGACGCTTCAAGTTAGAATATACTAAGAACTGTGTACATAACTGCCCCCTGCTGCCTGGCAGCACCCGGTCTCTTACAGGGGGCTGTGATCCGCACAATTAACCCCTCAGGTGCCGCACCTGAGGGGTTAATTGTGCGGATCTCAGCCCCCTGATCGGGAACTGCCAGGCAGCAGGGGCCAGACCCCCCTCCCTCCCCAGTATTAAATGTATTAGTGTCCAGTGCCTAATGAATTTAATACTGGGGAGGGAGGGATGGGGGGCCGCACTGGCCACCAATGAATCTAAAACTGGGGAGGGAGGGGGGTCTGGCCCCCTGCTGCCTGGCAGCACCTGATCTCTTACAGTGGGCTATGATACGCACAATTATCCCCTCAGGTGCTGCCAGGCAGCAGGGGGCAGTCATGTACACAGTTCTTAGTATATTCTAACTTGAAGCGTCCCCATCACTATGGGAACGCCTCTGTGTTAGAATATACTGTCGGATCTGAGTTTTCACGATGTGAAAACTCAGATTTGAAAAAGATGTTATGCAGACGGATCCGTTCTGAACGGATGCAAGCGTTTGCATTATAGGTGCGGATCCGTCTGTTCAGATACCAGACGGATCCGCACCGAACGCAAGCGTGAAAGTAGCCTTATTTGGCACCTTAGCAAAACAAACATAATACAAAACAAATACCTGCCCAGCTGGGCTCTAACTAAACATAGTGCAGAATCCCTGACTCACCTATAGAGTGCTGTTCAGACCCGGTTATAACCTGCAGCTTTCTCAGCTAGCCTAGCAGCCTCCAGGCTGTAGCAAAATGCAAGTCCCTTTGGGGGATTGTGGTCCAGCAGTCCTCCCGACTCTGACCTCGTGGCCCTTGTACCGCAGGCGCCACTGTGTCCCCCAAATTCCAGGCTGTCACTTAGCCTCGTGGTCCCTCAGCCTAGCCCAGCCTCTGTCTACAGGCAACACACTCCCCCCTTTCTGACACTCTGGGAGGTGCCTTATGCCAGGCTGATTACCTCCAGCTTGTCTCACCTGTGGTGGAACAGGGATGTGAACTGCACTATCCACCCCTTCCTTTTCTCCAACTTGCGTGAGACCCGTCACTGTCTCACAAGATTTATATACAGACGTGGACAAAATTGTTGGTACCCTTTGGTCAATGAAAGAAAAAGTCACAATGGTCACAGAAATAACTTTAATCTGACAAAAGTAATAATAAATTAAAATTCTATAAATGTTAACCAATGAAAGTCAGACATTGTTTTTCAACCATGCTTCAACAGAATTATGTAAAAAAATAAACTCATGAAACAGGCATGGACAAAAATGATGGTACCCCTAGAAAACACAGAACATAATGTGACCAAAGGGACATGTTAATTCAAGGTGTGTCCACTAATTAGCATCACAGGTGTCTACAACCTTGTAATCAGCCATTGGGCCTATATATATGGCTCCAGGTAATCACTGTGTTGTTTGGTGATATGGTGTGTACCACACTCGACATGGACCAGAGGAAGCAAAGGAAAGAGCTGTCTCAAGAGATCAGAAAGAAAATTATAGACAAGCATGTTAAAGGTAAAGGCTATAAGACCATCTCCAAGCAACTAGATGTTCCTGTGAGTACAGTTGCACATATTATTCATAAGTTTAAGATCCATGGGACTGTAGCCAACCTCCCTGGACGTGGCCGCAGGAGGAAAATTGATGACAAATCTAAGAGACGGATAATCCGAATGGTAACAAAAGAGCCTAGAAAGACTTCTAAAGAGATTCAAGGTGAACTTCATGCTCAAGGAACATCAGTGTCAGATCGCACCATCCGTCGTTGTTTGAGCCAAAGTGGACTACATGGGAGACGACCAAGGAGGACACCATTGTTGAAAACGAATCATAAAAAAGCAAGACTGGAATATGCCAAACTACATGTTGACAAGCCACAAAGCTTCTGGGAGAATGTCCTGTGGACAGATGAGACAAAAATCGAAGTTTTTGCCAAGGCACATCAGCTGTATGTTCACAGACGAAAAAATGAAGCATATCAAGAAAAGAACACTGTCCCTACTGTGAAACATGGAGGAGGCTCTGTTATGTTCTGGGGCTGCTTTGCTGCGTCTGGCACAGGGTGTCTTGAATCTGTGCAGGGTACAATGAAATCTCAAGACTATCAAGGAATTCTAGAGAGAAATGTACTAGCCAGTGTCAGAAAGCTTGGTCTCAGTCGCAGGTCATGGGTCTTGCAACAGGACAATGACCCAAAACACACCGCTAAAAACACCCAAGAATGGCTAAGAGGAAAAAATTGGACTATTCTAAAGTGGCCTTCTATGAGCCCTGACCTCAATCCTATTGAGCATCTTTGGAAGGAGCTGAAACATGCAGTCTGGAAAAGGCACCCTTCAAACCGGACACAACTGGAGCAGTTTGCTCATGAGGAGTGGGCCAAAATACCTGCTGAGAGGTGCAGATGTCTCATTGACAGTTACAGGAAGCGTTTGATTGCAGTGATTGCCTCAAAAGGTTGCGCAACAAAATATTAAGTTAGGGGTACCATCATTTTTGTCCATGCCTGTTTCATGAGTTTATTTTTTTACATAATTCTGTTGAAGCATGGTTGAAAAACAATGTCTGACTTTCATTGGTTAACATTTATAGAATTTTAATTTATTATTACTTTTGTCAGATTAAAGTTATTTCTGTGACCATTGTGACTTTTTCTTTCATTGACCAAAGGGTACCAACAATTTTGTCCACGTCTGTATATGACGATTATTTGAAAATCAGATGAGAAGCCAATTAGTGGTTAGTGTATAAAGCAAATGACAATTTAGATTGCTATTTGTTATATAGCTGTTTAGTTACGAATAGTTCATTGGAGTGGATTGTTAGTAAGTTGTTAAGTTGTAGATTTTTATGTAGATTAATTAATTAGTGTATAGTGTTGAGGTTTTATATTACTGTAGTGTTTGTTATAACTTCTTCTTTTCCGTTTAATTTATTTTGTTTGTTAAGACCATTTTGTAGAAAAACATTTATATTACCATGTGCGCTGTAGTAGCCCAAAGTGAAGAATGGAAGTACCTTGGACATTAAGGAGGGGGACACATGGCAATACTTGCATTTCATGTGCTTTAGGTTCTGACCACTGGTCATGGTCACAGTCAGTTTTCTGCACAGTGATCAATGGGTATTTTTAGTCTGCATGTTTTGAAGGGTTAATTTTCCAAGCTCTTTTGTTATGATCACTGGGACGAATTTAGATTCTGCCCAGTGATGCTCATAATTGGTCATTTTTATGACCTATGGTGCCACACAGATCGGGCAAAATTTGCCCAAGTCCTGGTGACAGTTTCTTATTGGTGGGTCAGTGAAGTTAAGGGCTATAAATGTCCAGGCTCCGTGGGCCAGTTTGCCTGTTGCCGAAAATGCCCTTGGAGCCTGGACCAGTTTTTACCCACCCCTTTAATTTGTCATGTCGAGGTCTGTTCAGGGTGGTTAATATAGTCATCCCGTGATGGGATGGACTCTGATGTATTGATGGTTTAAACGAGTCTGAGTTTATGACTAGGCTAATGTTTTATATGGTTAATAATTTGGTTATATATTGAAGTTGGTTTGAGTTTAAATAAACAGGCCTCGGCTTATCTCCACTCTCTAGTCTTGTGTTTTATTTAATTAATGTTATAGTTGGATATTTATTATGTATTTTGGTGAGCATATTCTATGTATTGCCAATATCGATGGTCGATATGTCTCACTGAGAATGTATGCCTTAGGGCTGTTTCACACGAGCGGATGCCATGCGTGGCATCCGCTCCGTGAATGACAGCCAAGACCCGATGCAGACTGCAGAGTACCCCACCGGATGTAGGTGAAGTAACATGATTGATAATGCTCCGTGCCTCTCTGTGATCTCTTTACTACGAAATCACAGTGACAACTGTAATTTCATAGTAAAGAGGTCATAGAGAGGCACGGAGCATTATCAGTCATGTTAATGCTCCGTGCCTCTGCAGTCTGCATCGGGTCTTGGCACTCTTTCATGGAGCAGATGCCACGCACGGCATCCGCTCATGTGAAACAGCCCTTAGTGAGATGATTCCCGGGAATCGTTTAGCCAGTAACATTAGGTTACTAGGAGGTTTACATTTAAGATTTATTTTAGGGACGGTGTTTTAGGACTGGAGTGACCTGAGAGATTGGGTGGGACAGGTCACTTCTATACTCCATCCTGGCTTTTCATAATGGTGTTTCTTTAAAAGGCTGGGGAGATACAGAGTGGACAGTCTATCTGAAAGATAAACAAGCTGAGAGGGGAGCCAAATCTATGAAAACCTGTAAAGAGTGTAGAGATTTTACAGTTTAGTTGCCCTGCTTGGACGGAACTGAAAGTGTGGGACTTTATGTTATCCAATATGTGTGGGCTGAAGAAAGATTAAAGGTAAAGCTCGAACGTGTTTATTATTGTTTGCTGTAATACAATGTGCCTGTGGTGAAGACTACACTGACACGTGTGTGTGTGTGTGTGAACACTGACTGAGTTAAAACACCCATAGCACATATTTACCCTCCTGGCCGGGGGTGGTCACAAGCTCCTCCTCAAGAGAAGCTGTGGGGGGTGTAAGAAGGAACAAGGAGCCGTCTTTGACGGAAGATACGTGTCACCGAGGTTCCTGGCCTCGGTGAGGTAAGAACCGGGTTTTTTCCTGAAGTGTCAGGTCTGTAGTGCAATCTGACACTTCAACTGTTAGAATGGCTGTAAAGCCAATCCGGGCCGGTTCTTATTGGGAGCAGCCAAAGAGCAGGGTGGGTGGCTGTTCCCCACGGTTCCAGGCCG
Organism: Bufo gargarizans; assembly: GCF_014858855.1. Classification (NCBI taxonomy): domain Eukaryota; kingdom Metazoa; phylum Chordata; class Amphibia; order Anura; family Bufonidae; genus Bufo; species Bufo gargarizans. Next base: position 263,265,706 of record NC_058083.1, read on the forward strand.
GGTTTTGGCTGGAATATAAAAAACCCAGCCAGCATGCTCAGGTGGTAAATTATCCTCCATGACAGAGGAGCTGAGGAGTCTGTGGTTTGAGACACTGAGGGATCTGTTTGTGTGAGCCATAGGCTGGGGAAACAGGCCACTAAAGACTGCTGCGGACTCTGGGTGAAAATCATCTGCTGACCAGGTGACGTCTTTTTGCACTGTGAACTTTGTGTGGTGTGAACAGGCACCAAAACTGAACACTTTCTTTTGGCTTGTTTTCTGGCTATGTGTGAATAAACACTGAACTTTGATTTAAACCTTGTTTTTTGCCTCTGTACTGCGTCCGCTTACCCTGCCTACCAAAGCGAATCCCCACATTTGGTGTCGGATGCGGGCAAACGCAGTGAGGCAGGCCTGAAGGCCGAAAAAGTTTTTGTTTATCCGGGCACAAGTGCATGTCCTACATTAAGCCGGCAAGGTTACGACCCGTATCCCCTGACAAAATGGAGGCGGTCGTGAAGGCCCTCGTGGAGGCTAATTTGCAGCAGCCGGAGGCTAACAAGCAGCAACAAGAAACGAACCAGCTGCTATTGCAACATGTGATGGCGTTGCAGGCGTCAGGAGCGTCCCAGAATGTCCACGATGCCCGGAAAGCTGTCCGCGCGGCGATTCCAAAGATGACCCCCTCGGATGACGTCGAGACCTATCTGGCGGTCTTCGAAAAAGTGGCCGTGAGGGAAAAGTTACCCCGAGACCAGTGGGCTGAGGTCGTTGCTCCGTTCCTAGCGTCCGGTCCCCAGCAAGTATTGTTTGATCTCCCCGATGATCAGGCGGCCGACTACCCGACAGTAAAAGGTGAGATCCTGGCGAGACTCGGGGTGAATGTATTGGTCCGGGCCCAGAGGGTGCATCGGTGGGAATTTAACCCGGCTGAACCCGCTAGACCACAATATTATGATCTGCTGCACCGTTTGCAAAAATGGCTGCAGCCGGACATGTTGACTCCCACTGCTATGTTGGATCGGCTGTTGGCGGATGTGTTTTGGAGGGCTTTGCCGTACCCTCTCCAGCACTGGATCGGCCAGGTGTCTCCGAATAATGCCCTGGAGATGGTCGACCTGGTGGAGCGCTATGAGGCCACCAGAAATCTACAGGGGGCTTTTAGGAGGGGGCCAGTCAAACCCCGGAAAACTCCACCCCAGACCCGGCGGCCGGTGCCAGCTAGACCCGCCCGGGATGTACCCCCTGCCGACCTAAACCCGGTGGTCTTCTGGCGTTGTCAGGAGCCTGGACACATAAGGGCGGACTGTCCCCATCGGGGGGAACCCATGGACACCAACTATGGCTTCCGCCACTCATTGTATGCCAGGATGTTGTGTGCCACAGGAACTTCAGAGACTATGGACAATAGCCACCTGTGCCAGGTGGAAGTGGGGGGCACTCTGGCGGTGGCTCTGCTGGATTCAGGGAGCCTGGTGTCCCTGGTAAGAGCTGCCCTGGTGCGGCCGGCTGAGTATACTGGCCGAAAAGTCGGTGTTGTTTGCATACATGGGGACTTAAAGGAGTATCCCACCGCCCGGGTCTCTCTGTCAATGGTGGCCAGCAGGTGGATGCATGAGGTGGCTGTCGCCACAAAGCTACCATATGAATTGATCATTGGGAGAGACTTCCCCGGGTTCCCGGCACTCTGGCCGGATACGAAAGTTACCCGGGAGACAGATGTAACCCTAGCTGAGTGGCCTGACTCAGGGGGGAGGCCAGAAACTTGGGAACCTGAGTCAGAAGGACCAGCAGTAGGGGTGACCGCCACTTCGGTGGAAGAGGGGGAGACAACCCCGTTAAGTGTGATGGTGGGAGACGTAGAGGATTTGCCGCCGGGTCCTGAGCTGGCAGACCTCAATGTCTCTAGGGATAATTTCGGTACAGCACAACACCAGGATCCGACTCTATCTCGAGCCTGGGAAAATGTGGTAGTAGTTGAGGGTGAGCCGCAACAACCGGGGGCCGAATCTATGTTCCCCCGTTTTGTGGTTCAACAGGAGATGCTGTACCGGGTAAATAAACTACAGGGTGAACATATTGAACAGCTAGTGGTGCCCCAGGCATATCGCAAGCTCGTGTTGAAATTAGCCCACCAACATGTTCTTGGGGGACACCTGGGCCAGCAGAAAACGCAGGACCGGATTTTACAGCGGTTTTACTGGCCCAGTGTGTTCAGAGAGGTAGAAGAGTTTTGTAAGTCTTGCCCAACCTGCCAGATAACCAGCCCCCAGCCACATTTCCGTAGTCCTCTGGTCCCTCTCCCGATTATTGAGGTTCCCTTCGAGCGGATCGCTATGGATCTGGTAGGCCCAGTACCGAAGTCAGCTAGAGGGCACCAGCACATCCTGGTCATCCTCGACTACGCCACACGGTACCCGGAGGCGGTGCCACTGCGTCATACGTCAGCCAAACTCATAGCTAAGGAGTTAATGGAAATGTTTTCTAGAGTGGGTCTGCCTAAGGAGGTTCTAACTGACCAAGGGACCCCATTTATGTCCAAGGTCATGAGGGAACTCTGTAAGTTGCTCCAAATAAAACAGTTACGGACATCCGTGTATCATCCGCAAACGGATGGCCTGGTAGAGAGGTTTAACCAGACGTTAAAAAATATGCTGAAAAGAGTGGTGTCTAAGGATGGGAGGGACTGGGACCTTCTTCTGCCCTATCTCATGTTCGCAGTGCGAGAAGTGCCCCAGGCCTCTACTGGGTTCTCGCCCTTCGAACTACTATACGGCAGACACCCTCGTGGTTTATTAGACGTCGCCAAAGAGGCGTGGGAACAACAAACCACACCGCACAAAAGTGTAGTTGAGTATGTCACCCAGATGCAGGGACGGATGGAAACAGTGTTACCTCTGGTTAGGGAGCATATGGAGGCAGCGCAGCGAGCCCAGAGTAGGGTCTATAATCGGCAGGCTCGGGTCCGAAACTTTAACCCGGGTGATCGGGTGTTGGTTCTGGTACCAACGGTAGATAGTAAGTTCCTAGCTAGGTGGCAGGGGCCCTACGAGGTACTAGAAAAAATTGGACCAGTAGATTACAAAGTACACCAGCCAGGGAGGCGAATGCCGGAGCAGGTGTACCATGTGAATCTGCTCAAGCCGTGGAAGGAAAGGGAAACCTGTACGGAAGACAGCCCACGACCAGGGTTCCTAGGGGAAGCGATTTTGGCCCCTCAGTCTGAAGCAGGGGAAGCGGCTGTCACAGTGAAAATTGCTGACAGCCTCTCCTCTAAACAGGCTCAGGAAGCCAGGGAGTTCATTAGTCGGAATACGGATGTGTTCTCAGACCTCCCTGGACGCACGTCCGTAATCCGGCATGACATTGTCACTGAGCCTCAGGCGAAAGTCCGGTTAAAACCGTACCGGGTACCCGAGGCTAGGCGACAAGCCATCACGGAGGAAGTGCAGCTAATGCTCCAGCCGGGTGTCATCGAGGAGTCAAAAAGTGAGTGGGCCAGTCCGATAGTATTAATACCCAAGCCAGACGGGACATTGCGGTTTTGTAATGACTTCCGCAAACTTAATGAGGTGTCCAAGTTTGACGCGTATCCCATGCCCCGAGTTGATGAGCTTATTGAAAAGTTGGGCCAAGCCCGGTATTTTTCTGTGTTGGACCTCACCAAAGGGTACTGGCAGGTACCCTTGACTGAGGCTGCCAAAGAAAAAACGGCTTTCGTCACGCCAGAGGGGCTGTATCAGTACAAGGTATTACCCTTTGGTCTACATGGCGCTCCCGCCACGTTTCAAAGGTTAATGGATATTGTACTCCGTCCACATCGTCGATACGCTTCAGCGTACCTGGACGATATCGTTGTCCATAGCACCGACTGGGAAAGTCACTTGCCTAAAATCCAGGCTGTAGTGGACTCCCTTAGGAAGGCTGGCTTAACTGCTAACCCAAAAAAGTGCTCGATAGGGTTAGAAGAGACCAAGTACCTGGGGTATGTCATTGGGCGCGGAGTGATCAAACCTCAGGTGAACAAAATTGAGGCAATTAGGAATTGGCCCCGACCTGTCTCTACTCGGCAAGTAAAGTCGTTCCTGGGTATGGTGGGGTACTATATGAGGTTTGTCCCCAATTTTGCTACAGTCGCCGCACCATTGACAGGCCTTTTGAAGGGACGCAAGTCAGTGACGGTCCACTGGAATGAGCAGGCGGAAAAGGCTTTCTCCGCTTTGAAGTCGGCTCTGTGTGGGTCCCTGGTTTTGGTGACGCCCGACTTCAAAGGGGAGTTTATAGTGCAGACCGATGCCTCAGAGGTAGGTCTCGGTGCTGTACTATCTCAAGATATTGACGGGGAGGAGCATCCCGTTGTTTTCCTCAGCCGGAAGCTCACCCCAGCCGAGACTAGGTACAGTATAGTGGAGAGAGAGTGCCTGGCCATCAAGTGGGCACTCGAGTCTCTCCGCTACTACCTTTTGGGGAGAAGGTTCCGTCTGGTGACCGACCACTCCCCTTTGAAATGGATGAGCCAGGCCAAAGAGAGGAATGCTCGGGTCACCAGGTGGTTCTTATCTTTGCAAAATTTTTAGTTTTCCGTGGAACACAGGGCAGGCAGGTTACAGGGAAACGCGGATGCCCTATCCCGCGTACACTGTCTGGCAAGTGTTCACCCCCTCAGGGTTGAACAACGGGGGGAGGTATGTAAGAAGGAACAAGGAGCCGTCTTTGACGGAAGATACGTGTCACCGAGGTTCCTGGCCTCGGTGAGGTAAGAACCGGGTTTTTTCCTGAAGTGTCAGGTCTGTAGTGCAATCTGACACTTCAACTGTTAGAATGGCTGTAAAGCCAATCCGGGCCGGTTCTTATTGGGAGCAGCCAAAGAGCAGGGTGGGTGGCTGTTCCCCACGGTTCCAGGCCGGGTTTTGGCTGGAATATAAAAAACCCAGCCAGCATGCTCAGGTGGTAAATTATCCTCCATGACAGAGGAGCTGAGGAGTCTGTGGTTTGAGACACTGAGGGATCTGTTTGTGTGAGCCATAGGCTGGGGAAACAGGCCACTAAAGACTGCTGCGGACTCTGGGTGAAAATCATCTGCTGACCAGGTGACGTCTTTTTGCACTGTGAACTTTGTGTGGTGTGAACAGGCACCAAAACTGAACACTTTCTTTTGGCTTGTTTTCTGGCTATGTGTGAATAAACACTGAACTTTGATTTAAACCTTGTTTTTTGCCTCTGTACTGCGTCCGCTTACCCTGCCTACCAAAGCGAATCCCCACAGGGGGTTAAGCGGGGTGGTGTGAGGGTTCGCCCTCTTCACCTACATCCGGTGGGGTAGGGGCATTCTGCTGCCTAGAAGGTCCGGCCTGATCTCCGTCCTCCTCTTCATCCTCCTCAGAGACCTCCACCACCGTCCGATCCTCTCTTGAGGTTCTGTAGCGGACGGTGGGAAGGGCCACGCCTGTAATAATCACACAATGGTCAGAAATCTTACAAAAAAATCTTAACTCATAACAAATACTAATTAAGTGCTGGATTTATGTAATGTAATGATGGACGGGGCCTTTTACTATAATAAAGATTAATGATTGCAGTTTATGTATATTATGCAAATAATTATTTCATCCACTCACAAAAGATTACTTAGTAGTACCTGGTGTGGCAATTACTACATCAGACGGTTACGGTTACATCATACATCTCTACCTCGCTGTGAGTATATATATTTATGCACAGCAAGGTAGAGATATATGATGTAACCGGCTGACTTTATACATTTCACACACACATAAATATCTACTGTATATACGTGTGTGTGTGTATATATATACACATTACACAGTGTTGACAAAAGATACAAAAGTAATGTAACCACTTTACCTCGCTGTGAGAATATATATTTATACACAGAAAGGTAGAGATATATGATGTAAGCGGCTGACTTTATACGTTTTACACACACATAAATATCTACTGTATATATGTGTGTGTGTGTGTATATATATATACATTACACAGTGTTGACAAAAGATACAAAAGTAATGTAAGCACTTTACCTCTCTGTGAGTATATATATTTATACACAGCAAGATAGAGATATATGATATAAGCGGCTGACTTTATACGTTTTACGCACACATAAATATCTACTGTATATACGTGTGTGTGTGTATATATATATACATTACACAGTGTTGACAAAAGATACAAAAGTAATGTAACCACTTTACCTCGCTGTGAGTATATATATTTATACACAGCAAGGTAGAGATATATGATGTAAGCGGCTGACTTTATACGTTTTACACACACATAAATATCTACTGTATATACGTGTGTGTGTGTATATATATACATTACACAGTGTTGACAAAAGATACAAAAGTAATGTAACCACTTTACCTCGCTGTGAGTATATATATTTATACACAGCAAGGTAGAGATATATGATGTAAGCGGCTGACTTTATACGTTTTACACACACATAAATATCTACTGTATATACGTGTGTGTGTGTGTATATATATACATTACACAGTGTTGACAAAAGATACAAAAGTAATGTAACCACTTTACCTCGCTGTGAGTATATATATTTATACACAGCAAGGTAGAGATATATGATGTAAGCGGCTGACTTTATACGTTTTACACACACATAAATATCTACTGTATATACGTGTGTGTGTGTATATATATATACATTACACAGTGTTGACAAAAGATACAAAAGTAATGTAACCACTTTACCTCGCTGTGAGAATATATATTTATACACAGAAAGGTAGAGATATATGATGTAACCGGCTGATTTTGTACGTTTCACACACACATAAATATCTACTGTATATACGTGTGTGTGTGTGTATATATATATACATTACACAGTGTTGACAAAAGATACAAAAGTAATGTAAGCACTTTACCTGGGCATTTTCTATCACGGATGTCTCTGATCCGGGCACCGTGCCTCCTCTTTATATCGGACCATCTTTTGATGATGGCCGACTTCTTGTGGCCTTTATTAAATTACCGCCACAGCTCATAGTGGATCCCCCTGACGATCCTTTTTTTTTTTTTATGGGACCGGGTGGTATCGTAGCCCCGCTCCAACATTTGCTGCAGGATAAAGATGCAAGCATATAATCCCAAATTAGTTACATATACGGATTGGAAATAATGTCATCAACAACACAGGCAAAAATATATAAGCATTTAATGGTCACATTTTCGCTTCATGGGATCATACAAACGAACGTGTGTAGCCCCTTCCGTGCATTGGGAACACAATAGCGGTCCCCAATGCACGGGCAACATCCATGCGTCTGGTGCAGACGGATCCCAGACCCATTCACTTGAAAGGGTCCGTGATTTGTCCGTTCCGCCCCCCCCAAAAAAAGTGCCTTAACTACATTTTTGTGGTTCGGAGGCACAGCCACGCTTCCACGGGGTTCCACACCGCATCTCTTGGATCGCGGACCCATTGAAGTAAATGGGTATGTGATCTGTCATGCAGGTTGCACACGGCCGGTGGCCATGTATACCGGACCCACTGTATGCAAGCCGTAATACGGCCACAGGCGGCACACGTTCATAAAGTTAATATTAAAAGATTGCATTGTATTGCTTTGGTATGTGTGTAGGGTCTGAGCAATCATCTATTGCCCAGCTGAGCAGATGTACTTGTCCAGTGAAGGGACGGTACGGTATGGGGTGTAAAGCTGGTTCGCCTCCGCGTGGTGCACGCTGGGTAACGTTAAATGAACCAGCAAATTATGGCGATCTGACTAAGGCCGAATGCATACGGCCGTGAGCGGTCCGTGGTATGCCGGGCTGGATTACTGCTGACAGCAGGAGCGCACGGCGTCATTGGTTGCTAAGACGCCGTGAGCTTCATGCCGCTGCTGCACTACAGTAATACACTCGTATAGAGTATATTACTGTGGTTCAGCGGCGGCACGAAGCGCACGGCGTCATAGCAACCAATGACGCCGTGCGCTCCTGCTGTCAGCAGTAATCCAGGCCGGCATACCACGGACCGCTCACGGCCGTGTGCATTCGGCCTAAGAAAGCTTCTCCTCCTGACCAACAAAAACTTTAATCTATGGACTATGTATGTGTGTAGAATATAGTGTGGGGTATATAGTGTGTGTTATTAATATATATATAGTGTGTGGCAGGAAAATAAAAAGCGCAATGTGCACGTGAAAGAGATTTCTCTGCTGTCTATGCATACATGCAACAATGTCCCCACAATACTAAGTTCAACAATCAGTATTATGTTGTCAGACCTGATTAAATTCGAATTTGCAAGTAACGCGCTAAAATATTCGAATCGTTAAAGATGAATAAGCGCATAGCATAATCGCGAACATTTTTATCAATCTGCATATAAAGCTACTGCAGTGCTAAGACATGTATTGAATTTAAATCAAATACAGTTCAGAAATGTCCAATTACTTACAGTGATCAGGACTTCTTCCTCAGCTTCTAGAAACTTGCTGGCAACCATTTTCTAATGTAATAATTAGCAATTGCTAAGCGTGCGTGTGTGCGTAAGTACGTTCGTTCGTTCGCGCGCACATAATACCGAGCCACATAGAAAATAATTTTACCAATATCACACGATAACTTCGTTTTTTAGAATATTACAAATATTCTAAAATACGAAGTTATAGCGATATAGCGAACTTTTGTATAATACACATAGACAAATAGCGCCATAGCCAACAAAGTGGCCTTTATACCTTATACAGTTAAAATAAAATCGCCATACGCAAATAATTAAATCGCATATTATTTGCGATAACAAAATAATGACGAATATTTGATTTCGACGAATAATAAAACGAATATTTAATAGAATATTTGCGAAATATTGCGAAATCGAATATATGGCACCTCCCGCTCATCACTACTGCTGAACCATTGGGGACCATTTTTATGTGAGGGGCTGTGGATCCTCTTGTATCCTGGTGGGCCAGTCGAACCCTGTCTGGGACAGTGGTGCCAACTAGTCATATTCCAACCAATGTTCCAGACTGTAGCATACTTCATGCCTAAAGCCAGATTTAATAGCAATGTAGAAAACCTTCTAGACAACTATGATAAAATATTCTTCTTTTAAGGTCAGACACCGTCTGTTCTTGCTGCACTATGGATATATGTCTACCATATGCTAAGCCCAAGGCAGTAACAAACGAGGCACTATTTAAGAAGACAGGAATATTCTCTGGATATATCATTAACAACTCTCTTTGGTGGAATCACTCCATTTATGTAGCAGAAAAAAATGTTTCGGACATGGTTGAAAGGTCCATCTATAAAGTAGAATACATTATTCTAAACAGTAGTCTCCCACTCATTTTGTTTTCGATTCGATTGGAAGATTTGGTCAGGGTACAAATTTGACCCAAATCAAAAGTGCTTAGATTACCTTGAAAAATTGTGTATAACATTGAGGTCCCATAGGATTCCTTATTTTTCTTAGTTCTTTTTCACACGAGCATGACGGATTAGGTCCGGATGCATTCAGGGTGCGTTCAGTGATACTCGCACTATTTTAAAATCAAGTTCACTCAGTTTTGTCTGCAATTGCGTTAAGTTGATCAGTTTTTTCTGAGCGGGTGCAATGCGTTTTGATGTGTTTTTCATGCGCGTGATAAAAACTGGAGGTTTACAAACAACATCTCTTAGCAACCATCAGTGAAAAACGCTTTTGGATGCAATGCGTTTTTTACTGAAGCCCCATTCACTTCTATGGAGCCAGGGCTGCGTGAAAAACGCAGAATATAGAACATGCTATGTTCTTCACATAACGCAGAACTGATGCGTGAAAAAAAAAAGCTCATGTACACAGACCCATTGAAATGAATGGCTCAGGATTCAGTGCGGGTGCTATGCGTTCACGTCACGCATTGCACCTGCGTGGAAAACTCGCTCATGTGAAAGGGGCCTTAGGCTTCTCTCTTTTTTTATTTTTTATTTATGCCTTATTCACATTTACACAGTCAGTGTTTGATCAGTGATTTCCATCTGTGATTGTGAGCCAAATCCAGAAATTGCATCTACACCAAGATAAGGTATAAGGGAAAGAAGATCTGCACCTGTTCTGGATTTAGACCCGTACCTGGTTTTCGCTCACAATCACAGATGGAAATGACTGACCAAACACTGACTGTGTGAATAAGCCCTTAGAAATACCCCCCTTTTCAATCAAAGACAGCATTAATTAGCATTAGTAATGTCAGAGTCACACTGACATATATAGCTATAGGTAAACTCACGGTTGACCATGTTAATAAACAGCCTGCTTAATAATACATTGCACAGGTTTATGTGTTTATAGACACACGGTAGTATTGGAAAAAGCAGTGGTTTGTTCTGAACAAAATGTCCAAATTTCTTAATGGGGGCAGATAAATGCCCATGTTTATGCACACGTGGTAGTAATAAACTTTGTATGTGGAAAAAAAAATATGTTGGCAGTGACACTGGAAAATATGCGTATTGTAGGCCTTTGTGGAATACAAAAGAGCTATTGTGCAACATCTTTCTACCAATAATTGGACAGTGTAAATGTGCCACCAATTACTCGAATGCTCGTTCATCAGGTGAAATCATCATTGATGCAACCCAAAATCATAATTTATGGGCAGAAGATTGTCCTGTTTAAACTGGGATTTGCAGCCCAGAAACAATGAATCTGTATGGGGACGAGTGATTGCAGTAGCAGAGGAGATACTGTAATTGCTCCACCTAAATGAAGTTTTCCTCTTCTCTCACGATCAGGCAATTATTGGGAATGAATAGTTTGTTCCAGATAATTATTTGGTTTGTCAGACCATGTAAACATAGAACATTAACATAGAAGTAAATTAACATAGAAGTAAAATTAACATAGAAGTAAAAAAAAATAAATGGGGTGTTCATAGGGGGAATTTATCATGAGAGTGTATATTTGAAGTCAGTTTTCCTTCAGTCTGCGCTGGAGTACTTTGCTTCAGTTTTATCAAATGGCACAAATTTGGCAGATCTTTAAACCTAACACTTTTATCTAGAAATGCTACTTCAGTTTTCTGTACCATCTCCCTACTGGTATGGCTTTGGGACTTTCTTGGAACCTTTTAAAAAAAATAACAGTTCTGAGCTGGGAATGGCTGGCGAAAGTCCTAGAATATCATGAATATGATACCATGAATATCAGGGGCGCTTTCAGAATGTACTTATCGACGTTATATACAGATCTAAAAGCACAAACAGTGTTACCGGGGTTCCTATCAAAATCCTTTCCACTGCTTAAAGGAACTAGGCAAGGTTGCCCCCTTTCCCCGCTATTATTTAATATTGCGGTAGAACCCCTTGCAAGATATTTAGAACAATCTGACGTATTTGAGGGAATCAAAATAGGTACGCAGGAAGTGAAAATATCTCTCTTTGCTGACGAAATTATACTTTTTTTTGCCAACTCCCTAAAAGGACATAGGCAAAATACTTGAAGTAATAGAAGACTTTGGGAAGGCATCAGGTTTTAAAATGAACACCGGTAAGTGCGAACTGTAATATATTGGGAATCCAGATCCGAGAAGGCCAAAAGTCATCCAGGGATGTCCAATTTCAATAGCTAAACAATTTATCACATATTTAGGAATTAAAATTGGAAATTCACCACATTCGCTCTATAACCTAAATTATACGCCCCTAATAAAACAGATTACCCAGGACCTGAATAGATGGCAGAATTTGCCTTTATCACTTTTAGGTAGATGCCATTTGATAAAAATGGTCAGCTTCCCTAAATTATTGTACCCTATGCAGACCTTGCTTATACTAATCCGTCGCAAATAAGTGAAAGTGTTGAATGGCGCTTTCTCGCAATTTATATGGTCAAAAAAAGAGCAAGAGTAGCATTAAAAACTCTATCTTTACCTTTGGAGAAGGGAGGGGCGAGTTTCCCTGACATAAGACGATATAATTTGGCAAGCCTTTTCCGTCACTGTAAAGACTGGTTGGCCCAGACATCTCATTATTCCAACACTAAATTGGACAGAGAATTAGCGCAGGGTTGGGATTTAGGTACATTTTTGCACACTAAATTAGCTTTGTTGCCCATAGATATTAAAACTGCGGTGACAATGAGAGACATGATAGTAACATGGAAGGAGGTGAGGAAGCTGTATAATCTACCCTTTTTGGCCTCTAAATATATGCCACTCTGGAGTCATCCGGAATTTGCAATAGGAAACCATAATAAACTATTCGGTTTATGGAAGGATAGGGGACTTGTATTGTTTCGACACCTCCTACATGATAAAGATCCAAGATATTTGGCTTTCCCAGAACTTCAGGAAAAGTTTCAGCTACCAGTGGGTCATGAACTACAGTATTATCAGCTCATGCACTTTTGAAGAGTAGATTAAGAGACGTAAGTTGAGAATGCACTGCAAATAGTTTTGATATATTACTCAAGCAGATGGGGAATAAGGTGTCATTATCGGAAATCTATAAACACTTTAGGGATAGAGAAAATAATAAAGCTTATGCCCAATTATGTAAGGGATGGAAGGCGTTGCTGGGGGAAGAGGATTGGAAGGATAAAATTATACATGGCTGGTGGAAAACAAGGAAAGTAGTTGCTTGTGAGGGATGGAGGGAGTCACAATTAAAATTGATACATAGAGCAATATATGCCTTTAACATCCCATCATCAGATGCCAACAAGATCAGGCTGACCGAATGTCCTAAGTGTGGCACACCAAAAGCTACTCTGGATTATTGTATCTGGTTGTGCTCAAAGGTTCGGCTATACTGGGAGTGGATCCTATCCTGGATCAAAGACACTTGGCAAATAGCTCTGCCATGTGAACCTGGGATGATGTTATTTCATGTTTTCCAAGAAAATGCTAAGGTTCCAGGGCTGGTAGATGGAGTGTTACTTGTGGCTTTGAGATGTTTGTTACGTAACTGGCTAGTCTCACATACACCTTCTGAGGGAGATTTCCAAAGTCAAATGAGGCACTATCTGCTGATGGATCAGCTGGAAGCAGAGGCACATAAAAGTCAGAAGTCAACTCGATTTTTAGACAAATGGAATGCTTTTATATCTAGACATCTATCTACAGAGGATATTAATTCTCTTATTAAAAACTTTCAACATACTGAATGGTACTTGTTAAAAGATCTAAAAGGGACACTGGGGAAACTGAAAGTGGAGTAGAGGCATAAAGTGCCTGCAACATCCATATAGGAATATAAATTATAGAGGCATGGGTCGTATCCAGATGGGAAGGGTGTTGGGGAGGGGAGAGGGAATGATGTTAAGGGATTACTATCTTTGTATTTTCTGATATCTGTAAAATGGATATTATTTCAACGCATGTGTATTGTTGAATAATGAGCTTATCAATATTATCCATATGCATTTGGATATTTTCAACTGAAAATTTGAATAAAATGTTGAATAAAAAAAATAATCACACCCACTTTCGATACACTTCCTGTAACAGACACATAACAACACCAACTTCCCTTATCCTATCCATAATGCTAAAAACCTGTCTATCAAGTAATTCAATCTACTTAACTAATTATATCTTCCTGATCACTAACACTGTTCCTTGGAGATTCTAAAATGGCCTGCGGATCTAATTGCTGTGTCTATGACAAATCACATAAGTAGCTGAGATCAAAATGGCGTCTCTCCTTGTGACCTTACATAGTGCACAATAGACAAGTCAATATCGTCCCTCCTGATTGGCTTTGAGGCTGACTGCAAGGCCTTATGGTCGATCCTGTTAGCCATGGCCCTGCCAGTGGTCATTTGATCTTCCATCTTCATCTTTCTCGCAGTTTCCCTCACTAATGTACTGAATTTGAAATGTAGAATGATGGACAATGTTTTGCTAAAACTGTCTGAATCCAATCACCAAAACTTCGACTTCATATGGAAGAAGAAATTTGCTAAAATTTGTAGAGTTGAGCGGACACCTGGATGTCCGGGTTCGGCCAAACTTCACAAAAAAGTTGGAGTTCAGGACCCGAATTTGACCCCGAACCCCATTGAAGTCAACGGGGACCCGAACTTTTGAGCACTAAAATGGCTGTAAGAAAGTCATGGAAAGGTCTAGAGGGCTGTAAATGACAGCAAAATGTGGTTAAGAGCATGGCAAGTGCTCTGCAATCAAATGTGGATAGGAAAATGGCTTAAAATAATAACATAAAATACGTAACAAAAATTATGATAATCTTGTTCTTGGAGGACGAGGTCCATATGGAGTAGGAGGTTGAGGAGGCGGTGGATGTGGCAGTGTAGGTGGAAGCCGCGGTGGAGGAGGGTAGCCAACACTGGTTTTTGGTTTAAATTTTATTTTTTTTTGGTTTAAATTTTATTTTTTTTAAATTAAATATAACCTGTTATAACCCCCTCCAGCCGTGCTAAACAAAACGTTCAGACAATACACTGGCTGCAGGGCAGGCCATTACCTCCAAGGAGTTAAGGGCAAGCTCAGGCCATATGCCCAATTTGTAGACCCAGAAGTTGAAGGGGGCAGACCAATCAGTCAGTACGTGTAGGTGTGTGCACACATACTGCTCCACCATGTCGCACATCCCTGTTAAGTCCACGATCCAATTGGATATCTGCTCTATCAACTTTCGATGTTCTTTTCTGCGCCTACCATGTTGATCACGGTTAGCAGCGAATCAGGGTTCCACGCCGGAGAGGGAGCGTGAGACAGGGAGACCACATCCAAGGGAGGTCAATGGGTGCAATGTGATAAAGCTGAAATGTGGGACAAGTTATTAAAGCAGAAGGATCGCATGAAAGGGGCAATTAAAGACGAATTTTTGAAATTTGAGTCCCTGTCACTTATGCAGAGCAGGGGTTTTTTATCGCCAGAAATGTGTTAATAAAAATTATTTAAATTGTTAGCAGGCACACTTTCAGTTGGAGTAACGTATTATTTATTAAACAAATTAAAATAAACCCACACATATAAATTAAATATATAGCAAGTTAATATAATATCGTGAACATAAGATTTCGTACATAAAGCAGCATGAAAAATAAGATTAGCAGCATAGGGATTCAAATAAGTAGGATAAATAGTTGTATTCCTCCAATTCAATAACCGTTCCAACACAGTATGAGAAATCAAATTAGCAGCATAGGGATTCAAATTAGCAGCATATATGGTTGTATTCCTCCAGTTCAATAACAGTATGAGAATTCAGATTAGCAGCATGAATCAATGAGTATTATTAATTAATTAAAATCTTCCAGATCCAGATGAACCAATGATACAGACAACAGGGTGTCAGTTCAATCCTCAAATAAGGTATGGGACCATTGTAAACGTAGCACTGTCTACATAAGCGGTATTAATAAATGCCCAGATTGTCTTTCTTAACTTATTGTTCCTTAAATGACAATAGTCCTAGTCTATTTAGGCTCACTATATTCTATATACTTGCCGCATATTATAAAATAAATAGTATGTAGGACTTACGTGCAGGGGGAAAGTTGGTTTTGGACACAATTTCTAGAGTTTTCTTTTGAAAAGATGTAGTTGTACAATTTTGACATTTCCCACATCTAAAAAAAACCTACTAAATCCACCCATTTGTGAACATTCAAATTTTTGGCTTTAGTGGGTGCAATTTTTAGGCCCAGATTTGGAGCTTTTGTGAATGTGATTTTAGGTTCTTTAGAGATTAATGATCCTATTATTTTATCGTTCTGCCAATGTTTAATAATAATCCTTAGAATTTTTCTATACTGTGCATTGTATGGTAAAATTATCCATATTTGGTCTACTTCCTGTGTCTTTTTATCTTCGTTCTCTGGTTTCTTTGTGAAGAACATTGTTCTATCCATCTCCCGTACTTTGTTTAGTGAATATTATTTATTCAGAAACTGTTTTATACACGTGGCTTCTTGTTCGAATTGGGTCTCCTCTGTACAGTTTCTCTTAATTCTACGGAACTGTCCCTGTGGTATATTGGATAGCCATTTCGGAAGGTGACAGCTAGTATGTAATATGTAGCTGTTCTTTGCTGTGGGTTTTTGAAAAGTATTACATATAAGTTTATCCCCCACGATTGTAATTTAGAGGTCTAGGAATTCTACTGAATGAGCATTAACATTAGATGTAAAATGTAAGTCATATGGATTATTGTTTATTTCTCTCAAAAACAGTTCCAAATGTTAATGTTCACCTTTCCATATTAATAATATATCATCTATATACCGTTACTAGAGTACCAGGCTCGTCCCCAGTAATGGCGCAATGGTTTGCTCCTCCCATTGCACCATAAATAGATTGGCGTAACTGGGGGCGAACCTGGTACCCATGGCAGTCCCCTGTATCTGGAGATAATATTCAGACTCAAATGCAAAATAATTGTGTTTCAATATAAACTCTATACCCTCCACTATGTAGTTAATTTGGTCTACAGGAAGTCTATTTTCTTGCATCAATTGGTATTTAACCGCCGTTGTGCCAAAGTCGTGCTTACTACTTGTGTATAGTGATTGCACATCAAGTGTTCCTATAATCCATTGTGATTAAAATGTAAAATTTTCCAATATATCTGGGTGGTGTCTTTGGTTTATAACAATATTTTTTTAACTCTGGGTTGTAACAAGCTGTCCAAATATTGTGATAAATTAGATGTATCCCAGATATGATCGGCGGCCTGGCGGATTATCCCTGTCTTTTTATGTATTTTTGGTAAGCAATACAACATTGGCAATCGTTCCGTATCTAATATAAATTTATGTTCATTTTCAGTCAGGAAACCTTGATTGAGGCCTACATTACAATATGTAATTAATTATTGATAAAATTGGTTTCTCGGATCCCTAACTAATCTTTCGTATGTTTTAGAATCAGATAATAGTTTTTTACATTCTTCATTATATTTAAGGGTATACTGGATTATGATTGTGCCACCTTTAACGGCTGGGTGTATAGAGATACCCTTCTCTGATTGTAATTCTTTAATGGCCTGGATTTCCTTTTTTGTCAAATTATTTCCTATTTTTGGTCTATCACTCAATTTCCTCAAACCACTTTCTACATTTTGTTTAAAGGCGGCTAGTTCTTGACCTATTTCTTGACGAGAGTATTTCTTTGAGGGTTTTTTTAGGGTTGTATGTATATATTGATCATTTATTAGTGAGTCACGATCAATTGGGTTTTTTATGTAATATTTTTCGAGGCATATCTTTCTGACAAATTTCTCTATACCTATAAAGGTGTCAAATTTATTAAGTTTGTTTGTGGGCGCAAATTTTTGTCCTTTATTCAATAAATTGCCTTGGGCTGGTGTAAGTATCACTGAGCTTAGATTAACTATTGCATCATTATTAGTCCTTTCTCTGTTTAACTTTTGTAATAATTTCTTCCTTCCTCCGCTTCGTATTTTCTTCTTTTTCCCTTGTATTCCCTCATTGGGTATATGTGTTTGTGAGTGTACCTCTTTTGATGTGTCATCTCCGTCTGTGATTGTGATTGGTGAGAATAATATGATCCATGATTGTCCTCCTGTGATTGATACCTGTGTCTCAGATTGTATTGGTGATTTTGTGGGGTCTTTTGTATGTGTATTGGTGATGGTGACCTTCTCTGTCAAACGCGAGGTTTGTGGTGTGGTGGAGTTCCATCTATAAAAGGTTGGTCCTGTACTACTTCAAATCTATTATTTGTTGGAATTGAATATTTAGTTTGTGTGCTTGTGTTTGCCACCAAAGTGTCTATATTTGTGTTTACCTTATTACCGTATTTTTCGCCCCATAAGACGCACTTTTCCCCCCCAGAAATGGGGGGGAAATGCCCCTGCATCTTATGGGGCGAATGCTGACAGTTTAACATCGCTGGCTGCGATGTATGCGAGAGCGGGGAGGGACTGGGAGGAGGAGCTGGGGGCCGGCAATTGCGGCGGGGCGGTGCAGTCACTGTACTATAGCCCCGCCGCTCCAGTGCTGCACAAATATAAAATGTCTTATTCAATTAAAAGTGATTACACATGCCCCCTCACTCCTATTAGTACTGTACATCCTAACAGCTTCAGTAGAATGCCGGTAGGAAGGCCGGGCGGGCGGCAGTGTAACTCCCTGATGTCACGTGCCTGCGCCGCCTACTTTATGAATGAAGCAATCGGCGCAGGCAAGTGACGTCAGTGAGTGACGCGTCAGCCGTCCGGCCTGCCGGCATTCTACTGAAGCTGTTAGGATGTACGGTACTAATAGGAGTGAGGGGGCATGTGTAATCACTTTTAATTGAATAAGACATTTTATATTTGTGCAGCACTGGAGCGGGGGGGGGATCTGTGGATAGCATCCGTGGATGGCACAGTTAAGGGTTGGAGGTCTGTGGATGGCACTGTTATGGGGTGGGGGGTCTGTGGATGGCACATATATAACAGTGCCATCCACAGATCCCCCCAGTAACAGTGCCAGCCACAGATCCCCCCTGTAACAGTGCCAGCCACAGATCCCCCCCTGTACCAGTGTCCGTCATCCACAGATCCCCCCATAACAGTGTCCGTCATCCACAGATCTCCGCGTAACAGTGTCCGTCATCCACAGATCCCCCCGTAACAGTGTCCGTCATCCACAGATCCCCCCGTAACAGTGTCCGTCATCCACAGATCCCCCCATAACAGTGTCCGTCATCCACAGATCCCCAGTAATAGTGCCATCCACAGACCACCATTAGTTCCAAACCCACCAAAAGCACACCTTTTGGTTAAAAATATTTTTTTTCTTATTTTCCTCCCCAAAAACCTAGGTGCGTCTTTTGGGCCGGTGCGTCTTAAAGGGCGAAAAATACGGTATTTTTTTTTATCCTTTATTTGTGTCCTCCACATCCTCAATGTGATAAGTGTTTATATTGTGTTTTATTTTCTTAATTTTCTTCTCCATGATTTCTTGTTCAGATCTATCTAAATTTTTACATAGGCTCTGTTGATATGTATCATACTCTTCATTTTTTGGAAATTTGTCCATAGTTTCCTTTAACTGATTGATTTGTGTTGTAATTTGATCCAACATATATGTCCTCCTTTTAATTATTAACTGTATTAAGGCTAATGAGTGCTCGTGTAATAATGTTTCCCATTCTTTGTTAAATTCTACATCATATAAGTCCTGAGCAGGGGATTTACTTAATCTTAACCCTTTTGGTACTTTTTTATACTTTATATATTGTTCTGTTTTGATTTCCCACCATTGCTTTAATTGTCTGAATAGTAGAGATTCAATTTCTTTGACTGTATCTACCATATTTTTCTCTTCCCTATATAGACCTTCTGATGCGTCTATTGTAAACATCTCTACCTTTAAACGTTTGTTTTCTACTTGGCTCCAAATGTCCATACTTACTCCTCGGTGGGCTAACGTCCAAATGGGTGAAAATCTCTTATGAATAAAAAAGTAATTGGGTTGCTCAACCGAGGGTAGGATGGTAAAGGTGCAGCTGCTATTGGCAAACCCAGTCCAGTAGGTAAATAAACATTATTTTAAATGTTAGCAGACACACTTGCAGTTGGAGTAAAGTATTATTTATTAAACCAATTAAAATAAACCCATGCATATAAGATAAATTAAATATTTAGCAAGTTAATATAATATTGTGTACATAAGATTTCGTACATAAAGCAGCATGAAAAATCAGATTAGCAGCATAGGGATTCAAATTAGCAGCATATATAGTTGTATTCCTCCAGTTCAATAACAGTATGAGAATTCAGATTAGCAGCATGAATCAATGAGTATTATTAATTAATTAAAATCTTCCAGATCCAGATGAACCAATGATACAGACAACAGGGTGTCAGTTCAATCCTCAAATAAGGTATGGGACCATTGTAAACGTAGCACTGTCTACATCAGCGGTATCAATAAATGCCCAGATTGTCTTTCTTCACTTATTGTTCCTCAAATGACAATAGTCCCACTCTATTTAGGCTCACTATATTCTATATACTTGCCGCAGATTATAAAATAAATAGTATGTAGGACTTACATGCAGGGGGAAAGAGGTTTGCTGGCCGATGTACCTAGACGCGTGTTCTTTGGTACTTGACGGCTCTTACCTTTAAGTATGTTCATTTATCGCCCCCTCACAGTCCCGTATATGTCATCTGTGTTCAAGTCTCTGGTGTACCACGTGAAGTATGCAGGTGTGCGTCGCCTCTGATTGTTGAAGAGTTGACGTAAGCGATTACCTCATCTCACGTGACCCGCGCTGTAGCCATGTGAAGTGGAGCGATCCGGAGACACTGTGACAAGTTGGAGTTGATGATTCTGCGGATATAGTTGTGAGCTTTTTTTGGGTTCTTCGATAATTTAATGAAAAGTCCAATTATGATTATATCCTGCTTGCAAGCCGATACTGTAGTCCCCCAAACTTCTCATATGTGTTTTGGGACCCGTAGTCTCTTCATCAGTGAGTGGGGACTATATGTTCCATACTGGTTTATATAGAGTGTTTATTCGAATCCCAACCAATTAAATTAAATTCACCTGGAATACTGGGCAGACTCTAAGGAGCTGAAAAAAATGTGGAACTGGATCCATTCAATGATTTGTCATAATTAATAGGTCCAAAAAATAGGTTAATGTCACCCACCAATGGAACAGATGATTTTTTTTAAATTTCGGTCCCTGTCGCCTATGCAGAGCAGGGGTTTATTCACTGCAAAAATGGTAAAATGTCACCCAAGAATGTAACTTTTTTTTTTTTTGAAATTTATGAACCTGTCAACTAGGAAGAGCAGGGGTATATCAAAGCCAAAAATTGGTGAATGTCACCCAGCAATGTAACAGAAAAATTAGTGAAATTCATTAACCTGTCAACTAGGTAGAGCAGAGGTATCGGTATATCACAGCCAAAAATTGGTGAATGTCACCCGAAAATGTAACAGACAAATTAATGAAATTACATAAAATAAAATACGTACAAATGTAAAAAAAATTATCTTGATGTATGAGGTGGAGGTCCATATGGAGTAGGAGGTTGAGGAGGCGGTGGACGTAGCAGTTTTTTATATATTTTTTTAATTAGGGTGCACCCCAAAAGAGTGGGAAATATAAAAAATACAGCAATGAGCAATTGCGCTATAGTATAAAAATGGCTGGGTAAGGCTGGTATACATGTCTATTCTGCACAAGGTGTGGACAGACGGCTGCGCTTGTCTGTTATAACGCCCCCTGCCGTGCTAAACACACGTTCAGATAATACACTGGCTGCAGGGCAGGGCAGCACCTCCAAGGCGTAAAGGGCAAGCTCAGGCCATGTGCCCAATTTGGAGACTCAGAAGTTGAAGGGGGCAGATCCGTCATTCAGTACATGTAGGCGTGTGCACACATACTGCTCCACCATGTTGGTGAAATGCTGCCTCCTGTTAAGACGTTCCATATCAGCTGCTGGTGCTGGTTGTTGTGGCGTGCCGACAAGGCTTTACCACATTTTGGTCATGCTAACCCTGCCTTCTGAGGTGCTGGTGGTGCCCCAGCTGCTTTGGCGACCTGTTCCTCCTCCTCTGCCTTCGCCTTGTGCTTCCACTGTGCCCCCGCTGTCAGGTGGGAATGCCACCAGCAGCGCGTCTACCAGCGTGCGCTGGTACTCACACATCTTATAAACACGCTCCAGTGTGGGAATTAGGGACGGTACGTTGTCCTTGTAACGGGGATCCAGCAGCGTGGCCACCCAGTAATCAGCACAAGTTAGAATGTGGGCAACTCGGCGGTCGTTGCGGAGACACTGCAGCATATAATCGCTCATGTGTGCCAGGCTGCCCAGAGGCAATGAAAAGCTGTCCTCTGTGGGAGGTGTATCGTCTGTGTCCTCTGTATCCCCCCAGCCATGCACCAGTGATGGCCATGAGCTGGTTTGGGTGCCACCCTGCTGTGAACACGGTTCCTTCTCCTCCATCTCCTCCTTCTCATCCTCCACCTCATCATCCTCCAGAACTGTGCCCTGGCTGGACAATTGTGTACCTGGCGTTTGTGGGTGCAGGAACCCACCCTCTGAGCCACTTGTGAATGACTGGCCTTAAACCCTATGAAATGATAATTCTTCCTCCTCCTCCTGTGCAGCATCCTCTTCCATCATCGCCAGAAACGTTTTTTCAAGGAGGCATAGAAGTGGGATAGTAACGCTGAGAACGGAGTTATCGGCACTGGCCATGTTGGTGGAGTATTCGAAACAGCGCAACAAGGAACACAGGTCTCGCATGGAGGCCCAGGCATTGGTGGTGAAGTGGTGCTGTTCCGCAGAGCGACTCACCCGTGCATGCTGCAGCTGAAACTCCACTATCGCCTGCTGCTGCTTGCACAGTCTGGCCAGCATGTGCAAGGTGGAGTTCCACCTTGTGGGCACGTCGCATATGAGGCGGTGAGCGTTCTAGCCGTTGCATCTGCAGTGGTGAGCAGGTGTAATTACACCCAAGCCGTCCCATTCATTTCAATAGGAAGGCTTTAGTGTAATTACACCTGCTCACCACTGCAGATGCAACGGCTAGAAGGTAAACAGTGAAGAGGAGGCAGCGCTGACACCGCGCACGCCTTCTCTTTAACCGCCTCCGGACCGCCTAACACAGATTCGCGTTCAGGAGGCGGCAGCCCTGCGCAGAGTCACGCATATATGCGTCATCTCGCGCGAGCCTAGATTTTCTCTGAACGCGCACACACAGGAGCGCGCGTTCACAGGATCGGAAGGTAAGCGAGTGGATCTCCAGCCTGCCAGCAGCGATCGTTCGCTGGCAGGCTGGAGATGTAATTTTTTTTAACCCCTAACAGGTATATTAGACGTTGTTTTGATAACAGCGTCTAATATACCTGCTACCTGGTCCTCTGGTGGTCCCTTTTGTTTGGATCGACCACCAGAGGACGCAGGTAGCTGTGTAAAGTAGCACCAAATACCACTACACTACACTAACCCCCCCGTCACTTATTAACCCCTTATTAACCCCTGATCACCCCATATAGACTCCCTGATCACCCCCCTGTCATTGATCACCCCCCCTGTCATTGATCACCCCCCTGTAAGGCTCCATTCAGACGTCTGTATGATTTTTATGGATCCACGGATACATGGATCTGATCCGCAGAACGCATACGGACGTCTGAATGGAGCCTTACAGGGGGGTGATCAATGACAAGGGGGTGATCACCTATATGGACTCCCTGATCACCCCCCTGTCATTGATCACCCCTCTGTAAGGCTCCATTCAGACGTCCGTATGTGTTTTGCGGATCCGATCCATGTAGCCGTGGATCCGTAAAAATCATACGGACGTCTGAATAGAGCCTTACAGGGGGGTGATCAATGACAGGGGGTGATCAGGGAGTGTATATGAGGTGATCACCCCCTTGTCATTGATCACCCCCCTGTAAGGCTCCATTCAGACATTTTTTTGGCCCAAGTTAGCGGAAATGTTTTTTTTTTGTTTTAGTTTTTTTTCTTACAAAGTCTCATATTCCACTAACTTGTGTCAAAAAATTAAATCTCACATGAACTCACCATACCCCTCACGGAATCCAAATGCGTAAACATTTTTAGACATTTATATTCCAGACTTCTTCTCACGCTTTAGGGCCCCTAAAATGCCAGGGCAGTATAAATACCCCACATGTGACCCCATTTCGGAAAGAAGACACCCCAAGGTATTCTGTGAGGGGCATATTGAGTCCATGAAAGATTGAAATTTTTGTCCCAAGTTAGCGGAAAGGTAGACTTTGTGAGAAAATACCAAAAAGAAAATCAATTTCCGCTAACTTGTGCCCAAAAAAAAATTTCTATGAACTTGCCATTCCCCTCATTGAATACCTTGGGGTGTCTTCTTTCCAAAATGGGGTCACATGTGGGGTATTTATGCTGCCCTGGCATTTTAGGGGCCCTAAAGCGTGAGAAGAAGTCTGGGATCCAAATGTCTAAAAATGCCCTCCTAAAAGGAATTTGGGCCGCTTTGCGCATCTAAGCTGCAAAAAAGTGTCACACATGTGGTATCGCCGTACTCAAGAGAAGTTGGGGAATGTGTTTTGGGGTGTCATTTTACATATACCCATGCTGGGTGAGATAAATATCTTGGTCAAATGCCAACTTTGTATAAAAAAAATGGGAAAAGTTGTCTTTTGCCAAGATATTTCTCTCACCCAGCATGGGTATATGTAAAATGACACCCCAAAACACATTCCCCAACTTCTCCTGAGTACGGCGATACCACATGTGTGACACTTTTTTGCCGCCTAGGTGGGCAAAGGGGCACACATTCCAAAGAGCACAGGTCATTTTTTACACATTTAGATTTCAAACTACTTACCACACATTAGGGCCCCTAGAATACCAGGGCAGTATAACTACCCCACAAGTGACCCCATTTTGGAAAGAAGACACCCCAAGGTATTCCGTGAGGGGCATGGCGAGTTCCTAGAATTTTTTATTTTTTGTCACAAGTTAGCGGAAAATGATCTCATCTCAAAGTCTCATATTCCACTAACTTGTGACAAAAAATAAAAACTTCCATGAACTCACTATGCCCATAACAAAATACCTTGGGGTGTCTTCTTTCCAAAATGGGGTCACTTGTGGGGTAGTTATACTGCCCTGGCATTTTAGGGGCCCAGATGCGTAAGAAGTAGTTTGAAATCAAAATCTGTAAAAATGACCGGTGAAATCCGAAAGGTGCTCTTTGGAATGTGGGCCCCTTTGCCCACCTATGCTGCAAAAAAGTGTCACACATCTGGTATCGCCGTACTCAGGAGAAGTTGGGCAATGTGTTTTGGGGTGTCATTTTACATATACCCATGCTGGGTGAGATAAATATCTTGGTCAAATGCCAACTTTGTATAAAAAAATGGGAAAAGTTGTCTTTTGCCAAGATATTTCTCTCACTCAGCATGGGTATATGTAAAATGACACCCCAAAACACATCCCCCAACTTCTCCTGAGTACGGCGATACCAGATGTGTGACGCTTTTTTGCAGCCTAGGTGGGCAAAGGGGCACACATTCCAAAGAGCACCTTTCGGATTTCACCGGTCATTTTTTAAAGATTTTGATTACAAACTACTTCTTACGCATCTGGGCCCCTAAAATGCCAGGGCAGTATAACTACCCCACAAGTGACCCCATTTTGGAAAGAAGACACCCCAAGGTATTTTGTTATGGGCATAGTGAGTTCATGGAAGTTTTTATTTTTTGTCACAAGTTAGTGGAATATGAGACTTTGTAAGAAAAAAATAAATAAAAAAAATCATCATTTTCCGCTAACTTGTGACAAAAAATAAAAAGTTCTATGAACTCACTATGCCCATCAGTGAATACCTTTGGGTGTCTACTTTCCGAAATGGGGTCATTTGTGGGGTGTTTGTACTGTCTGGGCATTGTAGAACCTCAGGAAACATGATAGGTGCTCAGAAAGTCAGAGCTGCTTCAAAAAGCGGAAATTCACATTTTTGTACCATAGTTTGTAAAAGCTATAACTTTTACCCAAACCATTTTTTTTTTACCCAAACATTTTTTTTTTATCAAAGACATGTAGAACAATAAATGTAGTGAAAAATTTATATATGGATGTCGTTTTTTTGCAAAATTTTACAACTGAAAAATTTCTTTTTTTTGCAAAAAAATCGTTAAATTTCGATTAATAACAAAAAAAGTAAAAATGTCAGCAGCAATGAAATACCACCAAATGAAAGCACTATTAGTGAGAAGAAAAGGAGGTAAAATTCATTTGGGTGTTAAGTTGCATGACCGAGCAATAAACGGTGAAAGTACTGTAGTGCAGAAGTGTAAAAAGTGGCCTGGTCATTAAGGGGGTTTCAGCTAGGGGGGTTGAAGTGGTTAAACAGCTGATCGGAGGGGGTGTCGGACCCCCGCCGATCTGATATCGATGACCTATCCAGAGGATAGGTCATCAATAAATATAACTTGGACAACCCCTTTAAGTTGTGCAAAAAGTAGTGTAACATTGAACAGTTGGACATGTGCATTCGAAAGTTTAGATATGGTCACATTAAAGACTATGTACACCTTTGGAAGCATTTTTTGTTTATGATTGCATTTTACTCATTTGTGGCAAAAAATCATATTTTCAATTGGCCTTTATAAAAATATTGAGTCATTCTGTCACAAAGTTTTTCTAACAGTGTGACTTAAGTCACATTCTTATCATTAAGTTAAAAACTGAGCTATAATGAGTGTTTATAATGTCATAGATAAGGAGCCCGTCAGCTCCCCAGGCTGATACTACAGCATTTCAGCCATGTACACAAAAAAGGATTCCATATTTTCTATTAATACCAATTTAAAAAAAATAAAGATTTTTGCTTAAAATAAGTACAATGCAATAATAAAAAAAATGTCCCCAAAAGGTGTACACAGCCTTTAACCCATTCACTACCAGAGCCGTACATGTGGACGGTGCTGGAGCGAAGTGCAAACATAGCGCCCGCTCGCACGTGCAATGGACGTCATGGCTGTCGGGTTTCCACTGTTTCAAACAGCAGATAATAATGGCGATCGCGGTCATTAAAGCCTTTAGATGCCGTGATAAAGTGTGATCACGGCATCTAAAGGGTGAAAAACCCAGAAGCTTGTGCTTCCGGGCTTCTAACCGCCATCCTCTGAAATTCTTATTTTGGTCAGCAGGTGGCAGGCCAACATAAGAATTTAGAAATTCTCAAGTCATGGGTTTAAAAGACCCATGAGGGTTCAGAATAAAAAAAAAAAAATGGATTTTGTAGGCTCAAATACGAGCTTCAAAAGCATTAAAAAAGTAAAAAAAAGTTTAATATATATAAAAATATATAAAAGTTTAAATCTCCCCCCTTTCCGTAGAATAAAATAATAAATACATAAATAAAATATAAACATCATAGGCATCACCACAACTGAAAACGCCTGTACTATTAAAATGTAAAAATATTTTTCCAATACAGCATATGGCATAAAATTAAAAAGGGTCAAAATGGCCAATTTACCATTTTTACTAGCTTCCCACATTTTTTGGATAAAATGCGATCAAAAAGTCACACAGACTCCAAAATGGTATCAATAAAAACTACAGATTGTCCAGCCAAAAATAAGCCCCCACTCAGCTCAGTAGATATAACTATAAAAAAGTTATGGGAGTATTAATTTATTTTAACACTATTTAGTACTTGTGTAGTGTCGTAATTGTACTGACCCAGAGAATGAAGGACACAGGTCAGTTTTGCCACAAAGGGAACGAAGTAGGATCAAAACCCTTAAAACGGTGGAGGAATTGTTTTTTTTTCAAATTCCACCCCATTTGGGATTTTTTTTCCAGCTTCCCACTACATTGTTAGTGATGAGTGGCAGGGGCAATATTCAAATTCGTGATATTTTGCAAATATTTGGGCAAATATTTGCCATTTATTCTTGAATTCGTTATCTCCAGTCATTATTTTCTTGATTGCCGAAATCGGCAATTGAGAAATTCGCAATAAAAAATTGCATTACAAAAATTCGCAATCAACACTACTCCTAAAGTCAAAGATATTGCAGCCTTCTCATTGGCCCACAAGCTAGAAGCAGGGAGGGATCATGCGTACTGATTAAAAAAAAAATCTCGAATATATCTCTATATTCTAAATATTCACAAATTCTCGAAGTGCCGATATTCGCGATAAAAATTCGCAATTCGAATATTCGTGATCAACACTATACATTGTATGGTGACATTAGAAAATGCAACTTGTCCTGCAAAAAATAAGACCTCATATGGATATGTGACTGGAAAAATAACAAAGGTATGGCTCAATGAAGATAAGTTAGAAAAATGAAAATGCAAAAACGAAAAAAACCTCCTATATCCTAAGGGTTAAAGGCTGTGTACACTTTCAGGGGCAATTTTTGTTTATAATTGCATTTTACTCATTTTTGGCTAAAACTCATATTTTCAAATGTCCTTTATTAAAAATATTGAGCCATTGTGGCAGAAAGGGTTAACAGTTTTTCTAACTGTGTGACTGGTACTTTCACTTTCACTTTGTGCCAGTCATCTAATAGATCTTATCTCTAAAATTCTGTGGGGATTTGCTCTGATAGTTAGGACTAGTGGATGCAGTATAGAGGCTAAGTACACAGTTCTTGAATCAAACAGCAGTGTTTATTCACACATTGGTGTATAACAAAATGCAGATAAGGTGTGTCACAAAACGCAGGTGGCTTAGTGTTTATTCACACACAGGGAAAGTCCATAAACAATAAAAGTCACCTTTTCTCCTGGGTGTTAATTCACACTCTGTTAGCCATTCGTCCTCATCAAGTCCATAGGCAGCCTGTTTGCCCCGAGTCCTCCAGCCGGGCTCAAACCTCAAATCCCAGCACAGCCCTGAGTTCACAGCACACAGACTCCTGAGCTCCTGTCCTGGCTGGTACATGGGGAGTAGTCACCCACCCAGCACTTTGACTACTCCCAGTAAGAGCCGTCCCGGATCAGCTATAACAGCCATGCTAAATCTTTAGGTGTCAATTAGCAATAGCTGCTGCTGACACATAAAATACTGGCTCTTACTTCACCGAGGCCAGGAACCTTGGTGACACATACCTTCCATCCACGATGATTCCAGGTACCTTCTTACATACCCCCCCTCCTTTGTTCAACCCTGAGGGGGTGAACCCCTGCCATACAGTATACCCAGGACCGGGCATCCGCGTTTTTCTGCAACCGGCCTGCCCTGTGTTCCACAGAGAACTTAAAGTTCTGTAAGGACAGGAACCACCTGGCGACTAGAGCATTTCTCTCTTTGGCCTGGCTCATCCACTTGAGAGGGGAGTGGTCAGTAACCAGGCAGAACTTTCTTGCCAACAAATAGTATCGGAGAGACTCGAGTGCCCACTTGATAGTCAGGCACTCTCTCTCCACTATGCTATACCTGGTTTCAGCTGGGGTGAGCTTGCAGCTTAAAAAGACAACAGGATGCTCCTCCCCATTGACTTCCTGAGAGAGTACAGCACCGAGGCCTACTTCGGAGGCATCTGTCTGTACCACAAACTCCAGATTGAAGTCGGGCGTCAACAAAACCGGTGACCCACACAGGGCCGACTTCAAAGTGGAAAAAGCCTCTTCCGCCCGCTCAACCCAGCGAACCATCACTGATTTTCGTCCCTTCAATAGCCCTGTCAAGGGTGCGGCTATAGTGGCAAAGTGGGGAACAAATCTCATGTAATAGCCTATCATTCCTAGGAACAACTTTACTTGTATAGTGGTGACAGGTCAGGGCCAATTTATTATTGCCTCTATTTTGTTTACTTGGGGTTTGATCACTCCACGCCCAATGACATACCACAGGTATTTTGTCTCCTTTAACTCTATCGCACATTTTTTGGGGTTAGCGGTTAGTCCAGCTTTTCGAAGGGAGTCTACTACAGCCTGCACTTTGGGCAGGTGACTTTCCCAGTCGGTACTGTGAATGACAATATCATCCAGGTAAGCCAAAGCGTACCGACGATGTGATAGCAGCACAATGTCCATTAGCCTTTGGAAAGTGGCGGGGGTGCCATGCAGACCAAAGGGTAACACCTTATACTGGTACAGGCCCTCCGGTGTAATGAATGCAGTTTTATCTTTGGCAGCCTCCCTTAAGGCTACCTGCCATTACCCTTTGGTGAGGTCAAAAACAGAAAAATACCGAGCTTGTCCTAACCTCTCAATCAGCTCATCTACCGGGGCATGGGATACGCGTCGAACTTAGATACCTCGTTTAATTTTTGAAAATCGTTACAAAACCGCAACATCCCATCCAGTTTGGGTATCAGTACTATAGGGCTGGTCCACTCATTTCTAGACTCCTCAATGACGTCTAGTTGCAGCATTAGTTGTACTTCCTCAGAGATGGCCTGTCGCTGAGCCTCGGGTACCCGGTATGGTTTCAACTGGATTTTGACCTGAGGCTCAGTGACAATGTCATGCTGGATTATGGAAGTGCATCCAGGGAGGTCTGAGAACACATCTGTGTTGCTGCTGACGAACTCTCTGGCCTCCTGAGTCTGTTTAGAGGAGAGGCTGTCAGCAATCTTCACTGTGGCAACTGCTTCCCTAGAAAACTCGGCCTCTCCCCCTAGAACCTCTCCCCCTAGAAAACTCGGCCGCGGGCTATCGTCAGTACTGGTCTCCCTATCCTTCCATGGTTTGAGTAAATTCACATGGTACACCTGCTTCGGCTTCCGCCGCCCTGGCTGGTGTACCTTGTAGTTTACTTCTCCAACCATTTCGAGTACCTCACAGGGTCCCTGCCACCTAGCCAGTAACTTACTGTCCACTGTCGGTACCAAAACCAAAACCCGATGTCCCGGGTTAAAGATCCGGACCAGAGCCTGACGATTATACACCCGCCTTTGAGCTCGCTAAGCTGCCTCCATATGTTCCTTTACCAACGGGGTGACGTATTCAACAACACTTTTATATGGGTTGGGTTTTTGCTCCCACGCCTCTTTGGCTTTATCCAACAAACCACGTGGATGTCTGCCATATAGTATTTTGAAGGGAGAGAACCCAGTAGAGGCCTGGGGCACTTCTCACACTGCGAACATAAGATAGGGCAGAAGGAGGTCCCAGTACTTTCCATCCTTAGCTACTACTCCTTTTAACATAGTTTTTAACGTTTGATTAAACCTTTCCACTAGGCCGTTTGCGGGTGATAGACGGATGTCAGTATCTGTTTGATATTCAGCAACTTACAGAGCTCCCGCATGACCTTGGACATAAAAGGAGTACCCTGGTCATTCAGAACCTCTTTGGGTATCCCCACTTGGGAAAACATCTCTATTCTTGTGCTATGAGTTTGGCCGAAGTATGTCGCAGTGGCACCGCCTCCGAGTACCGAAGTCCAGGATGAGAAAGATGTGTTGGTGCCCCCTAGCGGACTTCTGTGCTGAGCCTATGAGATCCCTAGTGATTATCTCAAGTAGTACCTCGATAATTGGGAGGGGCACTAAGGGACTGCGGAACAGGTCATCCATAGGCCTGGCTCAAACCTCAAATCCCAGCACAGCCCTGAGTTCACAGCACAGAGACTCCTGAGCTCCACTGTCAGAGGGAGGTAAATCCACACACCTGGTAGTGCTGGCTGGTTTTTATGCCTGGCAAAACCCGACCTGGATCATGGGGAATAGTCACCCACCCAGCACTTTGACTACTTCCAGTAAGAGCCGTCCCGGATCAGCTATAACAGCCATGCTAAATCTTTAGGTGTCAATTAGCAATAGCTGCTGCTGACACATAAAATACCGACTCCGAGGCCAGAAAAACTCGGTGACACATACCTTCCATCCACGATGATTCCAGGTACCTTCTTACACTACTAAGAGGTCATAAACACTTATTTAACCCACATTCTTATCATTAAGATAAAAACTGAGCTATAATGAGTGTTTATAATGTCAATGAGCAGAGGTAAGGAGTCCTTCAGCTCCCCAAATAACGGAAAAGACAGAAAATCCACAGGCTTCTACTACAGCCATGTACACAAAAAAGATTCAATATTTTTTAATAAAGAGCAATTGAAAAAAACGATTTTTAGCTCAAATTAAGTACAATGCAATACTAAAAAAAAATGGCCCCAAAGGTGTACATAGCCTTTAAGTTCACCTCTAAAGGTCAGAGTGCATTTTAGGTTTATCCTGAAATTTCACACACAAGCCAAATACTTGACAAAGGCTGAAACGTTGCTATCACATGGGTTAATAAATTACCCACTTTTTTTCATGGATATAAGTGAGCTGCCTTTGTTCTTTTTGGTATATATATATCTTAACAGAAACCTCCACAGCGACTGCCCCTTTAAAAAGTGACTGCCACACAGTACCTCACTCCCTTAACAGTGACCTCGATTGTACCGGGCTCCCGTAAACAATGACCTCACAGTAGCCCGCTGCCTTAACAGTGACTTGGGAGCACCCCACTGCCCCTTTAATAGTGGCCTCCACAGTCCCTTCCTCCCTTAACAGTGACCTCCACATTGCCCGCCCCTTTAACAGTGACCTCCACAGTGGCTGCCCCTTTTTTAGTGACCTCTACAGTACCCCACGTCCTTAACAGTGATTTTCACAATAATCTGCCCCCTTAACAGTGACCTCTATAGCACCCCGCCCCTTAATACTGACCTCCATAGCGGACCGTCCCCTTAACTGAGACATCCATCGTTCCATGCCCCCTTAACAGAGACCTCCACAGCATCTCGCCTCCTTAACAGTAACCTCCACAGTGGCCCCCTCTTTATTAGTGACCTCCACAGTACCCCATCTTCTTAACAGTGATTTCCAAAACACTGCACCCCCTTAACAGTGGCCTCTACAGCAATCTGCCCCTTAACACTGACCTTCATAGCGGACCGTCCCCTTAACTGTGACCTCCACAGCAGCCTGGCCCTTGGGTGGCTCCTAGCCTGGACGGACACAGGGATGTCCTTTTGAACAGCTCACTCTCAGACAGAAGCATTGTGCTGTCTGAGCATGAGCTGCAGGGAGAAAGTCACCGGCCCTCCCACCCCTGCAGCTGACAGAAGTTGATTTTAACCTTCATTTTTTCAATCCCCGTGCGGAATGGGAGGGACGTGGCTTATGGGGACGTGGGGGCGGGGTTTTAAGTCTGTCTTTTGAGAGTGGCCTAAATGGCTACCCTACCTGCCTTCTTAACTCTGAACTCCACAGCACTCCGCTCCCTCAAAAGTGTCATCCACAGCTCCCTGCCCCTTTAAAGCTGACCTACAGCAGTGAAGAAAAATGGCTGGGTTGTTATGGAAACCTGCTGTAAAACTGTGTGTATGTGGAGACTAAGGGCCTGCGAGCTTCTATTGGCTGATAAGGGCCATGTGACCAGGCTTCTATTGGCTAATGCATTTTTTGGTAATATCTCAGGAACAGTATGTGCTTAAGCGCTGAGACCCGGTCTAAAACCTCCCTAGACACCTGATTGTTCCTGTGTGCCAAATTTCATGATTGTAAATGCAACAGTGCAAAATGTTGCGTGACATATGTCGTCGTATAGCTCTAGCATTAAAGGGGCAGGTCACTGTTAAATGGACGGGCACTGTAGAGGTCACTGTTAAAAGGGCAGGCACTGTGGGGGTCACTGTTAAAAAAGCGGGCACTGTGGCCATCACTGTTAAAGGGACAGGCACTGTGGAGGTCCTTTAGCAGACATACACACATACATACACTCAGCTTTATATATTATATCTCTTATATTATAAAAATGAGTTTCTGTCTGTCTGTCCCGATGTCTGTCTGTCTGATCTTTATGTGCGACCAAACGACTGGAGCGATCATCACCAAATTTGGCACACAGGCACATCAGGTGCCCGGGAAGGTTTTAGACCGGGTCTCAGCTCTCTAGGGCGAGATATTCCCCAAATATGACCTGTATTAGCCAATACAAGCCTGCAAGTCTTTCTCTCATATCCCAACTACCATACACACGGTCACATGTCCCTTATCAGCCAACAGAAGATCGCTGGCCCTTAGTTTTCACATACACACAGTTTTACTCCAGGTTTCTATAGCAACCCAGCCATTTTTCTTCACTGCTGTAGGTCAGCTTTAGGCTAGGGCTACAGGATGACAATAAGTCGCACGACACATAGGCACAACTACTCTGCTACATGCATACAGCTACATGCATATATCTTGGATGGATTATTTGCGACTGCCGTGTCACAGTTGCAGCATGTCACTTTTTGCAGTGCCGAATCATAGTCTATCATGATAAAAATTGTTGAGGCAAAATGTTGCGTGACACGTCATCGTAAGCCCTAGATTTAAAGGGGTCGGCACTGTGGCGGTCACTGTTAAAGGGTCGGGCACTGTGGAGGTCACTGTTAAAGGGGCAGGCACTGTGGAGGTCACTGTTAAAGGGGCTGTAGAGGTCACTGTTATGGGGATAGTGTCGATATCTTTTAACAACACACACAAACATTAAATTAAATAGATGAAATAACCGTGCGAAGTCGGGTCCTTCTGCTAGTGTATATATATATATATATATATATATAAAAATGGAAAAATGTGGCAGCACCAAAACATAACAGGGTAACGGGTGCTATGTCCAGGGTTATCACTGCTTACCCAACTTTGTATGTAGAAATGGAC
Organism: Bufo gargarizans; assembly: GCF_014858855.1. Classification (NCBI taxonomy): domain Eukaryota; kingdom Metazoa; phylum Chordata; class Amphibia; order Anura; family Bufonidae; genus Bufo; species Bufo gargarizans. The sequence goes on from NC_058083.1 coordinate 263,299,793, forward strand.
AGCACATCCAGTAGAAAATTGTATTCAAAAAATTTTATTCAGCCACAGTGGCACAAGAGGCGACGTTTCGGCTCAAAATCCTGAGCCTTTCTCAAGCATAAAGACATAGGTGAAACACATCATATAAATAGGTGACATGATTAAGGGGTGGAGTAAAGCAATTCATGAAAATAATGTCATAAAAAAAAATGTGCAAACATGATTACAATAATTCATACAACCATATAGATATTGCAGATGATAATACACCACTAGATGTGATACATAATCAAACAATAATACAGTGGGATAACATAATGAGCATGTAAGTGTAAATGCCGCCGATTGCCATCAGCTGTTACATATCAGCATAAATATATTAATTTAATCAATTTTTTTTTTAAAAAGAAGAGGGAAACCAGATGGGAGGAGTGACATACCGCATGTAGACCACGTACTTCCCCAAATCCGCCATAGCCGAGCCTTAGCGTCTAACATTAAGCAATGCGCAGGCGTCAGGATGCGTCTCGGCAAAATGACGTCAGGATGCGTCTCGGCAAAATGACGTCATGCTACGTTCACGTAGTTCTGAGCGGCGCATCTAAAGACCGCATCAGTACTCCGGTGCGCATGCCCACATGAGGTCTAGTATGGAAGCGCCATTTTAGAAGCTGGTAGTGTGGTCCCAAAGTAGAAAACTATTATCATTAGTTATAATTCAGGCTAATGTGAGGCGAAAAAAGGGAGACGGGTGCCCCTGTCAGGGGGCTCCAGTATCCATATGTTGGGCAAGCAATATAAACATGATCGGCATTCTCATGTCAATCATGTGTACCAATGCCGCCCCAATCACACCTCCTTCTAAAGCCTATGAGAGAGGGATTCTCCTCACAGCACGGTCAACCCATGCATTGTCTAAAACTCTGTCGAGACACAGCCTAAAACCAGATCATCAAAGAGAAGTAATAGCTATAGTGAGGCGGACATTTGGGTACGGTGTCATCCAATACGGTACATCAGCTCCACATCCCCTTTGTTCCTCTTCATATATGACATCATATCATCTATAGAAACAGATGAAAAAATACATGAAAAAAGAAAGATTAGAGACATGAGTTAAAACATGTTGAAACACTTATGTCTAACAAACACCACCAAACCCAAAGGAAAGAAGGCTTGATAAACAAACATACAGGAACATTTGAAAGGCAAACCACTTATTTATGTATAGACCCCTAGATTATAGTCTACATTGAGACCGTGGGGTCTCAAGGTATTGAGTGTATATATCCAAAAAAGTTCTTTCTTTTTTAATAACAGGTTTCTATTACCCCCTCGTCGAGGCTGTGGGATATGATCAATAATCCAACATTGAAGTTGGCTTTCTGAGTGATTTTTTTCCCCAAAATGTTTTGGGATAGGTAGATCCTTCCGTTTTTTCCTAATTGTAGAGCGGTGATTATTTAGCCGTGTTTTAAGGTCAGTAGATGTCTCGCCTACATATAAGAGTTTACAGGGGCAACTCAAGACATAAACGACAAAATTAGAATTACAAGTAAGGTAAAAAGAAATAGGATATTCAACTTTCGTAGTTGGGTGTATAAATACCTTACTTTTACAAATATGTTTGCAATTGACACAGCTGAGACAAGGAAAACATCCCTTGCTCCGCTGGGTCAATGTGCTTTGTTTCAATCCAGGACCTGGGCCAATGTCTGCTCGTACTAATTGATCTCTCAAATTCCTGGATCTCCGATAGGAGAACAGGGGAGGAGATTTAAATTCAGGAATATGTCCCAGACACCCACCTAGAATTCCCCAATGTTTGCTGATAACTCGGTTGATGGTACGACTGTGCGCAGTATATTTCGTAATAAATGGAATCCTATTCTGTGGAGTTTTTTTGATGTTCCTTTTTAGTGATTCACTTCTGTCCATGTCTTTGACTATATCAATTTGAGATTGAAGTAATCTAGAGGGATAACCTCTTTGTTTGAACTTATAAGCCATGGTATCGAGTGATTTCTCCAAGTCCTCATGGTTAGAGGTAATTCTCTTAGCCCTGAGGAATTGAGAGAAAGGGAGGTGCTCAACCATATTCCGTGGGTGACTGCTCGAAAAATGCAAGAGAGTATTTTTATCTGTGGGCTTGGTAAACAAGGTAGTATGTATGCAACCATCCTGGATTTTAACAGTTGTGTCCAAAAATTGGATCTCTGTATCCGAATATATTAAGGTAAACTGTAGATCCTTGTTAATACTATTAAGATAGCCCTGAAAGTCCAACAGACTAGAGCTATCACCAGTCCAGATGAGGAAGACGTCGTCGATGTATCTCCACCACCCCAGAATCTTGCTGTGGTGGTGGGATACATAGACGACATCTTCCTCAAAACACCGCATAAAGATATTGGCGTAAGTTGGGGCCACATGGGACCCCATTGCCACACCCCTAATTTGCTTGTAGAATGTATCCTGAAACAGAAAATAATTCTGTCTCAGAATAATATTCAAGAGGTCTATCACAAAGTCACAAGTATGTATAGTTAGAGATGATAGTTCCAACATACGCCTAACCGCACTGACTCCAAGGTCATGGTCAATTGACGTATACAAAGACGTCACATCAAATGATGCCAGAATAATAGATTTTGTATCCCCAAGGTCCACCTCTCCTAATTTACATAAAAAGTCAGTGGTATCCTGAATGTATGATCCCGCCCCACATGCATAAGTTTGTAACATTTTGTCTAAAAAAATTGAGATATTGCTAAAAATGGACTCTGATCCAGATACAATCGGACGACCAGGCGGGTCGACCAATGATTTGTGTACTTTTGGAAGTACATATATAACCGGTGTAACCGGATGACCAATGGTGCAAAACTCCACAAGGTCATCATCAATAATACCGGCCTGGGCCGCACTGGTTAAACACTTGTCAATCATTCTAGCAATCTCAAATTTGGGATCCGCTTGTAATGCCAAATAAACCTCAGTGTCACTGAGCTGTCGTCTGATTTCCCCAATATATTTGGAGGTATCCAGAACCACTATCCCACCACCCTTATCCGCAGGTTTTACAGTCAGGAGGGGATCATTTCTTAGTTGTTCAATTGCCTCAATCTCTAAGGTTGTTAGATTGGGGTTCTTTAGTGTGTTCATGTCACAAGATGATCTATAACACGACAGCTCAGTTCTCACTGCGGCCATATAGGCATCTATAGCGGATACATTAATCATAGGGGAGAAATTACTCTTTAGACGTAGATCAAGACTACCCAACGTGAGCTCACTCTGTTGGGCAGTATTGGTCCACGTTTTATTATGAAACCAAGCTTTTAGCTTGATCCTACGAAAAAAAGCAATTAAATCAATGTCCAAATCAAACCAATCAAGTGTGGCGGAAGGGCAAAAAGTTAGTCCTCTGCTTAGGACACTTACTTGCATCGGAGTAAGGACCTTGGAAGATAAGTTGAATACAGTTATTTCTTTTTCGACATCTGTGCTTTGCCCACCTGTGTGCGAATCTTGTTGTTGCGCAGTTTTGGGGGTCCGTCGGTGTCTGCGGCCACCACGTCTAGTGCGGCCTCTCTTTGGTGCTGGATGGTGGTTGTACTTCCTAAAAAAGGCGAAAAGGAGGAAGAAGGTTGCTCTGTTCCTGATGTCTGTATATTTTTCTCTGTATTTTTCTTTCTTCTTTTATCTTTGGAGTGAGACTGATTGTTCTCAAACTGCCAGGTGTAAACCGAACCTCGTTTGTAATCCTCCAAATCACGAATCCATTTGATGCGTTTGCCCTCTTCAAGTTCCACTTTAAATTTGGAAACATGATGAGACACACTATCCGAGTATGCTGTAAATTCCTCAGGGGATAATAATGCCTGTAGTGCCCGTTCGACATCACCTATTTCAATAGCAGTAGAAGATAATTCCTCCTGTATGTATTGTATATTCAGAAGAATAAAGTCCAAGGAATATCTGTTAGACAGAGATTCCAATTTTTTACAGTAAACAGAATTGTGAAAAAACAGATTAGGTCGAAGATGGGACCTCATGCCTCTGGGTATCCTCTGGGCTTTATAATACTCGCCCAGCGTGGTCATGTGTAGACCTAAAGAAGCCGTCTTTTTGGACAAAAATTCTAACTGTCTTTTTAATTCCTTGGTAGATGGGGTATTTAAAAAAGTGGCATCTCCCCCAATGCCCTGCATGATCTGATCCGCTTCCTCCTGTGAGAAGGTGGAGCCACGTGGAAAGTCATTAGCCATCATCAAAAGTAGTATGGTTAAAGTCCGTAAAAATACAGGTTGTGCTAAGCCACTAGTGAAAAATATAAAAATGGAAAAATGTGGCAGCACCAAAACATAACAGGGTAACGGGTGCTATGTCCAGGGTTATCACTGCTTACCCAACTTTGTATGTAGAAATGGACAGCACATCCAGTAGAAAATTGTATTCAAAAAATTTTATTCAGCCACAGTGGCACAAGAGGCGACGTTTCGGCTCAAAATCCTGAGCCTTTCTCAAGCATAAAGACATAGGTGAAACACATCATATAAATAGGTGACATGATTAAGGGGTGGAGTAAAGCAATTCATGAAAATAATGTCATAAAAAAAAATGTGCAAACATGATTACAATAATTCATACAACCATATAGATATTGCAGATGATAATACACCACTAGATGTGATACATAATCAAACAATAATACAGTGGGATAACATAATGAGCATGTAAGTGTAAATGCCGCCGATTGCCATCAGCTGTTACATATCAGCATAAATATATTAATTTAATCAATTTTTTTTTTTTTTTTTTTTAAAAAGAAGAGGGAAACCAGATGGGAGGAGTGACATACCGCATGTAGACCACGTACTTCCCCAAATCCGCCATAGCCGAGCCTTAGCGTCTAACATTAAGCAATGCGCAGGCGTCAGGATGCGTCTCGGCAAAATGACGTCAGGATGCGTCTCGGCAAAATGACGTCATGCTACGTTCACGTAGTTCTGAGCGGCGCATCTAAAGACCGCATCAGTACTCCGGTGCGCATGCCCACATGAGGTCTAGTATGGAAGCGCCATTTTAGAAGCTGGTAGTGTGGTCCCAAAGTAGAAAACTATTATCATTAGTTATAATTCAGGCTAATGTGAGGCGAAAAAAGGGAGACGGGTGCCCCTGTCAGGGGGCTCCAGTATCCATATGTTGGGCAAGCAATATAAACATGATCGGCATTCTCATGTCAATCATGTGTACCAATGCCGCCCCAATCACACCTCCTTCTAAAGCCTATGAGAGAGGGATTCTCCTCACAGCACGGTCAACCCATGCATTGTCTAAAACTCTGTCGAGACACAGCCTAAAACCATAAGTGTTTCAACATGTTTTAACTCATGTCTCTAATCTTTCTTTTTTCATGTATTTTTTCATCTGTTTCTATAGATGATATGATGTCATATATGAAGAGGAACAAAGGGGATGTGGAGCTGATGTACCGTATTGGATGACACCGTACCCAAATGTCCGCCTCACTATAGCTATTACTTCTCTTTGATGATCTGGTTTTAGGCTGTGTCTCGACAGAGTTTTAGACAATGCATGGGTTGACCGTGCTGTGAGGAGAATCCCTCTCTCATAGGCTTTAGAAGGAGGTGTGATTGGGGCGGCATTGGTACACATGATTGACATGAGAATGCCGATCATGTTTATATTGCTTGCCCAACATATGGATACTGGAGCCCCCTGACAGGGGCACCCGTCTCCCTTTTTTCGCCTCACATTAGCCTGAATTATAACTAATGATAATAGTTTTCTACTTTGGGACCACACTACCAGCTTCTAAAATGGCGCTTCCATACTAGACCTCATGTGGGCATGCGCACCGGAGTACTGATGCGGTCTTTAGATGCGCCGCTCAGAACTACGTGAACGTAGCATGACGTCATTTTGCCGAGACGCATCCTGACGTCATTTTGCCGAGACGCATCCTGACGCCTGCGCATTGCTTAATGTTAGACGCTAAGGCTCGGCTATGGCGGATTTGGGGAAGTACGTGGTCTACATGCGGTATGTCACTCCTCCCATCTGGTTTCCCTCTTCTTTTTAAAAAAAAATTGATTAAATTAATATATTTATGCTGATATGTAACAGCTGATGGCAATCGGCGGCATTTACACTTACATGCTCATTATGTTATCCCACTGTATTATTGTTTGATTATGTATCACATCTAGTGGTGTATTATCATCTGCAATATCTATATGGTTGTATGAATTATTGTAATCATGTTTGCACATTTTTTTTTTATGACATTATTTTCATGAATTGCTTTACTCCACCCCTTAATCATGTCACCTATTTATATGATGTGTTTCACCTATGTCTTTATGCTTGAGAAAGGCTCAGGATTTTGAGCCGAAACGTCGCCTCTTGTGCCACTGTGGCTGAATAAAATTTTTTGAATACAATTTTCTACTGGATGTGCTGTCCATTTCTACATACAAAGTTGGGTAAGCAGTGATAACCCTGGACATAGCACCCGTTACCCTGTTATGTTTTGGTGCTGCCACATTTTTCCATTTTTATATTTTTCACTAGTGGCTTAGCACAACCTGTATTTTTACGGACTTTAACCATACTACTTTTGATGATGGCTAATGACTTTCCACGTGGCTCCACCTTCTCACAGGAGGAAGCGGATCAGATCATGCAGGGCATTGGGGGAGATGCCACTTTTTTAAATACCCCATCTACCAAGGAATTAAAAAGACAGTTAGAATTTTTGTCCAAAAAGACGGCTTCTTTAGGTCTACACATGACCACGCTGGGCGAGTATTATAAAGCCCAGAGGATACCCAGAGGCATGAGGTCCCATCTTCGACCTAATCTGTTTTTTCACAATTCTGTTTACTGTAAAAAATTGGAATCTCTGTCTAACAGATATTCCTTGGACTTTATTCTTCTGAATATACAATACATACAGGAGGAATTATCTTCTACTGCTATTGAAATAGGTGATGTCGAACGGGCACTACAGGCATTATTATCCCCTGAGGAATTTACAGCATACTCGGATAGTGTGTCTCATCATGTTTCCAAATTTAAAGTGGAACTTGAAGAGGGCAAACGCATCAAATGGATTCGTGATTTGGAGGATTACAAACGAGGTTCGGTTTACACCTGGCAGTTTGAGAACAATCAGTCTCACTCCAAAGATAAAAGAAGAAAGAAAAATACAGAGAAAAATATACAGACATCAGGAACAGAGCAACCTTCTTCCTCCTTTTCGCCTTTTTTAGGAAGTACAACCACCATCCAGCACCAAAGAGAGGCCGCACTAGACGTGGTGGCCGCAGACACCGACGGACCCCCAAAACTGCGCAACAACAAGATTCGCACACAGGTGGGCAAAGCACAGATGTCGAAAAAGAAATAACTGTATTCAACTTATCTTCCAAGGTCCTTACTCCGATGCAAGTAAGTGTCCTAAGCAGAGGACTAACTTTTTGCCCTTCCGCCACACTTGATTGGTTTGATTTGGACATTGATTTAATTGCTTTTTTTCGTAGGATCAAGCTAAAAGCTTGGTTTCATAATAAAACGTGGACCAATACTGCCCAACAGAGTGAGCTCACGTTGGGTAGTCTTGATCTACGTCTAAAGAGTAATTTCTCCCCTATGATTAATGTATCCGCTATAGATGCCTATATGGCCGCAGTGAGAACTGAGCTGTCGTGTTATAGATCATCTTGTGACATGAACACACTAAAGAACCCCAATCTAACAACCTTAGAGATTGAGGCAATTGAACAACTAAGAAATGATCCCCTCCTGACTGTAAAACCTGCGGATAAGGGTGGTGGGATAGTGGTTCTGGATACCTCCAAATATATTGGGGAAATCAGACGACAGCTCAGTGACACTGAGGTTTATTTGGCATTACAAGCGGATCCCAAATTTGAGATTGCTAGAATGATTGACAAGTGTTTAACCAGTGCGGCCCAGGCCGGTATTATTGATGATGACCTTGTGGAGTTTTGCACCATTGGTCATCCGGTTACACCGGTTATATATGTACTTCCAAAAGTACACAAATCATTGGTCGACCCGCCTGGTCGTCCGATTGCATCTGGATCAGAGTCCATTTTTAGCAATATCTCAATTTTTTTAGACAAAATGTTACAAACTTATGCATGTGGGGCGGGATCATACATTCAGGATACCACTGACTTTTTATGTAAATTAGGAGAGGTGGACCTTGGGGATACAAAATCTATTATTCTGGCATCATTTGATGTGACGTCTTTGTATACGTCAATTGACCATGACCTTGGAGTCAGTGCGGTTAGGCGTATGTTGGAACTATCATCTCTAACTATACATACTTGTGACTTTGTGATAGACCTCTTGAATATTATTCTGAGACAGAATTATTTTCTGTTTCAGGATACATTCTACAAGCAAATTAGGGGTGTGGCAATGGGGTCCCATGTGGCCCCAACTTACGCCAATATCTTTATGCGGTGTTTTGAGGAAGATGTCGTCTATGTATCCCACCACCACAGCAAGATTCTGGGGTGGTGGAGATACATCGACGACGTCTTCCTCATCTGGACTGGTGATAGCTCTAGTCTGTTGGACTTTCAGGGCTATCTTAATAGTATTAACAAGGATCTACAGTTTACCTTAATATATTCGGATACAGAGATCCAATTTTTGGACACAACTGTTAAAATCCAGGATGGTTGCATACATACTACCTTGTTTACCAAGCCCACAGATAAAAATACTCTCTTGCATTTTTCGAGCAGTCACCCACGGAATATGGTTGAGCACCTCCCTTTCTCTCAATTCCTCAGGGCTAAGAGAATTACCTCTAACCATGAGGACTTGGAGAAATCACTCGATACCATGGCTTATAAGTTCAAACAAAGAGGTTATCCCTCTTGATTACTTCAATCTCAAATTGATATAGTCAAAGACATGGACAGAAGTGAATCACTAAAAAGGAACATCAAAAAAACTCCACAGAATAGGATTCCATTTATTACGAAATATACTGCGCACAGTCGTACCATCAACCGAGTTATCAGCAAACATTGGGGAATTCTAGGTGGGTGTCTGGGACATATTCCTGAATTTAAATCTCCTCCCCTGTTCTCCTATCGGAGATCCAGGAATTTGAGAGATCAATTAGTACGAGCAGACATTGGCCCAGGTCCTGGATTGAAACAAAGCACATTGACCCAGCGGAGCAAGGGATGTTTTCCTTGTCTCAGCTGTGTCAATTGCAAACATATTTGTAAAAGTAAGGTATTTATACACCCAACTACGAAAGTTGAATATCCTATTTCTTTTTACCTTACTTGTAATTCTAATTTTGTCGTTTATGTCTTGAGTTGCCCCTGTAAACTCTTATATGTAGGCGAGACATCTACTGACCTTAAAACACGGCTAAATAATCACCGCTCTACAATTAGGAAAAAACGGAAGGATCTACCTATCCCAAAACATTTTGGGGAAAAAAATCACTCAGAAAGCCAACTTCAATGTTGGATTATTGATCATATCCCACAGCCTCGACGAGGGGGTAATAGAAACCTGTTATTAAAAAAGAAAGAACTTTTTTGGATATATACACTCAATACCTTGAGACCCCACGGTCTCAATGTAGACTATAATCTAGGGGTCTATACATAAATAAGTGGTTTGCCTTTCAAATGTTCCTGTATGTTTGTTTATCAAGCCTTCTTTCCTTTGGGTTTGGTGGTGTTTGTTAGACATAAGTGTTTCAACATGTTTTAACTCATGTCTCTAATCTTTCTTTTTTCATGTATTTTTTCATCTGTTTCTATAGATGATATGATGTCATATATGAAGAGGAACAAAGGGGATGTGGAGCTGATGTACCGTATTGGATGACACCGTACCCAAATGTCCGCCTCACTATAGCTATTACTTCTCTTTGATGATCTGGTTTTAGGCTGTGTCTCGACAGAGTTTTAGACAATGCATGGGTTGACCGTGCTGTGAGGAGAATCCCTCTCTCATAGGCTTTAGAAGGAGGTGTGATTGGGGCGGCATTGGTACACATGATTGACATGAGAATGCCGATCATGTTTATATTGCTTGCCCAACATATGGATACTGGAGCCCCCTGACAGGGGCACCCGTCTCCCTTTTTTCGCCTCACATTAGCCTGAATTATAACTAATGATAATAGTTTTCTACTTTGGGACCACACTACCAGCTTCTAAAATGGCGCTTCCATACTAGACCTCATGTGGGCATGCGCACCGGAGTACTGATGCGGTCTTTAGATGCGCCGCTCAGAACTACGTGAACGTAGCATGACGTCATTTTGCCGAGACGCATCCTGACGTCATTTTGCCGAGACGCATCCTGACGCCTGCGCATTGCTTAATGTTAGACGCTAAGGCTCGGCTATGGCGGATTTGGGGAAGTACGTGGTCTACATGCGGTATGTCACTCCTCCCATCTGGTTTCCCTCTTCTTTTTAAAAAAAAAAAAAAAAATTGATTAAATTAATATATTTATGCTGATATGTAACAGCTGATGGCAATCGGCGGCATTTACACTTACATGCTCATTATGTTATCCCACTGTATTATTGTTTGATTATGTATCACATCTAGTGGTGTATTATCATCTGCAATATCTATATGGTTGTATGAATTATTGTAATCATGTTTGCACATTTTTTTTTTATGACATTATTTTCATGAATTGCTTTACTCCACCCCTTAATCATGTCACCTATTTATATGATGTGTTTCACCTATGTCTTTATGCTTGAGAAAGGCTCAGGATTTTGAGCCGAAACGTCGCCTCTTGTGCCACTGTGGCTGAATAAAATTTTTTGAATACAATTTTCTACTGGATGTGCTGTCCATTTCTACATATATATATATATATATATATATATAATTTTTATATAATGAGCCCTCGCACAGCTCAATGGACATAATTATAAAAACTTTATGTGTGTTGGAAAATGGTGGTAAACAGATTTTTTTTCCCCCCAAAGTTTTTATTTTGTTGGCAGTATTGAAACACAAGAAAAACTATATAAATGTCGTGTCAGTGTAATCATTCTGATACTGGAGAATGACCGGCATAGGTCAGTTTTAACACTTAGGGAATGCTGTAAAAACAAAACCCTTGGTGGAATTGCTTTTTTTTTCCCAATTCCACCCTATTTAGACTTGTTTTTTCAACCTTCCACTACATTGTATGCAATTTTAAATGGTGCCATTAGAAAGTACAACTTGTCCTGCTAAAAACGAGCCCTCCTACTGCTATGTGAATGGAAAAAGAGGTATAAATACAAGAAGAAAAAAAATAACTGAAAATCCACTGGGCTGAAAGGATTAAGAAATGTCACTGGCACACTTTTGATTATGTTGATTATGTAAATGTTAGGAGAATATTTATGATTAACAAATATTTTGTACGATTTTCTATCATACTGTAAGTCTTATATGAATTTGGTGAGTAAAGCCTTTGATCTCCCATCCCCTGGGTGTTTGAGACAAGAGATTTGCTACATGTGACATTAATCTTAGTGACAGGCGCTCCAAGACATGGTGGAATTGTCACAAAAAAAAAAAAAAAAGCATTGCCATTGCCATCAATGCATATTTCTTGGATATTTGTCTGTCCTTGGCTTCTTATCAAGGCTCCTGCTTGCCTATGTGTGAAATAATTGATTATATCACTTCAGCAGGTTCAGTCTACAACACTCCCATACTCAGCACAATGTATACGTATCAGAATTCTGCTATATGATTATTTATGTCAGCATCATCAGTGATACCAACAGTTTTGTGGTACTAGTGGTTTAGGTAGATAAAAAAAAATATAATGAAAAAATTAAAAAAGGGGGTTGTCCAGCTAAGGGTACTTTCAGACTTGCGGCAGGACGGATCCAACAGGCTGTTCACCCTGTCGGATCTGTCCTTCCGAAATTTCGCCGTGCCACCGGACAGCCGGGCTGGAGCTCTGGCGCAGTACAGCAGTTCGCGGTGAGAGGCCGCCGGACTAAAAATTCGGACATGCTGGACTTTTAGTCCGGCGGCCTTTCGCCGTGCACTGCCGCGCTGCGCCGGAGCTCCGTCCCTGTCCCCATTATAGTCAATGGGGACGGAGCGGCAGTCCAGCGGCACGGCGAAATAGCGGAAGGACTGATCCGACAGGGTGAACAGCCTCTCGCTGTCTAAGGCCCCCTCTCGCTGTCTAAGGCCAAATTCACACGATCATATTTTTGCTCTGCATCTGATCCGTTTTTTTTTTCGGATTGGATGCAGATCCATTTATTTTAAAGGGGCCACAAAAAAGGCGGACAGCACAATGTGTGTTTTCCGCACCCGTATGTCCGTTCCGCAGCCTCACCAAAAGATCGAACATGTTCTTGCTACAATGGGTCCGCAAAAAATACGGATGCAACATGGACCTCATCCGTATTTTTTGCAGACCCCAAAATACATACGGTCGTGTGAATTCACCCCCACCGTTTAGATGCTATGGTCTTTATTGACCGTGGCATCTGAGGGTTTAAACGGTCTAATACAGCTGGTACCCATAAGTGATAGCACAGGCACAACTCTTGAGTTTGTGCCATCACTAAGTACTAGTTATACTTGAAGCGACGCAATAGAATGGCATAGGGCAGGATGGGTTTAAAGAAGTTACAGAGTTGCTGTGGGATTAGAAAAACATAATTGTTTTGTGCCAGAAACAGCACCACACCTGTCCAAGGGTTGTGTCATGTATTGCAATCCAGCTCAATTAAAATGTATAGAACCTGTAAAATCCCTTTAACGTCACAGTTCACAGATGCCCATTTAATGACCATTAAGATCTTGAATATAGAAATGAATACACAATTGCTATTGGAACATAACTTTAACACATAGACATAATAAAAGAAAGGCACTGTAAACTTGACACATAACTTTTTGTTTAAAGACTAGCATTACCTACAGTTACGTGGTGTGGCGATGGGCGCGACATGCGCACCATCGTATGCAAACCTATTTTTAGGATATTGGGAACGTGAAATTGTTCAGGCACATATGGAAGATGCAGGTGGTCAGGTAATATCATGGATGCGATTCATAGACGATATCATCTGGCAAGGTACCCGGAATGTACTTGATTCATTTCTAAAGCAACTGAATGCAAATGACTGGAATATCTCCTTGACCCAGACGGTTGCTTCAGATCATATCACCATTCTTGACATTCATATTAAAATTTCTGAGACGGGCACGATAGAAACATATGTACATCGGAAGGAAACTGCTGTAAATGCCCTACTTCATGCCTCTTCATTTCATCCTAGGCACCAGAAGAAGTCCATACCCACTGGTCAGTTTCTACGTGCGAGGGGAATATGTACAACCAGTACTGACTTTGAACGCGAATCCGACATACTTAGGGGACGCTTTGAACAAAGGGGATATCAACAGCGAGATATACAACGGGGATACCTACGTGCAAAAAATACACAGCAGGAGACACTTCTGATGTCTAGACACAGGGATACTGTGTCCTCTTCACAGACGGTGAGGATGATTACCAACTATAATACCCAATGGTGTAACATTAGAAAGATTTTCTCCAAATTCTGTCCCGTACTAAGATCGGATCCTGATCTTGGACGGATCCTTACACCAACCCCAGCCTTTGTGACAAAACGCAGCAGAAATCTTAATGATATTCTTGTGCGTAGCCACTATGTCCCGCCAAAGACCGGCTTCTTCTCCCAGACACGTGGTCCAAAATGGGGTTCGGTGTCATGCTGTCACTGTAGCGCATGCATGGTCATAGATAGAACGGATATCTTCAGCGACTCCTCTGGTTCACAAACATATAACATTGTGCATTTTGTCAATTGCAGCAGATCTGGAGTCATTTATTATGCCACCTGCCCTTGTAATCTCATATACATTGAGATGACTACACGAGAACTAAGTGTAGGAACATTAGAGCGATATAAGGAATAATGACACAAAGGGACAAAATTGTTAAACTTAAACCGGTGGCAAGACATTTCCGACACAAAAACAATAACCGCTGGCAGGAGCTTTCGTGGGATCGACAGAGTACATCTGGGCTCAAGAGGTGGTGACATTTTCAAGCCTCTAGAACAAGTTGAAAGCAAGTGGATAGTCAAGCTAAAGACACAAACATCACATGGACTCAATGATAAAATTCCCTTTGCGTCGTTTTTATAATAGTATCTCCTTTGAATCCTTGTTGCTAGTTTTATTATAACACCATTCATACTGTTTTTTTTGTGTCGGTACTGGGTATGTGGCATGTGGACAGATCGTGTCTGTTTGTTTTGTTCTCTTCTGTCCTTTGGTATCTATATAGGTATGTAACTTCCTATCCTTACAGTCGGACGTAGTTCTGATTACATTTTTCGGATTGCATAGAGGGTGTTTTCTATACTCGCACTGTGAAGAATGTCCTTAGAGGCCGAGTCCCCTTTTCGCTTGTGTGTTACTGGCTCTCCGTATTCTGGAAGATTTCGGGGTAAGTTCTGTTGCTAAATCAGTCTGGTTACACGTTAACTGCACTCTTGTTTCTCTAGTAGAGTATGCACTTTTTGGAGACATGGTCTACTCATGTAACTTTGCACTGTACTTCGTGTCCTGCACAACTATATAAGATGCGGTTTTCTATTAAGTTTTTTGTCTTTCATTTCTCTGTTTTCTGATCATGTGTCCCCTTTACACTCTTCCTCTTTTCTGCTTGGCTTTTTTTTAGTTCTTTTTCCACTTTAGTTTTGGAGCAGATTACCCACCCTTCTTTTCTTTTCACATGGCATGTATATTGTCCTTATTCGACTGGTTTCACATGTATTATCACTCAAACCGCGTTCTAATTTCAGTCCACTTTCACTGATTTAGTGTTGTGTGGCACCCTTTTTTCCGATTTTGGTTTCCCGCTTATCTCACCCCTCACTCCCTTCCACTCCACCCACAGGGTATATTATTTACCCCCCCTCCTCACACAGCATGCATTTTGCTCACTCGGACTGGTGTTTATATGCACTTGACTGCTTTTGTCTTGTATTCTAAACCAATTTAGAATAACCAATTTTTTTTTTTTTTTTTTTAGTAATTGGGTTGACATCCAACCAATGCATGTCATAGAGCATAAGATGTGTGGGTTATTACTGCACATTCACATTACTTGGTGGTTTTTAATTATGCTTTAATCATGTACTTTAAATTTTTAATCAAGGGTTCTAATCATGGTTTTTAATCATGGCTATCTCCCTTTATCCTTTTTTCAATCTAGTGACTCATTTATGCTTTTCATATCTTTTTCATCTATTCAGTTGTTCTATTATAATATATCCAGTGGCAACCATGATTATCTTTGCACTACTTTTGTACTTTTGTGTCTGAATTTTTGATTCCTTCTTTCATCTTATTACATGATTTCTTATGTATATATTATCAGTGGAATCATGTCATCCGTTATGCGTCCGATTAATTAGATATATATGACTTTTTATAATCATGTCATTTTTTTATGCTCTAATCATAATGTCTGGTTATGAGTTTATGTGATCTGGCCGATATATATATCGTCGCCCAGCCGGCTTCCTGCCAGTCCTTCTGTGACTCCTCAGCTGGTCCAGTTGCCCTCACCTAAAAGGGCTGCCATGGTGCGCCTGCTCTACTGCGAATGCGCCGCTGTGTGATGCCACGTCCTCCGTGACGATGCGGATGGCACCTCTTCCGGACCGGGGGACGGGCGCGCTCATGCCGGCGCTTGTGCGTGGATACATTCGCCATATAACGAGCGGCGCCCATTAATGGTTCATCCACTGGTGAGAGGGGAATATGCACAGGTGGGGTGGGGCATGATAATTGATTCTCCATCTGCCTTATGTGTCTACTCATTGTGTTTAGAAGTTTGGGCCAATCCATGAATACTTTTGCCACTTGCCTTTTATATTTGGTTACCTATATATACCCAGTGTGACAACATTGAAGCCACTTCCCCTGAGAAAGCAGCTTGCGAAACGCGCATCAGGGAGTGGACTGGTGGTGCCTGGTTTGAGGTCTGGATTGTGGTCAGTATACAGTCATTGCCAAAAGTTTTGAGAATTACATAAATATTGGAAATTGGAAAAGTTGCTGCTTAAGTTTTAATAATAGCAATTTGCATATACTTAAGAATGTTATGAAGAGTGATCAGATGAATTGCATAGTCCTTCTTTGCCATGAAAATTAACTTAATCCCAAAAAAACCTTTCCACTGCATATCATTGCTGTCATTAAAGGACCTGCTGAGATCATTTCAGTAATCGTCTTGTTAACTCAGGTGAGAATGTTGACGAGCACAAGGCTGGAGATCATTATGTCAGGCTGATTGGGTTAAAATGGCAGACTTGACCTGTTAAAAGGAGGGTGATGCTTGAAATCATTGTTCTTCCATTGTTAACCATGGTGACCTGCAAAGAAACGCGTGCAGCCATCATTGCGTTGCATAAAAATGGCTTCACAGGCAAGGATATTGTGGCTACTAAGACTGCACCTCAATCAACAATTTATAGGATCATCAAGAACTTCAAGGAAAGAGGTTCAATTCTTGTTAAGAAGGCTTCAGGGCGTCCAAGAAAGTCCAGCAAGCGCCAGGATCGTCTCCTAAAGAGGATTCAGCTGCGGGATCGGAGTGCCACCAGTGCAGAGCTTGCTCAGGAATGGCAGCAGGCAGGTGTGAGCGCATCTGCACGCACAGTGAGGCGAAGACTTTTGGAAGATGACCTGGTGTCAAAAAGGGCAGCAAAGAAGCCACTTCTCTCAAAATAAAACATCAGGGACAGATTTATCTTCTGCAGAAAATATGGTGAATGGACTGCTGAGGACTGGGGCAAAGTCATATTCTCTGATGAAGCCTCTTTCCGATTGTTTGGGGCATCAGGAAAAAGGCTTGTCCGGAGAAGAAAAGGTGAGCGCTACTATCAGTCCTGTGTCATGCCAACAGTAAAGTATCCTGAGACCATTCATGTGTGGGGTTGCTTCTCATCTAAGGGAGTGGGCTCACTCACAATTTTGCCCCAAAACACAGCCATGAATAAAGAATGGTACCAAAACACCCTCCAACAGCAACTTCTTCCAACAATCCAACAACAGTTTGGTGAAGAACAATGCATTTTCCAGCACAATGGAGCACCGTGCCATAAGGCAAAAGTGATAACTAAGTGGCTCGGGGAGCAAAACGTTGACATTTTGGGTCCATGGCCTGGAAACTCCCCAGATCTTAATCCCGTTGAGAACTTGTGGTCAATCCTCAAGAGGCGGGTGGACAAACAAAAACCCACTAATTCTGAAAAACTCCAAGAAGTGATTATGAAAGAATGTGTTACTATCAGTCAGGAATTGGCCCAGAAGTTGATTGAGAGCATGACCAGTTGAATTGCAGAGGTCCTGAAAAAGAAGGGCCAACACTGCAAATACTGACTCTTTGCATTAATGTCATGTAATTGTCGATAAAAGCCTTTTAAACGTATGAAGTGCGTGTAAATATATTTCACTACATCACAGAAACAACTGAAACAAAGATCTAAAAGCAGTTTAGCAGCAAACTTTGTGAAAACTAATATTTGTGTCATTCTGAAAAAAAATTGGCCACGACTGTACATTGCAATATTGTCTTCATTGGTTTTCCTCCATGCAGACATTATAGTTTGCTGGTGACTTGTACTAGTTTACTCTAGTCTTTAGCTTTCTCTTATATTGCACTATCATATGCATGCTGTGTGCCATATAGTGGCGCCAGTGGTATACACTGTGTTGGTGTATATACCGTTTTCCTTTCTTCCACATAGATCAAATCAGTGACTACATCACTGCTGATTAATTAAATCTCTTTTGATGATCGCACTTTGCACTTGCACTTTATTCCTTGACCCGCCAATCATGCACCACCAGCCCCAGTACTTATTTAATTGTGTTTTTAACCTTGTGTTTTGTCAATCGTGAATATTTATGTCATTTAAATAAAATTGTGTATGGTTTTATTATATTTTGCGTTGGTACATAATTTCATATTCTTAGTGGGTATCCATATATCCTTTATGGTTAACTGTAAACTTGAGGACCTGTATATCTTATTAATGCCATTATTGACTACTGGTGCTAATTCAAGTTTTGACAGCCTGCCCCTGTTATTGTGGCCAGCCCAGGTCCACATGGCAGAATTGCCTGCTACGAGGTTTGTCACCTAGCTGGTATTTTGCTTAGAATGGAGTACCAGTTTTTTTTACCTGCCTATTGACTTGCCATTATTTTCTTGTGCTGCTTCGGAGTCCCTGCTCTGTGTCCATGAAGACAATGCTATGACCCTGGCCCAAGCTCTGCCAGTATACCTGGAAACACCCCTGTGTATTTAAAGGGGTTCTCTGGGAATTAGGAAAGTGAAAATACTAAAATATTACTTCATTATGAATATATTCCCAGATGTTTTGTCTAGGGGGCAATCATTAGGAGAAATAAAATGGCTGCCATCCCATTAGTACACTCAAACCTGTCTTATTCACACCGCAGGACAAGTTACTTCACAACACTATGGAAAAGAGCTGCCTCCTCCTCCTCTCTGCTCTACTTGTCAGGGAATTCCTAAATACAACTGATCTTTAGCTGAATCTCTGTGGGAATGGAGTTCATGAGGAGACATGAAGTACAGAGAGGATGGACAGGACAGACTGGTAATGGAGACTCAATACAAGTGCTGCTGCTCATTATCCACATCCCCACCTCCTCTCTGTACTTCATGTCTCCTCATGAACTCCATTACTACAGAGATTCAGCTGAAGATCTTATCAGCTGTATTCAGGATCATAATTCCTGACAAGTAGGAGAGAGAAGGATAAGGCAGCCCTTTGGCTTAGTTACTTGTCCTGCTGTGTGATTAGGACAGGTTTTGTGTGTACTAAAAGGACAGCGGCCATTTTATTTCTTTTGATTGCTCCCGAGACAAAACAAGCCATTATAACTAAAGAAAGGTAATTCACGAAAAACCCCTTTAATGTATGGTCAATGAACGTCTACTTGATGGACCACAGTGACTATAAGGCCTCATACATATGACTGTATCAGTTTTGTAGTCCATAAACTGTTGATTTGCAAAATATAGATACCGCCTGTTTGCTGTCCGCATCTGGATGTCCATTCCGCAAATTATAGAACATAAGCTGTTCTGGCCCATTAAATGCAGTCCATGGACCCATTGAAGTTGATTAGTCTGCAAAAATAGTGCGGATGGCACACAGACAGTATCCATATATTCCAGATAGCAAGACATGATAGGTTTTGTGTTTGTGTACTGCTGCTGCTGACAGCCATAATTTTGTAATTTTTGTGCTATTCTTCCTGCTATTAAAACAGAAACTGGACAGACCCATTATAAGCCAATGGAACCCATACAATGATCTTCTGAAAATCTAATCCATGATGTCAGTGTGAAAATGTTCCTATACCTGTAAACCACATTGCTGTAGTTAAGGGTCTTTTGTGTGCTTCTTCTGATTGTTGGCATGATGATAGTGACAGCCACAAATACTACAGTAAACAATGAAGATTCCCATTCAATAACTGCAAGTTCAAATCTTGAAAACTGTGAGGAATTGATACACAGTTGATACTGAAATTAGCTAATGTTTTGTTCTACAATAAATAACCTTCATTTGGTGAAACAAAAAAATCTTTAACCCCGTGGCAGCATATTTCATACATTTACAGCACTGATGCTATATACTGTAATTAGCGCAGATTACCAAAATGTATGGCACAGTGGTGGTGCAGGCAGAGGAGTTGTGCCTGCATCAATAACATCAGATGTCAGCGGTATATTACAACTGACAGTATACAGAAGCTAACTGGAGACTATATAACCACTAAGGTACCATGCTCAATAATCCCCGCAGCATCTAACCATTTAGGGAGAGGTTTCCCTTTGTCTGACAGGCAATAATACACTGCTAGAAGTTTGTGTGTGTGTCACAGTGTATCTGTGTGTGCGTAAATGTATATATATTGTAGCAGAATTTGGTGCTCGCTGCTGGATAAATAATGATATATAAATGATATAAAGGATATATTGGATCACTTATTGTTTTCTTCCACTTTTCAAACTTCTACTCTATTATAACAGGACACAGAAGAGCAGGCCACCAAGTAGTGAAGTACCTCTAGGACATTAGATCCACATAACACTTTGATTATTGAATTTCTTATTGAACACAAAACAATTCCAGGGCATCAGAATAAGCTACTGTGAAACTGTAGTTGAGTGTCACAACCAGACAGCTGAGAAGCTCTGACAGAAGCCTTTCAGAACCTCCTCCTTGAGTTTTCTTTGTTGTAGTGTTCAGTTCCTCATCTCGTTAGCCTCTCTCAGCTGTCATGTAGTTGGACTGATTGCTTCCCTTTAAATTCCTCCCCATAATGCATTACTGGGCGGCTTATACTTCTTCCTGGAGTGTGTGTGCATGCTGATCCTATTTCCCAGTCTGCTACTAAGTTAAGTGCTGTACATTTATCTGTTATTTTCTGTTTGCTGGATCCCAGGTGACCCTGACTCCCTCCGTGTCTGGTGTAGGGAGCCGGTGGTCGTGTCCCCTCACTATTGTAGGGTGTTCAGGTGTTATATAGTCGAGGTACGTGGATATGCAACCATCCACCTCTGGGATTTTTGCATAGGCTGAGCAGCCAGGGAAAGTGCCAGGTTTTGTGCAGGGGTCTCCCTTTTGGTTCCTTAGCTTTGGATCCAGTGAGTCATATATGCATGTTGCATTGTCTTGTTTCCTGTACACCGTCCGTGACATTATAAGCCGCCAAAACCGTCTCAAGCATGGATCCGGTTTCACTTTTGGCTGAACGCTTCCAGGGTCTTTCATTGGAGGTAGCTGATCTCCGTAAGACTTTTTCTCAGCTTCAAGTGACCGGTTCAGCTTGCGTTCATAGAGTTTGTTCTGAGCCTAAGATCTCGCTCCCGGATACGTTCTCCGGGGGTAGTGAGAATTTTGTGCGTTTTAGAGAGGCTTGCAAACTCCATTTTCGCCTTCTTCCCCATTCCTCTGGTGATGAGGAACGGAGGGTGGGGATCATTATATCGCTGCTCAGGGGTAACACTCAGTCTTGGGCCTTTTCGCTGCCGGAGGGGGCACGGCCTCTCCGTTCAGTGGATGAATTCTTTTTAGCCCTGGATCAGATATATGATGATCCGGATCGTATTGCTCTGGCTGAGTCTAGACTACGTCTATTATGCCAGGGTAAACAATCCGCAGAGATATACTGCTCAGAATTTCGGAGATGGGCAGCTGATACTGGTTGGAATGATGCTGCACTCCGAAGTCAATTTTGCCATGGTCTTTCAGAGGGATTGAAAGATGCATTTGCCTTTCATGAGAGGCCTATTTCCTTGGACTCTGCTATGTCTCAGGCCGTTCGTATTGACAGGCGTCTTAGAGAGAGAGGAGAGATATCTCCTTCCTGTCATACTCAGTCCCAGGACAGTGCAGCGGTGTCATTTTGTGCGCAGGGGTCTCGGTCGCTGTCAGCCCCTTCTGAGCAGGAGCCCATGCAACTGGGGTTGATTGCTTCTGACAATAGAAAATTCAGCTCGCATGGGAGGGTTTGTTTTTGTTGTGGAGGTATAAATCATTTGGCAAATGTTTGTCCCTCTTGGAGATTCAGGCAGTTTTCTGGGAGTAATAAAGAAACAAAAAGGAAAAAATCTTTTAAAAATGTTCCGTCTGTTACTATCGGCAGGGTTGAGGCGGAAATTGAAGGTTTTCCGTTTGCTTGTAGTTCCCGTTTTGTCCTGCCTGCTAGGGTGGCGCTAGAGAGCAAGAGCATTTTTTCTGAGATTTTTGTGGATAGTGGAGCAGCTGTCAATCTCATTGATAATCAATTTGCAATAACTCATGGTTTCCAGGTGCGCACTTTGGGAAAGGATATTCCTGTTTTTGCTATTGATTCCGCTCCACTTTCTCAGAAATCATTAAAGGGCTTAGTTCACAATATCCGTTTAATTGTGAGTGATGCTCATGTTGAGGATGTGTCATGTTTCGTCCTTAGCGGTTTGCCTACTCCTCTAGTGTTGGGGCTACCCTGGCTCACTAAACATAACCCCACCATTGATTGGCAAGCTAGGCAAATAAATGGTTGGAGTGACTTTTGCAGAGAGAATTGCCTCACGACATCTGTTTCTGAGGTTGCTACTAAGACTGTACCATCTTTTCTCTCTGAATTTTCGGATGTCTTCTCTGAGAGTGGAGTTCAGGATTTGCCCCCGCACAGGGAGTACGATTGCCCTATTAATCTCATCCCAGGCGCCAAGCTGCCTAAATCTCGTTTATACAATCTTTCCCAACCTGAGAGGATCGCTATGCGTGCTTATATCTCTGAGAGTCTGAGAAAAGGACACATACGACCCTCGAAGTCACCTGTTGCCGCTGGTTTTTTCTTTGTTAAGAAAAAAGATGGTTCTTTAAGACCTTGTCTGGATTTCAGGGAGCTGAACAATATCACTATTCGTGACCCTTATCCGCTTCCTCTGATCCCGGACTTGTTTAACCAGGTTGTTGGGGCTAAAGTCTTTTCCAAATTAGATCTAAGAGGGGCATACAACCTGGTCAGGGTCAGAGAAGGAGATGAATGGAAGACGGCCTTCTATACCCCTGAGGGCCATTTTGAGAATTTGGTTATGCCTTTTGGTTTGATGAATGCCCCAGACGTTTTTCAGCATTTTGTGAACAGCATTTTTTATCATTTGATGGGAAAATTTGTATTAGTGTATTTGGATGACATTTTGATTTTTTCTCCTGATTTCAAAACTCATAAGGAACATTTACGTCAGGTCTTGCTCATCCTGCGGGAGAATAAATTATATGCGAAACTGGAAAAATGTGTGTTTGCGGTTCCAGAAATTCAATTTCTGGGGTTTCTTCTCTCCGCTTCTGGTTTTCGCATGGACCCCGAGAAGGTCCGCGCTGTGCTTGAGTGGGAGCTTCCTGAGAATCAGAAGGCGCTGATGCGTTTTTTGGGCTTTGCCAATTATTACAGGAAGTTTATTTTGAATTATTCCTCTATTGTTAAACCACTCACTGATATGACCAGAAAGGGGGTAGATTTTTCTTCTTGGTCAGTGGAGGCGCGTAAAGCTTTTTCTAATATCAAGGAGAGTTTTGCTTCCGCTCCCATATTGGTGCAACCTGATATTTCTTTACCCTTCATAGTTGAGGTTGATGCTTCTGAGGTGGGTGTGGGGGCGGTCTTGTCTCAGGGTTCCTCTCCTGCCAAATGGCGACCGTGTGCCTTTTTCTCGAAAAAACTCTCCTCCGCAGAGAGAAATTACGATGTGGGAGATAGGGAATTGTTAGCCATCAAGTTGGCTTTTGAGGAATGGCGCCATTGGCTAGAGGGAGCCAGACACCCTATTACCGTATTTACTGACCATAAAAATCTGGCCTACTTGGAGTCATCCAAGCGTCTGAACCCGAGACAGGCCAGATGGTCTTTGTTCTTTTCTAGGTTTAATTTTGTTGTCACGTTCCGCCCTGGAGTTAAGAATGTGAAGGCAGATGCCCTGTCACGTTGTTTTCCGGGAGGCGGGAATTTTGAAGACCCGAGTCCCATTTTGGCTGAAGGTGTGGTGGTCTCTGCTCTTTTTTCTGAATTGGAGGCAGAGGTGCAGGCAGCCCAGTCAGAGGCTCCTGATCTTTGTCCTCCTGGGAGGTTGTTTGTGCCTCTCGCTTTAAGACACAAGATTTTTAAGGAACACCACGATACGGTCCTTGCTGGGCACCCGGGGGCAAGAGCCACACTGGATCTCATGGCTCGGAGATTCTGGTGGCCTGCGCTTCGTAAGTCGGTTGAGGGTTTTGTGGCAGCCTGCGAGACTTGCGCTCGTGCCAAAGTCCCTCATTCACGGCCATCAGGTCCTCTCCTTCCCTTACCCATTCCTTCCCGTCCTTGGACACATCTGTCCATGGACTTCATAACGGACCACCCTCGTTCCTCGTGGAAGACTGTGATTCTGGTGGTGGTGGACCGTTTTAGCAAAATGGTGCATTTCATCCCTTTTCCTGGTTTGCCCAATGCTAAGACGCTGGCGCAGGCATTTATTGATCACATTGTCAAATTGCACGGTATTCCTTCAGACATAGTCTCTGATAGGGGCACACAGTTTGTTTCCAGATTCTGAAGGCTTTCTGTTCTCGCTTGGGGGTTCGGTTGTCATTCTCTTCTGCTTTCCACCCGCAGTCGAATGGCCAGACAGAGCGCGTCAATCAGAATCTGGAGACATATCTGCGCTGTTTTGTGGTGGAGAATAAAGAGGATTGGTGTTCTTTTTTGTCTCTTGCTGAGTTTGCTTTAAATAACCGTCGTCAGGAGTCTTCTGATAAGTCACCATTTTTTGGTGCATATGGGTTTCATCCGCAGTTTGGGACTTTCTCGGTAGAGGGGTCTTCTGGTTTACCTGATGAGGACAGATTCTCCTCGTCTTTGTCATCTATTTGGCAAAAGATTCAGGATAATCTAAAGAGCATGAGTGAGAGATATAAGCGTGTGGCAGATAAGAGACGTGTGCTTGGTCCGGACCTGAATGTTGGTGATCTGGTGTGGTTGTCTACCAAGAATATCAAATTGAAGGTTCCCTCCTGGAAGTTGGGTCCTAGGTTTATTGGACCGTCTTGATCTTCCTCAGACTTGGAAGATCCATAATGTTTTTCATAAGTCCTTATTGAAACCTTATGTTCAACCCATTGTACCCTCGCCTTTGCCTCCTCCTCCGATTATGGTTGATGGGAATCTTGAATTTCAGGTCTCTAGGATTGTGGATTCTCGTCTTGTCCGCGGTTCTCTTCAGTACCTTGTTCATTGGGAGGGTTATGGTCCTGAGGAGAGGATGTGGGTCCCAGTGACGGACATTAAGGCCTCTCGTCTCATCAGGGCTTTCCATAGGTACCATCCTGAGAAGGTGGGCTCTGAGTGTCCGGAGTCCACTCATAGAGGGAGGGGTACTGTCACAACCAGACAGCTGAGAATCTCTGACAGAAGCCTTTCAGAACCTCCTCCTTGAGTTTTCTTTGTTGTAGTGTTCAGTTCCTCATCTCGTTAGCCTCTCTCAGCTGTCATGTAGTTGGACTGATTGCTTCCCTTTAAATTCCTCCCCATAATGCATTACTGGGCGGCTTATACTTCTTCCTGGAGTGTGTGTGCATGCTGATCCTATTTCCCAGTCTGCTACTAAGTTAAGTGCTGTACATTTATCTGTTATTTTCTGTTTGCTGGATCCCAGGTGACCCTGACTCCCTCCGTGTCTGGTGTAGGGAGCCGGTGGTCGTGTCCCCTCACTATTGTAGGGTGTTCAGGTGTTATATAGTCGAGGTACGTGGATATGCAACCATCCACCTCTGGGATTTTTGCATAGGCTGAGCAGCCAGGGAAAGTGCCAGGTTTTGTGCAGGGGTCTCCCTTTTGGTTCCTTAGCTTTGGATCCAGTGAGTCATATATGCATGTTGCATTGTCTTGTTTCCTGTACACCGTCCGTGACATTGGGTGACAGAAAGACTGTCAAAACTTCAGTCCCTGCAATGCCCCCTCTACCTTTGAGTTCCACTTGACCATGACAAATGTATTTCCCTTGGTAAGGTCGGTAAAGGCTGCTGCTATGTTAGTGGAATTTTGTATGAATCTGCGGTAGCAACTCACAATTCCGATAAACGCTCCAACTTTTTTGATTAAGGAATGTGGACAATTTTGGATGGCTAAGAACTTCTGGGGCAATGCTACAAGGGGTGCTCTCTGCTGACAGAGTTTCTCTGTCCTTCCATAGTTTGAATAAATTTACATGGTACAACTGTTCTGGCCTTTTTCTTAACAGTCTGATATGCTTTATAATTTAGTTCCCCCACTTTCTCAATATATCTTATATGACCCTTGCCAATTAGCCAGAAATTTGCTCTCTACAATTCATATGCATACCAACACTCGATCACCAGATTTGATTTTATCCAACCTATTGTAGACTTGGGTTTGAGCCTCCTCTACATGCTCCTTGACTATTGGCATCAATTGGTGGCCACAAAACTAACTATCTGGACTATGGAAGTGCGCATTACAAAAAATGAAAAGACAACATAGCATTTAGCCAATTTAAACAAATACGCAGAAATTGTTTGACTATGAGTGATTTTACTGCACAGAGCCAGATTTTACGCTCCAGATTTTTTAACAAGAAATACCCTAGAGGGATTATTGATGGGGCTTACATGCGAGCAAGCAGCCTTAGCCAAGAAGATTGTCTCGCGATCAAAGAAAAGCCAAAAGGAAGGAGAAGACCAGAAAAAGTTTAAATCTTCTTTTATCACTACGTACAACCCTAACCATGATGTTTTGAGGAACATATTAACCAAACACTGGAACATTTTAAAGAATGACCCCTATCTTAAAGAGACCATCCTGCCTAGACCACAGATCATGTTTAGGAGGGCAAAAACCTTGAAGAATTAATTAGCCCTAGTGAACTGAAAAAGAAGACAGCTACCTCCTCTATTGTGGCCATCTGGTACCCCGATCATGTGGGAAATTAACAATGCAGCCATACCCTATGCCACTGATGGCTAACCTTGGCACTCCAGCTGTGGTGAAACTACGACTCCCAGCATGCTCCATTTATTTCTATAGAGTTCTGAGAGCAGCCAAGCAAGAGGGGCATCTTGGAAGTTGTAGTTTTACCACAGCTGGAGTGCCAAGGTTAGCCATCGCTGCCCTATGCAAATGCTGCATTAATATTTCCCACCGGATTAAAATTTTCAAGAGCAATGTTACGGGGGAGTAGTTTTCCATAAAAAGATTTGTAAACTGCTCCTCATCATATGTAATTTATCTCTTGGAGTGTGATTGTGGGCTACAATATGTTGGCAACACCATTCAGACTCTGTGGAAGCATCTCAACAAACACCGGTGGAACATCACACAGGGATTTCTAAAGCACAGTGTATCCCGACATTTCCTGGCTACCCACGATAAAGATCCCTCAAGGATGTCGATAACACCAATCAAATATATTGCTGACAATTGACCAGATAGATTTAGAACACTCCAAAGGAGAGAGATGTTCTGGATCTTCAAACTACAGACGCTGGAACCATATGGCCTTAATGAGAGCCTCGAGAACAAATGCTTTTGACCTGTGTATCCGGATATCCGGATCACATTCATCTATACCAGTTCCCTTTGCATAACCCCGCCCCACACACACTCTTCCCCCATTCTCAATTTTTATTATTATTTATTAAACAATTTTACAATACATCCAGCAGCAAGACCATTATGCCCCTTGTCATGCCATCATCATGTCATCATTATTATTCTTCATTATCACCATTATTGTCATTATTTCCTTAGAGCATACAAAGACACAATATTCTGATATAGAGAGAACCTTCTCTACTTCACACACCTTTCATCCAGCCCTCTTCTTTCTTTTCATTTGTTATATACATACATCCTTTTTATCCCCTCCCCACTTCATTTAACAGCCTTATGCCCATACACCTTGCTGCAATACCATCAAGCCATCTGTCATGCCAGCTTCATGCCACCATCATCATTCATCATTATTATTTTGCCATTTCCCCCTGTCAATTTGCAGCTTTAACTCTCTACACATCCAACTGCAATATTATTTTGTCATCCCCCAACATAGGTTCCCATATCGTCCCCCCATCCTTATAACACCATTCTATATCACTCAGATCCATTTTGCTCCATCAGAACCTCAATCTAATCACCGCTTCTTCTCCCCGCCACACCTCACTCTTTTAATCCTCTGCTGCAAGGGCGCGCTGTGAGCGCACTGCGAATCAGACGCCCCATGTGCCGACAGCAAGCGTCAGTGTCGAGTTTCTTGCTGCAGCTTCCCAGGTACCTTTCTCTCCCTACAGGTCTATGCCTCCCAAGAGTGATTATATGTTACCATCGCAGGATTTACCTTCATGTTTTGTTTTGTATGTGTGGTACACAAATATACACACATACACAGGCACTCTACGCTCTTGGAAAATGTCTTAGTGCTCTTGCATTTATTTATATTTATCCATTAATTTATTTATATATTTATATTCAGTATATAGTACACCTCTTATCTGAATAGCCTCCAAGCTTTTATTAATAACACACACACCATTATATTTATTTATATTTTTTATATCGTATAGCAATTGTGGAATAATTAACCATTTAAATATTTTTTTTTATTTCACATCATTTATTCATCTCATCCTTTTATTCAATTTTTTTATGCCAAAGTTCTCTAGAATATTTTTACTTTAAGATTTTTTTATTACCACTTTTATTGGTTCGCTCCTGGCACACATGTGTATGTATACACATATATATGTATGTCCTTCTCTATATGTTTTATGTGATATGTTTTTTAGACTTGATAAAGGGGTCCTTCGAACCCCGAAACGCGTTGTCTTCAAATAAACCTCATTCTATTCGTCATCTGGTTGTGATCTTGCGCCTTGTGTCCACACGTTCGCTAGACCCCCATGGTCCAGTAGAACTCCAGTACCAGTGCTGACTATTGGCATTACAGCAGCAGTTCTGTCTTGCATGAGAGTAATATGATCTATTACACTTCTCTAGGGGTGTGCTCCCGTTCCCACGTTTCCTTAGCAATGTCCAATAAGCCATTTGGGTGCCTGCCATACACAAACTCAAATGGGGAAAAACAAGTGCAAGATTGTGGTACTTCACGGATTGCAAACATTAAATAAGGCAAAATACAATGCCAATCCGTCCCACCCATTTAACCGGGTCAGGTTGAAAACAGATTTGTTGAACCAAACCAGGTTTGAGTGTGATACACAGATATTTTCAGATGTTTAATTTTCAAGAGCCTACACATGTCTTTAATGACTTTAGACATGAAAGGAGTTCTCTGATCTGTAAAGATCTCTTTGGTTATGCCCGTACTAGAGAACATATAATATATCTCTTTGGTAATTAGCTTAGTAGAAGAGTTTCTCAAAAGGTACCACCTCAGGATAACATGTGGCAGTGTCTAACACGAGAAGAATATACTGATGTGCCCTAGCAGACTTACCCACAGGGTGAATCAAATCCATTGCTACCCTTTCAAATGGTATTCAAATATCATTGAAAAGTTAATTTATTTCAGTAATGCTATTCAAAAAGTAAAACTCATATATTAGATAACCAATCCATAGATACATAGATCAAATTGAATCACAAATTACAACTCCAATCAATCATGATTTTTACATAATCATCAATTTTATTGGTACTTACAGAGTTATAACCATTTCTGGCCTCACAGACATTAAGAACATTTTAAAATTATCAATCAGACTTCAGATGTGTGGCAGTTACAATTCATATAAATAAAGTGCAAGTGCAAACATATGTATGGAAAGATACAGTCAGTGCATATAAAAGGTGTTATCCTGTCCACAGTGTATGGTCACAGAGTCAAACTATAGACCCTGGATCCTACGGACATTGTCAAACACACTGGCCCTTGAAAAAGCTGACGGCGGAACGCGCGTCGGGGCACAGTCTGACGGTGTTGTGACAGATACTCGAGTCAGTATGCTATGTTCTTTGCTGCTTGTATGATAACCGAGTAAAGCAGTGTGTTTGACAATGTCCGTAGGATCCAGGGTCTATAGTTTGACTCTGTGACCATACACTGTGGACAGGATAACACCTTTTATATGCACTGACTGTATCTTTCCATACATATGTTTGCACTTGCACTTTATTTATATGAATTGTAACTGCCACACATCTGAAGTCTGATTGATAATTTTAAAATGTTCTTAATGTCTGTGAGGCCAGAAATGGTTATAACTCTGTAAGTACCAATAAAATTGATGATTATGTAAAAATCATGATTGATTGGAGTTGTAATTTGTGATTCAATTTGATCTATGTATCTATGGACTGGTTGCGCTAATGGTGATACTGGATCACTGATATAGTAAATTTAAGGTTTTTAACAAGTGTTGGTTGTTCATATATTAGATAGATTCATTACACACAGTGATCTATTTCATGTATTTATTTATTTTAATGTGGATGATTATAGCTAATGAAGACCCAAAAGTCAGTATCTCAGAAAATTAGAATATTGTGAAAAAGTTGAATCTTGTAGGCTCATGGTGTCACACTCTAATCAGATTCCTAAGCCTCTAAATGGTCCCTCAGTATGGTTCAGTAGGCTACACAGTCACAGGGAAGACTGCTGACTTGATAGTTGTCATGTCAGAGTGCTGTATCCAAGCATATTAATGGAAAGTTGAGTGAAAGGAAAGTGTGGTAGAAAAAGGTGCACAAGCAACAGGGATAACTACAGCCTTGAAAGGATTGTCAAAAAAAGGCCAATCAAAAATTTGGGGGAGATTCACAGGGAGTGGACTGTGGCTAGAGTCACTGCGTCAAAAGCTACCACACACAGATGTATCCAGGACATTGCTACAACTGTCACATTTCTTGTATCAAGCCATTCATGATGTCAGAAGCGTCTTAACTGGGTTAGGGTACTTTCACACTAGCGTTTTTCTTTTCCGGCACTGAGTTCCGTCACAGGGGCTCTATACCGGAAAAGAACTGATCAGGCATATCCCCATGCATTCTGAATGGAGAGTAATCCGTTCAGGATGCATCAGGATGTCTTCAGTTAAGTCGTTTTGACTGATCAGGCAAAAGAGAAAACCGCAGCATGCTACGGTTTTCTCTCCGGCGAAAAAAACTGAAGACATGCCTGAATGCCGGATCCGGCATTCAGAATACCGGAATGCCGGATCCGTCGTTCCGGCATGCGCTTGCGCAGATCGGTAAAAATGTGAAAAAATTTACAAGACGGATCCGTCTGTCCGCATGACAAGCGGAGAGACGGATCCATCCTTGCAATGCATTTGTGAGACAGATCCGCATCTGGATCCGTCTCACAAATGCATTCAGTCAGCGGCAGATCGGCGGATCCGGCGGCCAGTTCCGACGACGGAACTGCCCGCCGGATCACAGTGCCGCAAGTGTGAAAGTAGCCTCAAGGGGAAAAAGGACTGGATTGTTGGTCAGGGGTCCAGGAGTCCTGTTTTCAGATGAAAGTAAGTCAATTCAGCATTTTACTTGGAAATCAAGGTTCCAAAGTCTGGAGAAAGAGTGGAGAGGTGCACAATCCAAGTTACTTGAGGTCCAGTGTGAAGTTTCCACAGTCAGCGATAGTTTTGGGGAGCCATGCCATCTGCTGGTATTGGGCCACTTTGTTATATCAAGTCCAAAGTCAGTTTAGCCATCTACGAGGAAATTTTAAAGCACTTTATGCTTCCCTCTGCTGACTAGCTTTAAGGAGATGCTGATTTCATTCTCCAACAGGACTTGGCACTTGCCAACACTGCCAAAAGTACCAATACCTGGTTTAATAACCACAACATCACTGTGGTTGGTTGACCATCAACATTTCCTGATCTAAACCCTATAAATAATCTATGGGGTATTGTCAAAAAGAAATTGAGACACCCCAGATGCAACAATGCAAATGAAATAAAGGCTACTATAAAGGCAAACTGGGCTTCCAAAAGACCGCAGCAGTGCTACAGGCTGATCACCTCCATGCCATTCCGTATTGATGCAGTAATCCATTCAAAAGAGCCCTGACCAAGTATTGAGTGCATATACTGTACAGACTTAAAAAATAAATGCTTGAAATAGATCACTCTGTGTGTAATGAATCTATATAATATATGATTTTCACTTTTTTAATTGAATTACCAGGGGCGTAGCTAAAGGCTTATAGTCCCTGGTCCAAGAGTTCAGCTTGGGCGGGGGGCCTCAGTGCTTTGTGGCCAGGGGCAGGGAAACACAACCATAATTGCTGGCTGAGGCAAAAACTGAAACAGCACCCACCCATGCCAAATTCTTGACCCAACCCCTTTCCTCCAGCCAGAGATGTAACTTGACCTGCATGCACTTTCTATAACACCGTTGTCTTATGTGGCACAAAGGGTTTTTGGCCCCCCTCAGGCTCTCGGCTCGGTAGCGACTGCTACCTCTGCACCCCCTATAGCTACACCTCTGTGAACTACTGAAATAAGATGTGCAACAAGAGCGGTTATTTTACATTGTGGGTATGATCCACAGTACTTCTGTACCTCCCTAACAACCCCTGTAGGGGGCAGTGAACCCTAAACTCACGCATCCTACTGTTCCTACCTGCTTGCACGATCCGGCCTAAGCAAAGGCCCACAACTGGTCATCAGTCCTTTCCTAAATATGTGCAGGGGTCTATACAGCAGGAAAGGTCAGGAAGAAAATAAAGTGGCGACAGATCGACAGCCACAACACTAGGAAAACAGTGGAAACAGACAAGCCAGGTCAGAACAAGAAAAACTAAACTTAGCTGAATCAAGAACCCTAAACCAGAAAAATGTCAGGGTCCAAATCATCAGACTAAGGCCTCATGCACGCGACCGTTGTGTGCATCCGTGGCCGTTTTCAGTTTTTTTTCGCGGACCCATTGACTTTTAATGGATCCGTGGGAAAAAAAAAAAACACGGAAAATGCACCGTTTGGCAGCTGCATCCGTGA
The DNA here is from genome assembly GCF_014858855.1 of Bufo gargarizans. NCBI lineage: Eukaryota > Metazoa > Chordata > Amphibia > Anura > Bufonidae > Bufo > Bufo gargarizans. The sequence continues at coordinate 263,332,450 of NC_058083.1, forward strand.
TCCGTGTTTCCTGGCCGTGAAAAAAATAGGACCTGTCCTATTTTTTTCACGGCCAACGGTTCACGGACCCATTTAAGTCAATGGGTCCGTGAAAAATCACGGATGCACACAAGATTGTCATTCGCGTCCGTGATCCGTGTCCGTTTTTTCCTATCATTTCAATGGCAAACTTGACTCATATTTTTTTTTATTTTTCATGTGGATCCGTGGAAAAAACAAGGAAGACCCACTGACAAAAAAACGGTCACGGATCACGGACCTACGGACCCCGTTTTTGCTGACCTTAAAAAAAAAAACGGTCGTGAACATGAGGCCTAAGTCATGGTCACGGTCCAAACCTAACAATGCATAAGGCTCCTTTCTCCAAATCGTCAGGCTAAAGTCAGGGTCCAAACCTAGTATAATGCATTAACTAAGGCTGCTTTAAAAGAAGTATGATATGGGTGCTTTATTACTCCTGTATTATGGACACAGAACCAGAAACTCCTACAGTTTCTCAGAAAATGACTTGGGGCAGCATAAATCTAGTTCAGATGAAATGTGGGAGGTCCGGGTGTTCCATTCATAATATGGGAACGAAAAAATAGAGCCCCTGTATTACACTTGTTTGAAAAACTGCAGTAATTGAAAACGGTCAGTGAGCGAAAATGTGTTTTCTAACTGGTGAAGATTGCTTCCATTTGGGAGAAATGTATCATCCGCTGTAGTGATAATCATTACCACTGTTACTGCAGCACGTAACGGATATTGCTAGAGAAGTGGTCTATATATTTTACTCTAAAGATCGGCTATGGACAGGATAGGGACAGTGTAAAATGTAAATTTTATTGATTTATGTGTGTTTCACATGACTTATTTGACATCATAATCTGGTTGCTGGTAAAGGTCTGGGTCATAGAATCAATAAATAGCATAATTAGGCGCAGAGATGTGATTAAATGAGCAAGCGCTCAACTTCTCACTCCTTTTCTGGAGCAAAAAAAGACCCTCCATATGTGACAAGGGAGAGTGATAACATGAACAGAAATCTTTTTTATCCTAAACCCTGGGGAAAAGTACAGTTAGACAGGGATAGAGAACACTGTTTCTGTTCATTCCTCCTGCAGACTGTCAGTACTTCCTCACTCTCCTCCTCGAAGCTGGCTGAGATCTCAGCCAGCTGAAGGGGGAGGGGGGGGGTGGACTGCTTTATCAGGGCATATCTCCGATTGTGTAGCAGCTACCCATGTGAACCTTGGTCTTGTAGCTCCTCTACATCATGAGATAGAGCCCTTAGAAACCGGGTGAGGAGTCAAAGCTGCATATATATGCAGCCCTGACTGGGATGCATTTCTAAGCACTGTGGGGTCAATGTCTTGTTTTAAAGCTTAGCTTGTGTGTATTCAAAGCCCTGGTTGGTATCTCTAGCTGTTATACAGCCTAAGAACCAGTCATCATTAGCAAGGATGTATGAGATAGTGCCATCCTGCAAGGACATATGAGATACGTCCTTTGCAGGGAAAGGGTTAAGCTTTGGGTAATCTCTAGCATCATGTTCACCCAAATCATAGTAAATGTTTGGTGGTTTCCTAGTCAAAGAAGGTGCCACTGCAGCTGCCCACTGGTTGACTGGTAACTTTTCACATTTTGCTAATCTCTTAAATACCACAAGATATGGTTCTACATCATCGGTGGGCAGCATCTATTGAAGGGAAGCTTCTACTGACACCTGTTCTGAGCAAATAATGCCTCACCCAGCATAACCATTTTCTCCATGAAGTAGGAAATTCATCTTATCTTTCTTGGCCAATGCTTGTTGCTCCAGAGCATTAGCTTGAACTAGCTGTTTGATAAGTTCATTTCAGCAGCCTCTTCATGCAGTTTTCATGTGGTTTTTACCGAGGACATGAATAGGTGACTTTTACAAGAGAAAAATAAGCTCTTTAAGTGTGAAAATGTCTCTTCAAGGCTGTCTTTTTTAAAGGGAATCTGTTGCCAGCTGCCTTCCTATCAAACTCTTTGCATAGACATAGGTAGTATAGTTAATACGGTTGAAAAAAGACAAACGTCCATCAAGTTCAACCAAGATAAGTGGGGACGCGAATCCCAGAAGGAAGTGAGACTCAGATTTCTACACGTTTTCATAAGCATTTATGTTGTTTACTTTTAAGAATTCGTCTAAACCCTTTTTGAAACTGTCCACTGTTCCTGCTGTGACCACGTCCTGAGGAAGTCTATTCCACAGTTCTTACAGTAAAGAAGCTTTGACGCTTCTGGAGACTGAACTTTTTCTTCTTCAGTCGGAGGCAGTGCCCCCTTGTCTTTTGAGCACATTTTGCATGGAACAGTTTTTCGCCATATTTTTTGTATGGCCCATTTATCTGCTGGTATAGGTTAATCATGTCCTCCCTTAGGAGTCTCTTCTCAAGACTAAATAAATTCAATTCTTTGAATCTTTCTTCATAACTAAGACCCTCCATGCCCCTTATCATTTTAGTCGCTCTCCTCTGTACTTTTTTTAGCTGCAGTGCATGCTTTCTATGTACTAGTGCCCAGAACTGGACTGCGTATTCCAGATGAGGCCGCACCAGCGCTTTGTAAAGTGGTAGTATTACAGTATTAGGTATACCTGATTAAAACAACTGGGGTCATTTATCAAACTGGTGTAAAGTAGAACTGGCTTAGTTGCCCAAAGTAACCAATTAGATTCCACCTTTCATTTTTTAAAGCTCCTTTGAAAAAAGGAAACGTGGAATCTGGTTGGTTGTTATGGGCAACTAAGCCAGTTCTACTTTACATCAGTTTGGTAAATTACCTCAAATACTTTTCTGTTTTTCATTTGAGGCTCTGTTCCCAATTTATGATACGTTTCCTTAATATGCAAATTAGGTATTTTGTGAATTAAGGGTGTCACCATTGATCTTATTGCACCCAAGCTCCGCTCGTTTCTGTGGCCAGCCCCTCACTAGCTGCTTTTACACTTCCTGGACCAGTCAAAGCAGCGAGAGCTAATGCTCCACAGCAACAAGCATAGGCCAAGCAAGATGAGATGAATTGCCTACTTGTGGATAAAATGGCTTTGCTGGCATTGTTTGCTCAGTAAGGTACAGGTGGAGAGCTTCTGATGACTTCAAATTTATTCTGTAGCAGGACAACGAACCCCAATTATATAGTCAATGTTATTAAGAACTATACGCATAAAGAACAAAGGGTCCTGGAAGTCATGATATCTCAACATCATTGAGTCTGTCTGGGATTACATGAGTCTGCATCCACAAACATGGTTAGTTCTCCAAGATGTTTGGAGAAAACACTGCATAAACTGTGTGCAAGTGTACATAGAAGAATTGATGCTGTTTGAAGGCAAAGGCTTCACTTTGTATTTTATCTAATAAAAATTATTAATACTTCTATTTTTTAAAGCATTCTTACTTTTCCACACCTGCCTAAAAATTTTGCATAGTACTGTAGTTCATAATAATAAATACAGCTTTTCTTGAAATGCAGCAAAGAAAACGTTCATAGAATTCCCTCTATAGGCGACAATATAACATTGCAACAATAAAACCTACTGTATTAGTAAGTTCCAAAGAAGTTGCCAAAGTGTATGTAGGAATATATGTACCTTCTTTTTTTGTTTAGGCATCAAGTCTCTACAAACTTTGCCTTTATGCAATAGATAAGCAAACATATATTGCTGAAACATATGTCAGATAAAACATTAGATTTTCGACCATCTGTCTATAGCTAATCCACACATGGACAATAACTGGCGCAAACTTGTGTTATCTTTATTACACGTATAAATTGTTTATAGAGACAACACCTTACAGCATGCTTGGAAATGATAGATATATGACTCAAGCTGCAGCAACACTTGAAACTGGCCTTGAAAGGTCAATGATATTCTACAGAGTGCAGCACTCTATTATTCCCCTCTGGTATACTGGAAGAAATAATGCACAGCACAATAAGAAAGGAAGTCAACAAGACCATACACCCCTTCCACATTAAAGGACTATTACACTTGCTAATTTTCTATCTCTAGTTTTTGAACAATCAGAACCATCACTGGCCGGTGTTAATGTGCTTTCACAGTTTGCCGCTTTGATGCAGTTTTTTTATGCAATTTGTGAATCAAAACTGCAGATGACACCAAACTTTGTAATACCGTGCAGTCTATGGAAGGTGTTAAGAAGTTACAAGCTGACTTGGACAAACTTACTGTTTGGGCCTCCACTTGACAAATGAGGTTCAATATAGATAAATGTAAAGTTATGGACTTGGAGCTAATAATCTGCATGCAGCATATGTTCTAGGGGGGAGTAAAACTGAGAGTCGCTGGCTGAGAAGGATCTGGGTGTATTAGTAGATCATAGACTAAATAACAGCATGCAATGCCAGTCAGCTGCCTCTAAAGCCAACAGAATTGTGTCTTGTATTAAAAGAGGTATGGATTCATGGGACAGGGATATAATATTGCCACTATACAAAGCATTGGTGTGTCCTCACCTGGAGTACGTGGTTCAGTTCTGGGCACCAGTCCATAAAAAGGATGCCCTGGAGTTAGAAAAAGTCCAAAGGAGAGCAACTAAACTCAAAAAGGGCGTGGAAGATCTCAGCTATGAGCAAAGTTTGAATTAACTAAATTTGTTTAGCCTTGAAAAAAAAAGACGTCTAAGGGGGGGGGGGGGGGGGGGAATATGATTAACTTGTACAAATATATAAACGTACCATAGAAAAAATATTGAGAGAAGTTATTCTGAGTTAAACCCCCTCAAAAAACAAGGGGCCACTCCCTACACCTGGAGGAAAAAAAGATTCAGTTATAAGAGGCATCAAGCATTCTTTACAGTAAGGGCTGTGAATCTCTGGAATAGCCTGCCGCAGGAGACGGTCACAGCAACTACAGTAGATGGCTTCAAAAACATTTAGATGACTTTTTATTTCAAAATAACATTGATGCTTATTACAATGTATAGAAATTATGTTCTACACACCCTTTCCCTTTGGCTTAACCCTTCCTTACAAGGAAGATGGACGTGATCCAGGGATTTGTTCCGATTGCCACATCTGGAGTTGGGAAGGATTTTTTTTTGGTCTTCCCCTGGATCAATATAGCAGGATTACAGGTTGGACTTGGTCTTTTGTATTTTTCCAACCTTAACAACTGTGTAACTATGTAACTTGGAGTGGCTGAAACATGAGAAGTAGAATTTTTCATATATAAATTTCCTGTTTTACTATCCGGTCCTTCAAAACCTGCATTAAAAGTATATCTGTAAAGAATGAATCAAGGCAACGAGCTTTCTAAATTCTGAGTGACTGTACAAGAAATCTCTGGGAATAAATAAGTAACTGAATCAACATCTGGTAATTATACACAGCATGGGGTCAGAGGTCATTATACCCAACATGGGGTCAAAGGTGTTGATTCCATTATCCTAATTGGAGTCAGTAGGTGATAATGACCTCCCAGAAAAAGGTGTCAAGACAGCATTGTATGTGGCAGACAATAGATGTTTAACCTCGCCTCTATTCAAGATGTTCAATTACCAGATGTTGATTCAGTTACATACAGTGGAGGAAATAATTATTTGACCCCTCACTGATTTTGTAAGTTTGTCCAATGACAAAGAAATGAAAAGTCTCAGAACAGTATCATTTCAATGGTAGGTTTATTGTAACAGTGGCAGATAGCACATCAAAAGGAAAATCGAAAAAAATAACTTTAAATAAAAGATAGCAACTGATTTGCATTTCATTGAGTGAAATAAGTATTTGAACCCCTACCAACCATTAAGAGTTCTGGCTCCCACAGAGTGGTTAGACACTTCTACTCAATTAGTCACCCTCATTAAGGACACCTGTCTTAACTAGTCACCTGTATAAAAGACACCTGTCCACAGAATCAATCAATCAAGCAGACTCCAAACTCTCCAACATGGGAAAGACCAAAGAGCTGTCCAAGGATGTCAGAGACAAAATTGTAGACCTGCACAAGGCTGGAATGGGCTACAAAACCATTAGCAAGAAGCTGGGAGAGAAGGTGACAACTGTTGGTGCGATTGTTCGAAAATGGAAGGAGCACAAAATGACCATCAATCGACCTCGCTCTGGGGCTCCACGCAAGATCTCACCTCGTGGGGTGTCAATGGTTCTGAGAAAGGTGAAAAAGCATCCTAGAACTACACGGGAGGAGTTAGTTAATGACCTCAAATTAGCAGGGACCACAGTCACCAAGAAAACCATTGGAAACACATTACACCGCAATGGATTAAAATCCTGCAGGGCTCGCAAGGTCCCCCTGCTCAGGAAGGCACATGTGCAGGCCCGTCTGAAGTTTGCCAATGAACACCTGAATGATTCAGAGAGTGACTGGGAGAAGGTGCTGTGGTCTGATGAGACCAAAATAGAGCTCTTTGGCATTAACTCAACTCGCTGTGTTTGGAGGAAGAAAAATGCTGCCTATGACCCCCAAAACACCGTCCCCACCGTCAAGCATGGGGGTGGAAACATTTTGCTTTGGGGGTGTTTTTCTGCTAAGGGCACAGGACAACTTATTCGCATAAACGGGAAAATGGACGGAGCCATGTATCGTGAAATCCTGAGCGACAACCTCCTTCCCTCTGCCAGGAAACTGAAAATGGGTCGTGGATGGGTGTTCCAGCACGACAATGACCCAAAACATACAGCAAAGGCAACAAAGGAGTGGCTCAAGAAGAAGCACATTAAGGTCATGGAGTGGCCTAGTCAGTCTCCGGACCTTAATCCAATCGAAAACCTATGGAGGGAGCTCAAGCTCAGAGTTGCACAGAGACAGCCTCGAAACCTTAGGGATTTAGAGATGATCTGCAAAGAGGAGTGGACCAACATTCCTCCTAAAATGTGCGCAAACTTGGTCATCAATTACAAGAAACGTTTGACCTCTGTGCTTGCAAACAAGGGTTTTTCCACCAAGTATTAAGTCTTTTTTTGTTAGAGGGTTCAAATACTTATTTCACTCAATGAAATGCAAATCAGTTGCTATCTTTTATTTAAAGTTATTTTTTCGATTTTCCTTTTGATGTGCTATCTGCCACTGTTACAATAAACCTACCATTGAAATGATACTGTTCTGAGACTTTTCATTTCTTTGTCATTGGACAAACTTACAAAATCAGTGAGGGGTCAAATAATTATTTCCTCCACTGTATTTATACCCAGAGAATTCTTGTACAGTCACTCAGAATTGAGAAAGCTCGTTGGAAGAACGAGTGAAACGTTTTCAAGAAATCTACAGTACAGATGGAACATGGTTAGCACTCCAGCTCTTAACTTAAATTTCTTAACTCATCGCGTTATCTTGAGACAAAAGCCATTGAGAAGCAATTAAAGGTTTTTGCTTAGATTAGATAACACAACTCAGAAATCTCAGAAAAAAAGGAGTGTTAACTCTGCTCCATCCGTAAGTCCAGTTGCCTTGATTTATTCTTTACAGACCATGACCTGGATAAATGAGAACCTTCACAGACAACAGACATACTGCATTAAAAGTGCATCAGAATGACAATTCTAAAAGTACGCTAAGGGTACCTGCAAACAAGTACAGATTTCAAAACAGAAAATCTGCTAATTCTTTGTGCAGAGTTATGTTTTTTTGTTTTTTTGGTGTTTGATGTATTTTTGCTACAGATCTCACCCTTCCATTGAAAAGGGTAAAATCCACACCACAAATTGCAAACAATTGATATGCTGTGGATTTTCAAATTCACACGTCAGGTCAATTTCCACATGGAAGAAAAACCGTAGTTACACTTACCGGTAATTCTGTTTCCTTGAGTCCACCATGATGGCTCTACTATGAGATTGACCCTTGACCTCTGTAGGGGCAGGAACACAGAGTTTAAAAGGCCACCAGCCACTCTCACCCTCAGTGCTTTCCAAATTACCAAGTGGGTACAGCCTTAATTTAGGCAATATATATCTATTATTATTATTTTTTTTGTATTAATTCATTCTCAACCCCTCCTTAAATCTCAGGGGGGGAAATCTGGGCCGTCATGGTGGACAAGGAAACAGAATTACCGGTAAGTCTAATTACGGTTTTTCCATTTCGTCCACCATGACGGCTCTACTATGAGAGCTACCAGATTACTAAATAGGGTGGGCAACTGCTTGCAGAACCTTCTGACCGAAGGTTAAGTCCGCAGAAGCCGACACATTAATTCGGTAATGTTTGATAAAGGTATTGATACTCGACCAAATGGCCGCTCTACAAATTTTGTCTAAGGAGACACCCCCTTTCTCTGCCCACGAAGAAGCCATAGCTCTTGTAGAGTGAGCTGTTATATTTGTGGGGCTGTTTAGACCCGACTTCTGATAGCAATAAATAATGGTAGATCTGATCCATCTTCCAATGGTGGCTTTGGATGCCTTTTTTCCCCTTGTTTGGACCTGCGTATTGAACAAAAATTCTCCTCCTAAATTCCTTTGTTAAATCTAGGTACTGTATGATAGTATCCCGAACATCCAGGAGCTGGAACTGATCTTGTGATGGACAGTCCTTGGGAAAGGATGAAAGAAAAATTTCCTGATCTCTGTGAAAGTCCGACACCACTTTTGGGAGGAAACCCGGATCCAAACGCAAAACTATTGTCTGGGAAGATAGTAAGGTATGGTTCCCGGCAGGATAGTGCCTGGATTTCGCCCAGTCGTCTGGCTGAAGTAATGGCCACTAGGAAAGCTGCTTTTAATGATAGGTGTTTGAGTGAAATATCCTGGATAGGAGAAAATGGTGAACTTGTAAGACTTCTCAGGACCAAGTTTAAGTCCCATTGAGGCATCCTAGGGGTTAGGGATGGCCTTAACCTGGAGGCAGCTCTTATAAACCTCCTTATCCACCTATGTCTGGCTAGGTCCGTATCATAGCAAGCCCCCAAGGCTGAGACCTGTACTTTAAGAGTACTTGGTCTGAGGCCCAGATCTAAACCTTGTTGGAGAAAATCTAGTACTTTCTCAATATTTGGGGAAGAGTTTACCGGTGTAATTTATGCAAAAGAATGTAAATGCCCTAAGATCTATGTAGGTAAAACCATACAGGAACTAAGGAGGAGAATTTCGAGACATCTAAGCAATTTAAACACTGATGATGATACACCCCTTATACGACACATCAATAAATACCACAATGGGAATCCAAAAGATCTCCAAATATGGGGAATACAGAAGATCAAAGTAGGCCCAAGACAGGGAAATGTAGACAATAAACTACAACAGGAGGAATCCAGGTGGATATATCGACTCAAATCGCTGTCACCAATAGGAATTGAAGGATTTACCTTCTAACCATTTTTATAGAACAATGTTACAGTAAAATAGAAAAAAAAAGAAAAAAGGAAAAAAGATAAACAAATGTACAAAAAGAATGACTATAATAGAAGTAACTAACAGAAGACAATAGACAAGTAAAATGAGGGAGTGACCATCAAAAAATGAGAAAATAGAAAAAAGAATATTATATAAATAGAAAAAGTGATACTTACCATTGATTATGAGAAAATTCCAAACTGGAGGGCGAGGAGTTCACCGGGTGGGGGGAATGTAGTAGATAGAAATATGCCATCTGACGAAAATAAAGTTGAAAAAGGTGAAAAATATTGGACACACTTCACTAGATAAAACAATGAAGAAAACAATTTAAATAAAATTTAGAATAATAAAGATCCAGTTAAATGTCAATTGGTATATATTCTTAAAGATCCACAAGGTAGATGGTGAAAATTATTGAAAAGAATATAATCCTCATTCACTTATCAATACAAGACCATAAGAGGAAGTATACATGACAAAAAATAAATCTGTAAATGCACCAATATAGTAACAGATAACCTGAATATGTATAAATATACAGCCACGATATATGGTGTAGTAGAATAGTGGTGCACTATATTGTATTATGCTATATATAATATAGTAAAATAACGGTGCAGGTAAACAGAGTACAAAAGTAAATCTACATAAAAAAGAGAAAGGGATACTAATGTAAGGGTATATGAGAGAAGAAAGAAACAATTCAATAAGTCCCCACGCCTGCATAGCCCATAATCCATCGAATAGGCAAACCAGGATCTGCAGACACACTAAGTATAAGTGCATGTGCAGAGCCCTGGAAGAAAGTATTGCGAGAATATCCAGTTTGGAAATAATGAACACAGTCCATTTGCATGGGCCAATCACGTAGGAATAAGATCGCGAGTAGAAAGAAGTAAAAGTTCGGGCGCATGCGCAAATCTCCATCACTATGCCGCGTCAGAATGCATCATATGACAACGATCCTCTGTGGCCTAATAGGGAAAAGGAGGCGCGGTAGCAAAAGGGGAGGGAAACGATGTTCTGGTAGATCATTGGAGCATGGAAACATGTGACCAAATAGGAGTAAACCCCCAATCACTATGCCGCATCAGAATGCATCATATGACAACGATCCTCTGTGGCCTATCAGGGAAAAGGAGGCGCTGTAGAAAAAGGGGAGGGAAACAACGTTCTGGTAGATCATTGGAGCATGGAAACATGTGACCAAATAGGAGTGATTAAATTATGGTTCACGCCCCCAACACTCACACATGCTTTATCCCCTGAAGACGCTGGTTACACAGCGAAACATGTCAGGAAGCAGAGTGTAGGAGGTGTTAGGTTTTAGGCAGTGACATAGCGGCAGCACGCTCAAATACATGGGCATATCGACAGTTATATAGCAGGCGGCAATAATAGAAAATATAGGACAAGTGATATAACAGTAGAGAGGGAAGAGGAGAAATAGGAGCAGCAGCTTAGCAGGAGGAGGAAAAATAAGAGCGGCAGGTGCTGTAATAATCACAAACGAAAGTGAAAGCAACACCACCTATAAACTTATTTATAAAGGACCTCACTTATATTCACTATCAGTCGCAATTCCCTATCCTTCACCCCCTCCAGTTCCCCTCCCCCTTCCCCTGACGTCGCGGCTATGTTGGTTTTAACCCCAAACATAGATGCCTCCCAGGATTTTTTTTAGGAAGAGAGTCGGCCTTCCTTTTCATTGGGTCCTGTAGCTGTGAAGAGTTCTCAAATGGGAGGGAAGTCTTTTTAATTACTTTTGCTACCTGGATGTCAATTTTGGGGGTTTCATTAAATAGTTTGACGTCCGCTGGGTCGAATAACAGCCTATTTCTGAATTCTCTGGATACCTCCAGTCTTCTCTCAGGGTCGGTCCATTCATCCAGTATCATGTCTTTTAGGTTCTCATTCATTGGGATGAAACATTTCATCCAGGACAGATCGTTTTTTTTACCTCCTCATTCCCCATGGTTGCTCTAACAGCTCCCAATAGCTCCTCCATATCCTCGGAAGAAAATAAGTATTTTTTACTAATTTCCATGATTTCACCCTCTGATAGAGCGTCAAGATTAACATTCTGTCTAGAGGTGGAGGCCTCCTCGTCCATATCCTTTGAAACAGAGGAGGATGGGACCGACAATCTAGGTTTTTTCGCCGGAGGTGTAGGCGGGATTGATCTGAGGGAGGCCAGAGAAGACTTAATTTCATTTTGAATTAGTGATTTGACCTCTGACAAAATAGACGGTTGCTCCTCTTTTATAAGAGTATTTATGCAACATTGGCAGAGCTTCTTTTTATAATTCTCAGGAAGCCTCTTGCTACAAGTCGCACATCTCTGAACTTTAGTTCTTGTCCTGGGCTTTTTAACTCCCTATAAGAGAGGAGCAGCCAGGTATCAATAGACAAGATAATCAGACAAGTCAAGAAAAAAATGATACATCATTTGTCCTTTCCCCACAGGGGAACTCACTGTTGGAGTAGCCGAGGGGGCTTCAGATTCCATCTGGATTGCAGAGGCGTCAGGGGCAGACATCTGTGTGTGTATGCTCCAGGAGGAAGATCGGTGTGTGCCACTGTTTATTTGAAACTGCCGCTTCAAATAGTCAGCCTGGCGTCTGACATCATCGCAGTGCGCTCCGATCCAAGCTCTGCCCCTTCCGCCTTCTGCCGGCCGAGAGCAGAGTGTAGTGCTGAGGCTTCCTACAGCAGTCGGCGTGCAGCATGCTCCTGCTCTAATGCGGTCAGCTTCCTCAATGTAGGGAAGGGGGACCGACGCTGTGGGAGAGATACAGGCTCCTGCAGACAGGAACGAGATTGGCTCCACATGTATCCTCTGCCCAGCTTTGGACTGGACCGCAGGAGGGCAGAGGGAGAGGACGCAAATAATAAAACGATCTTTACCTCCATCAGGAGGGCTCTCTGTGAGTTTACCCCATAGGGACAGGAAACACTGAGGGTGAGAGTGGGTGGTGGCCTTTTAAACTCTGTGTGTTCCTGCCCCTACAGAGGTCAAGGGTCAATCTCATAGTAGAGCCGTCATGGTGGACAAAATGGAAAAAAGCAAAGTGTACTTTAGATTTGTCTAATCTCATATACTTTGCTGGTACTATATTATGCTTCATTCACTCGTCAGTGTTCAGTCAGTGATTTCCATCAGTGATTTTGAGCCAAAACCAGCTGCGGCTCTAAACATAGAACAGGTGCAGATCTTTCCGTTACACCTTATGTCTGTGGAGGCTCCAATCCTGGTTTTTGCCCACAATCAATGACCAAAACATAGACGTGTGAATTAGGCTTTACACTGCAGTTTTTATAAATCTGTGTGGTAAAACTGCTTGTAATCCGCATTGTGTGCAGGTACCTTCAAGGAAGGAGATGATTAGATAGACCACCAGTAGAAACACCTTATGCTTTGCTTGCCCCCTCTGGACCTTTTAACACATGCACAAATTCCCTTTGAGTTGCTTTGCTCTGACATGGGACCCATCAGACATGTCTATTGTGGTGTCCTCTCCAGCATTTACTCTGCCCTGCTCCCCAACCATTTTTCTTCTCAAGAGTGTATCCCAGTGCTGTGATGGCAGATAAAGTCCTCTCCCCTGCACCGCCGGTTTGCCAAAATTAGGGATATTATGCACATGGAGGATTTCACTGCTAGCATATACCATATGATTGACTAAGGGATTCTGTCACCAACCTGGAGAGCTACTAGGAGCAGTGCTATGTAAACAGTACTGCCCCTGCTGCGTCAGAATCATTACTTTACATGTTCATCACCCCGTTCCCTTGCTATGTGTTCACAATGTGCTGCTGTAATACATTAAAAAAACTCATGAGATGCGTGCACATAATGGCGAGGAAGTACTGATCACAAAACCTCTCAGTGTATTACAGTAGAGCTTTGCAGGGGAACGAGATGAGCATGAACATAAAAACTAACCATCCTGACTCAGCACTGTTCATGTACGTCTCCTAATAGCACTCCACGGAAATGACAGACTCCAATAAAACATGGTTCTATTGGATTTGCTATCTAGAGACTGATGAATAGAAGTTTGTTCTATCCTGTTGAATATATAAAATGTATTTCTTCTTCTCTCACCCTTAAATCTGTACCTCAGCTTTTCAGAATAAGATGCCATATGTGTATGCATGAGTGATAGCACAATAGCTGGCCATGACTTGTATCTGCCATTTTTTATTCACTTTTACATGCTGCATCTCCCCATAGACTACACATAGACTGAGCAGTATGGAGGCAAATAAAGCACTTAGGGTAAGATATAACACTTACTGCCGAGTCATGGCTGTAGGCCTCTTCTGCTCTACACCGTTTCCCACCTCTCCTTTCTATAGATTTCTATGGAAAGATATAATCTGATCCTTCAGTGAATGGCAACCTATCTTGGTCCGACATGATGGATTTCTCACAAATGTCAGAGAGAAAGGGAGTTTATAAAGAGAAAGGAAGAAAACAGCAGTTAACTTAAGAGCAAGGCTTTTGTCTCTGATAACACATATTACAAAGTCTTTTATTTGCCTGTACTATTGATTTATGCAAAGATGTCCAAAAGTACAGAGACGATTTAGTTTTTAGGGTACTTTCACACTAGCGTTATTCTTTTCCGGTATTGAGTTCTGTCCTAGGGGCTCAATACCGGAAAGAAAACGCTTCAGTTTTATCCTAATGCATTCTTAATGGAAAGAATTCCGTTCAGTATGCATCAGGATGTCTTCAGTTCAGTCCCTCTTACGGTATTCGGTCCGAGAAAATACCGCAGCATGCGGCGGTATTTTCTCCGGCCAAAATTCCAGAACACTTGCCGGAACACCAGATCCGGCATTAATTTCCATTGAAATGTATTAATGCCGGATCCGGTATTAATTCCAGCAAAACGGATCTGGTTTCCCGGTTTGCGCATGCGCAGACCTTTAAAAATGCAAAAAAATTAATAAATACTGGATCCGTTTTTTCCGGATGACACCGGAGAGACCCATCCGGAATTTCAATGCATTTGTCAGATGGAACCGGATGCGGATCCATCTACAAATGATAACCATTTGCATACAGATTTCCAGATGGGGCAGGCAGTTCTGGCAACAGAAATTATATAAATGTACTGCATGTTGATCGGTCTGGTGCACGAGCTGTGCCCGCCCGATCGGGGGCAGGGGTCCGGCAGTCACTAATAGCCAGATCCCTGCTGTATGCGTCAGCATCGGTTAAATCACCAATGCTGGCGCATTAACCCCTGCACGGCTGCGATCAGCGCTGACCGGGGCACATGCGAGCTTCAGACATGTGCGGGGTGTCCTCCATCGGATCCCCGCACTTCTGTTGATGGGAACCCAATGGCAGGGAAGGTAGCCCAATGCCTTCGTTAGGCATCGTGACTACCTTCTGGGAGGGCCTGCGAGAACTAGAGATGTCATGAACATAAAATTTTCCGTTTGCAAGTGGCAAACGCAAATTTCTGCAAATGTTCGCGAATGGGCGAACCGCTATTGACTTCAATAGGCAGGCGAATTTTAAAACCCCCAGGGACTCTTTCTAGCCACAGTAGTGATGGAAAAGTTGTTTCAAGGGGACTAACACCTGGACTGTGGCATGCCGGAGGGGGATCCATGGCAAAACTCCCATGGAAAATTACATAGTTGACGCAGAGTTGGATTTTAATCCATAAAGGGCATAAATCACCTAACAATCCTAAATTTTTTGGAACAACGTGGTTTAAAACATCCAGTGTGTGTATACGATCAGGTATGATGTTGTATCGATCAGGTAGTGTAAGGGTTACGCCCGCTTCACAGACATTGACAGACCAAACTCCCCTTTTAATGCACCGCAAACAGTCCATTTGCCCAACTGCAAACTCCCCATTTGCACAAGGTTGGATACCAAGCTAGCCATGTCCCGTTGATGTCATTGAAGGTTTCTTCCTCCACCCAGCCACGTACAACACCAAGGGTCCCCGAAAGATGAATTGAATAGATTTTTCGAACGGGGTGATGGTTAAAAAAAACGCTTGCTCCCTCCCCTTTGTTTGAATCCACGCCACGGTCACTGTGTCTGCGCCGTGCAATTTACTGTCACACCCGATATGAGTGGTATTTTCTGTAGTACTATTCTCATCAGTTTAATCTCTGTTACGTCCCATATCAGGGATTGCCTTTTGTGAAAAAAAATTTAGGCCGGGTACCTTCGACTGCCTTCACAGTGACAGACCAAACTGAATTGATTTTAGGAACCGGGAGATGGAAAAAGCAGCTTGGTCGGTCCTCTTACTCCCAAGTTGGGGCACTGCGCGTGCACGGAGCAATGTGCTGTGACATCCTATATGAGTGGCGTCTTAATTAGTACTATTCCTATCAGTTTAATCCCTGTTACCTCCCCTATCCGGGGACGTGTGTCGAATTGATTAATCATTGTCGAATTAACAACATCCTGAAATAATTTTGTTCTGAGCTTTGTACTTGCTTTGTATTGGAATTGATGGGGATTTTTTAAATTGTCTGCATTATTTCTAATAAACTATTAAGAGACTTTATTATGATTTTTTTTATTTTATGTATTAAAAACCCATACAACTTAAAAAAAAAATTGTGATTATATCACAGAAAAATATTAAATATAATTTTTTTTATCTGCAAGGTATTTGAGTGAGTGACACCCTGTAACGGTATTAGTGGAGGCCTAGCAACTAGCCAGTGGCCACAATACAGTCTGTGTGGGCCTGACACACACGGGCTTGCAAATGTGATTATATCACAGATTTTTTTTTTAATAGAATTTCTTTTTTATCTGCAAGGTATTTAAAGGGAACCTGTCACCAGGATTTGATGTATAGAGCTGAGGATATGGGTTGCTAGATGGCCGCGAGCACAATACACACTGTGTGGGCCACAATACAGTCTGTGTGGGCCTGACACACACTGGCTTGCAACTGTGATTATATCACTGAAAAATATTAAATATATTTTTTATTTATTTGCTAGGTATTTGAGTGAGTGACACCCTGTAATGGTATAAGTGGAGGCCTAGCCACTAGCCAGTGGCCACAATACAGTCTGTGTGGGCCTGACACACACTGGCTTGCAAATGTGATTATATCACAGAAAAATATTAAATAGAATTTTTTTTATCTGCAAGGTATTTGAGTGAGTGACACCCTGAAACGGTTTGAGTGGAGGCCTAGCCAGTGGCCACAATACAGTCTGTGTGGGCCAGACACACACTGGCTTGCAACTGGGATTATATCACAGAAAAATAATAAATTGAATTTTTATATCTGCAAGGTATTTGTGAGTGACACCCTGTAACGGTATGAGTGGTGGCCTAGCCAGTGGCCACAGTACCGTCTGTAGGCCTGACACACACTGTCTTGCAACTGGGATTATATCACAGAAAAATAATAAATATAATTTTTTTATCTGCAAGGTATTTTCTGTCACACCCTGTATGAATGGTGTGCACACAGTGCTGTCTGTGACCGAGCCTGCAGCCTCTCACACACGGGCAGCCAGGCAACTGCAATAAATATATATATATATAAAAAAAAAAAAAAAAAATCAGACTGATGTACCAGCCCTTAAAAGGGCTTTTTGGGGTGCTGTCTGGACGCTATCCTTACAGCAGATGAGTCTGTGGACACAGAACACTGCCCTAGCTAACGCTTTCCCTATTGAATCAGCAGCAGCAGCACTGTCCCTCACTGAGAATGCAGCTTCCGAATGAATCTAAAATGGATGCTGTACAGGAGGTGGGAGGGTCTGCTGCTGATTGGCTGGAATGTGTCTGCTGACTGTGAGGTACAGGGTCAAAGTTTACTCAATGATGATGTATAGGGGGTGTACCGAACATTGCATATGTTCGCCCGCCGCGGCGAACACGAACAAGCTATGTTCGCTGGGAACTGTTCGCCGGCGAATAGTTCGGGACATCACTAGTCACTATGATGGAATATGTGACTGAATAAATCTACAGAATATTCATCAAGCGAGTGCCGGTCTTTATTTGCGAATTATCTACTGGGATCCCTGCCCGCAGACACGTGCACTGCCAAATCCACTGAGCAGTGCCGACCTTCTTTGGAATATAACGCTGTAGTATACGTCATACACATACCTTGGCCCAACTCAGTAATATCAGGACAGACAGCTGCAGCTGGAAAATGGTAATGCTGTAGTGTCAGGCGTACACATATTTGGGCGTAAATCAGCAGGAACAGAACAGACAGCAGCAGGGAAATGGTAAAGCTGTAGTATAAGGCATACACATAGCTGACCCTAACTCAGCAGGAACAGAACAGACAGCAGCAGGGAAATGGTAACGCTGTAGGACAAGGCCGACACATAACTCATCAAGATCAGGACAGACAGCAGCAGATAACATTAACGGTGGAGTATAAGGCCTACACATAACTTAACATGATTGGAATAGCCAATTTTTAAACTAGTATTGGCACTGTTTTGTGGCTAGGATAGGTCTGCAATAATGTCAATTGCTAGTACGTATAGTTGTAACTCATGACTTCCATGATGGGGAAGCAGGGGTCATGAGCCACAAGAGGCTCTCGAGCCACTGGTTGGGGACCACTGGCCTATGGTAAAATACAGCCCAACACAAACATGTGTGCTAAGGTCCTTAAACAATGTCAGGTCCTGTTGAATTAACAATCTAAACAGCTAGTTTTAGATCAAAGTTCATGGTGGGTAATGCAAAAGATAAAGAAAGACCGCACTTGATCATAAAGGTACATTTATGGAATATTCTCAGAAAGCATAAACTTAGGGAAGCCAGTTGACATCTGGTATCTTTGAACTATTACTCAAAGAATACTGCCAATAAAATGTATGGCTAGCACAGTTTAAGAGCACCTGCTGTCACTCTGAAGATATCCAATGGAATGCATGACCTTCAGAGAACTATTACATATAATTTAGGCAATTACTTTTACAAACTCTCTTCTTTAACAAGAGCAATTTGAGTATTAGGAAGATCATCTGAATTCACACAGCCATCACTGCAGCTTCACTCCCTCGTATTGACAGAATATAACCTTGTAAACCACATTTGTATTCCGTTAATAGCATCAGGGAAAACAACAGGAGGGGATTGGATTTCCCTGTTCCTATTACCTGAATGGTCGCTGCTCATAAAAAGAGTGATTTAGATAATAGCTGTAAATTCAGTTCCCCAATATACAAATAAAGATTTGCCAAGAATGATTGAACCTCTGTTTCATTATTCTGGGGTCATTTTACTTTGTCTAAAATTTGAGATTAATTATACAAATTGGGTTTAATTTTCATTATATGAGATTTTAGCGGCCCTGTGCTCTGAAATTAAATAGGTTGCCCCATCATGTCCCTGCTTAAGTCCCCCTCTATGAACTAGAATAGAGAGCCACTAACAAGCAGCGTCTCTGTCCAAGTATTACATGGAGATCCTTTTATCAGAATAGCGGCATGTAATACTACATTCATGATGCAGCGACTTCTGTCTGCAAAATCAGCTGTTTGCCAGGCCTTGGGAGCTGACTTGCATGCAAAACAGTTTTTTATGTGATAAGGCAACCCTTTTAAGTCATGACATTTAGGGAACAGAGCTTTTGCCTGCTTGGTATCTTCAGTTATGGAAATGTGTGTAGCTGTCTGCCTATGCACATGGTTTAATGGATTTTTAGAGAGTGAAAGATCCCAGCCATATGCAGCTTGGGCAGAGAGATATGCCTACTTTTAGTAAAAAAAAGTAGAAGGAAAAAAAATCCCCAAATATTACAATTACTTTTTTTATAATTAATTAAAAAAATACGTTTGAGATGTTTATCTTAAATTGCTAAGAGGCTTATATTTAATGTGTAAAGTATTTCATCTTAAAAAAAAAAAGAAAATTGGTTTCTAAACACAAAAAATACAGGGAGATTTACTAATCAAATACTGTTTTGAGGGTGCTGTGGAGGTCACAGTTAAGGTGGCGGGCGCTGGGAAGGTCACAGTTAAGGGGGCCGGGTGCTGTGGAGGTCACTGTTAGGGGGGCAGGGTTCTGTGGAGGTCACTACGGACACTGTGTAGGTCATTGTTAATGGGAACTGTGGTGGTCACAGTTAAGGGGGCAGGGCACTGTGGGGTTACTGTTAAGGGGTGGTCACTATTAAGAGGGTAGGGTGCTGTTGAAGTCACTGTTAAGGGGCAGGGTGTTGTGGAGCTCACTATTAAGGGATAAGGTGCTGTGAAGTTAACTGTTAAAAGGGTGGGGTATGGTGAAGGGTACTGTTAAAGGGGTGTGGTGCTATGGAGGTCACTGTTAAGGGGTGGGGTGCTGTAGAGGTCACAGTAAAGAGGTCAGGGTGCTGTGGAGGTCTCTGTTAAGGGACAGGGTGCTATGGAAGTCACTGTTAAGGGGGCAGGGCGCTGTGGAGGTCACTGTTAAGTAGGTGTGGTGCTGTGGAGGTCACTGTTAAAGGGGTTGTCTGGGTTCAGAGCTGAACCCGGACAGACCCATAATTTCACCCAGGCAGCACCCTGATGTTAGCATCTGAGCATTTCATGCTACGATGCTCTCTTGCCCTGCACTGGATCGTGCAGGGCAAGGGCTCTTTTATTTACAATAACACACTGCTGGGCGGAGGCTTCCACCCAGCAGTATGTTCGGTGATGTCACTGGCTCTGATGGGAGGGCTTTACAGGCTAGGGCAGAGCTAAAGCCTGCCCATCAGTGCTGGTGATATCACCGGGCTTACTGCTGGGCAGAAGCCTCCGCCTGGCAGCCCTATGGAGAGCCCGGTTTGTCACCGGAACTCCAGAAAATGCCCAAAGGAGAGCATTGGAGCATGAACTGCTCCAATGCTCAAGTCAGGGGGGCTGTCTGGGTGAAATGGGGATATGTGCGGGTTCAGCTCTGAACCCGGACAACCCCTTTAAGGGGTGAGGAACTGTGAAGGTCACTGTTAAGGGGGCAGGGCACTGTGGAGGTCACTGTTAAGGGGGTGTGGTGCTGTGGAGGTCACTGTTAAGGGGCCACAGTGCCCCTTAACAGTACTAAGGGTACTATTAAGGACGGCGAAGCACTGTGGAAGTCACAATAAAGGGGTGGGTTGCTGTGGAGGTCACTGTTATGGGGGACGGTTAATAAAATGTAATAAAATAAACAGTGTATAACTGCTGGGGTCTATAGAGCTACTAACAATTTCCTCGTTAAAAACAGGACATGGATTGGCCTCCTAGATACCTTTGTAACAAATCCAATGAACACACAAACAGAACAACATTTCATACTCATGCAACACTGGCTACTTTTTCTAGTCACTCAATAAAAGGAGAACAACACCTTTAAGTGTAGCCAGTCTGTGCACTGTTGTTTCTCCTACTTTTTCTTCTTGATTGACAAGGTCAGGTTCTTGCATAGTTATCTTGCTTGGCCTTGTCAATCAAGAAGGAGAGGGAGAAGCTAGCAGAGGAAACAATAGGAACAAGGGTGCTAAGAGTGGCTTGAACCTGCTCTTGTGCACCTACCTGCTCATTTGCATCTGTAGTAAAAGTACTTTTGCAGCAATCCCGGTGTGAAAAGGCACTAGGGGGCAAGGATGGCGTGGTAATAGTTCAAACAGTGGCAGGAACCCAGCTCCAGCGCTTGTCTAGGGCCGTGTGGACAGTAAGTAGAGGGCACACCATTTCCCCGGGACACACCCTAGTGAGAGGGTCTCTTGCCCAATGTAAGGTTGGGTGCCCTAGGTGTTAGGGATGTGATTAGGTGCAGGGCACAGATCAGAGGTTTGGTGGTGAGGCGGCGGCAAATTGAATCAGAGAGCTGCTGGTGAAGTGAACCATTAACCGGTACTTTCCAGAAAGTTTCTGCAGTATTCACATACATTTACCGGTAAATTCTGGCACAGAAACTTCCAGCAGAGCAAAGAGAACTGCCACTTCCAAATGCCCCCTTTAAATATCACTCTCACTCTCATCAAGCTTTGTGGTGCAATATTATCTCATAATGTGGTTCTACAAAGCCCACTGCAGGATCTTGACCTTCAACAGAGTTGTAATCTATCTCTCTCATATGACCAGGGACCTGAGGCCTTTATACCTAATCAAAATGCTGTGAAGTCCATAAGCCAAAAAAAATGTGTTACCGTCACAAGCAATAGTCCTCACTCCAACCAAAATAGTTGCTTGACCATCAACAGAGTTGCTTTCTGTACTCTCAAGTGGATGGATTGCTGGGCCCCAATTTCTTGGTTTCCTGCTGGTTACTGCTCAGAATCCCAAACCGTCACAAAAGGAGATCAAGTGCAGAGGTTGATCCTGCCCCTACCTAGAGATTGTACCTAAGCAAAAAAGTTGTGTGAGTGTACCCTAAGGATAAATTCTGAAGCAATAAGCCACTGAGGCTTGAGTTCTTTGTATGGACATTCATAATTCAGTTTATATAAAGATAGACGCTTCTATCTGCCTTCCACATTCAGACTGGACTTCTTTCCTTACTGAATTGCAACAGTTTTCAGTAATACTCATTGTCCTGCTGGAAATTACTGATCCCTACTGTAGCAACACTCAAATAATATAGTCTTTTTGTATTTTTATGACTGTATTATTAATGTGAAGAACTTTATTTTTATGCCATCATCATTATTATAAAGCAGACATATCACAAAACAAAAGCAGAGATTCTTTAGGTTTATGCATACAGATACCTGAGGAGAAAAACATATTTTTGATGTGTCATGGATTGTTTATGACGAGATTAAAGTCTGGTCAGGAGACATCAAAATGACTTTATACAGCGCTTAGCATCACACTTTTGAATCCAAACCACTCTGTGTGAGTAAAATGTCATGTTTCAGGCACAATTATACATTGATATATTTATTATACATCTAGAGCAGGGATGGCCAACCTGAGGCTCTCCAGCTGTTGCAAAACTACAACTCCCAGCATTCCCAGACAGCCTACAGCTATCAACCTACAGAAGGGCATGGTGGGAATGGTAGATTTACAACAGCTGGAGGGCCGCAGGTTAGCCAGCCCTGATCTAGAGTAAATATAATACAAGTAATAAACGCAAAGTCTTTGAAATCTTGTGGGATGATTCATAAAAGAAAAACAGCATAGCACAGAAACATTACATTTAACAATATTACTGTTTAATGTATTATGCTATCAGAAAATAACAAACCTTCAGTATGGAGATATGTACTGCTTTGTTGGGCCCAGTTTTTAGTATATATCCATCCATTCACATCTATTTCGCTATATCTAGAAACAAAGAAAAAAGAGCAGCACAGTCACTAGTAGATGCGGGTGCAATCCCCCTGGGATCCCAGGCTGAAGATCCACTAGAAATCCAAAGAATATTTAATTCAATTCTTTGGGGCTTCAAGAGTGCTGTACTCATCTATCTTTAGCAGGCCCATAGAGATGAACTGAACACCAACAGATATGAGCAAATGCTGTTCCGTTCAAACAAGGAAACACATGAAGGTTGGAGAACATACCGCAACACAACCTCAGTCTACTAGAAAAATGCTTGAAGCGAAGAATAACAATCTGAAACACAAGACGAAACCAACACAGGAATGTTTGAATGACAACATAGTGACAGCTTCTACAAAGGTCGAGTAAAATCCCAGAGTTAAATTTGTCTGGCACTGCAAGATGGAGTGTGGCCTTAATCTTATACAGCTATTAGTGTGATATGCAGCACATTTGGATTATGTTGTTCCTGATAAAGCTATTGTACTTCTAGGGTGACGGGAATGATGATCACACTAAGGCCCCCTGCACACGAACGTGTGCGCCCCGTGGTCGTTCTGCGGCCTGCAAAATGCGGGCCGCAATGCACGGAACACAGTCCGTGGGACAGCCACAGCGGATCGCTGACCCATTCACTTGAATGGATCCGCGATACGGCAGTTCAGCAAAAAGATAGGACATGTTCTATCTTTTTTGCGGAACGGAAGTACGGGACGAAACCCCACGGAAGCACTCCGTAGTGCTTCCGTAGGGTTCCGTTCCGTGCTTCCGTTCCTTACCATTCCGCATCTCCGGATTTGCAGACCCATTCAAGTGAATGGGTCAGCATCCGTGATGCGGAATGCCTACGGAATGGCACCTATGTATTGCGGATCCACAAATGAGGTCCGCAATACGCCAACGGGAAGCACACATTCGTGTGCAGGGGGCCTAATACTACAGCCTTTGTTCTGCCTGCTTTTGCCGGCGGCTTGAACCCGCCTCCTGCTGCCGTCCTCCTGGTGGGTCCAGCTGCTAGATCTGCTCTGTCCCACCACGCAGGCAGTGGCCTGTTCGCAATGTATCTCCTTCTCTGCCCGTACGGTGCACATGCTCCCTCTGGCTGTATCTTTACCAGCCAATGACTGTCAATCTTGGAGTACTTAAGGCACCTTCCCCTGTGGGAGGATACCTCAGCAATAGGTTTCCTAGCACGCGAGTATCAAAGGTGTCTGTTCTGTTGTTTACCTGTGTACTGACTTTCTGCCCATTCACTGGATTCTCACCCTCCATTGCCTGACCTGACCGGTACCTGACTTCTGCATTGATCCCACACTGCCTGCTCTGACCTCTGTATAACATGTACTCTGCAAGCCCTGAACTTGGCCTGTCCCTGGCTACAATTTTGCCTGACACATTGGTGGGTCAGCTGTCAATCACACAGAACTACCTAGGAGGTAGTGGTCTGGTGGTTCTCATGCAGCAAAGTCGAGATCCCTGTATAGGGGTTAAAGGGTGAATAACAGGGGACTGCCAGGATAAAGCCTTTAGGATTAGCCCAAAGTCAATTCTGTTAGTTAACACAGTGGTTCCACACCCACTGCCATAACATCTAATATACAGTACACTGATCAAGTTTTCACTGGAGATAAGTGAAGTTATGGAAAATGTTATTTGGCTGCTTTGCCGAATTTCACAAAGAAATTTATTTCACGACTAATTACTTCATCACTAAGCAAATTTCTTTGTATGTAGAACTTCAGTTCGATGCTGGGATGCCACATGGATCAATACTGGAACAGAACACAGATGCCACTTATTCCAGGATACCAGAAACCCTTTCTACATGAATAGAGTGGGCTGCACAAAGAGATACAAATCTGCAAAATCTGCTTTATAGGGTGTTTTAAAAAAAAAATGGCTTTTAAATCAGTATATTTCACGATAGTAACATGTTACAAGTACCCCCATAGGTACAAATGATTTGAAGTTTTATCTTCTCATGTATTCCTCTGCCGTGCATGGTGGCCTTGTGCTCTTCCCCTTACAGATTCAGCCTGTTTCCTCAAATTGTCGGTACCAATGACAATTGGCATTGGTGGATCAACACCAAACTGCCACTGAAATGTATGCTGCACCACAGTTGCAACTCAGTCTTGCTAAACTGCAGAACGCAAAACACACTGTGTTAAGGGGTCACCATCTTGTGTAGGATGGTTCATGGTTGCAGAGATATAGTGATTTCAGATCGGGTCCATCTTTTTGAAACACTCTGTATAGCAAAGGAGTGTGTTTATGGAGGTATGAGTTACACCAGGGTCAAAGACACAGAAACAATAACTCATAAACATCATTTTGAGATTGAAATAAAACAAAAAAAAATCTGAGGGAATGTTTATATGAGCAGATGAAGACTGGATCCAAATGTATCACCTTAATGGGAACCTGTCACCGTGAATGTGCAGTGTAATCTGCCAGCAGCATGGTATAGAGCAGGAGGAGCTGAGCAGATTGATAGTTTTGTGGGACAAAATTTTGTATAAGGGCTTGTCCACACGACCGTTGCCCCTCCGTGCCCATGCTGTGGACCGCGAATTGCGGTCCGCAATGCATGGGCACTGACTGTGGGCCAGCCGGATGCGAATCGCAATCCCATTCACTTATATCTTTTTGTAGAGCGGCGCCCAGGGACCTCCCTGCACTTACTGTTATACCTGGGCGCCGCTCCGGTCTCCCGGTATAGCCTCCGGTATCTTCATAGTTAGACTCCACCCAGGGGAACCTGCCGCGGTCTCCTTCTCCCATGCTGTAGCGCTGGCCAATCGCAGCGCTCAGCTCATAGCCTGAGAGAAAAAAAAAAACTCTCAGGCTATGAGCTGAGCGCTGCGATTGGCCAGCGCTACAGCATGGGAGAATGAGACGCCGGCAGGTTCCCATGGGTGGAGCCTAACTATGAAGATACCAGAGGCTATACCGGGAGAATGGAGCGGCGCCCAGGGATAACAGTAAGTGCAGGGGGGTCCCTGGGCGCCGCTCTCCATGTCTGTATAGTTAGTTTAGATGTTTTATTGTAGTGAAAAGTCCTCTTTAAGAGAGTTATCAACAGTAATATAAGGAAACGTGCAGCAGTTGACCCTAGCTACAAATTTGATAAGATCTCTCTGGAAAGTAAACTTCTGTCTTCTCTCCAACTTATCTGGCTGTAGCAAGGCAGGCCTGGTCGAAAGGTCAATTTCACTCTTTATCCGCCACTTCCTCTATCCACAAAGCCTGGATTCGCAACTTGGCAAGTTCAGTATAAAAACAACCTACAGCTAGCCCTCTTGATCCAGGGTTTTGGAGCAAGTACACGGATGTTGCAGTTGGAGATCAGACAACATGGTTTGTTACATTACTTTATCTCTAATTATCTCCAAAATGAGGAAATGCTGATTTTTATAACAGTGGGACAGAACTCTAGATTTCGGAAGCCATTGTGGCACTTTTTCTTGAACATATACTGTACCATATATGGATTTGCCTCACCAATTAATTGTGCACGACAAACATGGTAGTATGAAAATAATTATCTCCTTTATTAATACATATAATAACATAGACATAGGTGATAAAATACACAGGCCAAAAATAGGGACCCAATATTCAATAGAAATATTGATAAGACTGCTATCCTCCTACAAGCATGTTCAAGCAAGTACTTATACCACCCCATACGCGACAACTTCACAGTGATAGGGTATAACAAACATCAGCAGCATGCTATATGAAGTGCCAAATGCATATCCAACATGTGGAGGCAAGAGGATAAAAGCAGGTTGTAGTATACTGACCAGAGAAGGTCCCAGACACCCCGACATACATTTCGCGTTAGCTTCCTCAAGGGGATGTGTGGATGTAATGACAGGCAGGGCTTTTTTAATGTGTGTTTATGAACTAAATTAAAAACACTTGGTTTATCTGATGGTGTGTGGCCACACAAGAGGATGTAGGCGGCGTGAGTTCCAGCTTGGAACGCACATCGTCACTTCCTGTTAAGTAGAACCGTTAGTGTGCAAACAACCTTATCAAAAAACCATAGTTTCCTAACAGAGGCAGTACCTACAGTACACTGACCAGTGTAGGTACTGCCTCTGTTAGGAAACTATAGTTTTCTGATTAGGTTGTTTGCACACTAACGGGGCACAAAGGGGGTTATTTCTATGAAGGGGACACAGTGGGAATTATTGCTGTGATGGGGGCACAATGTGGATTATTGCTGTGAAGGGGCACAATGTGGGCATAACTACTGTGAGGGGCCACACATCTGTACAAAACTACTGTGAAGGTTGTACAATGAGGGCAATACTACCGTGAGGGGGTACAATTCCTAGCTCTCACACTTTTTCTACCCTTTTCTGTTTGCAGTTGACAGTAACTTGATGCAGGAGGATTTATCAAAGCTTCTGTGTAGGATAGCGCAATTTTTTCCATAAGCCTCTTTTGTAAAAATGTTTTTGACTTTTTGCTTGTTCAAAAAATTGGTTGGGACATAGGCATACGGAGGCTGGGTCTATACAGCTCAACAGAGTTAGGGTTAATGCACACAAATGCAAATGTTTTTTTTCTGTATCCGATCCGCATTTTATGTGCTGTCTCCATCAATATGTCCGTTCCATAGCACCCGCAAAAAAAAATAGAACTTGTCCCATTGTCCGTTTTACAGACAAGGATAGGACTGTTCTATAGAGGGCAGGACGTTCCACAAAATGCAAAATTCACGTATTGCTGTCTGCATCTGTTACACCGTTCCACAAAACAAATAGAACATGTTCTATTCTTGCCCGTTTTGTGGACAAGAATTGGCATTTCTATTATGGGCGCCCGTTCCGTTCCTCAAATTGTGGAACACACATGGCCGGCATCAGTGCTTTGCGGATCTGCAATTTGCGGACCGCAAAACACAGCACGGTCATGTGCATGAGCCCTAAGAGTTTCTTTAGAAACAAATTTGCTACAGCTCTTTATCGCAAAAAAAATGCCATAGAAAGGGGTTGTCTAGGATTACAGTAAGGCCTCATGCACACGACAGTATTTTTTCACGGTCCGCAAAAACGGGGTCCGTAGGTCTGTGATCCGTGACCATTTTTCCATCCGTGGGTCTTCCTTGATTTTTGGAGGATCCACGGACATGAAAAAAAAGTTGTTTTGGTGTCCGCCTGGCTGTGCGGAGCCAAACGGATCCGTCCTGAATTACAATGCAAGTCAATGGGGACGGATCCGTTTGACGTTGACACAATATGGTGCAATTGCAAACGGATCCGTCCCCCATTCTGGAGTCCCTTTTATACCATCGGATCAGAGTTTTCTCCAATCCGATGGTATATTTTAACTTGAAGCATCCCCATCACCATGGGAACGCCTCTATGTTAGAATATACTGTCGGATATGAGTTAGATCGTGAAAACTCATTTCGGACAGTATATTCTAACACAGAGGCGTTCCCATGGTGATGGGGACGCTTCTAGTTAGAATATACTACAAACTGTGTACATGACTGCCCCCTGCTGCCTGGCAGCCCCCGATCTCTTACAGGGGGCCGTGATCAGCACAATTAACCCCTCAGGTGCCGCACCTGAAGGGGTTAATTGTACTATCATATCCCCCTGTAAGAGATCGGGGCTGCCAGGCAGCAGGGGGCAGACCCCCCCCCTCCCCAGTTTGAATATCATTGGTGGCCAGTGCGGCCCCCCCCTCTATTGTAATAATTTGTTGGTGGCACAGTGTGCACCCCCCCGGCCCCCCCCTTCCTCCCTGTATTGTAATAATTATTTGTTGGTGGCACAGTGTGCGCCCCCCATCGCCCCCCCCTTCCTCCCTGTATTGTAATAATTATTCGTTGGTGGCACAGTGTGCGCCCCCGATCGGCCCCCCCTCCCTCTATAGCATTAACAACATTGGTGGCCAGTGTGCGGCCTCCCATCTCCCCCCCCCCCCCCATCATTGGTGGCAGCGGAGTTCTGATCGGAGTCCCAGTTTAATCGCTGGGGCTCCGATCGGTAACCATGGCAACCAGGACGCTACTGCAGCCCTGGTTGCCATGGTTACTTAGCAATAGTACAATAGTAAAAGATTCATACTTACCTGGGAGCTGCGATGTCTGTGTCCGGCCGGGAGCTCCACCTACTGGTAAGTGACAGCAATGCGCCGCACAGACCTGTCACTTACCAGTAGGAGGAGCTCCCGGCCGGACACAGACATCGCAGCTCCCAGGTAAGTATGAATCTTTTACTATTGTACTATTGCTAAGTAACCATGGCAACCAGGGCTGCAGTAGCGTCCTGGTTGCCATGGTTACCGATCGGAGCCCCAGCGATTAAACTGGGACTCCGATCGGAACTCCGCTGCCACAAATGATCGGGGGGGGGGCGATGGGGGGTGCACACTGTGCCACCAACGAATAATTATTACAATACAGGGAGGAAGGGGGGGGGGCGATGGGGGGCGCACACTGTGCCACCCACGAATTATTACAATACAGGGAGGAAGGAGGGGGCGGGGGGGGGGCGCACACTGTGCCACCAACGAATTATTACAATAGAGGGGGGGGGCCGCACTGGCCACCAATGATATTCAAACTGGGGAGGGGTCTGCCCCCTGCTGCCTGGCAGCCCTGATCTCTTACAGGGGGCAGACCTGAAGGGGTTAATTGTGCTGATCACAGCCCCCTGTAA
Organism: Bufo gargarizans; assembly: GCF_014858855.1. Classification (NCBI taxonomy): domain Eukaryota; kingdom Metazoa; phylum Chordata; class Amphibia; order Anura; family Bufonidae; genus Bufo; species Bufo gargarizans. Next base: position 263,361,726 of record NC_058083.1, read on the forward strand.
GAGATCGGGTGCTGCCAGGCAGCAGGGGGCAGTTTGTAGTGTATTCTAACTAGAAGCGTCCCCATCACCATGGGAACGCCTCTGTGTTAGAATATACTGTCGGATATGAGTTTTCACGAAGTGAAAACTTAGATCTGAAAAAGCTTTTATGCAGACGGATCTTTGGATCCGTCTGTATGAAAGTAACCTACGGCCACGGACCACGGACACGGATGCCAATCTTGTGTGCATCCGTGTTCTTTCACGGACCCATTGACGGACAGGATACACGGATCACGGTCTCGGCTGCAAAACAGTGCATTTTCAGATTTTTCCATGGACCCATTGAAAGTCAATGGGTCCGCTAAAAATAACGGAAAACGGCACAACGGCCACGGATGCACACAACGGTCGTGTGCATGAGGCCTAAGGCTTCTTTTACACAACCATTTTTTTTTTCCATTTGCGGGCCGTTTTTTGCATTCCATATACGGTCCGTATACGGAACCATTTATTTTAATGGTTCCGCAAAAAAAACAGAATGTACTCCATATGCATTCCTTTTCCGTATTTCCGTTTTTCCGTTCCAATGAAAGATAGAACATGTCCTATTATTGCCCGCAAATCACGTTCCGTGGCTCCATTCAAGTCAATGGGTCCGCAAAAAAAACGGAACACATACGGAATGTACTCCGTATGTCTTCCGTATCCATTCCGTTTTTGCAGAACCATCCATTGAAAATGTTATGCCCAGCCCAATATGTTCTATGTAATTACTGTATACTGTATATGCCATATAAAAATCGGAATGGAAACGGAAACACAATGGAAACAAAAAATGGAACAACGGATCCATGAAAAACGGACCGCAAAATACTGAAAAAGCCATACAGTCGTGTGAAAGAGGCCTGAGGAGGAGATTACATGAACATAATTTTTCCGTTCTTCTCAGAACTTTTCAGGATTTTTCCGTCTTCTTCTCAGGATTTCTCCGTCCTGTCAGGACTTTGTTTTACGTCTTGCATAACGGGACCCGGACAGATCCGTAATGCTTTCCCATAGACTTCTATTAGGACGGAGCAAGGCTTCCGTTTTGCATTCCATCCTATGGATTCCGTTATGTTCCATTATAACCCTGTTATAACAGAAAGCCATAACGGACTTCATAACGCTAGTGTGAACCCACCCTAATCCTGTCAGAAGAACAGGAAAATAAAGAAAAAAACAGATCCTGTGCATCAGTTATGCACATTTGGCATCCGTTTGAGCCATTTCCCTCAGAGATCCGTAATTAAAAGCATGACGGATGAGAAGAATGGGAAAATAACGGTGATGTGACGGGTTCGCATTGGTGTTAGGGAATTCCGTTATAGGTTCCATTATAACAGAGTTATAACAAAATTTTAGGACAGAAAGCAAAACGGAAGCCTTTAAGAGGCATTATTTTTTGGTCCGTTCTAATACATGTCTATGGGGGCACATAACGATTCTGTTTGGTTCCGTTATACATGACAGAAAAAAACAGAACCATTATTTGCCCCTATAGACATGTATTAGGACGGAGCAAAAAAGAATGTCTCTTAAAGGCTTCCGTTTTGCTTTCCGTCAGGTGCATAACTAGCAGCATAGTGGCAGACCATGCGACTGCTATGGGGCCCAGGGCAAGAGGGGGCCCAGTGTTAGTGGGGATTATCTCCTCTTCTACTTGAGGTGACAACTTGGTCAGGACTCTACCCTCTAAACTTTTAGCAAATAAAGTAGTCAAAAAATGACCCTTTCTGTCCTGTGTGGAGGGCCTGGTTAGATCCTTGCTATGGGGCCCTTACTTCTCTATGTACGCCACTGCTTTTCGTCCTAAAATTCTGTTATATTTCGTTATAACTCTGTTATAACGGAACCTATAACGGAACCCCCTAACACCAATGCGAACCCGCCCTAACTAGGGGTGCACCGAAATGAAAATTCTGGTCCGAAACCGAAACCGAAAATTCAGGATACCCCTTGACCGAAACCGAAACCGAAACCGAAACTGCCTTTTTGCCCAAATACTTTTAAAAGACCCCCCACCCCATAACAGTGCCATCCACAGACCCCCCCCACCTCATAACAGTGCCATCCACAGACCCCCCCACCTCATAACAGTGCCATCCACAGACCCCCACCCACCCCATAACAGTGCCATCCACAGACCCCCACCCACCCCATAACAGTGCCATCCACAGACCCCCCCACCTCATAACAGTGCCATCCACAGACCCCCACCCACCCCATAACAGTGCCATCCACAGACCCCCACCCCATAACAGTGCCATCCACAGCCCCCCCCCCCCCATTGTACAATTAATAGAAAATAGCCGGCCCCCAGCTCCAGTAGTTATAAAATGTGTACAATTAATAAGCATTCTATTCATGAGGCCCCCCTCTGTAGTAGAACATTCAATACAGCCACATCATACTCACAGGGCTGTCATCTTAATGCTGGCCAGCCGGGCAGAGGAGCGGCAGCGTCACAACTGACGTCATGTGCCCGGCCTACTTTCTGAATGAAGGAGGCGGCGCAGGCATGTGACGTCAGTCGTGACGCTGCCGCTCGTCTGCCCGGCCGGCCAGCACAGCCCTGTGAGTAGGATGTGGCTGTATTGAATGTAATACTGCAGAGGGGGGCCTCATGAATAGAATCCGTATTAATTGCACACTTTTTATAACTACTGGAGCTGGGGGCCGGAGCACAGTGAACGCACCGGCCCCCAGCTCCTCCTCCCAGTCCCTCCCCGCTATTTCCGGCCGATATGTAAAAATATCGGCAGAAACAGATTAGGTGCATTTTCGGCCGATATTTCCGGCCGCCGAAATTTCGGTGCACCCCTAGCCCTAACACAGCTGCTTTCTTCCAGAAACAGAGCCACACCTGTCCACAAGCTGTATGTGGTATTGTAGCTCAGCCCCTTCAATTTGATGTAGCCCAGCTACAATGCCAGATACAACCCATGTGAATTTGCATGCGGATTTGCATCTGCACCAAAATCCGGACTGAAAAAATCCACATTGTGTGCATGAGAATTTCAAATTCTCATAGAATACAATGTACATGACCTATGGTGCGAATTTTCCGCACGCAAATGTACGCGGAAAATCCGCATGCAATCCTGATTGTGTAAATATAGCCTTAAAGACTCTCCTGACATGTCTGTTTTGATAACTTCTTGAGTTCCCCATGTAATAACAAGTCTGAGGCATCTTTAATTATGACTTTATGATGTGCCATTCCTCTATTAATCCCGCTAGAAGTTTTGAATGAATAAGGGTGCCTTCACATGCGGCAGATTATATTGCAGAGAATTTCTGCAACTGAGGGCTCATGCACATGACCGTTGGCTGTTTTGTGTTCTGAAAATTGCAGATCCGCAAAACACAGCTACCGTCCGTGTGCATTCTGCGGAACGGAACAGCTGGCCCCTAATAGAACAGTCCTTTCCTTGTCCATAAGGCCTCATGCACGCGACAGTTTTTGCGGCTTGGATGCAGACCCATTCACTTCAATGGGGCAGCAAAAGATGCGGACAGAACTCTGTGCGCTGTCCACATCCATTGCTCCGTTCCGTGGTCCGCAAAAAAAATATAACCTGACGTATTCTTGTCCGTTTTGCGGACAATAATAGGCAGTTATATCAATGGCTGTCCGTGCCATTACGCAAATTGCGGAATGGACTCGGACTCCATCCGTGTTTTGCGTATCCGCAATTTGTGGACTGCAAAACACACAACGATCGTGTGCATGAGGCCTAATGCAGACAATAATAGGACATGTTCTATTTTTTGCAGAACGGACATACGGACACAGAATGCACATGGAGTCATTTCTGTTTTTATGCAGCCCCCTTGAAGTGAATGGTTCCTCATACTGGCCCCCAAAAAAAGTTTGTGTGCATCAGCCCTAGCAATCAGTTCCATTGATCTGAATGGGATTGATTTGGCAGGAAGCACATGGATTTCTGCAAGCCCCAGTCAGATGAATGGAACCGATTTTCAGTCGCAGAAATTTTCTGCAACAAACTCTGCCGCATGTGAAGACTAGTTATGAGTGGCAGGGGCAATATTCGAATTTGTGATATTTTGCGAATATTTGAATAAATATTCGTCATAAATTCGAGAATTTGCCATTATTTTCTTGATTGTGAAAATCGGCAATGTAATATGCGCGTATTGCGTGTGCAGTACAGGCGTGGTTCACTTTTGCTACATTTTTCAAGTTGCTAGAAGTTTCCTGAGACTGGAGAAAATGGTTGGCACGGCAGAACATTACAATAGCTTTATATGCAGATAGAGTGCTCCAATATATGTGCGATTGCGCAAATCGTCCATTAATGATGCGCATATTTTGGCGCAATACGTGAAAATTGACATTTTAGCAGGTCTGACTACATATTACTGATTGGTGTACTAAGTATTGTTGAGACATCACAGCACTATGTCTGTAGCATATACCGTATGTATGGACAGCAGAGAAACAGTAATTCCTATCACACTACCTAACACCCTGCACTGGAACCTAACAGCTACACTATATCAGGATATAACCTACACTGACCATCTCCCACTAACTATCTGTATTATATAACTAACTAGCTAACTAGCTAATGTAATTAAACAGTAAAGCACAGAGCACAGCAATGACACTGCTGTCTCTCTCAGAACTCCATAAAACTACAGAAAATGGCTGCTGGGGAGGTTCTTATATAGTAAGGGGTAGGCAACTTTAATATTGGTTGTTTGGGATGTTGCTAAGCTCAGACAAAGACGCTGCAGCCTTCTCATTGGCCCACAAGCTAGAAGCAGGAAGGGATCATGGGTTCAGATGGAAAAAAAAATCTAGAATATTCGGGAATATGAATATATAGCACTATATTCTAAATCTTTGCGAATTCTCGAAGTGGCGATATTCGTGATTAAAATTCGCGATTCGAAATTTCGCGCCCAACACTAATAAAGACCCCCTCACTATCAGGTTTCAATGAAGGTGCAGATGAGTGTTACCAGTCGGGAGTCCTCTGCACAGTCTGCCAATGTCCTAACAGGTAACGACCACGTGAACCATCATTGAAAACTGCTAGAAGGAATAATAGAGGAATGGCACAGATTAATAAGAATAGAGGCTCCGGAGTTGAATGCAGACATGTCAGAAGACGGCTAGAGTAGACAGATGTATTTTTGGAGCATCTCGTATTTTCACAAATCTCCCTTTGGCAGCGAGGACACTCTGAATCTACCACATCCCCCTTCATTTCTTTCTTGATGGAGGGACTGATAGGGATTCTGGGACCTCCCAGACATTTCTATTCCCAGATCAGCCCTACTTCCATGGTGAGTGAGCTTGGTAATGACAGCACATTAGGACGGTGCTGCTTCCCCGGGCAGTGACAGAAGTAATGGAGCTGCTGTTATTATCGCTTGTAATCTCTTTTGTAACTTGAGATCATTTATTATTGATACACTTGTGGTCACATTGCTGTTGGATCCAGCTCCAGAAATCCAGAAGAGACCTCCAGAGCACCCGGCTGGAGCCTCCTGCAGGTGTAGGACAGTGTCAGCGGTGAGCTGCCTGCTGCTAAAGCTCATGTGACATACCAGGGGACAGATCCAGCACCAGCAGCATCTACAGCAGCATCACGAGGAGGAGGAGCCGCCTGCTTCCCAGACAATACAAGCTCTCTGCATGTACACACTGTACACATCTCTGGGCACCGCATACATGTCACTGTGTCAGCACACAGGCCAGCTTCTTCTGCCATCTCCAAGGACGGCCACCCAGAGCCTCAGACACCCTGCTGCTGGCATCCCTGCCTCCTCCATCTCATGCTGACAGAAGGTGAGCCCTGGAGTTGCTGCTGACAGGTGACCTTTCCCCTTCCCCATCATCTATGACCTTGCTTCCCCTCATACGTTTCAGCCCTTTCCGTACTATGAGGTTGTGTGCCTCCGGTAGCCAGTGAGTAGTAACTGGTGCTGTGGGCATTGTAATATCCAGCCTGGTTGCCAGGTACTTGCACAAGTGCCAGCTGGCTGGCAGCAGCTTCCTCCTTCAGTTTCCAGGGGTGAAGCAGTTCAGAGCTGAAGTGTCTGAGTTGTGTCTTTCTTGGGTTGGCGTGCAATCAGAGGAAACCGGTTTTGTTGTTGTGCATCTAGTATTCTACTGCAGGTTGATGCTGCTGCATTGCTGCTGGCCATAAATGAGCCATTTACTGGTGTCATCTGCGCTGGGCATATTGAATGCTCCTTTCATGTGTATGAGCAATGTGTTTTATAGTTACAGTTGTGCAGTGGGTGGATAATTCAGCGTAGAGCGGACAGGATAATCCAGGTGTATGACATCATCAGCCGAGCGTTAGAGAACATGGAGACACGCAGAGCCCATATTACTAGAAGAAGAAAAAAAAGTAATCTCCAAAATGTTCCGCACCGGCCTACTGAAGGACAAATACCTCAACTGAACGTGGAAAATGAAGCTACATTGGAGCGCTGTTTCCACAACGTCCTGCTGTAACGTTGCTGGCATCATGGTCATTTGCATCTGGTAATAGGTTTTCTAAATGAATATAAAACTCCAGTCTGGACTATTAAGGCAGGGAGATGTGATCATGTGCTGTGTGCACGCTAGCTGGAAATCTTTTTATAGCTTCCCGTGCCTTGTATGAGACCGTGTCCATCAGATAGGAACATTAGCAGGGACAAATGATGTGCCCAAGCTAAGGCACTGAGAGATAATCACTCGCCTGTGTTGGAGAGCCTTTCAACTTGTTTTCTGCACTGCTCCATACACCATAGGATTATATAGCCAGGGACGTAGCTATAGGGGGTGCAGAGGTAGCGGTCACCACCAGGCCCAAGAGCCTGAGGGGGCCCAAAGACCCCTGTGCCACATAAGAAGACATGAGTATTATAGAAAGTGCGTGCTGGTCAAGTTACACCTCTGGTTGGAGGGAAGGGGTTAGATCAAGGTGTTTCAGAACGAAGGCTATGTGCTCCCCTGGTCACACAGCACTGAGGGAAGGGGGGCCCAAGCTGAACTCTTGCATCAGGGCCCTTGAGCCTTTAGCTACTCAGCATAATGTTTGAGCAGCACTAATGGTATGACCACACGGTCAGGTGTCCTGATGTAGTTTTGGAAAATCAGGAATGGATCAAATAATGAGAGAGAGTTTACAGGACATACACTACTTCTCATTTTTTGAATTCACTCTTGGTTTTGGCCTCCAAAACTGCATCAGGAAAACCTGACCATGCGGCTGTACCCTTGAGCTTGATGTACTGTAAACTCCCAATTTGGGGGAAATAAAGCCTTGCACCCATTTATGCTTAGTGAAGAATGTTTTGAGGACTTTTGAACATTTACGTAACTGAAGAGGTAATGGTTAGTGCAGTTAAGTTTTAGGCTGTCCTCTGAATGACATAGTGTTGGTGTATGCACAGTTTCAGGGATGTAGGCACAATCTGATGTACCGTACCCCACAATCAATACTAAGACCTGAGGTGGGCTTCAGGATTATTCGAGATTGCAAAATGATTGTTGGTCACAATTCTGTTCTCTAGCTGCTGCCAGTCACTAGTAGCCACAGACATGGGCGCTTTAACAGTTAAGCCTTTTGGATGTAGAGTGACGTGCGTGACGTTATAACATCACTGTGTGCCTATGGCAGTCTATTGGGCATAATGCCAGGTCAGGTAAATGCTTTGCTTTAAGACAAGCTTGAACTAAACTTTCTACAGCTTGGATGAGTACACACGTAGAAGTGCAATAGTGCGGCAACAGTAAGGCGCAAAATACCACACCTCTTCCTGCTCTGTTACACCCCTTTCATCTCTGTGTCTAGCAAGGTGGAAACAGAAAGCAAATGAAAAATGTGGTGCAAGGTATTTACCAGCTTTTTGGTACAAACTGAGATGGAATTCTAGAGTCTAACTTAGAGCTTAACAAGGGTAAGGCCCAATGGTGCAGCTGACCAATGGACGCACAATTTTTCAGTAAAATAGTCTTCCCTAGTGTCGTAATGATGCAATAGCATTCATTTCTTTTGGTAAGGGCAAAGTTTGGAGGGCTTAACAACTAGAAGGATGGATAACGGTGGGTTTGCTGCTAACTGGGTCATCCGCCCAGTTTAAAGAGCAATAAATAAATACAAATACGCAGGCACACCACCTTTCATAGCTTCTACGAAAGGTGGTGTGCCTGCGTATTTGTATTTATTCATTTATTTGGATTTCATCATTTGTGATTCAGGGTACGGCCACACGATCAAGTTTCTGGATGCAGTTTTGGAAGTGAAAACCAGGAGTGAATTCAACAAAGAGAAGTTTTCCTTTTAGGATCCACTCCTGACTTTGGCTTCCAAAACCTGTGGAGTTCTGCAAAGTAGTGCTTTCTCCTGGTACCACTGGCTTATTTCAAAATGATATCTTTGCCCCTTTTCTATGTCTTTCCCATCCGCATAAACATTATCCAACACACAGATACTATCATAGCCCAATTGCATGAAGCATCAGGCCACTATTACACTTACCTACTTTATTCAATATTGTGTACTAGTATTTTTAAGCCAAACCCAGACAGAAACAGTGCATATCTTTCCATTATACTTTTTCCCTGTGTAGGTTTCACTCATGGTGTTGGCAAGAAAAATACTGACCAACATACCGCACTGTAAACGAGACCTAAGGAAGATCCATACTAGATCTGTACCAATAGAGATATAGCGATTGACAACATCACAGGCTGCCTTGTTTTAGATTTAACGTCGAGGTACATTAAATTATATTAGTGTGCGCCGGTCATAAAGGATCAGCAGAAGACAGTAGGCCCAAGCTCTGAAGTGATAAAGGAACCAAGCTGTAACCAGGCTCAGGTAGGGCTGGGTGATATCAAAGATATTCCCACGATAACGATATTAAGAAATGTATCGCAATACGGATATATATCACGAATAATACCCACTCAAAACATGCAGGGAACTTGGTCACAGACTCTATCCACTTCCACTGTTTGTCTCGTCCTCAGGCAGCCCAGGCTTGCTGTCCTATAAAGGCTGCAAGGAGATATTATACTGTATGTTGCAACTGTATGGGGGCAACAAGGAGACATTATACTGTATGGAAGTTACACTTTGTAGCTTCCATACAATATACTTGTTGGCCCCATACAGTTTAATGTCTCCTTCAAGTCTGTACCCCATATAAATGTATACACTGACCCTACACTCCCCTACATTGTCAATGTATACAGTTATATGGGGTGTACATGGTCAGTTTACTGTCTGTTCCTGGGCTCTGTCCCCCTCCTGCCCCCACATTTCAACCTCAGCGGCCCCTGCTCCAGCCTCACCTGCACTTCTACATTGTCGCTCTCACCACCTGGCCTCTCTATGATTGCTGCCGCTCTGACCTGTCCCCCATTGCTTTATGGTTGGGGGGGGGGACGCAGGGACAGATAGCATCGGTGCAGCCTCCTGACACTGGGCACCAAGTCCATGTAAGTACGCAGCGAACTGATGTTTTAGAACTGGCCAGCATGCAACTACCCCTATGGCTCCACTAAAATACTGTGGTACTTAAGAAACGGTGATACCACCATATTACCAATCGTGGCTACCAGTATTTCGCCACTAGGCCCAGGAGGTCCAGCAGCAGACATCCTCACCTAAACCCTACAATGCAATAGTTCACATATTTCTTAGGCCTCATGCACACAAACGTATTTTCTTTCTGTGTCTGTTCCGTTTTTTTTTTGCAGACCGTATGTGGAACCATTAATTTCAATGGGTCCGCCCAAAAAAAAAAATGGAATGTACTCTGTGTCCATTCCATTTCCATATGTCTGTATTTCCGTTCCGCAAAAAAATAGAACATGTCCTATTATTGTTCGCATTACGAACAAGGATAGTATTGTTCTATTAGCGGCCAGCTGTTGCGTTCCTCAAAATACGGAATGAACATGGACATCATCCGTATTCTTTGCAAAATACATACGGTCGGGCGCATGAGGCCTTAGGTTAAACGTTTTTGTGAATAGTTTCACAGATGTTCACTGTTCTCTGTCTCGATAAGGTGAGAAATAAGAACAGCAGGGTTTATAGTAAGGATGCTTTTACACGGGCTGATGATCTTGAACACTTATGCCTGTATGTAAAGGCAGGTAAGAAATCTACACTCTGTTATCGTTGAACCTCATAGAATACCGGCCTGTGTGAAAGTACCCTTTAGAATGGGCCCATGGAATAAAATCCTCTGATGGGGTCATAGTACCCAACTAAGGCCTCTTTCACTCCACCGCTCTTGGTTTCCTTTGTTCTGCTCCATGATAGAAGCCGAACAATGAAAATAAACCAAGTGCCATATTCGCCACATAACTGAACCGAATTGTCCTGCATGCAGGCCTTTTCTCTCCACTGTTTTTGATGGAATCTACAACAGAGCTTCAGATGCGTATGTGAACAAGTCCTTAGCAATGAATTTCCCAGCAGCTAAAAATCCATATAAAATGAAAACTAAAGCAGATGTGCATGCTTCTTACACGTAAAGCGTACCTCAAAGTTTTTCTACACTTCTGGAAATACACAGTAATCATTGCCACAGTCACAGATGAGCTTGGTTAAAAAAAGATAAGCCTGTGTGTATGCTGAAGGGATTTGTAAAAATAATCTGTTTATGTGTGATTTGGATAGTATTACACTGGAAAAGTAACTTCACCCACTAGTAACTGTATTATGAGACGGAAAAATTACAGGATATATCTTACTTCCAGCCTTCTGGATTATTAAGAGTAAAGTTTAAGGCAGATCTGACTAAAGGCCCCTTTACATGGCCCGTTGTTGGGAAGGGATGGTTCCTTCCTGACAATGGCTTGCTTGTCAGTGGAGGAGAATGCTGCATTTACGTGCAGCAGTCTCCTCCACAGTAATCACTAATGCCATCTTTCGTCCTCATACAGAATCATTGTTTGCCGGCAGCAGACGCTGTTTAGATGGCACGATCTGCTGCCGGGAAACAATGATTTATGTGTCCGCCCAAACTATTCTATTATCCGATGAACGAGCGTTTTGCTTGTTCATCTGGTAATCAGCAGCACCTTTACACAGGACAATTATCTCTAACGAGAGTTAGTACGAACACTTGTTATTGATAATCTGTATGAACATCGGGCAGCTTAAGTGCCCTTAAGAGTAAAGTTAAAAGCGGATTTGATTAATATGAGCTGTCCAAGAATACACCCAACACATAGGGAGAATTTATTATGAGGGTAATATTTGGCAGCACGGTGTCCCATTCACTTTTTGTACCAGGCATAGCTCTGTACCTTTAGTGGTGATTGGGATATTGACCACTACCCAACCGCCGAGATTGCGACGATTGCGTCCTGCGGGCGGCCGGGTTATTCCTCTTTGACGCCCCGGTGCGTCATCTCCCGAGACGCGAGATTTCCTGTGAACGCGCGCTCACAGGAGCGCGCGTTCACAGGATCGTAAGGTAAACTAGTTGATCTACAGCCTGCCAGTGGCGATCATTTGCTGGCAGGCTGTGGATGCGATTATTATTTTTTAACCCTTGAAAGGTATATCAGACGCTTTTTTGTTAACAGCGTCTAATATACCTGCTACCTGGTCCTCTGGTGATCCCTATTGCTTGGATCGACCACCAGAGGATACAGTCAGCTCTGTAATAAGTAGCACCAAGCACCACACTACACTACACCCCCCCCTGTCACTTATTAACTCCTTATTAACCCCTGATCACCCCCCTGTCATTGATAACCCCCCTGTAAGGCTCCATTCAGACGTCCGTATGTGCGGACACTGCGGATCTGCAAAACACGGACACCGGCAATGTGCTTTCCGCATTTTGCTTATCCGCACATTGCCAGAACTATATAGAAAATGCCTTTTCTTGTCCAACAAGAATAGGACATGTTCTATAGGCTCTACAAAAAACGCAGTGTTCGCCCGATCAGGCCTGATCTTGTGCGCACACTTGCGTTCAGTCCGCCCCACCGCAGTGACAGAATTTTTTTTTCTGATCACTGCAAAAACACCGTAAAATCGCTGCGGCGCTATAAACTTCACTTTTGAGGGGCATGGCGAGTTCATAGAAGATATTTTTTTGGCATAAGTTAGCGGAAATATTTTTTTTTTGTTTTTTTCTGTTTTTTCTTACAAAGTCTCAAATTCCACTAACTTGTGACAAAAATAAAATCTCACATGAACTCACCATACCCCTCACGGAATCCAAATGCATAAAAATTTTTAGACATTTATATTTCAGACTTCTCACACTTTAGGGCAGTATAAATACCCCATAAGTGACCCCATTTTGGAAAGAAGACACCCCAAGGTATTCCGTGAGGGGCATGACGAGTTCCTAGAATAATTTTTTTTTTTGCACAAGTTAGCGGAAAATGTTTTTTTTTTTCTCTTACAAAATCATTTTCCGCTAACTTGTGACAAAAAATAAAAACTACCATGATCTCACTATGCCCATAAGCGAATACCTTAGGGTGTCTACTTTCCGAAATGGGGTCATTTGTGGGGTGTTTCTACTGTCTGAGCATTGTAGAACCTCAGGAAACATGAGAGGTGCTCAGAAAGTCAAAGTGTGTAAATTCACATTTTTGCACCATAGTTTGTAAACACTATAACTTTTACCCAAACCAATAAATATACACTTATTGCATTTTTTTTTTAATCAAAGACATGTAGAACAATACATTTAGAGAAAAATTTATATAGAAATGTAGTTTTAATTGAAAATTTTTACAACAGAAAGTGAAAAATGTTTTTTTTGCAAAAATTTCGGTCAATTTTGATTAATATAAAAAAAAAAAATAATGTCAGCAGCAATGAAATACCACCAAATGAAAGCTCTATTAGTGAGAAGAAAAGGAGGTAAAAATCATTTGGGTGGTAAGTTGTATGACCAAGCAATAAACCGTGAAAATAGTGTAGTGCAGAATTATAAAAAGTGGTCTGGTCATTAAGGGGGTTTAAGCTAGGGGAGATGAGCGGGTTAAAGAAGACAGCTGACTGGAAGACACTTGCCCAGGTTTAATAAACCTAAAAATGGCGTAAGCTTAGACAGGCTAAGTAGACCTGCAGCAGATTTATCACAGGGGCTCAGGCTGGATAATAAATGTTATGCAGGAATAGACACTTTTTTATAGGTCTATGCGAAGTATTGGTTGTCTTACTTTGAGACAGAATTTTATGCAGAATCTTAGACCACATCCTTTCCCAATGAAGTCCTACTACCTTGTCAAGCAAGTCAGGAAAAGTATAGAAATTTGAGGTGCACCAAATTGTGCAATAATTGCACCAATTTGTACCACTTTTTAGACAGATTCTAGGTGCAAACACAACCAATCAGAGCTCACCTTTCACTTCCCAGAAGTGCGCACTTCTTGGTTTTTGAATGTACAGGTGCCGTTGTCACATTTGGCCATGGTATCTGAAGGGTTAAATGTCCACAATCAGCGTTACTGCCCATCACGGACATTAGTCTCGGGTGCCTGCTGTTTAAAACAGAGGGCACCTGGCAGCTATGGTGCCCGCTTTGCTCGCGAGTGGAACCATCTTTAAAGTCGCGGCCAGTGCCGTACATTTACAGCACTGGTCGGGAAGGGGTTAACTGTAGGTTGTTATGAAGAGTGATTGGATGAATTGCAGTTAATAAAATTCATTTCTTGCCATGAAAATTAAATTAATCGCAAAAAAACCATTTCCACTGCATTCCAGCCCTGCCACAAAATAACCTGCTAACATAATTTCCGTTATCTCGTTAGCACAGGAGAAAGTGTTAACAAGGACAAGACAGCTGATATCACTCTGTCATGCTGATTGACTTAGAAGAGCAGACTGGTTGCTTTAAAAGGGAAGTGGTGCTTGAAATGATTGTCTTCTTCTGTTAACCATGGTTACCTCCAAGGTAGTGCAGTCATCATTGCTTTGCATCAAAAGAGCTCCACAAGTAAGGACAGGTGTAGGTGCATCTGCATGCACAATGAGGCGAAGGCTTTTGCAGGATGACAGGCTGCCGGCTTTCTCACTGCGCCTGCGCCAAATACTGAACGGGATGTGCAGGTGCAAGATTTACACGGCAGAAGGGGCCAGCAGGAGAACCAATGCTGGCCTGGCCCTGTCAAGCAAGACAGAAGGACGTGGAAAGGAGGTGGGCGAACGGAGCCTCTAGGAGCAGGTGCAACTCCCCCTCCCCTGCTCTTAGAAGCTCAATTGCATATAATAAAAGTTAAAATTACATGAAAATGTAATACTTAAATAAAAGAAATGCAGAGTTAAATTCAGGTGACATTTTCACATCTACAGGGTGGGCCATTTATATGGATACACCTTAATAAAATGGGAATGGTTGGTGATATTAACTTCCTGTTTGTGGCACATTAGTATATGTGAGGGGGGAAACTTTTCAAGATGGGTGGTGACCATGGTGGCCATTTTGAAGTCGGACATTTTGAATCCAACTTTTGTTTTTTCAATAGGAAGAGGGTCATGTGACACATCAAACTTATTGGGAATTTCACAAGAAAAACAATGGTTTTAACGTAACTTTATTCTTTCATGAGTTATTTACAAGTTTCTGACCACTTATAAAATGTGTTTAATGTGCTGCCCATTGTTTTGGATTGTCAATGCAACCCTCTTCTCCCACTCTTCACACACTGATAGCAACACTGCAGGAGAAATGCTAGCACAGGCTTTCATTATCCATAGTTTCAGGTGCTGGACATCTCGTATCTTCACAGCATATGCAACGACGGAACTGCCCGCCGGATTACACTGCCGCAAGTGTGAAAGTAGCCTTACTTGCCAGAGTTTCCTGTTGAGTAACTCTCTTCCTCCTTGGAAGCTTGCTTTAGGAGCAAAAACAAGAATAAAGGGCAGCACTCGCTATTTATGGGGTGAAAATCAAGCCAAAGCCCAAATCATCCATGCGTTGTTCTTTTTCATGCTTGACCCATGTATGGCCAAAATTTTGCATTTACTGAATCACTTTAATTATGGATTTGATTTTCACCCTGCAAATAGCGAGTTCTGCCTTTCCTTCTTATTTTTATAATAAACTTAAGATAATTTTTTGTGGGCTTGTCTCCTTTTGGGTGTGCAGTGTGCTTTATTAACTGAAATTAACAAGGGGTTCTGTACTTTTCTATTTTTGTTTTAGGAGCGAAACAGAGCATATTAGCCAAACAGAGGTGACTATAACTAAACCAAATATGAGGCCAAAATTCTATGTCACAGAGCATACTGAACGATACTATTTTTCATTGTGAAATACACTGCCTGTCCAAAAAAAAAGGTCGCTCTCTGGATGTAACTAAGCAAATAGTTATGAGCCTCCTATTGGATAATTACTGCATGAGCAATTATCTTTCAGCTGGCAACAAGTTTTTTAACCCCAACTGGTGCAATGAGTTGCTTCTCATTTCTTAAACAACCATGTCAAAAGACACATCTCATGGTCGTGGAAAAGATGTTAGTCTGTTTGAGAAGGGTCAAATGATTGGCATGCATCAAGCAGAAAATACATCTAAGGAGATTGCAGAAACTACTAAAATTGGGTTAAGAACTGTCCAACGCATTATTAAAAACTGAAAAAGATAGTGGGGACTCATCGTATTCAAGGAAGAAATGTCGCGGGGAAAAAATCCTGAATGATTGTGATTGGCGATTACTTAAATGTTTGGTGAAATCAAATCGAAGAAAAGCAACAGTAGAACTCAGGGCTATGTTTAATAGTGAAAGTAAGAGCATTTCCACACGCACAATGTGAAGGGAACTGAAGGGATTGGGACTGAACAGCTGTGTAGCCATAAGAAAACCACTAATCAGTGAGGCAAACCAGAAAAAAAAGGCTTCAATTTGCTAGGGAGCATAAAGATTGGACTCTGGAGCAATGGAAGAAGGTCATGTGGTCTGATGAGTCCAGATTTACCCTGTTCCAGAGTGATGGGCGCATCAGGGTAAGAAGAGAGGCAGATGAAGTGATGCACCCATCATGCCTAGTGCCTACTGTACAAGCCTGTGGGGGCAGTGCTATGATCTGGGGTTGCTGCAATTGGTCAGGTCTAGGTTCAGCAACAGTATGTGCTCCAAGAATGAGGTCAGCTGACTACCTGAACATACTGGATGACCAGGTTATTCCATCAATGGATTTTTTCTTCCCTGATGGCACGGGCATATTCCAAGATGACAATGCCAGGATTCATCGGGCTCAAATTGTGAAAGAGTGGTTCAGGGAGCATGAGACATCATTTTTACACATGGATTGGCCACCACAGAGTCCAGACCTTAACCCCATTGAGAATCTTTGGGATGTGCTGGAGAAGGCTTTGCGCAGCAGTCAGACTCTACCATCATCAATGCAAGATCTTGGTGAAAAATTAATGCAACATTGGATGGAAATAAATCAGTGTGACCTTATTTTTTTGGGACAGGCAGTGTATTTATGGGTGTATGGGGGCTTGTTCACATCTACGTTAGAGGCTCAGTTCCTGGGCTCTGTCACAGAATCCATCAAAAATATCAGAGAGAAGAGTCCTGCATGTATGACTTTTTTTTTCTCAGCGAAAAAAGCGAGATATCGAACAGAAGCTTAACAGACCCAATTATAGTCTATCTGATTTGTTTGGCTTTGTTTGGGTCAGTTGTGTGCCAATCCGGCACTTCCATTATTTTCATTGTTCTTCTTCTGTAACTGAGCAGAGCAACAGAAACAACAATGTTAGTCTGAACTCAGCCCTAGATAAGCTGACTAAATTGGATCCTTGACGTGTCCTAAAATGATGTATGGGAATATGAAAATGATGTTAAGCAGATCATTAGAAGCCAAGATGTCTGCTTAGTCTAAGAAGGAATATTGTTAAGAGACAGGAAACAACACCCCCACTGTAACTTGCCAACATGATTATTTATTGTACCAAGCACTATGCATAATGACTAAGAAGTCCTGTTATTAAATATTGTTTATGGAGCTTGCTAATGAAGAGTAGATGCTTATTTGTGAGGTGTTCAAGAGATTATCATTTACTGCAACTAATGTTGATCCAAGAAAATGTGCAGATGAGGGCTCTCTCAAGACATAATTAGTGGCCATGGAGAAAACTTCCCAGGAGTATACGGTAGGTGCTCTGGAAGAATAAATCCTTGCTAATTACATTAAGCATAGGCAATATAAAAATATCAGTGGATTCAAATGTTTTACATTTGTTAAGTAGTTTTCCTCTTTCAGAAGAATCATTTATCAAAAGCGTGGCAGTTTATATTTAGTTTTATGTGTATTTTAGGTAGAGTGCTTACATTTTTCATACATGAGCAATTCAGATTTTGTTGCCTGTGGAGACTGCTGGCGAATTAGTAGTGTTGAGCGAGGTGAGCTTCAGATGCTTAATCCAAAGTCGCTTCGGTCAAAACCTCAGTATAATACTGTACAGAGATTTGTCGCCGTATCTTATTAGAATGTATGGGCTCTGATGTGCCGATGTAAGTTATTCATGAAGACGCGCATGACTTCATTGAATAACTTCGGTAGTTGATTTTGAAAGTGGAAAACAACTTTAAAACTTGAAACCAAACTCGGCCTCGGTTCCAACTAGTACCTCGGGAATCGAAGCCAAGTTCAGTTTCAAGTTTTAAAGTGGTTTTCCACTTTAAAAATAAACTACCAAAGTTATTAAATGAAGTTCCGTGCGTCTTCATGAATAACTTACATTGTCCCATTGGAGCCCAGACATTGTAAAAATGTACGGAGACAAATCTCCGTACAGTATTTTTCCGAAGTTTTGAACGAAGCGACTTTGGATTAAGCATCTGAAGCTCATGTCGCTCAACTCTAGTATTGAGCTCTACTATAGTAATTTCTTTACAATATCTAAAGGGACCTTTTGTTGGATTATGGGTTAAAGACTGGTATGTTTACCAGATAGGGTGGCCCCTACAGATGCAAGCACTTTTTTTTTTTTTAAATACCCCTCCGTTCCGCCTCTGTGTCCCCCTCTGTTTTTGGCGCCTGACATGTTAATTCAGACCATTGATACAGGGAGGAGAAGACATTTGGTATTCTCAATGGGCCTCTTCTTCTCCCTGGCTGTAGCGTAGTCCAATCGCAGCAGAGAGCGTCACAGCTAGAAAAAACCTTACCTTCCTCCTGGCCGTGATGTTCTCTCGTTGCGATTGGGCCACACAACAGAGCAATATGTTAGAAGAAAAAAAAGTGCTTGCATCTGTAGGGGCCACCCTATCTGGTAAACATAGCAGTTTGTAACCCATAATTCCATGAAAGGTCCTCTCTAAATAATGAAATGTATCATTTAACTGTTTCTTTTACCCTCTGTATTATAATAGTCACTGAGACTTCTTTTAAAAAGTCACAAAAAAGTTTGAAAGCCACTCCAGTGGTATGAAGAAACAGGACAAAAGTCTTAGGTCACTTGCAGACGAGCGTGTCCGGATTAGGTCTGGATGCGTTGCCTCTGCTATCAGGGAAAATCGTGCGAGTAGGTACGCAATTGCAGTCAGTTTTGACTGCGATTGTGTTCCAATTTTCAGTTTTCATTGCGCGGGTGCAATGCGTTTTGCATGCGCGTGATAATAAACTGACTGTGGTACCCAGACCCGAACCCGAACTTGTTCACTGAAGTTCGAGTTTGGGTTAGGTAGTCTTTCGATTTTAATATTTTCCCTTATAACATGGTTATAAGGGAAAATGATAGCATTCTTAATACAGAATGCATAGTAGATTGAGGTGTTAAAAAATAAAAAATTTTTACTTACCTGTTCCAATTGATCGCGCATTAAGAATGCTGTTATTTTCCCTTATAACCATGTTATAAGGGAAAATAATGCAGGGAATACAATTTAATGGGGTCCGGGGTTGCTTTCATCCCTATTGTCTCCTAGCAACCATGCGTGAAAATCGCACTTGGTTGCGGATGCTTGCGATTTTCAATCATACCCATTCATTTTCATGGGGCCTGTGTTGTGTGAAAAAACGCAGAATAAAGAACATGCTGTGATTTTCAATCAATGCACAAGTGATGCGTGAAAATCCCCGCTCATCTTAACAGCCCCATTGAAGTGAATGGGTCCGGATTCAGTGCGAGTGCAATGCGTTAACCTCACGCATTGCACTCGGGCGGAATTCTCGCCCGTGTGATAGGGGCCTTAGGTATATAAATGCATCAAATGTAACAACATAAATTGGGAGATCAAACTGGTGTAAAGTAGAACTGGCTTAGTTGCCCATAGCAACCAATAACATTCCACGTTTAATTTTTAACAGCTCCTTTTGAAAATTAAAGGTGGAATCTGATTGGTTGCTACGGGCAAGTAAGCCAGGCCTCCTTTACACCACTTTTATAAATCTCCCCCAAAGTGTTTAATACATTTGGTGCAAAGTACGTGAACGCACATTCCACCAAAACTGACTTCAAATATTACCCCTGTGTTTTTGTATAATTTTTTTAATGAAAAATACACTGCCCGTCCCCCAAAAAAGTTGCCACCAAAAATATTTTGTTGGACCGCTTTTGCTTTGATTACGGCACGTATTCGTTGTGGCATTGTTTCCATAAGCTTCTGCAATGTCACAAGATTTATTTCCATCCAATGTTGCATACATTTTTCACCAAGATCTTGCATTGATGATGGTAGAGTCTGACTGCTGTGCAAAGCCTTCTCCGGCACATCCAAAAGATTCTCAATTGGGTTAAGGTCTGGACTCTGTGGTGGCCAATCAATTTGTGAAAATGATGTCTTATGCTCCCTGAACCACTGTTTCACAATTTGAGCCCGATGAATCCTGCCATTGTCATCTTGAAATATGCCCGTGCCATCAAGGAAAATAAAAATCCATTGATGGAATACCCTGGTCATTCAGTATGTTCAGGTAGTAAGCTGACCTCATTCTTGGAGCACATACTGTTGCTGAACCTAGACCTGACCAACTGCAGCAACCCCAGATCATAGCACTGCCCCCACAGGCTTGTACAGTAGGCACTAGGCATGATGGGTGCATCACTTCATCTGCCTCTCTTCTTACCCTGATGCGCCCATCACTCTGGAACAGGGTAAATCTTGACTCATCGGACCACATGAGCGTCTTCCATTGCTCCAGAGTCCAATCTTTATGCTCCCTAGCAAATTGAAGCCTTTTTTTCTGGTTTGCCTCACTCATTAGTATTTTTCTTAAAGATACACAGCTGTTCAGTCCCAATCCCTTGAGTTCCCTTCGCGTGTGAAAATGCTCTTACTTTCACTATTAAACAGCCCTGAGTTCTACTGTTGTTTTTCTTCGATTTGATTTCACCAAACGTTTAAGTGATCGCTGATCACGATCATTCAGGATTTTTTCCCCGCCACATTTCATCCTCGAATACGATGAGTCCCCACTATCCTTCCAGTTTTTAATAATGCGTTGGACAGTTCTTAACCCAATTTTAGTAGTTTCTGCAATCTCCTTAGATGTTTTCTCTGCTTGATGCATGCCAATGATTTGACCCTTTTCAAACAGACTAACATCTTTTCCACGACCACAAGATGTGTCTTTTGACATGGTTGTTTAAGAAATGAGAAGCAACTCATTGCACCAGTTGGGGTTAAACAACTTGTTGCCAGCTGAAAGATAATCGTCCATGCAGAAATTATCCAATAGGAGGCTCATAACTATTTGCTTAGTTAAATCCAGGTGGCGATTTTTTGGGGGGACAGGCAGTGTATATAACACACATAAACTGATTAGTGTTGATCGAGCACCGTAGTGCTCAGGTGCTCGGGGGCTCGGGCCGAACACATGGGTTCTCAAGTATAATGGAAGTCAATGGGAGAACCCGAGCATTAAACCAGGTACCCCCTGCTCTGAAGAGGGGATGGTGCCTGGTTCATAGGAAAATTTCATAAATTGATGGAAACCCCACCTAAATGGTTCTGGAACAGCATGGGAAGGATTTCTGGATGCATCTTGTACTCGCAGGTCGCTACTGGGAACGATGTTGTCCGAATAGGAATCCACTTTTACAGACTGACAATAATACGCACAAAACCGGGAAAAAAAAAAATTTGAGAGGAAAAACATTCTTTCCTGTATATTTACTTGTATATAAAGTGCAAGTGCTGCCAAAAATTACATGGAAGAGGTACTCAGATACAACCTGTATATCACTTAATGGAGGGCCTCATTCACATTGTGGTACAATAGTTCAGGTAGTGGGACTCCTACAGTCATAAAGCCTATGCCAAAACACCCCTTGTTACACATAAAGGAGGGCATCATACACACCCTTGAAAAATTATGATTGATGGCATGCTGGTGACCCTCAAAGACACTTGGAGCAAGGGCCTGCTGATCTGAACATCTAAAACATTAGGGGCGAGGGCCTGCTGCCGCATTGGTGACTCTGGGCGATTGCACGTCCACGTGACGGCGACGATCCATTCGGATGTCTGCCCTATCAACTTTTGATGTTCTTTTCTGCGCCTACCATGGTGATCATGGGTAACGGGAAATCAGGGTTCGATGGCGGAGAGGGAGCCTGAGAAACGGCTACCACATCAAAGGGAGGTAAATGGCTGAAATCTGATGGGTGAGTAAAGTTATTAAAGCACAAGCATCCAAGGAAGGCAGCAGGCGTGCAGCAATTACCCACTCCCGACTCGGGGAGGTAGTGACATTAAATAACAATACAGCACTCTTAAGAGGCCCTGTTATTGGAATGTGTACACTTTCCGTTATTGAGGAACTATTGGAGGGCAAGTCTGGTGCCAGCAGCCAACTTGCTCCCGGCCTCCACAACGTTCACCCAGTGTGCCATCATGGCAAGGATTGTGTTGACCAGACTCTTGGTTACTGAGACTGGACTTGTAGTTGAAGGCCTGCTGCCACTTTGTTGACTCTAGATAACTTTTAGGCGATCGCACGTCCCCATGACGGCGACGATCCATTTGGATGTCTGCCCTATCAACTTTTGAGCAATTTTTCAACAAGGACCTTCTGGTATAGTACCGTTTTGCTTGTCCCCTCCACCAGAGGAATGAGAGATGAGAAGTTCTCTTTGTAGCGCAGATCGAGAAGGGTGAGCAACCAGTATTCTGTGTTGTCTAAAATGCGTATAACGCGCGGGTCGTAGGAAAGGAAGCCTAACATGAAATCAGCCATGTGTGCCAGAGTACCAACAGGAAAGACTTCGCTGTCGTCATCAGAAGGTGAGCTGACCCTGTAAAAGATTGTAGGTGAGGGCCTGCAGGTGAGCTGACCCTGTAAAACATTATATGCGAAGGCCTGCAGTTGAGCTGACCCTGTAAAACATTATATGCGAGGGCCTGAAGTTGAGCTGACCCTGTAAAACATTATATGAGAGGGCCAGCAGTTGAGCTGACCCTGTAAAACATTATATGCGAGGGCCTGCAGGTGAGCTGACCCTGTACAAAATTATATGCGAGGGCCTGTAGGTGAGCTGACCCTGCAAAACATTATATGCAAGGGCCTGCAAGTGAGCTGACCCTGTAAAACATTATATGCGAGGGCCTGCAGTTGAGCTGACCCTGTAAAACATTATATGCGAGGGCATTATATGAGATGAATAAGCATGTTGATATGATGGGAGAAGAGGAGGAGGATGAGAAAAGGAAGATTTAACCATATACCCTTTTTTGTGTTGGAAGGGGTGCGTGGGAATAACAGTGTATTGAGTACATTAAACAACACATTTAAAGTGCCTTTGTTCGTTCGCTTTTCTCTGGTGGAGTCGAAAAGTCTGGTGCAATCCAGGCCTTGTTCATTTTTATAAGAGTCAACCTGTCAGCATTTTCAGTTGACAGACGGATACGCTTATCTGTGATAATGCCACCAGCAGCACTAAATACACGCAAGGTGTAGAGCGCCAGTTCGTGCCACGTGTCCAGCTTGGACAGTCAGTAGTTGTAAGGCACTGAGGGATCACTGAGGATGCTGACACGGTCTGCTATGTACTCCTTCACCATCTTCCAAAACTTTTCTCTCCTTATGACACTAGGCCGCGCATCAGGGTGAGGGTGCTGACGGGATATCATGAAACTGTCACAGGCCTTGGAGAGTGTTGCCCTGCCTCTGTTGGAACTTCTGTGTGTTCCCCTTGTCTCCCCTCCTTGGTTGGGCAAGGAAGTATTGTATTCTGTTGTCAGATGGAAATTTTTGGAGCAATTTTTCAACAAGGACGTTCTGGTATTGCACCGTTTTGCTCGTCCTCTCCACCTGAGAAATGAGAGATGAGAAGTTCTCTTTGTAGTGGGGGTCGAGAGTAATTAACCCAGTAATTTGTGTTGTCTAAAATGCGTATAACGCGCGGGTCGCGGGAAAGACAGTCTAACATGAAGTCAGTCATGTGTGCCAGAGTACCAACAGGCAAGACTTCGCTGTCATCATCAGGAGGGTCACTCGCAATCTCCTCATACTCTTTCTCCTCTTCTTCCCACCCACGCTGAACAGATGGAATTAAACTTCCATGGGAAATACCTTCTGTAGCAGAGGCAAATGTCTCTTGCTCCTCCTCTTCCTCTTCATTGTCCAATTCGCGCTGAAAAGACGGACGGGGGGTGGTCTGGCTATCATCCTGTGTAATGTCTTCTTCCCCCATTTCCACCTCTGCCACATGCAAAGCGTCGTTCTTAATTGTGAGCAGCGAGTGTTTGAGTAGACACAGAAGTAGGATGGTTGCGCTGATAATAGCGTTATCGCCGCTCACCATCTGTGTTGATTCCTCAAAGTTTCTTAAAACATCACAGAGGTCAGACATCCATGCCCACTCCTCGCTTATGATTAGCGGAAGCTGACTGCAAAGGTGACGACCATGTTGCAGCTGGTATTCCACTACTACCCTCTGCTGCTTACAAAGCCTGGCCAATATGTGGAACGTGGAGTTCCAGCGTGTGCTCATGTCGCACAACAGCTGGTCAGCTGGCAAGTTAAAGCGCTGCTGAAGCGTTGACAGACCGTCTGAAGCTGTCGATGACTTGCGGAAATGTGCACACACGTGGTGCACCTTCACCAGTAGCTCAGGCAAATTGAGGTAGGTTTTGAGAAACCGCTGAAGCACAACGTTTTAGACATGGGCTAAGCATGGGATGTGTGTGAGCTTGCGGAGCTCCAAAGCCGCCACCAAGTTACGGCCATTATCATACACAACCATGCCTGGTTGTAGGTTGAGTGGCGAGAGCCACAGCTCAGTCTGGTCTCTTATCCCCTGCAACAGCTCTGCGGCTGACTGGTGCTGCACGCAAATAATTCGGAGGTGGAAGTGGAAGAGCAGAAGGCGGAGGAGGAGGAGAAGTGGGGGTTGGAGCCACTAAAGTAGGTGCTGGCGCAAACCCTGATGGAATTAGGGCCTGCAATCCTCAGCGTCAGTAGCACCTGTGCCATCCCAGGGTACGACTTGCTCCTGGCCTTCACAATGTTCACCCAGTGTGCCGTCAGGGAAATGTAGCGTCCCTGGCCAAATGCACTTGTCCATGTGTTTGTGGTTAAGTAAACCTTCCCAGTAACTGCGTTGGTCAGGGCACATGTGATGTTTTGGGACACATGTTGGTGTAAGGCAGGCACGGCACACCTTGAAAAATAGTGGCGGTTGGGGACAGAGTACCGTAGGACGGCTGCCGACATCAGGCTGCGGAAGGCCTCAGTGTCCACAAGCCTAAATAGCAACATTTCCAGGGCCAGTAATTTTGAAAGGTGCGCATTTAGTGCTATGGCCTGTGGGTGGGTGTTTGGGTATTTGCGCTTGCATTGAAATGCCTGGGGTATTCACATTTGGACGCTGAGCTGGGACAGGGACTTGGATGTTGTCGCTGATGGTGCTTGCGAAGGTCCAGGTGCACAGCAGGATGTATCCTCGCCTGCACCTTCGACAGGCATTTGGCCAGCACATACCATAGGGGGAGAGGAGGCAGTGGTGTGACTCGCAGATGCAGATTGTGGACCCATTACGGTGCTTGGATGCCATGTGACAGATCATGCTGGTGGTGGTGAGGTTGCTAGTGTTCACGCCCTGAAACATTTTGGTGTGGCACAGGTTGCAAACTACTATTCTTTTGTCGTCCGCACTTTCCTCAAAAAAGCGCCATACTACTCCTTGGCAAGGTAGATTTACGCAAGGTGGTGCTCCATGGAATAGTTGCGGGCCTGTTTGGTGTGGCCCACCTTCTCCCTTTTGCCACTGCCTCTTCCAGCCTGATGTGGTGCTGCAGATCCTTTCCCCTCTGTACTGCTGTCCTCGCTCGGCTTTCCACCTTCCCAGGTTGGGTCAGTGACCTCATCATCCACTACCTCCTCTTAAACTTCCTCACTCTGATCATCCTCTTGATTTGTTGACCTAACCACCACCTCAGTGATTGACAACCTCTTGAGACAGTAATTGCAGTTGACTCATTGGCAACTGGGTCTCATCATCATCCACCTCATTAAACACTATTTGCCGTTCCCCACCGTCATGTTCTTATGGATGCTCAAGAGGTTGAGAATCAGGGCACAAGATCTCATGTCCCTCGTCAAGCATGCTTGGTGAGAGGGCCAAATCAAGTAATGGCAATGAAAATAGCTCCTCAGAATTTCCGAGTGTGGGATCACTTATTTGGCCAGACTCTCCATGGTGGGAGGAATGAGGATCAGGGAGAGCATTCTGTTGACCAGACTCTTGGCTACTGAGACTGAACTTGGTGGAAGACAGGGTGGTGCTTAACCGACTGGAAGCATTATCTACTGCAATCCAACCGACCACCTGGTCGCACTGGTCTGACTTCATGAGTTTGGTCCTGCGACGCCCTTCAAACTGAGACATGAAGCTAGGTACCGTGGATGATTGTTTTTCTTGTGCTCTGGCAGCAGACACAGTTTCAACACGCCCAGGGCCACAGCCTCTGCATGAACCATCACCATCACGGCTACTTCCCCGTCCCTTACTGCTCGCCTTCTTCAAATTAAATGTTTTATGCACACTTGACAAGCAAGATGTGGCACGGATGTCACAGTTCACAGCAAGCACAGTATATTGAAAAAGTACGTAAAAGTATGGAAAAAGGAAAATAGATTTCACTTATATTTCTCAAATCTCTGGCCCTGACACACAGAAGGTATTTGACAGATGTCACAACTCGCTGCTGACACCCTCTATATAAAAATTATTGCAAATGATGGAAAGAATATAGTAATTTTCACTTATATTTCTACAATCTCTGGCCCTGACACACAGAAGGTATTGGACAGATGTCACAAGTCAGTGCTGGCACCCTATATATAAAAAGTATTGAAAATGATAGAAAAAATATAGTAATTTTCACTTATATTTCTCAAATCTCTGGCCCTGACACACAGAAGGTATTGGTCATATGTCACAACTCGATGCTGACACCCTCTATATAAAAATTATTGAAAATTATGGAAATAATATAGTAATTTTCACTTATATTTCTCAAATCTCTGGCCCTGACACACAGAAGGGGCGGACTGAGCGGTCGGGCACTTCGGACGTAGTCCGAGGGCCCGGCCGGGAAGGGGGCCCGAGGCAGGTCACAGGAAGATGAACGCTTCCATTGTGGAAGCGTTCATCTCCATAGTCATCTGTATCGCCGTCCTCAGGACAGCGATACAGACATCTGTGCTGTGGGGCAGGGGAGAGAGAGGCGTCTTCCTTCCCTGTTCCTCTGATAGGCTGCCGGCACAAGGTCTGCAGCCTATGAAAGGCCGGTGCAGGCACGCCGCCTGAGCCTTACAGGGCAGGACAAAGGCCGGAAGAGGCCTCCATTGCAGCGAAGGTAAGTAAAAGTGATTTTTATTTATACTGGACTATATGTTACTGGCACATGGGGGGAGGAGAGAGGCACGTGTTACTGGCACATGGGGGGAAGGAGAGAGGCACTTGTTACTGGCACATGGGGGGGAGAGGCACTTGTTACTGGCACATGGGGGGAGGCACTTGATACTAGCACATGGGGGAGAGGCACTTGTTACTGGCACATGGGGAGAGAGGCACTTGTTACTGCATATGGGGAGAGGCACTTGTTACGGGCATATGGGGGGAGAGAGGCACTTGTTACTGGCACATGGTGGGGGAAGAACTGGCATATGGGGGAGAGAGGCACTTGTTACTGGCATATTGGGGGAAGAGGCACTTGTCACCTGGCACATGGGGGGAGGTACTTGATACTGGCACATGGGGGGGAGAGGCACTTGTTACTGGCATATGGGGGAGAGGCACTTGTTACTGGCATATGGGGGGAGAGAGGCACTTGTTACTGGCACATGGTGGGGGAAAGAACTAGCATATGGGGGGGGGAGGCACTTGTTACTGGCACATTGGGGGAAGAGGCACTTGTTACTGGCATATGGGGGAGACACTTGTTACTAGCATATGGGGGAGAGAGGCACTTGTTACTGGCACATGGTGGGGGGAAGAACTGGCATATGGGGGGGAGAGAGGCACTTGTTACTGGCACATTGGGGGAAGAGCACTTGTTACTGGCATATGGGGGGGAGGCACTTGTTACTGGCATATGGGGGGGAGGCACTTGTTACTGGCATATGGGGGGGAAGAGAGGGACTTGTTACTGGCACATGGGGGAGTGGCACTTGTTACTGGCACATGGGGGAAGAGAGGCACTTGTTACTGGCACATGGGGTGGCATGGAGAGGCACTTGTTACTGGCAAATGATTGGGGTGCACTTTTTACTGGCACATTATTATGGGGCACTATGGGGGCCACAAAGAAGGGGTATTTTATATGGGGGGGGCACTGTGTGGTACTAGTATTATCAGGGGTATTATCTGTTTCTGCAGTATAGTATTGGGGAGCACAGCGGCACAGTATTGGGGGTAGTAGGATGATTTGTCTAGAAGATGGGAGGATGATGGAAAAAGTAGTAAACTAAGATTTTTCTTTGTTGTCAAACTGCAGAGACGGAAAATGACGACAAAATGGTGGTCTGGTCTGAAAGGAGAAGATGAGGACAGTGAAACATCTAGACCAAAGGAGATGTCACTGGATGTAAGAGGTATGGGGCGCTGTATTTCTGTAGTGATGGGATCAGGGGCGTAACGATCGCGGTGCGACAGTGAGGTGGAGGCGGAACATGGGCATGGCTGGAGTCGGAACATGGGCGTGGCTGGAGGCAGAACATGGGTGGGGCCTAGAAGGGGGCCCTTGATCTATTTTGCCCAGGGGCCCTGAGGGTTCTCAGTCCGCCCCTGCAGAAGTTATTGGACAGATGTCACAACTCACTGCTGACACCCTCTATATAAAAAGTATTAAAAATGATGGAACAAATATAGTAATTTTGACTTATATTTCTCCAATCTATGGCCCTGACACACAGAAGGTAATGGACAGATGTCTCTAGTCACTGCAGACACCCTCTATATGAAAAGTATTGAAAATGAAGGGAAAAATATAGTAATTTTCACTTATATTTCTCCAATCTCTGGCCCTGACACACAGAAGGTATTGGACAGATGTTGAAAATGATGGGAAAAAAATTGGTACTGTAGCTATAAAATACTGCCAGCCTGCCACCACACACAATAGTCCTTAAAAGGAATTTTGGGTCTTTGAAACGTTTTTCTACTAAATTGATTGCGATCAGACTCCCTACACTCTCTGTCCCTTCCGAAGCGCAGCTCTCCCTGACTACAAATGAGCCGAACATGCATCATCGGGTGCTATATAGCACCCGATGACGTGTCCTGGCCAGCCAATCACTGTAATGCCAGTAGTCATCATGGCTACTGGCATTACAGTGAGGGCAGTACTTACCTGCATGGGTATTGGCTGCATAGCAGCTGCGAAACGTGCAGGAAGGTGAGTTGAGCATGGAGCTCGAGCACATGCGGTACTCGGCCTAGTACCGCCATATGCCGAGCATAGCGATTCTCGAGCTGAACAGCAGTTCGGCCGAACATGCTCGCTCAACACTAAAACTGATAAATAACTGTTGCGATTGCATTATGATATTCAGCTCTTCTAAATCTGTGTGAATATTAGGCAATGATTATTACTTATCTGTACATAAAATAATATGCATGCATAAAAAAAAATCATAAGAATTTTACGTCAGGAGCAAATTCTGAAATGGGTATAGAAATCTGGCCATATTACAGCATGATGTTCTGTGCGAAAAGAATCTCATGCTGGCCAAGATAATCCGTGTTGACCTGAGGGATCAAAGTGGATACAGGCTGCCTGCAGCTGGGTGTTTTGTATCAGCACAAAAGCATGCCTTTTTCTCCGCAGGTACAACACTGGTGTAAAGGGCATCCTTTCCAAGTATATTATTTTTTTGTAGCGATTATTTGCATGATGTCACTATGGGATATCCATGACTTTCATTGTTTGACTTTGAAAGAATGTATCAGGTGCCAGTATACAGAGAGAAGAATGGAATTTCTTTGAACAGTAATTAAATGGCAGCTGTTGCCAGTCAGGGAATTTAATTTGCAAAATTGGCTATTGTGATCTAAGCATGTTAAATGGAATAATCCCATAATCCCGATTGTCATTTTTCATAATGATTTAATATATTTTCATAATGTCATGTATTTATCACAGGTTATACATTTCTTAATTACAGGCATTATCAGACCCATCAATAAATGAGCTAACTGTGGGAAAGAGAGAAACCCACCTACAGTGCTGCCTATAATTATTCATACCCCTTGCAAATTTTGACTAAAAGTTACTTTTATTCAACCAGCAAGTCATTTTTTGACGAGAAATGACATAGGTGTCTCCCAAGAGATAATAAGATGATGTACAAGAGGCATTATTGTGGGAGGAAAAAAAACATTTCTCAGCTTTTATTTACATTTCAGCAAAAAGTTTATACCCTTCTCAATAATCAATAGAAAAGCCTTTATTGGCTTCCTATAATTGCAGACAAGCTTTTTGTCTCCACAGGTACAGTTGCAAGAAAAAGTATGTGAACCCTTTGGAATGATATGGATTTCTGCACAAATTGGTCATAAAATGTGATCTGATCTTCATCTAAGTCACAACAATAGACAATCACAGTCTGCTTAAACTAATAACACACAAAGAATTAAATATTACCATGTTTTTATTGAACACACCATGTAAACATTCACAGTGCAGGTGGAAAAAGTATGCGAACCCCTAGACTAATGACATCTCCAAGAGCTAATTGAAGTGAGGTGTCAGCCAACTGGAGTCCAATCAATGAGATGAGATTGGAGGTGTTGGTTACAGCTGCCCTGCCCTATAAAAAACACACACCAGTTCTGGGTTTGCTTTTCACAAGAAGCATTGCATGGTGTGAATGATGCCTCACACAAAAGAGCTCTCAGAAGACCTACGATTAAGAATTGTTGACTTGTATAAAGCTGGAAAGGGTTATAAAAGTATCTCCAAAAGCCTTGCTGTTCATCAGTCCATGGTAAGACAAATTGTCTATAAATGGAGAAAGTTCAGCACTGCTGCTACTCTCCCTAGGAGTGGCCGTCCTGTAATGATGACTGCAAGAGCACAGCGCAGACTGCTCAATGAGGTGAAGAAGAATCCTAGAGTGTCAGCTAAAGACAAAAGTCTCTGGCATATGCTAACATCCCTGTAGCGAATCTACGATACGTAAAACACTAAACAAGAATGGATTTCATGGGAGGATACCACAGAGGAAGCCACTGCTGTCCAAAAAAAACATTTCTGCACGTTTACAGTTTGCACAAGAGCACCTGGATGTTCCACAGCAGTACTGGCAAGATATATTCTATGGACAGATGAAACCAAAGTTCAGTTGTTTGGAAGAAACACACAACACTATGTGTGGAGAAAAAGAGGCACAGCACACCAACATCAAAACCTCATTCCAACTGTGAAGTATGGTGGTGGGGGCATCATGGTTTGGGGCTGCTTTGATGCGTCAGGGCCTGGACGGATTGCTATCATCGAAGGAATAATGAATTCCCAAGTTTATTAACCACTTAAGGACCACAGGTTTATACCCCCCTAGTGACCAGGCCCTTTTTTACAAATCGGCACTCCACAAATTTAGCGGTTTATTGCTCGGTCATGCAACTTACCACCCAAATAAATTTTACCTCCTTTTCTTCTCACTAATAGAGCTTTCATTTGGTGGTATTTCATTGCTGCTGACATTTTTACTTTTTTGTTATTAATCGAAATTTAACGATTTTTTTGCAAAAAAATGACATTTTTCACTTTCAGTTGTAAAATTTTGCAAAAAAAACGACATCCATATATAAATTTTTCGCTAAATTTATTGTTCTACATGTCTTTGATTAAAAAAAAATGTTTGGGTAAAAAAAAAAATGGTTTGGGTAAAAGTTATAGCGTTTACAAACTATGGTACAAAAATGTGAATTTCCGCTTTTTGAAGCAGCTCTGACTTTCTGAGCACCTGTCATGTTTCCTGAGGTTCTACAATGCCGAGACAGTAGAAACCCCCCACAAATGACCCCATTTCGGAAAGTAGACACCCTAAGGTATTCGCTGATGGGCATAGTGAGTTCATAGAACTTTTTATTTTTTGTCACAAGTTAGCGGAAAATGATGATTTATTTTTATTTTTATTTTTTTTCTTACAAAGTCTCATATTCCACTAACTTGTGACAAAAAATAAAAACTTCCATGAACTCACTATGCCCATCACGAAATACCTTGGGGTGTCTTCTTTCCAAAATGGGGTCACTTGTGGGGAAGTTATACTGCCCTGGCATTCTAGGGCCCCTAATGTGTGATTAGTAGTTTGAAATCAAAATGTGTAAAAAATGGCCTGTGAAATCCGAAAGGTGCTCTTTGGAATGTGTGCCCCTTTGCCCACCTAGGCGGCAAAAAAGTGACACACATCTGGTATCACCGTACTCAGGAGAAGTTGGGGAATGTGTTTTGGGGTGTCATTTTACATATACCCATGCTGGGTGAGAGAAATATCTTGGCAAAAGACAACTTTTCCCATTTTTTTATACAAAGTTGGCATTTGACCAAGATATTTATCTCACCCAGCATGGGTATATGTAAAATGACACCCCAAAACACATTGCCCAACTTCTCCCGAGTACGGCGATACTAGATGTGTGACACTTATTTGCAGCCTAGGTGGGCAAAGGGGCACACATTCCAAAGAGCACCTTTAGGATTTCACCGGCCATTTTTTACAGATTTTGATTTCAAACTACTTCGCACACATTAGGGCCCCTAAATTGCCAGGGCAGTATAACTACCCCACAAGTGACCCCATTTTGGAAAGAAGACACCCCAAGGTATTCCGTGAGGGGCATGGCGAGTTCCTGGAATTTTTTATTTTTTGTCACAAGTTAGTGGAATATGAGACTTTGTAAGAAAAAAAAATAAATAAAAAATCATCATTTTCCGCTAACTTGTGACAAAAAATAAAAAATTATAGGAACTCGCCATGCTCCTCACGGAATACCTTGGGGTGTCTTCTTTCCAAAATGGGGTCATTTGTGGGGTAGTTATACTGCCCTGGCATTCTAGGGGCCCTAATGTGTGGTAAGTAGTTTGAAATCAAAATGTGTAAAAAATTACCTGTGAAATCCGAAAGGTGCACTTTGGAATATGTGCCCCTTTGCCCACCTAGGCGGCAAAAAAGTGACACACATCTGGTATCGCCGTACTCAGGAGAAGTTGGGGAATGTGTTTTGGGGTGTCATTTTACATATACCCATGCTGGGTGAGAGAAATATCTCTGCAAAAGACAACAATTCCCATTTTTTTATACAAAGTTGGCATTTGACCAAGATATTTTTCTCACCCAGCATGGGTATATGTAAAATGACACCCCAAAACACATTGCCCAACTTCTCCTGAGTACGGTGATACCAGATGTGTGACACTTTTTTGCAGCCTAGATGCGCAAAGGGGCCCAAATTCCTTTTAGGGGGGCATTTTTAGACATTTGGATCCCAGACTTCTTCTCACGGTTTCAGGCCCCTAAAATGCCAGGGCAGTATAAATACCCCACATGTGACCCCATTTTGGAAAGAAGACACCCCAAGGTATTCAATGAGGGGCCTGGCGAGTTCATAGAATTTTTATTTTTTTTGCATAAGTTAGTGGAAATTGATTTTTTTTGTTTTTTTCTCACAACGTCTCACTTTCCGCTAACTTAGGACAAAAATTTCAATCTTTCATGGACTCAATATGCCCCTCACGGAATACCTTGGGGTGTCTTCTTTCCGAAATGGGGTCACATGTGGGGTATTTATACTGCCCTGGCTTTTTAGGGGCCCTAAAGCGTGAGAAGAAGTCTGGAATATAAATGTCTAAAAATGTTACGCATTTGGATTCGTGAGGGGTATGGTGAGTTCATGTGAGATTTTATTTTTTGACACAAGTTAGTGGAACATGAGACTTTGTAAGAAAAAAAATATATATATATTTCCGCTAACTTGGGCCCAAAAAAATTCTGAATGGAGCCTTACAGGGGGGCGATCAATGACAGGGGGGTGATCAGGGAGTGTATATGGGGTGATCACCCCCCTGTCACTGATCACCCCTCTGTCATTGATCACCCCTCTGAAAGGCTCCATTCAGACGTCCATATGTTTTTTACGGATCCACGGATACATAGATCGGAACCGCAAAACACATACGGACGTCTGAATGGAGCCTTACATGGTGGTAATCAATGACAGGGGGGTGATCAGGGAGTGTATATGGGGTGATCACCCCCCTGTCATTGATCACCCCCCTGTAAGGCTCCATTCAGACGTCCGTATGCGTTTTGCGGATCCGATCCATGGATGCGTGGATCCGTAAAACACATGCAGACGTCTGAATGGAGCCTTACAGGGGGGTGATCAATGACAGGGGGGTGATCAATGACAGGGGGTGATCAGGGAGTGTATATGAGGTGATCACCCCCCTGTCACTGATCACCCCCCTGTAAGGCTCCATTCAGACGTCCGTATGCGTTTTGCGGATCCGATCCATGGATGCGTGGATCCGTAAAACACATGCAGACGTCTGAATGGAGCCTTACAGGGGGGTGATCAATGACAGGGGGGTGATCAATGACAGGGGGGTGATCAATGACAGGGGGTGATCAGGGAGTGTATATGAGGTGATCACCCCCCTGTCACTGATCACCCCCTTGTAAGGCTCCATTCAGACGTCCGTATGCGTTTTGCGGATCCGATCCATGGATGCGTGAATCCGTAAAACACATGCAGACGTCTGAATGGAGCCTTACAGGGGGGTGATCATCCCATATAGACTCCCTGATCACCCCCCTGTAAGGCTCCATTCAGACGTCCGTATGCGTTTTACGGATCCGATCCATGGATGCGTGGATCCGTAAAACACATACGGGCGTCTGAATGGAGCCTTACAGGGGGGTGATCAATGACAGGGGGGTGATCAGGAAGTCTATATGGGGTGATCACCCCCCTGTCACTGATCACCCCCCTGTAAGGCTCCATTCAGACGTCCGTATGTGTTTTGCGGATACGATCCATGTATCCGTGGATCCGTAAAAATCATACGGACGTCTGAATGGAGCCTTACAGGGGGGTGATCAATGACGGAGGTGATCAGGGAGTCTATATGGGTGATCACTCCTCTGTCATTGATAACCCCCCTGTAAGGCTCCATTCAGACGTCCGCATGTGTTTTGCGGATCCTATCCATGTATCAGTGGATCCGTAAAAATCATACGGACGTCTGAATGGAACCTTACAGGGGGGTGATCAATGACAGGGGGGTGATCAATGACAGGGAAGTGATCAGGAAGTCTATATGCGTGATCACCCCCTTGTCATTGATCACCCCCCTGTAAGGCTCCATTCAGACGTCCGTATGCGTTTTGCGGATCCGATCCATGTATCCGTGGATCCGTAAAAATCATACGGACCTCTGAATGGAGCCTTACAGGGGGGTGATCAATGACAGGGGGGTGATCAGGGAGTCTATATGGGCTGATCAGTGGTTTATAAAGGGTTAATAAGTGACAGGGGGGGTGTAGTGTAGTGTAGTGGTGTTTGGTGCTACTTTACTGAGCTGCCTGTGTCCTCTGGTGGTCGATCCTAACAAAAGGGACCACCAGAGGACCAGGTAGCAGGTATATTAGACGCTATTATCAAAACAGCGTCTAATATACCTGTTAGGGGTTAAAAAAATCACATCTCCAGCCTGCCAGCGAGCGATCGCCGCTGGCAGGCTGGAGATGCACTCGCTTACCTTCCGTTCCTGTGAGCGCGCGCGATGATGACGCCTATTGGCGTTAGCGTAGCCTGGGAGCGCCGCAGAGATGACGCCTTTCGGCGTTAGCGTAGCGCTAAGTGGTTAAGACATTTTGCAGGAGAACTTAAGGCCATCTTTCCGCCAGCTGAAGCTCAACAGAAGATGGGTGTTGTAACAGGACAACGACTCAAAGCATAGAAGTAAATCAACAACAGAATGGCTTAAACAGAAGAAAATACGCCTTCTGGAGTGGCCCAGTCAGAGTCCTGACCTCAACCCGATTGAGATGCTGTGGCATGACCTCAAGAAAGCGATTCACACCAGACATCGCAAAAATATATTGCTGATCTGAAACAGTTCTGTAAAGAGAAATGGTCAAGAATTACTCCTGACCGTTGTGCACGTCTGATCTGCAACTACTGTACAGGAAACGCTTGGTTGAAGTTATTGCTGCCAAAGGAGGTTCAACCAGTTATTAAATCCAAGGGTTCACATACTTTTTCCACCTGCACTGTGCATGTTTACATGGTGTGTTCACTAAAAACATGGTAACATTTAATTCTTTGTGTGTTATTAGTTTAAAGGGAACCTGTCACCTGGATTTTGTGTATAGAGCTGAGGACATGGGCTGCTAGATGGCCGCTAGCACATCCACAATACCCAGTCCCCATAGCTCTGTGTGCTTTTATTGGGTAAAAAAATGATTTGATACATATGCAAATTAACCTGAGATGAGTCCTGTCCCTGACTAATCTCGCGTACAGGACTCATCTCAGGTTAATTTGCATATGTATCAAATTATTTTTTTAACTCAATAAAAGCACACAGAGCTATGGGGACTGGGTATTGCGGATGTGCTAGCAGTCATCTAGCAACCCATGTCCTCAGCTCTATACACAAAATCCAGGTGACAGGTTCCCTTTAAGCAGACTGTGATTGTCTATTGTTATGACTTAGATGAAGATCAGATCACATTTTATGACCAATTTGTGCAGAAATCCATATCATTCCAAAGGGTTCACATACTTTTTCTTGCAACTGTATTTTTGCCCATTCATCTTTATCAATGAGCTGCAAATCTTTTAGGTTGGAGGGTCTTCTTGCCATCACCCTGATCTTTAGCTCCCTCCACAGATTCTCAATTGGATTCAAGTCTGGGCTCTGTCTGGGCATGCAGGACTTTTGTCTCCGCTCCAAAATCATTATCTGAGCGTAAACCTAACGGACCCCATTATAGTCTATGGGGTCCGTAGGCTCCGCTCGCCTCAGTTATGTGCCCAATCTGTCCTTTCCGTTCTCCTGCTCCTATAACGGAGCAGGAGAATGGAAAGGCTGAACGCTGATGTAAACGAGGCCTTATCTGGAGAAGTGGCGTCCTCCTTGGTCTGCAGTTTGCAGTGTCTGTTGGATTGTCTGCCTTGAGACATTGCCACCAGCAGAGCCCAAATTCACCAGGATGGCCTTGGTGGTGATCCTTGGATTTTTTTTCACCTCTCTAACTATCCTCCTGGCCAGCACATGTGTCACTTTTGGCTTCCAGCCACGTCCTCAGAGATTTTCCACAGTGCGGAACATCTTGTATTTCTTTCTTAAATGTAAATAAAAGCTGAGAAATGTTTTTTTTCCACAATAATGCCTCTTGTACATTGTCTTATTATCTTTTGGGAGACACCTATGTCATTTCCCGTCAAAAAATTACTTGCTGGTTGAATAAAAGTTTAAAAAATTTGCCAGGGGTATGAATAATTATGAGCAGCACTGTAGGATTGGATGTGATGATGTCACATGGACCTTTGCACTCATTCACGGCCTCAGTGGTGGCATGTCAGCTCATTCTTATAAAATACCTAATCTACAGCATATTTTACAGTGTTAAGGCCTCACACGACCACATGGCTTTTTCAGTGTTTTGCATTCCATTTTTTCCGGATACGTTTTTCCATTTTTTGTTTCCGTTGCGTCTCCGTTTTGGTTCCGTTTTTCCGTATGGCATATACAGTATGCAGTAATTACATAGAAAATATTGGGCTGGGCATAACATTTTCAATAGATGGTTCCGCATAAACGGAACGGATATACGGATGCATTTCCGTATGTGTTCCGTTTTTTTTTGCGGACCCATTGACTTGAATGGAGCCATGGAACGTGATTTGCGGGCAATAATAGGACATGTTCTACCTTTTAACGGAACGGAAAAACGGAAATACAGAAACAAAATGCATACAGAGTACATTCCGTATTTTTTTGGGCAAAACCATTGAAATTAATGGTTCCGTATACAGAACGCAAAAAACGGCCCGTAAACGGTAAAAAAAAAAGTTTGTGTGAAGGAGGCCTTAACACTTGTCTTAAAGGGTTTCTGTCACCTGAAAAATGGGTATTATGCTGGCCTACGTTAGCGATGTGCTAATGTCAGCTGAACATAACTATATTACCATCTCACTGCCTGAAGCCTTTATTGATAAAAACTAACTTTTATAATATGCTGATTAGCCTCTAGTACCTGCTCCTAGAGTCTCCATTTGCCCACCACTTTTCACTCCCTTCTTCTCTTGATTGACAGGGCCAGGGCATCGCTGCTCTCCTCCCGCCGGCCGTGTCTGCAGTGTAAATCTCGCGCCGTTCAGCCAGCAGCCGCCGAGCGTCCTTCCCACACTGTGCCTGCGCCAAATACTGAACGGCGCGAGATTTACACTGCAGCCACAGCTTTTTCTCAATAAAGGCTTTAGCCAGTGAGATGGCACTAATATAGTTATGTTCAGCTGACCAGCACATTGCTAATGTCAGCCAGCTTAATATCAATTTTTCAGGTGACAGAACCCCTTTAAAGAGGACCTGTAACCTCTCCTGACATATTTGGTTTAGTAACTATTTGCCTCATGTCATACTACATCTGGAGAATCTATCATTATGACTCTGTTACAAGTTCATGGGTGAATTAGCTCACCTTGATGGTTGCTGCACATAATAAGTATTATGAATGAATTGCTAGCAGTTTGTAATAAAAGTCTAGATGGGTGTTACCGGCCGGGGTGTTGTCCCCGCACAGTCTGACACTGGCAGCACTGACTGGATAGTGTAAGACTGTGCAGGGACACACCT
Organism: Bufo gargarizans; assembly: GCF_014858855.1. Taxonomy (NCBI): domain Eukaryota; kingdom Metazoa; phylum Chordata; class Amphibia; order Anura; family Bufonidae; genus Bufo; species Bufo gargarizans. The sequence continues at coordinate 263,400,050 of NC_058083.1, forward strand.
CCAACTGGTAACACCCATCTGGACCTTTATCCCAAACTGTGAACCATTAATTCATTACTTCTAGTAGGAATAATACTAGAATGGCGCATCATAGAGTTATAAGAATAGATGTTCCAGAATTGTTATTTCAAGGGCGATGAAAGTAGTAGCTAAAACAGACATGCCTGGAGAGGTTACAGGTCCTCTTTGAGTATTAATTTAAAGGAAAAGTACAAAGACTATATGGTCCTAAATAGACTGCATAAAAGAAACGTATATAAAGATTTGACATAAAATCATTATAAGGGTTGCTTGAAAAATAAAAAGTGCGTGGCTTGGATATGGATCCTCATGGCTGCTAGCAGTAGCAGCCTGGAGCAGCAGCAACAGGACACTGTGGTTTAGACTGATCTGAAGTATAGTCTCAGGAGTGAAACGTGGTAAATGAAAGATTAAAGCAGACAAGTCGAAAGGGCTAGGCAATAAGCGGAAACTAAGAGCAAATCTAGGTAATACTCAAGCAGTCAATGAAGAAGTATTTCAGGGTAGAGTTCAAGACAAGTCAGATTGACACTCAGACCTTGAATGAAAGGACTAGCTAGATTACATAGCATACCTGTTGGTCTCACAGTTAGAAGCAGCCAATGGGAGGTCTAGCTGCAAACAACAAAGCACAGCACAGAAGATGTTAATGAAGACAAACTGCTGGGGGTGTCACATTAACCAAGGAGTCAGAACAGCATGCCACTCAGTATTGAACGCTTTAGTATCAGATTTTCAGAAGTTCACTGTGCATGACTATGCAGGGCTGTACTAGAAGGTGTCACGGGGCGCCAAATGCGTACTCGGTCTCCCATCAGCCGCAGACCTGCTGCTTAGCTTTGAGAGCGAGGATCTGTGTTTGGCCTCGTTCCCAGGGCGGCTTTGCTAGCTGGGAGGCTCCCTGTTCCTAGGTCTGCCTTGAGCGCCGAGCTGATCACTCGGTGCTCGACTTGTCTGTCTGTCTGTCTGTCTTGTGACGCTGGCTACGTCACATGACCCTCAGACCCCACTATAAATACAGGCAGCCTGCTGGCCACAGGTTGCCTGTTAGTTCTAGGATCCTGGCTATTTGTTGGACTACTGAATACTCACCTGATCCTGTTCCCTGACAATCCTTTGCCTGCTCCTCCTGTACTGCGCATCCCTCCTGGTATTGTGACCTCGGCTCCCACCTGACTACTCTTTGCGGACTCCTCTGGTACTTCTCTACTCTCCTGGTATTTGACCCCAGCTTCTACTGACCATTCTTTGCTTAACCCTTTGTACTGTGTAGTTCTCTTGGTTCTGATCCGGTCCGTTCACGTTCCGTATTTTGTCTTGTCTGTGTTCCCTGCAAATATCCTAAGTAAGGGACTGTCGTCCAGTTGTCCCCTGTCATCAGAACTCATGAGGCAAGTAGGCAGGGCCAGGGGTGAGGGTGGAGTGCAGTGGTCACTATCCTTCCCCCTGTGTGTGTGTGTGGACGTGACCGTTACAGAAGGGTTGATATACCAATCAGACAAGTCCCAGCTGCTGGATCTGTCAGGGAAAGCAAGCCAATCTAGTCTCTGTTTCCAATCCTAAAGCTGGGGGGTTGTTAAGTCAGCTGTTCCCTATCATCAGTGCCTGTGATTGTGTTTGTCTTCTCTAGGCTTGGTACTATAGACCACAGTTTTTTCACATCTAGCTAAATTTTTTTTTATTATCCTTGTGGCTGCAGATTCTGATTAAATCTACTCTTCTGGTATCGACTATAGCTAGTATCTGGATTTACCTCATGTGTACTGCATTCATCATGTTTGCTTCTCCTGATTTTTTGACCCTGCTTACTGACCCCTCTTTTACCACCCTGGTCATTATGAAAGGTCTGCTACTACTGTGCCTGCCACAGTGTTCTGTTATTAAGCTCTGCAGAAATATCCTGGGTCCCAAGCAGCCAAGTTCTTCCTGCTCTGCAGCCCGAATACCTAAGGATAGCCTTAGTTACTAATTGGAGAGGTTTCGAAAGGCTGGTGGTTTGAATGGTGACTGTGGACTCCCTAACACAAATTATGTATTGCTGGTAACACCAGCAGCACAACACAAAATCCTAGCAGCATGATCTCTGCAAGGACATAGGATTATGGTGCTAGAGTGTGCAAAGGTAACACCATTGTTTGTACGAAGACCTTTGAGAAAAGCTTTCTTAGTCTCGCAAGTTAGTCAATTCTTGACACTAAACATATTGTATGGGTAAAATATGAAGCAATAATACTTATGTGTATGGAAGGAGCACTCAATTTTAAGATGATATGGATAAAAATCTTTATTTTGTTTGAAATGTCTTGTGTGGGTTTGTAAGTAAATCACTTTAAACTGTGTGAAAATGACTTCCTCTTTCTCCCCCTTCAGACATGTACAGGCAATCTGTCCTTCTGGACAATTTTCCGTTCGGCCGTTTACATATTGGGCCACCTGGCTGCCTCTAATTCCCCCCATATTCATTTCTGTGAGACAAAGTCTTGACGTTGATGTTCTGCGTGGAGCTAAACGCTGTCCATTGGTCATTTGTTGGCTCTGCCGCCATCTCGTTCCTGCTCTTGTAGTGTCCTCCTCCTTTACATGAAAGCAGATGACTCCTACAGGCCGTGCTGATTCTAGGGTTTCCTTGTACAGTCTACTCACTGCAGAGAAGAAGCTGGGAAAATATACCTTCCTCATCTCCTGTGCATATAAGATAAAATACCACTTATTATAGGTATTAAATTAATCTATACTATAAGTGCTGTTCATGATTAAAAGCCAGGGTGACCCTTGGCCCTCTCTCACAGTGCATCCGACACAAACGCTATTCCGATGCAATGATCTGCTTGAGTAATAAATCACACAATGAAAGTTAATCTACTACAGCCCACTCTGGCACTATTGATTTCTCTAAGCAATAAAACAATCACTGAAAACCAATGGCCCCCAATGTCTTCATCTTAAGTGTTGCAGCTAGTGCGGTCCTACTCAGGATGAGGCAATAAATTTACTGAACAGCTTACTGAACTAGTGCCTAACTGTAGTGAGCTAGCAGGTGCTTGTGTTATTGCAATAGAGCAATGTTCTGATGCCTCTCCGTCTGGTTACTAAACCGACCAACCAGGGTATCAAATACTATCTATATCTGATGCTGGTTATATGAATATTAATAAATTATGATGGTATAATAGCATCTAAAAAAGTATTAGTAGTAGTACGTATACTGCATAATTGATAATGTATACTAAGCCTTTACTAAGTGATGGCCTATCCTCAGGATAGACCATCACTAGCTGATCAGCGAGGGTTCGACATCCTTCACCCTTGCTGATCAGATCTATGGGGGTAGCTCCGTCGGGGGAGGTCAGTTCCAGAACTACACAGCGCCATCAACCTTCTAATGGACAGCACTCAATTAACTTCTCACATTGAGCTCCCTCCACTACAAGGTCATCGGAGCCGTGTAGTTCTGGCGCCGACTTCTGGGGTGCCGAACCCTTTGCCGATCCGGTAGTGATGCCCTCTTCTAAGGCTGCCACAGAGATCATACAGTACATGACCATCTCTTTCTAACTAACCTAGAACCAGCCCTGTACCTCACATGGATCCAGAGATTTCCTCATTCATTGCTCTGCTAGATTTATATCAAGCGGACAGCTCAGGGGAGTGTCTTTTCTGCTGCAGCTCAGGGGGGGCGTGTTCCTGGTCTCCCTATCACAGCTCAGGAGGCAGTTGAAGGATGATACTGAGCATGTGCGGCCATTACAGTGAGCAGGTCAAAGAAATAAGAAAAACTAGGTGGCGCTATACAGATACATTTTATTGAGTACTCAATGGCTATGCAAATTTTTAATTACATGCAATTACAAAAGTATTCAGATCCAGGAGCCGGTTTGAAAACGGTAGAATATTTTTCATGGGACAACCCCTTTACAAAAGGCTGAACAACCCCTTTAATAAATTGACTACTTTAGCATAATTTGGGTAGTAATTGTATAGAGGTCTCTTATATTATGCAAATGGACTGATCCCTTAATGGGGACCAAAGGGAATAAAACTTAACATTTAATGGTAATTATATTAGAATAAATCGCACAAAAAAGGATACAAAAATTAGACAAGCCCGGATAGGCCAAAAGACAGATGCACGACAATAGACCAGTGTAAAGAATGGAATGTTCTCACCCGGATAGTTGATGGACGGACAGGTCTGTGTGGACGAAGCCCGGTTTGCGATGCCTCAGGGGAGAAGTCCGGTTCTTAGAAGGTGGTGGTCACTGGAAAGCGTGCGTTGAGGATGGTACCGAAATTTGCTTGGTGGTAGGCAAGGTCGGGAAAAATAATCCCTAATGTGTCCCTAAAGAGGGGGGAAGGGGCTAGTAGACCATACCTACCAGGACCCTGTCTGGATACCTAACCCTGGTGCGGGTCGGTGTCCCTAATATGCCCTATAGGTGTCCCGACGTGTCACGTTTCAGTTGGAAAAACTCATCAGGGGACATAGAAAAATACAGGGTGACAGGCAATATGGCGCCTGAAAAAAGAGCAATACTAATAGCCAGACAGGCTAGAAAGACTAGCTACAAGTTGAGAGCTGAGTCATTAGGCCAAAACAATGGCTAACTGACACAAAAGAATGGTCAAGTGGGGCCTATTCAAGCTCAGGGTATGGTGGCCAGGCCAGTGGGACCGGACAACAAAAATATCCTAACAGCAGGACCACAAGTGCTGGCAAGCCAGTGGGCTGTCTAAGCACATAGAAAAGCACTGTGAAGCGCAGTGTGGTCGCTGTGGGGCCCAAGTCAAGGGGTATAGATTCAGGGGCTGTCACTGTACTTTTCATGGAAGTGTGTATGACTTTTTTGATCACTTTTTATTAAATTTTTTGTGAGAGGTGAGTTGACCCAAAAAACTAAATTGGCCATTTGGAGTTTTTTTTTTTCGTTTCATTTTCGTATGGGATAAATATTTTTATTTTTTAATAGTATGGGGGGTTTAACATGTGGCGATGCCCTTGGTGATTAGAATTTTTCTATTTTTATTTTTTAATACTTTTTAATAGTTCCCATGAGGAACGTGAACAAGCAATCATTAGATTGCTTCTCTCATGGACCCAGGCAGACTCTCCATAGAAACTTATGTGCGGCAGCCTCGGATCATTCAAGAGGACTATGGGTGCCGCACACACCATCCGACTCCTCGAATTCTCACTAGGGGGAGCCGGTACACTACCGATTGCACGCACTCACGGTTTTTGACCTCCTAGATGAAGTGGTTACATTTGACATCTGAGAGGTTAAATTTGTGCGATCGACTTTATCGTTGATCGCATACATTAGCCCTGGGTGCCTGCTGTTTAAAACATCAGGCATCTGGCGGCTATGGTGCCCATGTGGGGTGCTATTTTTAGATACTCGAACGTCAACGTAAATTTACGTGAGGCGGTTGGGAAGCGGTTAAAGGGGTTATACCGTTAAAAAAAATTAAATACCTCTCCTCGGAATAGGACATCAATATCAGATCGGCAGGGTCCAACACCCAGGACCCCTGCCAATCATCTATTAGAAGAGGCCGGCGCTCTGTGAGTGCTACATCTCTTCCTAGACCATGTGACGTCACCGTACATTAGTCACATGGCCTTGTTGCAGCTGTGCATCGAGAGATGCCAGGAGCTGGTTGCTCTCCTCAGAGCTCCAGTGATCACAGCGTCTCCCTGTGACAGTTGAATGGTGGGGCTCCCAGGGTTCGGACTCCCCGCCGATCTGATAATGATCATTATCCTTTTCTGGATAACCCCTTTAAGTAAGTCGTAAGGGATTTGACCATGTAAAATTTACCACACAATTTTTTTGTGATATGGTGCTGGTGGTGGCGGCGGGGAATAATGCATAAGGACTGGTGGGATTTGTGTACCAGGGCTGCTTTTCAGTCCTATTTCTGCCCTGCCCCCTTTATTTATCATCTTCCCATATATCCTTAACAATGTTTGTGCCCCATTCAGTACAAATGTTTCTAAATATAAAAGTTTTCTCATTATCCACAATGAAGTTGTGCAGTGGCCAGGTACGGGTGGATAATATTCTGGTATTTGTCGTGACGCCAACTGCAGCGTGCACAGGGTACTATCCCATGGCCCTTCCAAGGTGTTATAACGCACGTCCCAGATTAGGAATGCCAGAGTGGTGTAATGGCCTATAATGTCTCTGTAGTTTGGTGGAAGTTGTGTCAGTGTCTCCTACCTGGGTACGGCTGGACTCCTGGCTCCTGGCTCACTTGCAATAAATTTGAGTGTAGTGATAGTAGGAGTAATAGAGGAACTTTGCAGAATTTTTTTTGTCCGGACCTTTAGATAAAGTTCAAACTTTGCTTTACTTGAAATAACTTTCATCCAAACAGTATACAGCTTTGGTCTCTTGGTCCCAGCAGGTTTTGGCAATGATTGGCAGGAATGAGTACTTCTGCTTTAAATGTGGAGCTTGCAGGATAAACGTCTGCTTGGTAGCTCTGTAACTGTGGCAGGATTAGCTTCTGCACTTATCTGTAACTTCTGCTGTGTGGGGACAGACTAGCTGAAGAGGAATAGGCTTCTCCTAGGACTCTGGACTTATCTCACAGAAGGATTCTCAGGGGATGCTTTCTTCCCGGAACTCTGGAGTTGGTCTGTAGTTTCTGCTTCTTCATCCAGCAGAGCTAAAGGTACTCAGACTGGGTATATATATGGACATGTCTCACCCGAGACTATGTCCTTGCTGTTTTCCTTAAGAAGGACACTATCACCCAACCTTCCCCTAGCAGGGGGTAGGCTACACTGACTCTGACTTCCTTCTCCACCCATCCTGCAGGATGTGGGTCCAGCCCACCTCTCCACAGAGGGGAAGTTAAGCTGGAATAAACCATTCCAGCTCAGATACACTAAACTGTAACTTGTACCTGCCAATAGTTTGCTGCCACCTGCTGGTAGCCAGGCAAATTACATGAACAATTGCATTTAACATAGATTTATATGCATATTTGTGGAAGACATGAGCAAAATCACATCTGATGACAGTATAAAGGCTCTTAGAAGATAGTAACCGGGTAGAGGCATGTAGTAACACAACTCTGGGGTGTTACAGTTGTTTAGTATTTTGGTTAATTTTTGGCAGTTTGTCAACATTACAATTTATAGTTATTATTTTTACATTAATGTTTACATTATAAATGTTAAAAATCTATAAAAATGTAAGGAGCGCTATCAGATCTGTCAGCTCTGTATGCTTGAACTAACAAGTCCACAGATGCTATATCTCAGCACAGTAAAATCTAAAGGCATGGGCTATCCAGTGTAGCTAATGTATTTGGAGTGAAGCTGTGCTTTTGATTGCATTACATGGAGCCAATTATTTTCAGCTTGTGGGATGATTTAACAACCAGACCACTGTGTGCGTGAGATGGGCTGTGATCTGGGGCTGGTTATGAGTTCCAGTCCTTTTAGTTTAGCATTTTGCAGTACAAATAAGAACTATCTCGATAAAAAGTTCTCTTTTCCTTCCTGCCTCAAAATGTAATGGTTGTCAGACATTTTCTGTTGGTGTGGGAGTCACAGTTAGGCCTTTTGTACACGAACGTATTTTCATTTCGTGTCCGGTACTTCTTTTTGTGGACCGCATACGGAACTATTCATTTCAATGGGTCCGCAAAAAAAATGGAAGGTGTACTCTGTGTGCATTCCATTTCCGTATTTCCGTTCCGCAATAAAATAGAACATGTCCTATTATTGTCCACATTACGGACAAGGTTAGTACTGTTCTATCAGGGGCCAGCTGTTCCGTTCCGCAAAATACGGAATGCTCACAGATGTCATCTGTATTTTTTCTGGATCCGTTTTTTGCAGATCACTAAAATACATACGGTCGTGTTCAAGAGGCCTTACTTTGTAAGACTGAAAAATATTCATTCTGAGGTTGGACATATTCCCTGTGCCATGTGTTCAACTGCCCAGGGGACCCTGAGGTCAAATGGGAAAGGTCCCCACTATGTTGGGCCTCAGGGCAGAAGTGTGTCTCTCGTGACTGAAGTGTAGCACATAAAAACAATATGGGGAATTTATTATGAGGGTAATATTTGAAGTCAGTTTTGCTTGAGTCTGCGCTGGCATATTTTGCGACAAATATATAAAATTTCACACATTGGGGAGACATCGAAACTTGTTCAACGAAAACAGTCTTAGTTGCCTATAGCAACCAATCAGATTCCACCTTTCATTTTTCTGAGTTTGTTGGAAAATTAAAGGATATATCTGATTGGTTGCTATGGGCAAAAGGACAGTTTTCCTTTGTACCATTTTTGACTGGAATTGCTACTCCAGTATACTGGAGACAGTATGCATCTTTTTTGTAACTTTTTTTTTTTAAAAAGCACTGTGATATGGAGTCAAACCACGTCCACTTCCCCAGCTATTTTTCAAAACTGGAGTGGATAAAGTAAAATGAAAAAAATTGCTTTGTGCAAATATGCTCAAAAAAGTCACAAAAGCCCTATTTTGTGTGCTTTTAAGGCCAGAAATCTGAAGTGCAAGGCTTGATAAATTCCCTCAATGTGCCTTTCCTGTAATTACTGAGGATCTGTGGCAGATTGTGGTAAGCCATATGGTTCTTGGCTGCATGGCACATTATCACCCTGTAGCCGATGCAACCAGATCTCTTCTGTTTGTCCGTTACTGGTTGCCACCAATGGTGCTCTACTACTGCTAGGGGCATGATTTAGGTATTCTGTCAGGGGTTGGAGAAACATGGTCCCACTCACCAGGGGACCTTGGTGGCATGTGACAACCCATGTCATGACTCTTAAGCCCCTTTCACACGGGCGAGTTTTCCGTGCGGATGCAATGCGTGAGGTGAACGCATTGCACCCGCACTGAATCCGGACCCATTCATTTCTATGGGGCTGTTCACATGAGCGGTGATTTTCACGCATCACTTGTGCGTTGCGTGAAAATCGCAGCAAGCTCTATTTTGTGCGTTTTTCACGCAACGCAGGCCCCATAGAAGTGAATGGGGCTGCTTGAAAATCGCAATCATCCGCAAGCAAGTGCGGATGCGGTGCGATTTTCACGCACGGTTGCTAGGAGACGATCGGGATGGAGACCCAATCATTATTATTTTCCCTTATAACATGGTTATAAGGGAAAATAATAGCATTCTTAATATAGAATGCATAGTACAATAGCGCTGGAGGGGTTAAAAATAAAATAAAAAAATATTTATCTCACCTTATCCACTTGATCACGCAGCCCGGCATCTCTTCTGTCTTCTTATTTGCTGTGTGCAGGAAAAGGACCTGTGGTGACCTCACTCTGGTCATCACATGATCCATCACCATAGAAGAAGAAGACAGAAGAGATGCCAGGCTGCGCGATCAAATGGATTAAGGTGAGTTAAATTATTTTTTTTAACCCCTCCAGCGCAATTGTACTATGCATTCTGTATTGAGAATGCTATTATTTTCCCTTATAACCATGTTATAAGGGAAAATAATACAATCTACAGAACACCGATCCCTAGTCCGAACTTCTGTGAAGAAGTTCGGGTTTGGGTACCAAACATGCCGAATTTTCTCACGCGCGTGCAAAACGCATTACAATGTTTTGCACTTGCGCGGAAAAATCGTGCATGTTCCCGCAACGCACCCGCACCTTTTCCCGCAACGCCCGTATGAAAGAGGCCTTAAGCAGGCCATACATTAGAAATAATGATAGGCTGCATAGCGGCTAATCAGTCATCCATGGGATCATTAGTACGAACGATCCCACCAACTAAACTGCATGACCATGTCTGTTTCGTTTTTTTTGTTTTTTTTTAATAAGAACTAAATCCCAAGTGCTTGAGCACAAGGGCAAGTGATTGGCTGAACTCAGCTGACCATTCCATCAACTTGCAGTTTCGGCCTATCAATGGCCAAAGTTTTCGAGCAAGGCAGATTACATTTTTGGCAGACAAGAGTCTCTGTCGGTCTGTCGCTAGTTTCTCAAATGACAGTTGACCGGAATGGTCAATATCTGCCATTCCTGCCAACTTTAATCTTATGTGTATGGCCAGCTTTAAGTTTAAAGGAGTCATCCAATAGTACAAATACCCCATACAATGCCAAGGCCCCTCCTATAGATGATACTTACCCGGTCCCCGGCACCCGCAGCCAGTAGCAGGTGGCATCACCTGCGATACTAGGGAGGCTGGTCAGCATCGAAGGCCTGCTAGAGATGCAGCTGTAGCCGTGCAGGGATCCGAGAGGGACACAGGTGCCGGGGACCGGGTATGTATCATCTATAGGAGGTGCCCGGGCATTATGCATGTTGCTTGTTGATCTCGAGAAAGACAAAAACAAAGTATTTTAGGTGATTATCTTTGGGATGTAAAAATAGAAACCTACCAGACTCCAGATATGACATATAAAATCTAGTATTTTTTATATATAAAGTTATTTTTCTTATACATTTCTTGACATCTTCACATATTTGTTTCACTTTGTATTCTGTGCAGTCTAGAAAGAAAAAAAAAGCTATTTAAACAGCAGGCCCCCGGGGCTAATGTATACAATTGACAATAAGGTCAGGCGCATACATTTAACCCATCAGATGTCGTGGTCAAATGTGGCCATGGCATCTGTGGGGATAAAAACCAGGAGCAAGACTGCTACACACTAGTTTCTATGGAGCCCTGCCTGTGACCATAGGACCTTAGGGGGGTCATTTATTAAGGCCGGCGTTTTAGACAGCTCCTCACTAAAATAACCAGGCCAAGCTAGGCTGATAACCTTACCCAGGCTCAGAAGAAGTTGTTTAGCAGCTGTCCCAAACTAAGTTAATAAAAAGGAGAGGAAGTGTTAGCAAGGAAATCCTGCTTTAAATGTAATGATGTAATAACTAGTTCCCCCCCCCCCCCCCCCAAAAAAAAAAAAAAGACACACAGACAGGGCTTTTGAAAACAATACTGCCAGATAATGCCCCCACACCCCAACCCAAAAAAATAATAATATTGCTAAAAAAAAAAAGTGCTCTGTCAAAGTGCTCACAGAAGGAAAGAGTTCTAGAGCACACAGTAATAATGTCCACTGTTGTGTCGTCTACAAAGTAATAATACTCTCAGTTGTGCCTTTTACAAATGACCTAATAGGATGGAAGATTAGTACGGCCATTTACCACCTCATCCCTTTTCCCATTACCAAACACATGGAGACCTTTTCTTGGTGTAAAAGGCCCTAGCGGACAATTTATTAACAGAATAACCATCATAACATTTTCTTTGCATAACTTACATGTATCTGAACCATGTTCTAACTTCATAACCCCCTGATAATGAGGCATCCTGGAAGGCAAGCCCATCATATTAATCCTCCAGTTGAAGTTTAACCTTACACTTGGCCGCAATCATCGACCCAAGGGCACCAAACATAAACATCATGCCCCTGCAGGCCTTCTAGCCCCAACAGGAGCCCCCATCCTTCAACTCACCAAACCTCTTTAGATGCATGCCCCCAAAGAGTCATGCAACTCTTCCAAATAGTTTTGCATCCCAGAATCCCCCTTATACCTGCCTCCCCCTACGACAACCCTCTCCCCCCCCCCCCCCAGAATAAACAACACAAATTAAGGGCGGGAACTTACAACCTATATCCAGGTCACTTAACTAACTCTGCCCCTAACTCATTTAAATACTGCCCGCCAACCTCCACTGCCCCACCCTCTGCTCCACCAATCACTACCTATATCCCTGTCTTTAAATTATTTAACCCTTTACCTGCCTACAACTTCCTCCTAAGTCAATACGCCATTCTGCTATAGCTGCGCCCTGCTCCATTGCTCTTCGTATCAACACTCACTGTTGAGCCATCAGGACCCAGTACAGAGACAGTACCTGAGCTGGGGCAGAAAAGGAGCCAAGAGGATAACTATACTGGCGTCAGCTTATACCCACCTGCCTCCTCCAGTTATGGGCACCGCCTCGAACTTCTGTCCTCAGCTGCATGCCTGCCTGCTTCCACAGATGGACTGTTGAACAGCAGTGCAAAAGCAATGGACCCCTGGGTATTACCCCCAATGTCCGTTCTGGATAATTTTATACGTTTTGCTGCAGTTTCAATATTCCAGTTTAACTTATATCCTCTTTTCTATTCTATTTTTCCTTTTCTGTTTTCATTTCCCATTTTCTGTCATTTTCTCTCCTCCACCTTCTTTGTAGGCAGTTTTTTATTCTTGCTGAAAATCCATAGTCTGCCCTGTACTTTTCCAAAGCTTTGCTTATTCGTTTTTGATCTCAAGGTCATTACCTGTGTTATGATTGTGCTCTGAATGTATGTGTGCTATTTGTGTCAAGCACTGTTTGCTCTATTGAAATACCCATTGTAGCCTGCTTTATTTCTATTTTTATATTTTTAGTTCTCTGCCACCAATAATTTGGTGTTTTTTTTGTGTTGAAGCTTTTCTTTACATAGTTACATAGGTTGAAAAAACACACAGGTCCTTCAAGTTCAACCTTTCTCAGATCATAGATACAACATTAATTATTAAATTTGGGGGTTTTCCAGGCTCCTGGTATTGATGAGCTATCCTAATTGGGATACACCTCCCATTTGAATGGAACAGGAAGCACAGCTCCATTCAAAGTGTAGTGGCCATGCTGGGGTATTGCAGCTAATCTCCCACTAAAGTGAATGGGGGCTAAGCTGTAGTAACACAACATGGCCACTACAATTTGAATGGAGCCGTGCTACCTGCTCCATTCCCAAGCTAGTTCCAGCACTGGATACAGCAGAGAACAGCTGATCAGTGGGGGTGCGGGTTTTGGACCACTTATCAGATATTGATGACCTATACTGAAGATATGCAACCACAACAGCTAAGTGGTTTCAGAGGTAGAAGGCTCCCTCGGTTAGCCATTGGCAACCCATTGCAGGGTACCAAAGCCGGGGGTCCAAAGAAGGGCTCCAGGTCTGCCCTCTGTGTATGCCTATTAGGCTGTGCCAAAGGTGCAGTCTAATCTCATATACAGTACAGACCAAAAGTTTAGACACACCTTCTCATTCAAAGAGTTTTCTTTATTTTCATGACTATGAAAATTGTAGATTCACACTGAAGGCATCAAAACTATGAATTAACACATGTGGAATTATATACATAACAAAAAAGTGTGAAACAACTGAAAATATGTCATATTCTAGGTTCTTCAAAGTAGCCACCTTTTGCTTTGATTACTGCTTTGCACACTGGCATTCTCTTGATGAGCTTCAAGAGGTAGTCACCTGAAATGGTTTTCACTTCACAGGTGTGCCCTGTCAGGTTTAATAAGTGGGATTTCTTGCCTTATAAATGGGGTTGGGACCATCAGTTGCGTTGAGGAGAAGTCAGGTGGATACACAGCTGATAGTCCTACTGAATAGACTGTTAGAATTTGTATTATGGCAAGAAAAAAGCAGCTAAGTAAAGAAAAACGAATGGCCATCATTACTTTAAGAAATGAAGGTCAGTCAGTCAGCCGAAAAATTGGGAAAACTTTGAAATTAAGGGCTATTTGACCATGAAGGAGAGTGATGGGGTCCTGCGCCAGATGACCTGGCCTCCGCAGTCACCGGACCTGAACCCAATCGAGATGGTTTGGGGTGAGCTGGACCGCAGAGTGAAGGCAAAAGGGCCAACAAGTGCTAAGCATCTCTGGTAACTCCTTCAAGACTGTTGGAAGACCATTTCAGGTGACTACCTCTTGAAGCTCTTCAAGAGAATGCCAAGAGTGTGCAAAGCAGTAATCAAAGCAAAAGGCTGGCTACTTTGAAGAACCTAGAATATTACATATTTTCAGTTGTTTCACACTTGTTTGTTATGTATATAATTCCACATGTGTTAATTCATAGTTTTGATGCCTTCATAGTCATGAAAATAAAGAAAACTCTTTGAATGAGAAGGTGTGTCCAAACTTTTGGTCTGTACTATATATATATATATATATATATATATATATATATATATAGACGTCTGTCTGGATGTTCTTTATGCGCGACCTAACAACTGGACCGATCTTTACCAAATTTGGCACACAGGTACATCAGGTGTCCGGGAAGGCTTTAGACTGGGTCTCAACTCTCTAGGATGTACTGTTCCTGAGAGATTCCCCCAAAAAATACCCCCCCCCCCCAATACAAGCCTGCAAGTCTTTCTCTTCAAATCCCAACTGCCATAAACACAGTTTTACTCCAGGTTTCCATAACAACCCAGCCATTTTTCTTTACTGCTTAAAGGGGTGGGCACAGTGAAGGTCACTGTTTTTAAAGGGGCAGGCACAATGGAGGTCACGATTATTAAAGGGGCAGGCACACTGGAGGTCACTGTTATTAAATGGGCGGGCATTGTGGAGGTCACTGTTATTAAAGGGGCAAGCTCTATGAACGTCCCTGTTTAAAGGGGCGGTCACTGTGAAAGTGTCATGGCGGACAGGAAATTATATACACATATAACTAAACAAACAAGTTTCTAGGTGAGAAGCTGGGGATAAGGTCACCTCCTAGCAAATCCCTACAGCTCTCCCTATTCTGCTAAGCTCACATTTAGACCCTGAAGTTGGGAATAATGTGTCCTCGTGCCTGGGCTGAGAATACCCTAGAATCCCTGAGATGTGAAAGGGGAAAAGGGGAAGCCTGCTCTCTCAACACCAGGAGGGAACAGACGACACTCAAACAGCCTAGACAGCAAACCAAAGAAATAAGAAACCAACTTATCTTATCAGAGCAGGAAAAGCCAAACCTTCACTCCTTGCTTCCACAGCCTGACAGAGCTATATCCCTCACGGTACACTGGGAGTTAGGGTAATTTAAACCAACGACCCCACCCAGTGCCCCTGAAGGGAGGCGGATCTAACATAACTCCAAAACAAAACACAAGACTAGTCGCGTGCTGCTAATCTGGCAGACCTCCACACATAGTCTGAGCAGGGCATGACAGAAAGTCACTGTTAAAGGGGCGGTCACTGTGAAAGTCACTGTTAAAGGGGCTGTCACTTTGAAAGTCACTGTTAAAGGGGCGGCCACTGTGAAAGTCACTGTTAAAGGGGCGGTCACTGTTAAAGGGGCGGTCACTGTAAAAGTCACTGTTAAAGGGGCCGTCACTGAAAGTCACTGTTAAAGGGGCGGTCACAATGAAAGTCACTGTTAAAGGGGCAATTACTGTGAAAGTCACTGTTAAAGGGGCGGTCACTGTGAAAGTCACTGTTAAAGGGGCTGTCATTTTGAAAGTCACTGTTAAAGGGGAGGCCACTATGAAAGTCACTGTTAAAGGGGCAATTACTGTCAAAGTCACTGTTAAAGGGGCGGTCACTGTAAAAGTCACTATTAAAGGGGCCGTCACTGAAAGTCACTGTTAAAGGGGCGGTGACTGTGAAGGTCACTGTTAAAGGGGCGGCCACTGTGAAAGTCACTGTTAAAGGGGCGGCCACTGTGAAAGTCACTGTTAAAGGGGTGGTCACTGTGAAAGTCACTGTTAAAGGGGCGGTCACTGTGAAAGTCACTGTTAAAGGGGCGGTCACTGTGAAGGTCATTTTTATAGGGGCGGGCACTGTGGAGGTCTCTGTTAAAGGGGCGAGCACTGTGGAAGTCACTGTTAAAAGAACCGGCACTGTGAAGGTCACTGTTAAAGGGGCAGGCACTGTTAAAGGGGCAGGCACTATTAAAGGAGCGGGCACTGTGAAGTTAATTGTTAAAGGGGAAGGCACTGTGGAGGTCAATGTTAAAGGGGCAGCCACTGTGGAAGTTAATGTTAAAGGGGCGGGCACTGTGGAGGTCATTGTTGAAGGGGCGGGTACTGTAGAGGTCACTGTTATGGGGGATACTGTTGATATATTTTTACGACACACGGAAACTTAAAATGAAATAGATTAAATATACCCGTGCGAAGCCTGGTCCTTCTGCTAGTCTCTGTGGAGGTCACTGTTAAAGGGGCGGGCTCTGTGGAGGTCACTGTTAAACAGGGGGCACTGTGGAGGTCACTGTTAAAGAGGCGGGCACTATGGATGTAACTGTTAAAGAGGCGGACACTGTGGAGGTCATTGTTAAAGAGGTGGGCACTGTGGAGGTCACTGTTAAAGGGGAGGGCACTGTGGAGGTCACTGTTAAAGAGGTGGGCACTGTGGAGGTCACTGTTAAAGGGGTGGGCACTGTGGAGGTCACTGTTAAAATGGCGGGCACTGTGGAGGTCACTGTTAAAGGGGCGGGCACTGTGGAGGTCACTGTTAAAGAGGCGGACACTGTGGAAGTCACTGTTAAAGAGGCAGGCACTTTGGAGGTCACTGTTAAAGGGACGGGTACTGTGGAGGTCACTGTTAAAGGGACGGGCACTGTGAAGGTCACTGTTAAGGGGGCGTGCCCTTGATGTTGTCACTGTCAAGAGAGTAGGGTGCTGTGAAACTCACTAATAAAGGGGCGGGTTGCTGTGAAGGTCAAAGTTAAGGGGATGGGCTGCTGCGGAGGTCCCATTTTAAAGTGGCGGGGCACTGTGGGGGGTCAGTGTTAAGGGGTGAGGGACTGTGGAGTTCATTGTTAAAGGGGCGGGGTGCTGTAGTGGTCACTGTTATGGGGGATACTGTCGATATCTTGTAACGACACACAGAAACATTAAATGAAATAGATGAAATATACCCATGCAAAGCCGGGTCCTTCTGCTAGTAGTATATAAAACTGACAGGCAACCTGACAGCATATTGTACTGGATGATATAAGTAGTACAATGTAGTATGTGAGCGATCAAAGAATCCCCTGTCAAAGTCCCTTTATGGGACTAATAAGTGATAAAAGAAAGAGTTAATAAAAGTTAATCAATGAGTTATGTGTACTCCAAAATGGTGCCAAAAACATTGTATGGTCACTAGGGCCTAAAATGCATACGGGGGGAGAGGTTAAACACCTTTGCGACTAGATGTAGTCATAATTTCTGCTCATATTTCACTCTCGCCAGTTTCTGAACTCGGCACATTTATCCTTTCCACCAGTTTTCTGGTATGAATGACTACTCAAATCTATGTCAGCTAAGAGCTGGTGTACATTTTTATCTGGCTCACAGAATGCTGAAGGGTGCATTTAATTTAAGACGAGGCATGCGCCTCTTCATAAATTAAATGGATTCTCTGGTGGTGCAGGGGATATCAGAACTGGTGTAGTAAATGCCAGTCATGATAAATCAGGGCCTTTCATGGCTGAGAAGGGAATAACCAGAGCAAATGCTGGCCATGCGAGGTTGGAGTTACTGATATGGCCTGAATGCGAGCTACACAAGCAGCAATCCTCACTATGGTAGTTCTGGAAACAGCAGAGTGCAGCTGGCTCGGATGTTTTTAGAACTCTAGGCACTAGTGTTGAGCGCGAATATTCGAATAACGAATTTTAATTGCGAATATCGCCACTTTGAGAATTCACGAATATTTAGAATATAGTGCTATATATTCGTATTCGTGAATAGTGTTGAATATTCTAATCGCAAATTTATCGCAAATAAATTACATTGCAGATTTTCGCAATAAAGTAAATAATGACGAGATAACAAATTCTCGAATTTATGGCGAATATTCGGCCAAAAATTCGTGAAATATCGCGAATTTGAATATTGCCTATGCCACTCATCACTGCTAGGCACCCCTGACTGGCAATTTTTGGGGTTATTACCTAGGCTCTTGTTTTAGGTGACCAGCTTTATTACTGTAATTGATTTGGTATGAAAGTGTTAATGGTAGGCACAATAATTGCAATTCTTATAATGTTATTTATGTTTCCTAGAAGATCATGATTCTAAAAGTTTTGATTGAAGGGGTTGCCGACACTGGTAACAGATCTCTAGGGGATTGTGTGCTATTATTACAGATGCATCACCAGATGCATGGCGGTAACGTGTATGTAGAAGGCATGTCACGCTTCTGGTCCAGTGGCAACCTTAAAGGGGTTCTCCAGGAATTTAGAAAATGAAAATACTTAAATATTACTTTATTGCAAATATATTCCCCAATATCTTTCATTAGTTATAATGGTTCATTTTGTTTAGGGAGCAATCATTAGGAAAAATAAAATGGCCGCCATCCTATTAGTACATACAAAACCTGCTCGTAATCACACAGGAGGACAAGTTACTTCACAACACTGAGGTAAAGAGCTGCCTCATCCTCCTCTCCTACTTGTTAAGGGGCATGATCCTGAATACCGATGATAAGATCTTCAGCTGAATCTCTGTAGGAATGGAGTCCATGAGGAGACATGATGTACAGAGAAGACGGACACGACAGACTGTGGTAATGGAGACTGCAGACAAGTGCTGCTGCTCATTATCCTCATCATCCCCACCCTCCTCTCTGGACTTCATGTCTTCTCATGAACTCCATTCCTACAGAGATTCAGCTGAAGATCATATTAAACTGTATGCAGGATCATAGAAGAAGATGAAGCAGCTCTTTGGCTCACTGCTCTGAAGTAACTTATCCTCCTGTGTGATTAGGACAGGTTCTGTGTGTACTAATAGGATGGCAGCCATTTTATTTCCCCTGATGATTGATCCACTGACAAAACGAGTCAATATAACTAATAAAAGGTATTTGGGAATATATTTATAATAAAATAATATTTAAGTATTTTCATTTTCCTAATTCCAGGAGAACCCCTTTAAGCGACAGATAGGAGCTTCCCTCTGGACCTGTAAAGATATGAAAAGGTAATTACCGTATTTATCGGCGTATAACACGCACTTTTTCCCCCTGAAAATAGGGGGCAAATGATGTATGCGTGTTATACGCCGATATAATCCATGAAGCCATGTTTTTACATACCGAATATATAACATTAAGACGGCGCAGCGCCTGCCGCAGCTCCCTCCTCATGCGCCGCCTGTCCCAGCTCCCTCTGTCATGCGGCGCCTGCCCCAGCTCAATCTGTCATGGGCCGCTTGCCTGTTCATTCATAAAGTGAGATAAGCAGGCAGGCGGCGCATGAGGAGGGAGCTGGGGCAGGCGGCGCATGAGGAGGGAGCTGGGGCAGGCGGCGCATGAGGAGGGAGCTGGGGCAGGCGGCGCATGAGGAGGGAGCTGGGGCAGGCAGCGCATCAGGAGGGAGCTGAGACAGGCGGCGCATGACCGAGGGAGATGGCGGTCTGCGCCGTCTTAATGTTATACCTCCGGTACTACAGTAAGTACCGTACAATTAGATATAGAGTCAGATTGAATGTTTAACAGTTGCGGGGCCCGGTGTATTAGAGTAGAGTCACTGCACCGGGCCCCGCCATGAGTGTTCCCGCCTCCTCTCTCCACACTTATCCATCTGATGGGGGATCTGTAGATGACACTTATGGGGATCTGTGGATGACATAAGTGTCATCCACAGAGCCCCATAAGTGTCATCCTTTTACATTATTTACCTTATAAGTGGTATTAATATTACTAAAAAAAAGTTCTGAGCTACCCTTTTTTTCCTGAAATTTCCCTCTTAAAATGAAGGTGCGTGTTATACACCTGTGCGTGTTATACGCCGATAAATACGGTATATATTTTTTTTTTACAACCCCTTTAATGGTGTGTTCAAGGTAATCAAAAACAATTGGTTAGAGGGGCTTTAAACATAAATGAAGAGGTGCTAACGTCCACTGACTTCCTGTTGTTGCCGTACTTATGCTGACCACTGCTCTCTACTTCAGATTTCCTTCTTGACATACAGGAAATGTCTTGGAATGCCCAATCACTTCTCTTATTTTGAAATATATTTAAAAGGGATCCACATTGCTTATTATCTGCACTTACTCCATAAATTTCAAAAGGAAATGAAAGCACAGCTTTACAAGTGACTGCTTAAAATTGCATTTTATTTGGATTTTCAATTTCTTGGTAAGAAGGTGACACTTTTATAGACCTCGAAAAAACAGTCAAATAAAATATGGCACATCTAGCAAGGATATAGATCAGCTGTGCCCTGTGGAAACTAAGATTTTAAATCTGTATCCAAAATATTGTGTTACATTAAAGGGCTTCTGTCACCCCCCATTTAGCAATTTTCAGTATCGGACATTAGCTATTTGCTAATGTCAGTTGAGTCCATATATATCACTCTTACCTCTCTCTGTGCTGTAATTTCTTTAAAAATCGTACTTTTATAATATGCTTATTACTTCACTACCAGCAAGTTGGGCGGTTACTTGCTGGTAGCCGCCGCATCCCCGGACTATAAACACGCCCCCCTCCTCCACTTGATAGACGGGGCGAGGGAGCGCTCTCCTTCTCCCGCTGGCCCTGTCTGCCCATGAAATCCCGTAACAGAAGCGTTTTTGCAGATCCATGACGGATCCGCCCAAAACGCAAGTGTAAAAGTAGCCTAAATTGTTGCTGAAATATTATATTCATGTTACTGAAATAGCAAGAAAAACAGGAAGGATATCTGCACCTTGTTTTTGTGGCTGAAAACCTCTACAGAGTTGATACTTCTCACAGTTTAGCGCATATTACCTTTGTATGCAGACTAGTCAAACCTCTGAGCTACATACATAAGCAGCTCACATTTCTGTGTTGTCCTGATAGTTTTCAACAATGTATTAGTGTGTTTAGATCAGTGACATATAGTGATGATCGAGCATGCTCGGCCAAACACCAGTTCGGCTCGAGCATCCTGATGCTTGGCACATGGCGGTATTCGAGCGCAATGCTCGAGTCTCCGCCACGCACGTTTCTTGACTGCTATCCAGCTAATAAACGTGCAGGTATGTACTGCCCTCACTGTAATGCCGTAGCCACGTTGGCTGCTGGCATTACAGAGATTGGCTGGCCGGATCGCGTAATCATCATATATAGCACCCAATGACGTATGTTCGGCTCATTCTTAGTCAGGGAGAGCTGTGCTGAGGAAGGGACAGACAGTGTAGGGAGTGATTTAAGAATATTTTTACCACCACAACTTTTCAGAGACCCAAAAGTCCTTTTAAGGACTATTGTGTGTGGCAGCAGCAATATATATTTTTGGCGCAACCTGCGCTAAATTGTTAAAAGTTTACAGACCCAAAAGTCCTTCTAAGGACTATTGTGTGTGGCAGCAATATCTATTATTAGTGCATCCTGCGCTAAATAGCGTACAATAGTAAGGCCGCTGTAGACAGCAACATTAGCTATGCCACATCTCCAGTGTAAAGTGTACGCATCCCAAAAATATCTGAAAGTATAACAAGTATATTGTGGCTCTCCCGTATCCGGTCTGTGGTTAAGGTGCTCTGTTTTTAGATGATTTACCCTATCATCCACAAATTCGTTACAAGTATACAAAATAAAAACAGGCACTCACCATCTGGTATGAATGTTAAAAGCAATCAAAATACTGTATATTATAGTCCCCTTGTGGGACTTTTAAGTAGTAAAAAGAATAGAAAAAAATACACATTTATTAAATAAAAAAAATTCCATAAAATAAAAAAATATGCTTTTTTTTCCATAAAAATACGCTTTTCAATGAAAAAAATAGCAAAAAGAAAATATCCCCCATATGTTTGGTATTGCCGTGTCCGTAACGACTCGGACTACATAAATATTACATAAATTATCCCCTATGGTGAAAGCCGTAAAAAAAATAAAAAAATTCTAATTTATTCTTAGTTTCCACTGAAAAAAACGTAATAACAAGCGATCAAAATGCGGCATTTACTCCAAAATAATACCAATGAAAAATACAAGTTGTCCCTCAAAAATCAAGCCCTCACACAACTCCATAGAAAAAATAAATAAAAAGTTTTGGGTCTTGTGAAGTGGCAATGCAAAATCATTTTTTTGGTTAATAAAAGGGGTTTTATTGGAAAAAAAAGTAGTAAAACTTAAAAAAAAAATATAAGTATTTAGTATCACTGTAATCGTACTGACCCAGAGAATAAAGATATTTTGTTATTTGTACCAAAAAATGAACGCCATAAAATGTATAATGTAAAAACGCAGTGGCAGTATTGCTATTTTTTCCCATCTCCCTCCCAGAAAGAGTTAATAAAAGTTAATCAGAAAGTTATGTGTACCCCAAAATGGTGCCATTAAAAACTTCAACTAAAAAACAAGCCCTCATAAAGCTATGTAGACGGAAAAATAAAAAAGTTATAGCTTTTGGAACGAGACCATGAAAGAAGGAAGAAAAACGCTTGGTCATGAATGAATGTGAAAAGAGAATGTGCAGTCTTTTGCAGGTGTTCAGGTTTTCTCTGGGTTCCAGCTGGGACCTAAAATTAAACCACAGTTATGCTTTGCCTTACACTTTATAAAAGATCGATTATCTTCATTGTTGGATTCAGATATATACTTTCTCAGGGTCCCAGCCTGTGCAAGCATGTCAGCAGGTTTTTCAAAGGAAAAAGAACGTCATCATTTGGAAAACTCAGTGAGCTACTAAAGCTGCAAAAAACATTTAGCTCTCCTAGATTTTAGCCCTACTAGATTTGAGTAGGTCCACAAGGAAAATAAAATGGCTGTATCTGCCCATGCATCACATGCCAACACTGAGCCATGGTGGGGCTTGATGCAGACGGGCATACTTAAAGGGTTGTCTCACTTCGGCAAATGGCATTTATCATGCAAGGCACTTACTAATGTATTGTGATTGTCCATATTGCCTCCCTTGCTGGCTGGATTCATTTTTCCATCACATTATACACTGCTTGTATCCATGGTTATCACCAACCTGCAATCCATCAGCGGTGGTCGTGTTTGCACACTATAAGAAAAAACTTCGGCCTCTCTGGTGTCCAGGACCATGGGAGCATGCATAGATTGGTGCTTTTTCCTATAGTGTGCAAGCACGGCCACCGCTGCTGGATTCTAGGGTGGTCATAGGTTATAACTAGAGATGAGCAAACTTATGGAAAATTTGATTTGGGGGCTTTGCTTTGTGACAAAGTACTTTGTCACAAAGTGCATTTCTTTGTATGTCGGGTGCAAAGACGGGGAACGGCGATTGCGCCCGCCTTCGCCCCCATCCCCGTCATTGAACCCCCCAGATGCTGCATTCATTGCTTATCGCGGAATCTGAGATAAATAAAATACTCACCTTATCCATTTGATTGCAAAAAGCCCTCTGCGGCCATCTTGATCAAAGACGCTGCGTAAAATCTTGTGTGGTGACGTGATGATGTCATCACGCCGACAGGCACGAGGAAATGAGGCTTTGTGGCAAATGGAATTTTTCCTGAAATTCGGATTGAAGTCCACTTCGGATACTTCAATTAAATGTTCGATTAAACTTCGAGCTAAATGTTTTTGCATTTTTTGTAGCGCACCGAATTTGTGTCCATTTGCGCAACAGACCGCAAATAGACCCATTAAAGTAAATGGATCAATTCGCACATTTGTTTTTCGGAAGCTCCAGCATGCATTATTCTTGTCCTTATTGCAACCCACATTCATACAAGTATATGGGTGGTCAAAAAAACAACACATTACACAAGAGATACATAGGAGTGTGCACATGGAATGACGTACATCTTTTTTAGTTTTTTTGTGGGTGTAAATCAGAATGGCCATCTGACCCATAGTTATAAATGCATTCTCTTTCCATTTTTAATAACAAAAACATTTCCGGATTATTGGAATAGCCGTATTGGATCAAAGAAAATTCAGTGTCATATTGAATAAAAGAATAAGGCCTATTGCACATGACCGTATGGCTTTTTCAATGCGCACATTTCATTGGAATGGTGATCAGCTATGATACCAGACAGTCCATAGACAAGAGTGGCTCTGTTTCTGGGGAAAAAGTAGACCCCTTAAAGGGTTTCTATCATCAGAAATTCTGTTATGTAGCTGACTGACATGAGCGATGTGCTAATGTCAGCACTACATAACAGTGTTCTTTATACTTTTGTCCCTGCCATCGTTCTCCTAAAAAAAACACACTTTTAAAATATGTTAATGAGCCTCTAGGTGCTATGAGGGCGTTGGTTCAGCACCTAGAGGCTCCGTCTACTAACCATTTATCCCGCCCAGGTCCTCCATTTAGCCCACCCCGCTCCTCTTGAGTGACGTCCGAGTTAGCTGGATTGCTGAAGAAATCCCGGGCCGTGAGTGAAGGACATACTCTTGGTGCCAGCTTCCTCACTGTGACATAGTCGGCGCAGGCACAGTGAGGAAGCTGGCACCAGGAGCGCGGCCTTCACTTACGGCCTTCACTCACTGCGCCTGCGCCAAATACAGAAGTGGACGGCACAGGCGCGGGATTTCTTTAATGATCCAGCTAACTCGGAC
Organism: Bufo gargarizans; assembly: GCF_014858855.1. Taxonomy (NCBI): domain Eukaryota; kingdom Metazoa; phylum Chordata; class Amphibia; order Anura; family Bufonidae; genus Bufo; species Bufo gargarizans. The sequence goes on from NC_058083.1 coordinate 263,424,292, forward strand.
GTCACTCAAGAGGAGCAGGGCGGGCTAAACAGGGGAACTGGGCGGGATAAATGGTTAGTAGACGGAGCCTCTAGGTGCTGAATCAACGCCCTCATAGCACCTAGAGGCTCATTAGCATATTTCAAAAGTGTGTTTTTTAGGAGAACGGCGGTAGGGACAAAAGTATAAAGAACACTGTTATGTAGTGCTGACATTAGCACATCGCTCATGTCAGTCAGCTACATAACAGAAATTCTGATGATAGAAACCCTTCGGGTTTTATCCTAACTCCGGATAAACATGATTGTACTCTACATTTGTTAGCCATAGGTCGGTTGAACTACTGTACTTATCTCTTTATAACTTTGCAGTTTTATGTGTACACTCCTAATTCGCCATTACCTGTTTTGTTTGCCATGTGTTGGCATTTTTATGACAATGACTTTGTCTAGATGTCTGGCAGTAACATCTTAAAAACCACAGCATTATCTAGAAGGTAAAATCTTTTATTCTGTATTTATGAGCCACTAACTGCTGTAAATTGTGATGTGCCTTGTACCGAAAAACATCAGAGGTTACTGTGACTGTCACCCCTGCAGCCACAACAATACTGGCTGCAATCCGGGAGTGGATGGAGTGGCGCCACTGAAAGGGAGGGGATGGGAAAGGCGAGTGTAAGTGATTTTATTATTTCAGTTTCTAGAAATAAAAAAAATAATACATATTTCTGCTTCTTCGGATTTCTATCTTGCATTGCCTGTCCTCATAAAACATTTATCGCACACAGTTTTCTTGCAGTTAGTTACCATGTTTGACGAAGTATCAGTCTTTCCTTTATACCTTTATAAATGTTCTATTTTTTTTTTGCGGTGCGGAAGCATGACCCGAAAACCGTTTCGTAGTGATTCCGTGGGCTTCTGATCCATGCCTCTGCACCGCAAAAAGATGAAGTCCTATCTTCGGTCGTATCTGGCGGAGTTAATAGGTCTGAAGTCAAGTCTGCATAAGCCCTAAGTCACAAGCTCTACATGGGAGCCCCTGTGTTGCCTCCAAATTGATGTGCAAATTTAAATGGTTGTTTCTAACTATTAGATTGGTTGGAGTTCTACCACTGGGACCCATACTAGTCACAAGAATGTGGGCCCCATACCCCCTGCAGCCCCCCTGTAATGACGGTTGCACATGCGCGCGGCTACTCGAATTCATTTCTGTGGAAATTCTGAAGATAGCTGAGCGCTGTACTCGGCTATCTCTGGAAATCCCATAGAAATGGAGTGGCCACACACATGTGTGACCAGCCACTCCGTTCATTTCAGGGGGGCTGCAGGGGGTATTGGGCCCCCGTTCTCATGATTGGTTGGAGTCCCAGTAGTAGGACCTCCACTGATCTAATAGTCATTCCCTATCCTGTGGATTGGGATAACTTGAAACAAGGCTCAGGAGGGCTTGGCATCTCTAATGTATATGACTCATCTCATCTTAGTCAACTAAGAGAATGATGGAAAGGTGACCAATCTCGACATTGGATACATATATAAGCCCCCATCTCTTCATCCCACAATGTAAAAGCGCTATTGATTTTATCCCTAATACAGTCACCTACTTCCTTGTCTCTTCCATACCTGATGTCTACCTCAGTGTCAATATGAACCACGTTCCACTCCAAATGTGCCAGACCTAGGTATTCTTTGCTTCTATTTGCTCTTCTAGAGACGTTGGAGATTTTCATTCCAGACTTGGACGTCTCTGGTTGGAGAGATCATGGTCTAGTACAAGTATTTGATTTAGTGAACAATGAGTTTCTTCACCCTCTCTTTTCTAATCCTATCAGATTCCCCTTCACAATTTTTATAGATATTAAATTTTTAAGATGGCAATGAGTCAGTATTTAAACTCTGATCCAAGACCATATCTGTAAGGGACTCCGCCCAATCTATACATTATTCGGACAAAGGACCTGTTTGTTAAATCTTCTCCATTTTTGACCTGGGAAAAAGAACTACAAAAACGTACTCCACATAGCAATGGGTATTGTCGTTGATGTTTATCTCTTAAGTTTATTACCACTTAAAATGTGTAACGCATTATGAGTTTCCTACTACCTCTAACTTGGAGAAACTGCTGAGGCAGAGGCACACTATTCCATATACTATGGTCTTGTCTTCTACTAACTAATCTATGGTCCTCAGCCTTTTATCTCACCTCCAAAGTCACTGGCATGCTTGTAACCCCTAATCTTGCCCTTGCTCTTCTTTTTCTAGAAATGGACACATTCCCATTGTATAAGAGAATAGTGATAGCCCACTTATTTCTAGCTACCAAACTGGCCATCTCTAAGAACTAGAAGAGATCTTATTAAATGTTAAAACCACATGATTATATGAATAAATGATTTCATAAGATCATCCTTTTCCCAAATTTGAGATCTCCTGGTACTGTTGGTTTTCATTTCAGTTGTCTGTTTCTTTGCCTTCTAACACTACTTAGAACTATTGAATGCTCTTCTGTATATGGCTAATTATACCCGAGTGTTGTTCGTTCTTTGATATCTTTATCCTATTTGTACACTATTTTCTGTTAAATTTGATATAAGACTCAAAAATATATTGATTTAAAAAAGATTCAGTCTAAATTCATCAGGAAGTATATAATGTAAAAGGGGTTATCTGGTTGTTTACTTAATATTGATGGCCTATCCTTAATTTTAAGGAAACACTCAGACAAAAAATGTATTCTCTGACCTGTTAGAAAGGTACATGATGTAAACTGTAGTGAAGGTAATCTTCTTACCACTGACTGTATTTGTGAGTTATAATCTCCCTTCTCATCCTTAGCTGTGTTATGTGAACAACAATCTGACTTACCAAATAACAGCATCTTATGTGTGGACAGGAAGACACTTCATGTATTCCTGTGGAAGTCTCAATATTAGTCTCATAGGAATGAATGGAGAAGTAACTAACTTCTTGTCCTGTGTCAGTTGGAGAGTCAGAGTGTTGATCACATAAGACAGCTGAGGATCAGAAGGGAGGTTATAACATACAAATACAGTTACTGGTAAAACGATCACTACAGTTTACATCATGTACCTTTCTAACAGGTCAGAGAATAATTTTTTTGTGGGAGTGCTTCTTTAAAATTATTTAGTATTTAGCTCCTATAAGTAAAACAGATGAAAGGTCCACTTTCAAGTGGCCCTGAAAAAATAAAAATATAAATGGACACATGCGGTTGGTGGGTTCAAATTGACAGAAGGCAATGTTATTAGGCAGGGACAACAGAAGTAGCCGTGGCCAGCAATACCATAGTGCAGCACAAAAATACCACCCCAGCAGAACCAAATACCACAGTGCAGAACAAAATACTGCCACCTTGTTTGAGTATTTAACTGTATCAATGTCCTGAGGATGGTGATGCAGTTGAATTCAGGAGGGCACCTGATGCTACTACATGAATTAATGCTGAGAGCATCAGATTGTTGTGTACCTGGTTGATGGCTGTGTGGATGGCTTGGGTGGCCGTCCTGGGCATCGGCCCACCGGACAATTTCCTGTAAGATCTATGGCCAGTCCGTCCCTGCCTGCAGTACCCAAGTCTCAGAAAACCCTTCTAAGGTCTTCTTCACAAACGAAAAATGCCATGAATTTGAAATACTTTCATGATCAATTTTTGGTGTTTTTTTTAAATTTGCAACCTTTTAAAACTGTGTTTTATTCCCCTGCTATTTTTGAAGTCCTATAGAGATACTTATGGAAAAAGACATACTGACAGCATGCTGCATTTTGGTAATTTTCAATCAAAGTATAAAAAAAAAACATCTGTGCATGTAGACTTTTCAGCATTTCTTTATAGACTGTTAAAGCAATTAACATTTCACCGCCACATTTTTAACCTCAAAAATGCAGTGAAACTGCCAACTAATGACAGAAAACGCAGCACAACGCGGCAGAGAAAAATATTTAATGTGAGATTCCATTGATAAAGGTCACTTTAGACCGAAACATTAAGAAAATAGGGGCACATTTATTAAGAGTGGCATTTTACACGCTGGTTTTAATAACGGCCCTGTGCTGGCAGTGTAAAAATGTAAACAAAATAGCCCTCGTATGTGGCTACCTGTTCATTTTGGAAGCCAAGATCAGCAGTGAATCATAAAAGGATAGAAAGTATAAAGGACGGATACAACTTCCCTTTCAAAAGAATTGACTTCTCAAAAGTTATGTGGAATGTGAGGCTGTACCCTTTAGGCTCTTGTTGAAGTTGTGTTGGCACATTTAGCTACCTGGAACCTAGGATTTGTCATGCATTACCCCATTGCCCAAATACTCCTATGACATGGCTTCCACAAAACATATCTTATGTTTTTGTTTGCGATCAGCCTTTGCTGGGGTCACGTGTCTGTTCTATCCAAAGTAAGCCAACAGCAATTTATCAGTGTAACCTGACTTGTGGTCAGGGTTTATTGAGAAGTTGCACATATAAAAACAAAAGAGCAAAAGTAATCCTTGCCCGTCTGCATGGGCAGACTGGCCACTGAAATATTCCGGTGGACCGCTGCCCATGGGGCCACTCAAGCCACCAGCCAGGTACATAAAGATCTGATACTCTGACCATTAATTAATGTAGGAGCATCAGGCATTTATGCACATGGCCAGTGGCCGCAGATACCCTCCTGAATTCAAGTGTATTTCCGTCCTCAGGACAATCAAACAGTATTTTGTGCTGCACTGTGTTATTTGGTTCTGCTGAGGCAGTATTTTGTGCTGCACTGTGTTATTTGGTTCTGCTGAGGCAGTATTTTGCGCTGCAGTATGGTATTTGGTTCTGCTGAGGCAGTATTTTGGCTGCAGTGTGGTATTTGGTTCTGCTGAGGCAGTATTTTGGCTGCAGTGTGGTATTTGCTTCTGCTGAGGCAGTATTTTATGCGGCACAATGTTATTTGCTTCTGCTGAGGCAGAACCAAATAACCAAATCTGCTGCAATGTGTTATTTGGTTCTGCCGAGGCAGTATTTTGTGCTGCACTGTGTTATTTGGTTCTGCCGAGGCAGTATTTTGTGCTGCACTGTGTTATTTGGTTCTGCCGAGGCAGTATTTTGTGCTGCACTGTGTTGTTTGGTTCTGCCGTTGCAGTATTTTGGCTGCAGTGTGGTATTTGGCTCTGTTGAGGCAGTATTTTGTGCTGCAATGTGGTATTTGGTTCTGCCAAGGCAGTATTTTGTGCTGCAGTGTGGCATTTGGTTCTTCTGAGGCGGTTTTTTGTGCTGCACTATGGTATTTGGTTTTGCACTATGGTATTGCTGGCCCTACCTACTTCTGCTGTCACACCATGTGCCAATTTGGACCTGCCTACAACATAGAGCCACTAAGTTCCCAGTCCGCCCCTTCCTGTCTGGTACTTCATAAACAAGTAATAAAGCTCACCATCAGCAGGAGAACTCCCTGACAGCTTACAGAACACTTCCAGTAACGAGCGTGTCCTGTATAGGAATCAAGCTCCATATGTGAGCGTGATTCTTCATTATGGCCACTGCTCGTGTCTCACTAGCGCACAGCAGTATACTAATTTATAATGCTGTGTGTCTCTTCATGACCTTACTGCTGCAGAATTATACTGACAGAATTATGTCAGTATAATTCAATAAATGCAGGTCATGCAGAGACACACAGCATTATAAATCATTATAATGCCATGCGCTCCTGAGAAAAGAGCAATGTCCATAACGGGGAATCATGCTCACACACGGACATTTCTGTAGAGGACATGCTCATCTGTAAGAGGCCTTAGATTAAGGCAACTTTCACATTAGGGGGGTGAACAGCCTGCCGGATCCGTGCTGCCGCTAGAGCACGCGTGCCGCCGGAAGTTCACTCCAGCCCCATTCACTTTAATGCCGAGAGATGGCCGGAATAAAACTACGACATGTCGTAGTTCACACTTCAGTTATTTAATCAGTTATTTCCATCAGTCAGTGTGAGCCAAAACAGGGGGTAGCAGGTCAAAAGCACAGAACAGGTGCAGATGTTTTCATTATACCTAATCTCTGAGTAGGCTTCACTACTGGTTTTGGCTCTCAATAACTGAAGTGTGAACTCAGCTTTAGGGCTCATGCACACAAACATAAGGGCTCAGTGCCCATGCTGCTGTCACGGTCCTGCTCGTGACAGGGACTAGAAGATCGAGGAGGCTGACTGCACGTGATTTATCTGGGAATGAATAGGCCACTCGTGTCCTGACACTATCTGCAGGGCCCTGTTAGGGTTAGATAGGGCTTAGGCTCCTGCGTATGAACATTCCTACCATCAAGGTCTGTTCATACTGTCAGTAGTCAGGGCCCGGATTAGGGACTCACTAGGTGTGACCATTCCCCTATCCATAGTTTCCAGGCCTAATACCTTTCCCCTCTCCCCTCTGTGTTCGGTGTGTAATTAGTTTCCACACCACGCTGCGGCAGCTACGGGTCCGCAATGTATCGGCACTTGCCATGTACACTCTGTGCTGTGGATGTGGGCCCATTGACTTGAACGGGTCCACAAAATACAGCAACAGATAGGACACGTCTTATCTTTTGCTGTGCGGAGGCATGGACCCGAAGCACTTCATAGTGTTGCAGTGGGCTTCCAATCTGTGCCTCCACTCCGCAAAAGATAGAAAATGCCCTATCTTTGGCCATATCTTGCCGATCGTGGTAGCGGAATTTATAACGGAATTCTTAGATAACCCGAAACTTGTACGCCAAAGTTGAAAACAGAAGTTCGTTCATCCATAATCCTGACACAATCCGTATCGTTTGTGTGAAAGAGGCCTAAGGCTGGGTTCACACAGGCGTGTCCGGATTAGGTCCGGATGCGTCCCTGTGTATTGCGGCAAACCCGCGTGATTAGGTACGCAATTGCAGTCAGTTTTGACTGCGATTGCGTTCTGATGTTCAGTTTGTATCGCGCGTGTGCAATTTGTTTTGCACGCGTGTGATAAAAAACTGAATGTGGTACCCAGACCCGAACTTCTTCACAGAAGTTCAGGTTTGGGTTCGGTGCTGTGTAGATGTTATTATTTTCCCTTATAACATGGTTATAAGGAAAAATAATAGCATTCTGAATACAGAATACTTAGTAGGTGGTCAATTGAGGGTTAAAAAAAATTAACTCACCTTCTCCTCTTGATCGCGTAGTTCCCGGTCTCTTCTTTACTTCTTTAATGATGAGCTGTCGGCTAGGACCTGTGGTGACATCAGATCACATGCTCCAATCACATGGTCCATGTGATTGGAGCATGTGATCTGACATCACCACAGGTCCTTTAGCCCACAGCTCATCATTAAAGAAGTAAAGAAGAGACTGGGAACTACGCGATCAAGAGGAGAAGGTGAGTTTTTTTTTTAACCCTCAATTGACCACCTACTAAGCATTCTGTATTCAGAATGCTATTATTTTCCCTTATAACCATGTTATAAGGGAAAATAATACAGTGAATTGACTGTCACCTAGCAACCATGCGTGAAAATCGCACCGCATCCGCACTTGCTTGCGGATGCTTGCGATTTTCACTCAGCCCCATTCAGTTCTATGGGGCCTGCGTGATAAACGCACAATATAGAGCATGCTGCGATTTTCACGCAACGCATAAGTGATGCGTGAAAATCACAGCTCATGTGCACAGCCCCATAGAAATGAATGGGTTCAGATTCAGTGCGGGTGCAATGCGTTCACCTCCCGCATTGCACCCGCGCGGAAATCTCGCCCGTGTGAACTCAGCCTAAGTATCCACCCTCTTGTTAATTAATTACCTCTCCTGCTACTTCACACAGGGGAGGAATCTTGGAGAACTATACCCCTCTTTCTCAACCACTCCTGCATTGGTGTCTCTACATATACATTGTTTCGGGTCTGTTGGGAAGTATGCTGAGCTTCAATGTGTATATGTATCATGGACTGCAGTAACCAACAACATATCTGAGAGGATAAACATCATAAAGGGGAATTGGGGCATGCAACAGTGTGTGTCTGGCAGGCAAGTAGCCATGTCTGGACAAAAGAAAATGCGATGAAACTTAATATGTGCAGTGAAATCTTATTTCTTAATAAAGCCTTATAATGGGGAATATACAGTATGCTTTATCAAGTCATGTGGAAGACATCAGAACTATATGTATTAAAATTACAATCCTAATACCAAACTCCAGCTCCATAAACTCCTAATCAAAACTGGTGGAAAGGAAACTGACTGAGTTGCCCATAGCAAACAAAGGAGCTCTGGAAAATGAAAGCTGCAATCTGATTGGTTGCTAGGGGCAACCAAGCCAGTTCTACTTTACACCAGTTTTGATAAATCTCCCCCAGGGAGTCCTGCTCATTCTTTGCATTCTGCTTTCACATAAGACACTAAACACGTGATACGATGGGAAAAGATAGAAGATGCTGTGTGAAAAATCTAAATATAAGGTGAGAATTTAGAATAACACTGTTTCCTAACTTTTCAACAATCAGCACCAACCAGGGTTTAATATATTCAACTGGCGCATAATAACATTCATTAATATGCACCTGATAAATTATTTAGGTACTCCAGTCTTTGGAGCTGTACTTAGGGTGCTGCCACATTACGTGTTGATTACGCTCGTTTTCTTACAGGAGAGTATCTACCCCCTCATATGAAAATAAACCATGGTTAAAAAACTTGGTTTAAAAACACCATAAAAAAATGCAACATATATTGGGAGAGATTTATCAAAACTTGTGTAAAGGAAAACTGGCTTAGTTGCCCATAGCAACCAATCAGATTCCACCTTTTATTTTCCATAGGAGATCTGCAAAATGACAGATGGAATCTGATTGGTTGCTATGGTCAGTTAATCCAGTTTTCCTTTATCTCCCTCATTGACACTTGTGTTTTTGAGTGAATGTCTTTGGGAAAAAGATTATTACAAAAAACAAAATGGCTGCACACCATTATATATGCAAACAATAGAGCTAAGAAATGGGGGTCATTCTAGATAAAAGTGGTACAATACCGACTATAAATGAATAATGGAAGCTCTTAGCGCACATACGTGTCCGGCCCATCTATCAGGCGTCAAGGTGGCTTCCGCAGATGGGTCCCTATCACTAAAGATACTGCCTCACTTTGGACTTACTTAAGCCTACAATATTCAGGGCAGTGTAGGAACTACTCTGCTGAGAAGTCCCAGGTAGATGGGCGAGTTCAGTCTAAAAGGGGTGCTACCCTCAATATATTGCAAGAAAATTTAGACTAAAACCTAAGCGCTTCCATTATTCATGTATACTCATTTATAGTCGGTATTGTACCACTTTTATCTAGAATGACCCCCATTTCTTAGCTCTATTGGCTGTATATATAACGGTGTGCAGCCATTTTGTTTTTTGTAAGTATGTTTGCTTCATGGATATGCACCTGTGATCCTGAAGGTTTTCTTGCAATATATTTGGGAAAAAGATGCCACAAAATATGGCAAAAAATGCCACTCCCAGAGTATGCCGTTTTTTTTGTTTTTTTTACCCAAAAAACTCAAGTGAAGACAAGCAGCACTAAAAAGGGCATGTTTTTATGGAGTTTAATAATTACTATAGATTTACAGCTGACATCTGGAGGTATCTTTTTGCTTAGAAAATACAGCAAACAAAAAAACAACCCACCCAAAAAAATAATAAAAATCAAATGACTTAAACCCCAAAAAAGACTGCGTGAAAACACTCTTGAAATTTTATATAAAAAATGTATTCAATACCTCGCATTACACTGTATGCACCAAATTTCTTCTGGCTTCCAATGGGTAAAATTCTAGGGTAGCTGGCATAGCAGCTGCTATGGAGCCCAACAACTAAGGGTGGGTTCGCACTAGCGTTATGGCATTCTGTTATAGGTTCCATTTATAACGGAATATAACGGAATGGCCAGATGGAATGCAAAACGGAAGCCTTTAAGAGGCATTTTGTTTTGCTCCGTCCTAATAGAAGTCTATGGGCAAGCATAACGTATCTGTCTGGTTTCCATTATGCAGGACGGAAAAAAAAGTCCTGTCGATCACCAGACGGATCCGTTATGCTTGCCCGTAGACTTCTATTAGGATGGAGCCAAACGGAATGCCTCTTAAAGGCCTCCATTTTGCATTCCGTCTGGCCATTCCGTTATATTCCGTTATAAATGGAACCTATAACGGAATGCCATAACGCTAGTGCGAACCCACCCTAAGGCGCTCACTCAGTAATGAGGCAGTTAATTATGACTATGGAAAAGGGCATGGAAGATTAAATGGAGCCCCTTTTTTAGCTTTACTATGATGTCCAAGGGTTAACCCTCAGTGTGTGAACTCTCTTATCTCTGCACTATTACGTTTTGCTTTCCTGTATTGGGATATAGTTTGTGCATTGTATCTACATGAGACATCACTATATGTTTTTTCCTATGCTGCGAGGCTGTTGTGACATCGCTATGTGTATGATCTTTGTACTGTGACATCACTTACAGTACATCGTCCTTGTACTGTGACATTACTGTGTGAATTATTATTGTACTGTCATCACTGTGTGCATTGTTCTTGTACTGTGACATCACTGCACATTATCCCTATGCTGTAACTTCACTTTGGGCATTATGCTGCTATTATGACATTGCTATGTGTATATTCTCTGTACTCTGGCATGACTCTGTAGCACATTCCCCGCACTGTCATCACAGTGTTTAAAGGGGTTTTTACAAGTTTTTTTTTTTTTTTCCAGATGACCTGATATCCTCTGACTTTTTACTGATTACCCAGTCTGGGTAGGTCATCAGTATCTGATCAGTGGGGTCCGACAATCCAGGACCCCACTGATTGCAGTAGTTCTCTCTGCTCACCAAGCACATTTGGTTGCGGCTGTGCTTGGCATCGCAGTCCGCCCCATTTACTTCAATAGGGCTGAGCTGCACGTAGGCCACGTGACCGATGAATGTGAAAAGCTGGAGAAGGCTGCAGCACTACTGCGAGCACCACTGCCTTCTCAAATAGCTGATCGACGGGGTACCGGGTGTTGGACCTCCACCGATCAGATACTGTAAAAACACTTGGAAAACCACTTTAATATTCATGTACCGTGACATCACTGTGCAAATTATTACTGAACTGGCATCACTGTGTGCATTGTTCTTATACAGTGGCATCACTGAGTACATTATTCCTGTACTTTTATATCACTATGCACATTGTCCCTGTGCTATATATTCACTTTTAGCATGTGGCATTACTGTGTGTATGATCACCATACTGCAACATCACTGTGTACATTTTCCCAGTCATCACTTTGTTTATTATGAAGGCACTGTGACATCATGGTGATTTATTGTAGTGTGACATCACTATGTGTATTATCTTTGTAATGTGACATCACTGTGTGCTTTATACCTAGGCATTAAGGAGACCAAAGTAATAGGGGCACATTTACTAAAGTGTCGCCGCTTGCTTTCATGAGTAAAATGCCTGTTTACGACTGTCTTATTTTTTAAGTCTCATTTACCAACTGTTTTTGCGTCTGTTTTGGAGGCATTTGCGCTTGTTGTGCCTATTTTGAGTTTTAAGACAAGTTCAGACGTTGTCTAAATTTTGCACCTCATTTCAGTCATTTATGTAGATCTGCCATATTTTGCGACAGATTGTGTCGTAAAAACAGTCTAATATCTACACCACCCCATGGCTGGCATACTTTTCTGTCTCTGTTTTAAGTGGTGAGTTGCGCCACAATTTGCCTACTTTCATGGAGACGTTTGCCAAAATTCAGCTCACTTGTGCCACATTTTCATGCTCATACTATTTAGACCAGTTTAGTGAATCTGAATCTGTGCTAGACCTCCTGCACACAAACGTATTTGTTCTGTTCCGTGCATTGGGGACCGCAATTTGCGGTCCCCAATGCACGGGCAACCTCAGTGCGGCCGCCGAGATAGATCCAGACCCATTCAACTTGAATGGGTTGGCATCCGTCCATTCCGCAAAAAGATAGAGCAAGTTTTATCTTTTTGCGGCATGGAAGTCTGGAACGGAACCCCACGGAAGCACTCTGTAGTGCTTCTGTAGTGTTCCGTTCCGCACCGTTCTGCATCTCTGGATTTGCGGGCCCATTTAAGTCAATGCGGAATGCACACGGAATGGTGCCTGTGTATTGCGGATCCGCATATGCGGTCCGCAATACGGCAACGGGACACCTACGGTTGTGTGCAGGAGGCCTTACAAGAAAACGACCACTAGGTGTCAGACCTAAACCAAAAAAGACCAACCAGGTTTAATAATGGATAATAAATGAGGCGCAAATTCAAGACAGACTTTGCCAATACGTCTGGGTTTTGTTTTACTCCAAAAAAAGGTGAGCTTAGTAAATGTGCCTCATAGAGTCCATTCACATGACCATATATTCGGTTCATATCCAATGTGCATTTTATGTGGATTAGATGCAGACCCATTCATTTCAATGGGGCCTCAAAAGATGTGGACAGCATCCCATGTGCTGTCCACATCCCTATGTCTGTTCCGCAGCCCCATAAAACTATAGAAAATGTCCTATTCTTGTCCATTTTGTAGAAAAGAATAGGGAATGTGCGGTACTTCAAAATGTGGGACGCACATGGCCTGTATCCATGCTTTTTGGATCCGCAATTTACGGACCGCAAAACGTATACGTTCGTGTGAATGGACCCTAATTAGAATTGTTTTATGTTCTGAACTTGCTGCTGAAAGTGTTCATGGTAGAGTGTGGCTAAATTCCAAGTTTTGCTATGGGGTCCTAAGGCTATTTGGTACAGCCTCTGACCCACCAATGTGAAATGTCATTGCATGTTATACAATTGTAGGTGGCACTTAGGATTTCCCCAGTGTCAAATGGCTTGGTGAGTGTTTGGAATCAGCAAAGTCTCCTGATAAAAGTTAGTATTAATATACAAAATAATTTGTGGTGAACAAACAAATTATATAGATTTGATACATGTTTTCCTAAAGATATTAAACATTTTTGTGATACTTTTAATGTACAAAAAAAACATATGTTAACAGATGCCTAAGACAGATGCCAAAAAGTATATGTTAACGTATACTTTTTTTTGCAGGACGCTACAGGATCGGAAAGCGTAGTGTACCATGTATGACAAAAACACTATATGAATCCACCCTAACTCAGGATAAGAACAGATTGGAGGAGATTTAGTAACAAAAAAAAAGTCCAAAAAGGGGGCTGTTTTTAACCCTTCCTGACTAGATGATTTTCTGTTTTTTTCTCTTTGTTTTTCCCTTCCTACTTTCCCAGAGCCATTACTTTTTTGTATTTTTCCGTTCACGCAATCGTATGAGGGCTTGTTTTCTTGCGCTTTATACATAATGGCATCATTTAACATTGCATATGATGTATTGGAAAGCTGGAAAACAATTCCAAATGGGGTGGAATTGGAAAACAAAATGCAATTTCGCCCCAGTTTTTTTTTCTCGCTTCATTTTTATAGCGCTCCCTGCGCAGTAAAACTTACCTGTTACCTTCATTCTCCAGTTCAGTATGATTATAGCAATACCATATTTATATAGTTTTTCTTTTGATTTAACACAGATAAAAATTTAAACTGGAAAAAATGAATTGTTTCTTTGCATCGCGATATTCTGACCGCCATAAATAATCTTTTATATTTACGTCTACGGGGCTGTGTGAGGGCTCATTTTTGTGGGGCAATATGCAGTTTCGTTGGTATTGTTTTGAGGTGTGTATAACTCAATTTTTTTGATAGGTGAAGGGACAAAAAATTGTGAATTGGCTCTTTTGATTTTTTTCTATGGTGTTCACTTTACAGGATAGCTGTTTATATTTTTGGCACAGTGCCAAGCAAATGATCTTTATTTCTTTATTGTTTATTTTTATTATGGGGAAAGAGGGGTGATTAGAATTTTTATATTTTTAAAAACTTTTTGTTTACATTTTTTTTAAGTCCCCCTACTGGACTTTAAAGGGGTTATCCCATGACTAATGTAAAAAATTACAGACATCATATGGTACATGGCAGTCTCTTTCTAACAAAGCTAGAACCAGTCCTGTTCCTTATGGATCCAGAGATCTCCCCAAGTATTGCTCTGCTAGATTTACATCAAGCTTGCAGCTTAAGTAGAGTGTCTTTTCCGCTGAAGATCAGGGGGCATTTCCATTCTGCTGGAGCTTTCTCCCTATCACAGCTCAGGAGGCAGTTGAAGGATGAAACTGAGCATGTGTAACCTTCTCAGTGAGCAGGACAAAGAAATAAGAAAAAGAACAAAGAGCAGGTGGCGCTATACAGATACATTTTATTGAAGAAATATTCAGATCCAGGTGCTGGTTTGAAAACTATAGAATATTTTTAATGGCACAACCCTTTTAGCATGGGTTCCACACAGCGCTTTTACCATAGACTGCAACTATTTACCATTGTAGTCTATGGAAGATTCACGCACTCCAGAGGAACATAGCTGTGGCAGGCCTTGGAGCATTTAGAAGGCCTGAGTCTGCTATAGCAACTGACCTACTTCCTCAATCTTGCAATTGACCACAGCATCTGAGGAGTTAAAAGTCCATGAACGGCGTTATCGGTGATGGCAGACTTTACCTCTGAGTGTCTGTTGTGTAAAAAAGCAGGCCCCCCGGGGCTATAGCACCATCTTTAAAGACCTGACATGTGTCGTATATGTAAGATAAATGTCAGGAAGGGGTTAAAAAGTGCCTAGAAAAAGAGGAATTGTAAAATATGCCATTTATTAAAATGTGCAACATTTATTTGCACAGATTATTGGTGTAAGTTGTAGTGAGGTTGTGTATTGAAGAGTAAAGTATCTAACCTGTTAGCAAGTTACATTGACTATATTTCCTTGGGCAGTCCTGATGACTTTGGCTCAGTTCCTAGTTTTATCCCATCAATACTACTAAATACATAGAAGCTCCTTGATATCTTTTTGATAAAAAGGTACCCTGAGATAAAGCTGCTGTGTAAAAGTAAATTCCCCATTAAAAGTGGCTTGTCTGACCCAGGAAGAAATGAAGCGGTGTCTTAACCCGTACAGTACCAGCGCCATAAATGCTGACTTTGGGCTGGACAAAAACCACTCCATGCAGTGGTATATGTCCAGCCAAAACCCTGCATTTATGCCAGATCACCCAACGCTGGATCCCATTATAGCCAATGGGGATCCAGCGGTACATGGTCATGTTCAGCAATGCCAGATACGGTTAGCTCCGGTAGCCTGATCCTTTGCAGGATCAGGCTAACTGAATTCAAAAGTAACTGTGAACAGGGCCTTACTGCATTAGGGTACATGCACATGTTGAGGTTGATAGGTTATCAGTATCTTATCTGTGAGGGTCTGACAGCTGGGATCCCTGCCAGTCAGTTGTTTGAGAAGGCATCGGCGCTCACAGTAGTGTCGCGGCCTTCACTGTGCTCACCAAGGCAGTGCCGTACATTGTATAGCGGCTGTGCTTGGAATCGCACTCAGCCCCATTTACTTGAGTGGGACTGAGCTGTGTCTAGGCCACGTGACCGAAGAATATGTCGTCACTGGCATAGGATAGGCTGCGAGAAGGCAGCGGCGCTACTGCGAGCCCCACTGCCTTCTCAAGCAGCTGATCGGCGGGGGGAAGAGGATGAGCTCATCCTCATTCAAATTCATTATTTCTTGGCAGCACTGTGCTGTTTACACACCACAATGTGCTGCGATGGTTGAGGTGTCTGCCCCAAAGATCCGTTCACCCAATGAATGAACATTTCGCTTGTTCTTCGGGTGATCTGCAGCATCTTTACACGGACAAATTATTGGGAATGAATGTTCATACAAATGCTGGATCCCGATAATCTGCCTAACAATTGGGCAGTGTAAATGAAGCTTTACACATCATAGCTCATATCTGGGGGTTCCAGCAGGGGGACTCATTGTGTTCTGCTTATTGTCAAGGGATTTTTCTAAAGGCCCCTTTACACTGCTCAACTATGCAGATGATTGTTAGGAAGGAAGCATTCCTTCCCGACAATCGACGTCTCGTCAGTGAAGGAGACCGCCTTTTTAAATGCTTCGCTCGATTCCATGCAGAATCATTGTTTGCTGGCAACAGAGTGCTGTTTATACGGCACAATTTGCTGCTGAGAAACAATGATTTAGATGTCCGCATGAACGATTCTATCACCAGATGAACAAGCGTTTCACTCTTTATCGGCAGAGTAAGGCTACTTTCACACTAGTGCTTGATCGGATCCGTTCTGAACGGATCCGATCATATTAATGCAGACGGAGGCTCCGTTCAGTACGGATCCGTCTGCATTAATAACTTAGAAAAATTTCTAAGTGCGCAAGATGCCTGAGCGGATCCGTTCAGACTTTCAATGTAAAGTCAATGGGGGACGGATCCACTTGAAGATTGAGCCATATGGTGTCATCTTCAAGCGGATCCGTTCCCATTGACTTACATTGTAAGTCTGAACGGATCCGCTCACCTCCGCACGGCCAGGCGGACAGCTGAATGCTGCAAGCAGCGTTCAGCTGTCCTCCTGGCCGTGCGGAGGCGAGCGGAGCGGAGGCTGAACGCCGCCAGACTGATGCAGTCTGAGCGGATCCGCTCCATTCAGACTGCATCAGGGCTGGACGGCTGCGTTCGGGTCCGCTCGTGAGCTCCTTCAAACGGAGCTCACGAGCGGACCGACGAACGCTAGTGTGAAAGTAGCCTAATACGAATGCTCATTAGCAATAATGTGCCTGAACATCAGGCAGTCTAAAGGGGCCTAAACTATTAAAATTTGCAAAGTCTATCAGTATATTCATCATATACCAGTGATGGTGAACCTTTTAGAGACTGCCTGTGCTGTTCATAGTGTGCCCTGCGCTGATAAATTACAGGATTTCCAAGGTGCAGGTGCCCACAGAGAGGACTCTGAGTGCCGACTCTGGCACCAGTGTCATAGGTTCACCACCACTGTATATATATACTGTATAATTGTGGCAGTTTTTTTAGCCAGAGCTAAAAGCGGATTCAAAAGGAAATATATGTTCCAAAATATATTTATTGAAAAAAATGCACAATAAAGAGAAACAACTTTGGCAAATAAGCAACTTCCATCATGCAGACTTCAACAATAAATTTTATACTGCTGTTTAGTGAGTCATTATGTCATATTCCTGACTCACTGGTTACATGGTGTGAAGAACGCAGGGACCAATATCTTCTAGGCCATGTAAATGTTGGACTCGGCGTCCTTCAGACATTGGAGTTTACCCATGTAACCAATGATTTTGTATTAAATAAAGAGATATAAAGATGTTTCATCTGTAAGTCGTGAGTATAACATAATGACTCAGTAAACAACAATATCGATTTTATTGTTGAAGTCGACATGATTGAATTGCTGTGATTTGGAGCAGAGCTCCCCATGTGGATTTATTGATAGGTGTGGCTATATTCTGGATTATGGTCAAATAAGCAACTTGTCAGAACTTGTGCTTAATGCAAGGATGCATAACAATA
Source organism: Bufo gargarizans (assembly GCF_014858855.1). Taxonomy (NCBI): domain Eukaryota; kingdom Metazoa; phylum Chordata; class Amphibia; order Anura; family Bufonidae; genus Bufo; species Bufo gargarizans. The sequence goes on from NC_058083.1 coordinate 263,441,771, forward strand.
ACAATGAATTATTTTATATATAAAGCAGTAATAACTACAGATGACATATCATATTATATGTAATAACAAAAGAAAAGAAAATAGAAAGAATATAGCAACTTGTCAGAAAGAAATTGTCCTTAATGCAAGGATGCATAACAATAACAATGAATTATTTTATATATAAAGCAGTAATAACTACAGATGACATATCATATTATATGTAATAACAAAAGAAAAGAAAATAGAAAGAATATAGCAACTTGTCAGAAAGAAATTGTCCTTAATGCAAGGATGCATAACAATGACAATACATAATTTTATTTGTGGTCAGGACCTGACGAGTGGAAGATGCCCAACCACCACCCCCCTACCTGATTGGCCTGAGGTGTGCCTTGGCCTCACTAGGTCGGTATGCCTGAAAAAGGGGGCATACCCTGAATGTGATGGTTGAAATGACTGAATGAAGAATGGGAATGGGTGGGCAGGGGACGTCCGAATGCAGACGTGCTGCCTGGGAGAGCCGGACTGCTTAAGACAGGTACTGGCCCCTCCCACAAATCCAGGCTAGCCTGCGGCCAGCCTTAACACTTGTGGTCAGGACCTGACGAGTGGAAGATGCCCAACCACCACCCCCCTACCTGATTGGCCTGAGGTGTGCCTTGGCCTCACTAGGTCGGTATGCCTGAAAAAGGGGGCAAAACCCACCAGTGAGGGAAGGATTGGCCTGACGTGCTACTCTGCCAACTTACTGAATGCTTGGACCAGCTCTGCTTGTGGCTCCGGGATATACCGCACAAAGCACCCCGAGCGCCAGCGCCCCAAGTGTTTGATGATATGCGCAGGAACTCCATGCTTGGACGCTGCGGATGCCGCACCGATGCGGAAAGAATGCCCCGAGAATTGAGCCGGATTCAAACCTACACTGGTCAACAGGATGCGAATATGTTTGATGAACTGGCTGGACGTCAGTGGACCAACCGGAAATGGAAGTAATGGGTCGGTGGGGCTGTGAAGACTAAGGGCCAGCAAGAGGTTGTCCAAGACTGTCACTGGACACCATGCGTTTGTGGTCTGAAAGAACTTAACTACATGGCCGGGACCTACCTGCCTTGTTTTGATGTGAGGCAACTGCAAATGAAAATTACTGCCCATCCTTACTAAGTCTCCCTTGTGGAGAGCCACCGCCCCTTGTCTGGCCTGTGTCACTTCACCTGGTCTTAAAACCCGTAAAACGCCAAGTACATAGCTGCCTTGATCACCAGGCTGGGAAGGACTCCGAATGGTGACAGTGTGAGGACTTCCGACAGGCTACGAAACGTGTCCCCCGAAATCGGTTGACGGACCGACTTGACCGTGACCTGGCTTTTCTGAATGCCTCTGAGGATGGCCTTGATCGGGTGAGCAGAAAATATAGAGGGTCTGTCTGGCTCTTGAAGTGCCAAAAAATGCTGCACCCCAGCCAAATATAGCCTAATGGTGTTGTAGGATAAAGCCAATACCGAGTGACAATAAGACACGAAAGCCACCATATACTTGACCTGACCAGTGTCACCCCTAGGATATAGCAACTGGAAGTCTAAGAAAACCACCCACGCTCGGCGGTATGACCTCAATGTACTGATCGACAAAGACTTTGTAATGAGTGAACTGGCGACCACCATCAGCGAGTTTAGTCCAAGACCAGCAGCCGCCAGTCCGGAACCGGGGTGCCCACTGAGTCTGCTTCTGGGTTCTGTAAGAAAAAGCGTGTAAAATCAAAGCGAGATAAAGCATCAGCTGCAATATTGCTCACCCCGTCCAAAAACAGGGCATGAAAATGAAACCCCTGTTCCAGGGCTATCCAGGTCAACCTACGCATGAAAGACATGATGAGTAACGATTTAGATCTACCCTTGTTAATGATCTCTGCAGTCGCCATGTTGTCAGTGTGGAAAACCACCGTGTGACCCGACCACCTATGCCCCCAAACTATAGCAGCTGCTACTATAGGATAGATCTCGAACAATGCCGACGTCTGAGAAAACCCCGGCATCTGTAGTACATGCGTGGGCCATGAGCCGGCGAACCAATGTGAGCCAAATATGGCCGCAAAACCTATCGAGGCAGCTGCGTCTGAAAATACGTGTGGAGAATCAGACGTGGCCCTTGGAATGAACATGGAAATGCCATTCCACCCGCTGAGAAATCTGTCCCACATGAACAGATCTGCTCGGGCGTTGGCATTAAGATGCACTGATGCGTCCAAATCACTGGTCTGTTGGAGTAGGACTAGCAATCTAGAAATAAATGATCTACCCTGAGGAATGATCCTCATGGCGAAGTTTAACATACCCAACAGAGACTGCAATTCTCTCTTGGTGCAAACCTGCGACGTGAGCAAGGAACGGACACCTAACTTGATCCTGTCGAGTTTGTCTTGTGGCAGACTGGCCGACATGTCGCGTGAATCCAGGGAGATCCCCAAGAATGTGACAACCTGCGCAGGCCCTTCTGTTTTGTGGGCAGCAACCGGAATGTTTAACTCCTTGAAAACTTGCAAGAGAATCTGCAAGTCAACAGGCGCCCGTGAGGGTTCTTCTATCAACAGAAAATCATCCAGGTAGTGAATGACATTCTGGCAAGCCCGTACTTCCAACAAAATCCATTCCAGAGCCTGCGCTAACTTATCAAACAGACTGGGGCTGCTCTTGGAACCAAACGTCAACTTGGTGGCGAAATAGTAAGCATCTCTCCATTTGATGCCATGCCACTGCCAGAGAGATGGGCTAATGGGCAGCAGTTTGAACGCATCAGAGACATCTGCTTTGGACAGCCAAGCACCCCTGCCTGTCTGTAGAATGACCTGGATAGCCTGGTCCACGGAAGTGTACTTCAATGAAAATTCCTCAGACGGAATCAATGAGTTGAGACTAGGAACGTGAGAAGAATGTGGAGCAGACAAGTCATAAATCAAACGAAATTTATTGGAGTATTTCCCCTGTACCACCCCCACCGGGCTCACCCTCCATGTGAAAAAAGGAGAGGACTGGAAAGGACCAATTATGAAGCCCTTCTCCAGCTCACTTGCCAACAGCAGATCCACCAGGTCAGGACGTCTAGAAGCCGACTGCAGGTTGGGGCATTCATGAGTCTGCTGAGGTAAGGCGATGAGCCCGGTGTGGAACCCCCGTGAAAATCCTTCCACCAAAAAAGCGCGGAACGACTGCACCGGATGAAGTCGCAGCAGCTGGTCTAGAACCTCGACATTCACCCGGCTCAGTCATGCCGGCTTCACGGTGCAGACTGTGACCGGATGTGCCCTAAAACATGTGGCACAGATGTGCAGGAGCCTGCACTGGCTGAAATTGCAGACAGCATAGTTGAAGTTGTTGCAGAGCTGGGCTTTCCCCAAGTAATGAATGGGTCTCCCCAGTTTGTCAAACTGGGTAGCCTGCTGGCTGGGACCCGGGTTGATCCCGCCTCTGGAGGTACTGGGGGCAAGGACACAAACTCTTCAATGTCTGAAGGCTGAGACATGACGACTGCAACCACACAACAACAACAGAGAAAGGGAGAGAGGAGGGGAAAAAGAAAACAAAAACAACCTGTTAACCCTACGACCTGCTGCCCATAAGCCGACAGACAAGGTGACAGAATCTAAACCCCCCCCCCCCAGCAGCGTGGAACGTTTTAACGAGAAGCCGACGAGGCTGACAGGGAGTATGATAGTCGTTTCCACTGACGTATGAGACGAGCCCGAGTTTGTCTGAATCTGTGACGTGGCAGATTCATTAAAAACGAACACTGCGGGCTAACGAACCTACAGACGTGGTAGGTGATGTATGTAAGTATAGGATTTGTGGAAAACAGACCGTATGACGTATGACACTATTCTACGAGATGATGCGAGGTGTCTCTGTCTGTCGTGCGAGAGTGTGGCTGTACTAGCGAATGTACCTATGCTAGTGGTGTATGCACGAAGTTTGGTGGAAAAAGGTTCCTACCCCTTTTTTTTTTTTTTTTTTTTTATTAAACAATCCACCTATTTTTTTTTTTTTTTTTTCCTTCTTTATTTAACAACCCACTTTTTTTTTTTTTTTTTTTTTCCGTCAAACTGGCTGATGTGCAAACTATGTGTCTAAGGTATGTATGTAGTGTATGTGAAGAGTGTCAAACATGTGCACCACCAGCAACCTTGTAAGTAATCAACCCAGTAATGGCACCAGGACCCAGCTACCAGAGTTTTAACCTGCTGAGCCCAGATGACTCGCAGCCCCTGTGTAAACTTTAAATGCAGGTTATGTTGAAAAGGCAGTGAGCTCCAACCATGTGACAATGCTGCCCCCTGGTGCCAAAACTTGAATTGCATGTGCCTGAACGTAGTGAGGAGAAGCGATCCTCCGGCACACTTCCACCTCTCTTCACACCCTCCTACCCTCCCCCACGTTGCCACACTGCCCAAACAAACCAGTTATCCTGGACAACGATCTTTAACAGCTGCAGACTGAAGGGAAAGGTACACCCGGCTTCTCTGAGGACCCACTCGTGCAGGACGCTTGCTGATGACGTCACACCCGGAAGTAGCAGACGTCCGAATGCAGACGTGCTGCCTGGGAGAGCCGGACTGCTTAAGACAGGTACTGGCCCCTCCCACAAATCCAGGCTAGCCTGCGGCCAGCCTTAACACATATATAAAGCAGTAAGAACCATAGATTACATATCATATTTATACGTTATAATAAGAGAAAAGAAAATAGAAAGAATATAAAAAATCGATTGGTCAGTCACAAGTACGACTAATACAGTATATACACTACTCAAAAAACGTTAGGGATATTGGCTTGTGGTTGAAATTTCAGGATAAACCTAAAATGTAATCTAACTTTTACAAATTAACTTAATGTGACCTTCTCTAAACTTTTGAATGCACATGTCCAACTGTTCAGTGTTTCAGTACTTTATGCACAACTTGCTGTTCTCTAACAATGAGCTTAAGGGCAAAATTCACAACAGTTGTTTGATCCATGAATCGTCCAATAAATTTCCTGGTTCAATTAGAATTGGTATTTGAACAGTCCTCCTCAGCATGCTGTTCACATTTTGACATCATGAGACCAAGATGACACACAACTCCAGGCACATTTAAGTGAGAGGCACCCAAGTGTCACATAAGACCATTAGAAACTGTTTACATCAGCATGGTCTGCATGCTAGACGACTGGCAAGGGTACCTGACCACACAGACATCATCGCCAGTGGCCAATCTATGGGAATGGCTGCTGGAGACTGGGGTACCTCAAATGGAGTGGCCTGCACTTTCTCCAGACCTGAATCCTATTGAAAACCTATGGGATCAGCTGAGTCGCGTGTATAAGCTTGTAACTCTCTTCTCCAGTCCCTTAATGACATGAGGAACGCCCTTTAAGAGTGGGATGCCATGCCTCACCAGACAAAAAGTCGAGCTGTGAACAGCATAAGACTTCATTGTCAAGCTATAATTGATACTTAAGGCCACATGACAAGTTATTGAGACACTGCCGTTTTTTGTGGGGGTATACCCACCTCTGTTGTTGGCATTTGTTTCAATAACTTGTTTGAGATGAGGAAATCACCATTGCATGCTTCTACTTAAATGCCCTACTTTCATTATATAATATCACTGTAGTGCAAACTTTTTTACGTTTTCCATAAATTTCATCTGAAAGCCTAATATCCCTAACTTTTTATGAGTAGTGTAATTAAAATGACTAAAGGGCCCTTTACACTGGCTGACAATCGAACAGATCATCGTTAACCAGTGTTACTAGTAATGATCGTTAGCGATGATCTGGCAATAATCGCCAATTACCTTATGAAGGAGTAAAACGCTTATTCACCGGGTAATTTTATCTTTTGTGCAGCACAAAAGATCATTGTTTCCCAGTGGCAGATCGTGCCACTGGGAAAGTCGGTATGGGGAAGAGAGATGGCATTAGCGATCACTCCTCCCCATACTCTGGAGGAGATCGGTGCATTTACATGTCTCCTCCACTAGCAATCAGTAGATTGTCGGGAAGGAACATTTTATTCCCAACAATCTGCTAGATCGCCATCCCGTGTAAAGTGACCTTAACCGCTTGCCGCACACCTAACGCCGAAAGGCGTCATTGCTGCGGCGCTCTCAGGCTACACTAACGCCGATTGGCGTCATCTCGCGTGAGCCGAGATTTCCTGTGAACGCGCGCATACAGGAGCGCGCGTTCACAGGATCGCGTAGTGCACAAGTTCATCTACAGCCTGCCGGCCGCGATCATTGGCTGGCAGGCTGTAGATTTTTAAATCGACCAATGAAATGGTTATGTCAGACGCTATTTTGAAAATAGCGTCTGATATAACTGCTACCTGCTCCTCTGGTGGTCCCTTTTGCTTGGATCGACCACCAGAGGACACAGGCAGCTCTGTAAGTAGCACCAAATCACCACACTACACATTAGATATTACCCTGTCATTTATTAACCCCTTATTTAGCACCTGATCACCCATATTAGACTCCCTGATCACCCTGATCACCCCCTTATCCACCCCCCTGTCATTGATCACCCCCCCTGTAAGGGTCCCTCATCCCTGCCAGGTAGTTAGCTACTTGCTAGGTAGTTTAGCGCCCAGCCCACCGCACCGCAGTCACTGATTAGTCGCTGATTAGCGTAATCGCTGTCGCTAATCAGCACTAGTACTATATAGTATCTCTAAGTGATCAATACTGATCGCAATCAGATCTATATCAGTACATTAGGGTCACCTTAGGTTCTACAAAAAACGCAGTGTTCGCCCGATCAGGCCTGATCTTGTGCCCACACTTGCGTTCAGTCCGCCCCACCGCAGTGACAGAATTTTAATTTTTATGATCATTGCAAAAACAGAGTAAAATCGCTGCGCCGCTATAAAAGATCACTTTTGAGCTTTTTGGATCTTTATTAGCGATCGCAGCTTTACTTCGCAAGCACTCCTTTTTACTAGGTAGGTTTGCTCTTTTTCCCGGGTAGTCTCAGAGGAATACCCCCTAAATTTAGTGAACCCAAAATGTCAAACAAGGGGTATTCCGCTGAAGAGGCCTACAGGATTCTGGCCGTGACGGATAAAAGCGATGGGGACGCCTCATCTGCTGAATCCAGTGGTTCAGAATATGAACCTGTAGACAGCAGTGGCACTCTAACCGCTAGCGAAGATGACGAGGTAGAAGTCCCTGCTATGGTCAGGTGTACCCGATCCCATGTCAGAGTTCTGCATACCCCGCATGATGATTCTCATTTGCAGCAGAGTGGTGCTAGCGCTGATCTTGTTTATGGTGCAGCATACACCAGCAGCGCAGCACACCCTGGACCTTCTACCAGCACTGCCGTATTCCCTGGTGAAGTGGCGAGCACCAGAAGGGCAGTTCCAGCTGGTACGGTGGCACGTGCAATAACTCCCCTGTCGCAGCCACCGCGTTCACGGGCCCGTAGAACCCTTAGTCTCCCAGAGGTGCTGGCAAATCCTAATTGGCAATCCCCTGCTTCCGCCGCACCCGTATTGCCCCCCTTTCACCTCCCAGTCTGGAGTTCGCGTGGAGACGGCTCATTTAGGATCGGCCCTTCAGTTTTTTTAGCTGTTCTTCACCGTGGATCTCTATGACCTAGTTGTGGCAGAAACCAACCGCTACGCCACACAGTTTATTACCGCCAATCCGGAAAGCTTCTATGCCCAGCCTTTCTGGTGGAAACCAGTCACAGTTTCCGAGTTTAAATTTTTTTGGGGCCTTCTCCTCAGCATGGGTCTAACTTAAAAAATGTATTGCGGTCATATTGGTCTAAAGACCCAATACATTACATGCCCATGTTCTCTGCTGCAATGCTAGGGCGCATTTTGAGGCCATCATGTGCTTTATGCATTTCGCTGACAATAGCACCTGTCATCCAAGAGGCCACCCTGCTTATGACCGGCTCCATAAAATTCGGACCCTCATAGACCATTTGTCATCCAGATTTGCAGATGCGTATACCCCTAATCAAAACATCTGCATAGACGAGTCCCTAGTACATTCTACCGGGCGCCTTGGCATAAAACAGTACATCCCCAGAAAGCGCGCCCGGTATGGGGTCAAACTGTATAAGCTCTGTGAAAGGGCCACAGGCTATACATATCGTTTTAGGGTCTATGAGGGAAAAGACTCAAAACTGGAGCTGGTCGGATGTCCTGACTACCTGGGGAGCAGTGGCAAGATTGTCTGGGACTTGGTGTCACCCTTACTCCACAAGGGGTACCACTTATACGTGGACAATTTTTACTCAATCGTGGCCCTCTTTCGGCACTTACATCTAGTCGGAATTCAATGCTGTGGCACCGCGCGACCTAGTCGCCGGGGCTTCCCCCAACGGCTCGTTAGTACCCGACTTTCACGGGGGGAGAGGGCTGCCTTGTGTGACCAAGAACTGCTCGCGGTGAAGAGGAGGGACAAGAGGGACGTTTACCTTCTGTCCACCATTCACGCAGACACGACTGTACAAATTGAAAGGGCAACTGGAGTCATTGTGAAACCCCTCTGTCCACGACTATAACCTTCACATGGGAGGGGTGGACTTCAATGACCAGATGTTGGCTCCCTATTTAGTTTCCCGACGCACCAGACACTGGTATAAGAAGGTGTCTGTATATTTGATCCAATTGGCGATGTATAATAGTGTTGTTCTCTACAGTAAGGCTGGGAGAACAGGATCCTTCCTGAAATTCCAGGAAGAGATCATTTCTGAAATCCTGTATCCAGGAGGGTCCGTGCCCCAAGGCCCTGATGTAGTGAGCCGGCTACATGGCAGACACTTCCCGTCTGTCTATCCTGGTACCCCAACTCAACGTTCCCCAAGAAAAAGATGTCGTGTCTGTAGCAGGGGTGGAATAAGGCGTGACACCACCGTTTTTTGTCCTGACTGTCCTGACTGTTCCACACTCAGGTACACTATTAGCGTAGGGATTGCGTACACAGGACAGGCACACATGGGGTCTTAGGGCCCTTTCACACAGAGCTGCCACAAACCTCCCCTTTCACCTGGGACAAAGTGCATAATGTACTTCGCAACATCTCTGGCCGATTTGCGATTTGCACATTGTCCCATGGGGAAGGAGATGTTTGTCTTATAAAGGTAAAAAAAAAAAAAAAAAAAAAAATCACCGGTAAGCAAAAAAGTTATTGTTCAGTTTCAAAAGTTTATAAAAGTTAATGTTCTCTAACGTTAATGTGAATAAATTTATTGCGTTGCGGCCTGTTTTTTTTTTGTTTTTTTTTACCTTCTAGGTGGACCAAGCGATCAAGCAGCTGCAGCACTGATGTGCATTCTGACAGAAGCATTGCGCTGCTGTCAGATTACACAAAAGTCTGTGTATGCGGCGCTGCAAGACGAGATTTCTCCTCTGCAGTAAAAGATACGTTTGCCGAGGCATATGAGCTGAGGAGGCGGTGGTGTTCATATGCTTTGGCAAACACTTAAAAAAATCAAAAAATCCCGGCAATGATTTATTCATCCACATCGATTGATGTGAATAAAGAAATCTGGTTTGCCAGGGCATACGAGCTAAGTGGGTATGGATGTTGGGCGGAGCTCCTATGTCCTGGCAGACGCCTTTCCCCTCCTTTTTTTTTGGGCAGAGATTTTTTCATCCACATTGATCGATGCGAATGAAGAAATCTGTGCCGTTCATTTTTTCTTTCAGCCCAGAGGCTGAACGGAAAAGAAAATCTCATTACCTGTATGCTCAATATAAGGAGAATAGCAGAAACTCCTAATGCTGGCCATACATATAATGACTGCGGAGACCCTCAAATGCCAGGGCAGTACAAACACCCCACAAATGACCCCATTTTGGAAAGAAGATACCCCAAGGTATTCGCTGAGGGGCAAATTGAGTCCATGAAAGATTGAAATTTTTGTCCCAAGTTAGCGGAAAGGGAGACTTTGTGAGAAAAAAACAAAAAAATCAATTTCTGCTAACTTGTGCCCAAAAAAAAAAATTCTATGAACTAAAAGGAATGTGGGCCCCTTTGCGCATCTAGGCTGCAAAAAAGTGTCACACATGTGGTATCGCCGTACTCAGGAGAAGTTGGGGAATGTGTTTTGGGGTGTCATTTTACATATACCCATGCTGGGTGAGATAAATATCTTGGTCAAATGCCAACTTTGTATAAAAAAATGGGAAAAGTTGTCTTTTGACGAGATATTTCTCTCACCCAGCATGGGTATATGTAAAAAGACACCCCAAAACACATTGCCCAACTTCTTCTGAGTACGGCGATACCACATGTGTGACACTTTTTTGCAGCCAAGGTGGGCAAATGGGCCCACATTCCCCACATTCCAAAGAGCACCTTTTGGATTTCACAGGCCATTTTTTACAGATTTTGATTTCAAACTACTTTGTACGCATTAGGGCACCTAAAATGCCAGGGCAGTATAACTACCGCAAAAGTGACCCCATTTTGGAAAGAAGACACCCCAAGGCATTCCGTGAGGGGCATGGCGAGTTCCTAGAATTTTTTATTTTTTGTCACAAGTTAGCGGAAAATTATGATTTTTTTTTTTTCCCTTACAAAGTCTCATATTCCACTAACTTGTGACAAAAAATAAAAACTTCCATGAACTCACTAAGCCCATCATGAAATACCTTGGGGTGTCTTCTTTCCAAAATAGGGTCACTTGTGGGGTAGTTATACTGGCATTTTAGGGGCCCATATGCGTGAGAAGTAGTTTGTAATCGAAATGTGTAAAAAATGGCCTGTGAAATCCGAAAGGTGCTCTTTGGAATGTGGGCCCCTTTGCCCACCTAGGCTGCACAAAAGTGTCACACATGTGGTATCGCCGTACTCAGGAGAAGTTGGGGAATGTGTTTTGGGGTGTCATTTTACATATACCCATGCTGGGTGAGAGAAATATCTCGGCAAAAGACAACTTTTCCAATTTTTTTATACAAAGTTGTCTTTTGCCGAGATATTTCTCTCACCCAGCATGGGTATATGTAAAAAGACACCCCAAAACACATTGCCCAACTTCTTCTGAGTACGGCGATACCACATGTGTGACACTTTTTTGCAGCCAAGGTGGGCAAATGGGCCCACATTCCAAAGAGCACCTTTCGGATTTCACAGGCCATTTATTACAGATTTTGATTTCAAACTACTTTGCACGCATTAGGGCCCCTAAAATGCCAGGGCAGTATAACTACCCCACAAGTGACCCCATTTTGGAAAGAAGACACCCCAAGGTATTTCACGATGGGCATAGTGAGTTGAGTTTTTATTTTTTGTCACAAGTTAGTAGAATATGAGACTTTGTAAGGAAAAAAAGAAATAATAATTCATCATTTTCCGCTAACTTGTGACAAAAAATAAAAAGGTCTATGAACTCACTATGCCCATCAGCGAATACCTTAGGTTGTCTACTTTCCAAAATGGGGTCATTTGTGGGGTTTTTCTACTGTCTGGGCATCGTAGAACCTCAGGAAACATGACAGGTGCTCAGAAAGTCAGAGCTGCTTCAAAAAGTGGAAATTCACATTTTTGTACCATAGTTTGTAAACGCTATAACTTTTACTCAGACCATTTTTTTTCCCCCAAACATTTTTTTTTATCAAAGACATGTAGAACCATAAATTTAGAGAAAAATTTATATATAGATGTCGTTTTTTTAAAAAAATTAACAACTGAAAGTGAAAAATGTCATTTTTTTGCAAAAATTTCGTTAAATTTCGATTATTAACAAAAAAAATAAAAATGTCAGCAGCAATGAAATACCACCAAATGAAAGCTCTATTAGTGAGAAGAAAAGGAGGTAAAATTCATTTGGGTGGTAAGTTGCATGACCGAGTAATAAACCGCTAAAGTTGTGGAGTGCCGATTTGTAAAAAAGGGCCTGGTCACTAGGGGGGTATAAACCTGTGATCCTTAAGTGGTTAAGTCTGGAGACAAAGTGTCTGGAGACACATTGAGGGTTCATTGTCTCTTCAAAGGCTTAGATTATTTGCCAAGTTGGAAGGTTGTGCATATAAGATTCAGGAGTGTCCAAACCCTATCAAACTGTGCCTTTGTGTCAGCTAGGGTAGTGTTAATCTTCTGATAAAGAATAATACTATTAAACCTTTGGATCACCTCAGATGTAGAAAGAGTTGGTGATCTCCATCTAGTGCTCACATGGATCCTAGCTGCCATAAGTATGCACTGCAGTAGTTTATAGGAAGTATAAATAAAAGCTTGTAGTATAACACGAGGGAGGAATATAGATGGCAACAGGGGAGGTCCTTATCAAAAACTCTGCAGAGTAATAATCTAATGGAGGACCAGTACTGTTGGGGTCAAGGGTAGATCCACCAAATGTTGAGAGTTGCCCCAGTCTCTAGACATCCTTGAAAGCATAGGGGTGAGACCTCAAGGTAGATATGATGGTGTCTGGAAGGAACCATGTATGTCTTATGCAATACTTTCAGAGATGGTTACATCAAAGTCACCTGCCAGCGACTCCTGCTGATCATATTGCAGCAAAGTCTCCTATAAATCTACCTCCCAACCAAACAAAAGGTAATATAAAGGATGACAGATACCTTTCCTTCATGCTGGATCCACTCATGGCTTTGGCTCAAAGAGGTGCACCAATAACTGCCACACAAACTGCATGTGTGTTTCCAGCCTTACCGTAGTTTATTTCAACAGAGTTGGAAAGAAAACAACAACATTTGGACTGGTTCACATCAGACATGGCTACAATGGTTATGTTCAAAAACTATTTTGAACCTTTTTACAGATTTCTTGGGTGGCTTTGTAAAGCTCTAATTGTGTTCTGTTACATTTTCTTCCACTTCTCAATTGCCTACAATTTAGAAACTCTTGGTGTGAACTGCTGTACTTCACAGGTAATAATAAATTCTACTTTTAAGGCAATTACGTGACTAAATGTAACAGATTTGAAAGTACTGAATACAATGCCTTAGCTTTAAAACAGGGACGCTCAACCTGCGGCCCTCCAGCTGTTGTAAAACTACAACTCCCACAATGCCTTTCTGTAGGCTGATAGCTGTAGGCTGTCAGGGAATGATGGGAGTTGTAGTTTTGCAACAGCTGGAGGACTGCTGGTTGAGCATGCCTGCTTTAAGAGATCTAACTCTACTCTCCCTGTTCAACAATTCCTTCATCTTAGCTTCCTCTATTGTTATATTCTGTCCCTCTCATTTGCAGAACATATCTGAAGCAGTACATCTTCATCACTCCCCAAACCAGTTTACACTAGCACTAATCATTTCCATTGTTCTGCTCCTTTATAATAATAGACGTACCAGATCCGACACATAATTGAGACGAATAGCCTCAGGCCTAACAGTTTACGCTAGGGAGTCGGCCATTTTACCAGACAGAATAGTTCTGCATGCAGGACTTTTTTATCCAATAAATATGCAGAACTTACAAACTTTCCTTCAAATTGCTTCCATCTTTTCTATCCAACTGTTTGTGTTAATTGTAATCTACAACCATTGGAGTCTGCTTCTTAAAATACCTCCAAAGTCTCCCTAAAGCACCCTTCAGACAGGTGTCATGGGTGAGGGCTGGATGCGAAGCAGGTGCGTTCAAGGAAAATCGTGCGAGTAGGCATGCAATTTCAGACAGTTTTGACTGCGATTGCGTTCCGTTGTTCAGTTTTTTCCACGCGAGTGCAATGCGTTTTGCACGTGCGTGAGAAAAAACTGAATGTTGCACCCAGACCCGAAACCGGACTTCTTCACTGAAGTTTGGGTTTGGGTTTGGTGTTCTGTAGATTTTATTCTACATTATAACATGGTTATAATGGAAAATAATAGCATTCTTTAATACAGAATGCTAAGTATAACGTCAATTGAGGGTTAAAAAATAATAAAAACATAACTCACCACTTGATCGCGCAGCCGGGATCCTCTTCTTTCTTCTTCTTTCAGGACTTGCAAAAGGACCACGTGGTGAGCACAATTACGTCATCAAAGGTCCTTTTGCAGGTCCTGAAAGTAGAAGAAAGAAGATGCCGGCTGCAGTGGATGAGGTAAGTTAATTATTTTTTTATTTTTAACCCCTTAGGGCACATTTTACTAAGCATTCTGTATTAAGAATGCTATTATTTCCCCTTATAACAATGTTATAAGGGAAAATAATACAGTGAATAGATTTTAAGAGGGTCCGGGGTTGCTCATCCCTATCATCTCCTAGCAACCATGCGTGAAAATCGAACGGCATCAGCACTTGCTTGCGGATGCTTGCAATGTTCACAAACACAAACTGCATGTGTGTTTCCAGCCTTACCGTATTTTATTTCAACAGAGTTGGAAAGAAAACAACATTTGGACTGGTTCACATCAGACATGGCTACAATGGTTATGTTCAAAAGCTATTTTGAACCTTTTTACAGATTTCTTGGGTGGCTTTGTAAAGCTCTAATTGTGTTCTGTTGGATTTTCTTCCACGTCTCAATTGCCTACAATTTAGAAACTCTTGGTGTGAACTGCTGTACTTCACAGGTAATAATAAATTCTACTTTTAAGGCAATTACGTGACTAAATGTCACGCAGCTCCATTCATTTCTATGAACATGCTGCGATTTTCACGCAACGCACCAGTGATGCGTGAAAATCGCAACTCATCGGCACAGCCCAATTGAAGTGAATGGATCCGGATTCAGTGCGGGTGCAATGCGTTCACCTCACGCATTGCACCTGCGCAGAATTCTCGCCCGTGTGAAAGGGGCCTAAAGGTGGCCATATATATTAGATAGAAGGTGGTTGATGGTGGAACAGCAGTGGAACAAACAGTCATAGGGTGAACAATCGTTTCACACCGCTATACACATTTGTTCAAACTGCCCATAAATGTTCAATGTGTCTTTTTGTCTGACTACCAGATGAAAGTATTAAACATATGCAACTTAATTTAAGATGATAATGGTATTTTATTGGTCAGCTAAATTGTTTGTTGTTAAATTTCACCAGACGATGGTTGCTACTCTGAAAGATCTGATTGGCAGAGTGTGTTGGCCTATTATTCTGGAATACCACTTTAGTTATGCGGATAAACCAGTGCAATATGTGTCTTTCAGTAAAGGTAGAGCATCTTTCTGCTGTCTGTATATATTTCTGCCTATTTCAGTGTCCAAAGTATTAAAAGGTAAGGAGTAATAGTCAGTAGCGGCTTACTAGTTACACTGTTACCTTGCAACCCTGGGGTACTGGGTTAGAATCTACGAGCAACATCTGCATGGGGCTTGTATATTCTGCTGTAGTTCACATGGTTTTCTCTGGGTTCTCCTGGTTTCCTTCCACACTACAAGAAACATACTGGTAGGTTAAATGGTGATATTGGCACTAGTTTATGTGTGTATTAGGCTTCGAAATTTCTATTGTGATAATCTCTATACAATGCTGTGGACTATGTTGGGTCTATATAAGCAGCAGAAATAGTAAATATAGATAATCCTTTACAGTTACATCATTAGAATCCCTGAGGCACAGGTTATTAGTAAGGATGAATATGCCAATATTGGAAGGCAACATCATTATAAATAGATAAACATTAAAGACACTAAAAACTGAAATTTATCTTAAAAAATCAATAGTGTGTCCTGAAGCCCATTATACTAATGCAGGCAATTGATGTATTGGGCATACCGCAGCATAAGATAAAGTATAAATAGTTTTGTAATATATCAAAATATCTACTTTTTATCAGTTTTACCTTTTTTATTTTCCTTTACAAATTCTCTGTTTTTCTAATTATTTACTGTATTTGGTTGCAGCTGGAATGCTTGTTTGTTCCTTCTATAAATCTTAAGTGTGAAGACTCAGAGGAACCGACTTGGATGATGCCTTCTGAGATATGCCTCAGGTAAATGTGCCATGCACTTATTCCAAGCTCTCAGAGCATGTAATCCTCATTTAGATTGTTCTTAATTGAAACCTCTTTCACGTTAGTCAGGCAGATGTGAATTAAAAGCTTTGCTTGGTTAAGCTTTTAAAAAAGAGATTTTTTGGAAATTACTTGGTCTTGGACTTATAACATTTATTTCTAAAATCTCTATATACAATCATCATCAACATAAAACTTACTCAGTACTACATAAATTCTACCAGCAGCCTATGCATCTCGCATTGTGTAAGCTTACCAGGGAGCAGGTAGTTAAAACTAATAACATCGTTCTACAGCATCATTGTAGAATTGTTGGGGGGCAAGAATCTCCCCCTATTGCAGCTTTAGAAATCTCTGTATTACTAGATCTCCTTTTACAAACCAAAATGCAGGTAAGTCCTCATGCACATAACCGTATGCTTATCTACAAAATACAGATGTGGTCCGTGTGCAGTCTGCATTTTTTTCAGATCCATTGACCTTAATGGGTCAGTGGTCCGCATTTTGCGGACATATTCTTTTTGAAGAATAGTCATATGGATACAGAAAGCACACAGATGATCCATGCCCTTTCCACATCCATATATTCGTTCCACAAAAAGATAGAACATGACCTATTCTTGGCCGCAAAATGCGGACCACAAATGCATTGAACTCAATGAGTCAACAAAAAAGGTGAGGTAGGTGTGTTCATGCACAGGAATACCTAGAGTCTATCTAGCCCTAAAGGACCCTGGTACTAATGGCAGGGACGAGACTACCTGTCCTCCAAAAGGAAAATGCAACACACAGAACCCAAACAAAATACAAAAAGGGAAGGGAAAGACTTGACTACAAAGGAGCAATGGAAGCACCAGGAACTCCGTCAAGATCCACACACCAGTTATCCACAACAGAAACTGAAGTATAAACCGCACAACATAGTGGGAGAAGCAACTATAAATAAGGATGGTTAAATGACCACATAAGCAACACCTGGAGGCAAGGGGAGTGGTCATTACCAGAAATAACACAGACACCTATTAATCCACAAAAAAAAACTGTCAGATCAAACCACATGTTGCCAGTCTCACCGATCTCCTGCCACCTGTCGCGGGAACGTCCGTGACACTTGCCCTCATTTCACTCCTAGCACAAGAAGCATGTGTACAGCATTTGTTATTCTATGCTATATCATTAATTGTAGATACAGAAATGCTTATAAAAGGTACTGGGAACAAGAGCCATAATTGCCAGGAGACCTGGCCCCGGCACTGAAGATGGTAGCCAGGTGCAAAGCCAGACACTCTGTCTCCTATGAGCATGGACTACAGCCAGTCAGTGCTACAATTAAAAAACAAAGGGGCATTTTCCACACCTTTCTTAAAGAAGTTGTTAAAATTCATGCTAAAATGAGGCAGAGCCTGTGCTGCTTATGGTAGAAGGAGTTAAATTTTCCTAAAGAATGCAGTGGGAGAGGAGACACAGGGGAGTAAGCTCAACCAGCAGATCGGGCAGTGCATGGGCACGTCTTGTTGCTCCAACCAACACAGCCTCCACAGTGATGTTCAGTGCACAGAGACAGACCTGCTTCCTCAGGCTTGTGCATGGAATGTCATCAGTGCAGGGAAAGAAGATGACATCATAGGTCATGTGACACTAAATATGAGAACAGGGCCACTGTAAATGACGTAAGTGAATTGAAAATGCCTTACATTTGTTTAGTTAGAAACACACAAAGAACATAAAAATAGCTTGGACAATCCCATTAAGTCTGTCTGTGCTGCTGGAGGAAGCGCAAAAGTTATGTGGAGGTGCAAGTTTGGCGCTTCCTCCAGCAGGCCACACGACAGACTGAAATCTACACCAGCATCCTTATTGGTGTAGATTTAAGACATTTTCTACATCAAAAACTAGGGTCGGAAAAGTAGAATGAGCGGGGAAAAGTTGCACATTTTGTTGCAAAATGGCGTGGCATATATCAGTTTATAAATGAGCCCCAAAATGCCCTAATGAGATACTCTTTATGTAGATATGTATATTGAAAAGATGAAAATGATGGAGTAACACTTATAAAATTAAGAAGTAAACAAAAAATTATTAGACCAGAAAATGTTTTTGGATATTTTAGATTCTTCAAAGTAGCACCCTTTTGCTTTTATGGCAGGTTTACACACTCTTGGCATTCTTTCAGTGACCTTCATGATTTAGTCACCTGTAAACAGACCTCCTCCTCCATGGGAACCACACTGTCACAGCGCGGTGTGGGTCGTAAACTCCACACTGAGCACAAGAGGGAAAGGGAAAAGGTACTAGGCCTGGAAACTAGGGAAAGGGGAAAGGTCACCACCTAGAGAATCCCTAAACCGAGCCTTGACTACTATCAGTATGAACAGACCTCGATGGTAGGAATGTTCATTCGCAGGAACCTAGAGTCCTATCTGACTTTAAAGGGCCCTGGAAATAGTGTCATGACAAAAGATGTCCTGTTCCTTCCCAGCTGAAGGAACATTAGACTCCCTCAGGCCTAATACCAAAGATAGGGGAATACAACAAATAAGAAATAAGGAAAAGACACTTAACTTCGAAGTACTCGGACAAGCAGGAACTCAGAGGAGAACCAGCACTTCCACAACCAGAAAGGAGCTATCAACCGCATAGCATGATGGGTGAGACCAGACTTAATAGAGGAGTTGGAATGAACACTTAAGCTACACCTGAGACAAGAGGTATGGTCATACCCAGCAACAACACAGAAACAAGTGAAACCAAAGAGGCTGTCAGATCACATCACGTGCAGCCAGTCTCCTAGATCTTCTGACCCCTGGCACTAGAGAGACTGTGACACACACATGTAGAAACCATCCACTCATCTTTTCTGCATCTCACAAAGACATGGCTGTAATTAAAAGAAATTCTTATGCCCCTTTCAGATGTGAGAGTGTCACTCTGTCGACTTGCAGCGCAGCACCCGTCTTGAACTCCCAGCACTGCCGGGGTCACATAGCATTATATTGATTTATGATGCTATGTAACCTTTAGAGGTCTGGAATGTACTGGATAACACTGACATAATGCTGTTATCCAATACATTCCAAAACTCAATATAATGCTATGCGACCCCGGCAGTGCTGGAAGTTCAGGACGAGTGCTGCGCTGCAAGTCTGCAGTGTGACACTCGCTCATCTGAAACCAGCCTTGCAGATTAGTGATGAGCTGCATAGGCAACATTCGTTTTTGCAATATTTCGCAATCTCCAGTCATTATTTTCGCGATTGCGCAAATCGGCACTAATGATGCACAGATTTATTGCTAGTGTTGATCGAGCACCAAAGTGCTCGTGTGCTCTAGAAAAACACTTTGTGATACTCGGGTGTTCTACCGAGCACCCGAGCACAATGGGAGAACCCCAGGCACCCCCTGCTCTGAAGAAGGGGGGTCGAACTCTAGTTCGGCTTAGGAGTCTCTGCTCTGACTCCATATATACACTGAACAAAAATATAAATGCAGCACTTTCGGTTTTGCTCCCATTTTGCATGAACTGAACTCAAAGATAAAAATCTGTGTTAGTGAGCACTTCTCCTTTGCTGAGATAATCCATCCCACCAGATACTGACTGGTTTTCTGCCCCCCCCCCCCCCCCCGTAAGGCAAAACTGTACACATTTCAGAGTGGCCTTTTTATTGTGGGCAGTCTAAGGCACTCCTGTGCAATATTCATGCTGTCTAATCAGCACCTTGATATGCCACACCTGTGAGGTGGGATAGATTATCTTGGCAAAGGAGAAGTGCTCACTAACACAGATTTAGACAGATTTGTGAACAATATTTGAGAGTAATGGGTCTTTTGTGTGTGTAGAAAATGTTTCAGATCTTTGAGTTTAGCTCATGCAAAATGGGAGCAAAACCGAAAGTGTTGTGTTTATATTTTTATTCGGTGTAGCTATATCCATATATGGAGTCAGTGCTTGGGGACACCCCAGTGTATTTAAATCTAATTTCTGAAAAGTTTCTGCCAGGATTTAAACTCCCAACGTTGTATGTTAGAGTAAAGGACCTTATCCACTCAGCTATAAAGCTGAATGCTAAAGTGTGTCAGAAACCTCATAGAAGTTTCTAATGTAGTGAGTATTCCTATTCCTATTCAGCAGAATAATTATTTTATAATTCTGTGCAGGTTAACATGTAGCTCTATAGTGTAGTGGTTAACGTTCTTCCCTTTAATGTACAAGGTTGGGAGTTCGAATCCCGGGAGAAACATTTCAGAACGTATTTTCTTTCCATGTCTGTACCGTTTTTTATGCGGAACCATTTATTTAAATGGCTCCACAGAAAAAACGGAAGTTACTCCGTGTGCATTCCGTTCCGCAAAGAAATAGAACATGCCCTATTATTGTCCGCATTACAGACAAGGATAGTACTGTTCAATTAGGGGCCAGCTCTTCCGTTCCGCAAAATACAGAATGCACACGGACGTCATCCATATTTTTTGCGGATCCATTTTTTGCGGACCGCAAAATACATACAATCGCGTGCATGAGCCCTTAATCTCACTCTAGTAGAAGGTAAGAGTAGGAAAACTAAAGTAGCTTTTCTAGGCAAAAGTGTTAGGCCCCTTGCAGACGAGCGTGTCCATATTTTGTCCGGATGCTTTGTGGATGTGTTCAGTGAAAACTGCACGATTTCGCAAGCAAGTCCATTCAGTTTTGTTTGCGATCGCGTTGTGATAAAAACGGAATGTTTACAAACAACATCTCTTAGCGACCATCCATAAAAAACGCATCGCATCCGCACTTGCTTGCGGATGCGATACGATTTTCATGCAGCCCCATTCACTTCTGTGGGGCCAGCATTGCGCGAAAATTGCAGAATATAGAACATGCTGTAATTTTCATGCAACGCACAAGTGAAGCGTGAAAACCAACGGTAATTTACACAGCCCCATTGAAATGAATGACTCCCGATTTCCATGCGGGCACAATGCGTTCGCATCACGCATTGCACCCGCTCGGAAAACTCGCTCATGTGAAAGGGGCCTTAGGTTTAAGGATAAGACAAGTTTATCAAACAACATTTGACTTTTCATAAATGTGGCATGTGAATGGAAAATTTTAAAAAGTTATGGCTGTTGGAAGGCGGGGAGGTGAGGTGGAGAAAATGAAATTAAAATTGCCCTGGCCCTAAAGGGTTAAAGATCAATACACCATAGAACAGCACTATCCTTGCACAGAGGACCTCTGCTTCCTAAGATATAGTATTCCACACTAAAAACATAATTTTCTTAATCATATCATAATATAGGAATTTCTTGCTGTCTTGGGGCATAGACAATATCTGTTCATCAGGGAATAAGTTCTGCTCCGTACCAGAACATTCTTATGTAGAATGTATAGACATATGTCCATTAATTGAAACATATTTGGCAATAAGTACTGTGACAATGATGCAAAACATACTGTAGGGGCACATTTTTTAAGACCGGCATTTTAGACGCTCGTCTTAATAAGGCCCTGCGTTGGCAGTGGATCCGCCGGAGTCACGAAGAGCCGCCGGCCTCTCGGCCTCTTCATAACGTTGACGCATCCAGCACTGATTCTAAATGTAAGATAGCTTCTTTGCTGTCTTATATTTAGACCATTTTGTATGCCTAAACCAGGAATGAGGCGGCCTGTCCCCTTCCCCACCCGCGCCATCTTTTTTAGACCTGGCATGAGTGGGGAGAAGTCGCAGATTGTGGTGCACAGGACCTTTGCGCAGCACTCTGCACCAGAAATACGCCTAAGTTAAGCGTGTTTCTGTTCAATAAATGACCCCCATAATGCCTACATCTCAGTAGATGAAGAAAAAAAAAATAACTTTGAATCAACATTCTCAATACCAACGATGCATGTCATTGCTTAAAGGGATTGTGTCACTTCAGTAAATGGCATTTATCTTGTAGAGAAAGTTAATACAAGGCACTTACTAATGTATTGTTATTATCCATATTGCCTCCTTTGCTGGCTGGGTTCATTTTTCCATCACAATATACACTGCTCGTTTCCATGGTTAAGACCGCCCTGTAATCCAGCAGAGGTGGTCATGCTTGCACACTATAGGAAAAAATTCTAGCCTATGTGAACTTGGATTACGGATTGCAGGGTGGTTGTAACTATGGAAACGAGCAATGTATAATGTGATAGAAAAATTAATCAAGCCAGCAAAGGAAGCAGTATGGATAATAACAATACATTAGTAAGTGCCTTGTATTAACTTTGTCTACATGATAAATGCCACTTACTGAAGTGAGACAACCCCTTTAATTTCAGTATATTGCTGGTAAAGGTTAAAGGTAGTGCAGAGAGCCCCTGAGGAGCCAGTGCAGAAAATGGGAGTGGTAGTGGCCCTGATGAGATGATGTGTGATGGTGTACTCCCTCAGAATAAAAGTCTCTCTTTACTTATAAATATTAGTAATTGTAGTACATATAGCAGTATTTGCATACAGTGAAATTTCTCTCCCCAGATGATGATGTATGGTGACTGGCAAAGTAGCTCTGTCATAGGACCTCAATACCGGAAAATAACTGATCAGTTTTATCCCCATGCATTCTAAATGGAGAGAAATCCGTTCAGGATGCATCAGAATGTCTTCAGTTCAGTCACCGAGCGGCGTTTTGGACGGAGGAAATACCGCAGCATGCTGCGGTATTATCTCCATCCAAAATTCCGGATCAGTTGCCGGAATGCCGGATCCGGCATTGATTTACATTGAAATGTATTAGTGCCGGATCCAGCATTAAAAATACCGCAATGCCGGATTCGTCCTAGAAAGAAATGTGAAAATGTGATTTTTTTTTTTTATAACGGATCCGTTTCTCCGGATGACATCCAGAGAGACGGATCCGTTCTTGCAATGCATTTGTAAGACGGATCCGCATCCGATCCGTCTACAAATGCTGTCCGTTTGCATGCAGATTGCGGGATCCGGCAGGCAGTTCCGGCGAAGGAACTGCTTGCTGGATCACTCTGCGTCAAGTGTGAAAGTAGCCTACTTCGCTGATATCGCTCCCCTGAACTTGTGGCTAACACCTGAATGTTAGCACTTGTGGCTGTAGATGTGGCTTTTGAGTGGGTCTGGCCTGGACGTGATGGGTGTCTGAGCGGTGCATGGCTAGCTATGGTTGCTGGTCACTTTGCTGACTATAAATGTAGCTTTGAATATATCCGTAGTTCTGTATTATGGCAGTTTCTCTGGAGTAGTGGTCTCACAGCCCTAGCCCACTTCTACTAAGAGGGGAGGAAATGAGTGGTTAGCCCCATTCCTGATGCCAATCATACCATTCACACCAGGTTTTGACTTTTTCTTTGCCCTTGCCATGCTTTTATTTTTATATTTATACTTTTATCATCAGTATACGCTCAGAAATGAATGGGGGACTTCAGCCCCCTCCACTAAACATGTCCCACATTACTGTTAAAAAGTGGTGAGATAAGTGTTAAAGGGGTTTTCGGGTAATTATTTTATGTTATGTAATGCTCATAGCCTGCCTCCTGAAAAAGAAGATTCATGCTTACCTGCTTCATGCCACTCTGATCCTCACTGTCTCCATCTTCCAGGTCCTGCACTATTTATATCTGGCCGGCCATGGGTATGGTCACATGCACCACTCCAGCCAATGATTGGCTTCAGTGGTGATGTGCAAAAAGTTGTACATTTTTGTGCAAAACCAGCATGCCCCAGAATTTGCTACTTATTTTGCAAGAACACTAGCACAAGTCGCATAATATATTCCCTTCTAAGAGAATTTGCTGGAGATGCCCCTCAGCTCTCCTGCTCCTCACCCATCATCCTTCAGATCAGAAGCCTTTCACTGTGACATATACATTTATAGGGACTATGTATAATACTTGGACTCTTTACTGTATGTGATCCTAAGGTCATTTTACATTGACGCAGAAATAACCTGAAAATGATGTTGCGTTCAATAAGGTTGATATGCCGACATCAACTAATGCCGATCTTCTTACATACTGTATGCTAATGTATTTATAGACACAAGGTGAGAATGCAGGGCGCACAGTGTCATTAACAACAATTGACAGCGAAAAAACCGAAATATCGCAGCCTGGATTCTATTTTAACCATTTCTTACCGTCATCTGAGACACAGGATATGTAAGAAATGTCCCAGGTGAGCCCATATGAAGCAGTCCGGATGGAGAAGTGACTGTATGTGCACAACTCTCTCCATTCAGCTTTATGGGGATTACAGACAGAGCCAAAAAAGCAAATACCACCTGGTGGAACGAGGATCAGATGTGGGACCCCAAGGTAGTAGACATACAGTATATGGCAAACTCTGTGGACATGCCATAAATATCTCAGACGGGAGTTCTCCTTTTATGGTTGTTGTCCCATGACAACAACTTATCTCCTATCCAAAGTATAAGGGACAAATGTTTAATTGGCGAGGTCTGACCACTGGGGCCAACTCTGATCACCAGAACGGGGCCCATGTTTCCCTCTGTTTGAATGGAGCCGCAGACACTCATGTGTATCCGACAATCCATTCAAATCTGTGAGGCTGTCGGAGATTGCCGAACGCTTGTACTGTCTGTCTGCCACTCCATTCATATGGTAAACATTGGCCTCAGTTCTAGTGATCAGCAGGGGCCCCAAAGGTTAGACCCTCACTGATCAGGCAGGGATAGAGAATAAGTTGTTGTCATGGGACAACCCCTTTAAATGGAACCTGTCACCGGGATTTTGTGTATAGAGCTGAGGACATGGGTTGCTAGATGACCGCTAGCACATCCGCAATACCCAGTCCCCATAGCTATATGTGCTTTTATTGTGTAAAAAAAACTATTTGATACAAATTAACCTGAGATGTGTTCTGTACGTGAGATGAGTCAGGGACAGGACTCATCTCAGGTTGATTTGCATATGTATCAAATCGGGTTTTTTACACAATAAAAGCACACAGAGCTATGGGGACTGGGTATTGCGGATGTGCTAGCGGCCATCTAGCAACCCATGTCCTCAGTTCTATAAACAAAATCTCGGTGACAGGTTCCCTTTAACTAAAATAAAAATAGAAGGGCACAAGAAAGCTATATTCAGTTCTTAGCACATGAAATGTGTTTTCTATATACAGTATAATGATGGAACTGCTGCTGTAAACTAGTTTTCTATTACTTTATATAATTGAATTTTTTAACATCATTATAATTTGAATGAGACTTCACATATTTCTTTTTACAGTACTAAAGAAATGCTAACAGGTCAGAGGCATTGCCAGTCCATGTCACACAAAGATGCTGTTCTGTCTGCGTTAAATCAGCAGAGGAGCGACGGTATACTGTGTGATGTCACCCTTGTTGCTGAAGAGCAGAAGTTCCATGCCCATAAGGCCGTGTTGGCAGCCTGCAGTGATTATTTTCGGGTAATTCTTTATAATCTTGATATTCTTATGATATTTCTGTGCATAAGTTGACAGCCATTATAGGGATATTCTCAACTCAATTTGGAATAACTCTTAAAAAA
This sequence comes from Bufo gargarizans, assembly GCF_014858855.1. Classification (NCBI taxonomy): domain Eukaryota; kingdom Metazoa; phylum Chordata; class Amphibia; order Anura; family Bufonidae; genus Bufo; species Bufo gargarizans. Next base: position 263,467,150 of record NC_058083.1, read on the forward strand.
ACACAATAGATTCTGGTCTATTTTAAGTATATTTGAATTGTAGATTCATTTAAGGGAGTCTTTCAGAGCAAACATTGCTTTTAAAGGCGTTGTCCACCTTTTATTAAATCATGGTCTATCCACAGGTTAGGCCATCACTAGCTGATCGGTGTGGGTCTGATACCCCGCACTTGAATGGGAACAGTGCTGCAGTAACAAGCTCAGTCCAATTCAAAGTTGACGGAGCTGTCTGCTTCTGGTGCCAGAGCTATTGCTGAACAGCTGATTGGCAGGGGTTCAGGGTGTGGACCACTGCTTGATCTAGTGATGGCCTATCCCAATGCCTCATGGCTCCTACACTTTCTCCTCCAAGAGCGTTCCTCTGGCCCTGAAATCACATGCCTGTGTTGTTCTAACATCAGCGCATGTACAGTACAGTCCATTGAAGCCAGGCTTGGCGAGGGAGCTGTTCTGCGCATACTCTAAGTTTCACACTTTCGGCGCAGGTGTAGGATTTCAGGGAGAAGCAAGTCCTTGACATTCAAGCAAGAGAGGCAGGAGCTTGGAGGGAAAAGGGAGCTGAAGTACATTGAGCGGCTCTGGCCCACCCGTAGGTGTTAATTTACATATGAATTAAAAGTCTAATTTCTGAAGATTGCAGGATTGGATTAGGCATTTAGTTATAATGTAGTGAGGCAGCCCTACCAGGCATCAAACACCGTTTAAAGGTGATTTGGGGGCTAACATACTTCTATTAAGCTTTAGAATATATGATTGCATATCCCTAAATTGTACTTTGATGAATGTGTTGACAATGGCTTTTAAGTCATTTCCCCTAGAGTTTTGATGAAGATCATGCTATAAGAGCTCAGTAATGTTGGTTTTGTTACTCAACACTGATGCTTAGTCCTGTCAACGTTGATAGAAAAAATCTAATTTCAATGAAGACAAGTTAGCAGCCCACTGAGAAACAAGGTTGTGGCTATAGCCCATAGAAGTCTACTCCAGTTCTGGATTCACAGCTACACAGCTCAGTATTGCCGTATATTATCCTCTATGCTGCAACTGCTGCTTTTGAGGGTATGTCACAGAGAAATAGGGAACAGGATCACCTCTTCTCCTTTTGCAGTTCATAGGAGACATCATAGGACCCACTATCTCAGGGAAAACAGATAATTAGATATAGACCCTGAGGAGAGGAAAACTGATGATAAATGTAGGATACAAGTCATTTAATGGGCAGATTCAATGTTATTCTTCATTTACACAGCACATCTTATTCTAAACAGTCACCAGAAACCACAGGTAGGATGTAAGTTGGCCACACATTATATGAAACTATATGACTCCAGTGTAAAGGAAAACTGGCTTAGTTTCCCATCGCATTTTCCAAAGGAGCTCTGAAAAATGAAAAGTGCAATCCAATTGGCTATGGGCTACTAAGACAGTTTCCCTTAGCACCAGTTTTGATAAATCTGCCCTGTTAACTAATTAAGGTGAAACTGGTTTGGAGTTAGTTTAATAATGATATTAGGGAGCAGCATAAGTAGCAATTCCCTAATACGTCTCCGCTGGGCTACCAGTAATTCTATATCACGGGTCAGCAACTTCCTGCATTCCAGGTGCTGCAAAACATTCAGGTCCTAGCATGCTGCCTTCACTTCTGTGGGAGTTCCAAGAACAGTCAATATGTCTGTGAAGGTTCTCATTTATCCAGGTCATAGTATATATCTATAAAGAATAAATCAAGGCAACTGGACGTACTGTCGATTTCTTGAAAACGTTTCACTCGTTCTTCCAACAAGCTTTCTCAATTCTGAGTGACTGTACAAAAATTCTGGGAATAAATATGTAACTGAATCAACATCTGGCATTGACCCAATTCTGGGTATAATTACCAGATGTTGATTCGGTTACATATTTATTCCCAGAATTATTGTACAGTCACTCAGAATTGAGAAAGCTTGTTGGAAGAACGAGTGAAACGTTTTCAAGAAATCTACAGTAAGTCCAGTTGCCTTGATTTATTCTTTACAGATACAAGAACAGTCAAGCTAGTATACATACTGGAGGTTGTAGTTTGACAACAGCTGGAGTGCTGGAGGTTGCTGATCCCAGGTCCATTGTTTTCCCTGGGTCTTAGAAGTAGGTATCATGAATGGTAGTCTGGGAACATAATTGGCAGTTCTCCCAAAAACAGTTGGTATATGATGATTTTTCTTAGCCAGTGTACTGCAAAACCAAGTTCAAATTAGGCCTTGTTCACGTTTAGGTTTTGCCATCCTTTGACACTGTGGGAGAGATTTATGAAAGCTGTTGTAAAGGAAAACTGACTTTGTTGCCCCTAGCGACCAATCAAATTGATCCTTTCATTCTCGAATGAGTCTCTGAAAAAATGCAAAGTTGAATCTGATTGGTTGCTATGGGAAACTAGACAAGTTTCCTTTTGCAGCAGTTTTGATAAATCTCCCCTTATGCTCCTGATGGAAAACTGTGACATTGTGGGTGACATTGTAAAATGACATATTTTTTAGTCTTTGCCTGTGTATGTCATAACACATTCTACTGTGCTAATCCATCTGGTGAAAAAGGTTTACTAATTCATAGCCACCCGGTGTGTCAAAAAGAAACTCTTTTGCCACGCATTGGGTTATTAGGCCCTATAGATACATTTGGGTTGTGCAAATTCAATATCATGATTTGATAGTTGGCAACTAAAAATGTTATTGCAAAAGGTTATTTGAACATACATTGTCATAGGCAAAAAGCCTTTGATCAGACACAGTGAACCACACTGTAGGCAAGTAGGGCCAGTCAACGTGCTCTGTATTACTGAAGTGCATTGGCTGTCTTGTAGCTCCTCTCTGCAGCACAGTACAATGCTAAATTTACTATACTGTCCTCTACTGGTGCCAGGATGAGGCTAATCCTTTGGACACCAGGTTAATGCAGCTCCGTTTTACCTTTATTGTACACTAAAAAAGTGCACTGAGGATGGGCATGACCTGCTCAGCAGTGATGGCCAGTTCGCATTGTTCGCCCGCGAACATATGCGGGCTGCTATCTTTTTTCACAAGTCCGGCGAGGCACAGGTAAGCCCTTACCTGTGCCGCGAGCCGGTCTGAAAACAAATGCAGTCACTGGGAGCAGGCAGTTCTGAGAACAGCCTGATGAAGGCCCCTGGTGGCTGTTCTCGGAACTGCCTGCTCCCGCTGACTGCACTTGTTTTCAGACCGGCTCGCGCACAGGCACAGGTAAGGGATTACCTGTGCCTTGCAGGACTTGTGAAAAAAGATGGCAGCCCGCATATGTTCACGGGCGAACAATGCGAACTGGCCATCACTGCTGCTCAGTGCCCCATAGGACCTCCTATTTCGCCTCCCAAGGCCGCCAACCCTTGCTTAACTGACAGAGCCATAGTTCCTGACTCTGAAAATAAGGAATCAAGTGCACCGAGGGAGGGCCCCTATAGATCTGCCTCTTTTGCTGAATTGGATGGACAGATGTTTTTTTTCAGCCTTACAAACGATGTTACTATTTCCAGGGCCTACCAGTCTTGCTTGATTGACAGGAACATTGTGGTTATCCCTGGCTCTAAAATTCTGTGCCTGTACATCAGTGCATGTGTCGAATAGTCCTCTATCCCAATTTCTGAGGAGAGTTTGAAATAACATGCGCAGGTGCAGGATTTCAAGGCGAGACACAATGACAATGGTCCTGACAATCAGGTAATCACGAGAGGAGCTGGAAGGAAAAAGCCGCAGAGTTATGGGGCCCACACTTGGTGCGCTAGATTCTTCAAACCATATGTATTATATAGCCACGTATTGCTATTGTGCTACATACTGTACTCAGATTATGCAATGTTGTGAAAAGTGATGTGCTGTAAATACGTCTTTTTTACTTTAAAGTGCAAAGGCCTAGGACGTAACAATTGAGAAACACACCACCAAGTCAATCAACTAATAGACATCTCATTTAATATACAGGCAATGTTTAGTCTTTGCATGGTTGAAAGTGAAGCCGATGAAGTCAATTTACATGGTGTCACCAGTCTTGGCTTAAAACAGGCTCTTGACTTTGCCTACACTGGACAGGTATGGTATTGTAATTAAAATATTTGTATTTTGCTTTTGTTCCTACAGTTTGAACGGACAATAAAACTAAAAATGTATGAGTAAAAAAATAAAAAGAAGAAAAAATATTTCTTAAGCTGGCCACACATTTTAGGTAGCTGTTGGCCAAATGCTTGTTTGGGTGGCAGCTATCTCTCTTGATCCCATCATACATAGGAACACTGGTCTTGGCCAAGCATTCATGTCTTCAGAATGGTAGAGGGGAGTAAACCGCTGGATAGGCCATGCTGAAATCCAACTGCCTGATCCTGCTCTTCCCCAATGGTAGATGTCAGGTTTCCCTCACAGACGTTAGATGGTCAGCTGGACCCACCAAAATCGGTGACATTAACTAAATGTGTATAGCCAACTTTAGCCTGCAAGTTGCTTAAGTAAACAGTCTGATAGAAACTTGTTAGAGTAGTCCAAAGTAATCCTTACCCACCCTCTGTTTTTGACTGGGGGCTGACTGAGGTTTGGGGTTTAACTTTCATGGTCTTCATTGGCAGAGTAATGGGAAAAAGTTTCTGCCAAACAAGATGCTTCACAGCCAGGCACAAAGCAAACCAAACCTTGCTCTTTTCCCAGATTAGCTGCGGCAGGGACAGAAGTGGTATGTGCAATAGATTCCATTTGATATATATAAAAAGGGTTTGTTTTTAAAGTGATGCTCCGGTCCAAGAAAAAAAATCACATTTACTAGGAAATGAACAGAACACTTACATAGGGACTTCCTTTACATCTTTTCAGCTGCAGATCCACTGATTTTCAACCTCCTCGAAGATGGCTGCACCAATTCTCATATTACTTGATGCACAATGTCCATCAGATAGTCCAAGATGCTTCCTGTTTCTCCAGCCCTGTTCTTGGATTGGCCAGCACTTCTCACATGAGTGGTGCTGACCTACCCGTGGGCAACAGGAATTGTTCTGGACTGCCAAATGCACAGGGTGCACCAGGTAGTCTGAGTAGTGGTACGGCCATTTATTAGGGTATTGGCAGATCTGTGGCTGAAAAGATGCAAAGGAGGGCATGAGGTAAACGATCTATTTGCAACCCAGTTAATGTGAAAATTTCTTCTTGAATCAGAGTTGCTTTAATTTCCCTCTATACACTGCAAAATGGAACATGAAATGATCTAGCCAGAGGAGGATTCTATGTTAGTTAAGTAAAAAACTAAATTTTTTCTAAATTTTTCAATACAGCACATGGATCTGAATACTTTTGTAATTGCATGTAATTAAAAATGTAATATAGCCACTGAGTTATTCACTGAAATCCATATCTATAGCGCCACCTGCTGTTTGCTCTTTTTCTAAGGTCTCTGTCCGGCTCACTGAGGTTTACATACATACTAAGTTTCATTCTTTAACTGCTACCAGCTGCAACAGAAAAGGCACGCCCCCTGAGCTGCCAGCTTAAAGGGGTTTTCAGGGTTTTAATATTGATGACTAGGGATGAGTGGACCCATGGATGTTCGGGTACGCCGGGTTCGGCTGAACTTCGGGTCAAGGTTCGGGACCTGAACTTGACCCAAACTCAAACCCGAACCCCATTGAAGTCAATGGGGATTCAAACTTTGGTGTACTAAAATGGCTGTAAAACAGTTGTAGTAAGGGCTAGATGGCTGCAAAAGGAAGCAAAATGGGGGTAAGAGCAGAACAAATGTCAATAGGGAAATGACCTAAAATAACATAGAGTAGAAAAAAAAAAAATAATAATAATCTTGAACTAGGAGGCGGAGGTCAAAGTGGAGTAGGAGTTTGATGAGTCGGTGGAATTGGCAGTGTAGGTGGAAGCGGCAGTAAAGGAGGAGGAGGTAACCAACACTATTTTTGTTTTTGTTTTTCATTAAAAAAAATTTTTTAATACATTTGGGAAGGCCCCAAAATATTGGGAAATGGAAAAGAGAACGCAAAGAGAAAGTGCGCTGGAGTATAAGGCCCCTTTTACACGGGCTGTGCACATGAGCTGTGATTTTCACGCGTCATTTGTGCGTTGCGTGAAAATCTCAGCATGCTCTATATTGTGCATTTTTCACGCAACGCAGGCCCCATAGAAGTGAATAGGGCTGCGTGAAAATTGCAAGCATCCGCAAGCAAGTGCGGATGCGGTTCGATTTTCACGCATGGTTGCTAGGTGACGATCGGGATAGGGACCCGATCTTTATTATTTTCCCTTATAACATGGCTATAAGGGAAAATAATAGCATTCTTAATACAGAATGCTTAGTAAATTAGGGATGGAGGGGTTAAAAAAATAAATAAATAAATTGAACTCACCTCATCCACTTGTTCGCGCAGCCCGGCTTATCTTCTTTCTTCTTCTTTGAGGACCTGGAAGAAAAAAACCTTTGGTGATGTCACTGCGCTCATCACATGGTGCATCACATGATCCATCACCATGGTAATGGACCATGTGATGAGCACGGAGCCATCACATGGCCATGACATAGCCCCTCACCATGGTGATGGACCATCTGATGAGCGCAGTGATGTCACCAAAGGTCCTTTTCCTCCCAGGTCCTCAAAGAAGAAGAAGAATGAAGACAAGCCGGGCTTCGCAAACAAGTGGATGAGGTGAGTTTAATTTATTTTTTTGACCCCTCCATCCCTAATTTACTTTGCACTCTGTATTAAGAATGCTATTATTTTCCATTATAACCATGTTATAAGGGAAAATAATAAAATTTACACAACACCGATCCCAAACCTGAACTTCTGTGAAGAAGTCTGGGTACCAAACATGCCGATTTTTCTCACGCGCGTGAAAAATGCATTAAAATGCTTTGCACTTGCGCTGAAAAATCACGAATTTTCCCGCAACACACCCGCATCCTATCCGGCCCTCACACGCGACGCCCGTGTGAAAGAGGCCTAACAATGGCTGGGTGCGGCTGGTATACTTGTCTATTCTGCACAAGGTACACACAAGTCCTCTGGGATCCATGCCTGGTTCATTTTAATGAACGTGAGCTTGTCCACGTTGGCTGTGGACAGGCAGCTGCGCTTGTCTGTGATTACCCCCAGCAGTGCTAAACACACATTCAGACAATGCACTGGCCGCAGGGGTCTGACACCCTGCACCTCCACCGATCAGCTGGTTAAAGAGAAGGCCACACTCCGTGCAAGCGCAGCCCTCGCTTCATTGTTTACCTGCTTGCCATCGACATTGCAGTGGTGAGCAGGTGTATTTACAAGCTGTCCCATTAACTTCAGTGGGATGGCTTGTCCCTAAACACTTCACCAATACTGCATCTGTTCTGCACCTGTCAGATACATCTGGTGTCATTCTCCCTGTAGGCTATGCAGACTACTTTATGGCTACCTGTGCACAGCAGAACAGTGTTTATGGAGGTTGTATAAGGTCTCTTATGCTTCATTCACACAGTCAGTGTTTGGTCAGTTATTTCCATCAGTGATTGTGAGCCAAAACTAGGTATGGCTCTAAAAACAGAACATGTGCGGATCTTTCCCCATCTTATGTCTGTAGAGGCTCCAATACTGGTTTTGGCTCACAATCACTGATTAAATCACTGACCAAAACACTGATGTGTGAATGAGGCTTATTCTCCACTACGATAACTAGAATGTAAAGACAAGCAAAGTTTTTTTCAGTTTTCTTTTTTTATCAAACTATGAAATTATAAGATAAGAAACTTACATTAGACATAGAAAAAATACTGAGAAAAAATCACATCTACAATGGGGAAAATAAATATTTGATGCAAAATCACCAGTGTAAGTTTTCCCATGTACAAAGAATGGAGAAGTCTGTAATTTTTATCATAGGTGCACTTCAACTGTAAGAGACAGAATAAAAAAAAAAATTGTAAAAAGTAATTAAAACAGACCTGTATTTTTTTTAAGAAGCCCTCCTACTATGCACTCCTTACCTGTATTCAGTGGCGTAGCGTGGGTTGCCAGCACCCGGGGCAAGCCAAAAATTGCGCCCCCCCCCCCCCCCCCCGCGCCTACCCCAGGCACGCCACTTTTAACAGATACTGTAGTAGATCACTAGCAGTCCTATGTTACACCTCAGATAACACAGAGATAACTCTCTGAGTACAGATAATGTAGTAGATGGGTGTGAGGCCCCAGAATTCAGAACACACACAGTGTGACCTGAAGTCTGGGGCCAGAATGCGGCAGTGTGGGCCAAATTCTCAATCTTCTCCCCCAACCCTACCATGAAACAGATATGTGGATGGACATTATTATTACAGTAGAATACCGCACCATACCTGTTACATCCAGTGACGTCTCCTGTGATGTAGACTCTCCTCGACGTCTTCATTCAGAGATAAGACCGCCATGATAACTTCTTTCAGCCGCTTCTCGTCTCTGCAGAGTTTCACCGAAAAAATTTTAGGTTCCTCACTTTACTATCATGCTCTCCTTCCTTCAACACTGTCATCCTGCTGCCCCCCAATACTGAGCTAGAGCCAGACAGATAGCTTTCATTCCCCCTGTATATTATAATGGCCCCCTCTTTATTATTAATGTACTGGCCCCCTCTTTAATAACAAATAGGGGGCCATTATATTAGCAAAGAGGGGGTCATTACATTAATAATAAAGAGGGGCCATTACATTAATAACAAAGAGGGGGTCATTACATTCATAACAAAGAGGGGGCCATTATATTAGCAAAGAGGGGGTCATTACATTAATAATAAAGAGGGGGCCATTACATTCATAACAAAGATGGGGTCATTACATTAATAATAAAGAGGGGCCATTATATTAATAATAAAGAGGGGGTCATTACATTAATAATAAAGAGGGGCCATTATATTAATAATAAAGAGGGGGCCAATACATTAATAATAAAGAGGGGGCCAATACATTAATAATAAAGAGGGGTCATTATATTAATAATAAAGAGGGGGCCATTATATTAATAATAAAGAGGGGGTCATTACATTAATAATAAAGAGGGGGCCATTATATTAATAATAAAGAGGGGGTCATTATATTAATAATAAAGAGGGGGTCATTATATTAATAATAAAGAGGGGGCCATTATATTAATAATAAAGAGGGGCCATTATATTAATAATAAAGAGGGGGCCAATACATTAATAATAAAGAGGGGTCATTATATTAATAATAAAGAGGGGCCAATACATTAATAATAAAGAGGGGTCATTATATTAATAATAAAGAGGGGGCCATTATATTAATAATAAAGAGGGGGTCATTACATTAATAATAAAGAGGGGCCATTACATTAATAATAAAGAGGGGGCCAATACATTAATAATAAAGAGGGGGCCATTACATTAATAATAAAGAGGGGGTCATTACATTAATAATAAAGAGGGGGCCATTACATTAATAATAAAGAGGGGGCCATTACATTAATAATAAAGAGGGGGCCAATACATTAATAATAAAGAGGGGCCATTACATTAATAATAGAGGGGGCCATTATATTAATAATAAAGAGGGGGTCATTACATTAATAATGAAGAGGGGGTCATTACATTAATAATAAAGAGGGGCCATTACATTAATAATAAAGAGGGGCCATTACATTAATAATAGAGGGGGCCATTATATTAATAATAAAGAGGGGGTCATTACATTAATAATGAAGAGGGGGTCATTACATTAATAATAATAATGTACTGGCCCCCTCTTTATTATTAATATAATGGCCCCCTTTTTATTATTAATGTACTGGCCCCCTCTTTGCTAATGTAATGTCCCCCTCTTTGCTATTAATGTACTGGCCCCCCTCTTTGCTAATATAATGTCCCCCTCTTTGTTATTAATGTACTGGCCCCCTCTTTGCTAATATAATGTCCCCCTCTTTGTTATTAATGTACTGGCCCCCTCTTTGCTAATATAATGTCCCCCTCTTTGTTATTAATGTAATGGCCCCTCTGTTATTAATGTACTGGCCCCCCTCTTTGCTAATATAATCGCCCCTCTTATTGCTGTGCCAATGCCATTGAATATAGCCTTTCTGCTCCAGTCCTCTCCTCTCCCACACCCCCATACTGCCGCCAGAGCCTCTGCAATTAGGTAAGTTAACATTAAAAAAAAATACTTACCTATCTCCATCCCCGCTTGTTCCCGCCGCAGGCGGTCACGAACGCCTCACTGTGCCTTCCTGCGCCGCGTCATCGCGTCATCTCGCGAGACCCGACGCAGGAGGTCACAGTGAGGTTATCGTGACCGAGTCCTGCGTCGCTCGCCTCTACTGCCTTATAGGCTTCAGGCCTAGTGGCCTGAAGCCTATGGGGCATAACGGAGGGGACGGGAGCCATAGGCTCCCGTAGCCCTCATTGAAATTTCGGATGCCTGGCGCCCCCTGCAATTTGGCGCCCGGGGCAACGGCCCCTCCGGCCCCCCCCACGCTACGCCCCTGCCTGTATTAATTGCACCACTTGTTATCTGTATAAAAGACTCTTGTCCACAAACTCAATCAATCACACTCCAACCTCTCCACCATGGCCAAGATCAAAGAGCTGTCTAAGAACACCAGGGAAATTGTAGACATGCACAAGCCTGGGCTGTGCCACAGGACAATAGGCAAGCAGCTTGGTGAGAAGACAACAACTGTTGGCGCAGCTATTAGAAAATGGAAGAAACACAAGATGACTGTCAATTTTCCTCGGTCTGGGGCTCCATGCAAGATCTCGCCTCGTGGGGTAAGAATGATTCTGAGAAAGGTCAGGAATAGGTCCAGAACTACACGGGAGGACCTGTCAGTGACCTGAAGAGAGCTGGGACCAGAGTCTCAAAGATTACAGTTAGTAACACACTACCCAATCATGGATTTAAATCCTGCAGGGCACGCAAGGTCCCCCTGCTCACGCCAGCACATGTCCAGGCCAGTTTGAAGTTCGCCAGTCACCATCTGGATGATCCAGAGGAGGCATGGGAGAAGGTAATTTGCTCAGATGAGACCAGTATAGAACTTTTTGGTATCCACTCACCATGTTTGGAGGAAGAAGGATGAGTACAACCCGAAGAACACCGTCCCAACCGTGAAGTATGGGGGTACTTTTCTGCAAAGGCGACAGGACGACTGTACCATATTGAAGGTAGGATGGATGGGGCCATGTATCGCAAAATTTTGGCCAATAACCTCCTTCCCTCAGTAAGAGCATTAAAGATGGGTCATGGCTGGGTCTTCCAGCATGACAATCACCCGAAACACATAGCCAGAGCAACTTAAGAGTGGCTCCGTAAGAAACATTTCAAGATCCTGGAGTCTCCAGACCTGAACCCAATTGAAAATCTTTGTAGGGAGCTGAAGGTCAATGTAGACCTGTGACAACCCCAAAACCTGAAAGATCTGGAGAAGATTTGTATGAAGGAGTGGGCAAAAATCTCTGTTTTGCAGTATATGCAAACTTGGTCAAGAACTACAGAAAATGTCTGACCTCTGTAACTGCAAACAAAGTTTTCTGTACCAAATCTGTTTTTCTATTGTATCAAATACTTTTTTAATGCAATAAAATGCTAATGAATTATTTAAAAATAATACAATGTGATTTTCTGTATTTATTTATTTTTTTATATATATTTTTTTACAGACTTCTCCATTCTTTATAGGTGGGAAAACGTGCAAAATCGCCAGTTCATCAAATACTTATTTTCTCCACTGTATAACCCAAGAGATAAACAAGTTAGAGCTGTTAAACTACATGCTAAAAAAACTAAACTGGGTCAGATCCTGAAGACCCCAAATCCGTTGGGTCTGAACTGATTAAAATTCACCATCATCTATGGTGATGGAAATTGTAAAATAAAATAAAAAAACAGGCAATATTTTAGAACTCAAGTTAGTCTTCATTTTGAATGAAGTGTTTATATAAATGTTGCTGACGATCCATATACATATGAAGGCCAGTGAATTTCCCAGCGGTGATATCTTATTATTTAATCTTTGGGGCCATCTAGTGGCTAATAAAGATATTTTTACTGTTTTGCTGTTCAGTCCAACTAGCCACATACACTAAGGCCTCATTCACACTTCAGCACTGGATGAGTATTTGTATCCATTTTATTATTGTAAATTAAAACCAGGAGCGCATCCCAAACACAGAGAAACCTTTTTCTTTCAATCTTTTCGTGATCTTGGCTTAAAATGTAGATGAGAAATACTGGTCAAATACTGAAGTGTGAATGAGACTTATCATTGAAGTCTTAAGCTCGATTAGCTTACATATCTCTAATTATTGTAACTGTGTGTGTGTGGGGGGGGGGGGGTCAATTACTTCAAGAGAACCTATTAATATCTTGCATTATTAAGGAAAAATACATGTTATGTAATCCTAATATTTTTACTTTAGGCCTATATGTTAACTTTTGTATGCTGGACTCAGGACTTTGTGTTCCGTCTGGCATAATGGGAAACAGACGGATGCGTTATGATTCCCATAGACTTCTATTATGACGGATCAAAATGGAATGCTTCTTAAAGGCTTCCGTTTTGACTTCAGTCTTATGGATTCCGTTATTTTCTATTATAACCATGTTATAACGGAAAACAAAAATGGAATCGATAACGGTGTTGTGAAGAAAAAAAAATCCACCTTAAAAAAGACACCTTTTCAATGGAAAAAGTTGCTAAAATAAAATCCCTCCCCATATTTGGTATCACTGCATCCATAACGACCCCTACTACACAATTATCATGTAATTTATCCCATATGGTGAACGCTGTAAAAAAATGCCACAATTACTGTTTTTTTTGCTTATTCACCACCAAAAAACTAAATAAAAAGCGATTAAATGGTGTATATTTTAACATGGATTTTTTTTTTTTAAATAAAACTTTTTTTATATTTACTAGTCAAAGAGTCTTTTGAGCACTTCTATAATACCCTGTTCGGCTTATACAGTGCAGTGTATTATTGTGTCAGTTATTTACACATATCCACAGCAGACTGCACCTCTCTGCTATGAATACACTGAAGACAGGGCTGGAGCCTTCACTACGCCTCAGGCTGTCATGCCATGATGTCGGCACCTTCAAACTCATTTGTGGGGTGCTGATAGGAGACAGAGGGAGGCCTGCTCCCACTGTAACCACTTAGATGCTGCAGCTGCTATTGACCATGGCATTAAATGCCACAGATGTACACTTCTTCTGGTCCGGGCTGTTAGAGCAGGAGCCCGGCTCTCCACTGCACAGGATTCTGGCAGCCCAGCCTAAGTCCCCTTTAGTGACCACTGTAATAAGGCATATTTAAGGGGTTAATGTTCCACATAGTACTATTAGTAAATATATGACATGGTTACAGTCCATTATCTTAATGTAATTCACTTGACTGCAAGATATCAGTGTATGCGCTTCCTTAACCGACTGCATATCAAAAATTCTATCTGTCAGGTTTTATTCACACACTATTTGTGTTTTTTTTGTGTGGTGCTTTAGTTGTGGTTTTGTGCCGCTTTTTACAAATTGTGTGTTTTAGTACGTGTGTGTGTTTTTTATGCCCCTTTGATGTTAAAATGTCTAACAAAACCACAACACACATTGACACAAGTTATTTCAAGCAGGGGCAAAACAAGCAATCGATGTTTATCACATCAAAATACCAGGAAATGGTCATACCCAGAGCATGCCGTGATTTGCAAAAAATTAAAAAACCCAAAAGAACACAATGCAATGAAGAAATGCATGAAACTCGTCTTAAAGAGGGCAGAAATTCCTTGGCAGAACACAACCATATGATATATTTACAAAAGAATGGATTTATCATTTCCCTTTGGCCAGTAGACTACTTCCTCTGTCAGATTATTGCACAAAGGCAGTGGCCGTACATAGAGAAGTAAGGGCCCTATAGCAAGGATCAAACCAGACCCCCTCCACACAGGACAGAAAGGTTTCTGCCTAAACCCTTTTCAATGACCCTTGGGCCATTTTTCCACTGCCTCATTTGCTAAAAGTTTAGAGGGTAGAGTCCTGACCAAGTTTTCACCTCCAGTAGAAGAGGATATAATCCCATCTACGATTGGGCCACCTCTTGCCCTGGGCCCTATAGCAGTCACCTGGTCTGCCGCTATGGTAGTTTTGCCCCTGCACAAAGGTTACATTTATAACACTGTATTTATTAACGAAATTCTGAATTCTGGTTTCCTTTGTATTAATAGATATTATTGGAGCCAGGAGCGATCCAGGATGTTTTGGCAGCTGGAAGTCACCTACAGTTACTTGAGCTCTTGAACCTTTGTTCCCAGTATCTGATACAGGTAAGCTTTGTGAGCTCACTTAAAGGGTTACCCCATATTTTTATTTGATTCATAGAATGGGAAACCATACAAATTTCCAACATACCAGTACACGTATTTAAAATTCTGCTCACAGTACAGTAGGAACTTGTTTTAAAAAGAAATTGTATAGACCAGATTAATCCTATGCAATGCATCCATGGGCTAACTTAAAAGGAAAACATGGTTTTAGTTATGTGACCAGCACCTACATGTCATGTAACCCTTGGCATTAATTTTAAGTGTATCATTTCATAAAATCTCTAACATGTTAAAGTCACATGTCAGAGGTTTTGATCAGTTGGGGATTGGTTATTCAGACCTCCACCAATTGCTGAAACAAGGGGACAGAAGTGCACAGCTGTATTCTGTGCCTCAGCTTGGCTATCCTTGGAAAGCAGAACAAGCAGTGTACAGCAGAAGACTGCCTAGTCTAGTGGTTGGCTGCAGAATTCACATGTAGGAAGTGAACAAATATCGAAGGGACCTGCTGGACCCACAGCACTGGAACTGTGGAGGATTTCATAGGTGAGTATTGGTTGTTTTATGCCATTTCTCGTTCTCACCATTTTTTATGATCTTTTTTAACATATGACAACTTCACCTAGAGACAAGCAGCCATGATACATCACCTAGAAACAGGCAGCCGTTTTACATCACCTAGAGACAGGAAGCCATTTTTGTAAATAATGTAGAGACATTACCTAGAATTAAACAGGCATGTTTAACATCACCCAGGTACAGATATCCATGTTATAAGTCACTTAGAGAAAGGCAACCACATTATACATAATTAAAGGATATACATAAACAAGAAACAAATGAGTAACATCATATCCCTTTAAAAATATTACTTTATTTAAATAATCATAAAAACATCAAATACATCAGTAGGGAGTCAATAGTAAGGTGCCACCTAATTTCTACTGGTATACATAAACTGACAGTGGGCTCAATATATTTGAATTCTGCCAAATCTATATAATAAATGAACCAATGACAGCTGTCGCTAATCTGACGGCGCAGGTGTACATAAATTAAATAACAGGGTGCCCCTATTAGATATAAACACTGGGCCTATTGAAAAGGACTGTCCAGTCCATTTTTTTTAATAGGCCCAGTGTTTATATCTAATAGGGGCACCCTGTTATTTAATTTATGTACACCTGCGCCGTCAGATTAGCGACAGCGGTCATTGGTTCATCTATTATATAGATTTGGCAGGATTCAAATATATTGAGCCCACTATCAGTTTATGTATACCGGTAGAAATTAGGTGGCACCTTACTATTGACTCCCTACTGTATGTATTTTGATGTTTTTATGATTATTTAAATAAAGTAATATGTTTCTTGGTTATGTATTCATATTTTGAGTACTCCCATTTTGTTTACGCTGTATTTGAAAGTGGATCACTGTGAGTGTATATAATTAAAAGACAGTCCGCCATATGTTATACATCATCTAGAGACAGGCAGCCACGTCAATACATGTCACACAGTGAAGTAGCTCTTGCAGTGACCACAATAATAATCTTTGTCCCACCGTTAGTTCTATGCAGGTAGCACATGGATGTGTCCTGTGTGTTGACCCAGCACATGGATGTCATGTAAACCTTTTACCAACTGAATGCCAGATGTCATAAAATATCATGGCAATTGAAGAAGCAATAGTAGATCCAGTCACTTTTGGGTTATACTATGTAGTTTTTAAAGCATTTAAAAGAAAATTCCGCCTGAACAAAATTCTAATCCTAAAGATGGCATAGGCTTAGACAGGCTGTCTAGACGTGCCCCATATTTATCACAGGGGCTCAGGCTGGATAATAAATGTGGTGCAGGGATAGACACTTTTTTCTGACTCTATACCAACTATTGGTTGGCTTACTTTGACATATTTTTACACCAGAATTGTGGTGCAGTTTTGATGCAAAATGGGTCTTAGGCCTGCCACTGTTCCAGTGAAGCTCCACCTATTTCCACTAGGCCCCACCCCCTTGTTGCGCATGGGAGAAAAAAGTGTAGAAACCCGAGATATGCCATATTGCATTAATGTATGCCACATTTTAGACAATTTTTTGCACACTTGAATTAGTAAATCTTGGCCATTATGTTTGTATATCTAGATAAGATATTTAGTGACTATGCAATCTCAGTTAATTTTCCAATATTTCACTGAAATTAATTTTTATTTATTTTTTTTCACACAAAGCTAACTTTAGAATTTTGCTGATCGGAAGTGTATGTAAGGTTTTGTCACATTTGCACCTGTATTTCTATTGTTCTGCTCTGTTATAGTAGCAGAAAATGCAAATGATGGAAGTGCTAGATCAGTTGCATGCTGGACTCAAACGTGGTTCGGTGGACACCATTGAGTATAACGGGGGTCTATAAGGTTTCCGTTGGGGAGCCTGGCATTTTACTGGACAAAATAGCACAACATTGTGCGCTGTTTTGTCTGGTGCATTTAATGGAATCTGCAAAGGAGGCCACTAGAGATGAGTAAAGTTTTGAAAAATTAGATTCGTCAAGAAGTGCATTTCTTTGTAAGTAGTGGGCGCAATGATGGGGAACGGCAATTTGCGCCACCCCCTTCCCCATCATTGAACCCCCCATATGTCGCACTCATTGCTGATTGCGGCATCTTAGAATAATAGTGAGGGCTTTCAGGGGTTAATCCGTAAAAAAACAAAACATAATACTCACCTTATACACTTGAGCGCAAAGAGGCCGCTCTCGGCCATCTCGATTAAAGACACTACGCAAAATCTTGTGCGGTGCGTGATGACGTCATATTTGGCTCGGGATCTTCAATTAAGATGGCCGCGGCGGCCTCTTTGCACTCAAATGGATGAGGTCAGTATGTTTTGGGGGGTTTTACTGCCATTTCTGGGGAAAAATTGATTCGTTACCACAAAGCACAAGGAAATTTGCCTTTGCAGCAAATAGAATCTTTCCTGAAATTTGGATCGAAGTCCACTTCAGATACTTAGACTCGCTCAACACTAGAGGCCACTAATGCAGATGTGAACAAATCCTAGACTGTAAAGAAAATTCTACAATGTACATATGCATTAGAACTGTTATTAGCATGACTGAACTGTACCAGTTGTATCACATCACCATCCAAAAGTGGGCTGTATCTCTGTACTCTGCAATCTTTCTTATATCAAATGTTATCACCACCCAGTACACAAGCTCTACTGTTCTCCAGATTGCTGGGCCAGTCTATGCCATCACCATGCAATCCATAATCATCCAGAAATACTCTTACCTAAACTCAGGGGCGTAGCTATAGAGAGTGCAGAGGTAGCAGTCACTACCGGGCCCAGGAGCCTGAGAGGACCCAAAGACCCCTGTGCTGCATAAGAAGTCACCAGTATTATAGAAAGTGTGTGCTGGTCAAGTTACACCTCTGGCTGGAAGGGAGGGGTTAGGTCAAGAATTTGGCATGAGGGGGCTCCGTTTAAATTTTTGCCTCAGGCAGCACAAAGGCTATGTGTCCCCTGGCCACAAAGCACTAAGGGAAGGGGACCCAAACTGAACTCTTGCACTAGGGCCCATGAGCCTTTAGCTACACTCCTGCCTAAACTATATACTCCATTATTGTCCTGTGCTTTCTGGGTAACATTTCTACCTATACATACACTTAAAAGGGTTGTCTCATCACAGACAATGGGGGCATATCGCTAGGATATGCCCCCATTGTCTTATAGGTGGGACCTGCACCTATTTAGGGAACGGAGCCCTGCAAGGTGGTGGCTGGAAGACCCCGGTCCAGCCACCACCAAGCGGGTTCCTCATAGAAGTGAATGGGAGCGCACCCTGCATGACTGGCCACCACTCCCATTTACTTCTATGGTTCCGATTTTTGGCGGACCTATAGAAAATGAATGGAGGGCGGCTGCACATGCGCAGTGCGCCCTCCAACTCTTTCGGGGCTCCGTTCTCGAGTTAGGTTCGGGTCCCAGCATTGGGACCCGCCACCTATAAGACAATTAGGGCATATCCTAGCGATATGCCCCATTGTCTGTGATGATACAACCCCTTTAACAACTGAAGAATCTTCATGAATGTGCCATGCTCCATTGTTCCTGTGCTATCTCCAAACAATCATAGAAAAATAGTAAAGCCCCATAGATGCTGAGTGGAGCAGCAGGGTGTATGCTCAATCCTTGCTCCATTTATAAACTTCTCTTCACTATGGGTGTACAGTAAGGTGAAAAGGTGGGTCCTCTCACAAGTCTTAGTGATTGAGCTGAGCTCTTTGATATGACCATCTAACTGTACACTTACCGGCTACTTAGATTGACTGCACTGTGACATCATCCTCTTGACCCTCATGTGACATCACCATCTTAGATTGACTGTGCACTGTGACATCATCCTCTTGACCCTCATGTGACATCACCATCTTAGATTGACTGTGCACTGTGGCATCATCCTCTTGACCCTCATGCGACATCACCATCTAAACACACACCAACCTGCTTTAATTTGTTCATGCATAGTCCTCTCTGTGACGTATCATTTAATCAAATACTAAATAGGTTACATATATTGTATAGCTGCCTCTTCTTGGACATGACTATCTAACCAGACTATAAAGTGTAGACTAAGTGATAGCACACCGTCTTTGCTTTCCCTGTCAAATTACACATTCCAACATGATCCAAACTGCAGAAATCTGTGTCATCGATCATGACTCTTGTTAGTAGTTTTGATCATAAACTGCTGACAGCACTAGGTAGGGGCTGGGCAAGATTGCATGGGAAAAAAAACAAATGTGTCAGTGATTCTTTTGAGTCTTGTTGGTTACTTTGGTGGTAATTGTCATGATTTTACAGCTCATTGGAAATGCTTTTGTGGAACATTTATTATCAGGAGCAGGGGGAATATGAAGTTTTATTATTGCAGGTTCCTCTACTCCTACAAGTGCACAGGAGGTAGAGCTTCAGTAGAAACCCTCTGCTCTGATCTGAGTGACAATTATACTGGTCTCCTGGTTGGATGCTAGAGCCGTCTTCTGAGCAGAAGTGAAGAGCTGTGAGGAAGCTACATGAAGAGAGCATGTCTCAGTGAAGCACCGCTTTTTGGGCACTTTCAGGAGAAGTGTGTGGCAAATAAAAGTTCATATTCACAACAGTACTGATAATAAGATTCACAAATGTATATTTTGTCTGCTCTCCCCATCCCCTATCTATTCCCATCAATTGTTTTTTATGGTGAAAACTGCTGAAATACAGTACTTTTTACTCCCTAATTTGAAACTTCTATTATATTTATGCTCAGTTCACCCCTGCATTTTAGGCTCTGTTAGGGTCTCCATCACAGATTTTGTCAAAAATGCCAGACAAATTATGTCCGGTAAAGTGTCAGACATCATGACGGAAACCTGACAATGGGGTCCATCAAGCATGGTTGGTGCCAGCCATTTGACAGACACGTTTTTGGCTTGCATTTCATTTATCTGTTTATGTGACAGAAAAGAAGAATGGAATGCCTCAACAGCAATGTGAACAAAGCCTAACTTGTTACATAGCCTAATATACTGCATTGCCACTTAAATATGCATTCTCCACTACATCACAATCTAGTCACTGTAACCTGCTGCTAGCAATGATTGATTTTACTGCACCCCCTCTGTGACTGCAATAAGACATTACTTTGCTGCCATATAATAACTGGCTTTCAGGCTCCAGTTTGATTGTGTTGTACCTCCTCCATGAACTTAACATCTATTGAACCACCACCCTCATTCATGTCTGCATAGATTGTGTGACAGCACATTTCCCTTTTGCTCACACATGGACATGATAGTGCTGTTGTCTGAAATTAGAAATAAGAGTTTTCTGTAGTCCAGAAACAGAACAACTTGTCCATGGGTTGTGTCTGGTGTTGCAGCTCAAGCACATTCAGGTGATCTGCAATACTAGACACAGTCCGTGTCCAAGAGTGGCACAATGAATTCATGGTACAAGGAACAATGCTTTCAATATGACATCCAGTATGACCACAGATTTTACCACTTCCATGTATAGAATGGTGCGGGAGTTAGGGATTGCATGAAAAAAAAACTCCCCATGTGTCTCGCTGCACCCAGCGGCTTGCTCAGGTGGTTTTTGATAAAAAACAATATGCAACGTGCTGCCCCCAGGGCTGATTGTGTCTTAGGTCTATAGGAATGCCGAGTGGTGTGGTGCGGCCATAACAGTCTGTGTGTGTCACGGTGCTCGTACCTAGATACCGTCACTCCCCAGGGATTGGCTTTGAAGCAATAAAGGGGGAATGGTGGAGGTGGAGAATAAGTCCAGTCCAGACTTTTATATAGTTCAACAGCTTTACTCGCATCAACTTGTATTCAGACAATATTCAGGCTTTCTCTTGGTTCCAGCAGGATAAATCGGCAGGCAAACTTGAGTACTCTGCTTTCTCTCTCTGCTGTGCTAAACTCTGCTCTATTCTGGCAGCTGGACTTTAGGACTGTTCTGGTATCTCTGCAGTGAGGGGCCTTCGGCTGTTGACCCCTTTGTGACACACATCTTTGTGTAGGTAAATTGGCAAGGAGTCATGGTGCTCTATGAGCTGCTTCCCTCTGGAGGGACTTCTGCTGCAGAAGGGGGGCCTCCCCTCGCTGATACATCTTGGCACACGTCTGCATCCGGCCCTAGCTTAGCTAAGACTGACTAGACACTTCCTGCTACCCCTCTCTTGGTAGGAAATAGGACAAGCCCACCTCTGACTCAAAGGGGGAGAATAGAATGGTAAATTCCATTCTATCTAAAGACCTCTCTGCCACACATCGGCTGTTACCTGCTGGTGAACCAGGCACATTACATGTATTATGCAGTTTCATAGCAACATTATAAATTCCCAGTGACAAAGCACCTAGAAACAATACACAGATGACATTGTGGTTAGCAATTAAAGACAGTAGCAGGGTGTAGAAATGGTAATGACACTCTGGGGTATTACAAACAGCCTCCAACATATTTATATAGCGACTAAATAAATGAAATCAATCAGCAAATTTGCACAATTAATGGCGGTATCACTTCAGCTAGTTGAAACTCACATGAGTCCATCCTCCATGTGATAGTGGTGTCCCTGTCCTCCCAGTGTGTCTGTTTAAGAACGAGTCAATGTTGCATAGAATCCAATAGTGGCAATACCCATAGTGCATGCATAATCATTTAAAATAGAGCATGCACAATGGGAAGATCTGCAAAAGAATTTAGCTCTCTAAACATTCCATAGACTGAATGTGACTGTATCCAAATTGTATCTAATTTTGTACGGTTTTCCAAATAATCTTCCTCCCCGCTATAGGTCACTGGTTATCTAAGATGGATAAACATGCATTGTTAAAGAACAACAGGACATAGATAGTCACAGGGAAAATGAGTAGTTGAATCCATATACCGTCCTCACTGTGTTGGAGGGCTGAACTAGTGCACCTAGAATAAAATAACAAAATTATGTCTGCAAGTAGCCACCACTAGAGGACACTTGCTGGATGTGTATTTATTATATTACTACCTTTAACACAAGCAGTGTATATATGTGTACAGTCGTGGCCAAAAGTTTTATTACATAAATATTGGAAATTGGAAAAGTTGCTGCTTAAGTTTTTATAATAGAAATTTGCATATACTCCAGAATGCTATGAAGAGTGATCAGATGAATTGCATAGTCCTTCTTTGCAATGAAAATGAACTAAATCCCAAAAAAACTTTCCGCTGCATTTCATTGCTGTCATTAAAGGACCTGCTGAGATCATTTCAGTAATCGTCTTGTTAACTCAGGTGAGAATGTTGACGAGCACAAGGCTGGAGATCATTATGTCAGGCTGATTGGGTTAAAATGGCAGACTTGACCTGTTAAAAGGAGGGTGATGCTTGAAATCATTGTTCTTCCATTGTTAACCATGGTGACTTGCAAAGAAACGCGTGCAGACATCATTGCGTTGCATAAAAATGGCTTCACAGGCAAGGATATTGTGGCTACTAAGATTGCACCTCAATCAACAATTTATAGGAACATCAAGAACTTCAAGGAAAGAGGTTCAATTCTTGTTAAGAAGGCTTCAGGGCGTCCAAGAAAGTCGAGCAAGCGCCAGGATCGTCTCCTAAAGAGGATTCAGCTGCGGGATCGGAGTGCCACCAGTGCAGAGCTTGCTCAGGAATGGCAGCAGGCAGGTGTGAGCGCATCTGCACACACAGTGAGGCGAAGACTTTTGGAAGATGGCCTGGTGTGAAGAAGGGCAGCAAAGAAGCCACTTCTCTCCAAAAAAAACATCAGGGACAGATTGATCTTCTGCAGAAAATATGGTGAATGGACTGCTGAGGACTGGGGCAAAGTCATATTCTCCGATGAAGCCTCTTTCCGATTGTTTGGGGCATCAGGAAAAAGGCTTGTCCGGAGAAGAAAAGGTGAGCGCTACCAGTCCTGTGTCATGCCAACAGTAAAGCATCCTAAGACAATTAATGTGTGGGGTTGCTTCTCATCCAAGGGAGTGGGCTCACTCACAATTTTGCCCCAAAACACAGCCATGAATAAAGAATGGTACCAAAACACCCTCCAACAGCAACTTCTTCCAACAATCCAACAACAGTTTGGTGAAGAACAATGCATTTTCCAGCACGATGGAGCACCGTGCCATAAGGCAAAAGTGATAACTAAGTGGCTCGGGGACCAAAACATTGACATTTTGGGTCCATGGCCTGGAAACTCCCCAGATCTTAATCCCATTGAGAACTTGTGGTCAATACTCAAGAGGCGGGTGGACAAACAAAAACCCACTAATTCTGACAAACTCCAAGAAGTGATTATGAAAGAATGGGTTGCTATCAGTCAGGAATTGGCCCAGAAGTTGATTGAGAGCATGCCCAGTCGAATTGCAGAGGTCCTGAAAAAGAAGGGCCAACACTGCAAATACTGACTCTTTGCATAAATGTCATGTAAATGTCGATAAAAGCCTTTGAAACGTATGAAGTTCGTGTAATTATATTTCACTACATCACAGAAACAACTGAAACAAAGATCTAAAAGCAGTTTAGCAGCAAACTTTGTGAAAACTAATTTTTGTGTCATTCTCAAAACTTTTGGCCACGACTGTAGAGTGATTGCTGCAGGCAGGCAGCATTTTACTGCCAAATTATAGGGGGGTGTAACAAGCAGGTGATATATGACAAAATCATTAATAACACATAATGAAGAAGTGTGGCCCCTGACACTAGATTGTTTTCTGGTGACTCTTAACTTTTTAGAGCTATCTATTTGACCTGAGTTGAATTTCCCGTATTCCAATATGCTTCATAGAATTGATGCTATTGAGATATGCATATAGTCCTACTTTGGTAATGTGTTATCTTCTGTTTTATGGGTTTTTACAATTGTGGCGATATCATGTATCTAGGTTTTTATTGTTTACTTTTTTAAAAGGTAAAATCATTTAACCCTTTCAAGACCTTGTGATTTTCCCTTTTTTTTCTGTTCACATAGCCATATGAGACCTTGTTTTTTGCAGAACAACTTATTTTATTGGTGCCATTTACTATTGTATATGATGTAGTGGGAAGCTGGAAAAAAAATCCGAATAGGTTGGAATTGGAAAAAAAAACTGAATTCAGACAGTTTTATGGGTTTTGTTTTTACAGTATTCCTCATATGGTAAAACGGGCCTGTGCCCTTCATTCAACTGTATGAGTCAGTATGATTACCACATTTATATAGTTTTTCTTGTGTTTTAGTACTGAAAAAAATAAAAATTTTGAAAAAAAAATTAATTCTTTCTTTGCATCGCCATATTCTGACCCCCATAACTTTTTTATAATTAACATCTACCGAGTTGTGAGGGCTAATTTTTGTGAAGCTATTGCCACTTTTCATTGATAACAATTTGGAGTGTGCATGAGGTTTTGATAACTTTTCATCAAATTATTTTGGGCTGGTGAAGCGACAAAAAACTGATTATTTTTATTTTTCCTGTTACGCTGTTTGCTCTATGGGATCAATATATTTTAGTACTACAGGATTTTTCGGACGTGGCCATTCCCATGATATGTAATTTTTATTGTTTAATTAGGGGGTGATTTTTTATATTTTTAAAACTTTTTTCTTTTACTTTTTTACTTTTTCTTTTCACTTTAACTCTTTAACTTACCCTAGGTGACTATAGCATGCAATCACTAGATTTCTATTTGTATTCTGTAAGGGATTTCTATCCATTACAGAATTTAGTATATTCCAATGCATTGCTGCCGCCTGCATGTTAGCATTGGAATATACTAGTAATCGGTCTGGAAGCCTTGTACAGACTCAGGCCTATTACTACTATGGAACGCCTTCCCCTATCTCAGCCAAGGTGAGGCATCCCATGTCACATTTGACCACAGCATCTGAGGATCCCATTTAGTCATATTTCCAATGCTAAGCTGGATTAAATTTCATACTCCAATGCTCTCCCTTGCCCTGGGCTGTTTGCTTATATTTATGACCTAGCAGTGCTTTCAGTGATGTCACCGGCACTGATGGCGGGCTTTAGAGCTGCCCTAGCCATTTTAAAGGGTAGGGCAGTGCTAAAGCCCACCCATTAGTGCTGGTGACATCAGCTGGGCTCACTGCTAGCCAGAAGCCTCTGCCTAGCATGCCCATGATGAGCCTGGTATGTTACCGGATAGCCGAAAGCCCTTGCTCTGCTCGATACAGCACAGGGCAAGGGAGAGCATCTGAACCTGGACAACCCCTTTAAGCACCTGCACATTAGTTAAAACTCTCATGTGCCTCATAGTTATCTCTCCTGGCTCCCTCATAAACATGCAGGCTCAACTCAGCTAAGAGTGGGTTTCAGTGAGGGGTGGGAATAAGTCTGACAGCGGGTTATCTCATGTGGGAAATCCAATGTGCTGATCCTTCTTTCCAACACCTGTATTGGGGAACTATTGAGCTTGTGAAAATCGATTGATTCAGGCAAAGGGGGCCTAAACCATTAGTGAAAGCACGGAAGGTGCAGCAGCGCTTCTTAGAGTTCTCTGCACCTTCGGCTTGCATCGTCTCTGCTCTGCTTTTCCAACATGCGGAGAACGGATCCATAGAATGTATATATAATCTGTACTCTGCACTGTGCATGCAAGGGAAGCCGCACAGGGCCACTGAAAGCCAAAGATGCTTATGCTTCCTTTGCTGGCTGGATTCATTTTTCATTAAACACTGCTCATTTCCATGCTTATGACCACCCTGGAATCCATCAGTGGTGGTCGTGCTTGCACAATATAGAAAAGAGCACCAAACCTATATGAGCTCCCACGATCCCAGCCAGCAGAAACGACGGCACTTTTTCCTGTAGTGTGCAACCACTGCTACCACTGATGGATTGCAGGGTGTTCGTAACCATGAAAACGAGCAGTGTATAATGTGATGGAAAAATGAATCCAGCCAGCAAAGGGAGCACTATGGACAATAACAATACATTAGTAAGTGCCTGGTGTTAACTTAATTTACATGATAAATGCAACTCGCTTAAGTGACAAAACCCCTTTATTAGCCCTGTGTAGACAATGAAGGGTCTTCTTTATTCTGCTTTATACTGGTGATGCCAGAGGTCAAAACATTTCAGTGTTTATGTCCCAGAAATCCCATTTTGCACTGTACCTCCAAACTTTGTTTATTACCCCTTCTTTTCTTTGCTAGGAGACATATTTAAATCTATTGTTTGGATAATAGCTGGATTGGAAAGTTTGAGCGTCTAGAAAAACTGAAAAATAGCCTTTAACCCACATTCTGAGCATTGCTGTGTTTTTAGGTGTTTGATATGCTGACATTTAGCTGGTTTTGTTGGACTACAGCCATCACACCTATTTAGTGACATGATTACTGTGTTGCTTGACATGGTGGCAGCTTGCAGGTTAATGCTAGGAAAAGTGCTGCGCCCCCTCCTTTATCCCCTCATTACAGGGAAATAATGATAGGATTGCTAAGCAGTTGAAAAATATGACCTGGAAATGGCTGAGACGATTTTGAATGTCAGTACATTTGATTGCAGGTTAAATTGAACACTAATGCCAGGATTTGCCTTGGCCTGTTGTTTGGTATCACACCTCGATCTGTCAGGAATGGCAGATAATTCCAGATTCTGGTGCAATACCATGCAAAACAAAAACCAAGGTATCTCTCTGATGCCAATTATAGAAAAAGCCTTGTTTCAGCAGAAGAAAAACATTTTGAAATGATGATGGGAAATATTGTCTGCTTCTTGGCAATTTGCTTTGACTCGTCTTAATAGGAACAAAAAGTGAAGGGCTGACAGAACTAGCTTAAAAGGCATTCCCATAATGGAGTTTTAATTTTTCACATTACCTTAAAGAGTTTTTTAAATGCATTTATATAATAGTTGTCAATCAGTACGCCTTTAATAAGAGGTTTTGTCAGCTGATCATGATGTTGAATGCTTGTGTTATCTAATTTTACTGCTCCAGCATCATTCACAGTATAAGAACTGGAAAAGATTTTGTACTACTGTGGAAATCAGGAGGGTTGTAATTCTGTGTCTTTAAAAGAAATGATCATAATCAATACAGCTTTATAGTTTTATATAATAAAAGATAGCTTTGGGATAGATATACAGATATTAGATAGATAGATAGATAAATAGATAGGAGATAGATAATGGATAATAGATAGATAGATAGAAATGATGAAAAATGGGCAGCACTCCGGTCTTGTGGTGAAAATTCAGGGATGTTTATTTACACCCCAAAGCAATGCAGCATTTCAGCTCTCTCAATGGAGCCTTTGTCAAGCTTGACAAAGGCTCCATTGAGAGAGCGGAAATGCTGCATTGCTTTGGGGTGTAAATAAACATCCCTGAATTTTCACCACAAGACCGGAGTGCTGCCCATTTTTCATCATTTCTACCTTACTGCTCCTTGTCCAGGAACGTTTGTGGAATTGCACCTGGCATACCTATAGAGTGCTGCTGACCTTTTTGACTTTTATAGATAGATAGATAGATAGATAGATAGATAAATAGATGATAGATAGATATGAGATAGATAGATAGATAGATATGGGATATACACTCACCTAAAGAATTAATGGAACACCATTAAGTACAGTGAACTCATTGTCATGTTCAAGAAACCATTTTTCCAGTCTTCAACAGTCCAATTTTGGTGAGCTCGTGCAAATTGTAGCTTCTTTTTCCTATTTGTAGTGGAGATGAGTGGTACCCGGTGGGGTCTTTTGCTGTTGTAGCCCATCCGCCTCAAGGTTGTGCGTGTTGTTGCTTCATAAATGCTTTGCTGCATACCTCGGTTGTAATGAGTGGTTATTTCAGTGAACGTTGCTCTTCTATCAGCTTGAATCAGTTGGCCCATTCTCCTCTGACCTCTAGCATCAACAAGGCATTTTCGTCCACAGGACTGCCGCATACTGGATGTTTTTCCCTTTTCACACCATTCTTTGTAAACCCTAGAAATGGTTGGGCGTGAAAATCCCAGTAACTGAGCAGATTGTGAAATACTCAGACCGGCCCGTCTGGCACCAACAACCATGCCACGCTCAAAATTGCCTAAATCACCTTTCTTTCCCATTCTGACATTCAGTTTGGAGTTCAGGAGATTGTCTTGACCAGGACCACAACCCTACATGCATTGAAGCAACTGCCATGTGATTGGTTGACTAGATAATCGCTTTAATGAGAAATAGAACAGGTGTTCCTAATAATTCTTTAGGTGAGTATATAGATAGTTATGAGATAGATTTTTTTTTTTAGTAGCCCAACAATAACTTCCATAGAAAAAACAACTAAAAAAGTTAGGTTTTCCATACACATCAGATCAATGTTGGCAGTATCCGCTGACAATCTAATGTGTATGCAGGGTCTCCTGACTGTCCCCCTAAGGTACACAAAATGATCAAGCATTCTTCATTCTTCTGGTAGACAAGCTGCAGTTAGCAATTTCAGCTGCACTGATTTTATGGCGGTGAGTTTGATGGCCTTTTTTTATGCTGTACACAGTAGTCTATGATATCACTGACCAGTGCAGAAGAAATAACATGGACATGGTGGTACTGGTATGGCTAGTAGTAGTCCTCTGTGCCTAAGGGTGCTTTCACTGCTTTGATGCTGTTTTTTAATCCACTTCATGCTTTGGCATCAAAACTTCCTAACACCAGCATATGTGAAAGCACCCTAACAGAGACGGAATGGCTAAGCTTAGGGTAAACTCTTTTGGGGGGAGGGGGTTCGAAAACAAATGGTGTTTCCTGCACTAGTCTTGATCTACTTTGTGTTGGAGTGCAGTGTCGGACTGGGGTACCTAGGGCCCATCAGTTATATTTATTTTTGGGGCCCACCGTACGGATACATTCAAATATAATAAATAACCTAACAAGTTTTTTATATGAACATAGGCTGGTTGAGGTGCTGTACGTTGAATATATGTATGTAGTGCAGTAAGTCTACTGTGTTATGTGCCACTTGTGTAGGGGGTGGGAGACTAGGGGCCTACTTTGCTCAGGGGCCCACCGGGGGATTCCCCTGTACCCCTGTGGGCCAGTCTGAGCCTGTTGGAGTGACATGTGCCCAATGTATTAAGAGACACAAGCTTCTTGATAGACAAGTGTCAGAAAGTAAAATCCACCCCAGCTATGAGCCGGCATAGATTTTAGTTATATCTTACACCAGTTTCTGGGGTAAATTATAATGAATTTGGAGGACTGCACCCCCCATGTTACTAAGTCCCACTCATGGTTTCGACACTTTTCAGAAAAGGGGCTAGTGTAGTGTAAAAGGAAGCTGAAACTCCCCCCCCCCCCCCCCAATTAAGCTGGCATAACAGCTGTGATAAATCCCCCCTATGGTGCTGCCGTCCAGGAGTACTATTTGGAACATAATGTCCAGTTGTTAGAAAGTTATAGATGCTGAAGACACCCTAATGCTTCAGAGTGTTGAGCCCCTGGGCAACTGCCTGTTTGCCACCCGTATAATCAGGCCCTATAGAGATAGATTAATAATGGACAGACATCTG
This sequence comes from Bufo gargarizans, assembly GCF_014858855.1. Lineage (NCBI taxonomy): Eukaryota > Metazoa > Chordata > Amphibia > Anura > Bufonidae > Bufo > Bufo gargarizans. The sequence goes on from NC_058083.1 coordinate 263,496,509, forward strand.
AATTTGAAAATAAAAAATTGACCTAGCTAATGCACAGAAATATAGAAAAAATGCTGATAGGTATGAGATAGATATTAGAAAGATAGACGATTGAAGGATTTCACATACAGGGCCATGATGTTCTGGATGTGACTTTATATTACAGTCTGAAGACTACCTCAATAAAATATCTAATAGTCCCAGGAAACCCTTTATTGTATTCGCAAATGAAATAGAATAGATTTTTCATCTAAAATGTTAAAACCACATTTTTCAGTCTTGTGAAGGATAGTGAAAGCGGAAATAGTTGGGATGTCCCTGGTTAGTGGCACGGTGTGTGCAGTAGATGGCAGTGTCTGACCACCCATCACCAGGAAGGAGACTGTAGACGAGTCCAGCGCAGAATGTATTTATTCTTCTCATTATTATTAGGATTAGGAGCTGCAGAGGAGTAAACAGATATTAGTCGCACATTGGCCACCATGCATTGCAATTTTTTAACAATGTTTTAAATGGCAAAGCGGCCGGATTTGTGCCAGGAAATGGTGATTTATCCTAACACTTTGTGAAATTCATTCATTTGCTGTAATTTGAATGTAAATGACTCCAAGGTTTTACAAATAAGGTATCAGACTCACATAAATGTAATTGCCGAGTTCATCTCCTTCTTTTTCTGTATCACTCATTAGGTTATGAATTAAATACATCTTATTAAACTAGGGGCATGTCCAATGATGATATTGTAATGGCAAATTACTGTGTGCTATTAGTGGTGTATTTTTTATTCATGGACATTAATTTGTCATTAAGGCGGCATTAGTTTAACACTTTTATGGGGATTACGTGATCTGAAAGAAGAACCTAGTTCTGGAATGCGAGGGAAGGAAGAGGAGATTCTAGGAGTAGACATATCATGTAGTTTGGCAGTCTTTCGGATGCCGCTGAACAATGTATCTGTGAAATTCCTTTGTGATTCTTAAAACTAACATGAGAAGCAAAACATTTTCGGGTAGCAAATGACTGCAGTGTTCCCATGAAAGTCCCTTAATGTCATAATGAATTTAAATGGTTTTATGAAGAGTCTTTGCCAGTCACTATCCCAGTAATGGATGGCTTCCCAATGTTACACTGGGACTAACATTATAATGGGGTTGTATACAAAATAGTCTTAATAATCTGATTGCAGTTCAGTCGTAGCAATTAATCCCAGCATTAGATTGGTAAAACTTGTAGTATCCTTGGCGTAAAAAAAAACAAACGGTCTCTGATTTGAGATTTTGGGAATTCTTCTGTAAAGGGTCTGCTATATGTCACGTGCCATGCAGCGAGAATTCCTTTCATGTGCCATAGGGCACCAGGTCTTACGTACGTTATAACTGCAGGGTCGTCACCACTGATGGATAAGCCACTGGCATGCACATTGTTCATTGATGGTACAGAGTGTATGTGCATTTATGTGGCAGAGGCTTGAGGTCCAAATCGTGACTGCATTAATTGGCAAGTGGCATTTGTTTTAGTGCTTCTTATAGAGTATATGTCACCATACTCAACCCTATTAAACCAGGCATACTGCCTGGTAGAGTAAAACAAGCCCTTTCTTTCTTCAATCGGTATTACCTTTGAAGAGAAATTAATTTTTCTTAGTTAAGTACAAATGAAGTACTCGGAGCACTGAGGGGCTGGCCTAGCGCCTTGAGCACCATTTCATCTCCTCCTTGCCCTCTTGTCGCTTCGCCTCCCAGTGAGATTGACAGGGCCAGCATCCTCATTGCTCCAATGCCTGGTCCTGAAATCTCCCACATGTGCCAGCGCTGTGAAGGTCTCATGGGGTCGTCCCCATTCTAAGATCTCCACTGCACATGCAGCAATAATACGGCTGCTGATGCATGTGCAAGATTTCAGGGCCAGTCTCTATACCAGTGAGGATGTCTGGCCCTGCCAATCTCACTGGGAAGGAAGCGGCAATGGAAGGTGGAGGTGAATTGCTACCTCGGTAATATCGATTGCAGAGAGAAATTATTTTAGCCACCATGATCAGCTCTACCAGGCTTTATGCCTTAAATAACTGGGTTGATCATGCTGACAGATGTTCTATTAATAGGACACTATTTGGAAAAATTATAGAACACTACTAAAGGATGTGAGATCTGCAGTCATACAACTGATCAGCCCTATAAACGGTATTGTCTCAGTGCCATATTGTTTATTATGTAATATTGTTACGTGTGTCTGCCTTCCTAATTACATACACGGTAATACTTTTAAGTATAAATATATATTTTATACAGATTTCTGTATATAATATTTTTATGTTTCTTATAAATCCTTATTTTTGACTGCTATATTTTATATTTGCACAGTATATACTATATATCCTCAAAATTCCTGGTTTTATTCACCATTTACGTCTTTCTTGGAAATCAAAATAAACTCAAGAGCTTCTGTTCAGGTTTTCCTCAGTATACTGGGGATTCTCAGCTTTTTTTCTGTGCTGTATCCTTAGTACAGGTTATTATTGCCAGCTATACACCCCCAGATTGTTGGCCTCCGCATGTTGTTTCAATAGAATGGAGGTGAGGAGCAGCTGCCAAGCATATTTGGTGCTGTTTTCTCTAGTCCTCTTGTCTTATGACAGCAATGATCTGGGGGGGTTGGCAGCCACCAACAAAAGATCTGATGTTTATGGGCAGCTTTAAAAGGGTTTTCTATCTTTTCGGACACTTTTAATCCCCACTACATCTGTTGAAAAAACCATACTCTCATGCTTCCGACACTCTGCTTCAGCTTCCTTGCTTCCTTCAGCGGTCTTCCTGTAAACCTCCTGAAGGATAGGCACTGCTGCAGCCAGTGACTGGCCTCAGCAGTGATGTGTCCTCTAGAGTCACGTCATTCCTGGGTCACTCCCTTTAAAGACCTTTTTCATGTGCAGATAAATGGCTAAATCATTACAATTAAGAACGCCAATTCCGATCATTGCCCAGTGTAAAGCTGCCTACTGAACTGCCAACAAACGAGCAAATAGTTTTTTTCTGCCAATTAAAACCAAATAGTGACACACGTCCTTTTTACTAATCTGCTATTTTCCTGTTACAAATAGTTTTTTGTTCTAGTTTCTATGCAAGATTATGGAGCCCGCCATATTGCCTGTGCTAATGTTAACAACATTTAGCTATATGCTTTAGGACAGCCATCATAGCCCATAGACACAACAGAAGATGACATAGTAACTTCTATGGGAGAGTTTTCTAGGCATGATGTGTGACCTGGGCAGAGATCAAGAAGGAGTAGATAAGCTGTGACAATCACCTACTAGGTCCTATGTTATCTTTCTTTGTAGTCCTGCCAATGATGAAAGGAGATGATCGCTGAATTGTGTTCTCTACAGAATGTAAAGTTTTGGCATAATATTAGGCCTAGTAGCCAGTGCGCAAACTGCAGAAGTTTAGGATTTGTATTAGAAAATGGAAGACAGTGAGATGAAAGTTTCAAAAAATACATTTAACATAAAAACTTAATTTAAACAATCGCTTTAAAGGAGTTTTGTAGGCTAAGCCCTTCAATGCTGGTACTAGCCAGACCTCGGGATAGATAACCTTGGCAATCTGACAATGGCAGGCACCGCATCGTAGTTTGGGAATTAGCTGTCTCTGATAATTGGTAATATTTCCTAGGGGTACGCCTTCAGTGTATAACAGGGAAGAACTTAATAATGATCAATTTTAGAGACATCAAAATAGATTATTTAATGAAACTGGGTTCTTCAACATGTTGAGAGTCGAATTTGGCAAAATTGTATGAATAAGGCTTTGTTTGGGCTCTTTATTATTTTTTCAAAGTCTTGGCTGTGAGACTATGTAAATAAGCTCAATTTTAATCAACTATGTGGCAAATACAGCATATGCCAATTAAATTTTACAGCTTGTCCCCCTAATGTTATGCATGGTGCCCATTAAAAAATGTCTTGCTATTGATTGTATTGCCATTACCAGAACTTACGGTATGTGTATATATATATATATATATATATATAAATTATTTATAATAACTATGTTTCATCCAGGGACGAAACAGCTGGAGCCACAAATGGCTGTGGCGCAGTTATTGATGGCTAAGCTTGGTAGTCACATTTCTAAGCTATGTACACTTTTATTCTATCTTAATTATGCATTCATTAAAAGCTTTTGTACTCAACTGAATAAAGTAAATATTTTCTTGATCTCTGTAGTGTGCTCCCAGACTGTAGATTTGCACAGCAGGGCCCTGATAATATGAATAAATTGTATTTCCCCAAGGAGATTATCTTTCAAAGGCAGTTGTATGGAAGTGCCGTTATGTTATTTGGTTCATCTTTGGCTTCCTTGCCATGAGTAACATGCTTATCTTTGTTTACTTATGATCAAGTTTAATTCTTTCATTTGTTTTTATGTGTTTGGAAGTGATACAAATCCTTCTATATTGAGGTTTTGGTATCTACATTCACTGGGGGGAGGCATCTACATTTCTAAAAGGGTTTTTAATTTTTTAGACTTTTCCTTCTATATCACATGTTGTTCTTTGTTATATGTATGCAGGTGGCTGAAATGCTGTATTGATACTGCATGCACTGAAACGTCACTCAATACAGGACAAGAGTTACACCTGCCACAGTGGCTTAATCCTCCAGACTTACTGTTCTCTAATTATGATGCATGTGGAGAAATTTTAAGAGTTTTCAGTTGAAATTCTTCGAATATTGTCATTAATACAGTGTTTGCATGTTTTATACTCTAAAGTAAGCAGAGCTGGAAAGAAGAAATAAATGTGCAGAGGACACATGTATGGACATCGGAGGCAGTAGTAACACTTCTAGTATATCATACTTTTCTGGCATTAAAAATGCTTTATATAGTATATTAAAGGGGGTGTTTAAATAGAAAAATGGTACAATTTATTGTGAGTAAAATAAACTTTTGGCTTCTGTGACTCTTCCTCCAAATGGCATAACATTCACTACAACCAAGTAGTTCAATATTAGCCATTATATTAATGGCACTTTCTAAGACTTGAGTTGCCATTTCAGAGTATCTCAATAGCAAAGAGGGGCCAGGCAAGCAATGTATGCTTATTTTGGCCTCTCTTGACAAATACCCTTAAAACAGCGGTGTACACAAAAGAGTGGGCCTAAAAACAAAGGTCTAGTTGGTTACTTTGGCTTTTTTGTAGTGGCATTTTAAGACTTTTTTTGTGTTTTTTCTCCTTTGGCATCTTTTTAATTTGCAGCATGCTCTGAATGTGGCTTTTTTTTTTTTTTTTAACAATCAATAAAAAGATATCACAGCCGGCACTCCTGAGCGCAGTACAATGTCAGCAACACTTCTCTTCCAGGGAACATGCAGTGAATAGGTGGTGCTCCGCCCAAGGGAAACAGTCCAATGATCACTTGAATAAAAAGAAGAAAAAAGCGTCACTCACCTGAATCTTCACAAATCGTAGCTTTATTGCAGGTTAAAACACAGCGGATGCGGGTTACAAATGCAGCAAAATCAGGCAACAGCCGTTTTGCGCTAAGATCGCGCTTTGTCAAGCCTACTGTGACGTGGTAGAGGAGCGCCAAAAATACCTGTCTCCTCCCTGCACGTCACAGCCAGACAGGTGAATCAATCATACCTACGGATCACCTCTGTAAGTAAATAAAACATTAAAATCAAACAGACAGCAATGTCATTTTTATCATTAAAACCTAATCCTCCCATAGCATCGGTTTTGATTATCCAGTCGACCTCTCGCTGCAATAGAATACGTTTCCTGTCTCCACCTCGCGCCTGATTTTGCTGCATTTGCGCCTGCTGTGTTTTAACCTGCAATAAAGCTACGATTTGTGAAGATTCGGTGAGTGCCAGTTTTTTTTTAACCTTTCCTAGTCAGTTTGTTATAAATAAATAAAAAAAAAGCCCAGAAAAAACACACAAAAAATGGGTCAACAACTCATGGTGTTTTTTTTACAAGCAAAAAAGTCAGGTAAAAATTGTACTATGTATGCACCCTTAGGCCTCTTTCACACAGGCGAGTTTTCCGTGCGGGTGCAATGCGTGAGGTGAACGCATTGCACCCGCACTCAATCCGGACCCATTCATTTCTATAGGTCTGTGCACATGAGCGGTGATTTTCACCGATCACTTGTGCGTTGTGTGAAAATCACAGCATGCTCTATTTTGTGCGTTTTTCACGCAATGCAGGCCCTATAGAAGTGAATGCGGCTGCGTGAAAATTGAAAGCATCCGCAAGCAAGTGCGGATGCGGTGCAATTTTCACGCACAGTTGCCTGGAGACAATTGGGATGGGGACCCTATCTTTATTATTTTATAAGGGAAAATAGTAGCATTCTTAATACAGAATGCTTAGTAAAATAGGGATGGAGGGGTTAAAAAAATTGAAAAAATAATTTAACTCACTTTAATCCACTCCTTCACACAGCCCGGCTTCTCTCTGTCTTATTCTCTGAGGAAAAGGACCTTTGGTGACGTCACTGCGCTCATCACATGGTGACAAATCATGTGATGGACCATGTGATGAGCGCAGTGATGTCAACACAGGTCCTTTTCCTCAAAGAAGACAGAAGAAAAGCCGGGCTGTGCGAACAAGTGGATTAAGGTGAGTTAAATTATTTTTTCATTTTTTTTAACCCCTCCATCCCTATTTTACTAAGCATTCTGTATTAAGAATGCTATTATTTTCCCTTATAACCATCTTATAAGGGAAAATAATAAAATCCACAGAATACCTAACCCAAACCCGAACTTCTGTGAAGAAGTCCGGGTTCGGGTCTGGGTACCAAACATGGCGATTTTTCTCATGCGCGTGCAAAACGCATTAAAACGCTTTGCACTTGCGGGGAAAAATCGTGCATGTTCCCGCAACGCACCCGCATCTTTTCGTGCAACGCCCGTGTGAATCCAGCCTTAAGGTGACATTTTTTTACTACATTATTAACCCCTTCCTGACATATGACGTGATAGTAGTGCTGTTTCACACAGCAAACACAGGTCTAATGTCCATGACCAGCAGTAATGCTGTTTGTGACCATGGCATCTAAAGGCGCAAAAACCCTGAAGCTTGTGCTTCTGGTTGTGCTCCGGCTTTCCCCAGCAAGGATCGAGGGAGCCGTATTGTGTGTGCAACAGCCTCTATATTCCCCAATGATACGAGACTGCTGCACATTTGTTCCTATGGAACCTCCATAGAAACAAAGTGAACTCCTCATAGACATCCCATGCCAATACATTGGAGTCGATGAGAATATAATGATGACTCCTTCTTATAGTTTCCTATAGGAACAATAAAAAAAAGGGTAAAAAAAGGGTTTTAAAAAATAACTACTTAAAAAATACACATCATGTGCATCGCTGAATGTGAAAACGCTTGTACTATTAAGATATTTATCCAATACGGCTAACGGCGAAACAGAAAAAAGTAAAAATGGCCGTTTTACAGTTTTTTGGATGCTTCACCTCCCACAAAAAATTAAATAAAAAGTGATCAAAAAGTCGCTACACCTCAAAATGGTATCAATGAATCATACAGATCATCCTGCAAAATAAAGAGTCCATAAAATAATTTTTTTCAAGGTTTTTATTTTTTCAGTATTAAAATGCACGAAAAGCTATACATATGTGGTATCGCTGTAATCATCCTGACACGGAGAATGGAAGTAACAGGTCAGTTTTACCACATAATGAATGGCGTAAAATAAAAAACCCATAAAAGTGTTGCAGAATTTCATATTTTTTTCTAATTTAACCCAATTAATAAAATATCCAGTTCTCCACTACATTATATGCAATATTCAATGGTGCCATTAGAAAGCACAACTTTCCAAGAAGGCAGAGAGTAAAAATTGAAAATGAAAAAACAGAAAGGGGTTAAAATATCTTTATAAAATATATTTGTTCATATTAAAGCAGGGTCTGAGGGAGCTACTGGTGATTAAATTTGACCCTATACTTTATTCCTTTTTTCACCCTGTACAAGAAGTATATTATTTGAAAGCACTCTTTTAGCCTTCTTGCAGAATAAAATCTGTTCTTATTTTTTAATGTACATACACATTTTATAGTGTACAATTTTTATTTGTGTTGTACATCAGCATCAACATCACTTTTATTAGTATGTATTTAAAAGAGCTCTTAAAATCAAAGGATAAAAGCACTAAAGTCCATTCTATTCCTATTGTCACATCAGAATTTGTGTACCATGTAGTGAAACGTGTAGTGTAATTTTGTATCATCCAATATTTCTATTGATGTCTCTAGAGTGTATACAGTGGGGGAGATTTATTTATTTGTCTTGATCCCCTGTGTGCTTGAGAAAAATGCTCCAAATGCCTCTTGATAAATTTGTCATCTCTGGCACTCCGTGTGCCAGAAAATCAAATCTACGCCAGCCAGGGGTCATCAAAGACTTAAGTTATAACTTATACCAGTATCTGGAGTAAGTTAAAGTAAATACGGAGGGCAACACTAAACCCTCACTTGTGACCAAGCCCCTCCCTAGGCCACTTCAGAAAAGTGTTGACAAGTTTAAAAAGTCGCAAATTATGGCATATGGCATAATTTGCAACTTTTTATAATACAATAGTAGTGTAAAAGCTTTTATAAATATCTCCCAATGTAGCCACGCTCCAGTGAGGTGAAGCCTGAGCTTAATCGGCTGCTATATTACTTAGCACCATGGACTACATACAATGTACCAATATGTTCAGTGCAGCTCTACACTAACCAGTGTCTCTACTGACATCTCTAAACCGTGTGTATTGTGACCATTTGAGTGATAAACAAACCATGAACCTGATATTTCACAGTGTTTTGATTAAGTATGGACTGTTGGCACTCGGATCCAATACTAACCACATTTGGTATATTTGAACTATGTATCAGGTGCTCAAGGCACTGAGCTGAGTACAAAAACTGTGCAAAACATTAAATAAATGCGGCGTCCAGCAAATGCCCCAGAATTCCAGCATGTTTTTCATGTTTTTTTTTTTTTACTCATTTATATGATACTTACCTATTCCATGGGTTTTCCAAGTGTGGCAGGATCCAATGCAAATACAGGGAGAACATACAAACTGCAGTGCTGCAAATCAACAATGCTAACCACTGAGCAACCAAGCATTTTGATTATATATCTGCCACTATAAAAAAAAATTACATTTAATTTGATTAATAAGTGCTATTTACAGAATAAGTGCTTTTACATAGTTATATTACACCTTTGAGGAGAATCCATAGTTCCTATGAACCCACTTGCCTACAAATATAAGGAAAACAAGCTACATAAGTAGAATTAAATATATATATATATATATATATATATATATGCATAATAAAAATATCTAGACAAAAATTATTTCAGTAGATCAAATGCCTGTCAGGCTGTTTTCAGATGGCCATAAGTCAGCCAATATGCAAATTTCCATTAGCACGAGGTAGTGTTGTGTATGGTATACTGTAGTATAACTGGGTAGTAGTGTGGTGTAGTAATCATGGTATAGTATAACTGGTTTGTAGTGTTGTATAATAGTTATGGTATAGTATAACTGGTTTGTAGTGTGGTGTAGTAATCATGGTATAGTATAACTGGTTTGTAATGTGTTGTAGTAATAATGGTATAGTATAACTGGTTTGTAATGTGGTGTAGTAATCATGGTATAGTATAAATGGTTTGTAGTGTGGTGTAGTAACCACGGTATAGTGTAACTGGTTTGTAGTGTGGTGTAGTAATCACGGTATAGTATAACTGGTTTGTAGTGTGGTGTAGTAATCACGGTATAGTATAACTGGTTTGTAGTGTGGTGTAGTAATCATGGTATAGTATATCTGGTTTGTAGTGTGGTGTAGTAATCATGGTATAGTATAACTGGTTTGTAGTGTGGTGTAGTAATTATGGTATAGTATAAATGGTTTGTAGTGTGGTGTAGTAATCAGGGTATAGTGTAACTGGTTTGTAGTGTGGTGTAGTAATCATGGTATAGTATAACTGGTTTGTAGTGTGGTGTAGTAATCATGGTATAGTATAACTGGTTTGTAGGGTGGTGTAGTAATCATGGTATAGTATAACTGGTTTGTAGTGTGGTGTAATGATGATGGTATAGTATAACTGGTTTGTAATGTGGTGTAGTAATCATGGTATAGTATAAATGGTTTGTAGTGTGGTGTAGTAACCACGGTATAGTGTAACTGGTTTGTAGTGTGGTGTAGTAATCACGGTATAGTATAACTGGTTTGTAGTGTGGTGTAGTAATCACGGTATAGTATAACTGGTTTGTAGTGTGGTGTAGTAATCATGGTATAGTATATCTGGTTTGTAGTGTGGTGTAGTAATCATGGTATAGTATAACTGGTTTGTAGTGTGGTGTAGTAATCATGGTATAGTATAAATGGTTTGTAGTGTGGTGTAGTAATCAGGGTATAGTGTAACTGGTTTGTAGTGTGGTGTAGTAATCATGGTATAGTATAACTGGTTTGTAGTGTGGTGTAGTAATCATGGTATAGTATAACTGGTTTGTAGGGTGGTGTAGTAATCATGGTATAGTATAACTGGTTTGTAGTGTGGTGTAATGATCATGGTATAGTATAACTGGTTTTTAGTGTGGTGTATTAATCATGGTATAGTATAACTAGTTTGTAGTGTGGTATAATAGTCATGGTATAGTATAACTTGTTTGTAGTGTTATGTACTAATCATGGTATAGTATAACTGGTTTGTAGTGTGGTGTAGTAATCATGGTATAGTATAACTGGTTTGTAGTGTGGTGTAATGATCATGGTATAGTTTAACTGGTTTGTAGTGTGATGTAGTAATCATGTTATAGTATAACTGGTTTGCAGTGTGGTGTAGTAATCATGTTATAGTATAACTGGTTTGCAGTGTGGTGTAGTAATCATGGTATAGTATAACTGGTTTGTAGTGTGGTGTAGTAATCATGGTATAGTATAACTAGTTTGTAGTGTGGTATAATAGTCATGGTATAGTATAACTGGTTTGTAGTGTGGTGTAGTAATCATGGTATAGTATAACTGGTTTGCAGTGTGGTGTATTAATCATGGTATAGTGTTTCTGCTTTGTTAATTTCTTGTGCACCAGATACCTTATAATATAAAAGAGGAACAGTTTTAAGCTGTGTTTACATTTGCATCATAACATCCATTCCTAAAAGAGCTATGACAGCATTGGTGAATCTATTTTTCAGATGGATCCCAACTAATTTTTAAAGGGTTTGTCTCACCTCCTTATTTGCAGGTTCCCCGGTGGCTCTTGGGGCCTTGGTTCCCTGCTTGCTGGGGGCAGAGCTGAAGGCACAGTGAGCAGTGCAGGATGGATGTAACCCTGCCTCTTGCTTGTGTGCGCACGCACCCAGTAAATCCTATGAGCTTGTAGTAAAGCTCAGATGAGGTGGCCAGGCCGGGAGTGACAGCACATGTACAATAATATGTGCGTGCTCGCTACCGTGAAACCGGGCCACCAGATCAGCTCGTTGTTAGGGTTTCTGTGCGTCTGCGCAGCCACCGCTGATAACATTACAGCTGTGGCCATAACCACTAGAATCGGGCATGAAATTTGGGGCACTAAAAGGAGGAATAAGAAGAGACAGAGGCAAATTGGAAAATAGATCTATATTACAGAAACCATCCTAGGACTACAAGGGAGTGATTAAATGGTTATTACTGAGGTGAGACAACCCCTTTACGATTCCATTCTTTTATAATGGGCTCTGTAAGGTCTCCATTGGGTTCCTGGGTTGCTTTTGTTGGTAAGAATGTAAGGATCAAAATGTGGCATAGCTGCTATGTCATGAGTAAGGATTACACATGTGTTGATATCCGAAACGCGTAGACTTCAACTTCTGCATTGTGTCACTTTTGGATTTTTAATTACTGGCACTGGAGCTACTGTAGAACAGCTAAGGATAAGCCATCACTTGTAAAGGGTTGAAAACCCCCTTTAAGGAGAAACTGACAACATTTATGTTTCATAAAAGTACAATAAATGCTATAAACTGGCAAAGTCTGTAATAGTAAAGGAATAGAATACCTCTGTTTGATAGAGCTGACACAATCTACTGTGAGCACAATATGAAAAGCATAGTTTTAATTAGGTAAATCAATTCACTATCATTTGCCATCAAAAATCAAAACAGTCTAAAAATTTAATCTCACAGAATATAATGTTCTGCTTTTCTGCCAAACATACAATAAATGCATTAAGATTTGTGCTACAATGTTTCTGTTACCCATATTAGAGTAATTACTAAATGAAAGACTAAGCACATCAAATGGTGTAAATTAGTGACTAATATTGAAATTCATGTGCATGACTTATCAAAGTGAAAAGAGGAAGTGGAGTTGATGTATGAATGATAATTTGTCAGTCTGCTCAATTAGGATTAAATACTTGTTCTATGTGCTATAGAATTAATGGGCCAATACACATGCACGCTTGCTTTTTACCTAAGCCAATTAAGCATATGCTAAAATCTCCCAGTTTTCTAGATAATGAGCCCCAACAATCAGTTCTTGCACTGAACGTAACAGTTCATTTAATGTCATTATGACCTCGGTGTGAGAAATATCGATCTGGCTGTTACATCCCCTAATTTATAAGAATAAAGGACAGACATAATGATTTAGGCTGCACAGGCTGACCCTAAGACTTTGTGTAATATCAGCACATGTAATAACACTCATTTTAAGCTACTGATGTGTAATATGACAATCTCAGCTGGGAAACATAGCCAGCTTATAACCTTCACACCTTGAAGGAAATGCAGAAATGAGCTAATGATGTTTCCGCTATCATACTTACTTTTATGCGGTGACTTATAAGAACTACATTTTAATACCATCATTCCAATTTCTTAGACTTTATATTGAGCAAAGTAGAAACCATAGTAGTCAGACTGAGTTTGGAATCAGATTGGAATCTGCAAAAATATAATAATAAAAATGTAGCTTCAATCCTTTTGGGCAAGTGAATGAAAATTACAGCCTTCACACAGGTCCCATTTTAACTATGGTAAAAAAATCAGGTTCTACAGTAAGAACCTCCTATCAACACTTCATCATGCTAGACATGTTCCCTTCTTCTCTTGTACGCCACAGCTGGAGCCCGACCGATACTCCTGAGTGGTTTTGAACTTTTTGGTGCTGTCTATTCAATAAGTGTAATTTCCTCTTTAGTGGCCACAATGCAGATGAGAGCATTGGCACATGGCCAGGTAAGTAGTTGGCATATGATTACAGTTAGTATTGATCCATAGGCTTAGTTTCATTATTATTAAAATGCAGCTTGTCTTTATGCCTTGGCTGTATTACATTGTGATGGTATAAAGGAATTCCATTGTAGTGATGTCACAAATGAGATTGTCTTTATTCATTGGCTTGGTTCTAATAATCTGATGCCAAAATTGTTTGTCTTTACTCCAAGGCAGAGTTTCATTGTAGTGATGTCTCAATCAGAGGTCCCAATAACACCTGTGCAAGCCTCATAGACGCATGAAAAGGCAATTTTACTCTTTACAAAAAGTCTCATGCGTATTTCTACATATGATACTTTCTTTGGTCTAGAGTGCTGTATCAGTACAGCCAGTGTGGTCTGTTCAGTCCCTGCTGCTGGTGACACCATTAATCCTGGCATAGGTGGCAGGAACTAAGCAGATGCTCCAGATCACTGCAGGTGCCCAAAACTGTTTGAACCCGGGCTCCTCCTGTAACAGCCAACATCAGAGATAACTCCTTAGATGCCTTGATCAACAGTGACAGCGGCATCTAAGCAATTAGATGGACAGGGTTCCTTCTACCACCATCGACCATGTCAACTGGATGCCTAGCATGACTTTGTCCATTAGACCTTGTACAGACACAGCCTAATAGGCTGCCTGTCACTGGTACAGTGATTAGCCATATATATAATGCAGTAGATCAAAGCCATGTCTCCTAGTGAGAGCAAAAAATATATAATATTTAATTTAAGTTAACCAATTCCAGACTGGGCTATTTACCCCCTCTGCCTGACTAAACATAGTTTTGCAAATCTGACATGTCATTTTATATGGTAATAACTTTGGAATACTTTTTCTTATCCAAGCCATTCTGAGACAGTTTTTTGTAAAGCATTGTACTTCAAGTTAGTGGTAAATTTGAATTGATATGTTTTAACTTTATTTACAAACAAAAAGACCAAATTTTAGCAAAATTAGCAATTTTATAAAATATAACTATGGTCATAGTTATGTTTTAACGTTCACAATATGTCTACCTTATGTTGGCCTCATTTTGTAAACATAATTTTATTTTTTTAAGGTGCTAGAAGGCTTAGAATTTTGAGGCAATTTTTCAAATTTTCAAGGAAATTTCCAAGACAACTTTTTAAAGGGACAATTCAGTTGTGAGGTCACTTTGAGGGACTTACATAATAGAAACCACCCATAAGTGACGCCATTTTAGAAACTACACAACTTTAAATTGTTCAAAACTGAATTTAGACACTTTGTTAACCCTGTATGTGTTCCACAGGAATTAAAGCAAAATAGAAGTGACATTTAAAATGTAATTTCCATTTTAATAAAAAATTAGCTGTAACAATAAACTGTGTTTTATTGCATACTCTTTCATGGCTGAAAGTACCCCTCAAAACTGCTAAAAGGAGTATTTTGACTCTTCCAGAAAAAATTTAGTTGCGCTTATGGTCACAATAATATTATGTAGAGTTCCAGTGTGATTATGCCTGTATATTGGTTGGAGTAGTTTCTTTGTGATTTTGTCACAAGTGTTTGTCTTATTCCTAAGCAGACTTTCATTATCATGATGTCACAATACAGTGTGAGTTTATTCATATGATTTGTTCGATGGTTGTGATGATTTCACAACTGTTTTGTCTATGCCTTTGTTGTGTTCCATTGAAATGAACCCTGCAACAGTGCTTGTCTTTCATTCTCATGAATTCATAATGGTGCCTGTCTGCACTGCTGAATTTATTGTTTTTCATATATTGCAATGTTTGTCTTTAGTTTTACATGAGTTTTAAAATTGCATAAAAGTCTGATAAATTTAAAATTGTCTACATTTGCTACATTATTTATGGAGTACAGTTCTAGAGTAGACTGGTAATGGTTTCCCTGCAGCCTCTTAACGTTATTTAGACCTATGTATATATATATATATATATATAATATATATATATATATATAAAAAAAATATATATATATATATAAAATATATATATATATATATAGTATATGAAATCCGGCAGCACTCACTTTAGAGGTTATCAAGTGCAAGCGTCTCGCCTTTGACCATAGGCTTGTATATTCAAGGAAAAATCAACACAGCACTCTTCTTGTAAAAAAACAGTGTCTTTATTCACACATGACACAAAAATAGGCAACGTTTCAATCCCCTTCCGGGATCCTTCTTAAGCCACTTGGCTTGAGAAGGATCCCGAAAGGGGATTGAAACGTTGCCTATTTTTGTGTCACATGTGTGAATAAAGACACTGCGTTTTTTTACAAGAAGAGTGCTGTGTTGATTTTTCCTTGAATATATATATATATATATATATATATTAATTACTTCACTGTCATACTCCTCTTTGGCTAAAAATACTCCTTAAAAAATGGTAAGAGGAGCCTTTTAACTCTTACGTAAAAAATGTAGTGCGTCCTCTGCCTGTAATGTCTGCTGCAGGGGATATGCATAGTATGCCATGGCTTATCTTGGCAAAATCAGCTGTTTACAGAGGTTGCCAGGAGCAATAAGTTCCTTATTGTGATCAGCTATTCAAATCAGAGATCACATTTGAAAGGGGGATAACAGCATCCCTTTAAAGGTAACCTGTCGCCAGATTGTCCTATCTGAGGTCAGCATATACTAGTGACAGTAACCTCATTATACTGCTGTGTCTTTTACTGGTTAACTGAAAGTAGTAGTCAAATGACTGTTTATAAGCTGTAATGTGACTTTAAATGGAATCCGTCATCAGAAAATGACCTATAGTTTAAATCACATTTTTGTTGTTTTTCATTTCCCATGTCACTATCTATATTTAAATGAAAAACATAAAATTCAGCAGTTTTCGCACTGACCACTAAGCCTAATAATAGGTGTCACTTCTTGGTCTGTGCAGATCATGTTACTGCAGTTACCTGCTCATCTATACACAGAGGTGATATCATTACAGGCAGGATTAGAATGACAGATACGACAGGATCCTCCATTTACAAAAGGTGATTGTCAAAGCTTATCTATTCTTTCCCTGTACAATGACCTCTGCACATGCCCAGAAAACTCTCTCATAGAAGTCAAGCGAGGTCCTCTCCAGACCATTGTGTCTATGCCCCATGTGGCTGCCATAAAGCAATTTTCTTAATGCTTTCTAAACGCTGCGAGTCAGAAAATAAGAATAGATTAGAAAAAAAGATATGTCTTGGTAACATTACATCCCTCCCCTGCGAGTCCATGCCTCGTTTAATGCATGACAATATCCTGGTGGCCTTAGAAGCAGCTGATTGACATTGTATGCTGTAATTTAATCTACCATCCACAAGGACACTCAAATCCTTCTCTATAAGTGACTCTCCCAGTGTTACATCACCTAGGACAGGGATGGGCAAACTGCGGCTCTCCAGCTGTTGTAAAACTACAAATTCCATCATGCCCTGCTGTAGGCTGATAGCTGTAGGCAGACTGGGAGTTGTAGTTTTACAACAGCTGGAGAGCCGCGGTTTGCCCATTCCTGACTAGGACATATGAAGCACAGAGATTATTACTACCAATATGCATAACTTTACATTTGTCCACATTGAACCTCATTTGCCAAGTTGATGCCGAGTGTTCAAGTCAGCTTGTAGTTTGTGGACATCTTCCATTGACTGTACAGTTCTACACAGCTTAGTATCATCTGCAAAAATAGATATGGTGCTATTAATCCTCTCCTCAATATCATTAATAAATACATTAAATAATAAAGGGCCCAGCACTGAACCTTGGGGTACACCACTTATAACCTGGGACCATTCTGAATAGGAATCATTGACCACAACTCTCTGGACATGGTCCTTCAACCAGGACCATGATGATACAATAATGTTGGTATTTTGTCCTTGGCAACGTGTATTTGTGATTATGCCACTGTAATGCTTGTATTTTTACAAGACAGAGTTCTGTTTGATGATGTCATTGTAGTGTTGGTCTTTATTCCTTGGCGTTGTTGTTGTTGTATTTATGTTTGGGATGTGTTTCATTATGATGATTTCACTGTGTTATTCCTAATCTAATTGCTAGACAGTGATCTGTATTCTTAGGCAGAGTTCCATCATTATGATGCCACAATAGAGTTTGTCTTTATAGTCCCTTTTGAGTAAGGGCTTTTTCACATCTGTCCATTTATGCTCCATTTTTGTTTGAATGGGTGCTTAAGAACATCTGTTATCCTCGGTCAATATCTGTTTTATCAAGTATCTGCTGTTTTTGGTGGAAGAAAATGTCCTGTCTACAGGACTTTTTTTCTGGAAAACAGAATGGATACATGAAGAACTGGAGCTTTCTAGATTCATTTCTACATGAAAGCCAATGGATGAACCATACAAATGAAATGGGGCAGATTTGTCATAAAGATACGCCACTTTTGCAACTTTTTAAATTTTTGCACAAGTGCCATTTCTCAGCTGGCCTTGCCACTATTCCAAAAAGAGGTGCGGAGGGGTCGGGGCCAGTGACAAATAATATTTGTCCGTTTTCCAAAAATGAGTTGCATTTCACAATAGTGTTTGTCTTTATAACTTTGTTGTCAGTGGTGATAATTAGTGTTGAGTGAAGCATTCGAAGCAGAATTCGGTCCGAAATTTAGGAAAACTTTGATTCACACTAAATCTGAATTTCCTTAAAGTTCATGGTAACAAATCAGGTTTTCCTAAAATGGCAGCTGCATGTGTTATGAAGCGAAACTAAGTGTAGAGGAGAGAAGCCCAGGAACGCAAGATCATCCATAATGCCGTGCTGCCAACCAATCCACAGATTACCATCCCCTGTGATGTCACAGCTCTATAAAAACCCTCATCCTCTATGGTCTCCGCCATTGTCCTGGTAGCTGATCATAGGGAGAGATGTGGCAAGTACTCATGCTGAAAACTATTAATAGAAGAATGCAATACCAATTAGATAAAAGCCTTTATTATTCCAGTGCTCAGTGTGCCAACCAATACCATCCTGTCTGCACCCCTTAGGGGGGCCAGGTCATAATGATGACCATTCTCATCTTTTGCTGGCTTTACTTCCTAGAAAAGTCAGCAAGATGCAAAGAAAGGTGAAGCTGGATGTTCCTTATTACATATTTTCATCAATGTTAGATGATGTGGAAAATGAGGAAAAGCAGATGGCAAAAGAAGGGCTCCCATCTGTAGGGCAGGAGGGCACTGGGGTTGGAGAAGTGGGTATGCCAGCATATTGTGCCCCCACCTAACTAGCCAAACCCCATACCCGAAATATCCCCTGTTTAAAGGTGCATTAAAAGTGCTGTGCGACCATTAACAATGAAGAAGGACTATATAGTGTGGTCTTTTTTATCAAATTAAAGGCAGCTGCGGGCTAATTGGCTGAGTGGTTCTTCACCGCAGCTTGGCCGCAACCTGCCCACAGCATTTCTGCTCCTAAGGCAGAGTGGCCTGGGTATGTACCTGATTTATAGCGATTTGTGATAAATTAATTTGTAATGAATCAAATTTCTTGGCTAACTTCAGCAAAGCTGCCGAATCAAATTTTTCAAAACTTTGCATATCTTTAATGATAATGCCACATTAATGTTTGTCTTAAGCAGTTTCACTGTTGTGATGTCAACAGTTCTAGAGAATTTCTTAGAAAATTGCTTTTTTTTTTTTTTTCTATTGCCATAGACTGAGCTCTGTCATTATCTAAAAATAAGCTTCAATTCCTGCAGTTTTTGCATTGGCCACTAAGCCTATAGGTGACAATTCTTGGTCTGTACAGATCACATTTCAGCAGTCAGCTCGTTATCATCACAGGCCTGATTAGACTGGTTTCACACAAGCAAGTTCAATGCAGTGTGCGTCTGCCAGAGCTCCCGTCCTGCCCTACAAATCACTGATAGGATTGCATAGCATTATATTGATTTATGATTCTATGTAACCCTTAGGCCTCTTTCACACGAGCTTTGCGGGTGAGGGCCGGATGAGTTGCGAGTGCATTGCGGGAAACTGTGCGAGTGCGCACACAATCTCAGTCAGTTTTGTCTGTGATTGCGTTGTGTTGTTCAGTTTTTTCAGCGTGAGTGCAAAGCATTTTAATGCGTTTTGCACGCGCATGATAAAAAACTGAATGTTGTACCCAAACACGGACTTCTTCACTGAAGTTCGGGTTTCGGTTTGTTAGCATTCTTACAGAATGCTAAGTAAAATGTCCATTAATGGTTAAAAATTATAAAACAAATTACGTACCTCATCTTCTTTCTTCTTGCAGGACCTGCAAAAGACCTGCGCTGACATCATCGCGGTCACCACGTGGTGAGCACGATTACATCATCAAAGGTCCTTTTGCAGGTCCTGCAAGAAGAAGAAAGAAGACGATAACGGCTGCGTAATCAAGTGGATGAGATAAGTAATTTTTTAAAATTATTTTTTAATCCTTAGTGTATTAAAGAATGCTAATATTTTCCAAAGAATCTTCTATCAGTCTTCAGTGAAAAATAGATACCATCCGTGGTGTGTCCTTGATTTTCATGGACCCATAGACTTCTATGGGTGTGCTTGGTCCACATCTCAGATCAAAGTAGTGCATGTCTCCGTGATTTTTTTACTGACCCACAGGCACTGAAATGTAAACAGATACATTTAAATCAATGGGTACGTGTGCTGTCCGTGGAAAATGCGGACAGCACACATCAGTGAAAAACTGAGAAGTGGACGAGGTCTTAGCGTTCTGGAATTTATTGAATAACACTGACAGCGCAGGGCAAGAGGGAGCATCGGAGCTAGAAATACTCCAATGCGCCACTCAGACTTGGTAAATGAGTGAAGGGGAGCTTATGTCCATGTTCAGCTCTGAACCTGGACAACCCCTTTAAGTTTCACCCAATGAAAGATCAGTTTGTTTGAAATTGTCCATGTAGACTAATATGTGTGGCCGCTTTAAATGCTGTTAAAAGTAGCTCGGGCTAAATGGCTGACCCCATAATTATGCACACAAAATAGAATTAAAACAATTAGCAACAGGTAAATATTTGGTTTTATTTAGGAGAAAACAATTATACATGGACATATTCCCTATAATACCTAGGCAGAATTTCATTTTTGCAATTTCACAATATTGTTTTTTTTCTACCTTAGTAGAGTTGAATTGAGATGATGCCAGATTATTGTTTGTTTAATTCCTTGTTATGAGATCACAACAGATTATGTCTTTTTTTGTTTGCGTCTACTGCAATAATATCACAATAGTGTTTAAATTCCTCGGTAAAGTTGTATTCTGACATTATCACAGAGATTGCCTTTCTTGCTAGGCAGTGTTACTGTACATTGTAGTGATGTCACAATAGTTTTCTGAAATCGGGTTGAAAGTGACACCTGCAGGTATATGCAGCTCTTACCATTTAAAAAGGTTGTACCTTGTATTGTATGGTAGCTAGAACCACAATCCCCTTTAACCCTTTCCCTGCCAAGGATGGCACGTCAGTAGTCAGTGGTATATTTCATATTACAGTAGAGATTGTCTTCATTCCTAGGCATTGTTACATTCTGGTGATGTCACAATAGTGCTTGTCTTTATACCCAGGCACACTTTCATTAGTATGATGTCACAACACAATTTCATTTTTTCCACTGCAGTGTTTCATTATGGTGATGTCACAATACGGTCTGGTTTTAACAAGGTAGGGGGCACACCAAATAATACACGGAGTGCAAAGGGTGGTAAAAAGAGCATCAAACAAAACCTGACCCAAGAGAGAGTCACAAGAACCACCCCATAAATGCACATCCGACAATGAATCAGTATGAAAAATGTATATAAAGTTTATTGGACACACCAACAGACAAATATAAAAAATTGTATACAATTAGAACAAAGTGTGGTATGCAATAAAATATATGTAACCGACACACACAGGTCTTCCTTACCACTGAGGACCCCTGAGGAAGCCGGACTCTCCCGGCGATACGCGTTGGGCGTTACTCATTCTTCCAGGTCCACTGCTCCAGCGGCTCATGTAGGTTTTGGCTCTCTAAATTAGACCTTATCATGGTCTGTTTGCATTTCTAGTGGTCTTACCTTACTTCATATTTGCTTTATGTTCTGCATTGTATTTTCATATGCTGGCTTATAGTATTTATGCCCATTTTGTGGCAATTCAGTGGACCTGTGTGTGTCGGTTACATATATTTTATTGCATACCGCACTTTGTTCTAATTGTATACAATTTTTAATATTTGTCTGTTGGTGTGTCCAATAAACTTTATATACATTTTTCATACTGATTCATTGTCGGATGTGCATTTATGGGGTGGTTCTTGTGACTCTCTTTTGGGTCAGGTTTTGTTTGTCACAATACGGTCTGTTTCCATTCATCTTTGATTATGTCACAGTAGAGTTTATGTATTTACCATCGTTTTATCCAGTAGTGATGATGATACCACAATAGACCAGCGTAGTTGCATTGTGCTGATGTTGCCGCATGATATAGTTTGCATACACAGTTTCCCGTGTGTGGACATAGAATTCATTTCTTGTACATGTGCAGATTTTCTCTTTTTGATGATACAGAAATTAGTACGTGGCCGGTGCATTTTTTAAAACAGAACTTAATTCTATGCTCACAGAGTGTGAGACTTGAAGCAAATGTAGGAAGCATCATGCGCCTCAACCAATGGACTGGTGACTGGCACAAGACACTTTGATGGAATTTGCATACGACTTGGCAGTTTTTCTAAATAATTTTTTACTGGGGAGTAATAGCTATCAGTTTAGAAAGGTCTTTTCCTCACAAACATCATTGTGGGAATGGTTTATAGGGGTTCCCTTGAAGGAACTGTATAATTTTTGTCTATATATTTACCTATGAAACTATTTGTTGAGAGTGCACTCTTTACTATCACTTCTTATGCTTTTATTACTACACATGACATCTTTTTGGTAAAGATCAAGTTCCATCACAACCCTAGGCCTCAAAAAATCTTGTCCAGTATGAAACCAGGTGTATGCAGTATTCCTATAGTTTATAAGGGATACAACAGGCAACATTAGCAAAATGTGGTACAACAGCTCAAGTGAGAAGCATGGCGTCAACTTAGTATCAAACTGTTCTGAGCAGTTTATGCAGTGTAAAAATAAAAAATCTGAATACTATAACTACACACGTCCTCCACTTTGCAGTTTATTAAATGTCCGTATTTCTTTTGTCTTTCAGGAACTAAGTAGCTTTAATTACTTGGACCTGTATAAACTAGCTGACTTGTTTAATCTGACATTGCTGGAGACAGCAGTGGTGGACTTTCTAGTAAAGCACCTGTCAGAGCTTTTGAAAAGTCACCCGGAAGAAGTTCTTGCACTGCCCTTCCGTCTGCTCAGAGAGGTCCTGAAGAGTGATCATCTGACATCACTTAGCGAAGAGCAAATTTGGCAAGTGAGTAAAGTATGATGAGTGTATAGACAGTCTTAGACACTAGACATGCATTACATGATATACTGTAACTAAACAATCATTTATCCACGTTAGGCCTCATGCACACGACCATTGTTGTGTTCCGTTCCGCAAAATGAGGTTCCGTTGTTCCGTGATCCGTTTCCATTTTTGTTTCCGTGTGTATTCCTTTATTTTTGGAGGATCACCAGACATGAAGGAAAGTTAAAAAAAGTCTAAGTCAAGTTTGCCATGCAAATGATAGGAAGAAAACTGACGCGGATGACAATCTTGTGTGCCTCCACATTTTTTCACGGGCCCATTGACTTGAATGGGTCCGCGAACCGTTTTCCATGAAAAAAATAGGACAGGTTATATTTTTTTGACGGACTGGACCCACGATCACGGACGCGGATGACAAACAGTGCATTAGCCGAGTTTTCAACTGACCCATTGAAAGTCAATGGGTCTGCAGAAAATCACGTACGGAGCAACGGACATGGAATGAAACAACGGTTGTGTGCAGGAGGCCTTAAGCTATATTTTTGATACTAGTTTTATGTCTGGTTTACTCCTTTCAGTTTTTTATTTAATTTTTTTAATTGAACTGCACAACAAATCTGCACAAAATCCACACATAAGGCAAAATATTGCAACACAACGGCACGCTATTTGTTTTTTATTTGTTAGGCTGTTTTGTGTTACATGTGGTTTAATTTGTGTATAATTTTATAGAGATGATCATTTGGTTATTCTTGTTATTAAAATGTAAGCAGGAGAAAATAGTTGAAAATAAAAATAATTTCATGTCATATGGTAATCCCCAGGTAATAATTCTTGACCTTTTTTGTAATATACTTTAGAAAAAGAGTTAATTTGGGTCATGTAATCCCCAAAAACATGCAGGTTATAAGGCTACTTTCACACTTGCGTTCTCAGCGGATCCGTCATGGACGGTTCAGTTCAGATAATACTACCGTCTGCATCCATTCAGAACGGATCCGTTTGTATTATCTTTAACATAGCCAAGACGGATCCGTCTTGAACACCATTGAAAGTCAATGGAGGACGGATCAGTTTTCTATTGTGCCAGATTGTGTCATAGAAAACCGTCCCTATTGACTTACATCGTGTGTCAGAACGGATCCGTTTGGCTCAGTTTCATCAGACGGACACCAAAACACTGCAAGCAGCGCTTTGGTGTCCATCTCCAAAGCGTAATGGAGACTGAACTGATGCATTCTGAGCGGATCATTTTCCATTCAGAATGCATTAGAATGCAAACTGATCCGATTTGGACCGCTTGTCAGAGCCCTGAACGGATCTCACAAACGGAAAGCCAAAAACGCCAGTGTGAAAGTAGACTAAAGCAGCAGTGTTCATAGTACATAGTGGTAAGGAAACCACAATAAAAAAAAATCTGAAGCATTTTTGAAGTACTCCTGAATTTCTAGATTATAAATGTATAAATACATATGAATTCTTAAAGGAGTTATCCCATAACTAATGTAAAAATTGAAAATCAGACATCATATACAGTAGTACATGACGATCTCTTTCTAACAAAGAGAACCAGCTGTCACGGGAGCCAGGAAACCAGACCACATGCAAACGCAGGTTATTTAAAGGAACATAAATAAATATTAATCAGGGACAGCGAGGTTAGGAAGAAGCTGGGAAGTCCAATGCAGGTAGTCATCCAAGTCAGAATCAGGTCCAAAGTGGGTAGTCGTCCAAGCCGGGGTCAGGTCCAAAGCAGGTAGTCATCCAAGCCGGGGTCAGGTCCAAAGCAGGCAGTCGTCCAAGCTGGGGTCAGGTCCAAAGCGGGTACATTTGCCGATGCGGGGTCGAGAGCCAGAGGACACATACACAGGAACACGCAAGGAGCTCAGACTGCCAGAGATGCACCTTGGAGCACAAACGCAAGAGCAATGAACCTGAAGCCTGAGCAGACTGATATAGTCAGGTGTTGCCACATCATCACTGTGCAACGCCCAGGCAGCAGGCAAGTGATGATGCACTCAGAGGTTATAAGAGACTGCAGTCTGCATATGTCCAAAATGGCTGCCACCATGAGGACAAGGTAAGACCTTGACACCAGCCCTATACTTCAAAAGGATCCAGAGATCTCCCCATTCATTGCTTTGCTAGATTTATATCAATTGGACACCTCAAGGGGAATGTCTTTTCTGCTGTAGGTCAGGGGAGTGTCCATTCTGCTGAAGCTCCCTATCACAGCTCAGGAGGCAGTTTAAGCATGAAACTGAGCTTTGTGCTGCCATGTCAGTGAGCAGGACAAAGAAATGAGAAGAAAAAAAAACAGCAGGTGGCGCTATACAGATACATTTTATTGAATAACTCAGTGGCTATGCAAAATTTTTATTTACATGCAATTACAAAAATGTTCAGATCCAGTTGCTGGTTTGAAAACTGTAGAATATTTTTTTGGGGACAACCCCTTTTAAGTAGGGGCATTTCCTCAAATTTGGAGCGTACTGTACATCTTTGCAAACAGATCTGTTTGGTTCATGTGGACAACTTCTTCACATACAGTGCACTAGTTCTGATAACTCCTCCATTGTGTTCTTGAATATTAGTAAATCTACAACAATTTTTCAGTTTATATAATAAATGGTTCAGTTCTTTAGATATTAGAGCCTCTGTTTACATGAAGCTTGTCTAGGAAACCATCCATTGTATTTGTAGTATAGTGTCTACTGTACCTATAGACATGTTAAGATTATTTTTAAATGGCCTCTCGCCATATTTTATTCTTTAGAGTTGTTTAGCCTTTTCAGTTTTCTTACAAGGATGCCATAGTATACTGTATTTAGGCTTGAAATCTGTGTGAAATCCTATTAGGCATACAAATGTTTCATACCAGGAAAACATCTACAACTGAAAAAAATAAAGTTTTTAAAACATTGGATAGGGGCTCACCCATTTGAGGATTTCTTCTGTAAAGATAGTATTCGGGCATAACACACTGATGTCAGATTGAAAGTACTCATCCAGAATATTTAAATCTAGGATTAAATACATTCTCTGCTTTATTCACTTTTATCAGCAGGTAACATTTTATGTGTTTCAAACCTGTAGAAAAAGACACACGGATCGCACATCTGTATACTATGCATTGATCTACTGCTACTTAGCATAATTTATAAACATCTTCATTGAGGCCCTTGTTTATGTTTTGATCAACATGCTTAGGCCCACTGACCACGTCAAAGTGCCCTCATAAGAGTGGGTCCTTACTCTAATTTGGCGCAACGCCTCATGGTGATCACCGCTGCAGCACAGCACCTGCAAATGGTGAGACCTAGCAGCCCAACAACACCCCTGCTGAGTGGGTCCCTACTCTAATTTGGTGCAGGATGCACGATCCATGTTGTTTATTTTTTTCCTAGAGAATGTTATTAGTCCTTGTCACCACAAAAAAGAGGTAAGGATTCCTGGATTCCTATACTATACAGTTATGGATTTGGCTGAACTTTTGTTGCTATATATATATATATATATATATATGGATCCAGAAAAAAGAGCGGCACTAGATAAAAGCAAGTGAACCCTTTATTCACCCAGGTGGTGCAACGTTTCGGCTCTAAGCATGAGCCTTCTTCAAGGCTTGAAGAAGGCTCATGCTTAGAGCTGAAACGTTGCACCACCTGGGTGAATAAAGGGTTCACTTGCTTTTATGTACCGGAGTGCCGCTCTTTTTTCTGGATCCGTTTATTGGGGTAAGAAGTCCATTCCCCTGGGACGTGCACCCGAACCTTTTCCCTTGAGCCAGTGCCGCCATTTTTCTTCAACTATATATATATAGAGAGAGAGAGAGAGAAATGTCATATTGCTGCAAAACCTGGCATGCAGTTATGCAGTATATGCAGATATGTAAATGATTACAGGTGTGGATATACGATAACGTTCCCACATGGAACCAGGCGCGGCATAGCCCAGACATACAGTCCACCAGCCCTCAGACTGTAACAAATGCAGTACCTTTGAAGGGGCTTGTGGTCTAGCAGTCCTCCCGACTCTGACCTTTCAATGCTTGTTTCCGGGCGTCGCTGAGTCCCCCAAAGTTCAGGCTATTGCATAGCCTCGCGACCCCTCAGCCTTGCCTAGCTGAGACCACACTGACAGAACCTCACCAGGCCTCTGTCTGCACACTCTCCGGAGTGAGACACACCCAATTGCAGAAACCAGATTAAATGGAACCCCTGGACGTGAGCATGTCCTAAGTCCCGGACTGGAGCATGGGGAACAGGCACCCACCCAACACATTGCCTGTTCCCAGTAAAAGCCCGCCCTGAAATAGCTGAACCAGCTACACTATCTATATGATGTCCCCCAACTACTTTAGTGGACACCTGGACTAGGTATTTTACTCCACCAAGGCCGGGCCCCTTGGTGACACGCTCCTGGTGCAAACAACACCTCAATGTTCACATTGCCACAGCGCTCACAGTGTATGTGTGATCTGTATTGCTGCCTAATCACACAACCATATTGTTTGTCTGCATCCAATCCAAATTTTTTGCAGATGGGATGTGGACCCATTCATTTCAATTGGGCCGCAAAAAATGCGAACAGCTCATCCCTTTGTCCATATCAAAGTTCCGCAAAAATATAGAACATGTCCTATTATTGTTCATTTGTGTACAAGAATAGGTGTTGTTACAATGGGTCTGGGGGGATAAAAACGGATACAACATGGACGTCACACAGACGTCATCTGTATCTTCTGCAGATCTGCATTTTGCAGACTGCAAAATACATACGGTCGTGTGAATGAACCCTAATTAGGCCCCAGGAGAAGTATGAGATCACTGTCTGATCTCCTGCATTTCCTGGACAGATCACACATATCCTACACTGTCAGCACTCACCACAGATGGTGTACTGGTGTACTGATATAAGTAAAAGAAGGCCAGCAGCCCACCACGGATGTCAACAGAAAAAGTGTGATTTATTCACCCAGAGTCAGCAGCGACGTTTCAACAGCTTGTTGCTGTCTTTCTCAAGCTCTGAGAGAAGACAGCAACAAGCTGTTGAAACGTCACTGCTGATTCTGGGTGAATAAATCACACTTTTTCTGTTGACATCCGTGGTGGGCTGCTGGCCTTCTTTTACTTCTATATTGCATTGGACCTAGGTGCCGTTTCACACTGGCCTGATCTGCACCCGCATCTTACAGTGTGCTGCATCCTCATTTTTTCCAAAGCATATATATATATATATATATATATACATACATACAGGTGAAACTCGAAAAATTAGAATATCGTGCAAAAGTCCATTTATTTCAGTAATGCAAATAAAAAGTAATTGCATTAATGCAGCTTAAAATTTGAATTTTGTGAAAAGGTTTAATATTCTGGGCTCAAAGTGTCACACTCTAGTCAGCTAATTAATCCATACCCCCTGAGCAAAGGGTACCTCAGAATTGGGACTTTGGGGTTTCATAAGCTGTAAGCCATAATCATCCAAATTATAACAAATAAAGGCTTGAAATATCTCGCTTTGCATGTAATGAGTCTATCTCATATATTAGTTTCACCTTTTAAGTTGCATTACTGAAATATATGAACTTTGCACGATATTCTAATTTTTCGAGTTTCACCTGTGTATATATACAGTTGCAAGAAAAAGTATGTGAACCCTTTGGAATGATATGGATTTCTGCACAAATTGGTCATAAAATGTGATCTGATCTTCATCTAAGTCACAACAATAGACAATCCCAGTCTGCTTAAACTAATAACACACAAAGTTACCATGTTTTTATTGAACACACCATGTAAACATTCACAGTGCAGGTGGAAAAAGTATGTGAACCCCTAAGCTAATGATATCTCCAAGAGCTAATTGGAGTGAGGTGTCAGCCAACTGGAGTCCAATCGATGAGATGAGATTGGAGGTGTTGGTTACAGCTGCCCTGCCCTATAAAAAGCACACACCAGTTCTGGGTTTGCTTTTCACAAGCAGCATTGCCTGATGTGAATGATGCTTTGCACAAAAGAGCTCTCAGAAGACCTACAATTAAGAATTGTTTACTTGCATAAAGCTGGAAAGGGTTATAAAAGTATCTCGAAAAGCCTTGCTGTTCATCAGTCCATGGTAAGACAAATTGTCTATAAATGGAGAAAGTTCAGCGCTGCTGCTACTCTCCCTAGGAGTGACCGTCCTGTAAAGATGACTGCAAGAGCACAGCGCAGACTGCTCAATGAGGTGTAGAAGAATCCTAGAGTGTCAGATAAAGACTTACAAAAGACTCTGGCATATGCTAACATCCCTGTTAGCGAATCTACGATAAGTAAAACACTAAACAAAAATGGATTTCATGGGAGGATACCGCAGAGGAAGCCACTGCTGTCACAAAAAAAACATTGCTGCACGTTTACAGTTTGCACAAGAGCACCTGAATGTTCCACAGCAGTACTGGCAAAATATTCTGTGGACAGATAAAACCAAAGTTGAGTTGTTTGGAAGAAACACACAACACTATGTGTGGAGAAAAAGAGGCACAGCACACCAACATC
The DNA here is from genome assembly GCF_014858855.1 of Bufo gargarizans. Lineage (NCBI taxonomy): Eukaryota > Metazoa > Chordata > Amphibia > Anura > Bufonidae > Bufo > Bufo gargarizans. The sequence continues at coordinate 263,525,692 of NC_058083.1, forward strand.
AAAACCTCATCTCAACTATAAAGTAAGGTGGTGGGGGCATCATGGTTTGGGGCTGCTTTGCTGCATCAGGGCCTGGACAAAGTGCTATCATCAAAGGAGAAATGAATTCCCAAGTTTATCAAGACATTTTGCAGGAGAACTTAAGGCCATCTATCCACTAGCTGAAGCTCAACAGAAGATGGGTGTTGCAACAGGACAACGATCCAAAGCATAGAAGTAAATCAACAACAGAATGGCTTAAACAGAAGAAAATACGCCTTCTGGAGTGGCCCAGTCAGAGTTCTGACCTCAACCCGATTGAGATGCTGTGGCATGACCTCAAGAAAGCGATTCACACCGAACATCCCAAGAATATTGCTGAACTGAAACAGTTCTGTAAAGAGGAAAGGTCAAGAATTACTCCTGACCGTTGTGCACGTCTGATCTGCAACTACAGGAAATGTTTGGTTGAAATTATTGCTGCCAAAGGAGGTTCAACCAGTTATTAAATCCAAGGGTTCACATACTTTTTCCACCTGCACTGTGAATGTTTACATGGTATGTTCAATAAAAACATAGTAACATTTAATTATTTGTGTGTTATTAGGTTAAGCAGACTGTGATTGTCTATTGTTGGGACTTAGATGAAGATCAGATCACATTTTATGTCCAATTTGTGCAGAAATCCATATCATTCCAAAGGGTTCACATACTTTCTCTTGCAACTGTGTATATATATATATATATATATATATATATATACACACACACATATACTGTATATAGTTTTTTTGAGTGACAGCCTTCTTTACAGTGTCTGCTTATTAGTTATCATTGCTGACTCTCTGAGGGGTACTAATACTGTTATGCTTAGCCTTTTTTTGCTGGAGGGTTTACTTTTTTATTAATGGTCATTGGAAATAAATTAACTCTGACCATAAATATCAACCACTTTGAAACAGCGCTCAGAAAGCAATAAAGCTCTATTTTGCTTTATCTTAGTAAATAAGTAATTCCCCTTCAGAAAACACAATAGAAAATAATCAAATTTAGTCCTGTTTTATTGCCAGAAGTGCAACCCAGTTCATCATTTTTTGCAAAGGTTATACTAGTAATGCAATATGCCATGGATGAATCTAATATGCAACAGAGGTAAAGATTGGGGAGAACGGAGGATTAGTGTCAGGGTGTTTTATATCAGCAGTACATGATGGACAGGCTGGAGACAGAGCTGCAGAATCTCATTAAATTGCTGGATAGTTCGTTACTGACTATTTTCAGTAAAGTACTCATTGGCTTTGATAAATCTCTATTCTATGTATTAAATGTAAATTATAAAGATATTCAGCACAAAACATACAATTTGCCAACAGAAGGGTTGGTAATTCAGGATAAGTAGGTTGCAGAATTCTCAACTTTCTTTTATACTAATTACCAAACATTACTTTTTCCTTTGTTACTAATTAAAATCATCATTATTATTTTTTTTTGTTAGGTCACTTAAAGTTTCTAGAAATGTCACTTTGCATAGTAAAATATGCTAAAACCTTTGGTGCTACAGCCAGTTTTGGGCTTCAAGGTGCAGTGATTTATTTATTTATTTTTTCATTTTTTCTGACTTACCGTATTTTTCTGTGTCCAAAGTCATATGAGGGCTTGTTTTCCTTGGGAACAGTTGTACTTTTAAAGGCCTCATTTTGGGGTCAATATCATGTGTATTACGTGTATCATGTAATGGCTTCTTGGGAGGAATGTTAAAAAAGTCATTCATTCTGCATTTTATTTTTAGCGGTGTTCATCATGCAGTTTAAGAAATGTGCCCTATATTCTGTCGATTGAAACAATTAGAGTGATACCCAATTGATATATGTTTTATGTGTTTTACCACTTTTACACAGATAAAGAAAAAATATTTGTTTTTGTGTTGCCATGTACTGAGAACCATAACTTTTAAAATGTTTCTTCTATGGAGTTTTTTGGAGGGCTTGTTATATGTAAGATGAGCTATGTGTCCACTTTGTGCCCCCCCCCCCCCATCTGTGCCCACCTGCCTTCTGATGTGTCCTGCCACTTGGTGCCATCCCCCTGTATCTGATGGCAGCTCAGTTCCAAAAGATCTATTAGGGTGAATAGGATTTTGACACTCTGCATGCTGAGCTATTCCTCGTGCAAAGTTGAGCAGAAAGCTTACCATGGCAGGCCTGGGAAGTTTCAGAAGCGATCAGGCTGCCATGGTAACCAATTGGAGCCCCACAATTTCTCTGCAGGGGTTCCGATCGAAAGGCAGCGTGAGCCGCATCCCTCTGCCTTACTTCACAGATGCCACGATCTGCGAGGAGTTAAATGATGGGGTTCCCCGCGATCGCCATTCCCCATCATTGGGGCGAGGTGCCTGCTGTATGATACAGCTGCCACCAACCTCGTATGGAGTGGGGTCACCGCAGTAGCCCACACCATACAAATTCAGGCACATAATACCATACATGTATGGCATTATACGTTAAGGGCTTAAATTAATCTTTTGAGTTTACAACCAATAATGCTGGAAGTGTGTTCCAAGCATCTACTACTCCTTAACCCCTTAGGGACCCATGACATACCGGTACGGCATGGATCCCGAGTCCTTAAGGACCCATGACGTACCGGTACGTCATGAGTTTAAATTGAGATTGTGGCGCCCCAGGGGTTAATCCGCACAGGATGCCGGCTGAAATCATTCAGCCGGCATCCTGTCACAACGCCTGGGGGAGGTCATATGACCCCCCGTATCGGCGATCGCAGCAAACCACAGGTCAATTCAGACCTGCGGTTTGTTGCGATTTCTGCTGTTTCTGATCGCCGCGGTCCCTGACCGCGGTGATCAGAAACTTTAGTGTGGCACAAATCTATAGTTATCACCCCCCCTGCACCCCTGCATGATTTTAGCCTGGTGGGAGGTGCAGGGGGGGTTTTGCGGGCGGTGTGGGCGGTGCGGGAGGCGGGCGGTGCGGCAGGCGGGATCGCGATCCCCCGCCTGCCTCCCGCCGAATAATCGTTGGCTTCTAGTGGGTATACCAGGGTGCCAGCACATTGCTGGCACCCTGGTATAAACGGCTGACATCTGTGAATGGATGTCAGCCGTTTAACCCTTTCCATACAACGGTCCGTACGGACCGCTGTATGGAAAGAGTTAACAGTAAGATGCGACTCCCTCCCTCTCCCATCGGGGGGCTGCTGTGCCTTTGCAGCCCCCCGAATGGAGAGGGAGAAAGCCCCCAGACAGCCCCCCGAAGCCCCAGTCCTTACCCTTCCCCGTCTGAGAAGTTGTGGCAGACGGGGAAGGTTCCCATGGCAACAGGACGCCTGTTTAGGCGTCCTGCTGTCCATGGTGCTGAACAGATCTATGCTGAAAGCATAGATCTGTTCAGTGTAAGTAAAATACAGTACAGAAACCTATATAGGTTCTGTACTGTATTATGCAGACACCAGACCCACTGGATCTTCAAGAACCAAGTGGGTCTGGGTCAAAAAAAAGTAAGAAAAAGTGAAAAAAAAGTGAAAATCAAAAAACACATTTATCACTAATTAAAAATGAAAAAAATAAAATTCCCTACACATGTTTGGTATTGCCGCATCCATAACGACCTGATCTATAAAACGGTCATGTTACTTTCACCGCACGGTGAACGCCATAAAAATAAAAAAATAAAAACTAAGAGAAAATTAAAATTTTGCCCACCTTACTTCCCAAAAAAGGTAATAAAAGTGATCAAAAAAGTCGCATGTACGCCAAAATAGTGCCAATCAAACCGTCATCTCATCCCGCAAAAAATGAGACCCTACCCAAGATTATCGCCCAAAAACTGAAAAAACTATGGCTCTTAGACTATGGAAACACTAAAACATCATTTTTTTTTGTTTCAAAAATTTAATCATTGTGTAAAACTTACATAAATAAAAAAAAGTATACATATTAGGTATCGCTGTGTCCGTATCGACCGGCTCTATAAAAATATCACATGAGTTAACCCTCAGGTGACCACCGTAAAAAAAAAAAAAAAAACGGTTTAAAAAAAGCAATTTTTTGTCATCTTACGTCACAAAAAGTGCAATAGCAAGCGATCAAAAAGTCATATGCACCCCAAAATAGTGCCAATAAAACATCCATCTCATCCCGCAAAAAATGAGACCCTACATAAGATAATCGCCCAAAAACTGAAAAAACTATGGCTCTTAGACTATGGAGACACTAAAACTTTTTTTGTTTTACCAATGAAATCATTGTGTAAAACTTACATAAATAAAAAAAAAGTATACATATTAGGTATCGCCGCGTCCGTGACAACCTGCTCTATAAAATTACCACATGATCTAACCTTTCAGATGAATGTTGTAAATAACAAAAAAAAAAACGGTGCCAAAAAAGCTATTTCTTGTTACCTTGCCGCACAAAAAGTGTAATATAGAGCAACCAAAAATCATGTGTACCCTAAACTAGTACCAAGAAAACTGCCACCTTATCCCGTAGTTTCTAAAATGGGGTCACTTTTTTAGAGTTTCTACTCTAGGGGTGCATCAGGGGGGCTTCAAATGGGAGATGGTGTAAAAAAAAACAGTCCAGCAAAATCTGCCTTCCAAAAACCGTATGGCATTCCTTTCCTTCTGCGCCCTGCCGTGTGCCCATACAGCAGTTTACGACCACATATGGGATGTTTCTGTAAACTACAGAATTAGGGCCATAAATAATGAGTTTTGTTTGGCTGTTAACCCTTGGTTTGTTACTTGAAAAAAGATATTAAAATGGAAAATCTGCCAAAAAAGTGAAATTTTGAAATTGTATCTCTATTTTCCATTATATCTTGTGCAACACCTAAAGGGTTAACAAAGTTTTTAAAATCAGTTTTGAATACCTTGAGGGGTGTAGTTTCTTAGATGGGGTCACTTTTAGGGAGTTTCTACTCTAGGGGTGCATCAGGGGGCTTCAAATGGGACATGGTGTCAAAAAACCAGTCCAGCAAAATCTGGCTTCCAAAAACCAAACGGCGCACCTTTCACTCTACGCCCCGCTGTGTGGCCGTACAGTAGTTTACGGCCACATATGGGGTGTTTCTGTAAACGGCAGAGTCAGGGCAATAAAGATACAGTCTTGTTTGGCTGTTAACCCTTGCTTTGTTAGTGGAAAAAATGGGTTAAAATGGAAAATTAGGGAAAAAAATGAAATTCTCAAATTTCATCCCCATTTGCCAATAACTCTTGTGCAACACCTTAAGGGTTAACAAAGTTTGTAAAATCAGTTTTGAATACCTTGAGGGGTGTAGTTTATAGAATGGGGTCATTTTTGGGTGGTTTCTATTATGTAAGCCTCGCAAAGTGACTTCAGAGCTGTAGTGGTCCCTAAAAATTGGGTTTTTGTAAATTTCTGAAAAATTTCAATATTTGCTTCTAAAGTTCTAAACCTTGTAACATCCCCAAAAAATAAAATATCATTCCCAAAATAATTCAAACCTGAAGTAGACATATGGGGAATGTAAAGTCATCACAATTTTTGGGGGTATTACTATGTATTACAGAAGTAGAGAAACTGAAACTTAGAAATTTGCTAATTTTTCCAAATTTTTTGTAAATTAGGTATTTTTGTATGCAAAAAAAATAATTTTTTTTACTTCATTTTACCAGTGTCATGAAGTACAATATGTGACGAAAAAACAATCTCAGAATGGCCTGGATAAGTCAAAGTGTTTTAAAGTTATGAGCACTTAAAGTGACACTGGTCAGATTTGCAAAAAATGGCCAAGTCCTTAAGGTGAAATAGGGCTGAGTCCTTAAGGGGTTAAGTAAAATAAGATTTTTTGACATTGCTTTTGATCTTCCCTCCAAATAATTTCACATTGTGCGGCATTATTCTTACATTCAGTTACTTATTAAAAACACTTTTCATCCAGAACCCTTTCAGGTTGGGAGAGATTGTATAAACTAGATTTAGGCATAAATGTTTGGTCTCTGGCCTATTAGAGATGAAATGTAGATTGTAGAGAAGGTAATCTTCTTACCAGTCGCTGTATTTGTGAGTTATCGACTCCCTTTTGGTCCTTAGGTGTGTCATGTGACCAACACTCTGACTCTCCAACTCTCCAAGTCGGTTTCTTGGTTCATGTCCATGAGAATCTCAATGTAAGTACCATAGGAATGAATGGAGAAAATGACTTCCTGTCCACATGGTTGACGCCGTGTCAGTCGGTGTCAGTGACACATGAAACAGCTGAGGAACACAAGAGGCTGGATAATTCACAACTACAGCCACCATTTGGAAGATTGCCTTCACTACAATTTACATCATGCATGTTTTTAACAGTCATGAAAATAAAAATATTTGTGGGAGTGTTTCTTTAAGACATATAAATGTTTCGATACTGTTGCCCCTCTCCCTTCTTTGTTCAAGGCTAACAAAATATGTTTCTTGTTTTGTTTTATCTATGATTTTTGTAACCAGTCTTGGGATTCGTATTATTATATGTCTTTTATGAAAAGTGGGTGGAAAACAAACTTCTATTATAAGAAGAAAGAATAGAAAAAATAGAAACTGAAAGAAATATGGGGCTAAAGCAGGCACTTTAGCGGTTATTCCCATCATCAGGATATACCATTAATTTTGTATACTTGCGGATTCCACCTCTGGGACCTGCATCTTTCTCTAGAATGGAGGTCCCCAATGTGATGTTGTTGAAATTTTCAAGCTTAGGTTTAGACAATCAAAGCAGACAACAGCAGAAAGCATTGATGAATATAATGCAGCTAACTGTGATTTTGCAAATGTAGACAAGAAAATTCAAATGCAAATAATATAAGGATGTATTTCATCAAGTTAAGGAGGCAAGCACTCGAAGATCCAACTATGACTTTAGCAATGTTGCTGGAGACTGCACGTATTAATGATGCAGCAGAAAAACAAGCTGAACTTATAGAGACCATAGGCTGTATGCCAGAGCAGCTATCTTCTGTAGCAAATCTCACATAGAAGCCACACGTGTCTCAAACTCAGGCTGCAACCTGCTACAACTGTGGAGGTTCTTATGCTCACCAGAAGCCCTGCCCAGCAAATGAAGGAAATTGCTGTGGAAAACAAAATCACTTTGCCAAAGTTTGCAGATGTAAATCACAATCTCCTCACCCTGCTAAACAACCCATGTCATAGAAACTTCAGGCAGTTTAGTCAGTGAAACCTACAGACGAGACCAACAGCACCTACTTATTTTCAGTGACTGAAGTCGGTTCTCAGAGTGTGCATGCAATTACCAATCCCAAATAAGTCATCTTAATAAATGGCAGTCCTGTGGAAGCGCTGGTTGATACAGGGGCATCTATAATTAGCTTCAGAATAAACCTACTTTGCAAAGTACTAAACTAAAAATGTTTCCTTATAGTTCAGCTACTGCCTTACCCCTGTGTGGCAAATTTCAGTCAGAAGTTGCATCTCATGGGAAATCCATCATTGACACTTTCCATGTAGTAGGGTGCTCTGCAGACACACTGCTCAGCTACAGTAGTGCAGTATCTCTAAGCCTTGTAAACAGCATACAAAATTATTCTGTTCAAAACACTGTGAGAAATATCCTCAACAGGCCTGGGTAAACTGAAGGACTTTTAAGTAAAACTGCACATTGATCAGTCAGTGCAACCCTCAGTTCAGTCTCAGAGTCGCATCCTATTCTATTTCTGCAAGCTCGTGGAGCAAGAACTTTTAGACCTAGAAGCATCTGATGTTATTGAACATGTGGAAGGCCCAACTCCTTGGGTCTCCCCAATCGTTGTTGCACCTAAACCTAAGGAGCCTGGTAAAATCAGATTATGTCTGGATATGCAACATGACAATCGAGCTGTTCAAAGAGAAAGGCACATCACACCTACTATTGATGACATTCTCACTGATCTAAATGGTGCAAAAATATTTTCTAAAATTGATCTAAAATCTGGCTATCATCAGGTTCAGTTGCACCCAGACTCCAGATATATTACTACTTTTAGCACTCGTGTGGGTCTGCGAAGATTCAAGAGGCTGAACTTCTGTATTTTATCGGTTGCTGAAATTTTGTTGTCAGGCAGGGTCTTTCAGGAATTCCTAGAGTCAGTGATGACATCCTTATATTTGTCACAACTCAAGAGGAACATGACATTCACTTAGAACAAGTATTTCAGAAACTGCAAACCTGCAATTTAACTATAAATCTATGAAAAGTGTGAGTTCAACCAAAAGTCTTTTAACTTTTTTGCCTATATTTTTTCTGCAAATGGTGTTTCAGCTGATGCTCAGAAAATAGCTGCTATAAATCCTGCCAGCTAGCCTCAAAATGTGTCAGACATTTGGAGCTTTCTAGGACTGGTCACATACTGTCGACGTGTCATACCTAATCTGGCTACTGTTTCTGAATCTCTGCAACAGCTCAGCAAAAAAATACTCCTTGGTCATGGACTATTGAACATCAAACAGCATTTGACACACTGAAGTCCAGTCTGAGTAGTGACACAGTCATGGCCTATTTTGACCCTCTAAAGTCTACATAGCTTATTGTGGATGCCAGTCCAGTAGGCCTTGCTGCTATTTTATCTCACATGTCCAAAACTGGCACAATTTCTACAATTTCCTATGCAGGCAAGGCCTTAACACAGACAGAACATCCTATTCATGAACTGAGAGGGAAGCTCTTGCTGTTGTGTGGGGATGCCTTCATTTCCATCTTTACCTTTTTGGTCATCAATTCACAGTGGTAAGTGACCATAAATCATTTATCCTGATCTTCAGCAAACATTCTTCAAAGCCTCCCCATAACTCAAACGCTGGTTACACTGCCTATAGAATTACCACTTTCGTTTGAGACATGAGGCAGCTACTGCATACTATTTTTCGAGACACCCATCACCTCAATCTCCCACAGATGACATGACAGCAACTGTCATAGCTGAGGAGCATGTACATTTTGTTGTTGCACATTCTGTACCAAGAGCAATGACTATGGAAGAAATCAAACAACCAGTGGAGTCTGACCCCCAATTTCAGTTAGTTATTGACACAGTTCAGTCTAAGAACTAGAGATCTTTTCTTGCTGAGACCCGCCTTGAGTCACTTTATCAAACAGCGTACTTGCAGACTTTCTTTAATGCTAGACATTTCCTCTCCGTGTCTGACTCAGATCTACTGTTGTGTGACAATCGCCTGGTAATATCTCAGAAACTTCGGAACAAAGTGCTCGATCTGGCTCACGAGGCTCATCAAGGTGTGTTTAAAACCAAGCAATTTCTTAGGGAGAAGGGATGGTTTCCAGGACATGACAAAAGGGTGGAAGCAATCATTGAAACATGTATACCTTGTAAAGTAACTACTGTTGACCATAGGCATGCACCATTACAAATATCACTATTGCCAGAAAGTCCATGGACTGCTGTTATTGTGGATTTCTGCACTTTGCCAGATCATTCCTATACAATATACTGGTCGTCATGAATGATTTTTCTAGGTTTCCAGACATTGAACCTATTTGAACAACCTGTAGAAGAGCTGCTATACCACAACTGGACAAAACCGTCTCTGCCTATGGTATACCTGAAACAGTAAAGACTGATAATGGGCCACCTTTTCAGTAGTGCAGACTTCCGTCTTTTGCAACTTATCTTGGCTTCACCGATAGAAAAATAACTCCTTACTGGCCTCAGTCCAATGGCAAAGTGGAACGGTTGATGCAATCGATTAAGAAAATTCTTCAGATTGCCACCAAGGATTTACAACAAGAGTTATAAAGATTCCTTAGACCAGGGATCAGCAACCTCCCGCACTCCAGCTGTTCAGAAACTACAACTCCCAGAATGCTTCATTCACTTCTATGGGAGTTAGAAGAGCAACCAAGCATGTTTGCATACTGAGTGCCGAAGGTTGCTGATCCCTGCCTGAGACAATACAGAGCTATGCCACACTCTACTTGTAATGCAAGACACCAACGAAACAGACCAATGAGGATGAAGTCAAAGGGGTTTATTAACAAAATAAACAAAGTCCAGGTAAACTTCACTGGGCAAATATCAGGCAAACAAAAAACGAAGGAAAGCCAGGAGTAGTCCCAATCCGTGCATAAGTCTCTGTGCACCTTGCCAGGTAAACGGATGCGTCACGGAAAGTCCCGGGTCCTGGATCCCACTGGAAACGACGGCGTCCCAGCAATTTTCAGTTAGTAGCTAGCAGTACTGACCTGCACCTGGATAAGGAAGGATAACAATGGGCACTGACTGACCTGGGAGGCCACCTTTTATGTGCCTGCTAACAAATCCCAGGGCGCCAAGTGTCCGCTCCCCATAGGTCATGATCCTGCCCTACACCTGTGTACAAGGCTTTGGTCGGTCATTAGACAATTAGACCAACGCCGGACCCCTAATCTACTTTGAACTTGCGGCCAGGTGCTATTCCCTTCGCTGGTCGGCGAAGCCCGTAAGAAGTGCGTACGTGCAACCGCGTATCCCCTTGCGAACCTGTTTTTAAACGTAAATGAGGATGCACAACAGTCTCTGCGAGAATGCGCGAGCGCGTCGACATGGACACCGGAATGGAATCCGCAATAGGCACCGGACACAAGCTCGACCGCAGCGTACTGCCACTAGCCCGGCCAAGCTGTCCCCAAAAGCCATGCGGTCTTCCCCTCCGGCGCACATGTGAACGCATCCCCGCGTCGGTTCGCAAAGGCGTCGGAGCTGGTGTATCAATGGAGACACATGTAACCTGTCCCACAGCTCCACGAAGACCTTTTTTGGTCACATCAGAGTGAGAGACAGGTGAGGATCTTGCACTACTACAGAAACTCCAGTAGCTACTGCACTTTTCAACAAGCCTTTGTGCATGAAGCTCACAGACTTTATCTGGTAATGACAAGGACAAGTTGAAGACTACTGGCTCACCTCAAGGATTATGTTCTGCAGTAAAACTTTCCAATTAATGGGGACTTTTGTTTTGTTGTCCATTTATAATGTTTGCATTTATTGTTTTATCTTTTTGTAAGGAAGAGAGAGATCTGATGTTGTTATAACAGTTTTGCAAGTCTGGATGTTCACTCGCTTTGCTTTATCTGCGTAGCAACAGTGATGTATTAGAGAGGAGGAGCTGGGGTAGCTGTCAGAGGCTAGACACAGGGCAAGAGAGAAAACATGAAATAACGTGTTCAGGACCCACAATGGACTTATTTCTGAGTGAACTGTATACCCCTTTACAACACTACACCCTAAACCTCTCTCCTGGTGGGGTGGCCACTGACTGCCCCATCTAGAGGGACAGTGAATGATAGGATGGCCGTGCATGTCTTAGGCTTTCTCCGTACAATACTGTAAGAATTACAATTCTTTTTGTTTTTGGCTGTTTCAGTGATTTCCATAGAAGTAAATGAGTACCACACACATGCATAGCCATCCCTCTTTTCACTCTCAACCTGAATTTGGTAGACAGCCTTTTACACACCAGTCCTAATCTATCCTCCACTGGTGTCTGATGCTCCACAATTATTAAGAGGTACATACCTCTTATTTTTGTTGCAGTTTTTTGTGCCAAAATGTGAATCTGGTGTAGATTTCCCTTACAATTTTTGCCAGTTCCCTGGTGTACATTATAACAGGCAAAACGGTGGTCAGGGGACCTTCGTTCTGAAGAAAAGTATAAGTTGCAGAGGAGAGACTGACATCTTTAAGACCATTATTGCATGTGCTGTGGATATACTGAGGGTTAAGGAAAAGTAGTTTTTAGATATCTCTGATTCTGCCTATTCCTTGAATGAACAAAGGATTTGTTGTAATTAAACCTCACAATTTACACTGCTACTGGGAAAGGGGTCCTCATCAATTAACATTTTTCTGAGGGTCTTTACTAACCTTGATCTGACCATGAATGTTGTGACACATTTTGACCTGTGTTTTACACACCGGTTTTAATCTTTAATATACCCCACACTGGCGTCTGATGCATGTCTCTTAATTTTGGTGCAGTTCTGTGTGCCAAAATGGGGAATATACACCAAGAAGGACAATCCGTAAGGTTGTGTAAATTCTGGATTTAGGTGTCGTTAAGAACTGCAGATGATCAAATGTCAAGCACCTAGCTCCAATCTATGGCATGTGGAAGGGTCATAAAAGCCAGATTGAAAGCAAAGTTTTTAATCACATAAAATCGCAAAAATTTGATTGAGTCATGACAGATGATTCTGTGATGTCTCCTGTTCATTGACTGCCAATTATCGTCAAAACTGAGAATGACAGAATCCTTGAACTGAGAGACCTTGGTTTATCTCTGTGGCAGATCACTATGTGCCTTGGCTGAGATGTCAGCACTTTTCAGTGTTGCGTGTCCCAGTGGTTGGGAGAACATTGATGAACTGCAATGACATCAAGAGGTGCACAGAGGCAAGCCTCTGCACTGATAGATAATCTGATTAGAAGAATTGTACATAGAGATCCATTGCATGTACTGCAAGTGGAATTGGACTTCATATCTGAAGCCTAGGGCAGAGAACAGGGTCTATACAAACCATCAGAAGGCATTTGCATTGCATTGGGCTATGAGCCCCTTGTTCCATTGACCTAATGACACTTCGCTGAAAGGCTATCATGGTGCACAACAAGACAGCAATGGAGGCTGGAATGAAGGCATGTCCACTTCAGCGACGAGTCGCGCTTTTGTCTCAGACACAATGATAGCCACAGATTGGTCTGGAAACCAAATGGACAACACCATAGAGAGGCTTGACAACGGAACGTCACTCCCGTCCTACTCCTGGGATTCTGGTGTGAGGTGGCATAATGTACGTTAGTCAGACCCCTCTAGTCTTTATTTATGGCACACTAACAGCTTGGTGTTAAATTGATTTGGTCATAGAACCAGCGATACAACCATTTCTCCAAAGTGTCCTAGAAGCCATTTTTCAACAGGACAATGCTAGGCTACATGTTGCTTATGCTACTGTGAGCAGCTTGCATGGGCTAAACATACTACCATGGTCTGAAGTGTCTCTGAACTCATCTCCCATCAAGCACATCTGGGACATCATTGTTTGGCAATTGTAAAGGGAGCTGCCAGCAACAGATATTGATAATTTGCATGACCAAATGCATTCAGCGTGGCAAAACATCCCTCAGACAACCATGAATAATGTCATTGATAGCATGCCAAAGTGTGCAAGTGCATGTAGTAATGCATGTGTGTGGCGTTCTTACTCGATACTGAGTAAATCAAGATGTTTTGCATATTTTGTTTGCATTTTTATCATTTCAGTATCATTAACATGTCTATCGATCCTCTGATTTCCATAATTCCACACATTTTCCTTCTTAGTGTTGCAATTTCAGTGTTGATGAGTGTATAATAAATGTGTGGAGTCAGCTAGGGCCAGCACCAATGCCCACTTCCTACTACCCCCACCTTTTAGAAAAATGGAGGGTGGGGTTCTAAACCCCCAAAAAGTCACAAAATGTATACAAGCAACTTGTAATGTTTTGATGCCAGTTTACTGGTGTACATGGGTCGAAAAATGTATTGCCTTTCTTAAACAGACTTTTTTTTGGGGGGAAAGCCCTTACAGATTTGAAATGCATGACAATATTTGATACATTTGGTGGTCTGCTAAAAGTGGGATTGAACAATGACTTTGTAATGCAGTCATGCAGACAGTAGAATTTCTTAGTGTAGCAGGTACACAAATTGTGGGACTAGGTGGGTGAATCTGTCATACAATATTCAAAAAAGTTTAAAAGAACCACAAAGAGATCCTTCTAAAGTAGATGTCTGCTCCAAGCCTGACACCTATAAACAGTGAAGGAAATGTACAGTGGCATATATTCTCCAGATATGCATCTATTCTTGTTCTTCATCCCATTTATAAAAACAACGTGTTCCCAGGTTTTCCAATGAAGTTTCCGATGATCTCAAGTAATGTAAAACCTGCTGCTAGAACCACATTTTAATGCCGGTAAATCCGGTTCATGTATGTACCTGACCTTTATTTGTACATCTTTAAAATGTGATAGTTGTCAAGCCAACAGGTGTTCTCTACAAGAAGTATGCTGAGCAGAGTTCTCCGAAAATCAAAATAAGATAGGGCATGAGTGCAAAGAATAGGAAAGGAGCAGATGTATGAATGTTCATGGATTGATATTACTAAGCCTGACATTCTCTTAATCAGCCCCTGCAGTGTGTTCTCGTATCCCGCCAGCCCAGTGCTGCTAAAGTATGTTGGGAATGGAGTTTTGCAATCAGAGCATGGTAGTCAGGATATTGAAGTTTGCATGGTTAGGACCATGGGTACGACCTCCTGCAGCACTACTGTAACAGGCTCAGTCTTAAATGAATATGGTGTCTTAAAGTGTTAAGCTTCTGTTAACCTATCTTCTAAAAGATCACTTTCCTGGCAGTTTATCCTTAAAGGATATTAACTAATGTGGAAATGGTAGACTCACTGCACTACAGGGTTGTACAAATTACATTTTTTTTATTTTTTTTATCACAGTGAAACTATTGAAAAATGTTCTGATTTTAATAATTTATTAAAGGGATTGTCCACTTTGGCTTTTCATTGAACAGGTTCTCTAATAATGGACTAATCATTCGGGATCCATGGGGATCCATGAGTGGAAGAAACTGTCAGCTATGTTCAATCCCCCAGCAGTTCTATTACATGTTAATTAAAGTACTATACAGTCCCCGTTGAAATTAATGGGATGTTCATGTAGACACCTCCACAGTGAGAGAAGTTCTTTGTAGCAATTCTTCACTCTTGATGACTAGCAAGGGTCCTTAAAATGTATTAGTACCCTATTCAACAGTTCAACTTATGCAATGGAGGGCCAACTGACTTCACAATCATGCAAAGTAGCTAGCAGTAGGAGAGAAAGTACTGTCCCAATTCACTCATTTGCTAGCTAGGTTGATAAATTTCCAAATTTCTGATCCAAAGCCATGTTAATATAATTGTCTCAATGGGTACAATGTATTATAAGGGTAATATCTGAAGTTAGTTTTGCAGTAGTCTACATTTAAATACTTTTCTCCAAATGTTGCATGGTGCTTGTTAAATTTGGTGCTTCTTTAAACTTAATACTTCTGTCTAGTCCAGTTTTTCTACACCACCTTTGTGCTGGAGTGAGTTTGCAACTTTTTTGCAACTTTTAAAAAGTTTTAGTCATAAATCTGGAGTGAAATTAATTAATTTAGCAAACCACACCACTTTACCATCCATATTTTTGTTTTATTGAGTGAGTGGTATGAATTTGAAAAGTCACCAAATTTTGCATAAAGGACCCAAATAGTCGCACGGTCTCTATTTTGCAAGTTTTTGAAGCCAGAATTCTAGAGTACAGTGTGTGCTAAATTCCCTCCAATTAGTTTTTCCTTTAAAATAACCCATGGCACATGAGGAGGGGTAGATGACAGTACAAGAGCATAAGTGGTAGACTTTGCCAGCCACAATGATAGCCCCACGCAGCAGCAAGAACTCCAAGTATAAATAGCCTGGGCTCTGTCTTCCATCCCTACGATGGGCCACTATGCCAACATCACAATTGGCTATTCTGCACATGTGGCATCATTGGTTACTACAGGGGACACAGCCGGTACTTTGGTTACTAATATACACAGAAAGACTGATACATTTGCGATACATTAGTAAAGCAATGTTGTGATATAACAAAAAGTGAACCCCATAGAAAACACAGTGATAACTCTCTGATTACAAATAATGTAGTAGATGTCAACTGCAGTCCTATGTAACACTACAGATAACACAGTGATAACTCTGAGTACAGATAATGTAGTAGATGTGACCAGCAGTCTTATATAACTTCACAGGTAACACAGTGATAACTCTCTGAGTACAGATAATATTCAAAATTCCATATTTCTTTAAATAAGATAATCAAATGTGTGGATTGAGAAAGCCAGGTTGTAACAATAATAAGTCATGCAAGAAATAAACATTTATTTGTTTTAAAATCCCTAGTATCTGGGATCTGGTCAGGTCTCCTAATATTACGAACATGGGGAGGCTGGAAATATTTCTTTATATTATATTTGTATCCTAATTGACACCAAAAACCATGGCCCAATACGATTGTACTTTAACCCTTTATACCCCGAGACAGTTTTCACCTTCCTGCACAGGCCATTTTTTGCTAATCCAACATGTGTCATTTTATGTAGTAATAACCTTGGAACACTTTTACTTATCCAAGCCATTCTGAGACTGTTTTCTCGTGACACATTGTACTTTACGATTTGAGTCAATATATTTTTTCCTTTATTTATTAAAAAAAAGACAAATTTACCCAAAATTTAGAAAAATTCACAATTTTCAAAATTTTTATTTCTCTACTTTTAAGACAGATAGTAATGCCTCATAAAATAGTTATCAGTCATCATTCCCCATATGTCTGATTTACGGTCTGTTGGCATCATTTTGTAAATGTCATTTTATTTTTTATGGGCGTTAGAAGGTTTAGAAGTCTAGAAGCCATTTTTCAAATTTTCAACAAAATTTCCAAAACCATTTTTTTAAGCACTAATTCAGTTATAAAGTGATTTTGAGAGGCATACGTAGTGGAAATGACACCCCTCAAATTATTCAAAACTGATGTTGCAAACTTTGTTAACCCTTTAGGTGTTCCACAAGAATTAAAGGAAAATTGAGGCAAAATGTAATTTTTTAATGCAGATTTTTCATGTTAATACATTTTTTCTTGCAACACAGCAAGGGTTAACAGCAAACTAAACCTCAATATGCATTACTCTGATTCGGCAGAAATACCCCATATGTGGTGGTAAACTGCTATATGGGCACATGGCAGTGGTTAGAAGGAAAGGAGAGCCGTATGGATTTTGAAGGCAGATTTTGCTAGAATGGTTTTTGGGCACCATTTTGTATTTGAAGAGACCCTGACGTACCCTACAGTGGAAACCCTCAAAAAGTGACCCCATTTTGGAAATATATAAAGGGGGTTACTGAGCACTTTGATCCCCTAAGCATTTTACGGAATTTGAAAACACTGGGCTGTGAAAATGAAAAGTTTAATTTCTTCCAATAAAATGTTGCTTAGCCTTAAATTTCCCTAAATGTAGCCCTAAATTTCTCATTTTCACAAGGAGTAACAGGAGCAAAAGCACCCAAAATGTGTTACCCATTTTCTCCTGAATGTAGCAACACCCCATATGTAGTGGTAAACTGCTTGGGGGGGGGGGCACATGGCAGGACTCAGAACGAAAGGAATGCGATATGGCTTTTGCAGCGTAGATTTTGATAGATTGGTTTATGGGTGCCAATAAATATAATTTTTTTAGTGATTGTCTTATGTGGGGGCTTTTGTGGGATGAGGTGACTTTTTCATTTGTACCATTTTAGGGTACATAAGAATTTTTGATCGCTTGGTATTACATTTTGTTTTGGCATAGTTTAAAAAAAAAAAGTTTTTACAGCATTTACCTGAGGGGGCATCTCATGTGATATTTTTATAGAGCAGGTTGTTAAGGACGTAACGATACCTAATATATCCATCATTTTTATTTTTGTTAAGTTTTACACAGTAAGGCCTCATGCACATGAACGTATTTTGTTTCTGTGTCCGTTCCGTTTTTTTTGCGGATAGGATGCGGACCCATTGATTTTAATGGGTCCGCAAAAAATGCGGACAGCACACCGTGTGTCCGTTCCGTAGCCCCGCAAAAAAAATATAACATGTCCTATTCTTGTCCATTTTGCGGACTAGGATAGGCATTGTTACAATGGATCTGCAAAAAAAGGATGCCATACGGACGTCATCCAAAACACATACAGTCGTGTGCACTTTTAAACAGAATTAAATCTTGTTTTTGTGTTGCCATTTTCTGAGAGCCATATTTTTTGGGCGATTGTCTTAGGTAGGTCTTATTTTTTGTAGGATGAGATGACGGTTTGATTGGTACCTTTGATTGCTTGGTATTACACTTTTTGTGAGGGAAGGTGGCCAAAAATGGCTTATTTGGCACATTTTTTTATATTTTCTTTTTACTGCATTCACCTGACATGGTGATTCATGTAATATTTTTTATAGAGCCAGTCGATACGGACCTGACAATACCCAATATGTCTACTTTTCTTTTTTTTTTTATTAATTTTGAGAAAAGAATGCTTTTTTTTTTTACTTGCATCTTTTATTTTTCTTTATTATGCCAAACTTTATTTTAACTTTTTTTTTTTCATGACTTTTGGGGGTCTGATCCCCTGTACAATGCATTACAATACTTCTCTATTGTAATGCATTGGCTGTAAGTGTATTACACACTGTAATACACTTACAGCCTTCCTGCCTGTGAGATCCAGGGGACTGGATCTCACAGGCTAACATGGAAAGCATCCCTGATGCCTGTGGAAGGCATCGGGCTGCCTTCCCTGCCATCGGGTCCCGGCGCTGGTACCAGATGGGGAAGGGGAGGGAGCATCCTCCATCCACACACCCCGCACATGACGCGGTCAGTGTTGACCGCGGCATAGTGAGGGTTAATGTGCCGGCATCAGTATTTTCACCAATGCCGGCGCATACAGCAGGGGTCTGGCTAATGGGAACAGCCACTCCCCTGCAGCTGATCGGGTGAGTGCAGCTCCTGCACCCGCCCGATCAGCGCACCATAGTACTATGGTGCAGGTCGGGAAGTCACTTCTCGCAGCGCCGTACTATTACGGCACTGGTCGGGAAGGGGCTAAGGCATCTCAGAATACTCTAGAAAAAGCTATAGACTGGAAAAAACAAGGACACTAAGGGTGCTGCCACACAGGTTTTTCTATGCAGTTTTTGAAGCCAAGACTAGGAGTGGATTTAAAAAAGAGGAGATGTTCTTAGTACTTTCTCTCTGTTTATGATCCACTCCTGATTTTAGCTTCTAAAACTACATCAAAAACGTAAATGTCTAGCAGCACCCTTGGAATAGTTTGTTTTAAACTTTATAAAGTAAGGTTGAAGTATAGTACTGTCTATGAGAGATGGTAAATTGAATTATGCAGTTCATATTTTTAAGAATCTGTTGCCATTGTATATTAAGATCCCTTACAGCCTTAAAGGGGTTATGAACGAATAGGGGGTAACCCCCCACTTGACCAAACCTGCAAATGTGACTTACAATACTTGCTTCCCAGCGCTGGCTCCCTGCTCCTTCTCCTCCTGGCCTGTTCCACTGGGCTCCCTTGATGTCAGCATCTGGTTTGACATCACTGCAGCCAATCACTGTCCGCTGCAGAGACTGCATTTCCTTGTGTCATGTGACCATTTGTCATGATGTAAGGGTAGCCGGTCATCAACGCGCCCAGTGATTGGCTGTGGCAATGTCAAACTGGATGTTGGCATCAAAGGAGCCCAGTGGAGCATCACAGGTGTGGAGAAGGAGTGGGGAGCAGGCGCCGGGCAGCGGTGCACCTAGCCTTTCTGCTGCCTGAGGCGAAAACTTAAACAGGCCTTTCGTCTGCCCCCCCTCCCCCTCTTGCCCCTACCTGGTGCTGCCTGAGGCGATTGCCTCAACTGGCCTCATAGGTGGTGCACCCCTAGCACCAGGAAGCAGACAAGTAATCTTTCCTTTACAAGCCAAGTGGAGGGGTATGCCCAACCCCCCCCCCCCCCCTTCTTGCACACCCCCTTCAGGTACCCTTATATACTGCTCAATTGAGCAGACAATTATTAGGAAGGAAGCGTTCCTTCCTGAAAACCACCTGCTCGTCAGTGAAGGAGACTGCTACATTTACATGCAGCGATCACCTCTACAGTATGGGGAGGAGCAATCGCTAATCCCATCGCTCGTCCCCATACAGAATCATTAGTTGCTGTTTAGACTGCCGGCCAATGATGATTAAGTCTGCACCAACAATTTTATTACCTGATGAACAAGCTTTTCGCTCGTTCAATGGGTACACAGTGGCGCCTTAACCCTGGCCGCTTATTGCTAATAAATATCACTGTTGTACAAACGCTCATTAGTGACAATCTGCCAGAACATCAGGCCATCTAAAGTGGCCTTTGGTCCATTTGTGAAGACGATCAAATTCAATCTTATCTGTCATAGGATTTCTGCATAATTGATATTTTGCTAACTAAATAAAAGCATGATATATATACATAATGTTTGCTAACAAGCTTCACATTTGTTGTAGTCAGTTTTTTTTCGATGCAATGTCAGCAATGTCTTCCTGCCTCCAAGCATTACTCCATCCACATATTATATATATATATATATATATATATATATGTATATAGTAGCGTGTGCCTCGCACACCTCCACTGAGTGCCATAGATCAATATCTCACGTCACTGTATTTCAATGAACTCATTTACGTCCTGCTTCCTTCTCACCTCACCAAGGAGCGACAAATGCTCTTTTAATAGGATGACAATAAGACGTTAGGCTACATACGGCAAATTCACACTCATTTGTCGAAATTAGGAAACACATATTTGTCGAAATTAGGCAACACATCCACTTCCATCTATAGGAGATAACTATACCTATAAGTCTGTTGTGTCAAAACTCATAACATGTCAAAGATTTGTCTAGAGGTCCTCATACCGGGAGGATGTGGGGGAGTCATTTTAAGAGTAATTTCACATTGTAAATGAAAAAAGAGAGGGACGACTGTTCATTTGCACCAATCATGCTTTCCTTTCATCTGCTCTGATTAGGCTTGGTGCGGTTTCATCAAACTACTCTATCACTGAGCTGTCACTCGAGCCTTCTGTTGATTGAAAACAATCAGTGCTCTGATGGCACAATTATTCTGACCCTTTAACTAGAGGCTGCTGTGATAATGAAAGGTTGATTATGATAGTTTGTGCCTCTTTCAGTTTGCCAAGAAGGTTAATTTGGGCATCAGACGGATGTTTAATGGGCGCTCGCTGCCTACACTGAGGTAAATGAGAACGTGCGGTCTTCTATATTGCATGGATATAGTTTGCCTGCCAATCACTGTCATTTAGACTTTGTGCTTTACACTCTGGAAATCACATTTTAGTTCTTTTTTCTCTCCACTGGATTTAATTTATTCACTGCCCTAAGGAAGTTCTATCGCTCAGTGACCTTCACAGCAGCCTTTCTAGTTCCATTTTTTATTCTTTTTTTTTCTTCCACGAGAAGAAGAAAAACATAGCGGGTGCCAATTATATTTTATTTTTCTCTCACATAGATTAAAGAAACAATGGTGTGTGGTTACTTACGAATCCCACATTTCTCTTTTATTTTCATAATGTAGGATACATTACTTCCATCTGCAATTTTTTCAGTTGCCCGTTGTATTTAAACTCAAATAAACATCTTGCTGTGAGTCTTTGCGGTTTGATACCCAGTAATTGTATTAACCTAATATCATATCTAGCATGGTGGTAGAAATACGCTATTAGAAGTTGTACAACATCCTGTAGGTACCCCGCGGTCTATATTAATTGTCTGCCTGGAAAACATTTATGGATTCACTAGTTGCTCCAGTAAGATCGGTATCATATACTGCAGTAGTGCCATAGTGCAGCACCTGTGCCATCTATTTTTGGGGGGAAGCCGGGTTGTTAGGATTAGTTCTTTAGAAATTTGAAGGTTCCAAATGTTAAAGTTATAATTTGAAACCCTAAATATAGCCTCATGGCAAATTACAGCCTTATGGCAAAAAACAGATCCGCAAAAAATACGGATGATGTCCGCGTGCATTCAGTTTTTTGCGGAACAGAACAGCTGGCTCCTGATAGAACAGTCCTATCCTTGTCTGTTATGCGGACAATAATAGGACATGTTCTATCTTTGAATGGAACGGAAATACGTAAACGGAAGACATACGGAGTACCTTCCTTTTTTTTTTGCGGATCCATTGAAATTAATGGTTCCATATACGGTCGCAAAAAACGGAACATAAATGAAAAAAAACCCATTAGTGTGCAAGAGGCCTTAGGGTCTATTCAGACGTCCGTAAGTAGTTTGCGGTCCGCAAATTGCGGATCTGCATGACACCGATACCAGCCGTGTGCGTTACGCATGTTGTGGAGCACACATGGCTGGCCCTATGATAGAAATGCCTATTCTTTTCCGCAATTGCAAACAAGAATAGGACATGCTCTATCTTTTTGCGGGGCCGCATCTTTTACAGCCCTATTGAAATGAATGGGTCCACATCCATTCATTCAGCCAAAATTGTGGAATGGATGTGGACCAAGAACAACGGGGGGGATCTCTGGATGGCACTGTTATGGGGGATCTCTGGATGGCACTGTTATGGGGGATCTCTGGATGGCACTGTTATGGGGGATCTCTGGATGGCACTGTTATGGGGGATCTCTGGATGGCACTGTTATGGGGGATCTCTGGATGGTACTGTGATGGGGGGGATCTGTGGATCACATATATGGCATTTTATGCTATGTGCCATCCACAGACCCCCCCCCCCCCATAACAGTGTCCCTGCAGTGTGAATGACCCCCAATACAGGGGCTGGGGGCCGGCATCTGGATTAGGAATGACAGCGGGGACCGTTGCAGTCCCTGTATTCTATTGCCCAGGCCCCATTCACTGTAGTATAATTTTATCTAAGCTGCATTGTTAAAATATAATAATCATTTGTAATCCAGCTGTATTACTTACAACAAGTTCTGTAGCAGAGAGGAGGAAAGAGCCAGGCCGGGAGGACGGGCAGGCGACGCGTCACTCACTACGTCACGCGCCCGCGCCACCTGCGGCCGTGTATCATTAGATAAACTAATTGCAGCATTTTTGGGTTGGCCAAATCGCCATATTACGTCGCGGGATTTGACGGATTCAAATTTTACTAAATTACGTCGGGATTCGAGTCCATGAGTCCCACAAATCCAACAATATTCGAGGGATTCGTGGAATCGACAGATTCATCGTCCCAACTCTACTTTTTTTGTAACAAAAGCAGGTGCATGATTTTGATCATTTTTTAAATCATTTCATGTATTCTATTTCCTCT
Source organism: Bufo gargarizans (assembly GCF_014858855.1). Lineage (NCBI taxonomy): Eukaryota > Metazoa > Chordata > Amphibia > Anura > Bufonidae > Bufo > Bufo gargarizans. The sequence goes on from NC_058083.1 coordinate 263,548,641, forward strand.
TTAACGTCCTCCTTTGTTTGGACTTTTAGCATCACACACATGGTCTCAGTGAAACCATTCACCACAACCAAAGAGGGAAGGGGGATGAGCGACTCAATTACAGCATCACACATTACACTGATAAGTGCAATGCTCTTCTGTGGGCATCTTTATCTAGGCCTTTCGAGAGAAAAATAGAGCTGTGATTATGTTATACAAATTCTACTAATCTAGTCTGTTCTCAAAGATATGGAAAGACAATATTTTGTATTTAATTTCAATAGTATAGTTCTGCCAACATGAAAACAAACAGCCAAACATTCTACAAGCAATATTTGCTATGAATATTGAATAAAATATCCCTTTCTGATGGAAGTGTCCCTTTAAGAATATGTTCACATGTGGCATACATGCTTTGCAGAAATTGACCTGCAGTATGGATTTTAATCAGCAGCATATAAACTTGTTCTGCGGATTTCCATGATGGATGTTACTTTTTGCAATGCAGAAGGAAAAATTTGCTGCAAATTTGGAATCAGTTTTGAAAAAACTAAATTTTTGTGGCAAAGTCAGAAGTGGATTCAAATGAAATAGAAAATATAAAGGAAGGACTTATACTGAAACCATCCTAAGGGCTTATTCACATGGGCAGGTAATGGGCAGTGTGGTCAATATCCATGTGGCAAAATCACATGCATTTTATAAATTGCTGCAGTTTTGTGATGCCGTTCTCAGATGTGCACCTTGTACAGGTGTAACACATTCACACAACGGCCCACATTCACACAAGGAGAAAAGAAAAAAGCCCCAACTGACCGGCACTGCAGGACTAAGTCACTGCCGCAAGTGGAGTGTAAAACAAACAAGTAGTCTAGGTAATTATTTGGTGGTGCTCAGAAATGGTAAAAGTCAAATGTATGATGGCAATATAGATTCAAAGAATGCAGCATTCACCATTAAAATTCTTCTCTTCATTTTATATTTCAAATCCAAGCCAGTAACAGGATGTGGTATAGGCAAACAGGCAACAGCCATTTCCATGGGTATATGCTTCCTCAAGCTTCTCTAATGAAACAGGTGCACCTCTACCTATATACCTCTGCGCACCCGCGTCATGAGAGACTGCCCTCCCAAGTGATGATTGCAGTGCAATCTACATTTTCTGATATTATGTGTATTCTGTAAAAACACACTCATATCTACCTTATCGTTAAAACTTAAAGCCTCTGCAGCACATAATCAATGTAGCTTCTCTGCTGTGCTGTTCTTTTTCACGATTGCCACCTACAGACAATGGCCATGTTTTTAGTAAACAAGCAAACTGCAGTACCGCCGGGTCTACATTATGCACTTCTCTGACTTGTTAACTTGTTAGTCATAATTCTGACTTTACTGGTGTCTAAGATAGCACAAATTTTCTATGCTTAGAATCTGTCAAAAAAGTGGTGCAGATTTTGGTGCAATTTGAGCTGGTACACCTTCTTTTCCGATTTGTTCGACAAGGGGTGGGTTTAACTGAAAAGGGGCATTTTGCACCAAAATTGCACCACAGTTCTGGCATGAAATTCTGTCTCAAAGTAAGCCAGCCAATAGACAGATGGTCTAAGTTTATGCCATCTACGGGCTTGATAAATCTGCCTCTATGTATTTCACCTGTACAAACCACAAGTCCAAAAACCACACTGCAAAACCACAGTAAATCATTGATCTCCCCAATAAAGTAACAGAAACTTCTAGACCAATGTTGAATCATTTAGTTGAGAAAAGTCCAAAGGGTTCCCAGCTTTGTGAGACCACATTTGTTGAAATACATTGATAATACATTGAACAGCAAATACAGGTTCATGTAAAGTTGATAAAGAAGTCAACAAAGTGATTTTTCCAACATGAAGAAAAAATATATGAAATAGGGATAACTAAAGAAGTTGAGTATTCCTTAAGTATAACTTTCTGTATAACTTTTATGACAGTCTGTAAATGCCACGTACTAAAACAATTTGAGTCTTCACTTAGCTGTACGGTACACTTTGTGCTGCTCACTGACTTGCTATTGACATTTACTTTTCATAAAATGCTGACAGAGTGTGTATTTTAGTTTAATCGTTAATGATGCTATGTAATTTAGAGGAAAAGCTTAGCCGCAGCTCCTCTGAAATATAACTTTATTTTTTTTTAAATTATAGAGAATGTACACACGAGGGATGTAAGAAAATATTTCATTTTTATAAGGATAGAGAAGACCATTTTGTCTATGGCCATTTCTCTTTGGTTCCTTGCCTTTGTGACAGTGATTTTAACATAGTTGTTATACTGCAGAATGAACTCTAAATTCCTATGAAATTTTTGCTACAAAATTTAAGTTGTGAAATCATAGCATTTTCCCAACTAATAATGATTATGGTTAATATGGTTCCAATATGCTGAATTGTCCAGCTTCATTAGAGGTCTCTCATCCATCCCCCTTTGTGGAGCTATTTTGTTTTCAAACAATTCCCCCTATTCACTACTCTTTGGCAAGTTGGACCTTCGCTGACCATGACTTATGCAAGAGCTTCCAGTGGGAGAACTACAGATCACTACAGTACCCAGAAAGATTATTGAAATTAAGGTTAATTAGTTTAGAAAAAACACAGTTGAAGAGAGATCGATTAACTATGCTTAACTGCATCAAAGCTCAGTACAGAAGTCTCTTACATGCTCCATATATCCCCAGGACTGTGATGGTGACAAGGGGCTATACTCTACATCTAGAAAAAAGAAGGTTTCTACACAAACATAAAAGAGGATTCTTTACTGTAAGAGCAGTGTGACTATGGAACTCTCTGCTAGAGGAGGATGTGGCTGTAGACGCCTGGATGTATTCCTGGAGTGTAATATTACAGGTTATGGTAACTAGAATTATGGAGATGGGTTCTTGATCACCGTTGTTATTCTAATGACCAGATTTGAAGTCAGGAAGACACTTTTCTCCTTAGATGAAGAAAATTGGCTTCTATCTCATGGAACTTTTTTTCCTTCCTCTGAATCCTCAGAATTTTTCAGGATAATAAACTGAAATAGATGGCCGTATGCCTTTTTTCAATCCTGCATGCTTATGTTGCCTGGAAAAAGGCTCTGGTTCTCTGGTCAGTCATTTTAGCCATGATGCAAAAAGGTGCTACAATCTCCTGTCCAAGTGGTATAGGACTCCTTTGATGCTACATAGGATATTTTGTTAGTGCCCTAAAGGCTGCTGGAAAAGTAAAAAGGCCGAGGGTACTCCAACCTTTTTGGTCTTCTCTGAACAGTCTATAATAGTAAGGTACGGTTTCAAGAAAAAGTATGTGAACCCTTTGGAATGATATGGACATCTGCACAAATTGGTCATAAAATGCGATCTCATCTTCATCTAAGTCACAACAATAGACAATCACAGTCTGCTTAAACTAATAACACACAAAGAATTAAATGTTACCATGTTTTTATTGAACACACCATGTAAACATTCACAGTGCAGGTGGAAAAAGTATGTGAACCCTTGGATTTAATAACTGGTTGAACCTCCTTTGGCAGCAATAACTTCAACCAAACGTTTCCTGTAGTTGCAGATCAGACGTGCACAACGGTCAGGAGTAATTCTTGACCATTCCTCTTTACAGAACTGTTTCAGTTCAGCAATATTCTTGGGATGTCTGGTGTGAATTGCTTTCTTGAGGTCATGCCACAGCATCTCAATCGGTTGGAGGTCAGGACTCTGACTGACCCACTCCAGAAGGCATATTCTGTTTAAGCCATTCTGTTGTTGATTTACTTCTATGCTTTGGGTCGTTGTCCTGTTGCAACACCCATCTTCTGTTGCGCTTCAGCTGGTGGACAGATGGCCTTAAGTTCTCCTGCAAAATGTCTTGATAAATTTGGGAATTTTTCCTTCGATGATAGCAATCCGTCCAGGCCCTGACACAGCAAAGCAGCCCCAAACCATGATGCCCCACCACCATACTTCACAGTTGGGATGAGGTTTTGATGTTGGTGTGCTGTGCCTCTTTTTCTCCACACATAGTGTTGTGTGTTTCTTCCAAACAACTCAACTTTGGTTTCATCTGTCCACAGAATATTTTGCCAGTACTGCTGTGGAACATCCAGGTGCTCTTGTGCAAACTGTAAACGTGCAGCAATGTTTTTTTTTGGACAGCAGTGGCTTCCTCTGTGGTATCCTCCCATGAAATGCATTCTTGTTTAGTGTTTTACGTATCGTAGATTCGCTAAAAGCGATGTTAGCATATGCCAGAGATTTTTGTAAGTCTTTAGCTGACACTCTAGGATTCTTCTTCACCTCATTGAGCTGTCTGCGCTGTGGTCTTGCAGTCATCTTTACAGGACGGACACTCCTAGGGAGAGTAGCAGTAGTGCTGAACTTTCTCCATTTATAGACAATTTGTCTTACCGTGGACTGATGAACAGCAAGGCTTTTCGAGATACTTGTATAACCCTTTCCAGCTTTATGCAAGTCAACAATTCTTAATCATAGGTCTTCTGAGAGCTCTTTTGTGCAAGGCATCATTCACATCAGGCAATGCTTCTTTATGAAAAGCAAACCCAGAACTGGTGTGTGTTTTTTATAGGGCAGGGCAGTTGTAACCAACACCTCCAATCTGCTATTGATTGGACTCCAGTTGGCTGACACCTCACTCCAATTAGCTCTTGGAGATGTCATTAGTCTAGGGGTTCACATACTTTTTCCACCTGCACTGTGAATATTTACATGGTGTGTTCAATACAAACATGGTAACATTTAATTCTTTGTGTGTTATTAGTTTAAGCAGACTGTGATTGTCTATTGTTGTGACTTAGATGAAGATCAGATCACATTTTATGACCAATTTGTGCAGAAATCCATATCATTCCAAAGGGTTCACATACTTTTTCTTGCAACTGTATGTGTGGAGAGGATACAGTGTTCTCCTGCCATGGTCCATACTTCCTGATTCTGTATTCGTGGCAAAGAAAGACCACTACATTTTTTTATCTTGGCACACTGCTAGGTCATCATCTGTCCTCTAAAGCAGAATCACTACAATTTTTTGGGTAAATTAGAACATGGTACTTTTAGTTTTAGTTAAAAGAGTTGTCTCAACTTGTTGATACTAAGGCGAGATAAGACTAGACCCCAACCACCATTGCAGTGCATGAGAGTTACAGCAACAGTGTAGCACAGCAAGTTACGTTGTTTCTCAGTTAGGGGAACAGCATAGCTTCCTCACTACACTGTTTCAGTTCACCCATGCACTGCTGTAGGAGTAACTAAAACAGCGCAGAGCCAGCCTGTTTGCCTGCTGTACTGTTTCCCGGCCAGCTAGGTCAGAGTGTAGTCTTATCTCACCTCAGTAACAGCAAGTTGAGACAACCCCTTTAATGTTCACTATATACAGTACAGACCAAAAGTTTGGACACACCTTCTCATTCAAAGAGTTTTCTTTATTTTCATGACTATGAAAATTGTAGATTCACACTGAAGGCATCAAAACTATGAATTAACATATGTGGAATTATATACATAACAAAAAAGTGTGAAACAACTGAAAATATGTCATATTCTAGGTTCTTCAAAGTAGCCACCTTTTGCTTTGATTACTGCTTTGCACATTCTTGGCATTCTCTTGATGAGCTTCAAGAGGTAGTCACCTGAAATGGTCTTCCAACAGTCTTGAAGGAGTTCCCAGAGATGCTTAGCACTTGTTGGCCCTTTTGCCTTTACTCTGGGGTCCAGCTCACCCCAAACCATCTTGATTGGGTTCAGGTCCGGTGACTGTGGAGGCCAGGTCAGGCTCCTTTCACACTAGCATTCGCTGGTCCGCTCGTGAGCTCCGTTTGAAGGAGCTCACGAGCGGACCCGAACGCCTCCGTCCAGCCCTGATGCAGTCTGAATGGAGCGGATCCGCTCAGACTGCATCAGTCTGGCGGCGTTCAGCCTCCGCTCCGCTCGCCTCCGCACGGCCAGGCGGACAGCTGAACGCTGCTTGCAGCGTTCAGCTGTCCGCCTGGCCGTGCGGAGGCGAGCGGATCCGTTCAGACTTACAATGTAAGTCAATGGGAACGGATCCGCTTGAAGATGTCACCATATGGCTCAATCTTCAAGCGGATCCGTCCCCCATTGACTTTACATTGAAAGTCTGAACGGATCCGCTCAGGCTACTTTCACACTTAGAATTTTTTCTAAGTTATTAATGCAGACGGATCCGTACTGAACGGAGCCTCCGTCTGCATTAATATGATCGGATCCGTTCAGAACGGATCCGATCGAACGCTAGTGTGAAAGTAGCCTCATCTGGCGCAGCACCCCATCACTCTTCTTCATGGTCAAATAGCCCTTACACAGCCTGGAGGTGTGTTTGGGGTCATTGTCCTGTTGAAAAATAAATGATGGTCCAACTAAACGCAAACCGGATGGAATAGCATGCTGCTGCAAGATGCTGTGGTAGCCATGCTGGTTCAGTATGCCTTCAATTTTGGATAAATCCCCAACAGGGTCACCAGCAAAGCACCCCCACACCATCACACCTCCTCCTCCATGCTTCACGGTGGGAACCAGGCATGTAGAGTCCATCCGTTCACCTTTTCTGCGTTGCACAAAGACACGGTGGTTGGAAGCAAAGATCTCAAATTTGGACTCATCAGACCAAAGCACAGATTTCCACCGGTCTAATGTCCATTCCTTGTGTTCTTTAGCCCAAACAAGTCACTGAAGTGTATAATAAGCTTATAGCTTGAGAAAAAAATATTTTCTAACAAGACAACAAAAATAAAAGCAACACTTTACATGAATGGCCTCTTTTCTCTTTATAGTCACAGTGCTGTGCACACCATTATCACTGGGAGGTGGGAATATGATGACTATGACAGCTCTGTTGTATTACTGGAGACTAGATAGGCAGGACTGCAGAAGTGACCGTCAGGGGGAAGAAATGTACGCATACGTCTATATAAAAATACAAATGATTAAAGTATAAATTAAAATAAATTAAATACAAAAAGTTCACCACTGTATTTTCTTTTCTTCTGTTGGCGTCGCAGACCACAGTGTGAAGTGAGCTTGATTCACATCAAAACACAGTCAGTTCAACAAAGGGGTCGAGCTGCCTCACTTTGGCTATATTCCCTGAGTATTAGTAAGGATGGGATACGTCAGTTTTCTAGTGCTGCCAAACATCGAGATTCCACCAGAGGATGGTCTTTATCACAAAACAACCCTTCTGTGGATATAAAGGTTAAGGCACATAGTGAAGATCCATCAATCTTCTGTATCAAATTAGATTTTATTATACTAACAAGAGTATAAAATCAATAGGCATAAAAGTTGTCCGTAGTTACAAGACCACCCATGCGTGCAGTTCCCTCCACCACTTTCACTTTAGAAGTAGTAGTAGTCCTCTTTTTTCATATGGGCTATATATAGGAAACTCCTGTAGACTTTGTTCCCATTCACTACAGCTGCCATAATGCTATTACATTTTGTTGCAAGTCTTGAAGGGGTTGTCTAGTTGGATTTTACAATTGATGGCCTATCCTCAGGATAGCCCATCAATGTCTGATCAGCTTTTTCAAGGTATATCTGGTGCTGGAAGTCGGTGCCTGAACTGCACAGCTTTGTCCATTGTGTAGTGGATGAAGCTCTGCAGCGCTGCTCCCATTTAAGTGAAAGATAGCAGCACTGGAGTAACAAGCTCCATCCAGTACACAATGGACAAAGCTGTGCAGTTCAGGAACCAACTACCCCAGATATACCCTGAAATAGCTGATCAGCTGGAGTGCTGATCAGACATGCCTGAGGATAGGCCATCAATTGTAAAATCCTGGACAACCTGCTTAAGGATCCCCCATATTCAAAATAAGAAGCCCATTAGTGCCTCTAAGAAAGCGTTTGTTGAAATTCCATTCTTAAAGGGGCTGTCCCATAAAAAATATTTTGAAGTTTTTAAACCAGCAACTGGATCTGAATACCTTTGTGATTGCATGTAATTAAAAGATTAGTGTAGCCACTGACATATTCAATAAAATGTATCTGTATAGCGCCATCTGCTGTTTGTTTTTTATATCTCTGTCCACCTTGCTGAGGTGGACACCCATGTTCAGTTCTACCCTTCGACTGCCTCCTGTGCTGTGATGGGGAGACAGCTGCATCAGAAATGACACACTCCCTATAAATTTAGCAGAGCAATTGGAACAATGAATGGGGAGATCTCTGGAACCATGTCAGGTACAGGATTAGTTCTAGGTTTCTTAGAAAGAGATTGTCACATTAATCATATGACTAACCCACTTGAATACACTTGAAAAATGACTGTAATCTACAACCAAGTATTTAACTGAAATTATTCCTTTCTTTTAGTTGGCTGTGAGATGGCTGGAGCACAACTGCCGTTATCAGTACATAGATGAACTGCTGCAGTATGTACGTTTTAGCCTTATGGATACAAACGCTCTTCACACTATCATCCTTTGTCACCCTTTGATTCAAGCTAGTGAAACAGCTACAGCACTAATTAATGAAGCCTTGGAATATCACCAAAGTATCTATGCACAGCCGGTATGGCAGACCATACGGACAAAACCGCGCTTTCAGTCCTGTACACTTTATATTGTTGGAGGAAAGAAGAGGGAGATCTGCAAAGTTCGGGAGTTGAGATATTTTAATCCTGTTGATCAAGACAATGTTCATATTGCAGGAATAGCAAATTGGAGTGAGCTGACTCCTATGCCGGTAGGGAGAAGCCATCACTGTGTGGCAATCATGGGTGACTTTTTATTTGCGGCAGGAGGGGAAGTTGAGCATGCCACTGGGCGCACCTGTGCGGTGAGGACAGCATGCCGATACGATCCTCGCAACAATGCATGGATTGAAATAGCTCCAATGAAGAACTGCCGGGAGCATTTTGTTCTGGGTGCACTGGACAATTGTCTCTATGCAGTAGGGGGCAGGAATGAATTACGACAGGTACTGCCATCTGTAGAGCGGTACTGCCCCAAGAAGAACAAGTGGACTTTTGTACAGTCGTTTGATAGATCTCTTTCATGTCATGCTGGATGTGTTGCAGATGGCCTTCTCTGGATATCAGGTTAGTGACACTTGTTACAAATATATAATTTATAATAATTGTCCATAAGGCTATAGAAAAATAGCTTTTTTGAAAAATTCTATTCAGGTAGAGATAGGACATGACAGTTAAGGCAGCCAACATCCTCTCATTATTATATTTCCTTTGAACATGAAGAATTGGACTGTGCTGTTGGTTGTCATCAGCAGCAACTCCATACTTTTGAAAACTAGCAATAGTTAAAGGGGTTGTCCGATCTTTTAATATTGATGACCTATCCTCAGAATAGGTAATCAATATTAGATCAGTGGGGGTCCGACACCTGGCACCCCCACCGAGCTGTATGAGGAGACGGCGTGCATACATTCCATTTCCCTTCTCTCTTCCTGCTCACCACTGCTTTGCCATAGACAGGCGAGCAGGACGAGACATGGGAGATAGCACATGTGCGATGCCCGCACCATCTCCTCATACAGCTGATTGGCGGGGGTGCTGGGTGTCGGGCCCCCACCCATCTGATATTGATGACCTATCCTGAGGATGGGTCATCAATATTAAAATAGAACCGAAAAAAGAAAGAAGGCCTCACTTTAATACCGTAAATAGGGGCAAACAGAGAACCAATCATATAAACCTATAAATGCTGCTATAAAAACAACCATAGAATGCCCAGTAGAAATATAAATACTTTATTAGATCATCAATGGATCACAAAAATTCATAAAATATTTTTTACACAGATTTGCTATGGAGAATAATCAGCAAAACAGACTGGATGCAATAGTCCCCCCCGTCGGTGCCTCAAACACCCGCCAAGCAGATGAAAAACATGTCAGTGTAATATGCAGTGAGGTGATTCACCAGTAGAAAATGTCAGTGAACATCCACTACAAGTGTCTGTGATATTCAACTCACTGCACAACCCAGGGGAAGATTATTGTATGAAAAAATGCAGCCCAAAAGTAATGATACAATGGAGCACAAAGTCACATGACATCCATCAAATACATCCAGATGCAATCTGCCCATATACAATAAATCAAGGATACCAGGCTGTAAGATCAAACTCCCACACAAAAAAAAATATCCACTGGGGACGTGAACATACCCACAGACATGATGAAGGGTGGAGGCACCGGACACAGGGCTGGAAGGAACCCCGACGCGCGTTTCGCCTCAGCTTCGTCAGGAGGTTAATGTGAGTGTGGCCATGGCTCCCCCTTTATACCCCTCATGCAGCTACACCTTTAATTAGTATAATTCAGCTGATACCTATTTATCGAGCGCTTGTGCCCGATGATGCACGCCGAGGACATCATGGAGACGCCGCATTCATCAGGAGGAGGGGTGGAACGCAAACGTGCGTTCCAGCCCGCCTCCCAAGGAAGCGTAGCTGCGTCTCCACGTGACCCGGTGCGCAGCGCATCCTGGCCAAGCGCTATATCAGCCTATACAACAAACCTGCCAAACGGCTCAGAAAGTACCAGAGCCCATCCGAATATATGGCGAATAGTCTTAACCCTTAATGGGATTTGCATGAGGTGTATAAAGTCCGGAAAAAAACTTAAGACCACTGAATATGCATGGCTCATGATAGGGATACAAACAGGGGGGGAAAGAAGAGGGAATAAAGGTGAAAAAGAAGTCGAGGAGAAGAAAAATAAATAAAGATAAATCAACAAAAAATAAACAAAAGAAGATAAACACAAAATCTGCACTGACAATACTATAAACATGATTCCATAATTTCATATTTTCATACAAATATTCATGAATTTCACACCATGATTTAGTATATAAAATGTAACATGATTTCTTATAGATTGCACCCCATGATTTTATAAAAACGGATACACAAGAATTTTACAAATTTATATGTCAGGAATAACATGATTTTATGAATTAGATCCCATAATTTTTAACAATAAATTTACGTATCCATGACATCATGATTCCATATATAATTACAAAAATTTATAATGAATTAGATCCCATAATTTTTAACAATAAATTTACGTATCCATGACATCATGATTCCATATATAATTACAAAAATTTATAATGAGCAGACTTTATGTACATGATTATATAAGACGATATTTAATATATATTTCCTCTAAGACATGGATACGTAAATTTATTGTTAAAAATTATGGGATCTAATTCATAAAATCATGTTATTCCTGACATATAAATTTGTAAAATTCTTGTGTATCCGTTTTTATAAAATCATGGGGTGCAATCTATAAGAAATCATGTTACATTTTATATACTAAATCATGGTGTGAAATTCATGAATATTTGTATGAAAATATGAAATTATGGAATCATGTTTATAGTATTGTCAGTGCAGATTTTGTGTTTATCTTCTTTTGTTTATTTTTTGTTGATTTATCTTTATTTATTTTTCTTCTCCTCGACTTCTTTTTCACCTTTATTCCTTCTTCTTTCCCCCCCTGTTTGTATCCCTATCATGAGCCATGCATATTCAGTGGTCTTAAGTTTTTTTCCGGACTTTATACACCTCATGCAAATCCCATTAAGGGTTAAGACTATTCGCCATATATTCGGATGGGCTCTGGTACTTTCTGAGCCGTTTGGCAGGTTTGTTGTATAGGCTGATATAGCGCTTGGCCAGGATGCGCTGCGCACCGGGTCACGTGGAGACGCAGCTACGCTTCCTTGGGAGGCGGGCTGGAACTGAAATTGATGTTCCTGTTCAGAGAGAATTTTAAGTCACTTGAATACACAGGCGACATTGGAAAAGGTGCTTGAAATCCAAATTTTCAGTCAATCAAAAAGGTGGTATCAACTTTTTCAAGAGAGTTTAAATGATTGAGAAAAGATTGTCATGACCACCCCCTTGAATATGTGAATAGTAGGGTTATACATCATGAATGAGGACTTGACACTCTGTAATAGTGACCATAGTCTAAACACCGCCGGGTATTTTATATGGAGACGTTCGTTATTAAACCACCTAGGCATGGTTCATTTTATTGCAGAGCACCTCACAGTTTACAGCTGTCATTTTCTAGCCTAAGTTGAATAAGCACTTGAATCGTGACACTCTTTATAGAGAAATTACCAATTCTTTCAAAAGACTGCTCGCTGAACAGTCCTGTCATTCTACAAAATATTGGTATTTATCATTGAAATAACTTTCTTTTTACCTTTCCAATGGCATTCTCTTTCAGTCTTTTGAGAGGTTAAAATTTTCCATTGCCCGTGGTATACTTTGACTAGGACTTCAAGGATGAAACACAGTACAGTTAATTCAATTTTTTTGGCAGACTGTATTTTAAATTTCATCTGTGTCACTTCAAAGTTAGAAGAAAAGTTGTTTTTGAAAATTGATTCTCATATAAGATGGCATATTTAATGCCAGATGTATCTATAGAATGCTTGCAAGATGCAGATTATCCCCCTGGGGAGGCAGATCAAAACTGCCAATCAATAAAATATACTTATTAGGGGAAACCGAGGAATCTGTGCAACTGCTTTGATTGCAGGGGACAGTGTAGCAGCATGGGGTACCATAACCTAAGAGCAAGAAAATCAGCCTGATGACTTTCAAAGCCAAGAATAATGCTGTAGGCAAGGGTACTCCACACTAGGAAAAATTACAACATATATAGACTGTTAATAATTCCGTATCTATTTTTGTGTCGTCAAATCTGTATGCAAATCCTCTGCATCTCATTTCAGAAGATTAATCTAACAGTGAGAGAAGAGGTATGTGAAGTGCATAAAATTATCAAGGACCTCCAACATTGAAGCAGAGAAGTGAAATGTTCAGGAATGAACTTCTCTCGTTTTTGTTTCTCATGATTTGAAAATGTCTACTTTTCGCAACAAAGCAACAAAAGAGTCTATAGTTGTTCTTAAAAACGAAGCAACAGTACAAAATGTGCACAATAATAGCCCATGTTGTCACAGGCTCCATCTTCATTTTGTTGAACTTATAATCAGTTGTGTGGGACACTGTTGTCTCATTTTTGGGTATTGGTTACAAATAGGCCTCATGCACACGACCGTTTTTTTTGCGGTCCGCAAAAACGGGTTCCGTAGTTCCGTGATCCGTGTCCATTTTTCCTTCCGTGGGTCTTCCTTGATTTTTGGAGTATCCACGGACATGAAGGAAAAAGTCGTTTTGGTGTCCGCCTGGCCGTGCGGAGCCAAACGGATCAGTCCTGACTTACAATGCAAGTCAATAGGGACGAATCCGTTTGACGTTGACACAATATGGTGCAAGTGCAAATGGATCCGTCCCCCATTGACTTTCAATGTAAAGTCAGGAGTCCCTATTATACCATCGGATCGGAGTTTTCTCCAATCCGATGGTATATTTTAACTTGAAGCGTCCCCATCACCATGGGAACGCCTCTATGTTAGAATATACCATCGGATTTGAGTTAGATCGTGGAAACTCAGATCCGACAGTATATTCTAATACAGAGGCGTTCCCATAGTGATGGGGACGCTTCAAGTTAGAATATCCTACGAACTGTGTACATGACTGCCCCCTGCTGCCTGGCAGCACCCGATCTCTTACATGGGGCTGTGATCCACACAATTAACCCCTAAGGTGCCGCACCTGAGGGGTTATTGTGCGTATCATAGCCCCCTATAAGAGATCAGGGGCTGCCAGGCAGCAGGGGGCAGACCCCCCTCCCTCCCCAGTTTTAATTTCATTGGTGGCCAGTGCGGCCCCCCCTCCCTCTACTGTATTAATTTCCTTGGTGGCCAGTGCGGCACTCCCTCTATTGTTTTAATTTCATTGGTGGCCAGTGTGCAACCTCCCCCCGGCCAGTGTGCGGCCTCCCCTCCCTCCCTCTATTGTATTAATTTCATTGGTGGCCAGTGTGCAGCCTCCCCCCGGCCAGTGTGTGGCTTCCCCCCAGCCCCCCCTCCCTCCCTCTATTGTATTAATTTCATTGGTGGCCAGTGTGCGGAATCCCCCCCCTGATCATTGGTGGCAGCTGAGAGTTCCGATCGGAGTCCCAGTTTAATCTCTGGGGCTCCGATCGGTAACCATGGCAACCAGGATGATACTGCAGTCCTGGTTGCCATGGTTACTTAGCCATAGCAATATAGAAGCATCATACTTACCTGCTGCGCTGTCTGTGACCGGCCAGGAGCTCCTCCTACTGGTAAGTGACAGGTCTGTGCGGCGCATTGCTTAATGATCTGTCACTTACGAGTAGGAGGAGCGCCCGGCCGGTCACAGACAGCGCAGCAGGTAAGTATGATGCTTCTAATATTGCTAAGTAACCATGGCAACCAGGACTGCAGTAGCGTCCTGGTTGCCATGGTTACCGATCGGAGCCCCAGCGATTAAACTGGGACTCCGATCGGAACTCTCAGCTGCCATCAATGATCGGGGGGGGGGGGGGGGGATTCTGCACACTGGCCACCAATGAAATGAATACAATAGAGGGAGGTAGGGGGGGCCGGGGGGAAGCCACACACTGGCTGGGGGGAGGCTGCACACTGGCCACCAATGAAATTAATACAATAGAGGGAGGGAGGGGGGCCGGGGGGAGGCCGCACACTGGCCGGGGGGAGGTTGCACACTGGCCACCAATGAAATTAAAACAATAGAGGGAGTGCCACACTGGCCACCAATGAAATTAATACAGTAACTCTCCGCTGCCACCAATGATCGGGGGGGAGGCCGCACACTGGCCACCAATGAAATTAATACAATAGAGGGAGGGAGGGGGGGCCGCACTGGCCACCAATGAAAATAAAACTGGGGAGGGAGGGGGGTCTGCCCCCTGCTGCCTTGCAGCCCCTGATCTCTTACAGGGGGCTATGGTAAGCACAATTAACCCCTTAGGTACGGCACCTGAGGGGTTAATTGTGTGGATCACAGCCCCCTGGAAGAGATCGGGTGCTGCCAGGCAGCAGGGGGCAGTCATGTCCACAGTTCGTAGTATATTCTAACTTGAAGCGCCCCATCACTATGGGAACGCCTCTGTGTTAGAATATACTGTCGGATCTGAGTTTTCACGAAGTGAAAATCTTTTATGCAGACAGATCTTCGGATCCGTCTGTATGAAAGTAGCCTACGGACACGGATCACGGACACGGATGACAATCTTGTGTGCATCCGTGTTTTTTTAACTGACCCATTGACTTAAATGGGTCCATGAACCGTTGTCCGTAAAAAAAATAGGCAACACAGGGAAATTCTGGAGGTGCCCGGATCGTCCCTGGCCAACACTTTCCAGGTGTGGTTCCCCATACTGGAAAGAAGGGACGGACCCAAAAAAAGTGCAGTGTGTGTCACAGGAGGGGGATACGGAAGGACACCACCACTCCGGGCCTCTGCATTGACGGTTGCTTCAGGGAGTACCACACTTCCATGGAGTACTAAATTTATATTCCCCTTCCCCAATTTAGCCACTGACAATCGGATAAAAAACTATGGTTCTCAGACTTGAGACACTGAAACAAAAAAAATTTATATTAGGTATCGCCGCGTCCGTATTTGCTCTATAAAATACCCCATGACCCTCAGATAAACACGGTCAAATTTTTTTAATAAGAACGGTGCAAAAAAAAAAGGTATTTTTTTGTCATCTTACATCACAAAAATTGTAATAGCAAGCGATCAAAAAGTCATATGCCCCCAAAATAGTGCCAATAAAACAGTTCCGCAAAAAATGAGCCCCTACCTAGGATAATAGGGTAAAAAAAAAAAAAAAAAAGACTCTGGAGATACTAAAATGTTTTTTTTTGTTTATAAAAAGAAAATATAGTGTAAAACATAAATAAATAAAAAAAGTAGCCCATGACCTAACCCGTCAGATGAACACTGTTAATTTTTTTTTTATGAAAATGGTGTCAAAAGCAACAATTTTTGGGCACATTTTCTATTTTAATCAGTTTTTTTTCCAGTAACAAAGCAAGGGTTATCCGCTAAACAAAAACGTAATATTTATTACCCTGATTCTGCAGTTTACAGAAACACCCCATATGTGGTTGTAAACTGCTGTATGACCAAACGGCAGGGCGCAGAAGGAAAGGAACGCCGTATGGTTTCTGGAAGGCAGATTTTGATGGCCTTTTTTTTTTTGGCACTATGTCCCATTTGAAGCCCCCTTTAGGTGTTCCTCAACAGTTTATGGCAAATGGAGATGAAGTTTCAGAATTTCTATTTTTGCCACCTTATCCCGTAGTTTCCAAAATTGGGTCACTTTTATGGAGTTTCTACTCTAGGGGTGCATGAAGGGGGCTTCAAATGGGATATGGTGTAAATAAACCAGTCCAGCAAAATCTGCCTTCCAAAAACCACACGGCACACCTTTCCCTCTATGTCCTACCGTGTGCCCGTACAGTAGTTTACGGCCACATATGGGTTGTTTCTACAAACTACAGAATCAGGGCAATAAATATAGCATTTTGTTTGGCTGTTAACCCTTGCTTTGTCACAAAGTGACTTCAGATCTGAACTGGTCCCTAAAAATTGGGTTTTTAAAAATTTCTGAAAAATTTCAAGATTTCCTTCTAAACTTCTAAGCCTTGTAACGTCCCCAAAAACTAAAATGTCATTACCAAAATGATCCAAACATGAAGTAGACATATGGGGAATGTAAAGTAATAACTATTTTTGTAGGTATTACTATGTATTATAAAAGTAGAGAAATTGAAACTTGGAAATTTGCAAATTTTTCCAAAATTTTGGTAAATTTGGTACTTTTTATAAAAATTAATTTTTTGACTTCATTTTACCAGTGTCATGAAGTACAATATGAGACGAAAAAACTGCCTCAGAATGGCCTGGATAAGTTAAAGCGTTTTAAGGTTATCAGCAAATAAAGTGACACTGGTCAGATTTGCAAAAAATGGTCTGGTCCTTAAGGTGAAAATTAGCCCTGTCCCTAAGGGGTTAAGTATCCCTAGGGGACTTAAACATGTGATTATTAGACTGCTAATGCCATAGACTGCAGTCAAATAGTATTGCAGTCTATGGTAAAATTGCAATGCTCCAATTAATCTGTGCCTAAGGCAAGGCTTAATAGGTTTTAAAATTAACTTTACTATGACAGGCCAGGCTACCATAGCAACTGTACATCTCCCTTGATCTTGTCATTGTGGGGGAGGGAAGTGTTCAGTCACTGGAGTGAGTCTTCCCCACGCTCAGATGGTGTGGTCCCAATTGACCATGATAACTTGTCTGTGATGGGAATTTCTGTTGTCACTGATGGTGGATAACTGCAGTGTAAAACAGCAGTTACCTGTAGCGTGGATGTCGCCAGGGGTTTAAAATGCATCTATCATGGAACAGATAGTTATACATTTAATGTAGCTATCAATGTGTCAACCACAGGAGAATAGTTGCAAGTTGGTCCATCTCTCACTTGTTTGTAACCAGTGAGATCTGACAACAAATATCTAATGTACCTGGTCACCTTTACATATCTTCTGTGGATAAATTTACTGAAAAACACCCCCAAAATATGAGGCATTGTATGTACTATATTGTTTGTCTTGAAATAATTCTTGAATATCTCTGTGATGAATACCACCCCTCTTGCCCGCTGACGTCAACCACGTCGAGCTCACGAGACCTGGTATGATCACAGGGTTTACCAAAAACGTGAAGTTACGCCCTCCAGAGGAGCACATAAGGTCAGGCTGGTATAGTTTACACACACACCTCCTGTCCACGCGGGCACAGAGAGGCAACAAGCTGAGAGAGCCTTTTCACTGCCGCAGTGAAAACAGCACACACTCAGCCCGGGTAACTGCCACCAGTTTCTCGTTTGATATAAGCCCGGTCCGCTAACAGGATTATAGAGGGTCAGAAACCAACCCGCAGTAGCTTATAACTAGGCCAAAACACGGACGTGGGGATTCGTGATCGAGATACAAGATAGCACAAGATTAAATTATAGATTTAATCGCTGTAAGAGCACACTAGATATGACACAATATACACAGACAATATATACAGTGGTCTGAGATTACAGATTACAGGTTGTATGGTTACAACAGGGTTAAGCAGTGTAAAAGTCAGTTACCGAGTATGATGAAAGTTCCTTGTGATGTCCTGAGCTGGAGTCCACATGAAGGGCTGTGATCTCCTGCTATTTCCTGGGTCCCTCTAAACACATGTGTAGGATGTGACCCCTCTTCAGAGAAAGACCCGCCTACTTGCTGGCACCAGACTTTTAACCTGTAGCCGGCCCATCCCCTCCCTGCCTCAGGGAGGGGTCAACTCCCCCTCTTCTGGGCTGACAGCAAATGACCCACCAAACCCTTTAGGGTTCAAAGCTCCAGACCAGAGGGTCACAGGGAGATGGTTCTGGGACTAATGGACCTGCCTGGGTTCCGGCTACAAGTAGAGCCCAAACCTAGTACCGGTATGTGGTTTCTATGGGGAGATATGGGTATCTCCCTACCCCGACTGGGTACGAGTAAACAAAGACCATGGGACCGTACCTCGTGGCCACCGGGACACAAATATGTATCCGGTTTCCGCCTGCGATGGCCAGGCGCTTCATAATTCCTTATGAGAGGTAGGTGCCAATATGTCTGGGAAGTCTCATTGATCCGGGGCAAGAGCAAATACCCACAGCAGGGGGTTTTCCTGCAGATTCAGGTGGCTCCCAACTGCTGCACAGAGGTGTGAACTTCTCCTTGAAGCTTGGACCCCCTGGGGCGTCTTCCTGGCCCACTGACACTCAGATGGCTGGGGGGGGTGGAAACTTATTTTGCATGTACACTGAATCATGCCAAGAGGTGCATCAAATTACAATCAGGGCTGGGGGCTTTGAAGCAGGGAAATCCTGTCGATTTCCCTACCTCTGCTGTCTGTCAGCAAATGGGGGGTGGGAGGACATGGCTGACAGTAAATATTAATCCATATTCCTCACAATCTCTATCATCTTTCTGTAGGAACAACTGTTGGGGCTAGGTTGAAGTTGAAAGTTTTCCAGATGGATAAGAAATAGAGCATTTTTTTAAATATGTAAAAAAAAAAATCAATTGAGACTTAACTGTAATGAGAAATTGCCAGTGCCTCAGGTTTCTCTGATATAAACATGAAAGGGAGATGTTCTGGAGGCATGCAGATAATGTGCGGGGAGGTGGGTGCCAGTCTAGTTCTCATTGAAATCCCCGAGCTGCATCTGATGCATCTCATCCAGCCAAACAGTACACTGCTCTATACTGATGAGGGGCAAGAACTCAGAAAAATATGGGTTGCTCTTCCATTTGTTGGTGTCTGACATGAGTTAATTTGCTAATATTTTTCTAGGAGAATAGGAAACTGCTGTGCTCCTAGAAACATTATTCCATCTTCTGGATGAATATGCAGATCAAATGTGCACTGACCCTCAGCTACGTTGGCCAGTAAAATTGTATGTAATCTTAGAATTTTAGACCCCCATCAGACTTCAGATCAGACACTCAAATAAAAACCCCATTCATTATTAGACCTCAGATCAGAGCCCCTTCAGACATAAAATAAGTAAATAAACCTACCTCTCCTGCCCCAGATGGCCACTCTGCAGATCCAGCGGCTCCTCCTGTACTCACTTGGTCTTCTCCAAACACCATGCTTGACTGTGACCTGATGTCCTGACTCTGTACACAGTCAGGACCATGCAGTGCCCCGCCTAGAGAAGACCTTGTAGCAGTGAGTACAGCCAGTACCAGGAGCACCTCTCCTGCATAATGGAAGTGCTCACTAGTATTTGCTCCATAAGATTCACTGCCATTTTCCCCACACTTTGTGGGGAAAAAGTGTCTTATGGAGCGAAAAATATGGTAGTACAACAGAAGTTAGACAAAGTTAATTATTAGTGTTGGGCGAGCATGCTCGGCTGAACACCAGTTTCACTCGAGCATAGCGATGCTCAAGTCTCCTCTCTGCACATTTGTTGGCTGCTACACAGCCAATAAACTTGCAGGGAAGTACTGACCCTCACTGTAATGCCGTAGCCATGTTGGTTACTGGCATTACAGTGATTGGCTGGCCAGAACACGTCATCGGGTGCTATATAGAATCCAATTACACGTGGTTCGGCTCAGTCTTATTATGTAGCATGGACGTGAGATGCCGCTCCTCGACGTGCGAGGAGCGTCGAGGCTTCGAGGAGCGGCATCTCACGCCCATACTACAATCATACAGGTAGCTACTTTCTCCATACTTTGGTTTTACATTGTGCACTAGTCACTTTACATGTATCAGTAGTTAGGTTAAGGGACACATATGCCAGCGTTACGAATAGGAAGTTTTCATCCTGCTAATGAAATAGTTAGGCTGTTTGTTTTCCTTTTATATTCTGATCATGACCAACCAACATGATTATATAATTGATGTGACGTTGTAGATGCCAATTTCAACATTGGATACTTGAATCATGTATTAACATAGTGGTTTGTTAACCCCTTTTTTTAAATCTTCAATAAAATATATTTATATGGAATTATAGATACTCTTTGGGTTTTAGCTCCTGTATAACGTTTGCGCATCCTAAATATCTGTGACATTCAGTCTAATTTATTTGCGCATACACTTACAAAAGCTGCGCTACTGTACGTGTGACATACTTGCAAGCATATATACCATTTAATATGCTCAAGGCGAGCAGTAAGGGACGGGGAAGTGGCCGTGCTGCTTATGGTGCAAGCAGAGGCCGTGTCCTTGGGAGTAGTGAAACTGTACCTGCTGCCAGAGCACAAGAAAAACAATCCTCCACGATACCTAGCTTCATGTCCCAGTTTGCAGAGTGGAGCAGGACACCACTCTCGAAGTCACACCAGTGCGACCAGGTGGTTGGTTGGATTGCAGCAGATAATGCTTCCAGTCGGTTAAGCACCACCCTGTCTTCCATAAAGTCCAGTCTCAGTAGCCAAGAGTCTGGTCAATAGAATCCTCACCCTGATCCTCCTTCCTCCCACCATGGAGAGTCTTGCCAAACAAGTGATCCCACACTCGGATATTCCAGGGAGCTCTTTTCAGCGCCATTCCTTGATTTGGGCCTCTCGCCAACCCCGCTTGAAGAGGGACATGAGGAGATCTAGTGCACTGATTCCCAAACTCTTGAGCATCCACAGTCAGAAGAAGATGACGGTGGGGAATGGCAATTAGTGTTTCACAAGGTGGATGATGATGATGAGACACAGTTGCCAATAAGTCAACGGCAATTAGTGTCTCAAGAGGTTGATGATGAGGATAAGACACAGTTGTCAATAAGTGAGGTTCTTGTTAGGTCAACAAGTCAGGAAGATGACCAGATTGAGGGTGGAAGAGGAGGTGGTGGACGATGATATCACTGACCCAACCTGGGAAGGTGGCAAGCAGAGCGAGAACAGCAGTACAGAGGGGGAGGAATCTGCAGCACCGCAACAGGCTGGAAGAGGCAGTGGGGTGGCAAAAGGGAGTAGGCGGGCCACACCAAACAGGCCTGCAACTGTTCTTTGGAGCACCCCCTTGTGGCAATCTCCCTTGCTAAGGGGTAGGTGTTCTGCAGTCTGGCGCTTTTTTGAGGACAGTGCGGACGATAAAAAAATTGTAATTTGCAACCTGTACTGCACCAAAATGAGCAGGGGCGTGAACACTAGCAACCTCATCACCACCAGCATGATCCACCACATGGCATCGAAGCACCCTAATAAGTGGGCCAAACGCCTGGGTCCACAATCAGTGTCTGCGGGTCACAGCACTGCCTCCTCTTCTCCTGTGTTACGTGCTGGGCAATCGCCTGTCCAAGACGCAGGCCCGGATGCCTCCCGCCCTGCACCTGGACATTCGAAAGCACCATCAGCTAGCACATCCTCTTCTGTGTCCCAGCGCAGCGTACAGATGTCCATACCCCAGGCCTTTGAACGAAAGTGCAAATACCCAGCCACCCACCCACAGGCCATAGCACTAGATGCGCACCTTTCCAAACTGCTGGCCCTGGAAATGTTGCCATTTAGGCTTGTGGACACTGAGGCTTTCCGCACCTGATGGCGGCGGCCGTCCCTCGTTACTCAGTCCCCAGCCGCCACTATTTGTCCTGGTGTGCCGTCCCCGCCTTACACCAGCATGTGTCCCGTAACAACACCCGTGCCCTGACCAACACAGTTATTGGGAAGGTCCACTTAATCACTGACACATGGACTGTGCTTTTGGCCAGGGATGCTACATTTCCCTGATGGCACACTGAGTGAATGTTGTGGAGGCCGGGAGTGAGTTGTACCCTGGGATGGCACAGGTGCTACCGACACCAAGGATTGCGGGCTCTACTTCCATCAGGATTTCTGCCACCACCTACATTAGTGGCTGCAACCCCCTTCTCCTCCTCCACCTCCACATCTGAATCCTCATCTTGCAGCACCAGTCAGCCATAAGTCAGTAGCTGGAAGCAGTGTAGCACTGCAGTGTGGAAGCGGCAACAGGCCGTGTTGAAACGAATTTGCTTAGGTGACAAACAGTGCACAGCCGCAGAGCTGTGGCAGGGTATAAGGGACTAGCCTGAGCTGTGGCTCTCGACACTCAAACTACGAGGCATGGTTGTGTCTGATAATGGCCATAACTTGGTGACGGCTTTGGAGCTCGGCAAGATCGCACACATACCATGCTAGCCCACGTATTCAACTTAGTGATTTAGAAGTTTCTCAATATCTACCCCAATTTGCCTGAGCTACTGGCGAAGGTGCGCCGCGTGTGTGCCCATTTCCGAAAGTCAAGTACAGCTGCCGCCTTGTCTGGCAACCTTGCAGCAGCGCTTGCAATTGCCAGCTCACATTCCACATGTTGTCCAGGCTTTGTGAGGAGCAGAGGGCAGTAGTGGAATACCAGCTGCAACATGGTTATCGCCTTTCCAGTCAGCTTCCGCTCTTCACAAGCGACGAGTGGGCATGGATGTCTGACCTCTGTGAGGTTTTACGCAACTTTGAGGAATCAACACAGATGGTAAGTGGCGATGCAGCTATTATCAGCGTAACCATCCCACTTCTGTGTCTACTGAAACCCTCGCTGCTCACAATGAAGGCGGACGCTTTGCATGTGGAAGAGGTGGAAATGGGGGAAGACCGTACACAGGGTGATAGCCAGACCACCCTCCGTTCGTCTTCTCAGCACAAATTGGATGATGACGAGGAGGAGCAGGAGACGGTTGCCTCTGTTCAGCGTGGATGGGCCGAAGAGGATGAGTAGATTAAGAGTCATCCTCCTGATGAGGGCAGCAAAGTCTTGTCTGTTGGGACTTTGGTACACATGGCTGACTTTATGTTATGCTGCCTTTCCTGTGACCCTCACGTTATACGCCTTTTGGCCAACACCGATTACTGGTTGTTCACCCTTCCCGACCCCCGCTACAAAGAGAACTTCTCATCTCTCATTCCTGTGGTGGAGAGGACTAGCAAAATGGTGCAATACCAGAAAGTCCTTGTGGAAAAATTGCTCCAAAAATTTCCAACTGACAACAGTGGTGGCAGAGTACGTAGTTCCTTGGGCAACCGTGTATCGGAGACGAGGGGAACACACAGCAGTTCCAGCAGAGGCAGTGCAACATTCTCCAAGGCCTGGGACATTTTCATGACACCCTGCCAGCACCCTCACCCTGATGCGCGGCCTAGTGTCACAAGGAGGGAAATGTTTTAGAAGATGGTGAAGGAGTATGGAGCAGATTGTGTCAGTGTCCCCAGTGATCCCTTTATGCCTTACAAGTATTGGGTGTCCAAGCTGGACACGTGGCACGAATTGGTGCTCTACTCCTTGGAGGTGCTGGCCTGCCCTGCCACCAGTGTTTTGTCAGAGCGGGTATATAGTGCTGCTGGTGGCATTATAACAGATAAGCGTATCCACATGTCAACTGAAAATGCTGACAGGTTGACTCTTATCAAAATGAACAAGGCCTGGATTGCCCCTGACCTCTCTACTCCACCAGAGGAAAGCGGATGAACATAAAGGCACTTTAAATGTGGCTTTTATGGTTTATTGAATACACTGTATTCCCATGCACCCTTTCCACCACAAAAAAAGGGTATATGATTAAATCTTCCTTTTCTCGTCCTCCTCCATCATATCAACATGCTTATTAGGCTGCCATCGCTCCTAATGTTTTAGAGGGTCGGTTCTGCAGCAGACCCTCACCCCTAATGTTTTAGAGGGTCACCTGGAGGCCCTCGCCCCTAATGTTTTTAGATGGTCAGATCAGCAGCAGACCCTCACCCCTAATGTTTTAGAGGGTCAGATCAGCAGCAGACCCTCACCCCTAGATGGTCAGATCAGCAGCAGGTCCTCGCCACTATGCGGCCCTCGATACCATTCTTTGCGGCCCCCAACCATCTGTTGACAGACATGTATGACTATGTCTTGTGGCTGCTCACATGCATTTTTCATGTATTCTCCCATTAGATGTGAATCCTGGAGGTGTAACCAGACATTTATAGTATATACTGTATGTACAATATGCAATAAATACAGTATATCAGTTGGTAATACACCTTTAACTTTTATTTTTCGGCCCTTGGGATTCCTTCAGTCTTAGTGTGGCCCCCGACCAGAAAAGGTTGTGCACCCCTGTTTTAGATGGTCAGCTCAGCAGCAGACTCTCCCCCCTAATGTTTTAGATGGTCAGATCAGCAGCAGGCCCTCTCCCCTAATGTTTTAGAGGGTCAGATCAGCAGCAGACCCTCACCCCTAATGTTTTAGAGGGTCCCCAGCAGGCCCTCGCCTCTAATGTTTTTAGATGGTCAGATCAGCAGCAGACCCTCACCCCTAATGTTTTAAATGGTAAGATCATAAGCAGGCCCTCGTCCCTAATGTTTTAGAGGGTCACCAACAGGCCCTTGCTCTTAATGTTTTTAAGGGGTCACCAGCAGGCCATCAATCATAATTTTTCAAGGGTGTGTATGATGCCCTTCTTTATGTGTAATAAAGGGTGTATTGTAGTGCCGGTTCCTTGTAATTTTTGGCAGCCCTTTCACTTAGTGCATAGGCTTTGTGAGTGTCGGAGTCCCACTACCTGAACAATTGTACCACATGTGAATGAGGCCCTCGTTTATGTGATATACAGGTTGTATTGGAGTGCCTCTTTCTTGTAATTTTTGGCAGCACTTGCACTTTATATACAAGTAAATATACAGGAAAGAATGTTTCCTAACAATTTTTCCTCTAAAATCGATTTTATCTTCGGTTTTGTGCATATTATTGTCAGTCTGTAAAAGTGGCATACTACTCGGACAACATCATTCCCAGCAGGGACCTGGGAGTCCAAGATGCATCCAGACATCCTCCCCATGCTGTTCCCAAACCATTTCAGTGGTGTTTCCATCAATTTCTGACCTTTTCCTGTGAACCAGACACCCTCCCCTCTTCAGAGAAGGGGGTGCCTGGTTTAATGCTTGGGTTCTCCCATTGACTTCCATTGTGCTCTGTAGAGCACCCGAGCATCCCAAAGTGTTCTACTTGAGCACCCGAGCACTTTGATGCTCGATCAACACTATTAATTATTTTTCTATTACTTGCCAAAATATTAAAAATTTACCGTATTAAGTTTGACTTTTTTCTGTTATTCTGTTCACAAAAATATGCACTTTCAATATGAACACTCTCCAAGCTTAGAATTTAGTATACTGTAATATTGCCTCCCCATTTATCTGTTGATTAGGAGAATTGAGATCTTTTACATTCTGAAATATATTTAACATTTCATCTTTTTCATTTTACAACCTTTATACTTTCATGCAAATTCACAAACCCCATGAGCAACCCTTATTTTGCTTTCAATTTGGAACATGTCATTAATGACCTTAGCCTGCCCTATACCGCTATTTCCCAGTACAACTTATTAAACCTAAAAGAAGAACAGAGAAATAAGTTTTGTGAGAGACTTTTTTTTTTTTTGTGTTTTACTCCTTATAGAAAAGTAGCTGCTTGTCGTCTCCCATGTGTAGTCAGTCTGAACTTGACGTGGTGCTTTTAGCTGGTCCTTCAGTTCCTAGTTATTTTGAATTTAACACATGGGTCATGTTCCTGGGGATTATAAGGCTTGTTAAAATCCACATGGATGGTAGATTACAGTAGCATTTTCCCTGTGCCATATTGGCACCAGAGGTATATTTTTTTCTATAGTACATCAATGGCCCAGTAAATTGGATAAAACAATTTTTTGAGGTGTAAAATATCATTTAAAACCTTTATTACCTGTATAGCTGCAAACTTTTTGCTCTTTGCTTTAACCTGGTGCAAAGTTACATTTTAACAGAGCAATCTATGACATTTTTTATTTAGCATTTAATCGTAGTTCTACCGGTATATGGATCAACAAACATATCTTGATATCGTAGGCAATTAGTCTATGAATTTTATCTGATAGATACTTGTATGAGGCACTGACATAAAGGCCATCTTTTGGGGGCAATTTTTATGATGGCATTTTACTTATTTTGGGCTGAAAATTATTTTTCCAACGTGTCTTTTTCAAAAGAATTTCGGCATATTTTGTCCTATAGGGTTACATTTCAGCCTAGCTGGAGAGTATATTAGTTTCAGTTTTATACCGAGTTCCATCATCTTGCTGTTATGACTAGCCCTTACTTCTGAATTCCTGAAGCTCATAAACAGTCATTATAGCTAAATTCTTTTCAAACTGGTTATGAGCTTATTATATATATTCTTCATATTTATTGAAAAAAAATGTGATTTTACTTTTTAGCAGCAGAACATGGGTAAATATAGCGGTGTATACAAATAATTATGAGCCTTTATGTTTGCCAAATATTAAGTGATGGTGACATTTCTAAATTAGTGATTTTTTTAATGAAATGGCAAAATGTCTGACTCAACACCTGATTTTTTCTATTGTGAATAAAACATGGCTGTAAGAGATTTGCAAATCTTTGCATTCAGTTTTCTTCAGCATTTTACAGTGTCCCGGTTTTTTGGAATTGTGTGTGTGTGTGTGTGTGTGTATGTGTATATATATATATATATATATATATATATATACACACATACATACATACATACATACACACACAAACCGGATTCCCAAAAAGTTGGGACACTAAACAAATTGTGAATAAAAACTGAATGCAATTATGTGGAGATGGCAAATGTCAATATTTTATAATAACTTTATTGTAATAGAACGTAGATGACAGATCAAACGTTTAATCCGAGTACTTTCACACTAGCGTTCGGCTGTCCGCTTGTGAGCTCCGTTTGAAGGGGCTCACAAGCGGACCCGAACGCTTCCGTCCAGCCCTAATGCATTCTGAGTGGACGCGGATCCGCTCAGAATGCATCAGTCTGGCGGCGTTCAGCAGGCGGACACCTGAACGCTGCTTGCAGCGTTCGGGTGTCCGCCTGGCCGCGCGCGGATCCGTCCAGACTTACAATGTAAGTCAATGGGGACGGATCCGTTTGAAGATGACACACTATGGCTCAATCTTCAAACTGATCCGTCCACCATTGACTTTCAATGTAACAGTCTGGACGGATCCGCTCAGGCTACTTTCACACTTAGAAAATTTTATACAATATAATGCAGACAGATCCGTTCTGAACGGAGCCACCGTCTGCATTATATGAGCGGATCCGTTCAGAACGGATCCGCTCTGAACGCTAGTGTGAAAGTAGCCTAAATGTATCATTTTAAAGGAAAAATACGTTGATTCAAATTTTCACGGTGTCAACAAATCCCCAAAAAGTTGGGACAAGTAGCAATAAGAGGCTGGAAAAAGTAAATTTGAGCATAACGAAGAGCTGGAAGACCAATTAACACTAATTAGGTCAATTGGCAACATGATTGGGTATAAAAAGAGCTTCTCAGAGTGGCAGTGTCTCTCAGAAGCCAAGATGGGTAGAGGATCACCAATTCCCACAATGTTGCGCAGAAAGATAGTGGAGCAATATCAGAAAGGTGTTACCCAGTGAAAAATTGCAAAGACTTTGCATCTATCTTCATCAACTGTGCATAACATCATCAGAAGATTCAGAGAATCTGGAACAATCTCTGTGCGTAAGAGTCAAGGCCGTAAAACCATACTGGATGCCCGTGATCTCCGGGCCCTTAAACGACACTGCACCACAAACAGGAATGCTACTGTAAAGGAAATCACAGAATGGGCTCAGGAATACTTCCAGAAACCATTGTCAGCGAACACAATCCACCGTGCCATCCGCCGTTGCCAGCTGAAACTCTACAGTGCAAAGAAGCAGCCATTTCTAAGCAAGATCCACAAGCTCAGGCATTTTCACTGGGCCAGGGATCATTTAAAATGGAGTGTGGCAAAATGGAAGACTGTTCTGTGGTCAGACGAGTCACGATTCAAAGTTCTTTTTGGAAATCTGGGACGTCATGTCATCCGGACCAAAGAGGACAAGGACAACCCAAGTTGTTATCAACGCTCAGGTCAGAAGCCTGCATCTCTGATGGTATGGGGTTGCATGAGTGCATGTGGCATGGGCAGCTTGCATGTCTGGAAAGGCATCATCAATGCAGAAAAATATATTCAGGTTCTAGAACAACATATGCTCCCATCCAGACGTCATCTCTTTCAGGGAAGACCCTGCATTTTTCAACAAGATAATGCCAGACCACATTCTGCATCAATCACAACATCATGGCTGCGTAGGAGAAGGATCCGGGTACTGAAATGGCCAGTCTGCAGTCCAGATCTTTCACCTATAGAGAACATTTGGCGCATCATAAAGAGGAAGGTGCAACAAAGAAGGCCCAAGACGATTGAACAGTTAGACAAGAATGGGAGAGCATTCCTATTTCTAAACTTGAGAAACTGGTCTCCTCGGTCCCCAGATGTCTGTTGAGTGTTGTAAGAAGAAGAGGAGATGGCACACAGTGGTGAAAATGGCCTTGTCCCAACTTTTTGGGGATTTGTTGACACCATGAAATTCTGATTCAACATATTTTTCCCTTAAAATGGTACATTTTCTCAGTTTAAACTTTTGTTCCGTGATTTATGTTCTATTCTGAATAAAATATTAGAAGCTGGCACCTCCACATCATTGCATTCAGTTTTTATTCATGATTTGTATAGGCACGACTTTTTGGGAATACGGTTTGTATATATAGATACATATATAAAATTGATCACTGATTATAACCTTAATTCATATAATTAACATAAGCCAGGGACCATAATCCAGGGCTTCGGTGTTCCCGAGGTATATATTTTTATTTTATGTATATGATGATGTTATATACCAATATTCCTGATGTAAATATGGTGGTATTGTATATCAATATAGTCACTCCACATTGTCCTTCTCCTCTTTAGGTGATATTTGCATACAAAAAAGTCACCACTTTGCCAGACACGTTTTGGAGTGTCTCACTCTTTCCTCAGTGGCCATCGGAGACAATCAGAAACGCGTCTGGAAAAGTGGTGACTTTTTTGTATGCAAATATTACCTAAAGAGCAGAAGCACAATGTGGAAATGATATTAGAAAAGCAGCCATTGTGATCCACAAATTATGGCTTACCGTTAGCTGGGGAGTGATACATCTAAGGCTACTTTCACACTAGCGTTTCTATTTTCCAGTATTGAGATCCGTCATAGGGTCTCAATACCGGAGAAAAATGCTTTAGTTTTTTTCCCCATTCATTGTCAATGGGGACAAAACATAACCTAAAAGAATGGAATGCTCCAAAAAGCATTCTGTTCTGTTTTGTTGCGTTCCCATACCGGAGAGCAAACCACAGCAAGCTGCGGTTTTCTTTTCGTCATGGGATGTGGAGCAAGACGGATCCGTCATGACCCACAATGCAAGTCAATAAGGACAGATCCATTTAACTCTGACACAATCTGATACAATAGAAAACAGATCCATCTCCCATTAACTTTCAATGGTGTTTAAGGGAACCTGTCACCGGGATTTTGTGTATAGAGCTGAGGACATGGATTGCTAGATGGCCGCTAGCACATCTGCAATACCCAGTCCCCATAGCTCTGTGTGCTTTTATTGTGTAAAAAAAATGATTTGATACATATGCAAATTAACCTGAGATGAGTCCTGTATGTGAGATTAGTCAGGGACAGGACTCATCTCAGGTTAATTTGCATATGTAACAAATTGTTTTTTTTACACAATAAAATCACACAGAGCTATGGGGACTGGATATTGCGGATGTGTTATCGGCCATCTAGCAACCCATGTCCTCTATACACAAAATCCCGGTGACAGATTCCCTTTAAGACGGATCCGTTTTGGCTATGTTACAGATAATACAAACGGATCCGTTCTGAACGGATGCATGCGGTTGTATTATCTGAACTGAAGCGTTTGTGCAGATCCATGACGGATCCGTACTAAACGCAAGTGTGAGAGTAGCCTAACCCAATCAAACAAATGAGTCAAAAATATTAGATGACTAATTCATTCTTGAGGAAAATGATCCAATATCACATGTCTGTGAGAAGCAAAGTATGTAAACCTTTGCTTTCAGTATTTGGTGGGACTCCCTTGTGCAGTAATAACTGCAGCTAAATATTTTAGGTAATTATAGATTAGACCTGCACATCGGTTTGGAGAAATTTTAGCCCATTCCTCCATACAAAACAGCTTCAACTAATGTTGGTGGCCTTCCTCCCATGAACTGCTCGCTTCAGGTCCTTCCACAACATTTCTATTGGATTAAGGTCAGGACTTTGAGTTGGCCATTCAAAAACTTTATTCTTCATTAAAGGGGTTATCCGAAACTATAAACTGCCCCTCCCCCCACATGCCGGGCCCCTCACACGGAATATACTTACCCAGGTCCCCGCTCCCTGCGTCGCTCCTGTTCCCCGCACTGCCACAGCTGATTCTTCCTGTGCGCAGATGAAAACATCTGGTGTCGGGGGAAAACAGCCAAGGTGAGCTAGGGAGGCTCATCCCCGTCCCCGCCTGCCATTGGCTGCGTCCCCCCCGACACCGGATGTTTTCATCGGCGCATGGGGAGAAGCAGCAGTGGTGGTGCGGGAACCAGGAGCCGAGCGGGGTAAGTATATTCCATGTGAGGGGCCTGGCATATGGAGGGCAGTTAACCCCTTTAACCATTCTTTGGTAGAATGACTTGTGTGCTTAGGGTTTTTGTCTTGCTGCATGACCCACATTCTCTTGAGATTCAGCTTATGGACAGATGTCCCAACATTTTCCTGGTATAATTCAGAGTTCATAGTCTCATCAGTGATGGCAATCAGTACTGGCCTACATATATATATCCAACTAACAAAAAGACATAATAATTTTACATTTGAATACTTGATGTACAATATACCATATTTCAAACATTATGTATTGTAATTTGTATTTGTTTAGGTAGTGTTTAGTGACTTACAAAATCAGAGGAAACAAAGCATGAAAATTGACTGTAGGACAGGAAAATGCAGGAGAAAAGAAAACCAAATTAGCATACTAATTTGTCCTGTGTAGGAGAAAACATTTTTCTTGCTGGTGTTAAACAGCCTGCAGCAGTAGGAATTAAACATTCAACACACTGAAAGACAATATTACAACAACAAAAAAACTGCTCAACCTTCCAACAAGAGAAATTCTCAACATCGAAATATACCTGGAAAAACTTGTATAAAGGGGTCGTCTCATGAAGACACCCTCTATCCTTATGCCTTATTAGGGCATATGCACATTATAGAGAGGGATCCCCATTCAGGACCTCCCGTCTGTGAAGTATATCTGTGCATTACACGAATGGCCATGAATTTGATTGGTCAGCTTTTAATGCTACATTTTCCCTCCAGCAGCCACTGTAAGTGAAATGTATAGCCAGATATGGCTTCTTCAGGTCAAAACAGCTGTACTCTGGGGTTAGAGAAGCTGAACTTGAGGCAATTAACTAATTACCTGACTAGATTCCATACAAAAAAGGGCTGCCTTTATGAGACAGCCCCTTTAACCTGTTGGGGACATAGAATAAGTATGATCGTCCTGAGTGGCAGGCGGTTTCTGCATCTAAATGAGCATAATTGTCTTGCTGATCGCACAGTGCAGCAAGTGTGCATGTATAATCATGAGCAGGGCAATAGTCGTCATATCCAGCCACAGCCCTGCTCTAATGGCAGAAATTCCAGGAGCCTCTAATCTTTACCTTTCAACCCCTTAGATGCTACGGTCAATAGCAACCAGAACATCTAAGGCCTCTTTAAGACGGGCGTTGCGGGAAAAGGTGCGGGTGCGTTGCGGGTGCGTTGCGGGAACACGCACGATTTTTCAGCGCAAGTGCAAAACATTGTAATGCGTTTTGCACGTGCGTGAGAAAAATCGCGCATTATTGGTACCCAAACCCGAACTTCTTCACAGAAGTTCGGGCTTGGGATCGGTGTTCTGTAGATTGTATTATTTTCCCTTATAACATGGTTATACGGGGAAATAATAGCATTCTGAATATAGAATGCATAGTAAAATAGCGCTGGAGGGGTTAAAAAAATAAAATAACTAATTTAACTCACCTTAATCCACTTGATCGAGTAGCCTGGCATCTCTTCTGTCTGTCTTCTGTGCTGTGTGAAGCAACAGGACCTGTGGTGACGTCACTCCGGTCATCACATGATCCATCACCATGGGAAAAGATCATGTGATGAATCATGTGATGACCGGAGTGACGTCACCACAGGTCCTGTTGCTGCAGACAGCACAGAAGACAGACAGAAGAGATGCCGGGCTACGTTGATCAAGTGGATTAAGGCGAGTTAAATTATTTTTTTTAACCCCTCCAGCGCTATTTTACTATGCATTCTGCATTCAGAATGCTATTATTTTCCCTAATAACCATGTTATAAGGGAAAATAATAATGATCGGGTCTCCATCCCGATCGTCTCCTAGCAACCTTGCGTGAAAATCACACCGCATCCGCACTTGCTTGCGATTTTAACGCAACCCCATTCATTTCTATGGGGCCTGCGTTACGTGAAAAACGCACAAAATAGAGCTTTCTGCGATTTTCACGCAATGCACAATTGATGCGTGAAAATCACAGCTCGGTGGGTCGGTATTCAGTGCGGGTGCAATGCGTTCAACTCACGCATCGCATCCGCGCGGAGTACTCGCCCGTGTGAAAGGGGCCTAAGGGGTTTGACAAAGGAGGTTTGGCAATCAACGACAGGATTACGATGGTTACAAATGGTTAAGATGGGTAAGAATGTGGGAATTTAAATTTATGACACTGGTTAACACACTGAACACAGGACTGAAATGTTCCAAGCATTTAAAGTATGTTACAAGATCTAAAGAATCTGCCCCAGTGATAGTGTGGGGGCACCTGAGATAGTGGGGCACCAGGTCTCTGGGATTAGATATGGAGACCATCAAACTTTCACACCACTTAGCTGTAACTTAATTAAAGGGGTTCTGCAGTTTTTTTAAACTGATGATCTATCCGATCATCAGCATCTGATCGGCGGAGGTCCGACACCCGGGACCCCCGCCGATCAGCTGTTTGAGAAGGCAGCGGCGCTGGCAGTAGTGCCGCGGCTTTCTCGCTGTTTATTGCAGGCCCAGTGACGTCACGACTAGTATCAATGGCCTGGGCGGGTCTAAGCTCCATTCAAGTGAACAGAGCTTAGCCCCACCTAGGCCATTGATACTAGTCGTGATATCACTGGGCCTGCGGTAAACAGCGAGAAGGCTGCGGCACTACTGCCAGCGCCGCTGCCTTCTCAAACAGCTGATCAGTGGGGGTCCCAGGTGTTGGACCCCCGCCAATCAGATGCTGATGACCTATCCAGAACACCTTTAAGAACTAAGCTCTTTTTGTTATTCTGTTGTTTTTCCAATGTCCATTTATTACACCATGTCTCTGCTTTTTGTATGCATATTGCGCTTTCTTCAGAAGCTTTGTTATAAGATGCTTGATGAAGAGACTGATGTGGTCTCAAAAACTTGCTTCTATTTTTGTTAGCCATAAAAAGATATCATACCTGCAAGACTCTTATTTTGTTTCTCCTAATGGAGCAATAAACCAGTCTTGTGTAATAAAATGCATAGATGAGAACGTCTCCACCATTGTGACTGCTTAAGGCTCTTTCACACTTGCGTTCTTTTCTTCCGGCATAGAGTTCCGTCGTCGGGGCTCTATGCCGGAAGAATCCTGATCAGTTTTATCCTAATGCATTCTGAATGGAGTGAAATCCGTTCAGGATGCATCAGGATGTCTTCAGTTCCGGAACGGAACGTTTTTTGGCCGGAGAAAATACCGCAGCATGCTGCGCTTTTTGCTCCGGCCAAAAATCCTGAAGACTTGCCGCAAGGGCGGATCCGGAATTAATGCCCATTGAAAGGCATTGATCCGGATCCGGCCTTAAGCTAAACGTCGTTTCGGAGCATTGCCGGATCCGACGTTTAGCTTTTTCTCAATGGTTACCATGGCTGCCGGGACGCTAAAGTCCTGGCAGCCATGGTAAAGTGTAGCGGGGAGCGGGGGAGCAGCATACTTACCGTCCGCGCGGCTCCCGGGGCGCTCCAGAGTGACGTCAGGGCGCCCCAAGCGCATGGATCACGTGATCACATGGCACGTCATCCATGCGCATGGGGCGCTCTGACGTCATTCTGGAGCGCCCCGGGAGCCGCACGGACTGTAAGTATACCGCTCCCCGCTCCTACTATGGCAACCAGGACTTTAATAGCGTCCTGGCTGCCATAGTAACACTGAAAGCATTATGAAGACGGATCAGTCTTCAAATGCTTTCAGTACACTTGCGTTTTTCCGGATCCGGCGTGTAATTCTGGCAAGTGGAGTACACACCGGATCCGGACAACGCAAGTGTGAAAGAGGCCTAACATACTTTTCTGTACACTATTAGGTAACAACATATCTAAAGACCAGCTATTATATTCTGGACCCTTTTATACACTAACAATAACTTCCATTATCAAATAATATCAAACAATATAGAGTGTGAATATAGTTACGGGATTGTGTACTTGAAGACTCTCGGCCTCAGGGGGTAAAAGTCCAAATAGTGCTTTATTTGCTCCTTAGTGCAACACAATTTGTGGCATCCAACAGTCACTTAGCTGAAGCCGCAGCACATAACACAAAAAAAGCATCAAAATAAACGTTTGCTGTCAGGACTCTAACTAATACACAAGTCGTGTCTATCTCACCAATACAGCGCAGTTCACACAGGGGGAATCAGGCTCAGGCAGCTAGCAGGTCAGCTAGCTTCCCAGGCTTTCTGACACTGACAATCTGAGACCTGATTTTATTCCCCAGTATTGATCCCAGCAGTCACACCTGAGATCACCTCAGGGTAGGGAAAATACTCGTGCTGGAAGGGTGTGGACTGGTGGATCCCACTCACCTGCCCAAAAACTCTAGCCCAAAACAAAATCTCAAAAAAGTACACTTTACAGAAACCACGGCCACTTTCTGGATTTCATTTACCTCACCCAGATGAGGATTCTGGGTTAAATATACGCCCTTTCCAACACTTTACCATACACCTAACCACTATATATACAGTATATATAATACACCCAAATACCATATTTCTAGGACTATAAGACACACCCAGAATTTAGACGAGAAAAAAAAAAAAAAAATCATAAGACCTCAGAACCCCAATTCTCATCAGACCTCAGATCAGACTCCCAAATCAGACCCCCATTCTTGATCAGACCTTAAAATTAGACGCAAAGCTCAATCAGCCCCCGATCAGACCTCAGATCAGACATTAAAACAGATAAACTTACCTGTCCTGCTCCAGATGGCACTGCCACTCTGCAGATCCACTCACTCTCCCTGGTCTTCTTCCAGCCTGCGCTGCACTGTGACCTGATGTCGCACAGCGTCCGGTCATAGTGCGCGCCTACGAGTACTACGTCATGGCACTGTACTCAGTCAGGACAGAGTGCAGAGTGGGGCCCAGAAGACTAGGCATAATGAGTAGAGCCACTGCAGCGCCTCCCGCATGCTGATGATGACTGCTTTCATAATGGAAGCGGTCATTATCATTCGAACTATAAGACACTGTCACTTGTGTGTCTTATAGTCCTAAAAATACAGTATAAATATACTGTGTGCGCGTATATATATATATATATATATATATATATATATATATATGTATATCTAAAGCAGTATCTACCATACTTTACATTATGAAGTCATGTGGCAAAATATGCTATGAAATACATAGCCATAAACATACTGTCTATACAATAATCATACTTATGCTGTCTACATCAATCCACCACCCTAGCACAAAACAAAAAAAAACAAAAAAACTGTGGGCAATTGGCATCTGTCAGATTTTTCCAGGTTTAAGGCTAGGTCTACACGACAACATTTGTCGCGCTACTGATAGGACACAACTACACTGCGACATTTTGTAGCACAACAATTTTTATAATAATAGTCTATGGTGTCACAATGCAACATGCGACATACTGCGACAGTCGCAAAAAAATCCATCTCAAATGGATTTTTTGCGACTGTTGCGTCGCAGTGCGACACCATAGACTACCATTATAAAAATTGTTGCGCGACATTGGTGCGACAAATGTCGTCGTGTAGACCTAGCCTTAGTTGTCATCGCTGCACAGACCACAAATTATTAGTTGAAGCTGTAGGTAAATACCCTGCCGACCAGTATGAAGGGAATATTATAAAATTACTTTGAATGGTATTTGGGGTGCAGATGGTGATCTAAAATTGCTCTAAACTATTGTCTTTTTAGGAGGTGTGACTAATACAGCACAATACCAGAACAGACTCATGGTGTATGATCCAAAACAGGTGAGTACCAATGTAAAAGACACATTTTTCGCTAGGAAGAAAAAGTTTTTATTACAGGTGTTTTAGTAGATTTTATGCTATTTTCATGTGTTTTTTATGTTGAAAGTCAGGTGATTTAGGAAGACTTGCATTGTTACATGATGATTTTTGAATATATTTTTAATATAGTTATTAGTGATGATCGACCACCAAAGTATTCGGCATTAAGCTATCCTCTTAATGCTGTTGCCAAACCATTTTGATGGGGTATCCATAAATTTCTAACCTTTTTTTATGAACCAGACACCCTCTTGTCTTCCGAGCAGGGGGTGCCTGGTTGTCTCCCATTGACTTCCATTATATTAAATTGTATTCGAGCACCCAAATTATTCGGCCGAGCACTCCGAACAGGTATTCGGCCGAGCATGCTGGCTCATCACTAATAGTTATATACTAGACATATTTAGCTAAGGAAGAGATAAAAGACAACATAAAATCACATAAAGAGCAACACTAAATACAAATACACTGCATTTTCTGCATGTTTTGTTCCCTGGTAGTTAAAGGAAACACAACCCAACCCCATTTGTGAACCCAGTGTGTTTTCACAGCATGCATTTGGCGCTAATTCCTATTTTATCCCGTTTTAATGCGTTAATTATATATATTTTCATTGATGCCAGCAATATGAAGGCATGTTTTCTGCTTTAAATATATGAGCTCAAAGGGAACATCACAGCTATGTCTGTTTCCTCCGTTAATTGCATGGTATGCTATTGAAAGCACACATACAGTTAATAATTGAAACTTTTTAAAATGAGGATGGCTTCATGTTTGCGCACACCGCCTCATTTTTTTTTTTTTTACATTCTGCTGGCATATTGTTTACGGTGGGCTCTGGCAAACCACATCTGCTTGTACCCGCTCTGAATCTCAATTACTCTATCACTGAGCACTGGGGCACGGCTTTAAGCAAGGCCTTTGTGGAGAGTCAATAATGACTGCCATCTGCCACCGAGCACAGAGCTACCTGCTAGCAGACAGGCTGCGGTGACCTATGCTCCCCTATCACTGATTAGTATTCAAACACTGCCGTTTTAGCTGTGACCTTGCTCAAACCCCTGTGCCTCGCTGCTTGTGTAGTGCTTCACCTGGCAGGCATTGCAGTGGAGAAAAAGAATACTGTAATCAGGGGACAGAAGAATACTTTGCAAATCAGATGGCATTTTTATCTTCCTGCCTTGGGACTTTCCTGCTAACGATGTAAAATACACTGGTACCTTCCATTTCTCTGTTAGTTACTAGTATTATGGCCTTCATTCAACACAGGAGAAACCAGCAAGTTATTCGTGTCATTAATAGTCAAGTCATTTACATCTGATATGGATATTAAAAAGACACATTAAGGTGGTAGGAAAGATTTTACACTGCATTTACTGTAAATAAAAAGTTGGGTGCAAGTTTAGTGCTGTGGATAAAAAAAGTGCACTTTCAGGGGTATACGGTACTTACACATGCGCAGGGTCATACCTTCTCCATAAGTCAGGAGCATTCCCATTCTAAACACAAAATGTAAGCAAAACCCAAAGTCTGAATAGAGCTGTACACATTGGATTTCCTATTTTTGAGATTATAGCCACAGGGGGCAGAATATCTGCTCTGGATTTGCTGCATTCTGGCAACAATCTCCGCATACATGGGGATTCGGGGGCCAATTTGCTGCGGGTTTTCCTCTATGCATTGCAAAGGGAGAAATCTCTGGTGGCAGTCCACAGTATAAAGTGACATGCTGGCACAGCAGGCCAATTTATGCAGCAGTTTTTGTTTTGCAGTGTGTTGATGAGATTCCTAAAAATCTTCCATTTCCAGGTGGGCCGATGCCCAGGGGGCTGTCCAAGCCTTCCTCACTGCCCCTGGTTGGGTACATAGTGATCTGATACTCTCAGAATTAATTAATACTCATGCAGCTGGCTGGCAGAAGAAATTGCCCTCCTGGATTTAACTGCCGTATTTCGGACAGTGATAGAGTTGAATGTCGTGGCAGTATTTTGTGCTGCACTACAGTATTGCTGGCCCTGCCCTGCTTACTTATATTGGTCCTGCCTTCTGTCAATTTGGACCTGCTTACAACATGAGACCACTTTAAGGTCCCATTCACACAACCATGTTTTTGGTCCGCATCCAATTTTTTGTGGATTGGATGTGGACTCATTTCAATGGGTCCACAAAAAAAGGCAGACACCACACCATATGCTGTCTGCATCCGTATGTCTGTTTTATAGTCTCACAAAAACTATATAATATATTTCCATTTTGCGGACAAGAATTGGCATTGTTACAAAGGATCGGCAAAAAAACAGATGCAACATTTACATACGGTCGTGTGAATGCACACTTTTTTTCCAGGGCCATTTTAAGTTCCCAGTCCGCCCCAGCGTGGTACGGTAAAATACTGTGTATCTACCATGTGGGTACATATCCTAACAGGTACCTCCAATTATAAATGAAAAAATATACAGTATATACTGTGATATCTAAAGTACGTTCAGTGCTGCGGATTTGTGCATGCACATCCATGCATCCTCATCCTTTCTGAGCTTTAGAAACACAGACACCTCTGTGGTACACCCAAGCAACTGACTGAAATGCTCCAGCAGCACAGACACCTCTGCGGTACACCCGAGCTACTGACTGAGGGGCTCCAGCAGCACAGACACCTCTGCGGTACACCCGATTACATTAGAAGCAGCACATTGGGACTTGCTGCTGGCTATGGATGGCGAGGCATGTAAAGCACTGGAGACTTTGGTGCTGGAGCTCAGAGGGGAGGACTTGACTAGTCAAATACATGGCAAAGCTTATAGGACGTAATGCAGCATAGGAAGTTTCAATTAGAACTGGAGGTACGCTTTAAAAGGTACTTCATTGACAACATGGTGGATTATCACTTTACTAAGGCTGCATCACAGGCTGGCTGATGGTGCTGAGCCAGTACCGCATTTAGGACTATATCTACTATGTAGGCCTACATAAAGATACATCAGAGATCAGACAGTACAATGTACCATTGTGGATATAAAAAGTCTACACACCCCTGTTAAAATGTCAGGTTTCTGTGCTGTAAAAAATTGAGACAATGATAAATCATTTCAGAACTTTTTCCACCTTTAGGGTCCATTCACACGTCCGTTGTTTCTTTCCTGATCTGTTCCGTTTTTTGCGGAACAGATCTGGACCCATTCATTTTCAATGGGTCTTGAAAAAAATCGGACAGCACATTGTCTGATTTTTTTTTCAGGACCCATTGAAAATGAATGGGTCCAGATCTGTTCCGCAAAAAATGGAACAGATCAGGAAAGAAACAACGGATTTGTGAATGGACCCTTAATGTGACCTATAAACTGTACCACTCAATTGAAAAACAAACTGAAATATTTTAGGTAGAGGGAACAAAAAAAAAAAAAAAAAAATGACTAAAATAATGTGGTTGCATAAGTGTGCACACCCTCTTATAACTTGGGATGTAGCTGTGTTCACAATGAAGCAATCACATTCAGAATCATGTTTAATAGGAGTCAGAATATACCGGACATAATTTAAAGTGCCTATGATTAACCCCAAATAAAGTTCAGCTGCTCTAGTTGGTCTTTCCTGAAATGTTCTTAGTCGCATCACACAGCAAAAGCCATGGTCCACAGAAAGCCTCCAAAGCATCAGAGGGATCTTATTCTTAAAAGGTATCAGTCAGGAGAAGGGTACAAAAGAATTTCCAAGGCATTAGATATACCATGGAACACAGTGAAGACAGTCATCATCAAGTGGAGAAAATATGGCACAACAGTGACATTACCAAGAACTGGACGTCCCTCCGAAATTGATGAAAAGACCAGAAGAAAACTGGTCTGGGAGGCTACCAAGAGGCCTACAGCAACATTAAAGGAGCTGCAGGAATATCTGGCAAGTACTGGCTGTGTGGTACATGTGACAACAATCTCCTGTATTCTTCATATGTCTGGGCTATGGGGTAGAGTGGCAAGACGAAAGCCTTTTCTTACGAAGAAAAACATTCAAGCCAGGCTACATTTTGCAAAAACACATCTGAAGTCTCCAAAAAGCATGTGGGAAAAGGTGTTATGGTCTGATGAAACCAAGGTTGAACTTTTTGGCCATAATTCCAAAAGATATGTTTGGCGCAAAAACAACACTGCACATCACCAAAAGAATACCATTCCCACAGTGAAGCATGGTGGTGGCAGGATCATGCCAAGGGGCTGTTTTTCTTCAGCTGGAACTGGGGCCTTAGTTAAGCTAAAGGGAATTATGAACAGGTCCAAATACCAGTCAATATTGGCACAAAACCTTCAGGCTTCTGCTAGAAATCTGAACATGAAGAGGAACTTCATCTTTCAGCATGACAACGACCCAAAGCATACATCCAAATCAACAAAGGATTGGCTTCACCAGAAGAAGATTAAAGTTTTGGAATGGCCCAGCCGATTGAAAATCTGTGGGGTGATCTGAAGAGGGCTGTGCATAGAAGATGCCCTCGCAATCTGACAGATTTGGAGTGTTTTTGCAAAGAGACTGAGTGCTATAATAAATCAAAAGGTGCTTCAACAAATAATTAGTTTAAGGGTGTGCACACATATGCAACCATATTACTGTATTTTTATATTTTTCCTCCCTCTACCTAAAATATTTAAGTTTTTTTTTTTTTCAATTGTACAGTTTATAGGTCACATTAAAGGTGGAAAAAGTTCTGAAATGATTTATCTGTCTCCTTTTTTTACATCACAGAAACCTGACATTTTAACAGGGGTGTGTAGACTTTTTATATCAGCTCTAACTTGGCTAATAAAGAAATAAAATTTCACATTCATTAATTGTATGTTTGAGCACTACAATATATGGGGGAATTAAAGCACCTAAAGCAAGAAGTGTAGAGTTATCATTTAAAAAATCTGAAGCCTGTTCTAAAACGAACATTGGTAAAATATGCATCATGGGAATACATTATTTCCTATTCACTAATACTGCTCATCCAGCCTAGGAACATGTGTAAGAATAGTAACTAAGCACACAGTAATCATAGTAAAAATGGGATGATACTATAATAGTGCTAGGGGGAAGGCCAATTTGTAAAGAATATGACTATTTCCATTCGCTAATATTTCTTAGAACTGTAAAATACAGAGGCTCTAAAATATCCAATATTTTTTTTTAAATAAAGAACCACCATACTATATCTACACAGACTAATGTTGCTAGTAGTTTAGGAAATCCACGACAAGGTAGAGGATTTGAGTGAATCTTTTTACCGAGCATGTATTTGTCACCACTGCAGGATGCTAAAGCAATTGCTAATTTGTATTTTTCCAGAATAAGTGGATTAGTCGCAGCCCTATGCTGCAGAGAAGAGTTTACCATGCCATGGCAGCGGTCCAAAGGAAGCTTTATGCCCTGGGTGGAAATGATTTAGATTACAACAATGATCGGATTTTGGTGCGACACATAGATTCTT
The DNA here is from genome assembly GCF_014858855.1 of Bufo gargarizans. NCBI lineage: Eukaryota > Metazoa > Chordata > Amphibia > Anura > Bufonidae > Bufo > Bufo gargarizans. Next base: position 263,590,903 of record NC_058083.1, read on the forward strand.
ACAACATTGACACGGACCAGTGGACACGCTGCAGCTTCAACTTACTCACAGGTGGGTGCACCAATGATAATCTCTGTGACACCCCAGACAACCTGACTTATATAGTATGTACAGTCTTCTCATTAAATGTCTTATTGCTTTCAGTCAAGCTTCCCTTTGTATATTGTAGGTTAAATAGAACCTGTCAGGTTGAACATGCAGTGTAATCTGCCAGCAGCATGTTATAGCGCAGGAGGAGCTGAGCAGTTTCCTAAGAAGTCCAGTTGGCGGAGCTATTCAGTGATTGACAGCTGTCTGTGTGTCCATGCTTTTACAGAGAAGGCTGTCAGTCACTGAAAAGGGCCGCCCATGGACTGATAAATATAGAAAAAGCATGGATTTCAATCAGTGACTGCGCCCTCTTCGAAGTTTAACTGCACCCCGTCTCCCTTGTAATGGCGGTGCAGTGTAATGCTCACTTGAATGGGACGATCAGTTGTAATTACACTGCACTGCTGCTACGAGGGAGACGGCATGCAGGTAAGTGGGGGTTCGTATTATGGAATTCTGTTAAAGAGTTCCGTTAAAACTGAATATAATGGAATTTTAGGACGGAATGCAAAACAGAAGCCTTTAAGATTCTACAGGACTAGTGTTTCCGTCATCTGTAACAGAACAAAATTGAACCATTATTTGTGGCCATAGATATGTATCAGGGCGGAGCCAAACGGAATGCCTCTTAAAGGCTTCTGTTTTGCATTCAGTTTTGAAATTCCGTTAACTCTTATCCTGAGGACAGGTCATCTAGAGTTGCAAGAAAAAGTATGTGAACCCTTTGGAATGATATGGATTTCTGCACAAATTGGTCATAAAATGTGATCTGATCATCATCTAAGTCACAACAATAGACAATCACAGTCTGCTTAAACTAATAACACACAAAGAATTAAATGTTACCATGTTTTTATTGAACACACCATGTAAAGATGGCTGCAAGAGCACATTTTATGACCAATTTGTGCAGAAATCCATATCATTCCAAAGGGTTCACATACTTTTTCTTGCAACTGTATATTATACCACTGTACTATCCCTTTACTGCGTGTTTTGGATTGAGAACATTTTTAGTTGTTCACTTATCTAATACAACATCTAATCCAGGTATCAGCAACATTCTACACCCCAGCTGCTCTGAAACTGCAGCTCTCAGAATGCTCCATTTCTTTCTGCGGGAGTTACAAGAGTACTTGAGCAACTGTGCATGCTAGGAGTTGTAGTTTCCCAGCAGCTGAAGGTTGCTGACCGACAGACGATGATGTCACTGGAAAGAAGGAGCAGGCAAAATGAATATTTTTGCCCAATCCCTTTTTTCTCCTGGGAGATAAGCCACCATCAGAAATGTCTGGCAGCATCTTTCTCCATTCCCCTTATTGAATACACATGCATGTTGTGTATGAGTGAGTTGTGAGGGAGTGCAAGAGATAGCTGTTCGACTAACAGCTATTGAATGTGTATGGCCACCTTAAGGTAAATGCAGGTAAAGCTGGCATCGTCAGTACACTTTAATGAGTTTGTTCTGAAATAACAAATCCTGCAGTAAATCTAGTCTGCTGGTCTTAATTTTTTGGCAAAAAGTAGAGCCATACTTTTTTCCTGCCTCTCCCTCATGCATCCGTGCAATCCTTATTTTGATTAAAAAAGAAATACAGACAAGAGGCTTAAGGGGGTTGTCTGCGATCAAATGGTCTTTAAATTCCACCCCCTCCCCGGAACCAAGTGGTGGTATACAGATAACTATAGGTTCACATGGAGTTTTTTGGAGGAGGTTTTGAGGCAGATTTTCCTGCAGGTTTTTCAGCCAAAGCCAGAAGTGGATTCAGCAGGAAGAAGTCCTTCTTTTATATTTCTGATTCCTTTTAAATTTTCACTTCTGGCTTTGGCTTAAAAACCTGAAGGAAAATCTGCCTAAAAAAAAACATCCATGTGAACCTACCCTAAGCTGTATCCTTTCACAGGTCTGGCAGGGAGGAGTTGAAATTTAAAAAGCTATTCGATTTGTGGGCAGCCCCTTTAAACTCTAGCCTTGGAGGACTTGATTTATGAGGGAATACATTTTAGCCAATATGAAATGATAAAATGCCTCACTATAGGCTCATGCACACGACCGTATGTATTTTGCGAACTGCAAAAAATATGGATGACGCCCGTGTGCATTTTGCGGAACGGAGCAGCTGGCCCCTAATAGAACAGTACTATCCTTGTCCGTAATGCAGACAATAATAGGATAGGTTCATTTTTTTTGTGTAACGGAAATACAGACATACAGAAACGGAATGCACACGGAAATGAATGGTTCCACATACGTCCACAAAAAAACAAAAAAAAAAAAAAAAAAACACAGAATGGACACGGAAAAAAAAATACGTTCATGAGCCCTAACACTGCATTTTTGCCTTCTCTATAGGGGGAAAAAGTCTGAACAATTGCAAAACATTATGGGGGAGATTTATCAAAACTGGTGCAAAAGAAAACTAGCTTAGTTGCCCACCTTTTATTTTTTTTAGAGCTCCTTTACAAGATGTAAGGTGGAATCTGATTGTTCCTATGGGCAACTAAGGCTACTTTCACACTAGCGTTTCTATGTTCCGGTATTGAGATCCGTCATAGGTCTTAATACCGGAGAAAAGTGCTTCAGTTTTGTGCCAATTCATTATCAATGGGGACAAACTGCAACAATCTGGCACAATAGAAAACGTATCCGCCCCCCATTGACTTCAATGGTGTTCATGACAGATCCATCATGGCTATGACAACGATAGTACAACCGAATCCATTTATAACGGATACAGATGGTTGTATTATCAGTAACAGAAGCGTTTTTGCTGAGCCCTGCCGGGTCTATCAAAAACGCTGGTGTGAAAGTAGCCTAAGTCAGTTTTCCTTTGTATCACTTGATAAATTTCCCCCTGTGACAAAAAATACCATCCCCAAAATTGTTTGTAAAAAAAAAAAAGCACTGGTTGCAATAGTTTGAAAAGAATGCAAATCCCTTGGATAGTTCTAGATATTATTTTTTTATATTATGTTATTACAGTTCTTATACCACCTCATCAAAAAGTTAAAGATTTAAAGGGAACCTGTCACTGGGATTTTGTGTATAGAGCGTAGGACATGGGTTGCTAGATGGCCACTTGCACATCCATAATACCCAGTCCCCATAGCTCTGTGTGCTTTTATTGTGTAAAAAAAACGATTTAATACATATGCAAATTACTTGAGATGAGTCCTGTACGAGAGTCACGTACAGGACTCATCTCAGGTTAATTTGCATATTTATCAAATCGGTTTTTATATACAATAAAAGCACACAGAGCTATGGGAACTGGGTATTATGGATGTGCAAGTGGCCATCTAGCAACCCATGCCCTCAGCTCTATACACAAAATCCCGGTGACAGGTTCCCTTTAAGTAGCTTTTAAGGAACCAGAGAAGCAGCTTTCAAGTATGCCCATCACGTCATATAAAACGGCACTTTTGAACAAATTATCTCAGATAACACCATTTGCTCACATATTCAAATGTCAACATCTTATTGTAAATGTAATTATTAATATAGTTATTTTTATTATTATTGTTACATAGGGCAAAATGAGTCTGGAGTTGCTGTTCATAATGGAAGAATCTACTTGGTTGGTGGTTATTCTATTTGGACAAATGAACCTTTAGCATGTATACAGGTAAAATCTGTTTATGTCTTTTGTACATATCTTGCAGCACTGTACAATGATTCTGGTCACTCACAGAAGTCCCTCTACCCAATGAGTTTAACTTCCATATACACACTTAAAGTATAACTGTCGTATTTTTTTTTTTTGGGAGTATTGGATTGTGGTGATTAACCACTTAAGGACCACAGGTTTATACCCCCCTAGTGACCAGGCCCTTTTTTACAAATCGGCACTCCACAACTTTAGCGGTTTATTGCACGGTCATGCAACTTACCACCCAAATGAATTTTACCTCCTTTTCTTCTCACTAATGGAGCTTTCATTTGGTGGTATTTCATTGCTGCTGACATTTTTACTTTTTTTGTTATTAATCGAAATTTAACGATTTTTTTGCAAAAAAATGACATTTTTCACTTTCAGCTGTAAAATTTTGCAAAAAAAACGACATCCATATATACATTTTTCGCCAAATTTATTGTTCTACATGTCTTTGATAAAAAAAAAATGTTTGGGCAAAAAAAAAAATGGTTTGGGTAAAAGTTATAGCATTTGCAAACTATGGTACAAAAATGTGAATTTCCGCTTTTTGAAACAGCTCTGACTTTCTGAGCACCTGTCATGTTTCCTGAGGTTCTACAATGCCCAAACAGTAGAAAAACCCCACAAATGACCCCATTTCGGAAAGTAGACACCCTAAGGTATTCGCTGATGGGCATAGTGAGTTCATAGAACTTTTTATTTTTTGTCACAAGTTAGCGGAAAATGATGATGATTTTTATTTTTATTTTTTTTCTTACAAAGTCTCATATTCCACTAACTTGCGACAAAAAATAAAAAATTCTAAAAACTTGCCATGCCCCTCACGGAATACCTTGGGGTGTCTTCTTTCCAAAATGGGGTCACTTGTGGGGTAGTTATACTGCCCTGGCAATTTAGGGGCCCAAATGTGTGAGAAGAACTTTGCAATCAAAATGTGTAAAAAATGACCGGTGAAATCCAAAAGGTGCACTTTGGAATATGTGCCCCTTTGCCCACCTTGGCTGCAAAAAAGTGTCACACATCTGGTATCGCCGTACTCAGGAGAAGTTGGGGAATGTGTTTTGGGGTGTCATTTTACATATACCCATGCTGGGTGAGAGAAATATCTTGGTCAAATGCCAACTTTGTATAAAAAAATGGGAAAAGTTGTCTTCTGCCAAGATATTTCTCTCACCCAGCATGGGTATATGTAAAATGACACCCCAAAACACATTCCCCAACTTCTCCTGAGTACGGCGATACCAGATGTGTGACACTTTTTTGCAGCCAAGGTGGGCAAAGGGGCACATATTCCAAAGTGCACCTTTCAGATTTTGCAGGCCATTTTTTACACATTTTGATTGCAAGGTACTTCTCACACATTTGGGCCCCTAAATTGCCAGGGCAGTATAACTACCCCACAAGTGACCCCATTTTGGAAAGAAGACACCCCAAGGTATTCCGTGAGGGGCATGGCGAGTTCCTAGAATTTTTTATTTTTTGTCGCAAGTTAGTGGAATATGAGACTTTGTAAGGAAAAAAGAAAAAAAAAGAAAAATCATCATTTTCCGCTAACTTGTGACAAAAAATAAAAAATTCTAGGAACTCGCCGTGCCCCTCACGGAATACCTTGGGGTGTCTTCTTTCCAAAATGGGGTCACTTGTGGCGTAGTTATACTGCCCTGGCAATTTAGGGGCCCAAATGTGTAAGAAGTACCTTGCAATCAAAATCTGTAAAAAATGGCCGGTGAAATCCGAAAGGTGCACTTTGCAATATGTGCCCCTTTGCCCACCTTGGCAGCAAAAAAGTGTCACACATCTGGTATCGCCGTACTCAGGAGAAGTTGGGGAATGTGTTTTGGGGTGTCATTTTACATATACCCATGCTGGGTGAGAGAAATATCTTGGCAAAAGACAACTTTTCCCATTTTTTTATACAAAGTTGGCATTTGACCAAGATATTTTTCTCACCCAGCATGGGTATATGTAAAATGACACCCCAAAACACATTGCCCAACTTCTCCTGAGTACGGCGATACCACATGTGTGACACTTTTTTGCAGCCTAGATGCGCAAAGGGGCCCAAATTCCTTTTAGGAGGGCATTTTTAGACATTTGGATCCCAGACTTCTTCTCACACTTTCGGGCCCCTAAAAAGCCAGGGCAGTATAAATACCCCACATGTGACCCCACTTTGGAAAGAAGACACCCCAAGGTATTCAATGAGGGGCCTGGCGAGTTCCTAGAATTTTTTATTTTTTTGCATAAGGCCTCATGCACACGACAGTATTTTTTCACTGTCCGCAAAACGGGGTTCCGTTGGTCCGTGATCCGTGACCGTTTTTTCGTCCGTGGGTCTTCCTTGTTTTTTGGAGGATCCACGGACATGAAAAATGAAAAAAAAATCTAAGTCAAGTTTGCCATTGAAATGATAGGAAAAAACGGACACGGATCACGGACACGGATCACGGACACGGATGACAATCTTGTGTGCATCCGTGATTTTCACGGACCCATTGACTTGAATGGGTCCGTGAACCGTTGGCCGTGAAAAAAATAGGACAGGTCATATTTTTTTCACGGCCAGGAAAAACGGATCACGGATGCGGCTGCCAAACGGTGCAGTTTCCGATTTTTCCACGGACCCATTGAAAGTCAATGGGTCCGCAAAAAAAACGGAAAACGGCACAACGGCCACGGATGCACACAACGGTCGTGTGCATGAGGCCTAAGTTAGCGGATATTGATTTTTTTTTGTTTTTTTCCTCACAAAGTCTCACTTTCCGCTAACTTAGGACAAAAATTTCAATCTTTCATGGACTCAATATGCCCCTCACGGAATACCTTGGGGTGTCTTCTTTCCGAAATGGGGTCACATGTGGGGTATTTATACTGCCCTGGCTTTTTAGGGGCCCTAAAGCGTGAGAAGAAGTCTGGAATATAAATGTCTAAAAATGTTTACGCATTTGGATTCCGTGAGGGGTATGGTGCGTCCATGTGAGATTTTATTTTTTGACACAAGTTAGTGGAATATGAGACTTTGTAAGAAAAAACAAAAACAAACAAAAAATTTCCGCTAACTTGTGCCCAAAAAAATGTCTGAATGGAGCCTTACCAGGGGGGGGTGATCAATGACAGGGGGGTGATCAATGACAGGGGGGTGATCAATGACAGGGGGGTGATCACCCATATAGACTCCCTGATCACCCCCCTGTCACTGATCACCCCCCCTGTAAGGCTCCATTCAGACATCCGCATGATTTTTTACGGATCCATGGATACATGTATCGGATCCACAGAACGCATGCGGACGTCTGAATGGAGCCTTACAGGGGGGTTATCAATGACAGGGGGTGATCAGGGTAATCAGGGTGATCACCCCCCTGTCACTGATCACCCCCCCTGTAAAGCTCCATTCAGACATCCGCATGATTTTTTACGGATCCATGGATACATGGATCGGATCCACAAAACGCATGCGGACGTCTGAATGGAGCCTTACAGGGGGGTTATCAATGACAGGGGGTGATCAGGGTAATCAGGGTGATCACCCCCCTGTCACTGATCACCCCCCCTGTAAAGCTCCATTCAGACATCCGCATGATATTTTACGGATCCATGGATACATGTATCGGATCCACAGAACGCATGCGGACGTCTGAATGGAGCCTTACAGGGGGGTTATCAATGACAGGGGGTGATCAGGGTAATCAGGGTGATCACCCCCCTGTCACTGATCACCCCCCCTGTAAGGCTCCATTCAGACATCCGCATGATTTTTTACGGATCCATGGATACATGGATCGGATCCACAAAACGCATGCGGACGTCTGAATGGAGCCTTACAGGGGGGTTATCAATGACAGGGGGTGATCAGGGTAATCAGGGTGATCACCCCCCTGTCACTGATCACCCCCCCTGTAAGGCTCCATTCAGACATCCGCATGTGTTTTGTGGATCCGATCCATGTATCCATGGATCCGTAAAAAATCATGCGGATGTCTGAATGGAGCCTTACAGGGGGGGTGATCAATGACAGGGGGTGATCAGGGAGTGTATATGGGTGATCACCCGCCTGTCATTGATCACCCCCCTGTCATTGATCACCCCCCTGTAAGGCTCCATTCAGACATCCGCATGATTTTTTACGGATCCATGGATCGGATGCACAAAACGCATGCTGACGTCTGAATGGAGCCTTACAGGGGGGTTATCAATGACAGGGGGTGATCAGGGTAATCACCCCCCTGTCACTGATCACCCCCCCTGTAAGGCTCCATTCAGACATCCGCATGATTTTTTACGGATCCATGGATCCATGGATCGGATCCACAAAACGCATGCTGACGTCTGAATGGAGCCTTACAGGGGGGTTATCAATGACAGGGGGTGATCAGGGTAATCACCCCCCTGTCACTGATCACCCCCCCTGTAAGGCTCCATTCAGACATCCGCATGATTTTTTACGGATCCATGGATCGGATCCACAAAACGCATGCGGACGTCTGAATGGAGCCTTACAGGGGGGTTATCAATGACAGGGGGTGATCAGGGTAATCAGGGTGATCACCCCCCTGTCACTGATCACCCCCCCTGTAAGGCTCCATTCAGACATCCGCATGATTTTTTACGGATCCATGGATCGGATCCACAAAACGCATGCTGACGTCTGAATGGAGCCTTACAGGGGGGTTATCAATGACAGGGGGTGATCAGGGTAATCACCCCCCTGTCACTGATCACCCCCCCTGTAAGGCTCCATTCAGACATCCGCATGATTTTTTACGGATCCATGGATCGGATCCACAAAACGCATGCGGACGTCTGAATGGAGCCTTACAGGGGGGTTATCAATGACAGGGGGGTGATCAGGGAGTGTATATGGGTGATCACCCGCCTGTCATTGATCACCCCCTGTAAGGCTCCATTCAGACGTCCGCATGTGTTTTGCGGATCCGATCCATGTATCCATGGATCCGTAAAAATCATGCGGACGTCTGAATGGAGCCTTACAGGGAAGTGATCAATGACAGGGGGTGATCAGGGAGTGTATATGGGTGATCACCCGCCTGTCATTGATCACCCCCCTGTAAGGCTCCATTCAGACGTCCGTATGCTTTTTGCGGATCCGATCCATGTATCCGTGGATCCGTAAAAATCATACGGACGTCTGAACGGAGCCTGACAGGGGGGGTGATCAATGACAGGGCGGTGATCAATGACAGGGGGGTGATCAGGGAGTTTATATGGGGTGATCAGGGGTTTATAAGGGGTTAATAAGTGACGGGGGGGGGGGTGTAGTGTAGTGTTTGGTGCGACTGTACTGACCTACCTGAGTCCTCTGGTGGTCGATCCTAACAAAAGGGACCACCAGAGGACCAGGTAGGAGGTATATTAGACGCTGTTATGAAAACAGCGTCTAATATACCTGTTAGGGGTTAAAAAATTCGGATCTCCAGCCTGCCAGCGAGCGATCGCCGCTGGCAGGCTGGAGATCCACTCGCTTACCTTCCGTTCCTGTGAGCGCGCGCGCCTGTGTGCGCGCGTTCACAGGAAATCTCGGCTCACGCGAGATGACGCCAATCGGCGTTAGTGTGACCTGGCAGCGCCGCAGCATTGACGCCTTTCGGCGTTAGTGTGACGGCAGAAGGTTAATATCTCCTTGGTGGCCCTATTTCAACTTTTCACTGTGTATTCAATTACCCCTTAATTCCACAGTTTTGTTCCCTGTACTGCTTACTTTTACCTGTGCTTAAAATAGGGTTGCTATGCAGGGTCCGTCTATCTGTAGAAGGACGAGGATGCAGAAGCACGTAGCATGCAAGGTCAGATTACTGACAGCCAGGGACTGTAAGTAAATGATTAAAGCCAGGTCCTCCCCAGCAGCTGATAACAGTGCCTGGGCTGTGTGCACTTCTCCCTGTCCCTGCGCTTGGCAGACACTCCCTCACTCAGCAGACTGGGACAATGCAGAGCCGAAGCAGCGCAGACGAGGGAAAAAAGATCTGCCGTCTGCTCAGTGTATGGCCTCATGCACACGACCGTAGTGTGCACCCGTGGCCGTTGTTCCGTGATTTTCTGCGGACCCATTGACTTTCAATGGGTCTGTTGAAAACTGGGAAAATGCACCGTTTGTCATCCGCCTCCGTGATCCGTGTATCCTGTCCGTCAAAAAAATATGACCTGCCCTATTTTTTTGACGGACAACGGTTCACATACCCATTCAAGTCAATGGGTCCGTGAAAGAACATGGAGGCACACAAGATTGCCATCCGTGTCCGTAGGCTACTATAGCACAGACGGATACGCAGATCCATCTGCATACAGCTTTTTCAGAGCAGTATATTCTAACACAGAGGCTGTATATTCTAACACCATGGTGATGGGGACGCTTCAAGTTAGAATATACTAAGAACTGTGTACATGACTGCCCCTGCTGCCTGGCAGCATCGGATCTCTTACAGAGGGCTGTGATCCGCACAATTAACCCCTCAGGTGCAGCACCTGAAGGGGTTAATTGTGCGCATCATAGCCCCCTGTAAGAGATCAGGTGCTGCCAGGCAGGAGGCAGACCCCCTTCCCTCCCCTGTATTAATTTCATTGGTGGCCAGTGCGGCCTCCCCCCCCCCCCCCAATCATTGGTGGCAGCGGAGAGTTCCGATCGGAGTCCCAGTTTAATCGCTGGGGCTCTAATCGGTAACCATGGCAACTTTTAGAAGCATTATACTTACCTGCGCTGTCTGTGACCGGCCGGGCGCTCCTCCTACTGGTAAATGACAGGTCTGTGCTATAAGCAATGCGCTGCACAGACCTTTCACTTACCAGCAGGAGGAGCGCCCGGCCGGTCACAGACAGCGCCTGGCAGCACCTGATCTCTTACAGGGGGCTATGATATGCACAATTAACCCCTCAGGTGCAGTCATGTCCACAGTTCTTAGTATATTCTAACTTGAAGCGTCCCCATCACCATGGGAACACCTCTGTGTTAGAATATACTGTTGGATCTGAGTTTTCACGATGTAACTCAAATCCGATGGTATATTCTAACAGAGGCGTTCCCATGGTGATGCACCATATTGTGTCAACGTCAAACGGATCCGTCCCTATTGACTTGCATTGTAAGTCAGGACGGATCCATTTGGCTCCGCACGGCCAGGCGGATACCAAAACTACTTTTCTTTTTACTTTCCTTCATGTCTGGTGATCCTCCAAAAATCACGTAAGACACACGGAAGAAAAAACGGACACGGATCACCGGAACCCCGTTTTGTGGACCGTTAAAAAATACTGTTGTGTGCATGAGGCCTAATAGTAACTGATTCTAGAATATCATGTTGTTAGTAACTACATATATGAAAATTTAAATTAGGGTCTAAATGTGACAGTTGCTTTGAAGTGCATCTGTCAGCAGACTGTTGCATGTGTGCTTGGCAGCTAAAGGCATCTGTGTTGGTCCCATGTTCATATGCAATGAGCCTCTAAGAGCAATGGGGGCGTTGTCATTACACCTAGAAGCTCCTCATTATTTGTAAATGCTGTACCCAGTGCATTTAAATTGACGGTGTCAGGCAGTAAAAACATCATCATTGCTTGGCCCTGTCAATCAAAATTGAGAGGGTGTGGCCGTTGCAGCAAAAGCAACTACATGTAAGAGCAACATCACGGTTGCTCCTAGAGGCTCATTTGCGTATATAAAAACCTCATCTTTCTCAGCAATATGGGTACATATGAACATGGGAGCAACACAGATATCTTCAGCTGCCAAGTGCACATGCAACAGGTCAGCCAGTTTCACAGCTACAAATCAGCTGAGGCCCTTTAAAGGGGTTCTTCAGGAATTAAGAAAATGAAAATACTTAAATATTACTTTATTATAAATATATTCCAAAATACCTTACACTAGTTATAATGGCTCATTTTGTAGGAGAGCAATCATTAGGAGAAATAAAATGGCAGCTGTCCTATTAGTACACACAGAACCTGTCCTAATCACACAGGAGGACAAGTTACCTCACAACACTGAGCCAAAGAGCTGCCTCATCCTCCTCTCCTACTTGTCAGGGATTATGATCCTGACTAATGATAAGAACTTTAGCTGAATCTCTGTAGGAATGGAGTTCATGAAGGGACATGAAGTACAGAGAGGAGGGTAGGGGGTGATGCCAACGAGCAGCAGCACTTGTATGCAGTCTCCATTACCACAGCCTGTCCTGTCCATCCTCTCTGTACTTCATGTCTTCTCATGAACTCCATTCATGCTGAGAATTATGTATCATCATCTGTATTTAGGATCATAATCCCTGACCGGTAGGAGAGGAGGATGAGGCAGCTCTTTAGCTCAGTGTTGTGAAGTAACTTGTCCTCCTGTGTGATTAGGACAGGTTTTGTGTGTACTAATAGGACGGCTGCCATTTTATTTTTTCTAATGATTGCTTCCTAGACAAAATGAGCAATTATAACTAACTGAAGGTATTTAGGAATATATTTATAATAAAGTAAAGTAATTTTTAAGTATTTCCATTTTCTTAATTCCCGGAGAACCCCTTTAACATGTGTGGAATAGTATTGTATTTGTTCGGCCAATTACCACATGGTACTACTGCACATTTTATTGCAAATTGCTGAAGTTTTACAATTCGGTTTTTGGGCACAACGGCTTCTACAGGTAAAAAAAAAAATTTGCAAGCAGCGTGTCCGAAAACTGCCCAGCAAAGCTGCAGAAATGGGGTAATTGCCGCCATGGCACAAAAGAGAACAACACCATTTATTGTGCATTTCATAATTCCATATGGACTTACAGCAGACAGTAAAAAAAAACAAAAAAAAAAACAACACACTGCAACAAACGTGCCATTTTTACTATTTATGAAACCACACTGAAGGCAGATTCATACGTAGATTTTTAGTGGCCATTTTTCAGTCCTGATGTGGTGTTTTTCGAATATACATAGTTCTTTTTTAGTGCTTTTTTTTTGGGGGGGGGGGGGGGGGGGGGATAAAAACGCCAGCTCCAGAGTTTAGCTGAAAGTGTATGGAAAATAAAATAAGGACAGGACATACAAAAAAAAAATTTGTTTGCTACTGGCGTACTTTTCAATTTGCTTAATTTTTTTTTTTTATGCAGGATGTTGAAATTATGGAATTTTTTTCTGGCATTTTCTATCCTCTCTGTAGGGAAAAACGGCCTGAAAAAAGTCACAAAAAGTGCATAAAAACACTTGTAGTATGGAAGAAACTGCAAACTGTTTCTATGGCATTTTTAGTGCACAAAAACTAAATTTTTATAAGAGACCAGTCATAACCTGTCAGTATGTTTTTGAAATGAAGGCTTTAACCGCTTGCCGCACACCTAAAGCCGAAAGGCGTCATTGCTGCGGCGCTCTCAGGCTACACTAACACGGAATGGCGTCATCTCGCGAGAGGCGAGATTTCCTATGAACGCGCGCACACAGGCACGCGCGTTCACAGGATCGGAAGGTAAGCGAGTGGATCTGCAGTCTGCCAGCGGCGATCGTTCGCTGGCGGGCTGTAGATGCGATTTTTTTAACCCCTAACAGGTATATTAGACGCTGTTTTGATAACAGCGTCTAATATACCTGCTACCTGGTCCTCTGGTGGTCCCTTTTGCTTGGATTGACCACCAGAGGACACAGGCAGCTCTGTAAAGTAGCACTAACCACCACTACACTACACCCCCCTGTCACTTATTAACCCCTGATCACCCCATATAGACTCCCTGATCACCCCCCTGTCATTGATCCCCCCCTGTAAGGCTCCATTCAGACGGCCATATGTTTTTTACGGATCCACGGATACATGGATTGGATCCGCAAAACACATACGGACGTCTGAATAGAGCCTTACAGGGGGGTGATCACCCCATATAGACTCCCTGATCACCCCCCTGTCATTGATCACCTCAAGTCTCATATTCCACTAACTTGTGTCAAAAAATAAAATCTCACATGAACTCACCGTACCCCTCACGGAATCCAAATGTCTAAAAATTTTTAGACATTTATATTCCAGACTTCTTCTCACGCTTTAGGGCCCCTAAAATGCCAGGGCAGTATAAATACCCCACATGTGACCCCATTTCGGAAAGAAGACACCCCAAGGTATTCGCTGAGGGGCATATTGAGTCCATGAAAGATTGAAATTTTTGTCCCAAGTTAGCGGAAAGGGAGACTTTGTGAGAAAAAAATAAATAAAATAAAAATCAATTTCCGCTAACTTGTGCCAAAAAAAAAAAAAATTCTATGAACTCGCCATGCCCCTCATTGAATACCTTAGGGTGTCTTCTTTCCAAAATGGGGTCACATGTGGGGTATTTATACTGCCCTGGCATTTTAGGGGCCCTAAAGCGTGAGAAAGTCTGGGATCCAAATGTCTAAAAATGCCCTCCTAAAAGGAATTTGGGCCCCTTTGCGCATCTAGGCTGCAAAAAAGTGTCACACATCTGGTATCGCCGTACTCAGGAGAAGTTGGGCAATGTGTTTTGGGGTGTTATTTTACATATACCCATGCTGGGTGAGATAAATATCTCGGCAAAAGACAACTTTTCCCATTTTTTTTATACAAAGTTGGCATTTGACCGAGATATTTATCTCACCCAGCATGGGTATATGTAAAATGACACCCCAAAACACATTGCCGACCTTCTCCTGAGTACGGCGATACCAGATGTGACACTTTTTTGCATCCTAGGTGGGCAAAGGGGCCCAAATTCCAAAGAGCACCTTTAGGATTTCACAGGTCATTTTTTACACATTTTGATTTCAAACTACTTCCCACACATTAGGGCCCCTAAATTGCCAGGGCGGTATAACTACCCCACAAGTGACCCCATTTTGGAAAGAAGACACCCCAAGGTATTTTGTGATAGGCATAGTGAGTTCATGGAAGTTTTTTATTTTTTGTCACAAGTTAGTGGAATATGAGACTTTGTAAGGAAAAAAAAATATTAAAAAAAATCATTATTTTCCGCTAACTTGTGACATAAAAAAGTTTTATGAACTCACTATGCCCATCAGTGAATACCTTAGGGTGTCTACTTTCCGAAATGAGGTCATTTGTGGGTTTTTTCTACTGTCTGGGCATTGTAGAACCTCAGGAAACATGACAGGTGCTCAGAAAGTCAGAGCTGCTTCAAAAAGCGGAAATTCACATTTTTGTACCATAGTTTGTAAACGCTATAGCTTTTACCCAAACCTTTTTTTTTTTTTTTTTACCCAAACATTTTTATTTATCAAAGACATGTAGAACAATACATTTAGAGAAAAATTTATATATGGATGTCGTTTAAAAAAAAAATTATTTACAACTGAAAGTGAAAAATGTCATTTTTTTGCAAAAGTTTCGTTAAATTTCGATTAATAACAAAAAAAGTTAAAATGTCAGCAGCAATGAAATACCACCAAATGAAAGCTCTATTAGTGAGAAGAAAAGGAGTTAAAATTCATTTGGGTGGTAAGTTGCATGACCGAGCAATAAA
Source organism: Bufo gargarizans (assembly GCF_014858855.1). Taxonomy (NCBI): domain Eukaryota; kingdom Metazoa; phylum Chordata; class Amphibia; order Anura; family Bufonidae; genus Bufo; species Bufo gargarizans. Next base: position 263,606,122 of record NC_058083.1, read on the forward strand.
CTGTTAAAGTTGTGGAATGCAGATTTGTAAAAAAGGGCCTGGTCACTAGGGGGGTACAAACCTGTGGTCCTCAAGTGGTTAACAGAGCATTGGTGGAAGCCAACAAAATCAGGGAGAACATCCTGATTCCTTGCAGAGGTTTTCCATGGTAATCACTGCCCACTACACTGTAAGAGTGTACAGCTATAACACGCATTAGATATAAATATTGGTATATAACAGTAGTAGGGAATAGAAAGAAATCAGAACAAATCGCTTGTTAGTGATGTGCATTTGCCATTCTGGAAGAAATATGTACAGTATGTGTGCAGTACATGTCAATCACTGAGGCTGAGTGGCAATCAGGAGGACAATTTCCTTACTGAAGCCCAGTGTTATGACTCAGTGGACAGGCTTCATTTCAAACGCTGGTCCTCTCTTCTTCTTTCCAAGTTCATTCCTGTATTTTCGAGTGATTGAACGTTAACACTTTTGCAGAACAGCAGTGATCAGACTGAATGATTTTTTCGCTTATAACCTGTGTTAGCTGTCATTGTTTTTGGCCAGCAACCTCATCTCAGCTAAGGGCGATCCAGTCAAGTGGGGCAGACTGCATTTATAGTCAGGTTAAAAGAAATCTGAACTTTATGTAAATTTACATGAAGAAAACAACCCATACTGGCTGGAGAAAAATGAGATGAGGCTTTTTATTTTTTGCATTCGGTATATTTCATCAAGTAACTATAAGTCATTGGTTTTAATATGAATGGACATCATACTTTATCTACTGAATAATTACTATAACAAATAAGAGCCCACTACTAATCAACATATACTCTATATCGTGGATCACGTTCACTGACCTACATAAATATAGTAGTGCAATGCATAAACTGCTAAATCCTACTACATACTTAGCAGAATCTCTTCTGAAGCCACCAGGTATGGAAAGTTCATGGTTTTGGCTAATATATGTACATACTTGTTCTCACATGTGCAAGGTGATAGAAAAGGGGACACAGCTGGCTAAATATATAGCAAAGCCAACCCAAATTTTTTTTTTTAATAACATATAGAGATACGGATATAGAAATTGTCGGCAGATAAGAACCATTTGGCCCATCTAGTCTGCCCAATATACTGAATACTATGAATAGCCCCTGGCCCTATCTTATATGAAGGATGGCCTTATGCCTATCCCATGCATGCCTAAACTCCTCCACTGTATTTGCAGCTACCACTTCTGCAGGAAGGCTATTCCATGCACCCACTACTCTCTCAGTAAAGTAATACTTCCTGATATTACTTTTAAACCTTTGCCCCTCTAATTTAAAACTATGTCCTCTTGTAGCAGTTTTTCTTCTTTTAAATATTCTCTCCTCTTTTACCTTGTTGATTCCCTTTATGTATTTAAAAGTTTCTATCATATCCCCTCTGTCTCGTCTTTCTTCCAAGCTATTCATGTTAAGGTCCTTTAATCTTTCCTGGCAAGTTTTATCCTGCAATCCATGTACTAGTTTAGTAGCTCTTCTCTGAACTCTCTCCAAAGTATCAATATCCTTCTGGAGATATGGTCTCCAGTACTGAGCACAATACTCCAAATGAGGTCTCACTAGTGCTCTGTAGAGCGGCATGAGCACCTCCCTCTTTCTACTGGTAATGCCTCTCCCTATACACCCAAGCATTCTGCTAGCATTTCCTGCTGCTCTATGACATTGTCTGCCTAACTTTAAGTCCTCTGAAATAATGATCCCTAAATCCCTTTCCTCAGATACTGAGGTTAGGACTGTATCACAGATTTTATATTCTGCTCTTGGGTTTTTACGCCCCAGGTGCATTATCTTGCACTTATCAACATTAAATTTTAGTTGCCAGCTTTTTGACCATTCCTCTAGTTTTCCTAAATCCTTTTCCATTTGGCGTATCCCTCCAGGAACAGCAACCCTGTTACAAATCTTTGTGTCATCAGCAAAAAGACACACCTTACCATCAAGGCCTTCTGCAATTTCACTGACAAAGATATTAAACAATATGGGTCCCAGAACAGATCCCTGGTCTGAATATACTCCATTGACTACAACCCTCTGTTGTCTGTCTCTCAGCCACTGCCTAATCCATTCAACAATATGGGAGACCAAGCCCAAAGACTGCAATTTATTGATAAGCCTTCTATGTGGGACAGTATCAAAAGCTTTACTAAAGTCTAGATAAGCGATGTCTACTGCACCTCCGCCATCTATTTTAGTCACCCAATCAAAAAAATCAATAAGATTAGTTTGACATGATCTCCCTGAAGTAAACCCATGCTGTTTTTCATCTTTCAATCCATGGGATTTTAGATGGTCCACAATCCTCTCCTTAAGTATGGTTTCCATTAGTTTCCCCACTATTGTTGCCCGATTCCTCCCTACTACCTTTCTTGTGAATGGGCACAACATTTGCTAATTTCCAATCTTCTGGGACGACTCCTGTTACCAGTGAGTCGTTAAATAAATCTGTTAATGGTTTTGCTAGTTCACCGCTGAGCTCTTTTAATAGCTTTGGCTGTATCCCATCAGGCCCCTGTGAGTTATTTGTATTAATTTTAGACAGCTGACTTATAACCTCTTCCTCTGTAAAGACACATGCATCAACAGATTTATTAGTCTTTCTTCCTAACTGAGGTCCCTTTCCTTTGCAAAAACTGAACAGAAGTATTAATTGAGGCAGTCTGCTAGTTCTTTATCTTCTCCCATATACCTTCCTTCTTTTTTTTTTTTTTTATTTGGCAATTCCTTGTTTTAGTTTTCTTTTTTCATTTATGTATCTGAAGAATGTCTTATCGCCTTTTTTCACTGACTGAGCTAATTTCTCTTCTGCCTGTGCTTTAGGAGCTCTTATAACTTGTTTGGCCTCTCTCTGCCTAATCTTATAAATTTGCCTGTCATCCTCTTTTTTTTTATTTTTTATTCCTAAATGCTATTTTTTTGTTTTTAATGATTTTGGCCACTTCTGCTGAGTACCACAGTGGTCTCTTCCTTTTACTGACAAGTCTAATGCAATTTTCTGTTGCCTTCAATAGTGCCACTTTTAACTAGTCCCATTTCTCCTGGACTCCATTGAAACTGTTCCAATCTGATAGGGTCTCGTATACCACTAATCTAATTTTAGAAAAGTCAGTTTTTCTAAAATCTAAAACTTTTGTTTTTGTGTGGTGTGAATCAGTCACTGTACTTATAGTAAACCACACTGACTGGTGATCACTAGATCCCACGCTTTCCCCTACAGTAATTTCAGATACCAAATTCCCATTTGTGAATACTAAATCTAAAATGGCCTCCTTCCGGGTTGGCTCCTCAACTACTTGCTGTAGAGATAATCCCAGTAGGGAATTTGGAATATCTGTATTCCTGGCAGAACTAGCTATTTTGGTTTTCCAGTTTACATCAGGACGATTAAAGTCTCCCATAAGGATAACTTCCCCTTTCATTGTCATTTTAGCTATTTCCTTAACTAGTAGATCATCTAATTCTTTGACTTGGCTAGGTGGTCTATATATCACACCTACACGAGTTACCTTATGATTATCAAGCTGCAAGATAACCCAAACTGACGCTAAATTGGTCTCGCTAACTTGTATTAAATTAGATTTTATGCTATCTTTCACATACAGGGCCACCCCTCCCCCTTCTTGCCTTCTCTGTCTTTCCTATATAGAGAGAACCTTGGTATTGTTATATCCCAGTCATTACTTCCATCGAACCACGTCTCAGTAACAGCCACTAAATCTATATTCTCAGATGCCATTATAGCCTCAAGTTCATTGATCTTATGCAAGTTCATCTGATTAACTTGAATTACATTTTTCTCTTCATTTTAGGTGCTGGACGTTAGCAGAGAAGGCAAAGAAGAAGTGTTCTATGGGCCTACACTGCCATTCGCCTCTAATGGGATAGCAACATGCTTCCTGCCTGCACCGTACTTTACATGTCCCAATTTGCAGACTTTGCAGGTTCCACATCATAGAATAGGCACAATGTAAAGAATTTATTTACATAGAATCAAGAAATTAACACAACATACGTTATATTATTGTGGGCGAATGATATAGCTAAATAATAAAAACACAAGGTTGGTGCCATTCATATATGTTCTATACATAGCTATATATCTGTAACCCCCTGTGCTGGCTGAGAAATCACTCTACTGCCATAAGCATCAATATATAGTCAGGGCAGGGTATCATTGTGCCTGGAAAACTTCTGTACAGTACTGCAAATGATTACTCACAGCATTATGACGCAAAGGCAACAGTGACTATGCAAAAGGCTACTTTCTCACTAGAGTGAAGGTGTCATTGCTAGACCAATATGCTCCAGTCACTAGTGTCTGTACACTTTCACACTAAGAACAAAACAAATGGTTAAAGGGCAATACACAATGATAAGAATTTAAACATATGCAACTGACTGGATGTATGTGATAAGCAAAAGGGAATGTCAACCATAAAAGATCACTGTAATTTTATGATATGTAAATAATTTTCCATATCGTTCCGTTCTAAGCCATGGTGTGGAACATTGCAATGACTTTCATATTGAAGAGATGGGACAAATATAAAAGGAACTGTGATAAAAAAATGAAGTTTGCGTATTTCCAACCCATCAACTTTGCTGCTAATAAGTTACTGAACAGCGAACCTAAGTGCAAATAAATAAAAACCATTGTTCAACAAGAAGACATAGATGTCATCCATCTTGTATCAGATCATTTCACAGAGGTGAATTTTAAGATCTACATATGTATGTTGTAATGCCATGTGCTATGGCAGTGGGTGTGCAACCGTGTTAGGTTACATGCACTCGACTGTTGTGTGTTTTGCGGTCCGCAAAACACGGATGGCGTCCATGTGCGTTCCGCAATTTGCGGAACAGCACAGACAGCCATTATTGTAACTGCCTATTCTTGTCTGCAAAACGGACAAGAATAGGACAGGTTATATTTTTTCTGCGGCCCACGGAATAGAGCAACCTATGCGGACAGCACACGGAGTGCTGTCCGCATCTTTTGCGGCCCAATTGAAGTGAATGGGTGCCACTCTGATGTTGACCAAAACAACGGTCATGTGCATGGCATGTAGCCTTAGGTTGAGTTCACACCAGTTATTTGATCAGTTACGTGAGCCAAAATCAATACTGAAGCCTACTCCGAGATCAGGTGTAATAGAAAGATCTGCACCTCTTCTGTGTTTTTGACCCGCACTTGGTTTTGGTTCGCAAAAACTGATGGAAATAACTGATCAAATAACTGAATTGTGAACTTAGCCTTAGGCCGAATGCACACGGCCGTGTTCCGCTGCCAAGAGCGGTCCGTGGTATGCCAGGCTGGATTTCTGTTCAGAGCAGGAGCGCACGGCGTCATTGGTTGCTATGACGCCATGCGCTTTATTCCGCCGCTGCTGTACAGTAATACACTCGTATAGTGTATTACTGTACAGAAGCGGCGTCATGAAGCGCACGGCGTCATAGCAACCAATGACGCCGTGCGCTCCTGCTCTGAACAGAAATCCAGCCCGGCATACCACGGACCGCTCTCTGCTGCGGAACACAGCCATGTGCATTCGGCCTTAACCAACAGATTTGACTTTGGGCTACTCCTAAGGTGTTATCCAAGCAGGTCGTCTGGTTTTTACCTCCTGGAGTAGTCTCTGTATGATTGACAGCTGACCTACAGGTGCAGACCACTGAGGGATCAGGGCACCATCAAGTCAATATGGCGGTCGAGCACAGGTCAGGCACCAGAGGGTCAATATCCAGGAAACGGGCAGAGGTTGGTACATGGGCAGACAAATTAATACAGCACACCTTTGCAGGAACTAGCAATAGTAGGAACCTATTGCACCCCCCTTGCACAGAGGAAGGTGCTTTAAGTACCCCAGGGTAGCCAGCCATTTGCCAGTGTGTAATAGAGTACACGTACTGGCCCGTAGGCCGCTGCCTGTGTGAATGAACAGAGCAAGATCGGCGGTGGGCCCACCTGGAAGAAGGGAGCAGAGGAGGTAGGTTCTTGCTGCCGGGACACACAAAACTGGGAACAGTAAGTGGAGCAGCAGTGGCCACACTAACACCATGCATATATCCAGATAAGCTTTGGTTAACACCATAGAACACATTTTTTTTAAAAAGGAACTTTTCCCATTGCAAAACATTGACCAATTTTTAATCGAATTAATACCATGTTTCCAAAATTATACAGCAACGAACTTAAGCTAAATTATGAACTGATGAAATACAAGCCCGAACTTTTATTATAGAGCTTTGCAAACTTACTGCTGCCCTTTATTAAAGAGGTTTTGCCACTTCAGCAAATAGCATTTATTATGCTATGAGTTTCCATGGTTACAACCACCCTACAGTCCAGCAGCATGGCTGTGCTTGTACACCACAGAAAAAAAAGCACCAGCCTATGTGAGCTTCCATGGTTTCGGCCACCAGAGAGGCTAGTATATTTTTTTTATAGTGTTCAAGCACGGTGGGTGGTTCTAACTATGGAAACGAGCAGAGTATAATGTGATGGAAAAATGAATCTAGACAGACAATCTGGATAACAATACATTAGTAAGTGCCTTGTATTAATTGCATCTACATGATAAATGGATGCGGACAGCACACATAACATTCGTGTGCTGCTCACATGTTTTTTGCGACCCCATAGAAATGAACGGGTCCGCATTTGATCAGTAAAAAATGCATGAGGCCTAAGTGTGTATACATATGTACACATAGCTCTCAGTCACTGATAGTTGACCGGGGCGGTCTTAAAGGGCTGTCTCACTTCAGCAAGTGGAATTCATCATGTAGAGAAAGTTAATACAAGCCACTTACTAATGTATTGTTATCTATTATATAAAGCTCAGTGTATGTGTGTATGTATGTCCGCTAAAGGAATCCGCACTGTCGCATTTACAATCACGAAATTTGGCACACAGGTACATCAGGTATCCGGGAAGGTTTTAGACCAGGTCTCAGCTCTCTAGGATATACAGTTCCTAAGATATTCCCAAAAAAATGCATCAGCCAATAGAAGCTTGCAGGCCATTAACCTCCACATACACAGCTTTATACCAGGTTTCCATAACAACCCAGCCATTTTTCTTCACTGCTGTAGGAGAGCTTTAAAGGAAATCTGTAACTAGGATAAATCGCTATTGAAATAAAGCCATGGCCTAATAGCACTTAGTACCTTATTTCAAGATGTGCCTTTATTCCAGCAATAGATCTTTTTATCCTCTGAGAATCCAGTTTATTTGGTATGCAAATGATCCAGTAAAGTTCATAGAGGGGCGGCACTCTTGCGGGAAGGAGCCAAGACACGCCCCCTGCCACAATGTGTCCACCTTCAAAAGACAAACTTAAAACCAAGCCCCCAGGTCCCACTAAGTCACACCCCAATTTGGTTAGACCACGCCCCCTCTCCTCAGCAGACAGGGATTGCAAAAATTAAGGTAAAAATCAACTTCTGTCAGCTGCAGAGGTGGGAGGGAGGATGACTTTCTCCCTGCAGCTAAAATTCAGACACCACAGTGCTGCTGTCCGAGAGTGAGCTGTTCAAAAGGACATCCTTGTGTCCGTCCAAGCCCTGTGCCAGACGGAGGACAGGGAGTCTGAAAGCTGGACTGTCTGGCCTTAAACTGGACCTCTGGCCACCGTAGGGGCAGGCTGCTGTGGAGGTCACAGTTAAGGGGATGGTCCACTATGGAGGTCAGTGTTAAGGGGCAGATTGCTGTAAAGGCCACTGTTAAAGGGGCGGGCCCCTGTGGAGGTCACTGTCAAGGGGGTGGTGTGTTAAAGTTAAGGGGGTGGGCTGCTGTGGAGGTCCAATTTTAAGGGACGGGGCACTGGGGTGGGGGGCTGTGGAAGTCACTGTTAAGGGGGCGAGGTGCTGTAGATGTCACTGTTATAGTGGATACTGTTGATATCTTTTAACGTCCCAGACAAATATTAAATGAAATAGATTAATATACCTGAGCAAAGCCAGGTCCTTCAGCTAGTTATCCATATCAGTTACTTTGCTGTCTGGATTCATTTTTCCATCACATTATACACTGCTCATTTCCATGGTTACGACCACCCTTCAATCCATTAGTGGTGGTTGCGCTCACACACCAAGAAAAAATGCCAGCCCACATATGCTGGTACTTTTTTCTATAGTGTACAAGCACAGCCATGCTGCTGGACGGCAGGGTGGTCGTAACCATGGAAACTCTCTCTGCATAATAAATGCTATTTGCTGAAGTGGCAAAACCCCTTTAAGTGTCAATCATGGAAGGGTTATGATCTATAATTAAAATGTACCTGTCAAGTAATATACATCCAATCTGCCTACTTAGCATACATATGGAAATGCAGGAGTTTTTTTTTTCCATTTTACCACGCACCCATCACAAAAAAATAATAAATAAAATAAATAAAAATTCCTGTGGGTCTCTCTAGTACAATCTATACCACTGCTACCATTGTTCGTTTATGGAGATTGCATGGCTGTGTGCTCGATTTCATGCAATGGTTGTAGCTGGAACACCTAAACTCAGTAATCAGGAATGCTGCCCACAGACTTTAGCCTGGGTTTACATGCCTTGGTTGCTGCATGTGGAAGAAACCTCTCCCACATGCAACGGACAATGGCTGCATGATTTTGAAGAAAATAATTAGGTTTTACCTGCAGAATTGTGCAGCAACTGGTCCTCGGCAGGTAGAAGGGGGTTTTGAAAGCAGGTGGCAGCAACAGTGTGTAAGCCCATCCTAACCATATAGTGTATGTGTAAGTTTATAATTTTCACCTTTCACAATTTTGTGCACTTGAAATGTCTAAGTAATAGGGCAAGAGAGAAAATCCTTCACCACAGTTTTCCAATACATTTGATGACTGGTAATAATGTTTATTTCAGTTTAGTGCAGGGACAGCTGAGGGAGACAATCTATACATATGTACAATATTTTAGTAAGTTTTTATATTACACCTCGACCATTTTAGAGTAGTGGACCGCAGAATGAAAGTCCACAAACACAATAAGGATGTATGTACAAACTATTCTGCGAATACACCGTTTGGAGGCACATTTACACACAACTTCTAGGGAGAAGATGTAAAGTTTAGTTCAATTCTATCATGAAATGGATCACGTTCTCATAGATCCTGTTGCAAAAGCAATATTAAACAAGTCTGACACTCTCTGGGACGCAACTTTTGCTGAATGTTTGGTTATAGTGGCATTGTGGCCATTACTAGAAGGCTAACATCTTTCATTTTCTAGTGTCCGTAGCTCATCTTGTCCATGTTCACCCAAGTGTGACAGCAATCTTCTGTAAGCCTCCCTATGGAAGTGCAAAAAATTGGTTTAAAAACTGAAATCTCTTACTGACAAACAAAAGGTTGGCATGAAAAGTAGAAAAGACTAGTTTTCCCATTTATTGCAGCTGATGTTTAAATGCTTGTAGTCGCCAATACATGTCTGCAATTTTCTGCGCTCTACTGTATCTTACTACTGTAAGTTTTCAGGGGCTTCCTGCATCTACAAAGTAACTTGTGTTCCAGATTCAGAAGCTGGATGTTGGTATACATTGATACTGTGGACACCAATGCATACATTAGTTGAATCTAACACTGGTTGCTTCTCCTCTTTGCCCCAAAGCGGTCTTTCGTCATTGGCTAAGTTTGTTGCCACATGAGCTGCTTCATCTATTTACTCGTGGTCAAGCACACAACAGTATTCTCCTTCAGTGTGCTATCCCGTTTTAAATCTCATTTAAATTAATGAGAATATTCGCACACCTGTTTTTTTTTTTCTTCTCACATCCGCAGGTCCTATTCTTGTCCATTTTTACTATTGATGGGAGTAATAAAAAGGATTGCACACAGAAGCGTTTTTTCAAGGATCTGTAAATCTGATGCGACTGCGTGCCTGAGGCTAGCATTATTCACTAGTGCCAGGATTTGTACAAACAATGGTGTTGGTTTTGCACTCCTTTTAGACGAAACTAGAGCATCGTACCCCGATCACATGTATAAATGGAAGGTGCCCTGAAACATAGCCTTTCTTGTAAAAACAACTGTCTTCTAATCCTGAGAAATACTTATTTTTTAAGCACCATAGTTCTGCCAGTAATGCCTCTTAGACCTCCCCTTTTTGCTTGATTGACAGCCAGTGGCGATGATGCAGGAGAAAGTGCACCAAAAGAGCCTCACCCACAATGTGCCAAAAACATTATTTGCACAAAAATAAGTTCTCAGGACTGGAGGACCAAGTTTTCATAAGTATAATTATGTTTTGGGGCTACTATCCTACATGGCAGGATGATTACTTTGAAACTGATTTTCTGTATAGAAGGCAGTTAACTACTTCTGGCTAACCTTTGTGTCCTATATTTACCTACTAAGAAGGTACCTAAGTAAGTGAGGGGTGGGTACATTTCACACAGCATTGCCTAAGGTCAGCTTTAAAAAGAAACAAAACAAAAATTAACCATACCTGGATGAAGCATTTCGTCCAAGACCACGTTTGTGCTCTGACTCTTTAAGACTTTGACTGATGGTGGGAATCAGGCTGCCAACAAGTGACTGGTCTAAAACAGCAAGGGTCTCCAAAATGGAAAATATATGGTAGTCATACATCGCAAAGTTTTCCTGAATAAACTGCCTGCAGGGAAAGAAAAACAAACATCTTCACGATAGGAATTGTCCTATATCTAGCCCTTATAGCTCGGCTGATTGATTAAATAAAATGAGCATGATTGAAGCTCGATTGTGTCCACTGTATATGAAATCTAGGCATGGTAACCAGATGGATCTATTCCTGGCTTCGGAGGGCTTAGCCAAGCAGTGGGGCTGAACGCTTCTTGTGTCCTACTTGCTGTTCAGTGAGGGAGGTTCAGAGGGCATGAATGTTGCATTCGCTGAAAAGATGTTTGTGCTTCAGTGACAAGGAGGGACACTGCTCAAAATAACCACTATACTTAAAAATACCGATGCTCAAAATAAAGGATCCTTATTTTTTCTTGTTAATTTATCTGTTCTGACGGATCAGGGGAACGGAAAACAAAACAGTGGTGTGAACGAAGCCTAAAGCAGTGTGAATACAACATGGTTTCAAATGGAAAACTAGCAATGTGAAACAAAATTCTCCAGTACACACCTGACTTTATAACAGTGTGAATATAACACTGTCTCAATCTAAAGGTATACATAGTGGATGGAAGGAATCTACAAGTAGTAATCTCCATTAAATGAGTGTGAATGCAAAATACTGTATGCAGCATTGGAGTAACTTGATACCAAAACATTAAAATAATCATATACTTTAGGTGTAAAACACTAAAGAAGTGTGAATGAGCACCAACTTATTAATACTGAACAGTATACCTTATTGGCACAGACACTGATGCTTTTAAATCCTGGCAATAAGCTCTTTAATATACCTAATAAAAGTTACATTTTATAGTAATAGGGTGGAATATTTGGGTGTAATCCCCCTCAGTTGGGGAATGGTAGTAAGCTACTGCAGACAGGGCACAGAAGGAAGACTCCTGCTGCAACCAGTTGTCTCACAGCCAGACACGGGACGGTGAGGACGAGAGAGGACATGCCTGATCTAATAGTTTTTGTTTTTATATATATTTTTTTTATTTAATTCTAATGAGTCAAAGCAGGATTAAACATAACGATGATATTAAGGGAGGAAGATTATTAATTTATTTTGAGTATACTTTAAGCACTGACTATACCTTAAATTTGCTGTGAACCGTGTTGCAGCTTCCCCCTGTGGTACAGCCTGACAGCCTTCGACCATCTTCTGCAGTGTATCTGTGCAAAGCTTCTTTACTGAACAAAGCATAATGACTCACGTCAATTAAATATTTCCAATTATGTCAATGTTCACATTTTTAAAACATCAATTTACGTACATACAAGGTACAGTTGACATTGTACAGTTAACACATTATGAAGACACTTTGTGAAGCATAAAGTCTTCATATTTTCTTCACTGTTGGTCCAAATCTGAGCATAGACCCACTGAAATTGTGAAATCACAAGCCTAAGGGTACTGGGGATATTTCCACTGACCATCCATAACATGAAAAACACCAGTCTCATGTAGTGGTGGTTCCCCTCATGCTGACATAAACCTCTGACCTGCTGAGGCATGGATCCTAGAAGACTTCTGAAGGTGTCCTGTGCAATTTGGCAACAAGAGTTAACAGCAGATCTTTTAAGGCAGGGGTGGCCAACCTGTGGCTCTTGAGCCACATGCGGCTCTTTGCTTCTGCAAGTGAGGCTCTAGCTGTGAAGCCAGGAAGCACTCTCCACCCCATGCTCAGATCTCTTTTCCTGATCGGGCACTGTTATCACTTTGCAGCTCCAGCTCACTCTCCACTACGTCCTGATGCACAGAGTGTAAGAACGTAGTACGTGGAGCCATGCACTATGACCTGACATTGTGCTCATCAGGTCACTGTGAAGAGCGCGTCAGACCTAAAGAGTGCCCAAGCAGGAGCCCAGTGCCTGATCAGGAGAGGGAAGATATTTTTTTTAAATGATAGAACTGAGAATGTGGGTCTGATCTGAGCACGAGGGTTCAGATTTGAGCATGAGGGGCAGATCTAAGCATGGGGGTCTTGTTTGAGCATGGGTTGGTCAGGTCTGAGCATGGGGGGGGGGGGGGTCAGATCATGAAGGGGGATCTGAGCATGTGGGGGGGATCTGAGCATGTGGGGGAGATCTGAGCATGTGGGGGAGATCTGAGCATGTGGGGGAGATCTGAGCATGTGGGGGAGATCTGAGCATGTGGGGGAGATCTAAGAACTGAGGGTCTGACACTGGGAGTCTGATTTGTGTTGTCTGATCCAAGCATTGGGGGTCTTATTTTGGGGGACTTATTTGGAAGTCTGATGAGGTTTGGGGATCTTATTGTAGGTCAGATGAGGATTGGGGATCTGATTTAGGAGTCTGATCTGAGGTCTGATGAAAAATATATATTTTTTATTTTTTTCTCTGCTAATGAACAATAAGAAAAATATTTTTAGCAGACCTCAAATCAATGAAAAATATTTTTTTAATCTTATTTTTCCTTGTTAAAACCTAGGTGCATCTTGTAGGGGGCGAAAAATACGGTGACTGTGTAAAAGTATAGCTTGTGGCTCCTGGTAGTCCTATTTTTTTTTTTTGGGGGGGGGGGGGGGCTCTTTGTGTATGTAAGGTTGGCCAGGTTGTGCAGGGTCAGAAAAAAACATTTCTGCTTTATTTTAAAAACTGTCCAACACCTTTGCACAGCTACATTCACTTAAAAGGATATGGATACCTTTAGATCCAATTTTTTTTATCACTGCAATTTATTCATATTTTCAAGTGGTCGTTAAGATTTTTTCAACAGTTTTTCCTTTTTTCCTCTACGGCTTTCCAGTTCAGTGCATCTGCAGACTACTACTCTGTGTCTCACAGTAAATCCATCAGGGAGGCGCTCTGATGGCTAAATCTGTAGCCGTTGTTTCTGAACTCCTGACAGCTCAAACACTCATTTAAGCCATATTTCTAACAGTTTGATAAGAATGTAATTATAGTGAGTGTTTATGTGCAGTCAGGAGTTCAGAAATAAAGGCTACACTGCATCTGCTGCTTTGCATTCTTCCGACTGTATCCTGGTACTCTTTCTGCCTCAGGTATGGGACACACACACCCTACCATACAATATAGGTGGTTTCAGAGGTGCACAGGAGTCAGCAAGGGCACTTTGGTCAATCTGCAGCCTCACAACAAGCTGCAATACACTGTGTGTCAAACAACTTTCTATTATCAGTGAGCCTGGGGTGCTCATGACCTGGTCACTGGTTGTCTTTGGACCATTTTTGGTACTAATCACTTTATACCAGAAACATCTGATAAGACCTGCAATTTTGAAGATGCTCTGACTCAGAATTTGACCATCGTCAACGTTGATCAGATCCTTACGTTTGCTCTTTTTTCCTACTTCCATAACATCAACTTACTAACAAAGTTAGAAGGCTGCATTAATATACAGTTTGCAGACCAATTTCAAAATGTTAATAAATCTATTATATTTAACTTACCCTGAGGTTCATTGACCATTATCAAGCACTTTAGAATAGACGGGAGCAGAGAATCAGCATCTGCAACGTCAACAGTCTTGGTTCTCTGGAAAACATCCAGTATGAATAACATAATGGTGGCTAAACGAGGCGGGGGTGCATGACCTTTGAACTGCAAGTAGCTATCACTAAAACAAAAAGATAAACTTTATGCAAATATGTTTTAGGGTGTAAATCTCATCATATATATTTTTTTAGTACAATATATAATAAAAATCAATACATTTGTTGCTGGTTATAGTATTTCTAAAAAACAATTTTAGAGGGTCAAGTATGAAGACTGGTGCCCTGGCTTAGTAGTGTACAAGTTGAGGATGCAGAATATGCGGCCCCCATCCATAAACAAATCATATAAATTTAGACTAATTAAGTGCCATACTCCATTTCTAAGGTCACAAACCAAAAAGTAGGAAAAGTCAGGAAAACAGACGTTCATATATAAGCTGCTCATGTGAAGGTCCCTTTTCCTCTATTGTATTCATAATGATGCATCACCCTGTTATATCAGATAAGGAATGTTGCTGAAAGAAGTTGTTCAGTTTTTACATAGTGATCACCTATGATCAGGAAAGGCCAGCACCAGCTGACCGGTGGGTGTCCAACACCCCCACACCCCCACCAAGCAGCCGTTTGTATGTAGCTCTGTCACCGGAAGTTGGTACCGGATCTACACAGCTCCGTTAACCTTGTAATGGAGGGAGCTAGTTACTACAACCCTGCTCCCACTAAAGGCAATGGATGTAGCGCTGCAGTGTCAAGCTCTGTTCACTACAAGGTTGACAGAACTGTTTAGCACCGGTGCTGACTTCTGGTGACAGAGCTACAAACACGAACAGCTGAGCGTCAGGGCAGCGAGGTGTTGGACCCCTGCTGATCAGCTAGCGATGGCCAATTCTGAGGATAGGCCTTCACTAAGTAAATGGAGGACAACCCCTTTAATGACTGGGAATATTTACCGTATGACTTCCATTACAATCCTTCTTAGGTTGGCTGTGTGTGGGCTTTGAACAGAATCACAAAGAGCTAGAAGAATCGGGTGACTTCCGGATGCAGGGGCACTAGGAAGAAATCTTCCAAAATATTGCTGGACAGTCATTTTTAGCTGCTGTTTTACATATGCAGCTTGGGTTTGGGACTGACGAGATATGATGGATAGGCCCTGAAATGTAAAATACCAACTTGTAAAGATTATCATTTTATAAACATAATAGAAATGACATATGCAAGTAAGACATTTCATAAGCCTGGTAAACACACAGAAAGACGTAGAACATTTGAAGCTTTATTTAAATTCAGACTAATAATGAAATCCACAAAGCAAAACCTCTGTCTATTCCCAACCTCAAATGACTACGTTCACGCTGGTTTAGATTTGAGTCTTCTCTAAAATGCAGTTTTCACCACCTTTACAAAGATCCATTACCCCTTGTCATTTTTGTCACCTAGAGCACTGGTTCTCAACCTGTGGTACTCATTCCCCAAAGGAGCGTTATGGGGGTAAGCGGGACTGCCCTAGCAACCAGTAATGTTTTCACTATTCCTGTCAGGGACACCATTCACTGGTCACAGTTGAATTTGAGGACACTGTGTGTCAGTTGTGTGTCAGTAATTATTTAAGGAATAACTATCTGCAGGGTACTAACATTTTCAGGGGGACCATGCATTTCTGCAGTATAGTATTGGGGAGCACAGTCGGCACAGTATTGGGTATGGCGTGTTCAGAAGGATGATTGAAAAGTAGGAAGCTAAGATGCCTGCGTGACAAACTCTGCAGAAAAAAGACATGGCTGAAAGAAATGATCATGGTGGTCTGGAACTAATTGAGAAGATGAGAAAAAAAACCATGTATATCACAGGAGAGATTACTAGATGTAAGAGGTATGTAGTGCTGTGTTTACCTGTATGTTTGGAAGTGCAAAATGGAATTTAAAAAGTAATAGTTACCCAGTGCTGCATGCTGTGCTATTCTGTGTCAAATCTGTAGGAACTGCTGACAGAGGCTTAGAACATAACCTATGACAGCGGTGTGAGAACAGCCTTATTTTCTTACCATTTTTCACTGTTTGCTCCCTTGGGGGGGGGGGGGGGGGGTTACTACTTCTTGTCACTAAGGGGGACTTGGCATAAAAAAGGTTGAGAACCACAGGCCCAAAGCACAAACAAAATAGCAAAACAAGGAACAATGGAAAATAATCCCAGTCGTCTTCTTTTTTGGGTATGCTATGCCTGGTTTATTCTTCAGAAGTAAAATTCAGACGGGAGAACAGATCCTTATGGTCGGGTTCCCATGTTGCATCTGTACGGTGGTTTACTAGCGCACTACAGATAATACGCAGAATTCCAGCCAAAGATGCTTGTGAAAACAGAGTCCAATTTAGCTGAAAATTGTGCAATCACCATAAAAGAGATGTAGCTGTTATAGAAGTATAATGTTGAATATGGTCCAATAGGGTGTAGCAAGTCTCTGTCTCTAAAGCAGCCGCAGGTATAATACAGCTCTGAGGCTAATAGCTTATCTACAAAATTTTGGACCGCTTTTGTATTTAATATTAGGTTAATGTAGTAAAAGTAAAGGCACTCAGGCCACTAAATTTTTTCTTGCCAACAAACTTCGATGGTGGTGCATGACCAGACACACACTGTAAGCAGCTGTATGCCATGTTGTATGTGCGATTGTTCAAATATATACAGTAAGTTCATGGACTTCTTGTATTGATAAATGTTTGCTTGTTCACACAGATACAAAACCATGAACCCTGAAGAAGCTTACAACACGTGCAGTGTCTGTAAATGATGGGCAGGGGTGAACATAGATGAACAAACTTCCATACAAGACTGCCAGAGAGATTTTGGTTAGGAGCACAAATGGACACACAGTGAACCACTTAATATTTGCTGAATATGAAGGCTCCTTTATTAATAGGCATGCATATAGATTCATCTAGATATTATAATATAGGGTTTTCAGTTCTTCTAAATTGATGGCCTGTAGCTAGGATGAAATGAATGAAGAAAAGGCCCACTTAAAAGTGCTGATTAAACAGGCAATTATCGTGTAAAAATTATTTGTTCCTGATAATTGCCTGCTTGTCAGAGGAGGTAAGAGCTGCATTTACATGCACCAATAACCTCCGCTGTCATAGTTTCTGGGCAGCAGATCACTGTTCACACAGCACAACCTGCTGCTCAGAATTGATGATTTAGGTGTCTGGACCAACTATGCTTTCATCAGATGAACGCGGGTTCTTTGGGTAATGGGCAGCTTCTTTGTACAGGCCAATTATAGGGAATTATACGAGCGTTCATACTTGATAATCGTCCCGTGTGAAGTAACCTTTACCTGTTATTCCTTGCTAAGTGAATGGTTGTTAGTGTTTGTTTGGAGAAAATTCAGAAGGGGCATACATAGTTTATACAGTGCTACAGCCCCTCCATTGTCAGGAGCAGTGAAGGTCCCAAACATAGGGGTTCATAGAAAAGACAGAAGCAATATTATAGTCTTCCTTTTCCAATATTTCTACCATTAATTAGACTCACTACTGGCTTTGGTTCATGTGCGATTTCACCCTAATAGAACAATTTTGCAATAAAAAAAATACTTCCTACAATTCTGACTATACACAAGGGCAGTTGAGGTAAGGAAGGAAGATCGGTTCTAAACAAATGGACACTAGGAAAAGACAAGGTTCTGTGTAGTTCATAATTATATAGGTTATTCATGCAAATAAAGAAACAAGTAGGCTGTGAGTTTTTATGCTTTTTTCCTTATCCCTGGCTTTTAAAGGAAAGCAATATAATCAGAACAGTATTGTGCTTGAGATCTACACCTGGAGAAAGAGAGGAAGGGTCTCACGTATAGCAGAGAGCATGGCTGGCAGCAAACCCTTATCTTGTTGGAACAAGGCATGTGGTAAAAGCAGGTAATCAATGATGCGGAAGAGGAGCTGCTGTGCTTTGGAAGTGGCCAGAATCAATGCCCAGTACCGCACAAGATATCCTGGAAAGCAGACAAGAAAGAGAAAAAAGATAAAATAGCAGCAAACAATCGGCTCACTTGGCATGCCCTCAGGAGCCAATCACAGGGGCTTATTCTGTAGTTGTAACATACTTTATATGAAGGCAAGAGTGGCACTGAGAGGAAATCAGTAGATAGGAACAGGCGAACAGATGAGGCTTGGCAGCCGTTTAAGGTTTTCTCAGCACTAACATGGCTAGCTTAATGGATGGATTCGCTTTTAGTTATTGCATTAAAAAAAATAATATTTCTACATTTAGTTTCTTTTAACCCTTTAAGGACCTTGCCATTTTTCACCTTAAGGACCAGGCCATTTTCTGCAAATCTGACCAGTGTCACTTTATGTGGTACTAACTTTAAAACGCTTTTACTTATCCAGGCCATTCATTACATATTGTACTTCATGACAGTGGTAAGTTTGAATCAAAATATTTCATTTTTATAAAAAAATAAATACCAAATTTACACAAAATTTCGAAAAATTCGCCATTTTCAAAATTTCTCTGCTTTTAAAACAGATAGTGATACCTCCTAAAATAGTTATTACTTTTTTGGGACGTTAGAAGGCTTAGAAGTTTAGAAGCAAATTTTTTCAGAAAAATTTCCAAAACCCACTTTTTAAAGGACCAGTTCAGGTCTGAAGTCACTTTGTGAGGCTTACATAATAGAAACCACCCAAAATGACCCTATTTTAGAAACTACACCCCTCAAAGTATTAAAAACTGATTTTACAAACTTTGTTAACCCTTTAGGTGTTCCACAAGAATTAAAAGAAAATGGAGATGACATTTCAGAATTTAACTTTTTTGGCAGATTTTCCATTTTAATCCATTTTTTCCAGTAACCAAGCAAGGGTTAACAGCCAAAAAAAACTCAATATTTATCACCCTGCTCCTGTAGTTTACAGAAACACCCCATATGTGGTCGTAAACTACTGTACGGGCACAGAAGGAAAGGAAAGCCATATGGTTTTTGGAAGGCAGATTTCACTTGGATAATTTTAAGTTGCACCCCTAGAGTAGAAACTCACCAAAAAATGACCCCATTTTGGAAACTGCAGGATAAAGTGGCAGTTTTGGTGGTACCATTTTAGGGTACATATAATTTTTGGTTGCTCTATATTACACTTTTTGTGAGACAAGGTAACAAAAAAAAAATATTAAAAAAATGCTGTTTTGGCACCATTAGTGATACCCAATGTCTTTTTTTTTCTCTATTTTTTACAGTTTTTTATACAGTCCTAATCAAAAGTTTAAGACCACTTGAAAAATTGCAAAAAATCATATTTAGCATGGCTATTTGTTGTTTTCATTAAATTAAATGCTCAAAAAATGTTTTGTCTCACTCCCATTTCTTCTTGTTGCATGTTGAAGCTCTACTTGGAACTTTGTTATGATCCAGCCATGCTAAATAAGATTTTTTGCCATCTTTCAAGTGGTCCTAAACTGTGACAATGACGCAAAACATACTGTAGGGGCACATTTATTAAGACCGGCATTTTAGACGCTCGTCTTAATAAGGCCCTGCGTTGGCAGTGGATCCGCCGGAGTCATGAAGAGCCGCCGGCCTCTTGGCCTCTTCATAACGTTGACGCATCCAGCACTGATTCTAAATGTAAGATAGCTTCCTTGCGGTGTTACATTTAGAGAATTTTGTATGCCTAAACCAGGAATGAGGCGGCCTGTCCCCTTCCCCTCCCTCATGACTGAGGGCCCTCATCTGTGTAGTAACGATTGGGTTTTTCAACAGGACAAGGCTACAGTACACAATGCCCGCAGGACAAGGAACTTCTTCCAGGAGAATAACATCACTCTTTTGGCCCATCCTGCGTGTTCCCCTGATCTAAATCCAATTAAGAACCTTTGGGGATGGATGGCAAGGGAAGTTTACAAAAATGGACAACAGTTCCAGACAGTAGATGGCCTTGATGCGGCCGTCTTCACCACTTGGAGAAATGTTCCCACTCACCTCATTGAAACGCTTGCATCAAGTATGCCAATTATTTTTTTTTAAGTGATAAACAATAACGGCGGAGCTACTCATTACTGAGTTCATGTTTGGAAGTTGGATTTCTGTTTTGGGGGGGGGGGGGTTTCAGTTTTTTGGGAGGTGTGGTCCTAAACTTTTGACCAGCTGAAAAACAGCCTGTTTTAGTTTATTTGTTGTTGAATGCTCAAAAAATGTTTTGTCTCACTCCCATTTCTTCTTGTTGCATGTTGAAGCTCTACTTGGAACCTTGTTAATATCCAGCCATGCTAAATATGATTGTTTGCCATTTTCAAGTGGTCTTAAACTTTTGATCAGGACTGCATGTCTCTTTTTATGGGAAAGGGGCTTTTTTTTTTTTTTTTTCTTTTTTAAATAATGAAACTTTAATTTTATTTATTGTTAAAAGCACATTTTTTCCCCCCAGTATGGGACTTCAACATTACAGGGTCTGATCCCTGTTTAAATGCAATACAATATATCTGTATTGAACTGCATTGACTATCAGTGTATTACACAGTGTAATACACTGATAGTTTGCCTACGAGACCTCATAGACCTCCATTCATGCCGGGCCCCAAGACCTTGGAATGGCTTGGGGCTGCAATGGCAACCATCGGGTCCCCGCCACTGGGGACCCGATGGATGAGGAGAGGGAGCGCAAATCTCCCATATGCCGCGGTTAGGGCTGACCGCGGCATATGAGGGGTTAATCCACCGGCATCAGCGTTATCACCGATGCTGGTGGATGCAGCAGGAATTGGCCATCAGTAACAGCCGGATCCGTGCTGCTGATTGCTGGACTGCACATGGGGGAAGGAAGGACTGCAGGATGCAAAGTACCAGCCATTTAGAACGAGCATTCCCATCCTGGGTCCTTAAGATGTTAAGAACATTTCTTGTTGTGATTCAACCCTAATAAATGCATGCAAACCAAGACATACAATACAAAATTAACACTTTGCATATTTTTTGAAAACTAAAGGAATGATAGTGAGGTAGTAAAAAACTAAATGTTTTTTTGGAGCTAGGTACTTGAAAATTAGATCCTTTACAGATTTTAGTGACATCTACTACTCTATTTGTATAACTTGCTTGTACAGCTTGCCCCTCTTGGTATTGCAATTTTCAATGTTGCGATATCTATATCTCTTTATGCATCCATCTCTACACTGCACTGTTCATCAACATTTAGGATGCATAAATACAGGGGTTAACGTTTAAGTTTTCCATGTACTGAAAGTCTCAGAAAAGCACCTCTTTTAGACAATCTCAGTTTTGGGACTTCAACCCCATGAAATATTAAAAGGTTTGCTATTGGCAGATCTGCAAGAAAAAATGCTCAACTTTTCTAGAGAACAATGTCACAAACTTACTATATGTGGATTTTGAAATGTGAAATTTAATTTTCTACACTTTAAACTGACACAAAAGAAAGGCAAACATTCTTGTTAACATGAAATGTGTAGAAAAATTGTGGAGACATTTTAGAACATGTAATTTGTCAAGCCTGTGTACTTATACAGGCCAGCAGAATATCATATACTTCCCAAAATACAAATTATTAGCATATTTCTGTAAAGACATGAAGCCAGCTAAGAAATCTGAGATTTCAGCCTTATCAATGCCACATGGGATTATGAAAGAGTGTGTAACAAGAGTACTCAACCAGCTATAGATTTACACACGTGGACACAATTGTTGGTACCCTTCTTTTAAAGGATGAAAAACCCAACACTGGTCATTGAAATAACTTGAAACTGACAGATTATATATATAAAAAAAGGACGTATATGTGTGTGTATGTTCCGCGATTACTCAAAAATGCAACCATCGATTTGGTATACACATCCATTGCTACCTGCAAATAAATCTTTTGGGGGGGGGGGGGGGGAGGGGAGTCACAGCTCTCTAGGACGTACTGTTACCGAGATATTCCCAATACAAGCCTGCAAGTCTTTCTCTTCATATCCCAACTGCCATACACACGGTCACATGTCCCTTATCAGCCAATAGAAGCTCGCATGCCCTTAGTCTCCACATACACACAGTTTTACTCCAGGTTTCCATAACAACCCAGCTATTTTTCTTCACTGCTGTAGGTCAGCTTTAGGGCTCATGCACACGAACGTGCTGCTTTTTGAGGTCCGCAAATTGCGGATCCGCAAAAAACTGATGCTGCCCGTGTGCCTTCTGCAATTTGCGGAACAGAACACAGGAGGCCCATTATAGAAATGCCTATTCTTGTCCGCAAAACGGATAAGAATAGGACATGCCTCATAATTTTTGCGGGGACACGGAACGGAGCAACGGATGCGGATAGCACACAGAGTGCTGTCCGCATCTTTTGCGGACCCATTGAAGTGAATGGTTCCGGATACGGAATCAAAATACGGCCCGTACACAGAACACAAAAACGTTCGTGTGCATGAGCCCTTATGCTAGGGCTACACGACAACAATAAGTGGCACGACACATAGGGCACAACTACACTGCGACACTTATGTCGCGCGTCATTTTTTATAATGATAGTCTACGGTGTTGCACTGCGACGCGACAGTCGCAGAAAAAATCCATTCTGGATGGATTTCTTGCAACTGTCGTGTCGCAGTCACTGCATGTTGTCGTGTAGCCCTAGCAATAAAGGGGCGGGGTGCTGTGCAGGTCACTGTTAAAGGGGCAACTGCTGTGAAGGTCACTGTTAAGGCAGCAGGATACTGTGGAGGTCACTGTTAAGAGGCGGGCCCCTGAAGAGGTCACTGTCAAGGGAGTGGGGTGCTGTAAAACTCACTGTTAAAGGGGCGGGCTGCTGTAAAGGTCAAAGTTAGAGGATGGGCTGCTGTGGAGATCCCATTTTAAAGTGACGGGGCACTGTGGGAGGTCAGTGTAAGGCTACTTTCACACTTGCAGCAGGACGGATCCAACAGGCTGTTCACCCTGTTGGATCCGTCCTTCAGCTATTTCGCCGTGCCGCTGCTCCGTCCCCATTGACTATAATGGGGATGGGGCGGAGCTCTAGCGCTATACGGCAGTTCGCGGTGAGAGGCCGCTGGACTAAAAAGTCGGACATGCAGGACTTTTAGTCCGGCGGCCTTTTGCCGTGCTGCGCCGGAGCTCCGCCCCGTCCCCATTAGAGTCAATGGGGACGGAGCGGCAGTCCGGCGAAATAGCGGAAGGACGGATCCAACAGGGTGAACAGCCTGTTGGATCTGTCCTGCCGCACGCAAGTGTGAAAGTACCCTTAAGGGGTGGGGGACTGTAGAGGTCACTGTTATGGGGGATACGGTCGATATCTTAACGACACACACAAACATTAAATGAAATAGATGAAATATACCAGTGTGAAGCCGGGTCCTTCTGCTAGTAGTAATAAATAAAAATGCACTGAAAATCAGAATGAATATTTTGTTGAACAACCTTTTGAGGCAAATCAAGAGATTTCTGTAATTTCATTAAGACTTCAGAACCTGTTCACAGGTATTTTGGGCTACTCCTAGTGAGAAAACAGCTCCAACTGCCTCGGGTTTTAAGGGTGCCTTCTCCAGTCTCTCCCTCGCCCCTCTGCTGCTGCTGCCACCAATTGGAACAAAGAGGAGGGGAGGGCGCACTTCTCCACCAATGATAACGAACGTTTAATACATTACAAATACAGGCGGCAGAAACACATTGCCGGCACCTGACCTCTGACAGGGCGCTGAATCTGCACCTGAGGGGTTAACTGCCGCTAATCACAGCTCCCTGTCAGAGGTCGGGTGCCGGAAATGTGTTTCTGCTGCCGGCTGTATTTGTATTAAACGTTAATTATCATTGGTAGCGCAAAATGCACCTCTTTCTCACCCTCTTCCTCAGTTGTGGACATGTTTCAAACATTTAGTCATGCATTAAATGTATATGGATGACGCTTGTTTCTTAAATTGCTTACGACCACATGGTGTACATGTACAGCACATGGTCCGGGCTTTAAAACCTGCACCACCGTACACGAGTGTCAGTTTAGACTTTAATTATGACAATTATGATGCTTTGACATGGTAAAACAAAAAAAAAAAAAAAGTGTCCAGAGCCAACATTATAATACTATATGCAGTGTAAAAGGTGCTGTCCCATTAAAACAACTTGTCCTGTAGATAGGGGACAAGTGTCTAATGGGGGTCTAAACGCTGGGGTCCCTGCTGATCATGAAAATGAGAGCCCAGGCTCCCCAGCTTGAATGGAGTGGCTGTCATGGATATGCACTGCTGCTCAACGTAGGTCTCTGGAGGAGGGAGGGGGCGGCTACCAAACATAACCAAGAGCTTGTACTTCTCTATCAGAGTTGAATAGAGCGGTGGAAACGCACAAAACAAGGAGCACAGGCTGTGTTCTTGTTATCAGTGGGGGCCCCATCCACAGCCTTAAGCCTCATTTACACGTCCGCAATTGAGTTCCGCATTTTGTCTAACGGAATTGCGGACCCATTAATTTCTATGGGCACTTCCAGGTCCGCATTTCCGTTCCCGGAAAAAAATAAAAATAAAAAATAGAACATGTCCTATCCTTGCCCGCATTTGCAGAACACACATTGCCATTGCGGATCCGTAAAACACGTTACGGACGTGTGAATGAAGCCTTACCCTGTGGACGGGTAACAAGCTGTTTTAACGAGAGAACCCTTTCAACTATAATATTTACAGCATGCAGAAACATTATCTAGATCAGTGCGCCTTCCACCAGCTGTGGGGGAGATGCAGGTGAGCTACTGGCATTATGCTTTGGCTTGTAAAGCTCCTGCAGAAAAATTCTGCATAGCCCGGATCAAGATGCCATGTTTTGCTGAAGCAGGTGTTTTGCTTTAGAAATTTCAGTAAATGCTAGACTGACATGAGCTCCATACATAAACTAACATCATCTGAATATGTTGAAACTGGTAGCAGCACTCACCAATGGTCCTGTAAGTAATCTGCAGGCCTTCCACAGGGCCCTTCTTAGTCAAGTATGGCTTTACATATTTTAATATGTCGCCAATGTACTCTTGGCATTTTGACACCATGGCAGACTTTTCTGATAAGGTTTGTAAACCACCATATGTTGTACCTGTTGCCTGACATAAGGAAAAAAAATAGGTTTAATGGCTTCAAAAGCAAATTATATGCAGTCCTCACAATTCCATTATTACGTAGTTTACCCTCGGTTTGAGGAGTATTTTACAGGACAGAGCAGCGAGCAAAATTCACCAAGCCCTGACTGTGAAACTCTCCCTTGTCCCAGCCAAATGTAGCAGTTCTTACTGCTTTGCCGCCACTGATTGTCAACGGTTCATTTTGGTATAAATGAAATATGCCAAGAATATGGGTCTGTGGTCAGCATCTGAGCTGCTAATTAAAAACAGACAACCAATATGGTGCTACATCCTGTGGTCACATTTTTAACTTTTTTTTAGTGATATATGGTTCATTGGGGGTTTGATGTGGAATGGTTAGTTGGCTACAATACCCGGCATTACCTTGATGAACTGGAGAAGTGCTTGCTTTGGGTCTTGTTTGTAATTTTTCTGCTCAATTTGCGCTTTAATTAGTATGCTTTCTGTTTCTGGGAGCTTGAACACCAATCGGCTGAGTTCCACAAGCTGCTCTGCCAGAACTGGGCCTGGTAAAAATAAAAAGGATGAGGACTATGGCAATGTAAATGGAAAATCTTTCTGGCTCTGTTCACATTTCAATTCATTCTTCCATTTTCCTGTTTCATCAGAGGAGCAGAAACACTGAAAGAATGAAGTGGCAGATGCGGTATTTCACAGGCGCTCCTGACCTAAATTCGGACTTTGGGTTTCCACTGCGGTGTCCGTTATTTTGATGAGAAGAAAACCACCACTCAGAGGCTCCAAGAGAAAATGTGAACAGAGCTTTACTTACTAGTTATACAGGTTACCACTATTGGTATACATAAAGCCATTTTGACAACACAAATGCTTAGTTAACTCATCGCGATAGAACTGTGGACTCTATCCTGAGAATAGGCCATCATTTGGACAACCTATAAGTTTGCTGAAGCTTTATAGTAGAATCCACTTTGTATGAGGCCCTTGTAACAGTTCTCTGCGAGAGCACACAGGTAATGTAAAGCGGTTCATCCAGTATTTTAATACGATGCTGTTGTGAAAAAAAAAAAAAAAAGAAAAGAAAAGAAAAAAAGCCGACACAAACTTACTTGGTTCAGTGCCTGTTTTAATGATAGCACCTGCCGGCAGATCAATATACATCTGCAATACACATCGAATCCAAGCTCGTATTGACAAGGCCTGATGAGAGGAATAGCCAATGCCATTGAGGGCATCTGTCAATGCACTGTAAAATATATCCATGTCACCAGATTAAACACTATATAAAATGTATAACTCAGAACACTGCAGAGTAATCTACTGCACTTAAAGAACTGCATAAAAAGCACTGCACTAGGAAAATTTCTTCTGACACCTATTAAATCCATACCATATATCCCAGACTAATAGACCTGTTTCACATGTCAGTAAATCATGGACACGTGTTGTCCATGTTCTCCAAGGACAGCACACGGATCCACTTATTCTGACTGTGGGAGAACAAGGGTGGAATATGGGTGACACACAGAGGGCAAAATAAAATTAACACATCTTCACAAATAAAACAGACAGACAGTCAGTCTTGTCACGGACATAAACGTGCGAGAGAGGCCTAATTCACATGTCAGTGTTGTGATCAGTGTTTTCCCATTGTTGTGGAAATTTTATTAGGATGTGTTTCTAATATATTGTATATTGTCATCATGTCTCTCAGTGTCAGGGTAACCATTGGAGTGGATATCTTCCAGTGTATGTCCTGTCACAGCTGCTGGGCGCAGAGGTCTGTCGGAGAATGGTCCATGTGCTAAGCACTGGGCTGTGGGCCGGGGAGACTGATGTGTTCAGCAGAGCAGTGTTTTCTTGGCGAATGTATGGACGCCAGCTAGGGCCCCTGTGCAAGACGCAGATTTATTGGCTTGGCGTGGATGCATTTGTTAAGAGAACAATATATGAAAGGAACGTGTGTTTGTTGTCTCTAGTGCGCCTGATCAGCCGCTGGAGATAATGACGTTGTACTGTAAATAACATGCATGAGGATCATAGTAACTTTATTTGGCATTGATCACTGAGCAAGGCTGGAGAAAGTTAGCTCCAGTGGTAATGGTAGGTTATTGTATACATGTGTTTGTTAGCTAGCTAGGCTATTTTAAATGATGGTGTCTTGTCTTCCTATGTCATCACTTCCTGTATGTCATCACTTCCTGTATCCTTGTGTTGGGCAAGCCCCTTTTACACCTTTTGTTTGTAAATAAAAGGAACAGGTTGAGCAGGGAGGAGAGGAGTTGCTCAGAATTTCAATCAAGATGGTAGAACCTAGGTCTGTCTCTGACTGCGGCTGAGGGAAAAGGGATTTACCTTTTCCTTACACAAACTTTGATGCAAGCTGATTACAACTATTCTAATATTTCTACAACACCATCATTGATTGTGACCCAAATCCAGGTATGGGGAGAATATTAATGAGCAAACCCAAAAATTATTTCCCAAAAGAGTTATATATAAAGCGACACGCATGTCACTCAGCTACACAACCTACAAAAAATACACGAGTCTCCATGTAAAGAACTATAATCAACACTATATACATATCAAAAGATATATTTTATTGGTACATCACTTCATAATATCGATTCACATGACTGACAATACACAACAATTAAAATATTAAAACAAAAATGACTGATAGTACATAACTGTTGGCAGGATAATACAGTGCTAGTGCAAATATATAATGGTCAGTAAATACTCTGCTCAGTGCAAAATATATAGCTGGCTCAAAAAATGTTGTACCAAGTTTGGTGCCTAAAAAATACCCAAGCTACAAACATCCATAGTGAAAAAATAAATAAATATAGATCACACCAGTGTACAATTAATAAATAGCGGGACTGAATACATAAATACCATATAATGGAATCACCACAGACTGTATAAATGGCAAACAAAAATTAACCAAGCTGAGTACACAAATGATGAGGTGTTCATTCTCTGGTTTAACCATCATGTCTGAGCCCACGGGTGCTCTCACTGAGCTGCCAAAAGCTGTCCATTATGCCTGCTCCATGTGTCAGGCAAAATTCCCTTGCGGGCAACCAGATTCTGTCTGCACTGCTCGTCAGGCATCCAGGCAGGGGACCTCACTTCAGCCAGTACAGCTGCCTTCCCTTTTCCGAGTTGCCAGATTGGGCCAGAACCCTCTCTGTCGGTGGAAAACCTCTCCAATCTCCCAATCCACCCCATCTATAGTGGGTCGCTTGGTTGAGAATCCGCCACCAGCGCAAGCTGCACCTCCCTCGCATGCACCCTCCAGAGCTCCTTGCTCGGGTGACCCCTCTGGGGCACTTCCCTCTGGTGAGCGTGCCAGTGCACAGCAATCACAAAAGCGTCCTAGAGCAGGGAATTTTTCCTTCTCAGATGCATCTCCCTCTCCACCCCATGTAAGATCTCACTCAGGCTTTTCTTCCCCGCTGTCTGAAGGGGAGGTAGAGAATTCTGACTTGGACATGAATACGGATCAGCCTTCCAAGTTGGCCTCCAACGTAGATAGCCTCATTGCTGCCATCCGTGACACCTTCCAGATGCAGGATTATCCCCCCCCCCCAAGAAGCTGGATGTTTTATATCCATTTCCAGCGGATTGTGTGTCCAAGTGGGCATCCCCTCCCAAAAATACGGCTATTCCTGTAGCCGATGGATCTTCCCTTCAGACCCCTGAAGATCGCCGGATGGAATCCCTGACCAAATCCCTCTTTGCAGCTACAGGATCAGCGCTTAGACCCGTTTTTGACTCCGCGTGAGTGGCAAAGACGATCTCTGAGTGGGGCAGTCAGCTGGACCAAGACCTAGTCTCCGAGGTTTCTGGTCAGGACCTCCGGTCCTTGGCCCAGCTGATCACCCAGGTGGGGAAGTTCCTCTGCTAGGAGTCTTTGGACGCAGTCACCCTCAAAGCGCGCTGTTCGGCGCATGCAGTCACCTTACGCCACGAGCTCTGGCTAAAGCTGCAAACAAGCTCTTCTGCGGGGGGGGGGGGGGGATTTTACTTCCCAGGATTGGCGTAAAAAGCAGTCCTTTCGGGTGCAACCATCCTGGCATCCCAGAGCTCAGGCCACTCGATCTTCCGCTGCTAAACAATCCTCAGCCTGAAGGTGCGCCCCCGCCCAACAGGGGGGCTGCCTCCTCCTCTTCCAGGATGTCTGGCAGACCCACGTCTCTGACGCTTGGGCACTCGAGATTGTATCCTCAGGGCTCAGGGTACGCGATTCCCCCAGACAGATTTTTCCAATCCCCCGAGTGGGTGGCCGCTTTCGCCCAGGCCATTTAGTCGCTCCTCAATCGGGGAGTCCCCTTCTCCTGTTCCCCCCCAGCAGAGAGGTTCATGGGGTTCTACTCAAATCTATTTTTGGTCCCCAAAAAAGGAGGGCTCTGTGCGCCCAAACCTGGACCTCAAACTGCTGAACAGGTTCCTCCGTCTCCAGAGGTTTCGGACGGAATCCCTTCGTTCCGTAATTGCTTCTCTGAAACGGAGGGGAACTGCGCCTCGGGGTCTTCCCGAAGATACTGGCCCCCCCTTAATGCCTTAACTGGAAGACATACTCATCGTTAGAGTCTGGACTGTCCCTTTCGCCTCTCTCCTCAGGTGAGGTCGTCCCTCTGTTGGTGGCTGTCTGTTCCAGTGTTCTGGGAAAGTCCTTCCTTCCAATGTCCTGGACGGTTGTTACCATCGACGCCAGTCTGCAAGGTTGGGGAGGAGTTTTTCCTTCCAGGACAGTCCAAGGCACGTGGTCTCGGTCGGAGTCCAAGCTTCTGATCAATGTCCTGGAGCTCAGGGCGATTCTTCCATCCCTCCGGCACTGGACCCATCTCCTAAGAGGTGGCCTGGTCAGAGTTCAATCGGACAACGTCATGGCGGTGGCGTACATCAACAACCAGGGGGGGAAAACGTGCAGCTCTGCGGCGATGCAGGCCCACGTACCGGCAATTTCAGCAATCTACATCCTGGGTGTAAAGAACTGGACTGCAGACTTCCTCAGCAGGACGACTATCGATCCAGGCGAGTAGTCCGTGCACCCGGAGGTGTTCGAGGCGATCTGTCTACGTTGGGGGTCGCCCGGATGTGGACTTAATGGTCTTGAGACTCAAATCAAAAACTTCCCACTTTTCTCTCCCGAACAAGAGATCCGGAAGCATGGGGCGTGGACGCCCTGATCTCCCCTTGGCAGGTTTTTTCCCTCCTTTATGTGTTTACCCCCCACCTTTCCCCTCCTACCCAGGGTTCTACGGAAGTTCAGGATGGAGGGCATTCTGACAACGCTAGTCGCTCCGGATTGGCCCCGTTGCGCGTGGTACACCAACCTTGTTCTCCTTCTAGAAGACATTCCTTGGTCACTGCCACTCAGAGACGACCTTTTTTCGCAGGGTCCGGTCTTCAATCAGCATTTAAGGTCTCTTTGTTTGACGGCGTGGCTATTGAAACTGCCATTCTGATGCAAAGAGGGTTTTTAAGGCCAAGAAGCCTGCATCGTCCAGGATCTATTACAGGACCTTCCTGGGCTTCTGTGAAAGCCGGAACATACCCCCACTCTGTTTTTCTCTCCCCACAGTCCTATCCTTTCTACAATCAGCTTTTAGTTCCTTGAAGGGTCAGGTGTCGGCGCTTTCTATCTTTATCCAGCATCCTCTGGGGCCCATAAAAACCTTTCTTTAAAGGGAGTGGCACATACGGTTCCGCCGTACCGTCCTCCTCTACCACCTTGGGATCTGAATATAGTCTTCTCAGCGCTCCAGGCTTCTCCCTTTGAGCCCTTGCGGGAGATTTCACCCCGACTCCTATCCTGGAAGGTAGTTTTTCTTGTGGTTGTGCGTTCTCTTGCAGATAACCCTTCCTGGTTCTTCACAAGGATAAAGCGGTTCTCCGGCCTGTTCCTTCCTTTCTCCCGAAGGTGGTCTCTGACTTCCATATTAATAAAGAAATTGTCCTTCCCTCACTGTGTCCCTCTTCTTCACACCCTAAGGAAAGGGAGTTACATCATTTGGATGTTGTTAGGGCTCTGAAGGTTTATTTGGCAGCCTCCAGTTCCTTCCGGTGTACGGACTCCCTTTTTGTCATCCCGGAGGGTCCTCGCAAGGGATTGGCGGCCTCCAAGGTGGCAATTGCACGTTGGATTCGATTTGCAATAGCTGATGCATACAGCGCCCGGGGAAGGGTTCCGCCCTTAGGCGTCAAGGCTCACTCGACCAGAGCGGTGGAAGCTTCTTAGGCTCTGAGGAATCATGCTTCGGCTGCGCAGCTGTGCGAGACGGCTACGTGGTCCTCCTTACACACATTCACAAAATTCTACCAGGTGCGGACGCTGCCTTGGGCCGCATGGTTTTTCAGGTGGCAGTTTCTTAAATGCCCGCAGGGATGCTTGCTTCTATGGGTCTATAGTTTTTCCCTCCCTGGGGACTGCTATTGGACGTCCCACGGTTTCTGTGTCCCCCCAATTAATATGGGAGAGAAAACAAGCTTTTTGTAAAACTTACCAGTAAAATCTTTCTCGCTCTTCATCGGGGGACACAGCACCCACCCAGTGTTGTTGTTCAGCCACAGTTGCGGCATTTGCTGGTTAGAACCCCGTTGTGGTACTTTGGCATTGTTGGTGTTCCACATTTTTTTCTTTGGTTAACTTGCTTTAGGCTGGAGGAGGCATAGCTGCCGTGGGAGAAGCTAACAACTTCTGCCTAGTGTCAACGCCTCCTAGAGGACATCGCTATGCCCACGGTTTCTGTGCCCCCCAATGAAGAGCGAGGGAGATTTTACTGGTAAAATTTTTACAAAAATCTCGTTATCTTCCAATCTAGCCAGGTAGATGTTTGCAAAGGTACATGATACAGGTGTCCCCATGATGCAGGGGCGGATGCTTTCTTCACACAATGCAACCAGCAAGACCTGTTACACTGAGCACAAAAGCGCTTGAATTTAAAGTATCACAACTGGCATATAAAGAAGTCCAACTCTTTTGGTCTGTGAATTCTTTGAAATCATACATAGAAGAGGACTTTGTATAAGAGGATTCTGGATATATAAATAAATATCCCAAATTTTGGAACCTGGACTAAAAGAAATGAAACTGAATACACTAAAATAAAAGATGAGTTAATGAAGGCAAGAACAGAATTGCAAGGGAGGTTGACGAACAATCAGTTTTTAGCATTTAAGAAAAAGCTTGATAAAAAGTTGGTGGTGATGCAAGCAGAGATAAAGGAGAAAAAAAATAAAGGATAAATTCCTCCGAGACAAGATTATGACCCAGGAAGAGTTTGATTGGAGTAAAAAGAAACAGTATAAAAAAAGATACCCCAGGCGTATTAAAAGCGATTATTGGACTTCGACTCTAGTGCATCTTATGAAGAGGTCAGACTTTGGGGAAATGCAACATTAGAAGGGGCGGTAGAAAGAAATCTAGGGGTCAGGAAATCCAATCGAAAAAATAAACAAGTCTCTTGGAGACAATAGATGCCAGTGCCATAAACTCTCCACATACGCAGAACAATGTTATTAATTTGATAGGATATGAGCTTTCACCAGACTGGTTCTCTGCCGTTGGTAAGGGACTTCGATACAGCCTGGTTGAAAGATTTGACTCAGTCACATTTGAGATTGATATGTTTAAAAGCTATGCGTAAATTGAATCTGCATAAAATGTCTCAAGGTATTCCTGATAATATCAAAGAGGTTAGAGAGGGCGAGATTCCAGTCAGGGTTGGTCCCCCAGGATTTCATATATCCACTAAATTTAAGAAATCTGAGATTACCGTTTAGAATTTCTCACAAGAACAGATCTGAGGGGGGAAACTATAGATACCATTGGGGCTAGATTTGAGGGTGGAACGGGCTCCACGTTCTGTACCCCTTGCCTGCTGGGAGTAGCATTGATATTTATCATCAAGTCCATAAGGAGGCTAAAGCATTGATATATCCAGAGATGGAATATAATTTAAGATGGGAAAAAAAAAAAAGCAGTGGAATGGCTCCGCTCCTGTAAGGACACAGTTGTGAAACAAGCAGACAAGGGGGGGTAACATGGTCTTGGGGGATGGTAACGTATATGAAAAATTGTCAATAGACCCAGTGTTACAAAAGAAAGTAGCAAAGAGGTTATTACCATCACATCCATTAAAACCCTCTTTGTACTTCCTACCAAAGGTGCACAAGTCACTGGAGCAACCCCCTGGCCGCCCTATTGTGGCAGGGATTGGTTCAGTGACAGAATCCCTATCTAAATATGTAGACTGGCTCTTGAGACCATTGAGTAGTATGCCATCGTATCTGCAGGACACCAGTGGCAGGAGGGTTTCAGTATTGTGTCACTAGATGTAGAGAGCTTATACACTCGCATACTATTAGAGAAAGGGGTGAGGGCAGTGATGGATGTACTCAGCGTATCCAATAAGAGTAGTCAATATTGTGATTTCATTAGGGAAGGATTAGAATTTGTTCTGTCCAATAATGTGTTCAGATGTGGGAACCAATGGTACAAGCAAAGAGAGGGAACGGCGATGGGGACACTTGTATCATGTACCTTTGCAAACATCTACCTAGCTAGATTGGAAGATAGATTAGTTTTTTCACTTAATAACCCTTTTCTGTGTTATATTCGTTTATTTTTAAGATACATTGATTACATATTTATGGTGTGGTCAATATCTGAATCCCAATGTAAGGAATTTGTCACATACTTAAATACTGCGAATGACATGAACATGATGTTCACTAGCAAATTTGGGGGCAACACTTTAGATTTTTGGGATGTGGCTGTCGCAGTGACTAGTGATGGGTTGGTCAGCTTCCATCCTCTGAATGTTAAAAGGTCAGTCCCTTAGGGTCAGTTCATAAGTCACAAGCCATTGAGGAGAAGAAGGAAGGAAGGAGAAGAAAGAAAGGAAGGAGAAGAAAGAAAGGAAGGAAGGAAGAAAGAAAGAAAGGAAAGAAGAAGAAAGAAAGGAAAGAAGAAGAAGAAAGGAAGGAAGGAAGGAAGGAAGAAGAAAGAAAGGAAAGGAAGGAAGGAAGAAGGAAAGGAAGGAAGGAAGGAAGGAAGAAGAAGGAAAGGAAGAAAGGAAGGAAGGAAGGAAGGAAGGAAGGAAGGAAGAGAAGGAAGAAGGAAGAAGAAGAAGAAAGAAGAAGAAAGCAAGCAAGCAAGCAAGCAAGCAAGCAAGAAAGCAAGAAAGAAAGAAATCACCCCAATGATATGTTGGATGAGGCTATGGATAAGGCAGCTAGTGTTAAAAATGAAAATGGGAAAGGAAGAGAAAGATAACAAGAGATGTGCCTTCTCTTTCTAATATAGCCCGATGGCAGATGCCATTAAAAAGGCTATATTCAGGAATTGGGACATTTTGAAAAAAAAATTAAAATAAATTACAGTCTAAAAGAATACACTAAGCCAGGACCGATCATAGCTTTTAGGAGAAGTCACACGATTAGGGATCGATTAGCGAGGAGCCGGTTTATAGAAGAAAAACCTACCACTTGGTTGAGAGAAGTATGCCCGATAAGAAATTATAAATGTGGCAATTGTGCTTTTTGCAATTACAACCCCCAGTGGAAAACCTTGCATTTTGGAAATATCCATCACAAAGTAACAAATCTCATCACTTGTAAGAGCACCTATGTAGTGTATTTGGTAATATGTTAATGTGGCAGTTTTTACATAGGCAAGACAGTAAGACATTTATACAAAAGATTCAGGGAACATATAAATTCCATCAGTTCAGGAAAGGGATGCCGCCGTCTAATTAAGCATTAGAATGAAGTACATGGAGGTAACCTGAGATGTCTGAGATTTGCGGGGATAGAAACAGTTTCCCAGCCCCCGCAAGGAGGAGATGGACACTGTATGCTTTTGAGGAAAGAAGCCAGGTGGATAATACGTTCAGGAGCAATGGGCCCGCTGGGCCTTAATGATAAGAACGATATGAGTGTGTTTTTATGATTGATATGTGCTAATATGTAATAAACCAGCAGTGTTTGCCTATTTGTATCGTCACTATATAGGTTTAACACTGAGCTTGCACGGTACACCCATACAGTGACGTACTGTACATAAAAAGGTAGACTTATTCACGTAATTATGTCAGTGGCCAGAGGAAGCGCAGGTCACGCTAAACGGACGTCGCTGCAACATAATGTGTGTGAGATTGCTGTCCGCCCCCCAATCTTCTGTTTTTACCGCAAGTTTGACTAAATAAAAAGGTGAAGCCGATTTTAGACCGAATCGGTGAGTGTGGCCTATTTCTTTTATATTTGTCTTATCTGAGGTCTTATTGGGGGTCATTCACATTGGGGTCTTGTTGGGGCTGTTAGCTAAGGTCTGATTAACATTGGGGGTATGATTGGTGGTCTGACCTGAGGTCTAATTA
Organism: Bufo gargarizans; assembly: GCF_014858855.1. Classification (NCBI taxonomy): domain Eukaryota; kingdom Metazoa; phylum Chordata; class Amphibia; order Anura; family Bufonidae; genus Bufo; species Bufo gargarizans. Next base: position 263,641,714 of record NC_058083.1, read on the forward strand.
AAATTTTTTTTTTTCTTATTATCCTCCTGTAAAACCTAGGTGTGTCTTATGGGCGAAAAATGCGGTATGTCTTGTCTACTTCAATATAATAAATATAAAAAAAAAGATTGTATTGCATAGTTATCTGTATTTGATTGAAGAGCAACGGCTCACCTGTTCGGAATCAAATGGCTCAGAAAACGAGATACCAATTGTGGTGTGACCATATCATCCCAGCCAAAAAGTTGCATCATTGAAACAAAAGGCTGGGGCTGCAGGTCAGACGGGGCACTGCTTGGCATGTCCAAAGCAAGAAGCGTGTATCCTTAAAAACATAAGATTATAGGACATATAGTATAAACTAATTAACAAATGAACAGTTGCAATATAATTGTATGCCTTATAATGACTTCTAAACCTTTACAATATTATGAGCAAGGAAAATAGCAAGCAGAAAGTAGACAAGGACTCAGACCTGCTGCTGTGTCAGCTAACTGGGAGGTAGGCGTTTGGGAAAGTCTCAAACTTTTCAAGAATGGGAAGAAGTTTCTCCAGAGAGCAGCAGCAACTGCTAGATGGCGCTCCTTTGCCACAGACACAGACAGTGCCTGAATCCCAGGATTCCCATGTCCTTGTACTGAACGGCTGTGGATGTTCCTGAGAAAGAATGTAAAGAGCTGTTTTAACAGATTTCCATACAGTCAGCTGTTTAATAGCTTGTGTTCAATGCATGTATTAAAAGGCGTACATATGTAATAAATAAAATGATAACTAATGATGCTAAGATTGATATAATTGAGAAAGCATAACTTGCAGAATGTTGGTCAAAATACTTTTTATGTTTAACTACTTTTGCAGAATAAAAACACTTAAAAAAAAAATGATTTTTGCAGTACTTTTCATTTGTATCATTTTGGGGTAAATCACACTTTTTGATACGTTTTTTTATTTTGGTGGTGAATAAACATAAAACAGCAATTTTAGGATAAATAACTTGATAACAGCAAGTCATTACAGACACGGCGATACCAAATATGTGGAGAGGATTTTTTTCTCAATGCTACTACTGCCATCAGTTGTGACCCTTTCATGCACCAAACCTAAAACCGGTTTACAGAAACACTGCTCAATCGTTTACAATATTTGATAATCGGAGATCTCTCCAAGTCGCTTTTGTGACATAGTAAATGATGGTTACAGTGCAGTTTGCTGCACTCAGATTTTTTTTTATTGAAGAGTAACCTAATAAAACGTCTTGAAAAGAAACAAAAAGATAACCTAGAACATTACATTCCCAAGGATAAAATGTCGCCCTACTATAGTGCAGAAGCAGGACGGGCAATAAGATTTTCTAACGCGTTTTAGAAGATAATATTACACGACTGCTTCCACATCTTTGTTAGTATAGTAAGGACAAACGTTGGCGCCATACAAAGCATCTCCCTTCTGCAGACAATGTGGCATGAATTCAATAATACACTCAATTTTCTTTGATTCCTCTAGTACCGTGATAGCTACTTAATCTAATTTGGAAGTTGTGACTTTCTAGAGGTTTAATAGAGATATGTCTGCGGGGAATCAATGTTCCCTGAAAAGGGGGGAGGGGGAAAAAGGCATTAACAAATTTGTCTTGCAGAGCCAGTTTCAAAGCATTGCTGCGGTAGGCTGATGAGCTAAATAACATGCTTATTAAAACAATCTGCAGGAACGCACCGGCATGGCTGTTTCCATTTATCTTCTGGTCAACCCATTCTGTGCGTACACTGAAAGGACTACAATTCCTTTATTAAATTCTAGAAACCGCGCTGTAGAGTGCTACAAGAGCAGAGACACAAGTTTGCTCAGTGTAATGAAGTCTATTCCGTCCTTGTGTATGCAGCATATGGAAAATAATACCCAGAGTGATTCTACAGTTTCCGCCTCAATTTCACCTCACTTTTTTTTAGCTACAGATGCACTCTTGCTTTCCTCTTGGCTTAAGGTATTTCTATAGAATAAGCCATATACTATATCCAATAGGCAAAGGCGCACCCTCGGGGTCTTTATCTTGATAAGAGATCCAATTCTGCAGCCATTGTGAATGGGTAGGTTGCTGCACATGTGCTGCTCCCTCCATTCATTTCTATGGGAGTTCTGAAATTAGCTGCCCTTCCCTAGTGCTGACAGACTCACCCTAATGGTATAATTATAGATTATGAAATAAATACTAATAAAACAGAAGCACTCAATCGCTACACAAAAACAAATGTGTCTCTATGCTGGAGGTGCACCTCCATCCATTGAAAACTTATTTTCTTTTTCTTGCTGATCTTTACTTACGCGTTTAGCTCAACTGCATCTCTGTATTATGCCCCTATAGAGCCTCCAGTATAAATAATGGCCTCCTTATTGCCACCAGTATTATAAGTGATAAAAACTAACCTATTGATTTCAACTGACCATCGAAACAGTACAAAAAAATAGAACATGTCCTGTTCGGTACATCAGTTATTCACTGGAAAACACGGTCATGTGAATAGTCACAGATTACAATGACACCCACAAAAAAAAAAAAATGGCTGTCACAAGGCTGTTTTCATATGAATGCAATTATGAGGTGGTTACTGTAACATGTGAATGGATTATTGTAAATTCCATTCAGATGAACAGCAGTCAGTGTGTGAACATACACTACTTATCTAACCCTTGCATTGCCTAGCAAAACGTTGGCCACGTAAAAAGGTAATGTTTCGCGCTTTTTCCTATAGTAAGCAAGTACAGCTACCTCCACTGTTGGATTGCAGGGTGGTCGTAACCATGGAAATGAGCAGTGTATAATGTGATGGAAAAACAAATCCATCCAGCAAAGGAGGCAATATGGGTAATCCCAATATATTAGTAAGAGCCTTGTAACCGAGTATACATGATAAATGCCATTTGCTGAAGTGAGACAACCCATTTAACCCCCTTTAAGGACTCGGCCCTATTTCACCTTCTGGACTCGGCCATTTTTTGCAAATCTGACCAGTGCACTTTAAGTGCTGATAACTTTAAAACGCTTTGACTTATCCAGGCCATTCTGAGAATGTTTTTTCGTCACATATTGTACTTCATGATAGTGGTAAATTTGAGTCAAAATATTTCATTTTTATTTATAAAAAATAAATAAAAAAATTTACAAAGAATTTGTAAAAAATTGCAAATTTCCAAGTTTCAATTTCTCTACTTCTATAATACATAATAATACCTCCAAAATTTTTTATTACTTTACATTCCCCATATGTCTACTTCATGTTTGGATCATTTTGGGAATGATATTTTATTTTTGGGGATGTTACAAGGCTTAGAAGCAAATCTTGAAATGTTTCTGAAATTTTTAAAAACCCAATTTTTAGGGACCAGTTCAGGTCTGAAGTCACTTTGCGAGGCTTACATAATAGAAACCACCCAAAAATGACCCCATTCTATAAACTACACCCCTCAAGGTATTCAAAACTGATTTTTACTAACTTTGTTTAGGTGTTCCACAAGAATTAATGGAAAATAGAGATACAATTTCAAAATTTCACTTTTTTGGCAGATTTTCCATTTTAATAATTTTTTTCCGGTTACAAAGCAAGTGTTAACAGCCAAACGAAACTCAATATATATGGCCCCGATTCTGTAGTTTACAGAAACACCCCATATGTGGTCGTAAACAGCTATACGGGCACACGGCAGGGCACAGAAGGAAAGGAATGCCACGCGGTTTTTGGAAGGAAGATTTTGCTGGACTGGTTTTTTTGATACCATGTCCCATTTGAAGCCCCTCTGATGCAAAATTGTTGGTACTAGTTTAGGGTACATATGATTATTTGTTGCTCTATATTACACTTTTTGTGAGGCAAGATAATAAGAAATGGTTAGGTTAGATCATGTGATATTTTTATAGACCAGGTTGTCACGGATGCGGCGATACATAAAAAAAAAAAAAAAAGTAAGTTTTACACAATGATTTCATTTTTGAAGCAAAATAAAAATCATGTTTTAGTGTTTCCATAGTTTGAGAGCCATAATTTTTTCAGTTTTTGGGCGATTACCTTGGGTAGGGTATGATTTTTTCTGGAATGAGATGACTGTTTTATTGGCACTATTTTGGGGTGTGTGTGACTTCTTGATCACTTGCTATTACACTTTTTGTGATGCAAGGTGACAAAAAATGGTTTATTTAGCACAGTTCTTATTTAAAAATTTTTTACGGTGTTCATCTGAGGGGTTAGGTCATGTGATATTTTTTATAGAGCTGGTCGATAAGGATGCAGCGATACCCAATATGTATACTTTTTTTAATTTATGTAAGTTTTACACAATAATATAATTTTTGAAACAAAAAAAAGGTGATGTTAGATTTGTACTATTTTGGCGGGCAAACGCCTTTTTGATCGCTTGCTGTTGTACTTTTTGTGATGTAAGGTGACAAAAAAAGGGTTTATTTAGCAGAGTTTTTATTTTTTACGGGGTTCATTTGAGGGGTTAGGTCATGTGATATGCTTATAGAGCCGGTCGATACGGACCAAATTATGTATACTCTTTTTTTCCCCCTATTTTTTTTTACCAATTTCTTTTTACTTTATTTGGGGAAAATGACGTTTTTGTTTATTTTTACTTATAACTAAATTTTTTGGGGGGGAAAACTTTATTTTTCACTTAATTTTTTGTCCCACTTTGGGGGGGTATATTCCTTTAGAATGCATTCCAATACTTCTGTATTGGAATGCATTGGCTGTATGAGTAATACTGTGTGTATTACTCATACAGCTTCCGGGGCCTGTGAGATCCAGGGGGCTTCCTTAGACATCGCGCTGCCTTCCATGCCATCGGGTCCCCCCCCACAGCCGCATGGGGACCCGATGGCACCACCGCCGCAACCACAGGTAAAGCCGCAAACAGGATGCCCGCCGAATGATTTCAGCGGGCACTCTGTTTCGATTAACCCCCGCCGTGCCGCAATCGAGGTTTAAACCCATGACGTACCGGTACATCATGGGTCCTTAAGGAATCGGGAAACATGCCGTACCGGTACGTCATGTGTCCCTAAGGAGTTAAATGGAATGTGTCATCAGAAAATGACCTATTGTGTAAATCATGTTATGTTTAACATTTTTTAATGCATTTTTGAATAGTTTTTTTTTTTATTTCCCTTGTCAATTTTTATATTTCAACTAAAAATATAAAATCCTGCAGTTTTTGCACTGATTGCTAAGCCTAATAATAGGAGTCACTTCTTGGTCTAAAGATCACTTTACTGCAGTTATATATTACTCTAAATCTGCCTGTAATGATGAGGAGATACCACCTCTGTGTATAGATAAGACAGGATCCACCATTCACAATGTGACTGTCAGAGCTGATCTATTCTTTCCTTGTACAGGGTGGGCCATTTATATGGATACACCTTAATAAAATAGGAATGGTTGGTGATATTAACTTTCTGTTTGTGGCACATTAGTATATGTGAGGGGGAAACTTTTCAAGATGGGTAGTGACCATGGCGGCTATTTTAAGTCGGCCATTTTGAATCCAACTTTTGTTTTTTCAATAGGAAGAGGGTAATGTGACACATCAAACTTATTGGGAATTTCACAAGAAAAACAATGTTTTAACGTAACTTTATTCTTTCATGAGTTATTTACAAGTTTCTCTTTGTTTACAGCCATTGACATGTCGCCGAGGTTAACACGTGCTGAGCGGATAGAAATTGTGTTGATGTCTGGTGACGTTGTGGGCCAGTTGAATGGCCCCCAAGGTCTCCCAATCTGACCCCCTTAGACTTTTATCTTTGGGGTCATCTGAAGGCAATTGTCTATGCTGTGAAGATACGAGATGTGCAGAAACCTGAAACTACGGATACTGGAAGCCTGAGCTAGCATTTCTCCTGCGGTGTTGCTATTAGTGTGTGAAAAGTGTGAGAAGAGGGTTGCATTGACAATCCAACACAATGGGCAGCACATTGAACACATTTTATAAGTGGTCAGAAACTTGTAAATAACTCATGAAACAAAGTTACAGTAAAACCAAGCACACCATTGTTTTTCTTGTGAAATTCCCAATAAGTTTGATGTGTCACATGACCCTCTTCCTATTGAAAAAACAAAAAGGTTGGATTCAAAATGGCCGACTTCAAAATGGCCGCCATGGTCACCACCCATCTTGAAAAGTTTCCCCCTCACATATACTAATGTGCCACAAACAGGAAGTTAATATCACCAACCATTACCATTTTATTAAGGTGTATCCATATAAATGGCCCACCCTGTACAATGACCTCTGCACAGGTCACAGAGCATGCCTAGAAAATGCTCAATAGAAGTCAATGAGGTCCCCTCCTGTCCATTGTGTCTTTGGACCTTGGGGCTGTGGTAAAGCAGTTTTCCTAATGCTTTGTAAATGCTGTTGATATCATATTCTATCCCTGGTCTGATGATGTTTCGTACACAAGCCTGGGGAGCAGGTCTGTGTCTGTGCACGAGACGTCACTGTGCTGGCCATGCCGCCCCCCCCCCCCCTGCACTGGCCAGTTACTGCTGTCTGCCCTGTGTCTCTTCTCCCACTGGATTCTTCAGGAAAGTTTAACCCATTCTACCATCAGCAGCACAGAATCAGGGCTGGAGGCTTTACTGAGCAGCTGCAGGCAGTGAGGAGACAAATGCTGGGCACAGGAGCTGACAGAGGATTTCTGCAGAGCACTGCACAACAGGTAGGGGGAAGATCCTGTGTGTATCAGCAGTGTCGATGTACACATGGGACTTGTAGTCCTACACATACAACATGCTGCTGAATATCCCAGCAGTCAGACATTTCACTCAGGGCAGCACTTGTATTCACCAGACCAACAAGTATTTGATTATATGTTGAGTAAGTGTCTGTGCATTTACATGGCCAATCATCGGCCCATGTAAAAGGCTTTAGAAGCCTTTAATGTCTAAACCAGTCTAAATAAGCTCCAAGGGGGAGATTAAGCAAACTGGTGTACAGTGGAACTGGCTTAGTTACCCCTAGCAACCACTAAGATTCCACCTTTCATTTTTCAAAGGAGCTGTGAAAAATGAAAGGTGGAATCTGATTAGTTGCTATGGGCAACTAAACCAGTTCTTCTTAGGGTTGTTGCGGGTATCGAAAATTTCGATACCAAATCGATACTTTTGGCCCGGTATCGATACGATACAGGGATTTCAATTTTTTCAATACTGGGCTGCGCAGTCTAGTATCACAGAGCATGAGCACGCTGCTGTCAGCACGCTTATGTTCCCTCAGCAGCACAGGAAGCAGTCTCTCCCTCCCCCCTGTGCCACGCTGCCAATAAAGAGAGGGGCGGGTGCACTGCGCCAATTATAGGAGGTCCTTTCATGGGTTCGGACTTGTTAAGTTAGCAGGCTACATAGAGCGGCGCCCAGGAATAATAGTAAAGCCCTGGCTGCCATAGTCAGCTACCTGCTGCTGTGTGCACTATGCACAGGGCAGCAGGGAGAGTGTGAAGTCCTATTCATCCTAATAGAGCTCTATCAGGGTGAATAGGACAAGGGATGAAAAGATCCCAGTTTCTAGCCCCTAAGGGGAAAAATGATAAATAAAATAATAATAATAATAATAAATAAAAAAAGATAAATTACCCCCTTTCACAATTTTACATATAAAATATATAAAACATTAAAAAAACATATCACATATTGCCACGTCCGAAAAGTCCAAACTATTAAAATATTTTTAAAAAATAATCTATGCGGTGAACGCCGGCACAGGAAAAAATAAATAAATAAATGTGCGATTCACCATTTTTTAAAATGCGGAATACACGTGTTTTTTTCACGTGGTATGGAATGGTATCACAATACTTTTTTATGGTATTAAAAATCGAATAAAATAAATTTGGTATCGCAACAACTCTAGTTCCACTTTACACCAGTTTTCTAAATATCCCCCCAAATGTATTAAAGTGACTTAAGTTGGATGATAGAATTTTATACCATCTATTATTGGCTTACTTTGTGACAACATTTTGGAGCATTCTGACACATATTAACCCTACTAATAGTCTCAATTTTAATTGGAAAAATCCTCCAAACTTTTTGCCACTATTGTAGATTTCGAATTTAATGTCTAAAATTTAGCCTGCACATGTGCCTTAGGCCTCATGCACACGACAGTTGTTTTTCGGATAGGATGGGGACCCATTCATTTCAATGGGTCAGCAAAAAAATGCTGATGGTTCATCCGTTTGTGTTCCGCGTCCGTTGTCCGTGTTTCCCTTCAGCAAAAAAAAATAAAATAAAAATAGTGCATGTCCTACTTTTTCACATTTGCAGACAAGGATCGGCATTTATTACAAGGGATCTGTGGAAAAAAACAGATCCTCCCAAAAAAACAGATGCCGCATCCGGGTTTTTTGCGTCCACATATTGTGCAAATGTCGTGTGCATGAGGCCTTAAACTGCATTTTAACCCCTTAATGACGTTCTACCTATTGATCATGTACTTACAATGGTTACAATGGTAATAGTGGGGAATTTTTTTATTCCATACTCGCAATTTAATGCAGGTTTATGTAGCCCAAACTAGGAATGGATGCAAAATGCATAAAAATTCTGGAGCAAATCCACAGAACAGAGTGTGCCGCCAATTCTCAAATCCACATATTTTTTTCACACTGCAGATCCCTATATTCACATGCTCTATACTGTGAATGCTGAAACTGCACCCAAAATTTGCCAAATGTGCACATGGCCTAAAAATTTTGAACTAATTTTCTCTTCCCTGTAGATGACGATCTTTTTTGGTCTGTGTACATGAGCATTGTTTTTCACGCATCACTTGTGCGTTACGTGAAAATCGCAGCATGTTCTATATTCTGCATTTTTCACGCAACGCAGGCCCCATAGAAGTGAATGGGGCTGCGTGAAAAACGCATTGCATTCGCAAGCAAGTGTGGATGCGATGCGATTTTCAGGGATGGTTGCTAAGAGATGTTGTTAGTAAACAGTTTATCACACGCGTGCAAAATGCATTTCACTCTTGCGGAAAAAACTGATCAACTGAATGCAATTGCAGGCAAAACTGACTGAATTTGCTTGCAAAATGGTGCGAGTTTCACTGAACGCATCCTGAGCCAATCCATCACACTCGTGTGAAAGAGGCCTTTGGGTAGCCTACAACTAAGATTTTTTTCAACTTTCATAAATAGAAAACTTCAGATATGTCATACCAACATTGGCAGGGGACTGACCCCCCAAATTCATTACAACAAAGCTGCTAAATGTGATTAAACACATACGGCTCCTATCAACCACAGATTTGCAGTATAGTCTAAAGGCCATCGACAGATCTCGGGAAACACAGATGAGAGCTGGCGCTGCTACACTCTCTAATGAGCACTTTAGCAGCTTCGTTCTGTGAGGTGTCTCCGTTTCCAGCTAAATAGGATCCTGTGAAACGAGAAGAATCTGGCAAGAATAAACTGATGGCTATGGCCAGCTTTCCTCTGCACCTTACACTCTACATAGGCGAAACATTTTGCTGAAAAGGGTTGGGAGGTTGTTCATTTGCTGTATTGATAGGCTTTAGGCTGATTAGTGGTTCTACCTCCTCCGAGTCCCTTTTACATCATTTACACAGGAGGTGGAGGCAAGTAATTACCTAGTATTCACCAGTCCAACTGGCTACAATGGGGTGAGGAAGATTACAAACACGGCCATAATGAAGCTGAATATTTCATTTGGTTTAACTCCTATTTGTTGAAGTCTGCGTGAATGCAATATGCCTCGGAAAAGCCTGGCTGCTGGACAACCCCACAACACACTCAGGCTGTGAAGAATTAGGCTGCTTGTGCAGAGAAAATTGATGATACTTGATAAACAGTCTCTGTTGTAAACCCCTTAGGAGGCGCAAAGCCACACTGGTTGGCATTAGACCAGATAAGCAGTAAAACCAGCTGTAATCTCATTTAGACCTGAGCTGATCCTCCAGTCCTTTCATTCTGTAGGATCAAAGCAGAACCACTGCGGAAGCTGCTGCATCTATGCGACAGGCTTCTCACAAATACACCCTCTTGAAGCCTGTCTACACATAATCTTCTCAGAGCTGGCACAATCAATGGATTTCTGAACGCATTACAAACACAAAGTTCTGAGCGATAGCTACTATGGCACGAGGAAGGCCCATCTTACTTCTCCAGAAGTTAATAGAGGAATACTAGGACAAAAACGCCAGTGCAGACTTCACTTGTAGGCCAACGCTATAGAAATAAACACGCTAGCCCATATTTTCTAAGATTGCTGTATCTTACACTAGACTAAGAAGAAAGGTTTCTAATAGTAGCAAAATCAAACTGATGCCGGTTATGAGCAGGTATGGATTTGCTTCAATATCTGCAACCTCTTCAGGCTTCCTACCTAAAGAGGTTCTCCAGGATTAGAAAAACATGGCTGCTTTATTCCAAAAAGAGCACCACTCCTGTGCCTGGTTTTACTGCTCATTGAAATAAATGGGGCTGAGCTGTAATACCACACTGAACCTGTGGACTGTTTTTGGAAGAATGCAGCCGTCTTGCACCAGGAGATCTGCTTTAATAAAATGGGATTACAACTACCCATTTTCCTGTTACTCATCACATTTGGCAAGACACAGGAAAAGTTGTGTTTTTTTTTTTTTGCACAGTTCACACTAATACCCAAAGCAAGCTGCTTAGTAAATGTCGGCAACAGTATGTATATGAATTCTGACCAAAAAACATTCTTCTTACATTTACAACCATGAAGGAATGAACTCTTCTGTTCCACACTTTTAACAGAAGCATACAAGAAGCCTCCATTGGCAGGAAGAAGAGCGCGGCATGAAGTTATATTCTTGCCGTCAAAACAACGGACACCACAATGAAAATTCTGTGGACTCCATTATAAGTCAATGGCATCCATCAGGCACTACTGGTGTGAAGGGCCCAGCACGGCATCATGCTTTCAGTTTATAAAAGGAACCATGTCTATACTGTGAACAGCATAAAACACCTTTGAGGTTCAGGATAGAAAACATCTGACTTCCCACAGTCTAATGAGGCCTACCTCCCATGTTTTGGAGTATGACCACATATGATGCAAATTTGAAGGCCTCAGAGCCTCCATACTACAGTGCCCAATAAGGTATATATTAGAAGATCAGCAGCACCTCCTTGTGGAATAAGCAACATGCACAACGCAAACCCCTGAATATGAAATGTGTTCAGAGGAGATACATAATTACTCAGAAAGTTTTTACAGTGTGAAAAGATTGAAAACTTCTACATACATGGGCATTCATGGCAAATGGTCATCAGTGTAAAATTCAGAGATTACAGATTTCCAGAGATTCGCACTAGATAGAGATATATAGATAGATATCTATATATCTCTATCTATCTGCCATATCCTTACAGAAATGCCATTGGCTGCATACCTTTGTGACTCCCGTGCTATTTAGCTTTTGTTCCCTTATAGAGCCGTTGGTAATAAATTAGGTAAAGTTGGCGGTCCTCATCACACTATTTGGTGCTGAAACGAACGGCAGGACAGTGGATGCCAGCAGGACACAGGAATCAACAAAGAGGTTTGTGGCTGTAATACCCACACAAGTCAGTATTCCAATGTTCTAGCCGCATCTTATTGTTGTATAATAATAAATGCTATGCATGCCAAAACCAAAACTCAATTTCGGGTCATCCATTGCAGATTCCATCGAAAGACAAAAAAGTCATTCATGCAGGACTTTTTTTGTCTGGTAAAAAACAGCACTCCAAAAGGATCCCATTATAGTCAATATGTGCCAAATCCGGCACTTGGGCATCTACATTCAGGAGAGCAGACCCTGCACATATAGTATGCTACTACTTGTTACCTCTGTGTGCATCAAGCAACCAATGAGAGAAGGAGCACGCACACCTATATGTACCACCTAATCAAGGTCTCCTGTGGGATAGATGGAGCAAAAGTGCACAAAAATGCTACTCCCCTGATAATAGGAGCGCATTCACACTTGAAGGCACCTTCAAGAACATAAACTTAACAAAAATTACGAGAAAAAGATACAAAACATACTGCACAATATGATAACTGAATTTGCGGATGTACATGGCTCTCATTGGTTGTTTGATGCACACAGAGGTAACTAGGAGCCGCACACTATGTGCAGGGTCTGCTCTGCTGAATGTAGATTCTCAAAGGCATAGGTAGGTTTAGAGTAGGACCTGCCTGACTGAGACCACCTTGGCACTGGTAGGCAGGCACAGATGAGTGTGATCAAAATATATTTTGATCTCAGATTTTATCATACCAGAATAAGGGCTTAGTCCATATATAATGTTTGCATCTATTGTGTTAGTGCATTATTTTCTGTGATTTTTCTTTTATAAATCTAGCCATGTATATCTTCATATTTACAAAAAATAAAAAATAAAGGGGGGGGGGGGGGTAGTCAGCACATCCCAATGCACAAGTGCACGCTGCCATGGCTAGAGACAGAAAAAAAGACAAATGCAACAGCACTCTGCAAACCAAATAAAGTACAATAATGCCATAGTTATAGAAAATATTCAGGTGCTAATGCTACACTTATTTTATAAAGTGAGATGCTTGGATAATGCATTTTGTACAAAACCATCTGAGCCCGTCTGCCAAACATCAAGGCGATCTCTGTAAGATGGGAACCTAACACTAAATACTACCTGTTATGCGCCATAATGGAACTTTATGGCGGCCATTATGGTGCATAACAGGTAGTATTTAGGTTCCCGTCTTACAGAGATCGCCTTGATGTTTGGCAGACGGGTCCAAATGGTTTTGTACAAAATGCATTTGCCAAGCATCTCACTTTATAAAATAAGTGTAGCATTAGCACCTGAATATTTTTTTTATAACTATGGCATTATTGTACCTTATTTGCTTTGCAGAGTGCTGTTGCATTGTCTTTTTTCTCTACATCCGCATATTTAGTTATCACATCGTGCAGGATGTTTTGTATCTTTTTCCCGTGATTTTCAAATCCAGCGCTTCCATAATTTTCATTGTTCTGCTCTTGGTAACAGGGCAGAACAGAAATAGCTGGAAGATATTTAGTAAACCACAATACTCGATGGACTTTGGAAAAGACAACTGTACAAATAGGTGGAATATTTCTCTAAGGATATGGGAAACATCGCATAGGATGAATTTCCTTTAGCTCTTATGCTCCTTACCATCAGCAAAGAGCAAAAGCAATGGGTTATCAGTGTCCTAATTCTTTTAATATTTGCCAGATCCCGCTTTGTGTGATGATAACAATGCTACAGGAACATAGAAAATTGTTTAATTAAGCTTTAATTGTTTTGTGAAGCTTGCATTAATCACAGAGTTTAAGTACCAGGCATGGAATTATAATAATTCTGTAAAACAAATTTAAACTAGCTAAGTAGGTCAGCACTGCTAACATGCAACACAGGACCTCTGGGATTTCATCTCTTAATGGCTATTTATGTGCAAATGAGCACCCTCTAACCCTCCAAAATCCTGCGGAGCTGAAGGGCATTTCACTTAGCCAGCAGCACCGTTTAACATATAAAGACATAAACGGATCTGTTTTATCGGAAATATGGTAGATTTTCCACACTGCTTTTCTTTTCAGTCCTAGGAACAAACCTGTGCCAACAAGTTAGGGAAACACTGGTTAAAACCGCATAGAGGTCCATTCAGAAATCCGTAGAATGGGTCCGGATCCGTTCCACAGTTATGCGGAACGGGTGCAGACCTATTCATTTTCAATGGGGCCAATAAAGATGCAGACAGCACACTGTGTGCTGTCCGCATTTCCGGTCCGCGGCTCTGCAAAAAAATTTAGCATGTCCGCAGCTGCAGACAAGAATAGTTATCCTCTTAAGTGCCAGCGATGTGAGGAGTCAATGTTTAGCGGACATCTGAATGGACCCTAAAGCGTGGAACTGCTTGATACAGTAGGATAGACTTGCTTGTGGCTGGTCAAATACCATCTCAATCTTCAACAATTTTCAGGTAGCTGATCGATTGTGGACTGAAGTTACAGGTCACAATCAAAAAGCCATGCTACTCTATAGGAGTATTTAGAGGTAGGAAGGAACGGTATTGGGACCATCAGCACAAAGCAAAAAAACGTCTTCTAAACAAAATCTTTGGGAAAAGTTTCCCTGCTTTGTGCCATTCTTTGCATGAAATATTCACTTCCCCTACACAGCTATATCATACCCTTTAACTGTGGTCTACACTCCTTCTCCCACATATATACACGCTTGGCCGAGTTCGGAATGAAGAGAGATAAGACGCCTCTGGCAGTGGGTAGCTGGTCCTGATGAAAGGTCAGTTTATGTTGCCAAATTCTCATTGTTATAACTTCAGTTTACTACTTGCAAAGCCATATGAGGACTTGTTTTGTGGCTTTTACTGGTTCCATTTTGGGAAAAATATATTTATTAAATCATTTTTCATTTATAAGTAATAAAACATTTAACATTTTTTTTTTTTTGAGGGGATGGCGATTATTTTTTTTTTTAACCCTTTCCCAACATGTGACATAGTACTACGTCACATGTTGGGTTTTAAAGATGGCAACTAGGTGCCTGCTGTAATGTCCAGAACCGGTGCTAATGTTGATCGTTGACATTTAAACTCTCAGATGTTGTAGTCAGACCTGACCACAACATCTGAGCGCGTGAAAACTGAAAGTGCGCGCTTCTGGTGTTACTTTGGCTACCCGTGCGGCGATCGAAGGAGCCGGAGGTTGTGTGCGGCAGCCCCTGTCATACTGAATGACGGGAGGCTGCAGCACAGTGTTTCCTATGGAGCCCTTGTCTGTAATAGGGCTCCATAGGAAAGTTGGTGCATTGGAGTCCATGATAACAGCAATCCACACACATTGCCACATGCGAAAACGCCTGTACTATCAAAATATAAAAGTATTATTCCCATATGGAAAACAGCGCAATGGGTCAAAGGTAGAGTGAGGAATACTGCAGTATACAGTACAGACTGGTAAAGGTAGTGAGGAATACTGCAGTATACAGTACAGACTGGTAAAGGTAGTGTGGAATACTGCAGTATACAGTACAACTGGTAAAGGTAGTGTGGAATACTGCCGTATACAGTACAACTGGTAAAGGTAGTGTGGAATACTGCCGTATACAGTACAACTGGTAAAGGTAGTGAGGAATACTGCAGTATACAGTACAGACTGGTAAAGGTAGTGTGGAATACTGCAGTATACAGTACAGACTGGTAAAGGTAGTGTGGAATACTGCAGTATACAGTACAGACTGGTAAAGGTAGTGTGGAATACTGCAGTATACAGTACAGACTGGTAAAGGTAGTGTGGAATACTGCAGTATACAGTAAAGACTGGTAAGGGTAGTGTGGAATACTGCAGTATACAATACAGACTGGTAAGGGTAGTGTGGAATACTGCAGTATACAATACAGACTGGTAAAGGTAGTGAGGAATACTGCAGTATACAGTACAGACTGGTAAAGGTAGTGAGGAATACTGCAGTATACAATATAGACTGGTAAAGGTAGTGAGGAATACTGCAGTATACAATATAGACTGGTAAAGGTAGCGAGGAATACTGCAGTATACAATACAGACTGGTAAAGGTAGTGAGGAATACTGCAGTATACAGTACAGACTGGTAAAGGTAGTGAGGAAATATTTTGAACCAAAAGGTGTGCTTTTGAACTAATGGTGGTATGTGGATGACACTGCTATGGGGGGAGGGATCTGTGGATGACACTGCTATGGGGGGGGGGGGGGGGAGGATCTGTGAATGACACTGCTATGGGGGAGGGATCTGTGGATGACACTGCTATGGGGGGGGGGGGATCTGTGGATGACACTGCTATGGGGGAGGGATCTGTGGATGACACTGCTATGGGGACGGGGGATCTGTGGTCGACACTGCTATGGGGACGGGGGGGATCTGTGGTTGACACTGCTATGGGGACGGGGGGATCTGTGGTTAACACTGCTATGGGGACGGGGGATCTGTGGTTGACACTGCTACGGGGAGGGGGGAATCTGTGGATGACACTGCAATGGGGGGAAATTTGTGGATGACACATATATAGCATCTTATGATATGTGCCATCCACAGATCCGCCTTCTGGAGTGGCCCAGTCAGAGTCCTGACCTCAACCAGATTGAGATGCTGTGGCATGACCTCAAGAAAGCGATTCACACCAGACATCCCAAGAATATTGCTGAACTGAAACAGTTCTGTAAAGAGGAATGGTCAAGAATTACTCCTGACCGTTGTGCACGTCTGATCTGCAACTACAGGAAACGTTTGGTTGAAGTTATTGCTGCCAAATAAGGTTCAACCAGTTATTAAAGCCAAGGGTTCACTTACTTTTTCCACCTGCACTGTGAATGTTTACATGGTGTGTTCAATAAAAACATGGTAACATTTAATTATTTGTGTTTTATTAGTTTAAGCAGACTGTGATTGTCTATTGTTGTAACTTAGATGAAGATCAGATCACATTTTATGACCAATTTGTGCAGAAATCTGTATCATTCCAAAGGGTTCACATACTTTTTCTTGCAACAGTATATACTGCAGTATTCCTCACTACCTTTACCAGTCTGTACTGTATACTGCAGTATTCCACACTACCTTTACCAGTCTGTATTGTATACTGCAGTATTCCTCACTACCTTTACCAGTTGTACTGTATACTGCAGTATTCCACACTACCTTTACCAGTCTGTACTGTATACTGCAGTATTCCTCACTACCTTTACCAGTCTGTACTGTATACTGCAGTATTCCACACTACCTTTACCAGTCTGTATTGTATACTGCAGTATTCCTCACTACCTTTACCAGTTGTACTGTATATTGCAGTATTCCACACTACCTTTACCAGTCTGTACTGTATACTGCAGTATTCCTCACTACCTTTTCCAGTCTGTACTGTATACTGCAGTATTCCTCACTCTACCTTTACCAGTCTGTACTGTATACTGCAGTATTCCTCACTACCTTTACCAATATGTACTGTAACCTTTACCAGTCTGTATTGTATACTGCAGTATTCCTCACTACCTTACCACCTTTACCAGTCTGTATTGTATACTGCAGTATTCCACACTACCTTTACCAGTCTGTATTGTATACTGCAGTATTCCTCACTCTACCTTTACCAGTCTATATTGTATACTGCAGTATTCCTCACTACCTTTACCAGTCTGTATTGTATACTGCAGTATTCCTCACTACCTTTACCAGTTGTACTGTATACGGCAGTATTCCACACTACCTTTACCAGTCTGTACTGTATACTGCAGTATTCCACACTACCTTTACCAGTCTGTACTGTATACTGCAGTATTCCTCACTCTACCTTTACCAATCTGTACTGTATACTGCAGTATTCCTCACTACCTTTACCAGTCTGTATTGTATACTGCAGTATTCCTCACTCTACCTTTACCAATCTGTACTGTATACTGCAGTATTCCTCACTACCTTTACCAGTCTGTATTGTATACTGCAGTATTCCTCACTCTACCTTTACCAATCTGTACTGTATACTGCAGTATTCCACACTACCTTTACCAGTCTGTATTTTATACTGCAGTATTCCTCACTACCTTTACCAGTTGTACTGTATACTGCAGTATTCCTTACTATCTTTACCAGGGTGTACCGTATATGGCTGTATTCCTCACCTCCTTTACCAGTCTTTACTGTGTGCTGCAGTATTCCTCACCTCCATTACCAGGCTGTACCAACGAAACCAGAAAACGGTTTGTAACCACTGTACACTTTCTCCCCAAAAAATAAAAAAAAAAAAAAAAAAAAAATCAAGAAAAAAAAAAATCACTAAGTACATATACCAAATTATTTATGCTAGGGGGCTAATTGCCTTCATTGCACAGCGGTATTTTATTAAGAAGGCTTAAACATCCTGAAGCACCTCTCTATCACACGAAGCAGCAGAGGAGACCGTGTCAACGGCTCCTCTGCACCGCCAAGTAGTTAGCAGACGGCTTTAGACTACTGTCATTATAAAAGCAAGATGACACTGTTCTCTAATCCAGCCAAAGCTGGTAAGTACCATCAACCTGTCACTTCCTACACTTCAAAATTCTTCCATCTCAGCTTCAAAGAGTTTTTACATTTCGATTTCTTTTGCTGGCAGCCTCTCATTCTCCCACGGTGCTCTAATGCAGCATTTGCACACCAGGGTGACTCCCCACCTGAATAGCAGGTCATCCCCTGCTCACTGAGCTCATCTGTGGCCCATGTGCTAGGCAATTTAGATCCAATCAGTCCTTATTTAGCTCAAGAGTAATGAGCAGCATAGTGACACAGAGTTAAGCCTGACCCTCAGGACACTGCTCATCAAGCAGTAAAACTGTGACAAAATCATTCATCTTCTACCCGCTGGCAAGAAATAATACTCACATTCTCTGTATTACTTTTCAAGATACAAAAAAAATAAAAATGCTCCTGAATTTTCATGATGTGAGACATTAATTTGCAGAGAGCTGAATTCCCTTAAACCCCCTACTGCTATCTGCTCACCAGGGGAAATAGGCCTTAGGAGACTGAAATGGAATAAAGAAAATTGCTCCAGCTTTCTTTTCATTTTAAATAAGCCTTGCATCTGACATACAGAAAACACAGGGAATATTCCAAAAGAAATTAGAAACCCCTGTAATTTCTAAAGGAGAATATATCATAGGTTAAACTTTACACATATAAAAGAGTCTGTCATCTGTTCTGTACACATTCATACAAAACGCCAAAAGTATATAGGACGCGTACACATTCATGTTCTTTCACAACACGTTCATTACTTTTGCATCACATAAACTTTGTCACCTTGAAAAAAAAACACAACTAGTGGAATTTCAGCAGAAATTTTCAGTACTTTTGCGGACAGTTCTAATAGCACTGAATTGTAAGATTTCAGTTTCTCAGCTGCAATACAAAAGATGATCTATGCTGCAATATTCTACGATTGCTCAGCTCCTAAACAACAGCATAGTGCATACTTATCTGGCAATATACTGGCCTTAGCCCTTTCCGTACCAGATTATATTTTTTTTGTGTTTTCATTTTTCTTCCCCATTTTCCTTGAGCCATAACTTTTTTGTTTCCGTTCACATAGCTGTATGAGGGTTAATATTTTGCAGGACAAGTTGTACTTGCTAATGCCACCATTAAATATGGCATAAAATGTAGTGGGAAGCTGTAAAAAAAATGTCCAAATGGGGTGGAATTGGAAAAAAACGAATTTCCTCCATCGTTTTACGGGTTTTGTTCCCATGGCGTTTTGTTCGCGGCAAAACTGACCCATGCTTTTCATTTTCTAGGTCAGCATGATTACAACGATACCCCATATGTATAGGTTTTTTTTAAATGTCTAAATAGTGTAAAAATAAATTTTAACGTCGATAAAAAGAAAAAAAAAAATTCTACATCACCATATTTTGACCCCCATAACTTTTTTATAGTTATTTCTATTGAGCTGAGTGGGGGCTCATTTTTTGCGAGACAATCTTTAGTTTTTATTGATACCATTATGGAGTGTGCGTGACTTTTTGATTTTATTAATTACTTTTTTTGGGTAAGAGAAGCAATGAAAAAAAATGGCAAATCGTCCATTTTTACTTTTTTCCGTTACACTATTTGCCGTATTGGAAATTTTTTAAAATATTTTAATAGTACGGATGTTTTCGGTCGCGGTTATACCCATGATGTTTATATTTATTATTTAGGTACTCATTTTCAATTATATGGAAAGGAGGGCAATTTAAACTTTTATATTTTTTTTATATAATTTAACATAAAAAAAATATTTGTGATGATGATTTGTGTTTTTTAATTTTTAATTATTTACTATCAGGGATTTTTAAAATGGGGTTTGGATTGCATTTTGCCAATTTCTTAGCAAAATAAGAACTGCAGCATGAACACTATCTGCCTCCTCAGCGAGGTTGATACTGTTCCGCGCAACTAGCTTCCGGGTTTTTGCGCATTTAGATGCAGTGATCTCACTTGATCACGGCATCTCAAGCCTTTAATTACCACGATCTGCATTACTGCCGGTCACGGTAATTAGCTGCAGGTCTCTGTTTGAAACAGCAGAGACTTGCCGGCCATGACGCCCACAGCCCGTGCGAGCTGGCGCCATGCTCGCACATCATCGTACATGTATGGCGCTGGTAGCAAAAGGGTTAAAAGATTTTTTTATTTTTATTCAAGGGGAGGGGGAGGGGGGGTCTCTGCTTTAAAATTAACCTGTGAATCATTTTCCAGTTTGCATATGCACTCAAGCATATGCCAGAGAGGTACTGTGAAACCACTTTTAGTTGACCACCAAAAATTCTGTAAAAATGGTCTTCTAGAGCAACAGATGTTTCAGAGAGGATGCCAATATACTTAAGATACAGGGGAATTGGAAATCTGTCACAAAAAAATCTGGTCTTGATAAGGTGTTGGTCTGGTCTTCTCAAAGAATTGGTCTTTTGGAGAAATTCACTATATATAGGTATAATTGTATACTAGAGATACCAACATACGAAAGCACTATATTATGCTGGTGAACTGTCACACTTAGACCCTAATTTCAATTTTTATATATGTAGTTACTAATAACATGATATTCCAGAATCCATTACTATTAGACTGACTTACCCCATATTTAATAAAATTCAGCCCTTAGCAACCAGTCTGCATAAAACTGCAATTTCACTATTCAGTTAAGATGGCCGCCACTGCCCTCACCCTGAGGCTAATCCCGCCTGCCCTCACTAGCCAGTAACAATAGCCTCCCAAAAGTGTCAGTAACCAGAGCCCTCCCCCTAAAGGGTTAATCTCCTGCAGCACAAAGCGGTCTTGTTACCACATGTTGCTTTCATTTATACACTGAGCAGATGGCAGATCTCCCTTCCCTGGTCTGTGCTGCTTCCACTCTGCATTGTCCAGCTCTGCTGAGTGAGGGAGTGTCTGCCAAGCGCAGGGACAGGGAGAAGTGCACACAGCCCAGGCACTTATCAGCTGCTGGGGAGGACCTGGCTTTAATCATTTACTTACAGTCCCTGGCTGTCAGTAATCTGACCTTGCACGCAGTCTGCTTCTGCGTCCTTCAACAGATAGACGGATCATGCCTAGCAACCCTATTTTAAGCACAGGTAAGAGTAGGCAGTACAGGGACCAACAATGTGGAATTAAGGGGTAATTGAATACACAGTGAAAAGTTGAAATAGGGCCACCAAGGAGATATTAATCACCACAATCCAATACTCCCCTCAAAAAAATACGACAGTTATACTTTAATAGCTTCCTTTACTTGCAGGCTGTACATGCCATTCATTTCAATTGGGGGCATTGTAGGAAGATATTTGATTTACTGCATCCCTTTACTTCCTCCTTGCTGAATAAAAATAAAGAGATGGCCAAATTAACTTTTCTAGGGTCCCCTTAGTTTTTAATTAACACCCCATAACGTGTTTGTCCCTAACACAAGAATCATGCTTATATTGTCCCCGTTGCTCTGGTTCTGCATCCTGGCATATTCAATGATCTTTCAGTCCCAGGCTTGGGCTGCAGACAGGGTCATATGTGCTGCTTCAGCCAATGACTGGCCTCAGTGGTGACTGCTCTCGAAGCAGCACATGACCCAAAAATGACATGCCACTTGAGGACATGTCACTGCTGAGGTCAGTCATTGGCTGCAGCAGTACACGAGACTCCGCTCCCAGCATTGATGGAAGTAACCAAGCCTGGGACTGGAAAATCCCTGAGCATGGCCAGGGTGCAGGACCAGAGCAACAGGGAACACGTAAGCATGATTTTTGTATTAGGTCCAATCATGCTTTGGGAGCAAACTAAAAACACAGGTGATTGTGGAAAACAGATCAGCGCCAAATCAACCAAGCAGTCTCTACTTTGTTAGAGTGGTGTGAACACAGGATTGTATTAAACCATTTTCAGAGGCCTCTTTTAAAATGAAAGGCTGAACTTGATTGGTTGCTGTGGGGAACTCCTCCACTGTTCCATTGAACCAGTCTTGATACTATGCCAATTTATTTAAAAAAAGCAGTGGGCAGTATGCAACTTGTAATACCTTGATAACAAAGATTATGTGGAATGCTGCAACATGGTAGACACACATGTAAGCTGAACCTACATTCGAGTCAGAACTTGTGTAGTAAAAGCTGTATATATAAGACTTACCTGAGTCTAGCAATGGCCGTTTGTAGAAAATGAAGAACAGCACTTAACTCTGACTCCCGACATGCTGGCAGTAACATACTGAAACCATCAGTCAGCAATTTTTCTTCCGAAAGTTGTAGAAGGCAGCTGGTTTCAAAAACCTCTTGGACACCATCAATATACGTAGAAAGCAGGGTCCAATGTGTATGTTTCTGGCCATAGTCTCCTTTAGAAACTAAGAACTCTTTGGCAGTTTCATGAAAACTGTGGGAGAGCTTTTCAGCCAAAACACTTATATCCATGTTTTTCTCCACATAGATAAGTATGAATGCAAAGTTACCTCTCCATACTAGAGCCTGCTGAGCAGAACTAAGACTAGAAGGAACTAGAAACTTTAAGAGGTCCAATACACGACTTGTAACATCTTCTGTCTCTGCTAAAGTAGCCAGCAATAGAAAAAGCGTGAAAAAGTTCTGCAATCCAACTTCTGTGAGCTCCTGCATCTTCCTTTGGTGGAATTTGGAGTAGATTCTGTAAAAAGGGGTGAAATTTATTGAGTTTTGTGAATTTTAAGTAAAATATACTTAAAAGGGGTTGTCACATGACAAATATTCTACAGTTTTCAAACCAGCACCTGGATCTGAAAACTATTGTAATTGTATGTAATTAAAAATTTAACATAGCCACTGAGTTATTCAATAAAATCTATCTGTATAGCGCCACCTGCTGTTTGTTCTATTTCTTATTTGTCCGGCTCACTGAGAAGGCCGCACATGCTCCGTTTCATCCTTCAACTGCAACAGAATAGATATGTATATGATAGGCTGGTTTTAGCTTTGTTAGAAAGAGATTGTCATGTACTATATGATGTCTGAATTTAGTTTTTTACATCAATCATGGGATAACCCCTTTACTACTTTTCATGTGCTGGGGGCAATTTATCATAAGGGTAATATATGAACTAGGGCTGCAGTAAACGATTATTTGAGAAATCGAGTATTCTATCGATTATTTGTATGATTAATAGAGTAATCTAATAAGAAAAAAAAAATGAATAGAATGTTTTCCTTTACAAAAACTCATCAGACCCCCTGCCATCAGTCCCCAACATACTTGTTTCCCCCTGTGTGATCAGCAAAAGTGCATCAGTTGTCCCAGTGCCATCAGCTTCCCCACCCCATGCCTTCAGCTCTCCCCCACCGCCATCAGCCCCTCCATGCCATCCATTGCCATGTCCCTCACTCCCCCAGTGCCTCCATGCCATCCATTGCCATGTGATGCCCCCCACTGCCATCAGATCAGCCCCTCCATGCCATGTTCCGCACTCCCCCAGTGCCATCAGATCAGCCCATCCATGCCATCCACCATGTCCCCGACTCCCCCAGTGCCATCTGCCCCTCCATGCCATCCATTGCCCTGTCCCCCTCCCGTGCCATGTCCCCAGCGGCAGTGAAATAAAATACTTACCTTTCTTGTAGGGGCGCGGCTCCACAGCTCCTCCATCTTCTACGCATGCTGCACTGTCGTCCTGACGTCAGACATTATTTTTTTTGTGTCAAATTACTTGATTCAATGGAGTAATCGGTCCAGCCCTAATATGAACTTAGATTTACTTGGGTCTGCGCTGGAGTACTTTGTGTCACGTTTATCAAACAGCACACTTTTTTTTAGTAAATTTGGCTCATCTGTAAACCTAGAAATGGTACTTTTTTATTTTTTTCATCCAGTAGGGAGGTGGCGTTTATTTATATATTTTTTTGCAACTTTTTATAAAAGGCTGATTGGCAGCGGTCTGACTGCTGGGGCCCCAACGATCAATAGAACGGAGGCCCATGTTCCCTGTTCGAATGGAGCAGTGGACAAACAAAGGGTGTTGTCATGAGACAACCCCTTTAAAAGGGTTTCTGTCAGCAGAATTAACCCTATTACATTGGCTGACATTAGCGATGTGCTAATGTCAGCAGACCCCAACTCTCCTAATCTCATGCTTATGGGTGCCCCCGTTACTGTACAATTTTAACTTTGATGATATGTTAATTAGCCTCTAGAGTTGCTCCTGCTCCTAGAGGCTCCGTTCACTCACCTCAAGTCACGCCCTGCCTTCCTTGATTGACAGGGCCAGGCAGCGTTAGTCTCCTCCTGCCGGCCCTGTGTGCTGGGACTGCTCAGGAGCGAGATTTATCCAGCACACAGGGTGGGAGAAGACAAACGCTGGCCCTGTCAATCAAGGACGGCAGGGTGTGACTTGAGGTGAGCGAACGGAGCCCAACGCCCCCCCCCTCCCCCCGCTACTAGATGCTAATTAGCATATCAAAGTTAGAATTGTACATTAACGGGGGCACCCATAAGCATGAGATTAGGCGAGTTAGCATATGCTAATGTCAGCAGACCCCAAGTGGAATAGGGTTAATTCTGGTGTCAGAAACCCTTTAACATAGCTAACCAGTTTACCCATCCCTATTTCAGTACTGAAGGGAGAAGTGTAAAAAAGGAAAACTTGAAATATTTATGTGAAAATAGGCCCAAAAAAGTGATAGTAGTCACACTAAATACAGCATTTCTATATACAGTATTAGGGAACAGATAAGCACTGTAAACTTCTGTGCTTTATACATGAAAGCCAGGAGCTGATTCAAATTTACTAACAAACATTATAAGGAGCAGTGTTACCAACCAGGCAGATACTAAAAAGGATTGAAAAAAAATAAATAAAAAATATACACACCTTCCTTTAATTTGCTTCCAGGGATGTGCACCGACATTATTTTTAGCCTTTTTCATTAGACGGGCCAGGATCCGTAAGAAAATAAGGTAACTGTTATCAGACTTGTACAAATCAGAACTCTGTTCATCAGCACAACAGCTTTTCACGACCTCCAGCATGGAAAAAGGAGTTTTACTGACACTAGCCAATGATTTTATTCCAAGCCATGATATATTAAACAAACTGTTCTAAAATGCAAAAAGAGAAAAGACAGCTTATAGTAATTATGAAACAATAAAATAATAAAAAGGACAGAAAAACATCAGTTTCAGGTGCCCTACATGTTACACTAAATTAGTGGGTTGTCTCACTTAAGTAAAAGGAGATTTTTTGTGAAACTCACCTGTAAAATCTTTTTTTTTTTTTTACTTTTCCATTGGGGGACACAGACCATGGGTATAGCTTAGAGGTATTAGTAGGAGGGACACTATGCAAATACAAAGGAGCTCCTCCTCCTCGGGCTATACCCCCCGACTCCACCAGGAGGAACTCAGGCGTTGCACAAGCAGTAGGAGAAGGAGCAAGAAAAAAATTATGGAAACCATCAGACTAAGCCTAAGGTCCAACCACAAACAGAAACTGAACTGAACTGAACTGAACTGAAGACCCCTCCTGCAACAGGCAGAATGGGTGGGAGCTGTGTCCCCCAATGGAAAAAAGTCGAGAAAAAAAGATTTTACAGGCGAGTTTCACAAAAAAAAAAATCTCCTTTTCTCAGACTTTTTTCCATTGGGGGACACAGACCATGGGACGTCCTAAAGCAGTCCATGGGGTGGGAAACAACATCAGCACCGCCAGGGGGGCGTCAAACGGTCAGACAGGAACCACAGCCTGCAAAACCCTGCGGCCAAAGACAGCATCAGCCGAAGCCAGAGAATGCAACTGATAGAACTTCGTAAAGGTATGTAAGGACGACCAGGTGGCCGCCTTACACAGCTGAGATGCAGAGGCACGATTGCGCCTTGCCTAGGAAGCCCCCACCGCCCTAGTGGAGTGAGCGGTAATCAGAGCCGGGGGAACCCTACCACGAGCGCGATAAGCCGCGGAAATAGCCGAGCGGATCCATCGCGCCACAGAAACCTCGGAGGCCGCCAGACCCTTACGAGGTCTCTCGGGAATCACAAAGAGGGAGTCCGACCGGCGCACGGAAGCGGTAGTCGAGAGATACACTTTCAAAGCCCGGACGACATCCAAGGAATGTAGAGCGCGTTCCTTGGGGTTTGCCGGAGGAGGGCAAAAAGAGGACAGGACAAGATCCTTGTTAAGGTGGAAGGGAGAGACCACCTTGGGTAAAAAGGAGGGGACTGGACGGAGCACAACCTTATCCTGGTGAAAAACCAGAAAAGGCTCTTGACAGGAAAGAGCGGCCAGCTCCAACACCCGTCTGATAGAAGTTATGGCCACAAGGAAAACCACCTTCCAGGTGAGAAAAGTCAGGGAGACCTCACTCAGAGGCTTGAAGGGGGCAGTCTGCAGAGCGCGCAGAAACAAATTGAGATCTCATGGAGGCAAAGGGGGTACATACGGAGGGACCGAATGTGCCACCCCCTGAAGAAAAGTCTTCACAGGACCCATAAGAGCAAGGGACTTCTGAAAAAAGACAGCCAGCGACGAAACCTGACCCTTCAGGGAACTCAGCGACAGTCCCGTCTCAAGTCCGGACTGAAGAAAGAAAAGACAGCACCATCGGGATGGAAAGGCGAAGGGGAGGGAACCCCAAGCTCTCACAAAAGGTCAGAAAGGCCTTCCGAGAGGAAGCAGGCTTCCTTGCCCTGATCATGGTTCTAATCACTGAATCCGAGAACCCCCTTTTCCTCAGGGTGGCGGTTTCAACAGCCACGCCGTTAAACGAAGAGACCTTAAATTCTGGTGGAAGAGCGGGCCCTGAGACAGTAGGTCCTTTCTGTCGGGAAGAGGCCATGGGGTTCCGCCAGCATCCGAGCCACGTCTGAGAACCACGTGCGGCGAGGCCACTCCGGAGCGATGAGAACGGTCGGGATCCCTTCCGCCTCGACCTTGCGTAAAACCTTCGGCAGAAGAGGAAACGGAGGGAAGACATAGAGGAGACTGAAGTCCTGCCACGGAGACACCAGCGCGTCTACCCCATTGGATCCCGGGCGCGGGCCAGGAACACCGGGAGCTTGTTGTTGAGCCTGGACGCCATCAAGTCCACGTCAGGACGGCCCCATCTGCGGCAGATTTCTTCGAACACCTCTGGATGCAGAGACCACTCGCCTGGATCCACCTTGTTGTGGCTTAGAAAGTCCGCTGTCCAGTTGTCTACTCCTGGAATGTAAACTGCTGACAACACCGGAATGTGCGACTCCGCCCACGTCAGAATTCTCGTCACCTCCTGCATCACCATCCGGCTGCGGGTCCCATCCTGATGGTTGATGTAGGCCACAGCCGTGGCATTGTCTGATTGAATCCTCACGGGGAGGCCTGCAAGGAGAGGAGTCCAATGGGAGAGAGAGTGGAAAATCGCCCTCAGTTCCAGAATGTTGATCGGAAGGCGAGACTCCGCCGCCGACCAAATCCCCTGAACTGTGCGAGACTGGAGAATGCCGCCCCAACCCAGGAGGCTGGCATCCGTGGTGACGATCTTCCAGGAAAACAGGAGAAAGGATCTCCCCGACCTCAGGCTCCCCGGGGACAGCCACCAAGGGAGAGCTGCCCGAACCCTCTGAGACAAGCGGATGTGATCGTCTAGACCCCTGAGAGGTCTTGTCCCAGAGGGAAAGGATCTCCTGTTGCAACAAGCGAGTGTGAAACTGGGCATATGGAACGGCCTCGAAAGAGGCCACCAGAAGACCCAGGACCCGCATGCATTCCCGTATGGAGAGGAACTGGGAGCGCAGCAGATGCGACACTGCCCCCTGGATCTGGGAGAACTTGGAGACTGGCAGGAAATCCAAAATCATCCCCAGGAAGGAGAGCCTCTGGGATGGGAGGAGAGAGGACTTTGGGAAACTGATTATCCAGCCGAACTGTTCCAGAATCTGAACAGTGATCCGTACGCTGTCCTCGGCCTGCTGAAGCGAGGGGGCTTTTATCAGGATATCGTCCAGATAGGGCAGTAAAGGAATGCCCCTGCTATGAAGAAGCGCCATGACCGGACAAACTGATAGTGACGACCAGCAATGGCGAAGCGCAGGAATCATTGGTGAGATTCCGCGATCGGAACATGCAGATAGGCGTCCTGGATGTCCACGGACGCGAGGAACTCCCCTGGAAGAAGAGAAGCAATAACGGAACGAAGGGATTCCATTCGAAACCTCCGCACCCGTAGAGACTTGTTGAGCAGTTTTAGGTCCAGGATCAGACGCACCGAACCCTCCTTCTTTGGGACCACGAACAGGTTTGAATAGAAACCTGTGCCCTGTTCCTCTAGGGGAACGGGAGTAACAACCCCACAGTCCAGAAGGGAGGATACTGCCATTAAGAGGTCCGAGGCTCTGGTCGGATTCCCTGGAACGTGAGAAGGGAAAGAACGTTCTGGCGGGCTGGACGCGAACTCTATCTTGTAACCAGACGTTACAATCTCCAGAGCCCATGGGTCCTGAACATGAGCCCTCCAAACCTGATGATAAGAGAGCAGACGGCCCCCCACCACGAGGGGTGGGGGCGCCCCTTCATGCGGCAGACGGCTTGGGAGCCGCAGGGCGGGCTGACTGTGCCCTCGGGCGCCAGGAAGGCTGGGGCTTAAAGGAGGGCTTCTTTCGGGAGTCCTGTGACCCCCCAGCTGAGGAAGAAGGTGATGTCCTGTTAGAATAGAAGCGGCGAAAGGTCTGGTACCGAGAACCGAAAGTCCTAGCCCGAAAGGGGTGCCTAGATCTAGGCTGGGGAAGATGAGTGCTCTTGCCCCCAGTAGCGGCAGAGATGAACTCATCAAGTTAAGCCCCAAAAAGTCTGGAACCCTCAAAAGGGGAGGTTAGCAAGGGAACGCTTGGAGGAAGCGTCAGCGTCCCATACCTTCAACCAGACCTTCCTGCGTTGAATGACCGAGAGGGCCGAAATGCGGGCAAAAAGGGAACCAATATCCATGGAAGCCTCGCAGAGGAATTTGGAGGCCTGAGACATCTGGAGAACCAAATCCAGTGTGTCCGCAGACGCACCTTAGTCTGCCAGGTCCTGGTGATGGCACTGCAACCACCTCGAGAGAGCTCTGGCCACCCATGCCGAGGCAAAGGCAGGTCGCAGGGACGTGCCCGCCACTGAGAATATAGGCGCCTGTCCACAGCGTCCTGCAGAGAGGAGCCGTCCAGGACAGGGAGGGGCGTGTTTTTGGCCAACCTGGCGATCCACCTTAGGGGGAGAAGACCACTTCTCCACACTGTCCGCCGGGAAAGGATAGAGGGTATCCATGCGTTTTGTGTTGAAAAACTTTTGATTAGGACGGTCCCAAGCCCTGGATATGACAGCGGAAAATTCCCCATGGAACGGAAAGGAAGCAGCCTCCGTTTTTTTGGGGAGGAAAAAGGGCGAAATCCCTCCTAGTGGAAGGGGGAGAATCCCCTTGGAGATTAAAGGTATCACGGACAGCCGCTACTAAATCAGCCACCATGGTGGAGAGCTTAGGCGGAAGGTCCCGCTCCGTGACCTTGTCCGAGCCGGACAATTCCCCTTCAGACCTTGTCTGAGCATGCTTCTAGTCGAGGGGGAGAAGCGGAGTCATCCGAGGAGGGATGCTGTCGCTCACGCTGCCTCTTAGTAGTCAGGCGTCCTCTGCGGGAACCACTGAGCAGATGGAGTGGTTGGCGCCACAGGATTGGAGACTGCCATATGTTCCATAAAGGACATGGCTGTTCTGGCGAATAAGGCCAAATCAGCAACTGCACTGGACATAGCGGACGCCCAAGCGGGAGTCGCAGACTCCGCAGGGATCGGGAGGGGGCTGGGCTGGGCAAGAGAAGGGGGAGAAGGGCGATTCTGTCCAGGGGCAGGGCAGGAGGCACAGATACCAGTGGCCGAAAGCGGAAGAAGACACTCCATACAGGACCCTATTGGGGTCTGAGTAGAGGTCTTAACTGACTTGGGCTTAGGCATGATGGCTCCACAAAGTCCTACCACCCAGCAAACGCACCAGAGACAACCCCAGAGATGAGCAGGAGAGCAGCCACCCGAACTGAGGAGCTTCTCAGCAGACGGAGGAAGGAGCTGGAGCGCAGAGTTAAGCTCCGCCCCCAGCCGCGTCATAGAAGCGCGAAAACATTGTGCGCTCCCTCTCATGGAAGATGAGAAAAAAATGGCCCCCGGAGCCGTCCAGTGTAGCAGGGGTTAATAAAACAGCATGTCGCCCCCAGCAGGGGAGACGGAGAGCCTATATAAGGCTGAGATCCGCCGCTGGAGAATGTTTTCAAAAGTAAGTAGCGGCGCCGAGGCCGCTCTGGTATCACACATGCCTGCGCCTCTCTTATGCCCAGTACTGATAAGTGCCTCCATAAAGCCCCAGCACCCCAGGCAGAAGGAGAAACACCCAACGGGGAGAGGGAGGGAGGGAGGGGGAGAGAGGATTGCAGCCATACTTATCTGCTCCTGCAGTCTTCTCCCTCTGTCCAGTACCAGCAGGGCTCACCTCTTCAGACATCTGACTCACCTGAGTTCAGTGCTCTGGATGGAGGGCAACAGCAGGTGACCCGGGAGCTGGTGGGATGCCGGAGCTAACAGGTCGAGCCCGGATCCACTTGCCTTCTTGGGGGATAATGCAGGCAGAGTCCAACAGACGGTGGCGGGCACTCCATGGGGGACCAGGAAGGCGCCATGCCGACCTGCGTTCCCATCTAGAAAAAAAAATAACAAAAAGGAGACGAATCAAGTGTCAACCTCCTTCACCAGACACTAAGCAATGACTGAGTTCCTCCAGGTGGAGTCGGGGGGGTATAGCCCGAGGAGGAGGAGCTCCTTTGAATTTGCATAGTGTCCCTCCTACTAATACCTCTAAGCTATACCCATGGTCTGTGTCCCCCCAATGGAAAAAAGTCTGAGAAATTACATTTATCATGTAGAAAAAGTTAAAGGCTATGTACACCTTTGGGGAAATTTTTTTATTATTGTTTTGTACTTATTTTCAGCAAAAAAAAATTGGTTTTTATTAAAAATATGGATTTTTTGGTGTACATAGCTAAGATGCTGTAGTAGCAACCTCTGGATTTTCTCTCTTTTCTTTTATCTCTGCTCTGACATTACTAACACGCATTACAATGTGGCTTAAATAAGTGTTTAAGACCCCTTAGTACATTCTGGAAGCGCTCATTAGTACAGCAGGACCGAGGAGCAGTGAATACAGCACTCCTTGTGCTGGCAGTACTAACTACTCCTTGGTCTTCTCCTGATGGCGCTGCATACATTGGGGTATGATTTGAGGTCTGGTGAAAAATATTTTTTCTCTTATTTTCCGCTAAAACTTGGTGCATCTTATACAGTGAAAATTGGGTAAACAAGAAGTATATTATAAAAATTATTATTACAGTATTTGTAACAGTCTAAAAATTATTGGAGGTCTAGGAACACTTTTAATATTAAAAGCCCCATAACACATGAGCAGTTTGTTTTCCATAGGAGAGCTCTACAGACTAAGGGCTTGTTCACACAAACATTTTTGCGTTCCGTATACGGAACCATTCATTTCAATGGTTCCGCTAAAAAAAAAAAAACAGAATGTACTCCGTATGCATTCCGTTTCCGTATTTCCATTCTGTTGAAAGATAGAACATGTGCTATTATTGCCGCAAATCACGTTCCGTGGCTCCATTCAAGTCAATGGGTCCACCCAAAAAACTGAACACATACGGAATGTACACCATATGTCTTCTGTATCCATTCCGTTTTTTGCAGAACTATCTATTGAAAATTTTTATGCCCAGCCCAATTTTTTCTATGTATTTACTGTATATGCTATATACTGTATATGCCATACGGAAAAACGGAACAGAACAGGAAACACTACTGAAACAAAAAACTGAAAAACAGATCAGTTAAGAACAGTCTGCAAAACACTGAAAAAGCCATACAGGCGTGTGAACGAGCCCTAAGAACATTGTTAGTCAAAGGGGTTAACCAGCTTTTTAAAACTTATCTTTAGTATAGCCATCAATGTCAGACCAGTGGGGGTCCAACTCTTGGCATCCCCCTAATCAGTTGTTTGAAGGATAGGCCAACAGTTTTAGAAACCTGGATGACCCCTTTAAAGGGATATTCCCAACTGGACATTTATGGCATATCCAGAGACTGTCAAAAAAGTCCAGTAGGTGTGGGGCCCACAACAACAAGGCCCTGTCTCACATGGGAGTTCTGAAAATGGGCGAGCAAAAGTGCTTGGCTATTTTCAGAAGTCCGAGAGGAGTGAATAGAGAGCCATGAATGTGCGCCCACTATATTGTTCATGGCGGTTTGAGACAGGACTCCATTCTGCAGATAGCTGTGAAACCCACACCTATTAAACATTCATAGCATATCCTGTGGATATGCCATAAATGTCCAGATGGAACAACAAATTCAAGGCTCTAAAGACCATTTTCAGAATGCCACACAGCCAATATAGTTCATGCATTTGTAAAATTTTTATAGAATATTCATTTAATACTTCTCACCAAATTTTTACTGTAATACTCCCAAAGGATGGTGGCTACTGTTAGATTTGGTTCCCAGATGTCACATAAAGACAAACAGCACTGTAGATGCATCCGAAGTTGGTCTTCTAGGATTCCATTCTTTAAAGTGTAAGTAAAATTATATTAGTATTACAAATTTATAAAAATGAAAAAGCTTTTAAAAAGGGATGTCCGAGTGTTTAATACCGATTGCCTATCCTCAGAATAGGCAATCGGTATATCTGCTCAATGGCGAGCTGCCTCCTGGGACCCCTGCTGATCAGCTGTTTTAAGAGGCTGCAGTGCTCTGGTGACATGGTCACATAGCCTGGGCACAGTACAGTGAATGAGGCTGAGCTGCAATACCAAGCACAGACTCTGTCCAATGGTGAAGTGTGAATATAGAGTCTCTGATCATTTGGAATTCATTGTGTCCGATTAAACTATATTCACCTATGAATTAATTGAAGACTATTTGGCAAGGTTTGTATTTCAATAGTTAAACTGTGTCCATGATATTTGTCTGACATGTTTGTTTGAGACATTTTCCATTTCTGTCTGATGGCATTAACAAAGAAACTGGTCTGGAATATTTGTGGAAGATATTGTCCATTTTATCTGAGAGACTAAACAAAGAGAAATGTCTGAAATGTGTACAAGGTATTGTCCCACTTATTTGATGACCTCTTAATGAACAAGGACTTGTTTGGAAGCGTGTGTCCAAGAGTTAACTATTGTCTATCAAGGTTATCTTGGAATTCTGATTTATTGCGGATCTCTGACCACTCTCGGTCAGAAATAACAGATAAAGATATACAGTGACTAATATGGATTGCATACGCTGACTACATTCCAATAAGGGGTAAAGCTCTTTATTGAGTTAGTGTAATGTTTGGACTCTGTCCGAAAGCAGTTGGAGTTCACCTATGAGAGAGACATCTCTGTGTAGGAGAATTGATGTTTTTCCAATTGAGTCTCTGACTGCTTTAGCTGAGACAGACTCCCCAGCTGATGTGTCGTTGTCAGATGATGTTAACTCAATTGCTGGTGTATGTACCGTACCTTCATTCTGCATGTGTCTGGACTCTAGATGAAGTGTGGATGTAATTATTAGTGTTGAGCAAAGAGATCTTCAGATGTTTCATCTGAAGTCACTTCGTTCAAAACTTCGGAATAATACTGTATGGAGACAAAGTTAGTTACTCAGGAAGTCGCACGTGACTTTGTGAATAACTTAACTTCTACTCATCGGAGCCCATACATTCTAATAATGTACGGAGAAGAATCTCTGTACAGCATTATTCCGAAGTTTTGAACAAAGCGACTTCAGATGAAGCATCTAAAGCTTTCTTCGCTCAACACGAGTGCTAACCAAGTTCATTTTAAAACCCAGCTTGGCCAAGTAGTAGACAGTAGCATACCTGCATATCGCTAGATTTCTTTAAAAGGTCTTCCACAAACTTCCAATTTGATGTTATTTCACCCTGTTGAAAAATGTATAAAAATCTGCTATAACAATTTTATAAAAATAAATAAAACTTCTCTAACTTTTTTTTTTACAGTCAATTGAGCTGCTTAAAAGGGTATTCCGGTTACACTGGAAAGTATATCATGTCACCCTCTTCAAAATCTGAATCCTCACTGTCGCTCCAGCCTTTAGACAAAAGCTTAACCTTTCAGACTCTTTCGTTTCAAAGTGTAAGTTACTGAAAAGTGTCACAAAAAGACAAAGTGAAATACATTCTCTGAATGTCCACAAAGCAATGTAATATACAAAAAAAAAAAAGTCACACTTGCTAAGAGGGACCTCTTAAATCAAAGCATTTGTATGACGTTCTAATACTCTCTATTATTAGTAGGTGCTACAAAACACAAAGTGAAGAAGCTGAACCAAAGAGTGCCATATGTGCCAATGTGCTGTCTTCCCTACCCACTGCAGTTTTCGACCACAGAGCAGGAATTAAAGATATCACATAATTCATGAAATCTAGATTCCAGAATGCATCAAGTCAACCCAATGAGTGCATCTTACTGAACAGATGGGTGGGTGCAGCAACATTGCAGAGGGTCCTGTTCTGAAATCTAATTGCAGACTCATTTGAAACAGCAGACAAGGATTTACATAGTGATCCAAAGTGTATTTCCACTTTGAAAAGACAGGTAATTATTGAAAACCAAGAAACTCACCTGCTCTTCTACAATGCCACTGCGATCTAGTAGATACAATGGTGAAAGGTGTGAAATTAACCACCAGCAGAATCCCAAAGGGTCTTTACATTGCACCACAGTACAAATAGAATGTGCTCCAGTACCACTGGATCCCTGAAGTAAATGCTTCAACAACGTATTCATCAAAGTCCAAAAACTCTAAAATAAAAATAAATAAAAAAACACTGAGGTAAGTCATGTGCTGCTGCAAAACCACATTTAATAATAAAATTAGCTTACATATTCAATGTATTAATATTCTCTACCAGAATAACTGGCCTCAATGCTAAACCAATCATATTATATATATTTTTTTCTCTCCAAGGCCTCATGCACACGGCCGTTGTCTTGCTCCGCATCCGAGCCGCCGTTTTGGAGGCTCGGATGCGGTCCCATTCACTTCAATGGGGCCGCAAAAGATGCGGACAACACTCTGTGTGCTGTCCTAATCCGTTGCTCTGTTCCGTGGCCCCGCAAAAAAAAAAAAAAAATTTCTAATTATTAAGGCCTGATTCACACTGACCGTGTTTGATCAGAGATTTTCCAGCAATGATGGGCCAGCCAAAACCAGGTGCGGCTCTAAACAGGTGCAAGTACTGTATAGGTTATACCCTATAGTACTATACTGACAATGTGAATAAGGCCTTACTTTGGAAAACATGGTCAGTTTTTCTGTTACACAGTTCTGGTGATGCCCATCAATATGTCTAAGTTTATTTGTGAAGGACATAACTTTCTATTTGTCTTATACTAGGGCCAGACAAAATATGGGTTTCTAGGACCACAAAAAAGCCATCCCTGGTGACCAGACTCCTCATCTCCCTGCAATGGTGGCCACTATCAGTTTCTGGGGCCCGACGAAGCACATAGCAAATGTCAGATAATGAGAGTTCTGTGTATCCCCCCTGAACCACTATGCAAATACAAGACCAGCAGGCCACATGCTGCAGCACTTAATAGGTCACTAATATGTAGCTTCCATTTCTGTGGGATAAGGGAGGTGTGATACAATGTACTGGTTTGACTTCAGTGCAAGAAACGGGCAATATGCTGCTGTGGCAACAGTGGAGGGGACTAGGAACTGCTTTAACTATTGGAGGTGACAGTGCTGCTGTTACCAATGCAGTGTAAGGGTACAGACATGGCACTGCTGTGAGCAGCGCATGTATGGAGTGGGAGACATAAGGTGCTAAGGCTAGAGTGGAAAGCAGGGACTGCAGTGAATGCTACTGAGAAATGGCAGGATAAGGCACCACTGGGTGTATGGTGGATTTTTTTTTATTTTACTCACTTATATAGCACAGACATATTCCTCAGCTCTGTACAGACATCATCATCATTGCTCGCTGTCCTCCATGGAGCTCACAATCTAAGCTCCCTCCGTTTGGTGCACAAGAATAGGCATTTCTATAATGGGCCTCCCGTTCCGTTCCGCAAATTGCAGAAGGCACACTGGCGGCATCCGTTTTTTTGCGGATCCGCAGTTTGCGGACCACAAAAAAAGGGCACGGTCGTGTGAACAAGCCCTTACATTGTAGAATGCAACAGCTTGTTCCTAGACTTCACCAATAGTGTTGAGTGAACTTGTGTCTTCAAGTCTGGAGTACAAGGTTTTGGTTATCTAACAATTCAGTTATGGATTCCGCTCCCACGGACCAAAAACACAAGTTCGCTCACACTATTCACCAAGATTTGTCCAGACACACTCTATGAACATATATGCTGCTGTTCACAATATACCGCAAATAGAAAACTCTCTCCGTTTTTTCTCAAGAATTTCTTGTAGAATTCATGGCAGCGCAGTCCTATTAGGATTAAACCATGAAAAGACAACTTCTGACACACGTACAGTTTTACCTCTGAAGAAGATCCTTTTCTTCTATGATCAAGAAGTTGAATAAGTAAAGTCCACATCTCCTTAATACATAGACAAGGGTAAATATGACTACTCAGAGTTTCAGAGGGGCGTACCTGGTGGTAAAGCAAGCAAAGTTATACACTTTAAATTTAAGCTTGGTTCAATTTTCTTACCGCCCCTGCTTTGTAGTTACTCTACACCGCTGCTCCACAAGAAACGACGCGTAGCGCAATGGCCTGGAAGCTGCACTTGCATGGAGCACCACCTCCCCTTCAACCAACTGATCTGCGGGGGTGCCTGGTGTCAGACCCCTGCCAAGCTGATATTGGTGACCTATCCTGAGGATAGGCCATCAATATCAATCGCTACACAATCATCATTTTTATATCTCATCCCAAAATAAGATCTCAAAAGCACAAAATTACAGATAAATGCCCATTATCAACCCTCCCTGCACACTGACGGATAATAACAATAATCCATCACTGCTCAGGTGCACTCTTACCAATTCATATTCTGTGTAAGCAAATCTAAACTCATAGGCTTACATTGGACATTGTTTTAGATTGCACCAAAATACTGTAAATCAGAAAAAAATTGACACAATTTGGTTCATCTAATTTTGGAAAAATCCACTGTGCCTAGCTCAACCAATGGGTACGGAATACTGGAAAAGGGTTGTGAATTAACGTGAAAGGGCAACATTGGGCCACAATTCTGGTAAAATTCTGTCACAAATTATGGCTCAAGCACCCAACTGCATTTTGCTGTGCAGATTTGGATGTCTGTTCTGCAAGTCATAGAACAAGTCTTATACTTTTCCATATTGAGGACAGGAATAGTCATTTCTAGTGATTGGGAGTGAGAAAGATGCAGATTGCACATAGAAGGTATCTGTGTTTTGCGGACCGCAATACAGACATGGTCGTGTTTATGAGGCCTAACCCAACCAATGGTTGGTATATGACAAAATTGTCTAGACCTGCGACAAATTTATCATCCAGCATGGAACACTGTGATAAGCCGGTTGCAGGTCTAGAAAGCCTAAGTTTAGAAACTATACAGGAGTAGCAAATCAGCCACATTCAATTGTGCATCCACTGAAAAAAAATACAGTAAATATTATTAATAATACATGCCATCTAATCAAAATCATGAAGTGAAAATAATAAAGTACCTTGGAATACTTAGTAGCTGCCAGAGCAATAAGACCACACATGAGGTTTTCACAGAGCTCTTCAAATAGGCTCACATTTGTTAAGTTCTCTCCAATCAGATTTATATATTGATGAGCATAAACAATTTGACCTATATAATAAAAGAAGATTAAACAAAAACACACACAAACAATTCAAAGGATATATTTTTCCATCTGCCTGTTCTGCACTGTAGTAAAAACAGTCCATCATTTGGATGAATTTTAAGTTTAGCTCCATGTTGGTGTACAGGCTTCACTAAACATTGGACAAGGGCTTTTAAAGGTGACCTGTCGTCTCCCCAGACATGTCTATTTTAGCAAATAATTGTATTCCATATGAAATTATTCAGGAGCATCTATTCTTATGGCTGTATGTTGCCCCGCTTCTCTATTATTCAGAAGAAACTGTGGGTAACCAGGTGGGGGCGTCCCTGCATTGTCTGACACTGTCAGAGCTAAAGGAACACTTCGCATGTCACAATGAGGCCACCCAGCATCCATGGACAATGACATCAGACCGGGCCCTGGCACGCCGTGGAAGTATCATGACCGGCCACACAGCTTGACAAAGGGCACCGAACTGGGCCCGAAACGTTGCTATAAGCAATAAATGTCATGAGATTATTCCACTGGTAAAATAAAGATTGAATACAAAGCTACTTGCTGACTCTGGTGTGCTGTCTCCAAACCACTAATATAAGCTACTTATTTACTCCGCGGGTGGAAGGAACTGGTCAGGAGATGTGCACCCACAAAAGCCACTTGACAAAACGTGTGCTGAGGTCTCATAGCGATCATCAGACCGGGTCCTGGGAGCAGCCATGATGCTTCATTTGTCAGTCATGTGTGGAACAGTGCATATCTACAGGTCGACTGAGGGTGCATGTTTTCATAGGGAGTGGCATGGCCCAAAAAAAACACTTTTGTGAGGACTGGAATACGGCCACTATGTATTTTAGCAGACGCAGAACACGCAATCTGCCATACCAGTTTCTGATGGGATGGCACTCAAGATAAGCCCTACGCACCCGCTGACGTCTCAAGAGGTGAGCCAAGCACCCATGTCAGTGCTGAGCCTTTTGCGGTTGTTGATTCTTGGTCGCTGCATTGCAGGTGCAGATCAGCTTGACTTCCTTCCAGTCCTTTTAGACCAGGGAGATTGACAACGCGCTTGTCTGTCCGATTAACATGCTGAGGATGCTCAGTACCAACACAGCATCTGCCCTACCTGGTCCATAAATTCAAAATCAGGATCACGTCCAGTGCTCCAATTATGCACAGAGACAATGGGGGTCATTTATCAAACTGGTGTAAAGGAGAACTGGCTTAGTTGTCCATTGCAACCAGATTCCACCTTTCATTTTCCAAAGGAGCTGTCCAAAATGAAAGGTGGAATCTGATTAGTTGCTATGGGCAACTAAGCCAGTTCTACTTTACACCAGATTGATAAATGACCCCCACAGAGAGTCACAATGGAGCCTCTCAGCATCCACGGATGATGACATCACAGTGGGCTCTTGCTGTTTACCTCCCCTGGAGGCAGCCATGATGCTTTATTCCTCAGTCAGGTGTGGAACTGTGTGCATTAACAGGCGAAGTCGCGGTTATGTGTGTCAGCTAAGGGCGCTTGTTTACAGGAGGAGAGGGCTGGCCAAAAAAGGTGCTTATGAGCAGTTTGAAATACTGCTGCTGCAGTGTATTTTGGCAAGCACAGAGCACACAAGACACATTACTCCTTTCTGACAGGATGGCCCTCTGAACTTCCAAGAGCACCCATCACGAGGGAGTGAGCCATTATTGTAATAATTGGGACATTTTGATATTACAATAGCAATTATGTTTACGTTTTTAATGTTTATTTTTATATGTAAGAGGGGTGATGTGAATTTATAATTCCTTAGGCTTCGTTCACATCACTGTTTAGGAGCAGGAGTACGGAAAGGACGGAGAAGGCACATAACTGAGCCAAACGGAACCTAATGACCCCATAGACCAGAGCTGGTCAACCTGCAGCTGTTGTAAAACTACAATTCCCACCATGCCCTGCTGTAAACTGATAGTTGTAGACAGTCTGGGCATGCTGGGAGTTGTAGTTTTTAAACAGCTGGAGAGCCGCAGGTTGGCCATCCCTGCCATAGACTATAATCCATTAGGTTTCCGCTCAGAAGATGATTTTTGAAGCGGGGACAAAAGTCCTGCATGCACTACTTTTGTCTCCCCTCCAAAGTCATCTTCTGTGCAGAAACCTTTATAGTTTATGGGGTCCTTAGGCTCCGTTTGGCTCAGTTATGTGCCTTCTCTGTCCTTTCCGTACTCCTGCTACTAAAAAGTGATGTGAACGAAGCCTTAGTTTTATGTTAATATTAGTAAAAACCTTTCCTTAAAGCACCCCTAGGGGACTTCAACACGCAATTGTTCTATCGCTAATACCATACATTGCAATAGTATACTCCCCAATCCCCATCAACAGACAGTTTGCTATGGTCAGCATAGGAGCCTTCACAGGGCCCCAGGCTGTTATGGCAGCCGACCGGAACCCTGCGATTTCACTCTCTCCCTCTAGCTAACCTTTCAGATGCAGTAGTTGCTACAAAGGGGTTAAGTGACTGGGTTCACCTTTATCTCCGATCCCGGTCACTGTAGGCGGGCATCAGCTGTATCACACAGCTAACAACAAGTGAGCCCACTCCATACACCCCTCATGCACTCTGCATGTAAAGTTACGTCAAGGTGCATGAAGGGATTAGACAAACTATAGTATATTGAAACCAAAATTGAGTGAATTTATTAAAGCTTCTACACTAATTTTCAAACTTGTGACTTTTCACCCTTTTACATCAGCTTCTGGCACACAGACCTCCCATGATCTTATGTCAGGGGACTTTACACTGAGCCAAAAGGTATGAAAGGCATTGTATTGCAAAGCACTGCTAATGAATACCTTGCATCTTCTCTCCCAAAATCTGCAGGATTTCCAAAAGAGACCAATGTATATCCAGGTGAAGATGAAGCAGATGCCAAGAAGCCGGTAGAACCTATAAAAACATACAGAAGGAAAAATAATAGGATTTTCTATCATGCTGCTAGTAACCATAACTGTTGCATTCCAGCAACTGCTGTTGCAATACTGATTCTAAAAAGTCACCAATATCCGTGCAATAGGGCACTTTCGTACTAAGACTGAATTAAATG
Source organism: Bufo gargarizans (assembly GCF_014858855.1). Taxonomy (NCBI): domain Eukaryota; kingdom Metazoa; phylum Chordata; class Amphibia; order Anura; family Bufonidae; genus Bufo; species Bufo gargarizans. The sequence goes on from NC_058083.1 coordinate 263,682,709, forward strand.
GGATGTCCTGCTTTTTTAAGCAATTGCATACCCTCAGGCTAGGCCACACTAACTCATTGGCGGGGGCGCTGGGTGTCAGACCCCAACAATCGGCTTTTCTTCGTAGCTTCATTGTCGCAAGTCAGTGCAGGAGTGAGAGAACATTGTCAACTATAATGGACAGCGCTGGTCACCGCAGGGCAGCTTCCATTGAAGTCTATAGGAGCAGCACTGTAGTGACAAGCACTGTCCACTAAGAGGTTGGTGGTGCTCTAGTGCTTCCAATGATGGAACTACATAGAACAGTGGTTGGCAAAGTGCGGCTCGCGAGCCACAAGCGGCTCTTTAGACACTTCTATGTGGCTCTTTGGTGCGCAATAATGAAATTGCGAATAATCGATAAATGCGATTTTGCGGACCCGAAAATTATATATGAAGGGGCACATAACTGGCTTTATGTGTGAAGTTTTTTTTACTACTGTCTGAACTCTGAAACAAGCTCTCTCCTATTGATAATATGGCCAGCCTCTGTACTCACTGTCACTATGAATGCACTGCAGCGAGCGGCTTCCGGTGCAGCTACATCACTTCCGGGTATAGACTTTTGTCCGGGTATAGAAAAGTGGCAGAACACAGGCCAGCTCGCTGCAGTGCATTCATAGTGAAAGTGAGTATAGAGGCTGGCCATGTTATCAATAGGAGAGAGCTTGTTTCAGAGTTCAGACAGTAGTAAAATACTTTACACACAACGCCAGTTATGTGCGCAGTTTAGGACACATGAGGGGACACATAGGGCCATGAGGGGGGCCAGCATAAGATGCTATATGTGTGTCTTATGCTGGCCCCCCCCCATGGCCCTATGTGTCATAGCACACATCCCCTGCCTATAACAGTGCCATCCACAGATCCACCCCATAACAGTGCCATCCACAGATCCACCCCATAACAGTGCCATCCACAGATCCACCCCATAACAGTGCGTCATCCACAGATCCACCCCATAACAGTGCCATCCACAGATCCACCCCATAACAGTGCCATCCACAGATCCACCCCATAACAGTGCCATCCACAGATCCACCCCATAACAGTGCCATCCACAGATCCACCCCATAACAGTGCCATCCACAGATCCACCCCATAACAGTGCCATCCACAGATCCACCCCATAACAGTGCCATCCACAGATCCACCCCATAACAGTGCCATCCACAGATCCACCCCATAACAGTGCCATCCACAGATCCACCCCATAACAGTGCCATCCACAGATCCACCCCATAACAGTGCCATCCACAGATCCACCCCATAACAGTGCCATCCACAGATCCACCCCATAACAGTGCCATCCACAGATCCACCCCATAACAGTGCCATCCACAGATCCACCCCATAACAGTGCCATCCACAGATCCACCCCATAACAGTGCCATCCACAGATCCACCCCATAACAGTGCCATCCACAGTGACCCCATTTTGGAAACTAGGGGATAAGGTGACAGTTTTCTTTGGTACTATCTTGGGGTACATATGATTTTTAATTTCTCTATATTAAGTTTTTTTGTGAGGCAAGGTAACCCAAAAATGCCTGTTTTGGCACAGTTTTTAATTTTTACAACATTCATCTGACAGGGTAGACCATGCAATATTTTTATAGAGAAGGTTGTTAGGGATGCGGAAATACCTAATATGTCTATTTTATTTTATTTTTTCACTTTAGCACAGTAATAGCAGTTTTGAAGCAAAAAAATAATAATTAAAAATGACATTTTAGTGTCTCCATTGTCTGAGAGTCATAGTTTTTTTTTTTTTTTTTTTTTACCGATTGTCTAAGGTAGGGTCTAATTTTTTGCAGGATGAGGCTGCAGAACAGTTGGATTGGTACTATTTTGGGGGGGGGGAATACACCTTTTTGATAGCTTGGTGTTGCAATGTTTGTGATGCAAGATGACCAAAAATGGCTTTTTTGGCACTTTTTTTTTTCACGGTGTTCACCTGAGGGGTTAGGTCATGTACACGGCGATACCAAATATGTCTACGTCTACTTTTTATTTTTTTATTTCACTATTTTCACTTTTTGTGATTTAAGGTGACAAAAATGGCTTTTTTTGACACAATTTTTATTTGGTGTTTATCGTACGGGGTGGATCATGCAATATATTTATAGAGCCGGCCGTTATGGACGCGGCGATACCTAATATGTGTGCTTTTTTTTTTTTATTATAAAATCTTTTTTACTTGAAACGAATTTTTTATTTTTTTTTAAACTGTTTTTTTACTTACTTTATTTCTATGTTTTATATTTATCTTTCATCATTTTATATTATATCATACTCCTTGAACATATAATATATTTTCCTCATTAGCACGTGCAGACGAGTACACCTTACCAGGTTATGGACCTAGAACCAGCTGCATTGTGAAGAACCCCGTTTGCGCAACCGACAGGAATTTGCCTATCAAGTTGCGAAGTACTATCATGTGAATTTCGGTGAGTGTATTGAGGCGGCGTGTCTGGCTCATTCAGCCTCCTCATACTCCCGCCCCAACCACAGCATCATAGAGTGAGGAGTGTACCTAATATTTGGACACGCCTTCTTTGAGCTTGATACCGGTCACATGACCTACTTGGTCATGTGCCCGCTCATGTGATCGATTACATAATAGAAGAGGCAGTCTTCTAGTAAACCTGCGCAGGCTTAAAACCAGCCAGCACGGACGCTTGGTCTGTCACTGCCACACGCAGGACGAGATGCAGGCTTGCTCTATGAACATCAACCTCTTCATGGAGAGATGAGAATTAAAGGGCTTCTGTCACCCCATTAAACCATTTTTTTCTTTACTAATAATCCCTACACTGCGATCTCATCATACATAAGCTAATTAATGATTTTCGTTCAGTAGAATTTGTTAAAAATCGATTTTTGAAATATGTAAATTACCTTGCTACCAGCAAGTAGGGCGGCTACTTGCTGGTAGCAGCCGCATCCTCCGATGGTAATGACGCCCCCTCTGCTTGTTGATTGACAGATCCCGTCCGCTGGCCCTTTCTCTGCTGGCCCTGCCTGTTTTGATTCAATATCTGGCGCCTGCGCCGCGGCCGTACCTCTCTTCAATCTGCGCAGGCGCACTGAGAGGCGGCCACTCGCTTGGCCGCTCGCTCCTCAATGCGCCTGCGCCGGGTGTAGATGTGACGTCATCGGCGCAGGCGCATTGAGGATGGAGCGGCCGAGCGAGTGGCCGCCTCTCAGTGCGCCTGCGCAGATTGAAGAGGGGTACGGCCGCGGCGCAGGCATTGAATCAAAACAGGCAGGGCCAGCAGAGAAAGGGCCAGCGGACGGGATCTGTCAATCAACAAGCAGAGGGGGCGTCATTGCCATCGGAGGATGCGGCTGCTACCAGCAAGTAGCAGCCCTACTTGCTGGTAGCAAGGTAATTTACATATTTCAAAAATCGATTTTTAACAAATTCTACTGAACGAAAATCATTAATTAGCTTATGTATGATGAGATCGCAGTGTAGGGATTATTAGTAAAGAAAAAAAAAACAAAAACGGTTTAATGGGGTGACAGAAGCCCTTTAAACAACACAGTGACTGATCATTGCTGATTCTTGATTTTTGAAACTGCTGATTTGCGAGTCCGGTTTGTACTGAGGCTATTGGGCACTTGGTTGCCAAAGTTGCTGCACTAGTCCTCTGATGATTTGGCTGTGGGCCATTGAAACACGTTGGTACGTCGTGTGGAGTTGGCATGAGTGTACCCCTGATCTTTTGTTTCCCTGACGAATGCTGGGCAGTCATCACCACTACACAGGGACAATCAGAGGCATGTAGAGAGGTGGGAATTGGAGGAAGGTATAGGGACACAGTGGAAGAGACCCAGCATCTGTGTCCCACCAACTTCCTCAATACAACTTACTACTCCCTATCCCCCTCTCAGTCTTTTATTCTCTTTTTGTATGCGGGAGCATGCATGTGTTTTACACTATTTTTTGTATCGTTTTGAGATATACTTTATGGGCCTATTTTAAATTGATTATTTATTAAAAGCAAAGTTTTACTAAGGTCATCCACCACTTGTTAATTATTGTATAGAAAGAAATTAGACAAACCTTGCCATGATGTTGAATAGAAAATGCTCCAAGAATTTGATTTGGGAGATCACTCAAACGTCCAATGTACAAACTCAACCCATGTAGCTCTTCTATCAGTTTGGAGGCAAGCTGAGCATTCATTTCCTCATAGGGATGAGTTAGTGAACCTTCATTCTGCCTTGAAGAATCTAGAAACCTTTAAAACAAAAAAACAAAAACAAAAAAAACATGATTTTATTAAAATAAATAAAAAAAAACAGTTCACCTGTTTTGTAAAGTAGGTAAAGTAGTAAGTCAACCCGTCATGATGCCCCTAAAGAGTTAAAAAGGTTCTGTACGTTACAAAGAGTCAAGTATTATACGTTATTGGCAGTAGTACACATTAATCAGTTCAGGACCTGGCACAGTTTAGCTGTTTTCAAGTGCATTATTTTAACTGCTATTGTGGTTTATTTTCAAACCATATTTTTGCTTCTTTACGCTTTTCTGTACATTTTAGATTTTTTTTTTTCTAGTCAAATATTGCCCTAAAATAGACTTTGTATTTGCTTTTGTCATTGTCTCCCATAATGTCTACTTTCAGGTGATCGGGTCTCAGCTAGCGGCACAAGTGGGTTATCTTGTGTGTTGTCCATATCAGATCAGTGGGGGTCCAACTCCTGGCACCTCTGACGATCAGCTGTTTATAGGGGCCACAGCGTTCATTTCAGCACTGCATCATCTTCAATGTTTATTTGCATACTGCTTAATTTGCAGTGGTGGTGCAGTGCAATTAGAGCTGTTCATCCCATTCAAGTGTTGCTGGGAGGGAAGTGTGTCGGAGTTAGACCCCCCACTGACCTGATATTGATAACCTATCCTGGGGATAGGTTATCAATATTGTGCAACTTGACAATCCCTTTAAGGCTCCTTTCACACCTGCGTTCAGGTGTCCACTCGTGAGCTCCGTTTGAAGGGGCTCACAAGCGGCCCTGAACGCAGCCGTCTGGCCCTAATGCATTCTCAGTGGAGGCGGATCCACTGAGAATGCATCCGTCTGCCAGCGCTCAGCCTCCGCTCCGCTCAGTGAGCGGATGTTGAGGAAGGGTTGAGACGTATGCATATATATCCATGCATGCCTGCAAACACGTGCAGGCATGTATGGTATATATGTGCATACATTAACCACAGCATCATGGGATGATGTGCGCAGATGTGCCCAGCATCTGTGCACGTCTGCCCATGGTGATCCCCAGGGGCTCATGGTGGCCCCTGTGGGAAATATGTGCCTCCTTTAGACCGTGTCCCTTATAATATATATATGGCTGTGGCCCCTTATAACATAGAGATATAGATATATATATATATATAATCCCCCTTAGAATACATTATGCCCCTTATATGGGTATATATATTTATATATATATATATAGGCCTATAACTGCCCATGTATGCCCCCAGGTTTATAATGAGTATATATATGTATATAGATGCGCCCCAAATATATATATATATATATATATATATATATATATATATATATATATATATATATATACTTAAATTTCCCCGGCGTTCAGCCAGTTCCTGCAGGGGGTGGATATGTCTCCAGGTGGCTGGTGACTTCAAAGGCTAAGGGATCAATTGATTTGAGGCACTTTGTTGAGTTTATCAGCCTATTTACTATGCGGCCCCACCTTGTGTTTGTGACATGGCTGGGCGTGTGGTGCTGCTAGCCTCAGGGGGCCAACTGGCATGCATACGTCACAGTCACACTATGATGTCACATCCCTGAGGAGGGGGGAGGTGAGCGGTTTCTGAGGCTGATATAGGAGCCTGAAACCAGGAACAGGGCTCTTGCAACCAGACTAGAACCAGAGACACATGAGGACTGCTGCCTGAAGGAAGAGAGGCCCATTTGCCCCTGGAGATGGATGAGTATACGCTGGGATGGCATTGTACCTCTGCCCTTGCAGTGCCAACCATATTCACCCCTTCCCTGCCTATCCCTTCACTGCTGCCTGCTTACTCCAGTAGCAGCTGAGTGTGTGTTTTGGGGTGTGCTGCTAAGGAATGTATGTACAGCTAGAGTGTGGGGTGGAATTGGGAATTGTCTGTTGTAGCTAGATTTGTATTGTGGTGTGTACGTCTATATGTATATATATTTATAACCATTGATCTATAAATATATATATAGATATAGCGTATAATTAGAACGATTATCCCCCCCCCCCCCGGTTTACCTTTTTCCTACCCTGATTAACCCCTGGTTGTAACCCCTCCTTAAACCCTAACACCCCCCCCCCCTCACTGTACACTTGCAGGGTATTTATCCCCTGCATTGCTGTACAGTTCTGATATTATAATCCTTTGTGTTTGTGGTCGGCTTACACCCCTGTAAGACCACCGTTAACCCTCAGTGTACCCCGTAGGGACAGTGCAGACGGGTGGGTTATTGTTAATATTACTTGTATGTGTGAATTGTCTAGTTAGTTTATAGGTGGAATTTGGGAACGTGTAGTGTAGTTTAGGATTGTATATATTTAGTGCTGTATTGTTAGTGTATTGCGTGCATAGTGTATTGTAAGTAATAAATACTGTGTTACTTGTAACTATCTGTGTAACGTGTAGTTATTGGCGATAGTTAGTTCAGTAAGGCGCATGCAGCTAGCATAGCGATCAGTGTAAAGCATAGCGTAGGTATTGTGTTATTGTTATGTAAAGGCATAAATAGGCAGAGTCATCACTAGACGGCTCCTTCTATTTTGGAATATTAATTATCGATATTTGCATAATATTGGTGATTAACCCTTTCATGACCAAGGGTCATTGATGCCCCAATGTCCAGGTCAAAATTTACAAATCTGACATGCGTCACTTTATGTGGTAATAGCTTTGGAACACTTTTACTTATCCACGCCATTCTGAGATTGTTTTCTCGTGACACATTGTACTTCATGACAGTCATAAATTTGAGTCAATATATATCACCTTTATTTATGAAAAAATCCCATATTTACCAAAAAATTGTAAAAATTTGCAATTTTCTAAACTTCAATTTCTCTGCTTCGAAAACAGAAAGTGATACCTCATAAAATATTTATTACATAACATTCCCCATATGTCTACTTTATGTTGGCATCATTTTGGAAATGTTATTTAATTTTTTTAGGACGTTACAAGGCTTAGAAGTTTAGAAGCAATTCTTAAAATTTTTAAGAAAATTTCCAAAACCCACTTTTTAAGGACTTGTTCAGGTCTGAAGTCACTTTGTGGGGCTTACATAGTGTATACCCCCATAAATGACCCAATTATGGAAACTACACCCCTCAAGTTACTTAAAACCAATTTTACAAACGTTATTAATCCTTTAGGTGTTCCACAAGAATTAAAGGAAAATGGAGATGAAATTTCTAGATTTCACTTTTTTAGCAGATTTTCTATTTTATAAATTTTTTTTCTTTAACACATTAAGGGTTAACAGCCAAACAAAACTCAATATTTATTACTCTGATTCTGCGGTTTACAGAAACACCCCACATGTGGTCGTAAACTGCTGTACGGGCACACGGTAGGGCGCAGAAGGAAAGGAATGCCATACGGTTTTTGGAAGGCAGATTTTGCTGGATTGGTTTTCTGAACGCCGTATGTTTTTTATTTTTCTACCGATCGTCTTGTGCAGGGGCTCATTTTTTGCAGAAAGAGTTGAGGTTTTTATTGGTACCATTTTTGGGTACATAAATTTTTTTGATCATTCATTATTACACTTTATGGGACAAGGTGGCCAAAAATTGGCTGTTTTGGAATATTTTTTTTTTTTTTTTTTTTACAGCGTTCATCTGAGGGGTTAGGTCATGTGACAGTTTTATAGAGCAGATCGTTACGGACGTGGCAATACCCAATATGTATACCTTTTCTTATTTATTTAAGTTTTACACAATAATAGCATTTCTGAAACCAAAAAAATGATGTTTTAGTGTCTCCATAGTCTGAGAGCCATAGCTTTTTATTTTTTGGGCGATTGTCTTAAATATGGGCTAATTTTTTGCGGGATTAGGTAACGGTTTGATTGGTACTATTTTGGGGTATATACGCCTTTTTTGATCGCTTGGTGTTGCACTTTTTGTGATGTAAGGTGACAAAAAGGAGATTTTTGTATAACTTACCAGTTAAATCTCTTTCTCGCTCTTCCTTGGGGGACACAGACCTTGGGTATAGCTCAGCTCCCTAGGAGGCGTGACACTAAGTAAAACTGTTAAGCCCCTCCTCCATCAGCTATACCCTCAGCCTGGAGATAGAGGCTACCAGTTGCGTGTCCAAGTAGTGAAAGGATAACAACCAATAACGGAAACAACCAGCCAGCAACCCAACGGGGCGCCAGACCATAACCCTGTAACAAAACACAGAAGGGTGGGTGCTGTGTCCCCCAAGGAAGAGCGAGAAAGAGATTTAACTGGTAAGTTATACAAAAATCTCCTTTTCTCGCCCATTTTCCTTGGGGGACACAGACCTTGGGACGTTCAAGAGCAGTCCAAGAAGGGAGGGACCACAAACCCAAGGCGGACCACCACCGGAGCATCAGGAAACCGCTGCCTGCAAAACCAGGCGGCCCAAAGCAGCATCCGCTGATGCATGCGTATGCACTCTATAGAACCTTGTGAAAGTGTGCAGAGAGGACCAAGTGGCTGCTTTGCACAACTGTTCAGCCGAGGCCCGATGCCTCTGCGCCCAGGAAGCTCCGACTGCTCTGGTGGAATGAGCAGTGACGCTGAAAGGCGGAGCTCTACCCTTGGCTCGATAAGCCTCAGACACCGCCAGTTTAATGAAACGGGCAATAGCCACCTTGGAGACCGCCAAACCCTTGCGCGAACCCTCCGGAACCACAAACAGGGAGTCCGTGCGCCGAAAGGATCCGGTGACCTCCAGATAAATCTTCAACGCCCTGACCACATCCAGACGGTGCAGTTCCCGTTCTCTGGGGTGGGAAGGAGAGGGACAGAGCGACGGAAGGACGATGTCCTCATTGATGTGAAAGGCGGAGACCACCTTTGGCAGGAAGGACGGGACAGGCCGAAGCACAACCTTATCCTGGTGGAAGATCAGGAAAGGTTCGGAGCAAGAAAGAGCCGCCAACTCCGACACCCGTCGGAGAGATGTGATGGCCACAAGAAAAATGACCTTGCAGGACAGAAGGCGAAGGGAGACCTCCCGTAAAGGCTCGAAGGGGGCTGATTGGAGCGCCGAGAGCACCACATTCAGGTCCCAGGATGGAACTGGAGGGCGGTACGGCGGAACAGAGTGAGCCACCCCTTGTAAGAAGGTCTTAATTGGCCCCAGAGGGGCCAGGGGACGCTGGAGAAGAATAGACAGCGCCGAAATCTGTCCCTTCAGAGAACTGAGGCTCAGCCCCAGGTCCAGACCCGACTGGAGGAAGGACAGGATCGTGGGAAGAGAAAACCGGAGAGGTGGGATGCTCCGGGACTCACAGAACCCCAGATAGGACCTCCAAACCCGATAGTAGATCCTAGAGGACACGGGCTTACGAGCACGGATCATGGTGCGGACTACGTCCGCGGAGAAACCCCGTCGCGTTAAGACGGCGGTCTCAATAGCCACGCCGTCAAACGTAGCGAGCCTAAATGCTCGTGGAAGATCGGTCCCTGAGAGAGAAGGTCTTCCCTGGAGGGCAGTGGCCACGGTGCGTCTGCCAACAGCAACATTAGGTCGGCGTACCAAGACCGGCGGGGCCAATCCGGGGCGATCAGAATCGCGGGAACGCCCTCTGCCGCGATCCTCCGAAGAACCCGTGGCAGGAGGGGGAAAGGAGGAAAGACGTACAGAAGGGAGAAGTCGCGCCACGGAAGGACGAGCGCGTCGGCGCCGTACGCCTTCGGGTCCCGCGCCCTGGCCAGGTATCGGGGGACCTTGTGGTTGAATTTGGAAGCCATGAGGTCCACGTCGGGGCGACCCCAGCGAAGACAAAGGGCTTCGAACACCTCTGGGTGCAGGGACCATTCTCCCGGGTCGATGGTGGACCGGCTCAGGAAATCCGCCGCCCAGTTGTCCACCCCCGGGATGTAAATCGCGGATAAGGCCGGCACATGCGCCTCCGCCCAGAGGAGAATGAGGGTCACCTCTTGCATCGCTGCAGCGCTGCGAGTGCCTCCCTGATGGTTTATGTATGCCACAGCCGTGGCATTGTCCGATTGGATCCGAACAGGGTGGCCCCGCAGTAGATGGGTCCAGTGTCTGAGGGACAGAAGAATCGCCCTCAGTTCCAGAATATTGATTGGAAGTCTGGACTCCGATAGAGACCAGACGCCCTGGACGGACCGGGGAGGGAAAACCCCCCCCCACCCCCGTAAGCTGGCATCGGTGGTAATCACCAGCCAGTTCAGTGGGAGGAAGGACCTCCCCCGTAGAGGGATATGCAACCACCAGCTGAGGGAAGCCCGAGCCAGGGGAGGCAGAAGAAAGGTCCTGTCCAGACTCCTCGGTGATTTGTCCCAGGCCGACAGAATTGCCCTCTGAAAGGTGCGGGATCGGAATTGTGCGAACGGCACCGCTTCGAAACAGGCAACCATCTTCCCCAACAACCGCATGCTGGATCTGAGGGAAGGGCGGTGATGACGGAGGAGACTGCGAACAGACCCGCAAAGGGCCAGACGCTTGTCCGACGGGAGGCGGACCTCCGCCAACTCCGTATCCAGGAGCATCCCCAGGAAGATCAGCCGTCTGGAGGGGGTAAGAGAAGACTTGGGGTGGTTGATGATCCAACCGAACCGCGTCAGGGTCTCCAGAGTGAGTCCCACACTGCCGGATGCCTGAGAGAAGGAGGGTGCCTTGACCAAGATGTCGTCCAAGTAAGGGAGAAGAAAAACACTTCTTGAACGCAGAAGGGCCAAGACAGGGGCCAGGACCTTGGTGAATACTCGAGGAGCCGTCGCCAGACGAAAGGGAAGGGCGACGAATTGGAAGTGATCGTCCCCTACCGCGAAGCGCAGGAAGCGGTGATGACATGGAGCAACCGGAACGTGGAGATATGCATCCTGAACGTCGATTGAGGCCATGAAATCCCCTCTTTCCAGGGAGGCCACTGCGGACCTGAGAGACTCCATCCGGAATCTCTGCAGTCGGAGAAAACGGTTCAGGCGCTTTAGGTCCAAGATCGGTCGCACTGAGCCTTCCTTCTTGGGAACCACAAAGAGGTTCGAGTAGAACCCCCTGAACCTTTCCGACGGAGGCACGGGGGCGACGACACCCTTGTCCATTAGAGAGCGAATGGCCGTGAAGAAGGCGGCCGCTCGTACGGGATCCCGCGGAGGACGGGACCGGAAGAAACGGTCTGGCGGAATGGACGCAAATTCGATCTTGTATCCGCAAGATACAATCTCGAGCGCCCATGCGTCTGAGATGTGGGCCCGCCATACGTTCCTGAACAGTAGAAGGCGGCCCCCCACCCGGGTGGGTGGGGGCGCACCTTCAGGCAGAGGGCTGCTGGCCTGTGGGAGCCCGTGTGGGCTGGGGCTTGCGCCAGGTAGATTGCGTCCGAAAAAACGGCTTCTTGCGTCTATCCTGGGCTGGGCCAGAGGAAGAAGAACCGGCCGCGGGTCTAGACCCGGTGGGCTTGCGAAAGGACCGAAAACGGGACGAACCAGCGCGACCACGGGGGGCGCCCCTCGGCCTGGACTGGGGGAGGAGAGTACTCTTCCCACCTGTGGCCTCAGATATAAGTTCGTCCAGACGGGTTCCGAACAAGCGGGAACCCGTGAATGGTAGGCCAGCCAAAGAGCGTTTGGAAGCGGCGTCCGCCGCCCAAACCTTCAGCCAGAGTTCCCTCCTGACAGAAACTGCCAGGGCAGAGGAACGGGCAATGAGGGCACCCGCATCAAGAGAGGCCTCACAGACAAATTTTCCGGCCTGGACAATTAGTTGGGCTAAGGAACGGAGGTCCTGTAGAGGGACGTCCGACCCTAACTCCCGTTCCAGTTGCAAACCCCATTCAGAGACCGCTTTACCAGCCCAGGCGGAGGCAAAGACCGGTCTAAGGGCCGAACCAGAGGCAGTAAATATGGCCTTGGAGAGGGATTCCGTACGACGGTCCTCAGCAGACTGGAGGGAAGATCCGTCTTGTACAGGAATAGTAGTGCTTTTGGACAGGCGAGCCACGGGAGGATCAACCTTAGGCGGGGACGTCCACGTGGTCACAGAATCCGCTGGAAAGGGATAACAAATGTCCAGCTTTTTGGGTGTAACAAAGCGGACGTTAGGCCGGGTCCAAGCCTTGGACACCACAGAAGAAAAATCAGCGTGGATGGGAAAGACCTTGGAGGCCTGTCTGGGGCGAAGAAAGGACACGCCGGCCTGTTCAGAGCTGGGGGGGTCATCGTGTATGTGAAAGGTATCACGGATGCTAGTGATAAGATGCCCCACCGCGGACGCCAATTTGGACGGAAGCTCTGAGTCCATGTCCACGTCCGAATCCGCCAGTTCTCCCTCAGAAGGCGTATCCCTTTGAGAGGATAGACTTGACTGAGCTCGCACGCATGGCGGAGAGAGCGAAGCATCTGGAGAAGATGTGCGCTCAACCCTTGAACGTTTCTGAATATGCCGGGCCCTGGAAGATTCGCTGGGAGGCAGGGAATCAGTGGGGGCGGCAGAAACGGTAGTCCCAGCGGGTGCGACAGGGATTGTGGCAGCCTGCGGGAGAGGCGGTCTATCCACGAGACGGCCCACTACGTGTGTAAGGCTTTCCACCGCCTGAGACAGAGACCTAGCCCAGTCAGGGGGTTCAGAGGCACCGGGGGGCGCAGCAGAAAGCGGGCCCTGCACCGGGGCCTGACATGCAAGGCAATGCGGCTCAGATTGCCCACGCGGAAAAAGTTCCTTGCAGGCGGTACAGGCATGGTACCAGGGTTTGGGGGCACCCGTGGGATCTGACATGTTGAAAGAGTGGTCGTACCCTGATACAGAGACCACAAGGGGTTGCAGCAGCTATGACCAGGAGGGTTAGGAGAGGGTTAACTGTCCTACCAGTGTCAGAAGAACGTCAGGAGTGAAGTCCAGATCAACAGCTGCAGAAAGGCAGCAACAGCAGAGAGCGTGCGTCCCAGAACGCAATCTATGCACCAGGAGTCTCCCACGTGGCTCAGCTTCCAGAACGGAGTGAGGAAGCGCGGCAAAAAACCTCAGCAGAGGCGCGGGAAGAAGCTCCGCCCCCTACACGTTTGAATGTCTCCTGTGAAGGAGAACGTAACCCCGCCCCCAATGACGCGCGCGCGCGCGAAAAAAGAGCACGCCCCCTGCTGCCGTGACTCTCAGGTTTATGTCCGTAGAATAAGGCCCGCAGGCCCAAGTGCGCGGCGATATGCAGGTGGGTGACCTCACCGAGCCTCCTCTGTCACAATGTCCCCCGCCGAGCCCGAACCGCCGATGTCGGGCCTAAGCCCCGCCCCCCGATCACGCACGGAGCGGCGGCGGCGGGGAGGGAGAAGGATGTCAGGAGAGTAATTCGGGCCCAATAAACAGCGTGGGGAATCAGCCATTGGGGAGCGGAAGCAGCCGCAGATGGGGAGATCTACAGAGCGCTCAAATGACGACCACGGGTGCCCCCCCAAACCCAGTGCAAATAGGGACAGGGTATGGGCTGGAAAAGCCATCTTACCTGTCTTCACCCTCAGTTCCTTCCAGCAGGGTCGCCCCTTCAGCTACTGGCACCGCAGTGGCAGGAAGCTGGGAGAGGGGCTTTGCGTGCGGGCGACCCCCTAGCTGGCGGGATGTAGGGGAGCCATTGCTGCCCAGATCCCCTATTGCTTCTGTGGGGGAGGCAGCAGTGCAGATAGTTGGCACTGGCGCAGCTCACCCCGGGAGAGCAGAGAGGCCAATGCGTCTCTGGTATCCCTAGGAAAAAACAAAAATAAAATAACAAATTAGAGAAAAAATTACAACAAGGAGAAAACAGCCCTGCAGTAGCAGGGAGTGTCTTGCCTCCTTGGACACTAAGCTAAAACTGGTAGCCTCTATCTCCAGGCTGAGGGTATAGCTGATGGAGGAGGGGCTTAACAGTTTTACTTAGTGTCACGCCTCCTAGGGAGCTGAGCTATACCCAAGGTCTGTGTCCCCCAAGGAAAATGGGCGAGAAAATGGCTTATTTTTTTACACCGTTTTTATTTTTTATGGTGTTTATTGGACGGTGTTGATGATGTGATATATTTATAGAGATGGTCGTTACGGACGCGGTGACACCTAATATGTGTGTTTTTTTTTTTGTTTTGTTTTTTTATAGGAAAAGGAAATTTATTTTTTACATTTTTATTTATTTATTTTTACTTTTATTATTTTCACTTTTTTTATTTTTTTTATCAGTTCCCTCTTGGATCTTGAAGATCCAGTGGGGCTGATGATTGTACTATACTTTGCAATGCTCTTGCATTGCAAAGTATAATACAATCAGATGCCTGTAGGTGGCAGCACTGGACGCCTATACCATGGCAACCGGACGCCTTTGCAAAGCGTCCGGTTGCCATGGCAACCATCGGGCGCTGCGATCGCAGCAGCCCTGATGGTTGAGAGAGAGGGAGCCCTCTCCCTCTATTAACCCTATGGATGCCGCAGTAGCGGCATCTATGGGGTTACAGCAGTGTCAGCATAGAGCTGACACACGCTGCTGATGGCGGCGGCTCAGGAATGGAGGCGGCTCAGGAATGGAGCCGCCGCCATCACACACAGAAGGGGGACCGCATCGGGGGCAGGGGACGGGGCATCGCTGGAAACTGGGGAGAGGAGAGGGGGGCAGCATTTCATTATTTACAGGAAGGGGCTGCAGGAAGGGGCGGACCGCATCGGGAGGAAGTAGCAGGAGAAGATGATGGACAAGGGGGCGCAGGTCGGGGCAGGAGGGGGCGGACCGCATCGGGGGGGGCAGGACAAGAACGGGGCACAGATCGGGGGCACGGGGGCTTCAGGACACATTACCGATTTCAGGCTCTGATCTGCAGACCGCAGATCAGAGCCTGAAACCGGCATTTTTTTCACACAGCGATCCGATTAGTTAGTCTGCACAGACTAACCAATCGGATCGATTGTCGGCAAGGGGCCACTCTGATTGGTCCCTTGCCGGCATTACTGCACTGTATGCTGTCCGTGACAGCAGACAGGGCAGGGGCAGAAGCTTTAATCCAAGCGCTTTGCAGCGCTTGGATTAAAGAGCTGCCAGAACGTATATATACGTGGTAGCTGCACGGGGTATGTGCAGCTATCACGTATATATACAGATTGCAGTCGTGAAGGGGTTAATATTCCCCCTTTACAGCGGACACCTGAATGCTGCAAGCAGCGTTCGGGTGTCCACCTGGCCGTGCGGAGGCGAGCGGATCCGTTCCGACTTATAATGGAAGTCAATGGGGACGGATCCGCTTGAAGATGACACCATATGGCTCAATCTTCAAGCGGATCCGTCCCCCATTGACTTTCAATGTAAAGTCTGAACGGATCCGCTCAGGCTACTTTCACACTGCAGACGGATCCGTTCTGAACGGAGCCACCGTCTGCATTAATATGAGCGGATCCGTTCAGAACGGATCCGCTCGAACGCTAGTGTGAAAGTAGCCTTAGGGAGATGTAATAAAACTAATGATAGACTCCGCTAAAGCTCTCCCTTTACCAATATTTTTATAGAAACAAGACATAGTAAAAAAATATTCTGAAACAGGACTTACCTGTATAAAAACACTTTTACGTAATGTAAAAACTTTGTGCATTGGTTTCTGATTTCTTCAGCTTCATTGTGAATGTTATTTACTTGTCCTTGAGAAAAAAATAAAAATACATTTTCCAACATCAGTACATAAAATAGCAAATGTAGTATTTCAGGCTCCATCATAAAGCTGTCTCTCTTGAATTTGTTTTTGTTTAATGCTATATTTCATGCCAGCAAATTGCTCCAGTGAAGATGATGGGAAGAATGAAAAAAAAGAACATACACAAGAACAACTCCACCTTTGCTAGATAAAGGCTTGTTGTAGTTTGTAATAAACTAATCAAGTGCTTAAAATGGCACAACCCTCAAATTTATTATATCACGTATTAACAACCTAATTTATTTTTCACAAAAAAAAGGTGGATGGTTTTCTGGATATAATTTTGTAAAGCCACTCCATGTGTTCTACATCTTGTCCTGACTATTAGGCTACATGCACACGACCGTATGCATTTTCCGTATGCCATCCATTTTTGTTTTGCAGATCTATTGTAACAATGCCTAAAACGGAGAAGAATAGGACATGTTATTTTTTTTTTTGCGGGGCTGCGGAACGGACATACGGATAGCACACGGTGTGCTGTCCGCATTTTTTGTGGACTCATTGAAATGAATGGGTCCGCATCCTATCCGCAAAAAAGAAAAAAAATGGAACGGACACAAAATATGTTCGTGTGCATGAGGCCTTAAACTTCCTCTTGGTTTGGACTTTTAGCACAGCAGGCAGTCTAATTTAACTTTATCAGTCAGACCATTCACTGTGACCAGAGGGTTAGGCGATGAGTGACTCAATTACAGCATCACACATTATCCTGATCAATGCAGTGCTCTTCTGTGGGCATCTTTATCTAGGCCTATCAAGAGAACAATAGTGCCGTCACTCTGTTATCCTAATTCCGCTAATCTACTGCTTTACAAACATAACATCCTTCCCTCACAGCTGCAGTAAATAACAATAGATTACCTATCTATAAGAGTTTACTTCTCTGTGGTAACTGCTACAGGACACAATTTTATATTTACGGTAATTTTCATTGGTATAGTGCAGGGGTAGGCAACCTCTGGCTCCCAGCTGTTGTGAAACTACAATTCCCAGCATGCTCCATTCATTTCTATGAGAGTTCTTAGAAGAGCAGAGAAAGTATGCATACTGGGAGTTGTAGTTTAACAACAGCTGGGGGCCGGAGGTTGCCTACCCCTGGTATAGTGCTACTGAAATAAAAAAGAAAAATCCTAAAAAGGAGATTTTTGTATAACTTACCAGTTAAATCTCTTTCTCGCTCTTCCTTGGGGGACACAGACCTTGGGTATAGCTCAGCTCCCTAGGAGGCGTGACACTAAGTAAAACTGTTAAGCCCCTCCTCCATCAGCTATACCCTCAGCCTGGAGATAGAGGCTACCAGTTGCGTGTCCAAGTAGTGAAAGGATAACAACCAATAACGGAAACAACCAGCCAGCAACCCAACGGGGCGCCAGACCATAACCCTGTAACCAAACACAGAAGGGTGGGTGCTGTGTCCCCCAAGGAAGAGCGAGAAAGAGATTTAACTGGTAAGTTATACAAAAATCTCCTTTTCTCGCCCATTTTCCTTGGGGGACACAGACCTTGGGACGTTCAAGAGCAGTCCAAGAAGGGAGGGACCACAAACCCAAGGCGGAACACCACCAGAGCATCAGGAAACCGCTGCCTGCAAAACCAGGCGGCCCAAAGCAGCATCCGCTGATGCATGCGTATGCACCCTATAGAACTTTGTGAAAGTGTGCAGAGAGGACCAAGTGGCTGCTTTGCACAACTGTTCAGCCGAGGCCCGATGCCTCTGCGCCCAGGAAGCTCCGACTGCTCTGGTGGAATGAGCAGTGACGCCGAAAGGCGGAGGTCTGCCCTTGGCTCGATAAGCCTCAGACACCGCCAGTTTAATGAAACGGGCAATAGCCACCTTGGAGACCGCCAACCCTTTGCGCGAACCCTCCGGAACCACAAACAGGGAGTCCGTGCGCCGAAAGGACCCGGTGACCTCCAAGTAAATCCTCAACGCCCTGACCACATCCAGACGGTGCAGTTCCCGTTCTCTGGGGTGGGAAGGAGAGGGACAGAGCGACGGAAGGACGATGTCCTCATTGATGTGAAAGGCGGAGACCACCTTTGGCAGGAAAGTCGGGACAGGCCGAAGCACAACCTTATCCTGGTGGAAGATCAGGAAAGGTTCGGAGCAAGAAAGAGCCGCTAACTCCGACACCCGTCGGAGAGACGTGACGGCCACAAGAAAGATGACCTTGCAGGACAGAAGGCGAAGGGAGACCTCCCGTAAAGGCTCGAAGGGGGCTGATTGGAGCGCCGAGAGCACCACATTCAGGTCCCAGGAAGGAACTGGAGGGCGGTACGGCGGAACAGAGTGAGCCACCCCTTGTAAAAAGGTCTTAATTGGCCCTAGAGGGGCCAGGGGACGCTGGAGAAGAATAGACAGCGCCGAAATCTGACCCTTCAGAGAACTGAGGCACAGCCCCAGGTCCAGACCCGACTGGAGGAAGGACAGGATTGTGGGAAGAGAAAACCGGAGAGGTAGGATGCTCCGGGACTCACAGAACCCCAGATAGGACCTCCAAACCCGATAGTAGATCCTAGAGGATACGGGCTTACGAGCCCGGATCATGGTGCGGACTACGTCCGCGGAGAAACCCCGTCGCGTTAAGACGGCGGTCTCAATAGCCACGCCGTCAAACGTAGCGAGCCTAAATGCTCGTGGAAGATCGGTCCCTGAGAGAGAAGGTCTTCACTGGAGGGCAGTGGCCACGGTGCGTCTGCCAACAGCATCATTAGGTCGGCGTACCAAGACCGGCGGGGCCAATCCGGGGCGATTAGAATCGCGGGGACACCCTCTGCCGCGATCCTCCGAAGAACCCGTGGCAGGAGGGGAAAAGGAGGAAAGACGTACAGAAGGGAGAATTCGCGCCACGGAAGGACGAGCGCGTCGGCGCCGTATGCCTTCGGGTCCCGTGCCCTGGCCAGGTATAGGGGGACCTTGTGGTTGAATTTGGAGGCCATGAGGTCCACGTCGGGGCGACCCCAGCGAAGACAAAGGGCTTCGAACACCTCTGGGTGCAGGGACCATTCTCCCGGGTCGATGGTGGACCGGCTGAGGAAATCCGCCGCCCAGTTGTCCACCCCCGGGATGTAAATCGCAGATAAGGCCGGCACGTGCGTCTCCGCCCAGAGGAGAATGAGGGTCACCTCTTGCATCGCTGCGAGTGCCTCCCTGATGGTTTATGTATGCCACAGCCGTGGCATTGTCCGATTGGATCCGAACAGGGTGGCCCCTCAGCAGATGGGTCCAGTGTCTGAGGGACAGAAGAATCGCCCTCAGTTCCAGAATATTGATTGGAAGTCTGGACTCCGATAGAGACCAAACGCCCTGGACGGACCGGGGAGGGAAAACCCCCCCCCCCACCCCCGTAAGCTGGCATCTGTGGTAATCACCAGCCAGTTCAGTGGACGGAAGGACTTCCCCCTTAGAGGGATATGCAACCACCAGCCGAGGGAAGCCCGAGCCAGGGGAGGCAGAAGAAAGGTCCTGTCCAGACTCCTCGGTGATTTGTCCCAGGCCGACAGAATTGCCCTCTGAAAGGTGCGGGATCGGAATTGTGCGAACGGCACCGCTTCGAAACAGGCAACCATCTTTCCCAACAACCGCATGCTGGATCTGAGGGAAGGGCGGTGATGACGGAGGAGACTGCGAACCGACCCGCGAAGGGCCAGACGCTTGTCCGACGGAAGGCGGACCTCCGCCAACTCTGTATCCAGGAGCATCCCCAGGAAGATCAGCCGTCTGGAGGGGGTAAGGGAAGATTTGGGGTGGTTGATAATCCAACCGAACCGCGTCAGGGTCTCCAGAGTGAGTTCCACACTGCGGGATGTCTGAGAGAAGGAGGGTGCCTTGACCAGGATGTCGTCCAAGTATGGGAGAAGAAAAACACTTCTTGAACGTAGAAGGGCCAAGACAGGGGCCAGGACCTTGGTGAACACTCGAGGAGCCGTCGCCAGACCAAAGGGAAGGGCGACGAATTGGAAGTGATCGTCCCCCACCGCGAAGCGCAGGAAGCGGTGATGACATGGAGCAACCGGAACGTGGAGGTATGCATCCTGAATGTCAATTGAGGCCATGAAATCCCCTCTTTCCAGGGAGGCCACTGCGGACCTGAGAGACTCCATCCGGAATCTCTGCAGTCGGAGAAAACGGTTCAGGCGTTTTAGGTCCAAGATCGGACGCACTGAGCCTTCCTTCTTGGGAACCACAAAGAGGTTCGAGTAGAACCCCCTGAACCTTTCCGTCGGAGGCACGGGGGCGACGACACCCTTGTCCATTAGAGAGTGAATGGCCGCGAAGAAGGCGGCCACTCGTACGGGATCTCGCGGAGGACGGGATCGGAAGAAACGGTCTGGCGGAATGGACGCAAATTCGATTTTGTATCCGCAAGATACAATCTCGAGCGCCCATGCGTCTGAGATGTGGGCCCGCCATACGTTCCTGAATAGGAGAAGGTGGGGGCGCACCTTCAGGCAGAGGGCTGCTGGCCTGTGGGAGCCCGTGCAGGCTGGGACTTGCGCCAGGTAGGTTGCGTCCGAAAAAACGGCTTCTTGCGTCTATCCTGGGCTGGGCCAGAGGAAGAAGAACTGGCCGCGGGTCTAGACCCGGTGGGCTTGCGAAAGGACCGAAAATGGGACGAACCAGCGCGACCACGGGGGGCGCCCATTGGCCTGGACTGGGGGAGGTGAGTACTCTTCCCACCCGTGGCATCTGATATAAGTTCGTCCAGACGGGTTCCGAACAGGCGGGAACCCGTGAATGGTAGGCCGGCCAAAGAGCGTTTGGAAGCGGCGTCCGCCACCCAAACCTTCAGCCAGAGTTCCCTCCTGACAGAAACTGCCAGGGCAGAGGAACGGGCAATGAGGGCACCCGCATCAAGGGAGGCCTCACAGACGAATTTTCCGGCCTGAACAATTAGTTGGGCTAAGGAACGGAGGTCCTGAACAGGGACGTCCGACCCTAACTCCCGTTCCAGTTGCAAACCCCATTCAGAGACCGCTTTGCCAACCCAGGCGGAGGCAAAGACCGGTCTAAGGGCCGAACCAGAGGCAGTAAATATGGCCTTGGAGAGGGATTCCGTACGACGGTCCTCAACAGACTGGAGGGAAGATCCGTCCTGTACAGGAATAGTAGTGCTTTTGGACAGGCGAGCCACGGGAGGATCAACCTTAGGCGGGGATGTCCACGTGGTCACAGAATCCGCTGGAAAGGGATAACAAATGTCCAGCTTTTTGGGTGTAATAAAGCGGACGTTAGGCCGAGTCCAAGCCTTGGATACCACAGAAGAAAAATCAGCGTGTATGGGAAAAACCTTGGAGGCCTGTTTGGGGCGGAGAAAGGACACGCCGGCCTGTTCAGAGCTGGGGGGGTCATCGTGTAGCTGAAAGGTATCACGGATGCTAGTGACAAGATGCCCCACCGCGGACGCCAATTTGGACGGAAGCTCTGAGTCCATGTCCACGTCCGAATCCGCCAGTCCTCCCTCAGAAAGCGTATCCCTTTGAGAGGATAGACTTGACTGAGCTCGCACGCATGGCGGAGAGAGCGAAGCATCTGGAGAAGATGTGCGCTCAACCCTTGAACGTTTCTGAGTATGCCGGGCCCTGGAAGATTCGCTGGGAGGCAGGGAACCAGTGGGGGCGGCAGAAACGGTAGTCCCAGCGGGTGCGACAGGGATTGTGGCAGCCTGCGGGAGAGGCGGTCTATCCACGAGACGGCCCACTACGTGTGTAAGGCTTTCCACCGCCTGAGACAGAGACCTAGCCCAGTCAGGGGGTTCAGAGGCACCGGGGGGCGCAGCGGGAAGCGGGCCCTGCACCGGGGCCTGACATGCAAGGCAATGCGGCTCAGATTGCCCCCGCGGAAAAAGTTCCTTACAGGCGGTACAGGCATGGTACCAGGGTTTGGGGGCACCTGTGGGATCTGACATGCTGAAGTGTGGTTGTACTCTAATATAGAGACCACAAAGGGTTATAGCAGCTATGACCAGGAGGGTTAGGAGAGGGTTAACTGTCCTACCAGTGCCTCAGAAGAACGTCAGGAGATGGCCCAGATCAGCAGCAGCAGAGAAGCAGTGAACAGCAGTGAGCAGCAGAGAGCGCCCACAGAAGCCGAGCGATGTACACAGGAGGTTAGAGTCCCCCACCGTGTCCCAGCTTCCTGTCAGGAGTGAGGAAGCGCGGGAAACCTCAGCAGAAAGCGCGGGGAACAAGCTCCGCCCCCTCCAGCGCTTGAAATGTCTCCTGTGAAGGAGAACGTAGCTCCGCCCCCAAAATGACGTGCGCGTAAGCCCCGCCCACTGCCGGGACCGCTAAGCCCGGCCCCCCATTCTCGGCGGGAAGGGGGAGAGAGAGAAGAGAAAAATGGAGGCAGCCCTGAATGAGGGGGAGGGGGGGGAGAAAGATAGCAGCGTGGGGGGGAACGGCGTGGGGGTGCTGAGGATGCTGCTGTGCTGCATTGTCCTGCAGATGAGCGCTCAGAATGAGCGACCACGGGTGCCCCCCTTACCCAGAGGGGTAGATGCTGCAGATAGGGACGGGGTATGGGCTGGAATAGCCATCTCACCGTCCGACGTCTTCACCCTCAGTCCTTTCCAGCAGGGTCGCCCCTTCAGCCACTGGCACCGCAGTGGCAGGAAGCTGGAAGAGGGGCTTGGCGTGCGGGCGACCCCCTAGCTGGCGGGATGTAGGGGAGCCATTGCTGCCCAGATCCTCCTATTGCTTCTGTGGGGGAGGCAGCAGTGCAGATAAGTTGGCACTGGCGCAGCTCAACCCCGGGAGAGCAGAGAGGTCTAATGCGTCTCTGGTATCCCTAGGAAAAAATAAAATAACAAAATTAGAAGAAAAAGTAAAAATAACAAGGAGAAAACAGCCCTGCAGTAGCAGGGAGTGTCTTGCCTCCTTGGACACTAAGCTAAAACTGGTAGCCTCTATCTCCAGGCTGAGGGTATAGCTGATGGAGGAGGGGCTTAACAGTTTTACTTAGTGTCACGCCTCCTAGGGAGCTGAGCTATACCCAAGGTCTGTGTCCCCCAAGGAAAATGGGCGAGAAAATTGTTTTCTATTAGTATTGACTTTTAAAAGAATAACTCTTTCTGACAGACGTGCCTCTCTAAGCGAGCAGACTATAAAGACAATGTTGGGTCAGTAATAACAGAAGGTTTAAGGCCCATTTATAAGTGGGCAATTTTCGGGAAGGAGTGTTCCTAGTAGGAACTTTTGTCCCTGATAAGTGCCTTTAATAAAAATGCCACGATCACCCAACGAACCAGAAAACACTCCGCAATTGGACGAAAGATACCAAAATCAGGTAGAAAATTGCGCTGCCCAAAAACAATGATTCTCTATGGGGAATACATGATCGCTGTAGCAATAACGTGTCCCTATACAAATGCAGCTCTCAACTCCTCCAACAAGCAGGCAATTATCGGAAAAAACTGTTCATTCCCAATAATTGCCTGCTGTGTCGGCTTGTGCAAAGGAGTCTCTATATTCACCTGTACTACTGATTCCTACAAAGCAGTCTGCAAATTTATTAACTACGTAAGCGTTGGAAAAAAACTTACCAAAGTCAAAAGAAATGGGCTGTGTTAAACCTTCAAGCGTACTTATTTTTTGCCTTAACAAAAACAAAAAGTATATCTCACTATATATATATATATATACATATAATTAAAGTCCAAAACCATGCATACATTGGCATACATTTCTACAGCATCCATGCTTAAAAGGGTTACGCAGTGCAAAGATATTAACCTCCTAAATGTCACCTCAAAATTAGAAAAACCCTCCCAAATCTCACTTTTTTAATGTCGTTTTTTTGAATAGGTGTCTGAAGTAAATCTTGAAGGCGCACAACTTAGGGGACACAATTGCAACTCCTTAACGACCAACAATACGTTCCAGCAGTCATAACTTTAATTTTTTTCAAGTTTTTTTTTTTTTTACTTTGGAGAATAGTTGTAGTTTTTTTATTTATTTTTAGGAACCATTTTGGGCTATATATATTGTTTTAAATAACATTGTTTTATTGTAAGGAGAAACCCCCCCAGCAATTTTAACATTATCTTGTGGAATTTATTTACATATATATATATATATATATATATATATATATATATATATATATATATATATATATATATATATATTTTTTTTTTTTCTTTCTTCCTGCAGGCTGTCAGCTCCCCAACTGTCCCACTTCCAGACTTAAGGAGGGGGGGCTTCTTTAGCTGCTCATTCCGAGCTTTTAAAGAATACCAGAATTACAGCATTATCTTCACTTCATCGGAATAGATCGCTGTTAGAAATCAAGATAGCAAATGAAAAGTAAGAGTAGAATTTACCCTATTAGGGCCCGCAATCCAGGAGATAAGGCACGGAACAGAATCCCATGGAAGCACTGCTTCCGTGGGTTTTTTGTCTGTGCCTCTGCACCACAAAAAAGTAGTGCATGCACTACCTTTTTGCTGTGCGGACCATCAAATCCCACTCAAGTAAATAGTGTGGCTGCAGTCTGCAGACGAAGACCGGTCGCTGCAAGTCTATTGCGGTCCACACACGTTGTGTGCATGAGGCCTTATTCTCTACTTGAATTCTAACAATGATATCCCCTGCTGATGTTGTACTAATAGTATGATTCTGTATGTGATTGTGTGAAAGCTTGGACTGTCAGCTTTCAAAAAAGACCAGGCCCATGTCTCTAGCTTCTCCCAATCCAGAGATATGCCAAATCAGTACCCCCCCCCCCCCCCGCTTTTCTGCCCAAACTGTGCTTGGGGTAAGTAGTTAGTTAATTGTGTTTTCTCCATGTCAGACAATGGGGGCATATTGCGCTGCTTCCTATTCAAAATTACCTGCTAGTCATCTCCTTGGTAGAGGTGGTGCAGGTGAATTACAGCTGGTTGTCCCATTCAACTGAACGGTAGAAGCTGTAATTACACTGCAGCGCCATTGCAAAGGAGACGGCATGCAAGTAATTCTGAAGAGGAAGCAGTGCTCGCATGAGTACCAGTACTCCATTAAACAGCTGTTTGTGGTCCACCACCAATCTGATGGACATCAATATCTTTATAATCTCTTTATAATCATAATGGTGTGAGCCAGCCCTTCTACAGCATGGTTAGTGGATGCACAGGAGGATGGTTTACCTCTAACCGGCAGGAGCCTATGCTGCTTAGACCCCATAATAAACCATTACAGTTAACTTTGGATGGCTGAGAATTTAGAGAGCCAATCTACAGACACATTCACATCTACATGTAACATCACAAATCGCTCTTATCAAAAGGATGAAATTTGACTGCACCCCTACAAAACCCAGCAACTGCTCCCAAATTCCCATTTTGCATTAAAGGAATTTTCTGAAACCCTGAAAAAAAATAAAAATAATAGCTGTACTACTCTCCTGTCTGATCTGCCACCTCTGTGACCCAGCCAAACTTTCTTTCCAGCACTGCTGTGATGACATACCTGAAATGACTAGTGAGGCCAATTGGCTGCAGTAGTCATGTGGGTACTTAGGGATGTCATCACTGCAGGAACAAACAAAAACCAACTGGAAGAACCAGAGTAGCAGTACTGGAACAGCAGGCAAGTAAGACAAACCACTTTTGTGATTTAATAGTACTCCCTGCTGTTACATCAGTTTTTAGGGGACCACTAAAGGGGACCTGTCTATTTTAGTACCTACTTACATTCCCTGTGTAATAACTGTTCCAGAACATCTGTTCTTATGACTTAATGTTGTGCTGTTCTTCTCTTATTCCTGATAGAAGTTTATGGATTAAGGTATAGATGGGTGTTACTACATGGGGGAGTCTGTCCCTGCAGTCTGCCACTAGCAGCTCTTATTGAACAATGTGAGACTGTGCAGGAACACTCCACCCAACTGGTGACTCCCATCTGTACCTTTATCCATAAACTTCTTGCAAGAATAATAGAAGAACAGCACAATAGAGTTAGAAGAATAGATGCTCCAGAATTGCCATTTCACAAGAAATATAATTATTTACTAAAACTAACATGTCCGGAGAGGTGCCAAGTGCCCTTTAAAGGGGTTGTCTGGGTTCAGAGCTGAACCCGAACACACCCAGAATTTCACCCAGGCAGCCCCCCTGATGTTAGCATTGGAGCATTTCATTCTCCAAAGCTCTCCCTTGCCCTGCGCTGGATCGCGCAGGGCAAGGGCTTTTTTATTTATGTTTTTACACTGCTAGGCGGAGACTTCCACCTAGCAGTCTATTCGGCGACGTCACCGGCTCGGATGGGCAGGCTTTAGCACTACTCTAGCCGTTTTTCAAAGCTAGGGCAGCGCTAAAGCCCAAAGTACTAAATTGTTGTACCTATGGTGACAAACCACATAAAAACCAAAGCTGAACTGTACAATATATACCACATAAAAACCAAAGCTGAACTGTACAATATACAGACGTGGACAAAATTGTTGGTACCCTTTGGTCAATGAAAGAAAAAGTCACAATGGTCACAGAAATAACTTTAATCTGACAAAAGTAATAATAAATTAAAATTCTATAAATGTTAACCAATGAAAGTCAGACATTGTTTTTCAACCATGCTTCAACAGAATTATGTAAAAAAATAAACTCATGAAACAGGCATGGACAAAAATGATGGTACCCCTAGAAAACACAGAACATAATGTGACCAAAGGGACATGTTAATTCAAGGTGTGTCCACTAATTAGCATCACAGGTGTCTACAACCTTGTAATCAGCCATTGGGCCTATATATATGGCTCCAGGTAATCACTGTGTTGTTTGGTGATATGGTGTGTACCACACTCGACATGGACCAGAGGAAGCAAAGGAAAGAGCTGTCTCAAGAGATCAGAAAGAAAATTATAGACAAGCATGTTAAAGGTAAAGGCTATAAGACCATCTCCAAGCAACTAGATGTTCCTGTGAGTACAGTTGCACATATTATTCATAAGTTTAAGATCCATGGGACTGTAGCCAACCTCCCTGGACGTGGCCGCAGGAGGAAAATTGATGACAAATCTAAGAGACGGATAATCCGAATGGTAACAAAAGAGCCTAGAAAGACTTCTAAAGAGATTCAAGGTGAACTTCATGCTCAAGGAACATCAGTGTCAGATCGCACCATCCGTCGTTGTTTGAGCCAAAGTGGACTACATGGGAGACGACCAAGGAGGACACCATTGTTGAAAACGAATCATAAAAAAGCAAGACTGGAATATGCCAAACTACATGTTGACAAGCCACAAAGCTTCTGGGAGAATGTCCTGTGGACAGATGAGACAAAAATCGAAGTTTTTGCCAAGGCACATCAGCTGTATGTTCACAGACGAAAAAATGAAGCATATCAAGAAAAGAACACTGTCCCTACTGTGAAACATGGAGGAGGCTCTGTTATGTTCTGGGGCTGCTTTGCTGCGTCTGGCACAGGGTGTCTTGAATCTGTGCAGGGTACAATGAAATCTCAAGACTATCAAGGAATTCTAGAGAGAAATGTACTAGCCAGTGTCAGAAAGCTTGGTCTCAGTCGCAGGTCATGGGTCTTGCAACAGGACAATGACCCAAAACACACCGCTAAAAACACCCAAGAATGGCTAAGAGGAAAAAATTGGACTATTCTAAAGTGGCCTTCTATGAGCCCTGACCTCAATCCTATTGAGCATCTTTGGAAGGAGCTGAAACATGCAGTCTGGAAAAGGCACCCTTCAAACCGGACACAACTGGAGCAGTTTGCTCATGAGGAGTGGGCCAAAATACCTGCTGAGAGGTGCAGATGTCTCATTGACAGTTACAGGAAGCGTTTGATTGCAGTGATTGCCTCAAAAGGTTGCGCAACAAAATATTAAGTTAGGGGTACCATCATTTTTGTCCATGCCTGTTTCATGAGTTTATTTTTTTACATAATTCTGTTGAAGCATGGTTGAAAAACAATGTCTGACTTTCATTGGTTAACATTTATAGAATTTTAATTTATTATTACTTTTGTCAGATTAAAGTTATTTCTGTGACCATTGTGACTTTTTCTTTCATTGACCAAAGGGTACCAACAATTTTGTCCACGTCTGTATACAAGAAAAAAGTCCATACCTGAGCAATCCAAACAGAAGATCGGTGGATTCTACAAGTGCAGTTTCAGTCACCCAATGAAAGCCAAAAATCTCTACGGTGTCCGTCTCATAGTCAGTTGGAGAAGGGTCAAGCTTCAACAAGAGCCTAGAAAACAAAGTCATAACCAAACAGGTACATAAAACAAGGATGCTGCTTTATCATGCTTCTGGAGGCCTTAGGCCAGTGATGGTGAACCTTTTAGAGACAGAGTGCCCAAACTGCAACCAAAACCCCACTTATTTATCGAAAAGTGCCAGCACAGCAATTTAATCTGAATACCACAGTCCAATATAGTCTATCTTCCATGTACTTTATCATTTAGCTATAATAGCCTGCCTACATTCAATGCGCTGTCTGTGCTGTTTCGGGTTGTTTCGGGTATCAAACTTTTCGATATCCAAACAATACTTTTAGCCCATATCGATACGATAGCAGGATTTGTCTTTTATCGATCCTAGGCTGTGCTACTGCACAGCCTAGTATCAGAGAATATGGATCGGGCTGCTCTCAGCAGCACAGAGGAGAAGGAAGCAGTCTCTCCCTCCCCCTTGTGCTGCTGCCGCTGCCTCCAATGAGAGCTCAGAGGGGCGGAGGAGGGGAGGGGCTGTGGCCACTGCGCCACCAATGATAACTAACGTTTAATACATTACAAATGCAGGCGGCGGCAGAAACACGTTGCCGGCACCCTGCCTCTGACAGGACGCTGCAATCGTGCGACACCTGAGGGATTAATTGCCGCGGATCGCAGCGCCCTGTCAGAGGTCGGGTGCCAACAATGTGTTTCTGCCACCGGCTGTATTTGTATTAAAAGTTAATTATCATTGGTGGCGCAGTGCGCCCTCCCCCCAACCCCCCCTCCACAGTATTAAAAACATTGGTGGCGCAGCCCCCTCCCCAGTATTAAAATCATTGGTGGCAGTGGCCACAAAGTCCCCTCGCCTCCTCTCATTGGTGGCAGTGGCAGCTTCTGATCGGAGCCCCAGCAGTGTAATTGCGGGGCTCCAATCGGTTACCATGGCAGCCAGGACGCTACTGAAGCCCTGGCTGCCATGGTCAGCACTATGCACAGGGCAAGTGTAAAGTCCTGTTCACCCTAATAGAGCTCTATTAGGGTGAATAGTCAAGGGATTGAAGGATCCCAGGTTCTAGCCCCTAAGGGGGGAAATAGTTATTAAGTTAATTATTAAATAAACTGTAAAAAAAAAAAAAAAAAAAAAATTTTTTAAAACAAACACACCAAAATATTAAGTATAAATCACCCCCTTCCCCAATATTACATATAAAATATATAAACAATAAATAAAATATTACATATCACCACGTCTGAAAAGTCCAAACTATTAAAATAACGAGATTTTTGTATAACTTACCAGTAAAATCTCTTTCTCGCTCTTTCCTTGGGGGACACAGAAGACCTTGGGTATAGCTCATCTCCATAGGAGGCGTGACACTAAGTGAAAACTGTTAGCCCCTCCTCCACAGCTATACCCTCAGCCTGGAGAGAGAGACTGCCAGTTGCGTGTCCAAGCAGTGAGAAAAGGCAAAGTCCAACAAGGAACCAACAAGCCAACTACCCAACGGGTAACAAAAACTCGGAAAACGCACAGAGAAAAAACAATTAATGGGTGGGTGCTGTGTCCCCCAAGGAAAGAGCGAGAAAGAGATTTTACTGGTAAGAAATACAAAAATCTCGTTTTCTCGCCCAGTTTCCTTGGGGGACACAGAAGACCTTGGGACGTTCAAAAGCAGTCCAAAAGGGGGAGGGACCACAGCACCAAGGTGAAGCACCCGAAAGGCATCAATGAACCGCCGCCTGTAAACCCAGGCGGGGTAAGGCAGCATCTGCCAAAGTCAGAGTATGCACCCTGTAGAACTCAGTAAGGCGTGCAAGGCAGACCTGTGGCCGCCGTGCCCAAATGCACGGCCGAAGCCCAATGCCTCCGGCCCAGGAGGCACCGACCGCTCTGGTGAAAGGAACGGTGACACCAAGACAGAATCCTGCCCTAGGTGCAATAACCTCAGCAATAGCCAATCTGATCAAGCGGAGGAAAAACACCCTGGAGTCTGTCAACCCTATGCACAGACCTCCTGGAACCCCAAGAGGCCGAACGACTGCAAGAGTCGGAGATCTCCAAGTAAAAAACGGCCAGGCCCAAACAACGTCCAAATAGGTGAGGTGTTGAAGCGAAAGGCAACACCACCTTCAGAAGGAAGGAAGGAAGGAAGAAACGAGATGCAGAACAGCCCTGTCCTGGAAAAGACAGAAAGCTTGTAACAAAAAAAGGGGGCCATGCCGGCACCCGTCAGAGACACGACTGATACGGAACACAACCGTACAGGACAGAAGGATAGAGAGAACTCCTGTAACGGCTCCAAGGGCAAGATCGGAGCGCCGAGAGCTCAGGATATAGTCCCCAGGGCGGTACCGAAGGACAGTACAGAGGAACCAAAGAGCCACTCCGAGGAAGAAGGTCTTGGCAGGCCCAGAGGGCCGGGAACGCTGGAAGAGAAAGAACAGCGCCGACACTTGACACCTCAACTAAAAGACAGAACCATGGGGAAAGAACTTCAGAGTGGGGAATGCACAGCTTCCCACAGAACCCCAGACAAGAAACCCTAAGTCTTACGACAGATCCTGGACGAGACACAGCCAGGAGTGGACAGCAGTGAACCCGCTGGAGTCGCCTGGCAAGCAGGCGAAAACCCAATGAGAACAGGCGCAGACCAGTAACACGGGCAGAAGGGTCGACAAAACTAGCCCCGTCGGCCCTCGAACAACGTTGACCCGCATCCACCCGAATGGGGGAGCAGAAGGACAGATGGAAAGAACCCAAAGGATCCGCCAGATGCCAGGAGAAGGCAGGCTAAAGTCCATGCTGATGTAACCACGTTGTACAGCCCCTGTGTGGGATCAAAGGACAATCTGAACCGAAAAGGTAGTCCCCCCAAGTTATCGAGAAGGTAAGTCTACATCAGGACCATCGTCTTAGAACGGGCCACGCAATCTGCACCCAGCGGGAGGACAGAACGCGGTAGACTCGGTAAACAAGCACACAGCTAATAAGGCCAGCGTGAACAAGGGAGACAGTACGAGGCCAAAAGGAACACCGGAACCATCCACAGGAACAACCATGCTCACCCCAGAGGGGAGGACAGTGAAAACACAGCCTCCGAAGTCTGGCGGGAAGCCACATCGGAGTGATCTGTATAGAGCGGGAGCCAAACAAAGCCGGCGAAAAGAGGCAGTCGAGACAGAGGCCGACATAACACCCTCCAACCGAAAGGAGGAGGAGTGGGCAACAGGGAAGCCATAGGACAGCTCAAAGGCAGAACCCGCTACACTGTGAGACGCCCGGTCCACCGCCTCGCAGAAGGCGAATACCTTGAAGAACCCAAGGCGGAGGTCCTCCGGACCTGGGTAATCCAGCACCCAAGAGAAGTTGGGTGACCGTCCCGAGAAGAGCAGCCCGAACCCGGTAGCAGATCAGACAGAAGCGTAGAGGCGCCAAGAGGAAGGACTCATACCACACTGCATCCGAAGAGGAGGAAATTGCGGCAGGCAAGGGAACCGCAGTCCTGCCAGCGCCAATGACGAATTCGAGAGGCGCCTCAGACAACAGCACTCTCGACCATGTGACCACTTGCGCAGGGAAGCAATGCTGCAGAAGGACGCAAAGGGCATGCATCTAGGACCCACGAACACTCCCTGGAATGAAAGGCCAACTAAATGAATGAGCACCACCCAGCTCGGTGCAGCAGAGAGAAATAGAGCCTGTCCGGTCAGGAGGACAGAATGAACTCCCTAGGGACGAGTGCAAGGCTGGCGGCAAGCATCGTCTCCCAAGAAACAAAGGTATGCCGCAGGAAGCAGGTGAGGCATACGAACGAGCAGCCCCGCAAGCAGCGAGAAGGCCAACCCACCTAGAAAAAAAGGGGGGCTCGTCCCAGAGCGCAACAGCATGTACGGAATCGCAAAGTGCAACCTGAAAGGGAGTTATGCACAAAACCAGTATAGCATGCGATGGAACGCAATCAGTCCACCCCGAAAGGGGGGAAATTGTACCTGGCCAACTGCAGTTGGCAAGAGTGCAAAGACCCGTCCCAAAAGGGAGTGATGCCTAAGGCCGAACCTACTTCAGAGAAGCAGGACATACCCTATAAACCAGCAGGAACGCAGGAGGTCCACCTAGTGAAAGGGGAACATGCACAGGGGCATCCTAGCATTAAAGGAGTGTGCAATAATACACCCAACACTGAACTCAGCGAGAGAGTAACTACTCTGCCAATGAATGGGGACATGTACAAGTCCAACCCAGCCATATAAGGACAGCCGTGAATCCCATGAGCGTGCCAAATTCTGCCCTGAAGTGAGAGGTGGTCACGCACAAGGCCAGCACCGTATCCAATGGAAGTGCAAGCGTTCCACCCATGTTAGAGGGCCATTCTCATGGCCAGCAATGTATCCGGTGAGAGTGTAGCACACCGCCCAGAAAAAAGGGGGTAAAGCACATGGCCAGCATCTCCTCCAGGGAGAGTGCGAGCACACCGCCATGCATGGGAGTCATACACATGGCCAGCAACGTACTGGCGAGAGACAAACACAGTCACTAAGAACGCGTGCATGTCGCCTGAGGAAGGAAGGCATGCCCCTGGCTGGCAGCGAATCCAGCAAGAGTGCGTACACCGCCTACGGAAGAGGGGTCATGCCTATGGCCGACAGCGGATCCAGCGAGAGAGCAAGCACCCTGCCATGTATGGGGTACATGCACGTGGCCAGCAACGTACCTGCGAGGAAACACCCAAAGACAGAGGGATGTATGTATGCTGCCTGAGGGAAGGAGGCATACCCAAGGCCGGCAGGGAATCCAATGAGAGTGCAGCATACCGCCTAAAAAATGGCCGGCAGCGCAACCAGTGAGAGTGCAGCACAATAACATAGTACATAAGTACATCATAGCACATCTGCGAGAGTGCAGCATTCCGCCTATGGAAGGGGGTCGTGCACATAGCCAGTACCGTATCCGGTGAAAGTGCAGTATCCCGCCTAAAAAAGGGGGGCATGCACATGATCGGCAACAGATCCCGAGAGAGTGCTGCGTTCCGCCCAGGAAGGGGGTCACGCACATGGCCGGCAGCGAATCCAGTGAGTGCAGCGTTCCGCCCACGGAAGGGGGTCACGCACATGGCCGGCAGCAAATCCAGAGAGTGCAGCGTTCCGCTTATGGAAGGGGGTCGTGCACAAGGCCAGCACCGTATCCGGTGAAGGTGCAGCATTCCGCCTAAGAAGGGGGTCATGCACATGGCCAGCCAGGGAGAGTGCAGTAGCCCGCCTAGGAGGGGGGGGGGGATGCACATGGCAGGCACCATAACTGGAGAGATTATGAATGCTGCCTACAGAGGGCCGAATGCACTTGGCCAGCGCCGTATCCTGGAAGAGGCAAGAAAACCGCCTAAAAGGGGAAATGCCCTAGCAGCGACGCAGGCTGGGAGCGCAACACCATGCCGCCTGTGGAAAGAGGTCATGCAGACATGCAGCATTACTGATGAGGCTGCAGCGTCAAGCGCAGCCCAATAGAAAACATGATCTATTATTTTTATGTTATTTCATTTTTTTTATTTATTTATTTTTTTATTATTATTTAAACTCAGCCTCTGAGGCTAAAGGGGAGCCACCATATAGGGGCCCTGAGAGACAGAGAAAAAAGGGGGGCCAACTATACAGACCCATTTTTGGGAGCCGGCCTGCACCCAAAGGGTTAACAGGGATCCGGCCTGGAGGGCGGCGTGCGATCCCCTGGGGGCGGAGGAACCTCCAGGCGGGAAAATTCGCGCCTGGAGAAGTTCCCGCCCCCTCCACCAGACCCTCCACCAGAGGCCGGAATATTGCGGCCTAGTAGGCCGCGAAGCCGGGGGCTAAATTGCGGCGCCCGGCCCGTCATACCGCCGGGACCTGCGGCAGAACGGCGCTTCAAACCGGCCGCGGGAGCCCACCCCGCGGGCCGGTCGGGATTGCGGCTCAGCAGGCCGAAGCCTGGGACCAAAGTAGCGGAGCCCCGCCGACCGCCACCTGCTGGGGCATAGCCCAATGCCGGCCGCGGGAGCCCACCCCGCCGGCCAGAAGAGACAGGGGCCCGTAATGGCGGTTTGCCGGCGCGGGAGCCCACCCGGCCGGCCGGAAGAGACAGGGACCGGAATGGTGGCTCGCTGGCCGCGGGAGCCCACCCCGCCGGCCGGAAGTAAGGGGGCCTGGAATGGCGGACCGCCGCGGGAGCCGCGGAGCCTAAAATCTTTTGCGGCGCCCGGCCGCACCGGATATATTAGTGCTGACCGGACCGGTGCCCGTGATGGGTCAGGGGCAGCAAGGCGCGGGCCCTCTGGCCCTGAAGCAGTGGCCGGTAAGAGGGAGGGGGACCCTGAGACCGGGTCTGTGAGGGTGGGAAGCCTGCCTAACCCCTACGTCAGGGGCAGCTAGGTGCAGCTCCCCAGGCATCCTTCTTGCAGGAAGAAGGGTGCCAATGTCCTATGGGAGCAGAATGTCGCCCTGTGCAGCCAGGGCCAGCCTAGGGCTAGCAGGGACAAAAGGGTCCAGAGGCCCTGTCAGTATGGGGGTCAGGCACGCAGGAGACCGGGGTGGGGTGAGGGGTGAGGGGGGGGACGTAGGGCTGGAGAAGCCAATCTCTCACCATAGCCGTCTTCACCCTCGGTCCGTTCCAGCAGGGTCGCCCCTTCAGCTACTGGCACCGTAGTGGCAGGACGCTGGAAGAGGGACTTGGCGTGCGGGCGACCCTTGTGCTGGCGGGATGTAGGGGAGCTGGGCTGCCCTGATCCACCTTGCCTTCTGTGGGGGAGGCAGCAGTGCGGATGACCGGCACTGGCGCAGCTCGACCCCGGGAGAAACAGAGAGGTCTAGTGCGTCTCTGTTGTCCCTGATGTTCTGGAACAAAAAGAAAAGAAAAAAGTAAAAATCAAAAATTAAAACAAGGAGAATCAGCCCTGCAGAGCAGGGAGTGTCTTGCCTCCTTGGACACTAAGCAAAAAACTGGCAGTCTCTCTCTCCAGGCTGAGGGTATAGCTGTGGAGGAGGGGCTAACAGTTTTCACTTAGTGTCACGCCTCCTATGGAGATGAGCTATACCCAAGGTCTTCTGTGTCCCCCAAGGAAACTGGGCGAGAAATTAAAAAATATCTCCTAAGCGGTGAATGCCGTAAAAGAAAAAAAAAAAGAAAAAAAGAAAAACTGCATGATTCACCATTTTTTTTGTCACCTTCTCCCCCCCCCCCCCCCCCAAAAAAATAGGATAGGACTGTCCGATTTTGGACGTTCCATAAAATCCTGAATGCACGCAGCTTTTTTTGCATTTTATTTTTTTTGCGTGGTATCGAGTATCGCAATACTTTTTTATGGTATCGAAACCAAATCAAAATTTTGGTATCGAAACAACCCTAGTGCATCATGCACTGATGAATGGCAGGAAAAGTCTAAGAAGTATTGGTACACCATGGACGTTTCCCAGGGTGCGGGTGCCCACAGATAGGGCTCCGAGTGCCACCTCTGGCACCCGTGCCATAGGTTCGCCATCACTGCCCTAGGCCAAGGCTCCGTGCCGATTTATAGGTACATTTTAATGGACTTCTATAGATGACATGCACCAGAAATGTCACAAGCCTCAAAATCCAACACTGCTGTATTTCTTGCAATATTTGCGTAAAAGCAATAGAATACTCTTCCCCTATTTACTACTATTCGCAGGTTTGTGAATATCGCATTAAAACAATAAATGGTCATGAAGCCCTGGACTAAAAACATCACATTTTCATCACGAAGATAAAGTAAAATAAAATAAAATAAAATAAAATAAAAAGGAATGGACAGAATTATATTTTTTTTAAACACATAAGTGTAGTTTAGAAAACTGTTTTTCAGATATTCTATTTGGACATTTTGCAGTTCATGCAGGACCTCCATCAACTGAGGGGCTATTAAATGAGCCGAGCATAAGGACAACTACTGTTCCTATAATTGTCTTGTTTAAATGTGCTGCCAAACACCTGCTTATTCATCTGGTGATCATCATTTTTGGTCACAATTCCATAGAAGAAGCGGGCGGCGCTGCCTGCAGGAGCGATAGAAGATGCTGCCCGTTTCTTCTATGGTTTTGTGACCTCAGGACCTTCCCAGGGACATGAGCAGAGGCGAGGTGCAGCCACGCTGGGAGCTGTATATGCTAGTACGGGAGTGTGCCTTTCTGCACAACAATTCCAGGTAAGCATGCATTTGGCACTTTATCCTCTTTACACCCCATGGTCCCATCCATTGCGCCCCCAAAAAATTACCCTGATCACCCTGTCAAAACAGGGATTGGCTGCCTAAAAAACAATGAATCTGTATGGGTAGTAGCAATATACCCAGCCATCACCGCCACTCCT
Source organism: Bufo gargarizans (assembly GCF_014858855.1). NCBI lineage: Eukaryota > Metazoa > Chordata > Amphibia > Anura > Bufonidae > Bufo > Bufo gargarizans. Next base: position 263,719,133 of record NC_058083.1, read on the forward strand.
GAGCTGTGAGTTGGCCTGTGTAAGGCCTCTTTCACACGAGCGTGACGGATTGGCTCCGGATGAATTCAGTGAAACTCGCACCATTTTGCAAGCAAGTTCAGTCAGTTTTATCTGCGATTGCGTTCAGTTGTTTCCACGCGGGTGCAATGCGTTTAGATGCATTTTTCACGCAGGTGATAAAAACTGAAGGTTTACAAACAACATCTCCTAGTGAAAAACAACCATCAGTGAAAAACACATTGCATCCGCACTTGCTTCCGGATACAATGCGTTTTTCACCGAAGCCCCATTCACTTCTATGGGGCCGGGGCTGCATGAAAAACGCAGAATATAGAATATTTTCATGCAACGCACAAGTGATGCGTGAAAAACAACTCTCATGTGTATAGACTTATTGAAATGAATGGGTCAGGATTCAGTGAAGGTGCTATGCATTCACGTCATGCACTGCACCTCCGCAGAAAACTTGCTCGTGTGAAAGGGGCCTAAAAGGGTCATTAGTCCTGAGTGGAGATCAACTATAGCGTCTCTCTGGTGGACTCAGGCTGCCACGCACTGCACTGACAGACTATTCCTCTCAGTGCAGCTGCCTCCCAGATACAGTGCCATCTCATGCTCCAATGCGCTCCCTTGTATTGTGCTAGATCGCGCAGGGCACAAGCTCTTTTCTTTACAATAAGGGTACTTTCACACTTGCGGCAGAGGATTTCGGCAGGCAGTTCCATCGCCGGAACTGCCTGCTGGATCCGTCAAAACATATGCCAACTCATGGCATTTGTCAGACGGATCAGAATCCTGATCCGCATGACAAATGCATTGAAATGCCGGATCCGTCTCTCTGGTGTCATCCGGAAAAACGGATCCGACATTTTTTTTTTTCACAATTTTTGCAGTCTGAGCATATGCAGACTGCAAAAACTGATTCAGTTTGCCGGAACACTCGGGCCGGATCCGGCATTAATGCATGTCAATGGGGAAAAATGCGGGCATTTAAGCTAGTGTTCCGTTTTTTTGGCCGGAGATAATACCACAGCATGCTGCGGTTTTATCTCCGTCCTGAACAGTCAAAAAGACTGAACTGAAGACATCCTGATGCATCTCTGGATTGCTCTCCATTCAGAATGCATTAGGATAAAACTGATCAGTTCTTTTCCAGTATAGAGCCCCTAGGAAGGAACTCAATACCGGAAAAGAAAAACACAAGTGAGTGTACCCCGTCCCCAACACACTGCAGGCCGGAGGCTTCTGCCCGGCAGTGTGTTCGGTGACGTCACCGGCTCTGATGGGCGGGCTTTAGCGCTGCCCTAGCAGTTTTACTGGCTAGGGCAGCGCTAAAGCCCGCACATCAGTGCCGGTGACGTCACCAGGCTTCCTGTCAGCCCCATGGAAAGCCCTGTTCATGACTGGAACTCCTGAAAATGCCTTTGTCCTGCACAATTTAGCGCAGGGCAAAGGAGAGCATCGGAGCATGAACTGCTGCAATGCTCAAGTCAGGGGGGCTGCCGGGGTGAAAATTGAGGTATGTCCGTGTTCCACTCTGAACCCGGACAACCCCTTTAAAAGGGTATCCCCGGGGGTGGGGTCTAATGTTTCCACATCCTGTAAAAAAGATGGTAGAACAAAAGACTTTTGTGCTGGAGTACCCCTTTAAAAGGTTACAGCCACATGCATGCATATGGAGCCACTGACCCCATTGTCACCAGTGAGTGACAGAATCTGTGTGTGGTGCTAGGAGATCCACTGTTTCCTTACACTCAAACAGATACACTGTATTCAGTTGGTCTGTATCTGTTATTCAGAGCTAGTGGTAGTGTCCTCTAATAGGACAGCTGTGGGATCGGAGTGCCACCAGTGCAGAGCTTGCTCAGGAATGGCAGCAGGCAGGTGTGAGCGCATCTGCACGCACAGTGAGGCGAAGACTTTTGGAAGATGGCCTGGTGTCAAGAAGGGCAGCAAAGAAGCCACTTCTCTCCAAAAAAAACATCAGGGACAGATTGATCTTCTGCAGAAAATATAGTGAATTGACTGCTGAGGATTGGGGCAAAGTCATATTCTCCGATGAAGCTTCTTTCCGATTGTTTGGGGCGTCAGGAAAAAAAGCTTGTCCGGAGAAGAAAAGGTGAGCGCTACCAGTCCTGTGTCATGCCAACAGTAAAGTATCCTGAGACCATTCGTGTGTGGGGTTGCTTCTCATCCAAGGGAGTGGGCTCACCCACAATTTTGCCCAAAAACACAGCCATAAATAAAGAATGTTACCAAAGCACCCTCCAACAGCAACTTCTTCCAACAATCCAACAACAGTTTGGTGAATAACAATGCATTTTCCAGCACGATGGAGCACCGTGCCATAAGGCAAAAGTGATAACTAAGTGGCTCGGGGACCAAAACGTTGACATTTTGGGTCCATGGCCTGGAAACTCCCCAGATCTTAGATTAGTATAGCATGTAGCGGAGCTCTGTGTGTACAGGGTGCATGCAGCAGTGTAGCATGTAGCAGAGCAGGAAGTCTGGTAGGGACGCGGTGACACGAATCTTTTAACTAAAACTCTCAGACAATTATCTGAGTCCCTGCAATAACTATACATTGTAATTACATCACAGTCTGCTCCACTGCATTCACTGCAGCAGAGCTGTGTTTGCCAGGAGCGAGTCCCTCCTGACCTTCGGTTCACTTCAGAGCCGACTCAGCAGTCGCTGTTGTACTGCGCTGCTCAACTCAGCCTGGGGGCGCTACCCGATTCCGACATGAGACGTCGGTCGGTGGGTGGAGACAGCACATTCGGAGCAAGCAGGAGGAGCCGCTGCTGGAAGAAATTGGTAGATATAGATAATGATGGGGGGAGGGCAGCCGCGGACTCAGTTTTTAAAGTGATGACGTCACGAAATATACTGCGGTATTTAGGAAACAACGATAATCGCCATATCGCCGTTTTTTTAATACCGTAGTATATCGTGATACCGGTATATCGCCCAACCGTATACTGGACTTAGTATTAACCAATAGGCCTGACAGAACAACAGACGTGCAGGTTGGGGGACACCTGGGAAATAGTGACCATAAAGTAATAACCTTCCAATTATCATTCAAAAGAGCGTTTCTACAGGGAGGAACAAAAATACCAAACTTCAAAAAAGCTACATTTCGCCAACTAAGAGAGGCCATAGGCCTAACTAACTGGGACAAAGTCCTCAAAAATAAAAATACAGCCACAAAATGGGATATCTTAAAAGCATCCTAAAATCTCATTGTGAGAGGTACTCACTGGCTATGAGCTGTGCGCTGCGATTGGCCAGTACTGCAGCAAGGGACACGCCTCCTACAAAAAAAATCAGTCCAATACAACAGACGGAGCTGAGACACCGGAGCCTATACCGGGCGTACGGAGCGGCGCCCAGACATACTAGTAAGTGCAGGGGGACCCCTGGGCGCCGCTCTGCCCACAGGTATAGTTAGTTTTTAGTTTGTATATTAGTGAAAGGTCCTCTTTAACACTGAAGAGGACAGTATACTACTACAGAGCGATCTGGATAGATTGCAGGCTTGGGCAGATAAGTGGCAGATGAGGTTTTACACTGACAAATGTAAGGTTATGTACATGGGAAGGAATAATGCAAGTCACCCGTACATACTAAATGGTAAAACACTTGGTAACTCTGACATGGAAAAGGATCTAGAAATTTTTATAAACAGCAAACTAAGCTGCAAAAAAACTGTGTCAGGCAGCTGCTGCCAAGGCCAATAAGATAATGGGTTGCATCAAAAGGGGCATAGATGCCCGTGATGAGAAGATAGTCGTACCCCTTTACAAATCGCTAGTCAGACCACACATGGAATACTATGTACAGTTCTGGGCTCCGGTAAACAAGGCAGACATAGAGCTGGAGAGGGTCCAGAGGAGGGCAACTAAAGTAATATCTGGAATGGGGCAACTACAGTACCCTGAAAGATTATCAAAATTAGGGTTATTCACTTTAGAAAAAGGACGACTGAGGGGATATCTAATTACTATGTATAAATATATCAGGGGTCAGTACAGAGATCTCTCCCATCATCAATTTATCCCCAGGACTGTGACAAGGGGAAAGAAGGTTTGTACACAAACATAGAAGAGGGTTCTTTACAGTAAGAGCAGTGAGACTATGGAACTCTCTGCCTGAGGAGGTGGTGATGGCGAGTTCACTAAATAATAATATTACAGGCTATAGCTACTAGAGAGGGGTCGTTGATCCAGGGAGTTATTCCGATTGCCCGATTGGAGTCGGGAAGGAATTTTTTATTCCCCTTAAGTGGGAAAAATTGGCTTCTACCTCACAGGTTGTTTTTTTTTGCCTTCCTCTGGATCAACTTGCAGGATGACAGGCCGAACTGGATGGACAAATGCCTTTTTTTGGCCTTATGTACTATGTTACTACTATGTTATTGGTCTAATATGTGCATGTAGTCACCAGTAGTACCCCCATATTACTGTCAAGCCCCAAACCGTTCCGAGTGGGTAGATTTTAAATGGGCTGCTGGGGACTTGCAACAAAAATTCTCTCAAAGAGGATACCCCAGATCATGTCTTACCGAGGCGTATACACACACCAGCCAGCAATAGAAACTACCTCCTCATTCCCAAAAAACGAGCGACAGTACGGTCCGGATTAGGGATCGCCCAATTATCGGTTTTACCGATATTATCGGCCGATATTGAGGATTTTGAAAGTTATCAGTATTGGCACCTATTTTGCCGATAACGAATCAGGAGCAAGGATCGCGCTGCTGTCAGCACGATCTGTGTTCCCTCTGCAGCACAGGGGAGAAGGAAGCAATGTCTCCCTCCCCCTGTGCCTCTGCCACCAATGAGAGGAGAGGAGAAGAGGAGGCGCTGTGGTCACTGCGCCAACAATGATGTTAACTCACTCATTCAAATTCAACAGGAGGTAGGAGCTGGGTGCAGAATCATATCGCCGCACCCGACCTCTATGACAAGTAGCTGAGATCCGCGGCAATTAACCCCTGCCGCACCTGAGGGGTTAACTGCCGCGGATCGCAGCTACTTGTCATAGAGGTCGGGTGCGGCTATATGATTCTGCAGCCAGCACCCGCCTCCTGTGTATGAATTAATGGGAGAGTTATCTTCATTGGTGGCGCAGTGCGCCCCCCCCCCAGTATTAATCATTAGTGGCAGTGGCCACAGGCTCCCCTCCTCCTCATTGGTGGCAGTAGCAGCTTCTGATCGGAGCCCCATTCATTTCAATGGTTCCGCAAAAAAAAAAAAAAAAAACGGAATGTACTCTGTATTTCCATTTTTCCGTTCTGATGAAAGATAGAACATGTCCCATTATTGCCGGCAAATCACGTTCCGTGGCTCCATTCACGCTGATCTGCTGCCGGCACCCGCCTCCTGTATTAAAGGTTGATTATCATTGGTGGTGCAGTGCGCCCCTCTCAACCCCCCCAGTATTCAAGTCATTGGTGGCAATGGCCACAGGGTCCCCTCTCCCCTCCTCATTGGTGGCAGCAGCTTCTGATCAGAGCCCCAGCAGTGTAAGCCTGGGGCTCTGATCGGTTATCATGGCAGCCAGGACACTACTGAAGCCTTGGCTGCCATAGTCAGCTCCATGCTGCTGTGTGCACAGAGCACAGCGCAGCAGGGAGAGTGTGAAGTCCCATTCACCCTAATAGAGTTCTATCAGGGTGAATAGGACCAGGGTTCTAGCACCTAAGGGGGCTAAAAGTTAGTTTACAAAAAAAGCACCAAAATATTAAGTATAAATGAAAAAGAAAGATTTACAAAAAAAAAAAAAAAAGCTGCACGATAACAATAAACATGTTAATTTTCAGCAGATTTGTGTAAAAAAATGAAAATGCACAGAATATCGGTATAAATTATCAGCTATCGGCCTGAAAGTTCACAGATTATCGGCTCTAAGAAAATCAATATCAGTTGATCCCTAGTCCAGATTATAGGGACCTATAATGTAGCGAATAGGGAGATCCGGGACCTGTTGCATGAACACTGGGGGCTCCTAAAAACGGACCCAGCGATAGGACACCTGGTGGGAGACCGTCCCTTAATAACCTACAGAAGGGGAAGCAATCTGAGGGATAAGCTGGTACAGTCTGTACAATCCTCCACTTGAATTTACTTGGTTGAACACCAAACCTTTGGGCACATTCAGATGCTCCAACGGCATAGCATGCAAGGCGATGAAAAGGTGATGCTGTACAATGCACCTTGACAGGCCGCACTTACATCAGGTCCTTCATAAACTGTAGGACAATTGGAATGGTGTATGTGGCTACACGCACCTGCCTGCCTCAAGCAATATTTAAGACCAAGAGAGAGTTTCGGAGGCGTATAAGGGAATATCTCTAAACAGGATGACACACCAATTGTGCAACATGTCAAGGAATGTCCTCCAGAAGAGGAATTGCATCACGTTTCAGGGTATTGAGCATGTGAGGGGCTTCCTTTAGAGGGGGTGACAAGAACAATCGATTGCTGCATAAAAAAGCACAATGGACTTTCACACTACAAACACTAAAACCAAGCGGCCGCAATCATTTCATTTCATATACCTGCTTCATCTAATCATTGAAATTCTGCCGATGTATGTGGGTGAGTGGTCCCTACTCGCATCCTATTAGTAATAATCCCACTATGCTAGTCAAAGATGTGACTAGAATATCTTACTAGCGTTTTCGGGTCAGTGGATGCTTTTATCCCTAGCATGTTGCGGCCTGTCACGGAAGGTGTACAGGAAACAAGACAATGCAAAAATGAATATATGACTCACTGGATCCAAAACTAAGGAACAAAAGGGAGACCCCTGCATAAGACCTGGCACTCTCCCTGACTCTGCTCAGCCTATGCAAACACCCCAATGGTGGATGATCGCATATCCACGAACCTCGACTATATAACACCTGAACACCCTACAATAGTGAGGGGACACGACCACCGGCTCCCTACTCTAGACACGGAGGGAGTCAGGGTCACCTGGGATCCAGCAAACATAAAATCACAAATGAATGTACACTTATCTTGTAGCAGACTGGGAAATGGATCAGCATGCACACACACACTCCAGGAAGTTGTATAAACCGCACACTAATGCATTATGGGGAGGAATTTAAAGGGATGCAATCAGTCCAACTACAAGACAGCTGAGAGAGGCTAACGAGATGAGGAACTAGAAACCAAAACAAAGAAGCTCAAGGAGGAGGTTCTGAAAGGCATCTGTCAGAGCTTCTCAGATGTCTGGTTGTGACACGGCCATATTCCTCAGTTGTCACCTTGTTGTCATATATACAGTGCCTTGCAAAAGTATTCACCCTCCCTTGACTTTTTTCGTATTTTGTTACATTACAGCCTTAAAGGGGTTCTGCACTTTCATTTAACTGATGATCTATCCTCTGGATAGATCATCAGCTTCTGATCGGCGGGGGGCCGACACCCGGGACCCCCGCCGATCAGCTGTTTGAGAAGGCAGCGGGGCTCCAGCAGTGCAGCGGCCTTCTCACTGTTTACCACCAGCCCACTGATGTCACGACTAGCATCAGCTAGCGTGGGCGGGGCTAAGCTGCATTGAAGTGAACAGAGCTTAGCCCCGCCCACGCTAGTTGATACTAGTCGTGACGTCAGTAGGCCGACGGTAAACAGTGAGAAGGCCGTGGCGCTGCTGCCTTCTCAAACAGCTGATCGGCAGGGGTCCCAGGTGTCTGACCCCCGGCCAATCAGAAGCTGATGATCTATCCAGAGGATAGATCATCAGTTAAATTAAAGTGCAGAACCCCTTTAAGTTCAATGTTTTGTTAATCTGACTTTTATGTGATGGATAAGAACACAATAGTCTAAGTTGGTGAAGTGAAATGAGAAAAATATAATAAAACTATTGTTTAGAAATAGAAAACAGAAAATTGGCATCTGCGTATGTATTCACCCCCTTTGTTAGAAAGCCCATAAAAAGCTCTGATGCAGCCAATTACCTTCAGAAGTCAAATAATTAGTAAAATGATGTCCACCTGTGTGCAATCTAAGTGTCACATGATCTGTTATTACATATACACACTTTTTTTTTTTAAAGGCCCCAGAGGCTGCAACACCTAAGCAAGAGGCATCACTAACAAAACACTGCCATGAAGACCAAGGAACTCTCCAAACAAGTAAGGGACAATGTTCAGAAGTACAAATCTAAGGTTAATCCACGGCACTCCAATTCATGTGCAATTTTTTACATTTTATTGTGTTTACATATTAGCATTGTATACATCCAGACATGTTCTGACATCCAGCGTCATACCTACTGCACCGCCACTAAGATCCCGCTGAGGAAGGTCATAATTAGACCAAAACGTCCAGTAACTATGATTTATGTGGCTACATACTAATCATTTAATCTGGATGTATACAATGATAATCTGTAAACACAATAAAATGCAAAAATTTGCAAATGAATTGGAGTGCCGTGGATTAGGCCTTGTTCACATCACTGTTTCTCCTTTCCGTTCTCTGTTGAGGAGCAGGAGAATGGAAAGTACGGATTCTGCAGATAACTGAGACCTAACTGACCCCATAGACTATAACGGGGTCCGTTCGGGGTCGACTCAGAATATGATTTTTGAGCGGAGACTGAAGTCCTGCATGCACTTTCGTCTCCTCTCAAAAATCATGTTCTGAACGGACCCCATTATAGTCTATGGGGTCTTTAGGCTTCGTTATGCTCAGTTAGGTCTCCGTTATCTGCAGAATCCGTCCTTTCCATTCTCCTGCTCCTCAACGGAGCCGGAGAACAGAAAGGAGAAATGGTGATGTAAACGAGGCCTTAACCTTATATCTGTTCTACAACTCTCACGGGCACCCACAGTGGATTTATGGTGTGTGAAGTACACATCTCTTCAACCAGTTAAGAAGTACAAGTCAGGGTTAGGGTATAAAAAAATATTCAAATGTTTGATGATCCCCAGGAGCACCATCAAATCTATCATAACCAAATGGAAAGAACATTGCCCAACAGCAAACCTGCCAAGAAACAGCCGCCCACCAAAACTCACGGACAGGGCAAGGAAGCATTAATCCGAGAAGCAGCACAGAGACCTAAGGTAACCCTGGAGAGTTCTACAGCAGAGACTTGAGTATCTGTACATAAGACGACAATAAGCTGTACGCTCCATAAAGTTGGGCTTTATGGCAGAGTGGCCAGAAGAAAGCCATTACTTTCAGCTAAAAACAATAAGGCACGTTGTGAGTTTGTGAAAAGGCATGTGGGAGACTCCCAAAATGTATGGAGGAAGGTGCTCTGGTCTGATGAGACTAAAATTTTACTTTCCGGCCATCAAAGAAAACACCTGGAGCAAACCCAACACATCACATCACCCAAAGAACACCATCCCAACAGTGAAACATGGTGGTGGCAGAATCATGCTGCGGGGATGTTTTTCAGCAGCCGGGACGGGGCAACTGGTCACCGTTGAGGGAAAGATGGATGGTGCTAAATACAGGGATATTCTTCAGCAAAACCTGTACCACTCTGTGTGTGTGATTTGAGGCTAGGGCTGAGGTTCACCTTCCAGCAGGACAATGACCCCAAACGCACTGCTAAAGCAACACTTGAGTGGTTTAAGGGGAAAGATGGTAAGGTGTTGGAATGGTCTAGTCACAGCCCAGATCTCACATCAATAGAAAATCTGTGGTCAGACTTAAAGACTGCTGTTCACAAGCGCAAACCATCCAACTTGAAGGAGCTGGAGCAGTTTTGCAAAATCCAAGTGGTAAGATGTGGCAAGCTCATAGAGACTTAGGCCTCATTCACACGACTGGTGTGTGTTGTGGTCCGCAAATCGCGGATCCGCAAAACACGGATGGTGTCTGTGCGCGTTCTGCAATTTGCAGAACGGCATGGACAGCCTTCAATATAAATGCCTATTCTTGTCCGAAAAGCACGGACAAGAATAGGACATGTTATATTTTTTTAGCAGGGCCACGGAACGGAGCAACGGATGCAGACAGCACACTGAGTGCTGTCCGCATCTTTTGCGGCCCCATTGAAGTGAATGGGTCCGCATCTGAGCCGCCAAAACGGCAGCTTGGATGCGGACAAAAACAACGGCCGTGTGCATGAGGCCTTATCCAAAAGTGACTTGGAGCTGTGATTGCTGCAAAAGGTGGCTCTACAAAGTTTTGACTTTAGGGGGGCTGAATAGTTATGCACATTGACGTTTTTTTTAGTTTGTCCTATTTGTTGTTTGCTTCACAATAAAAAAAAAAAAAAAATATATATATATATATATATATATATATATATATATATATATATATTGTAAATTAAATGATGTAAATACTCAAACAATCCATATTAATTCCAGGTTGTGAGGCACCGAAATACAAAAAAAGTCAAGGGGGTGAATACTTTTGCAAGGCACTGTATATATGTTTTCCTATATATATATATATATATATATATATATATATATATATATATATATATATATATATATATATATATATACATACACACACACACACATATATATTTTATTATTTATTTTTGCCACTTTAGGGATTCTGTCACCTCCCCTAAGCCAAAAACCGATTTTAAAGCAGCCATGAAGCACAGCTTACCTGGATTAGGCTGTGCTCTTTTATCTTGAAATCCGTCCAGCAGTTACTGCAAAAAACGACTTTGATTGATATGAAGGTGCCCAGAGGGGCGTTTTTTTCTTCTTAGAGAGCCCAGTACCGCCCCTCTTTCAGTGCCCAGCCCGCCTTCCTTGTACTGTCTAACCGCCCCCAGCCTGCCACAGCCTCTCCTCCCCCTCCCTCACGCCGAACGAACTCTCGCACAGGCGCAGTACCCACTGAGGGCTGCGCCTGTGCGATCATCAGGAGACTGAGGGCGGCAGCTTCATCTTCGTCACTGGGCATGCGCCGAGCCCAGTGACGTCCGATGTTCGCTCTTTCCCTCAGTCAGCCTGGTAGGAAGCGCAGAGGATTGCCGATCGGCTGCTGCACCCTGCGCTTTCTCCAGTCTGCCTGCCACAGTGAAGACGGCCAGCGATTTCTTTCCCCACCCTCCCTTCAGGAAAGAAATAAGTATTTGTTGGGGCAAATTAGGTATTATTATATTAAGTAAAGCTGTATTGTATTTAGCCGATCGGCAATCCTCTGCGCTTCCTACCAGGCTGACTGAGGGAAAGAGCGAACATCGGACGTCACTGGGCTCGGCGCATGCCCAGTGACGAAGATGAAGCTGCCGCCCTCAGTCTCCTGATGATCGCACAGGCGCAGCCCTCAGTGGGTACTGCGCCTGTGCGAGAGTTCGTTCGGCGTGAGGGAGGGGGAGGAGAGGCTGTGGCAGGCTGGGGGCGGTTAGACAGTACAAGGAAGGCGGGCTGGGCACTGAAAGAGGGGCGGTACTGGGCTCTCTAAGAAGAAAAAAACGCCCCTCTGGGCACCTTCAGGACACATTTACATATCAATCAAAGTCGTTTTTTGCAGTAACTGCTGGACGGATTACAAGATAAAAGAGCACAGCCTAATCCAGGTAAGCTGTGCTTCATGGCTGCTTTAAAATCGGTTTTTGGCTTAGGGGAGGTGACAGAATCCCTTTAAGGCTGGGCATCTCTCTCTGTGGTTACGGAGATTCCGACACTTTGATATTGCTTTTAGTCAGTATTTTGGATCAATATTCCCTGTGCTACAAGATCGCTAATTATGCCAGTGAACTTGATAGCCCACTGGAGCGCTTTGCCTAGTATGATGGGCGGCATAAGGGGAGGTCTCACCATACCTCCTAACTTGTCCCTGCCACCTGTAGCTTCGCCCAGTGGGTGTGGCCGCACCTATGAAAGGAGCGCTCTCGACGGCCACGCTACGGCCATCATAGAGCCGGAGGCTGTGCTGCAAGTGCAGCGCTGTTCCCTGTTTCTCCCAGCACACGACAAGTGTATAGGCGACCTGTAGCTGGGGAATAAAAACTCTGCTCCTGATGAAAGGCTGCCCTGACAGGGCGGCATAGAAACGCGTTGAGTAGACGCTACATTAGGCAGGGATCATGCACAACCACAGGTCATAGGGCTTGACAGTAATATGGGGGTACTACTGGTGGCTACATGCGCATATTAGACCAATGACCTCCTCCTCGCCTATTAGAGGACACTACCACTAGCTCTGAATTACCTGCTGAATAAGGCCCCTTTCACATGACCGTATGGATTTTTCAGTGTTTTGCAATTTTTACAGATCTGTCGTTCCGTTTTTTTGTTTCGGTTTCGTTTTTCTGAATGGGATATACAGTATACAGTAATAACATAGAAAAAAAAATTGGGCTGGGCATAACATTTTCAATAGATGGTTCCGCAAAAACGGAATGGATATGGAAGACATACGGATGCATTTCCGTATGTGTCTTTTTTTTTTTTTTTTTTTTAGCTGACCCATTAACATGAATGGAGCCACGGAATGTGATTTGCGGGCAATAATAGGACATGTTCTATCTTTCAACGGAACGGAAATACATGGTTGTGAATGGTTCCGTATACGGAACGTAAAAAAACATCCCGTAAACAGAAAAAAAAACGGTCGTGTGAAAGAAGCCTAACAGATACACACCAAGTGAATACAGTGTATCTGAATGAGGCCTCTTTCACATGACCGTTTTTTTTCGTTCAATGGTTCCGCAAAAAAAAAAAAAATAATAATAAAAATGCGGAATGTACTCTGAATTTCCATTGAAAGATAGAACATGTCCCATTATTGCCCGCAAATCACGTTACGTGGCTCCATTCATGTCAATGGGTATGCAAAAAACAGGACACGTATGGAAATGCATCCGTATTTCTTCCATATCCATTCCGTTTTTGCGGAACCATCTATTGAAAATTTTATGGCTCCATTCATGTCAATGGGTCCGCTGATCTGCTGAGGGCACCCGCCTCCTGTATTAAAGGTCAATTATTATTGGTGGTGCAGTGCGCCCCCCCTAGACCCCCCCAGTATTCAAGTCACTGGTGGCAGTGGCCACAGGGTCCCCTCTCCCCTCCTCATTGGTGGCAGTGGCAGCTTCTGATCGGAGCCCCAGCAATGTAATCCTGGGGCTCTGACCGGTTACCAGAGCAGTCAGGACACTACTGAAGCCTTGGCTGCCATAGTCAGCTCCATGCTGCTGTGTGCACAGAGCACAGCGCAGCAGGGAGAGTGTGAGGTCTATTCACCCTAATAGAGATCTATCAGGGTGAATAGGACAAGGGATGAAAAGATCCCAGGTTCTAGCCCCTAAGGGGGAAAATAGTTAATTAATAAACTGTGAGAAAAAAAAAACAAAAAAAAAAAAACACCCCAAGTATAAATCACCCCCTCTCCCAATTTTACATATAAAATATATAAACAATAAATAAATCACATATTGCCACATCCGAAAAGTCCAAACTATTAAAATATTCTATGTGGTGAGCGCCGGAACTGCCTGCTGGAATCCAACAACGCAAGTGGGCGGGCGAGAATTCCGCGTGGGTGCAATGTGTGGGGTCTCAACGCATTGCACCCGCACTGAATCCAGACCCATTTATTTCTATGGGGCTGTGCACATGAGCGGTGATTTTCACGCATCACTTGTGCGTTGCATGAAAATCGCAGCATGTTCTATATTGTGCGTTTATCACGCACCGCAGGCCCCATAGAAGTGAATAGGGCTGCGTGAAAATCGCAAGCATCCGCAAGCAAGTGCTGATGCTGTACAATTTTCATACACGGTTGCTAGGAGACGATTGGGATGGGGACCCCATCTTTATTATTTTCCCTTATAACATGGTTATAATGGAAAATAATAGCATTCCTAATACAGAAGGCTTAGGGTACTTTGACACTTGCATTTTTCTTTTCCGGCATAGAGTTCCGCCACAGGGGCTCTATACCGGAAAAGAACTGATCAGTTTCATCCCCATGCATTCTGAATGGAGAATTAGGCTACTTTAACATTAGCGTTCGGGGCTCCGCTTGTGAGTTCCGTTTGAAGGCTCTCACAAGCGGCCCTGAACGGATCCGTCCAGCCCTAATGCATTCTGAGTGGATGCGGATCCGCTCAGAATGCATCAGTCTGGCACCGTCTGTCCTCCGCTCAGCAGGCGGACACCCGAACGCCGCTTGCAGCGTTCAAGTGTCCGCCTGGCGTGCGGAGGCAAACGGATCCGTCCAGACTTACAATGTAAGTCAATGGAGACGGATCCGTTTGAAGATGACACAATATAGCTCAATCTTCAAACGGATCCGTCCCCCATTGACTTTCAATGTAAAGTCTGGACAGATCCGTCTGAATACAAATTGTACTTAGACTTTTTAAGTGAAATAAAATGCAAACGGTTCGGTTTGAACGGATACCATCGTTTGCATTATAGGAGCGGATCCGTCTGTACAAATACCAATCGTAGCGCACAGCTCATAGCCTGAGAGTCCCAGGCTATGAGCTGTGCGCTACGATTGGCCAGCGCTGCAGCAAGGGACAACCCTAATACAAAAACTCCGCCCAGTACAACAGAGGGAGCTGCAGACACCGGAGCCTATACCGGGCGAACGGAGCGGCGCCCAGGCATACTAGTAAGTGCAGGGGGACCCCTGGGCGCAGCTCTGCCCACTGATATAGTTAGTTTTTAGTTTTTAAACTAGTGAAAGGTCCTCTTTAAGAATGCTATTATTTTCCCTTATAACCATGTTATAAATCTACAGAACACCTAACCCGAACTTCTGTGAAGAAGTCCGGGTTCGGGTACCAAACATGCTGATTTTTCTCATGCGCGTGTAAAATGCATTAAAACTAAAAAAAGTTTTGCACTCGTGCGAAAAAACAAACAAAAAAAAAACGCTCATTTTCCCGCGACACACTTGCATCTTATCCAGACCCAAATCCGTGACTCCCATGTAAAAAGAGGCCTAAGGCTAAAGCTAAACAGCAACCAGTGTCCACGTTACATAGATTGCAATGTGGCGCTTTTAAAATTGCAATTAAAGTGAAATCAAGCAGGCTAAGATTTGTACTGACTACTAATTCACCATCACAGTTAGGCCTCATGCACACGACGGGTTCCGCAAAAACGGGTTCCGGGTCCGTTTTTCCTTCCGTGGGTCTTCCTTGATTTTTGGAGGATCCACGGACATGAAGGAAAAAGTAGTTTTGGTGTCCTCCCTACCGTGCGAAGCCAAACGGATCCGTCCTGACTTACAATGCAAGTCAATTGGGACGGATCTGTTTGACGTTGACACAATATGCTGCAGACTGGCCACCAATGATAATACAATAAAGGGAGGGAGGGGGGGCCAGGGGGAGGCCGCACACTGGCCACCAATGATATCAATACAATAGAGGGAGGGGGGGGCCGCACTGGCCACCAATGAAATTAAAACTGGGGAGGGAGATGGGTCTGCCCCCTCCTGCCTGGCAGCACCTGATCTCTTACAGGGGGCTATGATAAGCACAATTAACCCCTTCAGGTGATGCACCTGAGGGGTTAATTGTGCGAATCACAGCCCCCTGTAAGAGATCGGGTGCTGCCAGGTAGCGATGTACACAGTTCGTAGTATATTCTAACTTGAAGTGTCACCATGTGTTAGAATATACTGTCGGATCTGAGTTTTCAAGAAGTGAAAACTCAGCTCTGAAAAAGCTTTCATGCAGACGGATCTTCGGATCCGTCTGTATGAAAGTAGCCTACAGACACGGATCACGGATGCCAATCTTGTGTGCATCCGTGTTTTTTCACGGACCCATTGACTTGAATGGGTCCGTGAACAGTTGTCCGTCAAAAAAAAATAGGACAGGTCCTATTTTTTTAACGGACAGGATACACGGATCACGGAGGCGGGTGACAAACGGTGCATTTTCTGAGTTTTCAACGGATCCATTGAAAGTCAATAGGTCCGCAGAAAATTGCGGAAAACGGAACAACGGCCACGGGTGCACACAACGGTCGTGTGCATGAGGCCTAAGGGTCAGGCTACACAACAATTTGCGGGATACTAAGGAGTATGGCTACGCGGCGACTTAAAATAATGGGGGAGATTGATCAAAATTGGTGCAAAGGAAAATTGCCTTAGTTGCCCACAGCAACCAGATTCCGCCTTTCATTTTTAGAGCTTCCTTGGAAAATGAAAGGATCAATCTGACTGGTTGCTATGAGCAACTAAATCCCATTCCTTTGCACCAGTTTGATAAATCTCCCCCAATGTATTTAAATTGTGTCACCATGAGACATATTAACCACTCCAACCCCGCTAGCTGAAACCCCCTTCATGACCAGAGCACTTTTTACACTTCTGCACTACACTACTTTCACCGTTTATCGCTCGGTCATGCAACTTACCACCCAAATGAATTTTACCTCCTTTTCTTCTCACTAATAGAGCTTTCATTTGGTGGTATTTTTTTGCTGCTGACATTTTTACTTTTTTTGTTATTAATCAAAATGTAACGATTTTATTGCAAAAAAATGTAATTTTTCACTTTCAGCTGTAAAATTTTGCAAAAAAACCGACATCCATATATAAATTTTTCGCCAAATTTATTGTTCTACATGTATTTGATAAAAAAAAAAAATGTTTGGGAAAAAAAAAAATGGTTTGGGTAAAAGTTATAGCGTTTACACACTATGGTACAAAAATGTGAATTTCCGCTTTTTGAAGCAGCTCTGACTTTCTGAGCACCTGTCATGATTCCTGAGGTTCTACAATGCCCAAACCGTAGAAAACCCCCACGAATGACCCCATTTCGGAAAGTAGACACCCTACGGCATTCGCTGATGGACATAGTGAGTTCATAGAACTTTTTATTTTTTGTCACAAGTTAGCGGAAAATGATGACGATTTATTATTATTATTTTTTTCCTTACAAAGTCTCATATTCCACTAACTTGCGACAAAAAATAAAAAAATTCTAGGAACTCACCATGCCCCTCACAGAATACCTTGGGGTGTCTTCTTTCCAAAATGGGGTCACTTGTGGCGTAGTTATGGGCCCCTAAATTGCCAGGGCAGTATATGTGTGAGAAGTACTTCGCAATCAAAATGTGTAAAAAATGACCGGTGAAATCCGAAAGGTGCACTTTGGAATATGTGCCCCTTTGCCCACCTTGGCTGCAAAAAAGTGTGACACATCTGGTATCGCCGTACTCAGGAGAAGTTGGGAAATGTGTTTTGGGGTGTCATTTTACATATACCCATGCTGGGTGAGAGAAATATCTTGGCAAAAGACAACTTTTCCCATTTTTTTATACAAAGTTGGCATTTGACCAAGATATTTTTCTCACCCAGCATGGGTATATGTAAAATGACACCCCAAAACACATTCCCCAACTTCTCCTGAGTACGGCGATACCAGATGTGTCACACTTTTTTGCTGCCAAGGTGGGCAAAGGGGCACATATTCCAAAGTGCACCTTTCGGATTTTGCAGGCCATTTTTTACACATTTTGATTGCAAGGTACTTCTCACACATATGGGCCCCTAAATTGCCAGGGCAGTATAACTACGCCACAAGTGACCCCATTTTGGAAAGAAGACACACCAAGGTATTCCGTGAGGGGCACGGCGAGTTCCTAGAATTTTATATTTTTTTTTGTCACAAGTTAGCAGAAAATGATTATTATTATTTTTTTCTCTTTTTTCCTTACAAAGTCTCATATTCCACTAACTTGCGACAAAAAATAAAAAATTCTAGGAACTCGCCATGCCCCTCACGGAATACCTTGGGGTGTCTTCTTTCCAAAATGGGGTCACTTGTGGCATAGTTATACTGCCCTGACAATTTAGGGGCCCATATGTGTGAGAAGTACTTTGCAATCAAAATGTGTAAAAAATGACCGGTGAAATCCGAAAGGTGCACTTTGGAATATGTGCCCCTTTGCCCACCTTGGCTGCAAAAAAGTGTGACACATCTGGTATCGCCGTACTCAGGAGAAGTTGGGGAATGTGTTTTGGGGTGTCATTTTACATATACCCATGCTGGGTGAGAAAAATATATTGGTCAAATGCCAACTTTGTATAAAAAAATGGGAAAAGTTGTCTTTTGCCAAGATATTTCTCTCATCCAGCATGGGTATATGTAAAATGACACCCCAAAACACATTCCCCAACTTCTCCTGAGTACGGCGATACCAGATGTGCGACACTTTTTTGCAGCCTAGATGCGCAAAGGGGCCCAAATTCCTTTTAGGAGGGCATTTTTAGACATTTGGATCCCAGACTTCTTCTCACGCTTTCGGGCCCCTAAAAAGCCAGGGCAGTATAAATACCCCACATGTGACCCCACTTTGGAAAGAAGACACCCCAAGGTATCCAATGAGGGGCCTGGCAAGTTCATAGAAATTTTTTTTTCCGCATAAGTTAGCGGAAATTGATTTTTTGTTTTTGGTTTTTTCTCACAAAGTCTCACTTTCCGCTAACTTAGGACAAAAATTAAAATCTTTCATGGACTCAATATGCCCCTCAGCAAATACCTTGGGGGGTGTCTTCTTTCCAAAATGGGGTCAGTTGTGGGGTGTTTGTACTGCCCTGGCATTTGAGGGTCTCCGCAATCATTACATGTATGGTCAGCATTAGGAGTTTCTGCTATTCTCCTTATATTGAGCATACAGGTAATGAGATTTTTTTTTCCGTTCAGCCTCTGGGCTGAAAGAAAAAAATGAACGGCACAGATTTCTTCATTCGCATCGATCAATGTGGATGAAAAAATCTCTGCCAAAAAAAAAAAAATGGAGGGGAAAGGCGTCTGCCAGGACATAGGAGCTCTGCCCTACATCCATACCCACTTAGCTCGTATGCCCTGGCAAACCAGATTTCTCCATTAACATCAATCGATTTTTTTATATATATATATATATATATATATATATATATATACATACAAAGTGTTTGCCAAAGCATAGGAACGCCGCCTCCTCCTCAGCTCGTATGCCTTGGCAAACGTATCTGTCACTGCAGAGTAGAAATCTCGTCTTGCAGCGCCGCATACACCGACTTGCGTGTAATCTGACAGCAGCGCAATGCTTCTGTCAGAATGCACATCGGTGCTGCAGCTAATCGATCGGTTGGTCCACCTGGAAGGTAAAAAACAAAACAAAAAAAAAAAACAGGCCGCAACGCAATAATTTTATTAACTTTGGAACAGAATATATAAACTTTAACTTTTTTAACTGAACATTAACCTTTTTGCTTACTGGTGTTTTTTTTGTTTTTTGTTTTTTACCTTTATAGAACAAACCTCTCCTTCCCCATGGGTCAATGTGCAAAGGGCAAATCGCCCAAAGATGTGGCAAAGTGCGTTATGCACTTTGTCCCAGGTGAAAGGAGACGTTTGCAGCAGCTGTGTGAGTGAATGGGCCCTAATAGCCCTGTGTGCCTGTCCTGGTGAGATGATCCCTATGCTAATAGTGTACCTGTGAGTGGTACTTCCGGAAACACTCTCCAAAGCATAGGGCAGGGTGGTCAGGACAGAAATAGCGGGTGTCACGCCTTATTCCACTCCTGCTACAGACACGACATCTTTTTCGGGGTGACGATTGGGTTGAGGTACCAGGAACGACATTGGGGAAATGGCGCTCGTGTAGACGGCTAACTACACTGGTGGATGGGGCCACGGAACCTCCTGGGTACAGGAGGTTCTCGATGATCTCTTCCTGAAATTTGAGGAAGGATCCAGTTCTCCCAGCCTTACTGTAGAGAACAAAACTATTATACAGAGCCAATTGAATTAAATATACAGACACCTTCTTATACCAGCGTCTGGTTCTGCGGGAAACTAAATACGGAGACAACATCTGGTCATTGAAGTCCACCCCTCCCATAAGCAAATTATAGTCGTGGACTGAGAGGGGCTTTTCAATGACACGGGTTGCTCGCTCAATTTGTATTGTTGTGTCTGCGTGAATGGAGGAGAGCATGTAAACGTCACGCTTGTCTCTCCATTTCACCGCGAGCAGTTCTTCGTTACACAGTGCGGCCCTCTGCCCCCTTGCAAGACGGGTGGTAACGAGCCGTTGGGGGAAGCCCGCGCGACTAGTTCGCGCGGTACCACAGGCGCCAAACCGTTCTAGAAACAAATGCCTAAAAAGGGCCACACTTGTGTAAAAATTGTCCACATAAAGATGGTACCCCTTGCCGAATAAGGGTGACACCAAGTCCCAAACTGTCTTCCCACTGCTCCCCAGGTAGTCAGGGCAACCGACCGGCTCCAGGGTCTGAGGCGGTGTTGTCACTAAAGTGCAGGAAACGCAGGATGGCCTCAAAACGTGCCCTGGACATAGCAGCAGAGAACATGGGAATGTGATGAATTGGGTTCGTGGACCAATATGACCGCAATTCATGCTTTTTAGTTAGACCCATGTTGAGGAGGAGGCCCAGAAAAGTTTTAATTTCGGAAACTTAGACTGGTTTCCACCGGAAAGGCTGGGCATAAAAGCTTCCCGGGTTAGCGGTGATAAATTGTGTGGCATACCTGTTTGTTTCAGCCACAACTATGTCTAAGAGCTCCGCAGTCAAGAACAGCTCAAAAAATCCCAGGGCCGAACCGATCTGAGCTGTCTCAACCCAAACTCCAGACTGGGCAGTGAAAGGGAAAACTACAGGTGCGGCTGAAGTTGGGGACTGCCAATCAGGGTTTGCCAGCACCTCAGGGATTCTAGGGGCTCTACGGGCACGTCTTTGCGGTGGCTGCGACGGGGTCACTACTGCACGTGCCACCGTACCAGCTTCAACTGCCCTTCTGGTGCTCGCTACTTCACCAGGTTGTACGGCAGTGCTGGTACTAGGTCCAGGATGGGCTGCGCTGCTGGTGTATGCCTCACCACGTAATCCGACAGCACCAGCCCCACTCTGCTGCTCTTGAAGCGGATCCTGCGCAACCTGCGGTCTAGCGACACGGGGCCGGGTACGCCTGCTGCTATCAGGGACCTCAGCCTCCTCGTCCGAACTTTGGGTCAGAGAGCCACTGCTTTCTACAGGTTCGTATTCTGACCCGCTGGATTCATCAGATGAGGGTTCCCACTCCTCATCCGACTGGGTCAGAAGCCTGTAGGCCTCTTCAGAGGAATACCCCCTGTTTGACATTTTGGGCAACTAAATTTAGGGGTATTCCCTGAGACTACTCAAGAAAAAAAAAGCAAGCCTGTCTTACAAAGGGGAGGCTAGCGAAGTACCGGAGGCCGCTGCGGTTGATAAAAAATATCAAAACAGATTTTTTTATCGCCGCAGTGCGTGTAAAGTGATTGTGCAGTGATAAAAAAAAAAAATTTTTTGGTCACTGCGGTGGGGCGGGCGTGGGTGAACGCACGTGTGGGCGACCGATCAGGCCTGATCGGGCAAACACTGCGTTTTGGGTGGAGGGCGAACTAAAGTGACACTAATACAATTATAGATCTGACCGTGATCAGTTTTGATCACTTCCAGATACTATAAAAGTACAAATGCTGATTAGCGATACGCTAATCAGCGAATAACGGACTGTGGTGCGGTGGGCTGGGCGCTAACTGATCGCTAACTACCTAACCAAGGGGCCTAAACTATACCTAAAACCTAACGGTCAATAACAGTGAAAAAAAAAAGTGACAGTTTACACTGATCACTTTTTTCCTTTCACTAGTGATTGACAAAGGGGTGATCAAAGGGTTAATTGGGATGCAGGGGGGTGATCTGGGGCTAGTATGAGGTGTTTGGTGTACTCACTGTGTAGCCTGCTCCTCTGCTGGATCCAACCGACGAAAAGAACCAGCAGAGGAGCAGGCAGCCATATAACAGATCATATTTACAAATATGATCTGTTATCTGGCTCTCTGATTGGATTTTTTTGAAAATCATCAGCTTGCCAGCCGCGATCATTGGCTGGCACGCTGATGACAAAATGGTCCTCTACGAAATGCCGGCCCGAACTGCGCATGCGTGGGCCGCATAGCGCGTCATCTCGCGTGATGACGCGTATATGCGTTGTTGTGCGCAGCGCTGCCGCCTCCGGACCGCACATCTGCGTTAGGAGGTTAAGACAGTCACGAAGAAATCTGACTTGGATGGATATTTTAGTGACAGTCACCTCACAGCGGGTCACATTGAAATATATGAAATGTCGCCGTGTAACCTGCAGGCTGTGGCATGCCCCCATTTACCATTAGCAGTGTCACGAAGCCCTGACCAGACTGCCATTTATCTGCAATAAGGGGGTACAAAAAAACAACAAAAACACGTTTGGTTTGTTTGTTTTTGGCAGCTACACTGAAAGAGTACAGTATACAAGAAAGAAACCGCTCAATAACCGCTGTGGAGCTGCGGACACTCCCGACTACTCTTACACCTCAGAATAGGCAGAGGAATACGGGGCTCACCTTTTTAAGCTGCCAGTTGTTAAATAGGAATCAAAGGAGAATATTTTCCCGCCATCTTTGCAGCTGTCCTGGGCACACGTAAAGCGCGGCGGGCTACAGTCCTCGCTGTCCTCCAGCTCCAAACTCTCCGTGATATACGGCGAGCACGGAGGAGTCAGGGACCCGGTAAAGTCTTCGGTCATGGTGAGCCTCGGCCGGCAGGGAACTTCCGAGCACAGTCCGGGAACCACGCGCGTCACGCCGGCCGCAGCCAATGGCCAGCCTCGTCCTCCGCCAGCTACTGCTTGTTTATTGGCGGAGGCTGTGAAGTGTAAGCGCGGGAAATGTCAGCGACGACTGAGGTGATTCATGTGGCGGTGGCCGGTGGCCAGTTGGAGCGCTGCTGCCCGGCTTGTGTGGAGAGAGGCGGCTGTTACTAGCTAGGTTTTGTGGTATCCAGTTGGGAGAGTTATCAAGTAAAGTAGAACTGGTTTAGTTTCCCCTAGCAACCAGATTCCAAGGGAGCTGTGAAAAATGAAGGGTGGAATCTGATTGGTTGCTAGGGGAAACTAAGCCAGTTCTACTTTACACCAGTTTGATAAATCTCCCATTATCTGAAGTGGTAGAGGTGTAACTAATGGGGTGGCAGTGGGTCAATGTATCATTGTTTGCAGGTATAGCTGGAGCCAGAAGCTACCTGCCATACCATTCTCCATCTGGTTGACTGCAGCCACTTTTGTTGGCCAAGCTGTTCACCGTGTCGGATCCGTCCTTCCGCTATTTCGCTCTGCTGCTGCTCCTTTCCCATTGACTATAATGGGGACGGGCCGGCGCAGTTCGCGGTCAGAGGCCGCCGGACTAAAAAGTCGGACATGCAGGACTTTTAGTCCGGTGGCTTTGGCTTTTCGCCGTGTACTGCGGCGGAGCGAGGCCCTCGTCCCCATTATAGTCGATGGGGACGGAGCGGCGGCACGGCGAAATAGCAGAAGGACGGATCCAACAGGGTGAACAGCCTGTCGGATCCGTCCTACCGCAAGTGTGAAGGTATTCTTACAGCAGTGTTCTCGACTCCAGTCCTCAAGACCACCTACCATAGTATTGAGCAGGGGTTATAATTTGTGTCAATGCATCAGGAAGGATTTACCCCCTGTAGGAAGGCACAAGGGACCATCATAGATGGAAGATGTGTCACCGAGGTTCCTGGCCTCGGTGAAGTAGGAGCCAGTAGTGCATGTGTCAGCAGCAGTTGCTGATGGACACTTTGGTTGTTAGTATAGCTGTAAAAAGCTAAGCTGGCTCTTACTAGGAGTAGTTATAGTGCTGGGTGAGTGACTACTCCCCACGGTCCAGGCCGGGTTTTGACTGCCTTACAAAAGTCAGCCAGCAGGGTCAGGTGGGGGTGATTTTACCTAGCTGACGGTGGAGCTCTGGATAGGTGGATGTTTTTCATCTGAGTGAAAGCCGGAGGGTCTCTGCCAAAAGATGGAGGACAAAGAGAGATCCCCCTTCACCCCGTGCGGATTACGGTACCGTGCCTTAACCACTTTAGGACCACAGGTTTATACCCCCTAGTGACCAGGCCCTTTTTTACAAATCGGCACTTCACAACTTTAGCGGTTTATTGCTTGGTCATGCAACTTGGCACCCAAATTAATTTTACCTCCTTTTCTTCTCACAAATACAGCTTTCTTTTGGTGGTATTTGATTGCTACTGACATTTTTCGTTTTTCTGATATTAATCAAAATAGACCGCAATTTTCTCAGAAAAAGTGTATTTTTAACTTTCTCTGGTAAATTGTTCGAAAATAATTACATTTCTAGACACAATTACATTTCTAGAATTTATTGTGCTAAATGTCTTTGATAAAAAAAAATCCAATAAGTGTATATTTATTGGTTTGCGCAAAAGTTATCGCGTTTACAAACTATGGTACAAAAATTTGAATTTTTGCTAACTTCTGGCAAGAATAAATAAAAAATCTCCCACGGACTCGCTATGCTCCTCAGTGAATACCTTGGGGTGTCTACTTTCCGAAATGGGGTCATTTGTGGGGTGTGTTTGCTGTTCTGGCATTTTGGGCGGGGCTAAATTGTGAGCAACCCTGTAAAGCCTAAAGGTACTCGTTGGACTTTCGGCCACTTTACGCACCTAGGCTGCAAATAAGTGTCATACGTGGTATCGCCGTACTCAGGAGAAGTAGGGCAATGTGTTTTGGGGTGTATTTTTACATATACCCATGCTGGGTGAGAGAACTTTGTATAAAAAAAATTGTCATTTACAGAGTTACTTCTCACACACAGTATGGGTATATGTAAAAATACACCCCAAAACACATTGCCCTACTTCTCCTGAGTACGGCGATACCACATGTGTGACACTTTTTTGCAGCCTAGGTGCGCAAAGGGGCCCAAATTCCAATGAGTACCTTTTAGGCCCCTTTCACACGGGCGAGTTTTCCGTGCGGGTGCGATGCGTGCGGTGAACGCATTGCACCCGCACTGAATCCTGACCCATTCATTTCTATGGGGCTGTGCACATGAGCGGTGATTTTCACGCATCACTTGTGCGTTGAGTGAAAATCGCAGCATGCTCTATATTGTCTGACTTTTCACGCGACGCAGGCCCCATAGAAGTGAATGGGAAGCGTGAAAATCGCATAGCATCCGCAAGCAAGTACGGATGCGGTGCGATTTTCACGCATGGTTGCTAGGAGATGATCGGGATGGAGACCCGATCATTATTATTTTCCCTTATAACATGGTTATAAGGGAAAATAATAGCATTCTGAATACAGAATGCATAGTAAAACAGCGCTGGAGGGGTTAAAAAATAAATAAATAATTTAACTCGCCTTAGTCCACTTGATCGCCATGGTAAAAGATCATGTGACGTACCATGTGATGACCGGAGTGATGTCATCAAAGGTCCTTTACCTGTATTTAATGCTCACCACAGGTCCTATTCAACAAAGGAGACACAAGGAGATGCCGGGCTTCGCGATCAAGTGGACTAAGGTGAGTTAAATTATTTATTTATTTTTTAACCCCTCCAGCGCTGTTTTACTATGCATTCTGTATTCAGAATGCTATTATTTTCCCTTATAACCATGTTATAAGGGAAAATAATAGAATCTTCAAAACATCAATCCCAAGCCTGAACTTCTGTGAAGAAGTTTGAGTTTGGGTACCAAACATGCGCGATTTTTCTCACGCGAGTGCAAAACGCATTACAATGTTTTGCACTCGCGTGGAAAAATCGCGCATTTTCACGCAACGCACCCGCCTCTTATCCGGGCCAAAAATAAGACGCTCGTGTGAAAGAGGCCTTAGGATTTCACAGGGCATTTTTACGCATTTGGATTCCAAACTTCTTCTCACGCTTTAGGGCCCCTAAAATGCCAGGGCAGTATAAATACTCCACATGTGACCCCATTTTGGAAAAAAGACACCCCAAGGTATTCTGTGAGGGGCATGGAGAGTTCATCAAATTTTTTTTTTTTTTTGGGGGGGGGGGGGGCACAAGTTAGCGGAAATTGATTTTTTATTTTATTTATTTTTTTCTCACAAAGTCTCCCTTTCTGCTAACTTGGGACAAAAAGTTCAATCTTTCATGGACTCAATATGCCCCTCAGCGAGTACCTTGGGGGGTGTCTTCTTTCCAAAATGGGATCATTTGTGGGGTGTTTGTACTGCCCTGGCATTTGAGGGTCTCCACAATCATTATATGTATTAGGGATCGACCGATATTGATTTTTTTTAGGGCCGATACCGATAATTTGTGAACTTTCAGGCCGATAGCCGATAACTTATACCGATATTCTGGGAATTTTCATTTTTGAAAAAAAATAAAAATTCCTACACAAATCTGCTGAAAATGAATGTTTATTGTTAATGTGTATTTTTTATTTTTTTTTTGTAAATCTTTTTTTCATTTATACTTAATATTTTCCATTCTGAGATCATATTACGCTCCTCCCCGTCCCTCCCTCAGGCTCCCTGCTGCCAGCGTCTGCATTGTCTGTGTGACTGAGCTGAGCCGTTTCACACGGATCAGCTCATTCAGGTGAATCGACTCCTCCGGTTCTCTATCAGGGTGAATAGGAGCTCTCACTGTCCCTGCTGCTCTGTGCTTTGTGCACACAGCAGCATGGAGCTTATCATGGCAGCCAGGGCTTCAATAGCGTCCTGGCTGCCATGGTAACCGATCGGAGCCCCACGCTTACACTGCTGGGGCTCCGATCGGAGGAGCAGGGGAGAGGGGATCTGCTACACCACCAATGATTAATACAGGGTGGGGGGGCGCACTGCGCCACCAATGTTTTTAATGTTGGGGTGGGGGCGCACTGCGCCACCAATGATTAATATACTGGGGGGTGCACTGCGCCACCAATGAAGTTAAATCTCTCATTTATTCATATACAGGAGGCGGGAGCCGGCTATGTGATCCTGCAGCTCCCGCTTCCTGTTCAATTTGAATGAATGAGAGATTTCTCTTAATTGGTGGCGCAGTGGCCACAGCCCCTCCCCTTCTCTTGTCCCCTGTCCTCCCATTGGCTGCAGCAGCAGTACAGGGGGAGGGAGACACTGCTCCTTCTCCCCTGTGCTGCTGCTGAGGGAACACGGAGAGCGCTGTCAGCAGCGCGATCTGTGTTCCCAGTACGTTATCGGTATATCGGCAAAATAAATGCCGATACCGATAACAGTCAAAATCCTCAATATCGGCCGATAATATCGGTAAAACCGATAATCGGTCGATCCCTAATATGTATGGCCAGCATTAGAAGTTTTTGCTATTCTCCTTAGGCCGACTGCACACGGCCGTGAGCGGGCTGGATTCCTGCTGAGAGCAGGAGCGCACCGCGTCATTGGTTGCTATGACGCCGTGCGCTCCCTGCTGCTGCCGCAATACAGTAATACACTGGTATAGATCATACGGCTGTGTGCATTCGGCTTTATATTGAGCATACGGGTAATAAGATTTTATTTTTTTCCGTTCAGCCTCTGGGCTGAAAAAAATAAAATAAACGGCACAGATTTCTTCATTCGCATCGATCAATGTGGATTAAAAAATCTCTGCCAAAAAATGTGCAAAAAAAAGAGGGGAAAGGCGTCTGCTAGGACATAGGAGCTCCGCCCAATATCCAAACCCACTCAGCTCGTATGCCCTGGCAAACCCGATTTCTCCATTCACATCAATCGATGTGGGTGAATAAATCATTGGCAGAATTATATATCTTTTTTTTTTATATATAAAAAATGTTTGCCAAAGCATATGAACACCGCCCCTCAGCTCATAAGCCTCGGCAAACGTATCTTTTACTGCAGAGGAGAAATCTCGTCTTGCAGCGCTGCATACACCGACTTTTGTGTAATCTGACAGCAGTGCAATGCTTCTGTCAGAATGCACATCAGTGCTGCAGCTAGTCGATCGCTTGGTCCACCTAGAAGTAAAAAAAAAAAAACAAAAGGCAGCAATGCAATAAATTTATTAACATTAACTTTTTTGCTTACCTGTGATTTTATTTTTTTACCTTTTTTAGAGGATAAATCTCTCCTTCCCCATGGGACAATGTGCAAAGCGCAAATCACCCAGAGATGTGGCGAAGTACATTATGCACTTTGTCCCAGGTGAAAGGAGAAGTTTGTGGCAGCTCTGTGTGAAAGGGCCCTAAGACCCCTGTGTGCCTGCCTGTGTTACGCAATCCCGACACTAATAGTGTACCTGTGTATGTGGTACTTGCGGAAACGCTCCCTTATGCATAGGACAGTCGGGACAAAAAACTGTGGTGTCACGCCTTATTCCAGCCCTGCTACAGACGCAACATCTTTTTCTTGGGGAACTGTGAGTTGGGGTACCAGGATAGACACTCGGGAAGTGTCTGGCATGTAGCCGACTCACTACATCAGAGACTTGGGGCACGGACCCTCCTGGATGCAGGATTTCCGAAATTATCTCTTCCTGGAATTTTAGGAAGGATCCTGTTCTCCCAGCCTTACTGTAGAGAACGAAACTATTATATACAGCCAATTGAATTAAATAAACACACCTTCTTATACCAGCGGCGGGACACTAAATAGGGAACCAACATCTGGTCATTGAAGTCCACCCCTCCCATGTGAATGTTAGTCGTGGACAGAGAGGGGTTTCGTAATGACTCTAGTTGCCCTTTCAATTTCTACTGTCGTGTCAGCGTGAATGGTGGACAGAAAGTAAACGTTCCTCTTGTCCCTCCACTTCACCGCGAGCAGTTCTTGGTCACACAAGGCAGCCCTCTCCCCCCTTGCAAGTCGGGTATTAACAAGCCGTTGGGGGGAAGCCCCGGCGACTAGGTCGCGTGGTGCCACAGCATTGAATTCCGACTAGATGTAAGTGCCGAAAGAGGGCCACACTTGTGTAAAAATTGTCCACGTATAAGTGGTACCCCTTGTGGAGTAAGGGTGACACCAAGTCCCAGACAATCTTGCCACTGCTCCCCAGGTAGTCGGGGCATCCGACCAGCTCCAGTTTTGAGTCTTTTCCCTCATAGACCCTAAAACAATATGTATAGCCTGTGGCCCTTTCAGACCTTATACAGTTTGACCCCATACCAGGTGCGCTTGCTGGGGATGTACTGTTTGATGCCAAGGCGCCCGGTAAAATGTACAAGGGACTCGTCTATGCAGATGTTCTGACTGGGGGTATACGCATCTGCAAATCTGGATGACAAATGGTCTATGAGGGGCCGAATTTTGTGGAGCCGTTCATAAGCAGGTTGGCCTCTTGGATGACAGGTTTTATTGTCAGCGAAATGCATAAAGCGCATGATGACCTCAAAACGTGCCCTGGACATTGCAGCAGAGAACATGGGCATGTAATGTATTGGACCGCAATACTAATATATAATTTTGTTATTATATATATATTGTAGGAAGGTGCAAGGGTCCGTCATTGACGGAAGGTACGTGTCACCGAGGTTCCTGGCCTCGGTGAGATAAGAACCGGTTATTTTATGTGTCAGCCGCAGCTAGTGCTCGCTGACACTGTTTATTCTTAGTGTGGCTGAAAAGCCGATCCGGGCCGGTTCTTATTGGGAGCAGCCAAAGAGCAGGGTGGGTGGCTGTTCCCCGCGTCCAGGCCAGGTTTTGGGCTGGGGTTTAAAAACCCAGCCAGCAGCTCAGCTGGGTGTGGTATGTTCCTCCAAGTGAGAGTGGAGCTGTGAAGGCTCTGTGTCTGTGGGAGCTGCATGAGAGCCACCAGCTGGAAGCCAGGCACCCTAAAGCCTGCTGTGGATATTCAGGTGACGTGGTTGGTTTGAGTTCTGTGGACTTTGGCCGTGTGAAAATAACATGAGGAATTTCTGTGGTGTGAATTAACACCAGGACTCAGCCAAGTGTTTGTGTTATTTTTTTCCTTGTTGTGTGAATAAACACAGACTTTTGCTTTACTACCGTGTTGTTGCCTCTGTACTGCGTCCGCTTAACCTGCCTACCAGAGCGAATCCCTACTATATATATATATATATATGGTAGGGACAGGAAGTATAAGTTTGACTCTCCGGCTCCTCCTCAGTGTCTTCCTGACCCTCCAGGTAGGAGATGGGTTTTCTCTTATGGTCGCCGACCATGAAGAAAGAAGTAGAAGAAGGAAAGTGGATGCCATGTGAGGAGGCAGCAGGGTCCGGTCCCCATTGGGGAAGCCGGGCTCTGGAAGACCTGTCTCTTACCTGCTGCTGGTGCGGGCAGACAGGTCCATGTGGGGCCGGACACTCAGGGAGTCCCTCCGGTCGGTTGCGATACTCCACACTGCGATCCGGCATGGCCGGCGCTCACAGTGTCGTCACCGGAAGTGGACGCGCGTCATGCGTTCCACGAAGCGTTCCACAGCTCACTTCCGGATTGGGGCCTGAGAGCACTTCCGGGCGGTGGATCGCATGCCGGCGGCGGCGGGAAAATTCAAAAAGCGCACAGGATTATGGCGGAAGTCGTCCTCTGATCTGAGGTCTGGAGGTAAAAACTATTTAAGGGGGGAACAGTGACTTTTGTTTCCCTAAAAAAGATGCTGGACCCAGGTGAAATTATGGAGAACACTCAGGGATCCGTACCAGTGAGTAATTTACCAGGACAAGGGTAAAAGGCAGTATATTCTGTTAGATTAACCCTTATGTATTTTCTTTCTTTCTGTATGTGTGCAGAGCGAGAAAGAGAGTGCTCAGAAAGCAAAATCTAGTCAGAGGGCAAAAAAGTGCAGTCTCTGTTCTATTAAACTTTCTGATTCTTCTGCTAGGAAAGTGTGTAAAAAATGCACTGACAACATTTCTAAGGATTTAGTTCCGTCCCTAAAAGAAGAACTTAAAAACACAATTAGGGAAGAAATCAGGGCTGCTATGTCAGACACCTCATTAATTCCTTCCTGCTCCAAACAGGCGCAGGGACCAGCGACAAAAGCATCTGATTCAGAATTTGAGGAGGACTCAGAGTCAGGTGAACTCGGGTCTGAAGATTCTGGTTCAGATTCCGAATTTAAAAACTATCTTTTTTCATCGGAAGATACCAGAGAATTAATTAAGGCAGTTAGAGCCACTATGGATCTTTCTGATGAAAAAATCTGTAGATCAGTCCATGACGAGATGTTCAGTGGTTTTGAACAGAGATCTAACCGAGGTTTTCCGGTGCATAAAAACATGCACGATCTGATTAAAAGAGAATGGAGGTCCCCGGATAGGAAACTATTCATTCCTAGGACAATAAGGCGACGTCTCCCCTTTTCTAGCGAAGACGAAGCCTTGTTAACCACCTGCCCTAAGATAGATGTTTCTCTGTCTAAATTAGTGAAGGGTCCTAACGCCTTACCATTTGAAGACATGGGGTCATTAAGGGACCCCATGGATAAAAAGACAGATCAGACTCTTAAGAAAACATGGGAAGCTTGTGCTTCCCTGTTCAAACCAAACCTAGCGGCAACCTCAGTATCCAGATCATTAAAAAAATGGCTCACACAGTTAGAATCCCTACTGAAAGGCGGTAGTACATACGGTGATCTTAAAGATTCCTTTCCTCTCCTAATCAAAGCGGTGGATTTCCTATCTGATGCCACTGCGGAATCTGTCAGGATAGCTGCTAAGGCATCTGGGTTAGCGGTCGTGGCAAGAAGGTCCCTCTGGTTAAAATCCTGGTCAGGTGAGGTCAGTTCAAAATTAAAATTATGTACCTTACCTTTTCATGGTAATCTATTGTTTGGGGAGGATTTAGAGTCCATCCTAGAAAAGGCTTCCGATTCTAAGAAGACTTTTCCCAGAGATGCCGGGAAGAGGAAATTTCCCTTTCGGAGAGTTAAAAAAGGGACCCCCTTTCAAGCAAAGAAAACTAACAGGGACTCAGGCTGGTCAAGGGGAAGAAACCAGAAGAGTAGAGGGTACCTGTTTTCTTCAAAGAATACGGAACCGTCAAAGCAATGACGCCAGTGCTCAGGTAGGAGGGAGACTAAGTTGTTTTTTAGACTACTGGGAAAAAATTACAACAACCCTTGGGTCTTAAATACGATCTCAGAAGGCTACAAAATAGTTTTCCGTCTTCCTCCTCCCTCAAATATTTTCAGGGTAACTCCCATTCAAAAGACAACTGTTCTCCAAACAAATCTGGAGGAAGGGATTCGAAAGCTTCTGGCTCAAAGGGCCATAATTCCGGTTCCCTATTCTCAAAAAGGTCAGGGATATTATTCAACCGTTTTTCTAGTAAAAAAACCAGACGGGAAATTTCGGTTAATAATAAACCTAAAAAACTTAAACAAATTCATACAGTACAACAAATTCAAAATGGAGACAATAAGATCAACCGTGAATCTGCTGAAAAAGGGGGACTTTTTAGCCTCCCTAGACTTAAGGGACGCATACTACCACATTCCGGTATGCAAACAGTCCCAAAAGTTCCTGCGGATAGCGGTTTATTTGGGGAAAGTTCTGTTCCATTTTCAATTCCAGGTATTACCCTTTGGGATAACCTCGGCCCCCAGGGTCTTCACAAAGGTGATGCTGGAACTAGTGGCCCACCTGAGAAGGAGGAATATCTTGATTATTCCGTATTTAGACGACCTACTGATAGTAGGCGAGTCAAAACAGTCACTAGAGAACAATCTCTTTGTGACCTGCCAGACGCTGTATCTGGCGGGATGGCTAATAAATTGGGAAAAATCAAAGCCAGTCCCGTCCCAGGAAATAGTTTTCCTGGGTCTCTCCCTGGACTCCACTCGTCAGAAAACGTCTCTTACAGAACAAAAAGTCTCTGGAGTGGTAGAAAAGGTCTCACGGTTTCAGAGTCATCCATCCTGTTCGATACGAGAAGCCATGAGACTACAAGGGACCCTGACTTCTTGCATCCCTGCAGTAAAGTGGGCTCAGTTCCACTCTCGAATTCTACAGCAGTGTACGCTGGCCTGCTGGGACAGAAGCCAGAGCTCTCTGGAACAGACAGTTCTGGTTCCTGTTTCGGTGAATCAGAGTCTTCAGTGGTGGAAGCAAGTAAGCCACCTACGCCAGGGAATTCCGTGGAATACGGAGGAGCAGGTTTTCATCACTACAGATGCAAGTCCTTGGGGGTGGGGAGCGCATTACTCTCATCACTATTTCCAGGGGGCCTGGGTAAACCACCAGAAAACTTGGTCCTCAAACCAGAAAGAATTGATGGCAGTTTGGGAGGCCATAAAAGTGGCGAGTCAAGACATAGAGGGAAAGGATGTCCAAATAAGATCAGACAACACCACAGTGGTAGCGTACTTAAACCATCAAGGCGGAACAAGAAGCCTATGTCTGAGTCAAATAACAGAAAAGATTTTTTCCTGGGCAGAAGGAAATATAAGATCCCTTTCAGCGGTCCATTTAAAAGGAAGCTTAAATGTGAAAGCAGACTTCCTAAGCAGGGTCAAGATATATCAAACAGAGTGGAGTCTGAAGGAAGAAGTTTTTCTCCAAATAACCCAAAAGTGGGGAGTTCCCCAAATAGACCTCTTTGCTTCAGCCACAAACGCAAAAGTAGACTGCTTCTTCTCCCTCAATCCAAGAGACAAAAGCGAAGGCATAGATGCCTTTTCAATAAAATGGAGGTTCCATCTAGCTTATGCCTCCCCCCCCCCCTACAACTAATGTCTCGGGTGATAAAGAAGATAAGGCAAGACAAAGCCCATGTTATTTTGATAGCTCCCTTATGGCCCAAAAAATCATGGTTTCCTCTTTTGAAGATCATGTCAATCCAAAGTCCATGGATCCTTCCTTGGGATCAGGATTTGTTGTCGCAGGGTCCCCTTCTCCATCCCGAGGTGGAAAAGCTGCATTTGGCAGCTTGGAACCTGAAAGGTTGATCTTGAAAGCTAAAGGCCTGACAGATCCCGTCATCAATACTATGTCGGCCAGTAGAAAGGAGACAACCTCTAAGATCTATAATAAGGTTTGGAGAACCTTTAATACCTGGTGTGTAAAAGAAAAAGTATCCCCTGAAAAATTTTCGGTCCTTTCAATTCTAGGTTTTTTACAGTCTGGGCTGGAGAAAGGTCTTCGTCCCAATACTGAGGGTTCACGTATCAGCCCTTAGTGCAGTTTTTGATGAAAAAATTGCAAATCATTCTTGGGTTGTCAGATTCCTTAAAGGGGCAGATAGACTGAGACCTTCATTGAAAGCTATGACTCCACCATGGGATCTTAATTTTAGTTCTATCAGGCTTAACAGAAAGCCCCTTTGAACCTTTATCATCTGTCTCTATAAAATATATAACACTTAAAACCCTGTTCTTAGTAGCAATTACATCAGCCCGCAGGGTTAGTGAAATCCAGGCCCTGAAAATTAATGAACCTTTCTGTGTTATCTCTGCAGATAGAATTACGTTTAAGTTAGACAACTCCTTCCTTCCCAAAGTTGTGTCTAATTTTCACAGGCAAGAAGAGATATTGGTTCCCTCGTTTTGCGACGACCCGAAAACAGAAGGGGAGGAGAGGTTTCATAAGTTGGACGTGCGGAGAGCAGTGCTTATATATTTAGAGGCCACGAAGGTTTTCAGAAAGACGGATTCCTTGTTTGTTCAGTTTCTTGGCTTAAACAAAGGGCAGAGAGCGACAAAAAATACCATTTCAAGATGGATTAAGACGGCGATCTCAGATTCATATAAAGCGCTAGGGAAATCACCTCCTGAAGCCTTTACAGCTCATTCTACGAGATCGGTTTCGGCCTCTTGGGCAGAGAGGGCAAACGCTTCATTAGAGCAAATTTGTAGGGCAGCCACCTGGTCTAGCCCTAATACTTTTATTAAACATTACAGAATCCATGTTAAGGCAGGTCAGGATCTAGCCTTTGGGAGGAAAGTCCTTCAAGCTATAATCCCCCCCTAAAATTGTTAATATGTTATATCTCATGGTATGCCGTCATGGAGGATGAAAGGGAAAAACCAAATTACGTACCGGTAATTCCCTTTTCATGAATCCTCCATGACGGCATAGGGGTTTCCCACCCTAAAAAAAAAAAAAAAAGATTCAAAAGAACACTCTCTAGGCTGTTGATCCAGAAAGACACTGAGGAGGAGCCGGACGTCATAGAGATCCGCGGTGAAGAACAGCTAAAAAAACTGAAGGGCCGATCCTAAAGCCTTATTCACACGTCAGTGTTTTGTTTTGGTCAGTGATTTCCATCAGTGATTGTGAGCCAAAACCAGGATTGGAGCCTCCACAGACATAAGGTATAAGGGAAATGTCTGCTCCTGTTCTGTGTTTAAAGCCGCACCTGGCTTTGGCTCAAAATCACTGATGGAAATCACTGACCGAACACTGAAGTGTGAATGAGGCTTAAATGAGCTGTCTCCACGCGAACTCCAGACTAAGCGGTGAAAGGGGGCAATACGGGTGCGGCGGAAGCAGGGGATTGCCAATTAGGGTTTGCCAGCACCTCTGGGATACTAAGGTCTCTACGGGCCTGTGAACGTGGTGGCTGTGACGGGGGAGTTAATGCACGTGCCACCGTACCAGCTGGAACTGCCCTTCTGGTGCTCGCCACTTCACCAGGGAATACGGCAGTGCTGGTAGAAGGTCCAGGGTGTGCTGCGCTGCTGGTGTATGCCGCACCATAAACAAGATCAGCGCTAGCACCACTCTGCTGCAAATGAGGCTCATCACGCGGTGTATGCAGAACACTGACATGGGATCGGGTACGCCTGATCATAGCAGGGACCTCAACCTTGTCATCTTCACTAGCGGTTAGAGTGCCACTGCTGTCTACAGGTTCATATTCTGAACCACTGGATTCAGCGGGTGAGGCGTCCCCATCGCTTTTATCCATCACGGCCAAAATCCTGTAGGCCTCTTCAGCGGAATACCCCTTGTTTGACATTTTGGGCTAACTAAATTTAGGGGGTATTCCTCTGAGACTACCCAGGAAAAAGAGCACACCTGCCTAGTAAAAAGCAGTGCTTGCGAAGTAAAGCTGCGATCGCTAATAAAGATCCAAAAAGTTCAAAAGTGATCTTTATAGCAGCGCAGCAATTTTACAGTGTTTTTGCAGTGATTAGAAAAAAAAATTCTGTCACTGCGGTGGGGCGGACTGAACGCAAGTGTGCGCACAAGATCATGCCTGATCGGGCGAACACTGCGTTTTTTGTAGAGCCTAAGGTGACCCTAATGTCCTGATATAGATCTAATTGCGATACTATATAGTACTAGTGCTGATTAGCGACAGCGGTGCGGTGGGCTGGGCGCTAACTACCTAACAAGTAGCTAAGTAACTGGCGGTGATAAGGGACCCTTACAGGGGGGTGATCAATGACCGGGTGATCAGGGAGTCTATATAGGGTGATCGGGGGTTTATAAGGGGTTAATAAGTGACGGGGGTGTAGTGTATTTGTGGTGATTGGTGCTACTTGCAGAGCTGCCTGTGTCCTCTGGTGGTCGATCCAAGCAAAAGGGACCACCAGAGGACCAGGTAGCAGGTATATCAGCGTCTGATATACTAATTTCATTGGATCTTTATAAAATCTACAGCCTGCCAGCCAATGATCGCTGCCGGCAGGCTGTAGTTAAACTTGTTCCACGTTAGTGTGACGGGAGGTGGTTAATCATACCTGTGTGATGTCACCAGATAAGGGACTGAATAGTTTTTCTTTAAGTGTCGG
Organism: Bufo gargarizans; assembly: GCF_014858855.1. Classification (NCBI taxonomy): domain Eukaryota; kingdom Metazoa; phylum Chordata; class Amphibia; order Anura; family Bufonidae; genus Bufo; species Bufo gargarizans. The sequence continues at coordinate 263,755,570 of NC_058083.1, forward strand.
CTGGAGTAAGCAGATAATGTATTGTTATTATCCATATTGCTTCTTTTGCTGCCTGGATTCACTTTTCCATCACACTATACACTGCTTATTTCCATGGTAACGATCAGCCTGCAATCCATCAGCAGTGGCCATGCTTGCACACTATAGGAAAAAATGCCTGCCTATATCTGCTCCCATGGTTTCGTCCACCAAATAGGTCAGCGCTTTAGGCCTCTTTCACACTTGCGTTGTCCGGATCCGGCGTGTACTCCACTTGCCGGAATTACACACCGGATCCGGAAAAACGCAAGTGTACTGAAAGCATTTGAAGACGGATCCGTCTTCAAAATGCTTTCAGTGTTACTATGGCAGCCAGGACGCTATTAAAGTCCTGGTTCCCAAAGTAGGAGCGGGGGAGCGGTATACTTACCATCTGTGCGGCTCCAGAGTGACGTCAGAGCGCCCCAGGCGCATGGATGACGTGATTGCATGGCAGCGCCCCAGCCGCACGGATGGTAAGTATGCTGCTCCCCCGCTACACTTTACCATGGCTGCCAGGACTTTAGCGTCCCGGCAGTCATGGTAACCACTCTAAAAAAAGCTAAACGTCGTGTCCGGCAATGCGCCGAAACAACGTTTAGCTTAAGTCCGGATCAATGCCTTTCAATGGGCATTCATTCCGGATCCGGCCTTGCGGCAAGTCTTCAGTTTTTTTGGCCGGAGCAAAAAGCGCAGCATGCTGCGGTATTTTCTCCGGCCAAAAAACGTTCCGTTCCGGAACTGAAGACACCCTGAACAGATTTCACTCCATTCAGAATGCATTAGGATAATCCTGATCAGGATTCTTCCGGCATAGAGCCCCGACGACGGAACTCTATGCCGGAAGACAATAACGCAGGTGTGGAAACACAGCCACAGCTGCTGGATTACAGGGTGGTCGTAACCATGGAAACAAGAAGTGTATTATATGATGGAAAAGTAAATCCAGCCGGTAAAGCAAGCAGTATGGACAGTCACAATACATTAGTAAGTTTCTTGTATTAACTTTCTCTACATAATAGTGACACAGCCCCTTCAATAAGCAAAGACTTTTGTCACTTGGCTCATCCCCGTCACGGCCTGCTGTAGGCTGCTCCCACTGACACTGGATGTTAGATCAATCGGTGGCCGTGCAGGGATCTGATGTGACGCGGGAGCAGGTAAGTATATTCCATACAAGGGGCCTGGGCATTGGGGGGAGTGATAACCCCTAAGTGCTTTAAGTGCAGCCTATTGACTTCAATAGGTCTGTGATCTGCAAGATGCAGCCAAAGGACATATCCTATCTTTTGTGGCACGGACACCCTTTGGAGTCCTTATGGCCATGCACAAAAGATAGGGAATGTCCTATATTTGGCAGCATATTGTAGATCACTTCAATAGGTCCACACCCCGATGCGGGATGCACACAGCTGTTGTCTGTGTTTTATGGATCTGCAGTTTCCATTCCACAAAACGGACACTGTCATGTGAATGGACCTTAAGGGCCCGTTCACATGACAGCTTTTTCAGCTAAGTTTAGGAGCCGGCAGCCTCGTCCAAAACCCGCCGGCGGCCATGCAGGGCTCCAGATGGCGACCAAAATGGTCGCCAATGCGACTTAGAACTGCTAAATGGCGACACTACTTTGTAGTCTTGTCGCCATTTGCACCTAGACCCTCCACTCGCTGCTCTACCTCTAAGAAAAAAAAGACTTTCATCCAGCAGACACACGCTGCAGATGTCTGCTGGGTGAAGATCTGCCCCTCACCCTACCCATCATAGAGGGTGGGCGTGGCTTGTGCTCCCGCTTCCAGCAGTCTGGCAAGTTTTGGAGTTGAGTCTGCTGTGGAGCTGAGCTGCTGGAGACACTTCAACTAGGGTAGCACAGAGCTCCCACGTGGGCCTTGGCTAATAACACTAGGCATGCAGATTTATTAGTGTGTTTAATAGGACTGGGTCCCTATGAGGTCACAAGGAGAAGGCAGAGATCCGTAAGAACAAGTATAAGCACCGGCTGTGCTGCTTTAACACCACAATACATTCCAGAACTGTAAGGGTCCATTCACACGTCCGTTGTTTGTTTCCTGATCTGTTCCAGTTTTTTGCTGAACAGATCTGGACCAGATCTGGACCCATTTATTTTCAATGGGTCCTGAAAAAAAACGGACAGCACAATGTCAGATTTTTTTTCAGGACCCATTGAAAATGAATGGGTCCAGATCTGGTCCAGATCTGTTCAGCAAAAAACGGAACAGATCAGGAAAGAAACAACGGACGTGTGAATGGACCCTAAGAGTTACATAGCATCATAAATCAATATAATGCTATGCGACCCCAGCAGTACAGAGCTCCTGCAGACATACTGGTGTGAAACCAGCGCAATCCTATCAATGCACAGACTAGTAACCATTTCTGATCATAAATCATATACTCTATTCCCCTTATTTCACAAGACCAGTATTCACTTCCACATAGGGAATAGCAATCGGATGTCAACCTTCCCGTCAGTCCATGTTACTGCTGGCAGAATGATGAAACAGTGGGACTCCCCTGGCCTAGGCGTTCGCTCAGCAGTCCCAAGGCACGCCAATTGACAAGGAGAGATTGCCGCATATACTGCGCACGTTCTAGAAAAGGAGGGCGATGTCCGTGCACTGCACCTTACTGACACGTGGGTGATGGGCAGATAGCCCTTAACTGCTCCTTTCTGTGCCAAAGACATGTGGTAGAGTTAAAAAAGAGGGGAAATGGCACTGAAGCAGCCTATAAGGGGTTAAGCACAGGCTAGTTCAGCTGCCAGAGGAGGTACCCTAGCTTTCCTACATCTCTGCTTGCTGGCAGTGAATGGAAACCTTTAAGGTTGACATTCACAGACTGAATGTCCATGTCCAGCCACAGTTACACAGTGAGCAGCACTAGAATATGGGCAATCTTTCCTCAAGAAACAGCAAACAAGAGGTTTTCATTCACTGACCGGCAAGCAGAGGGGTTGAGAATAAAGATTAAAGCTCGTGAAGTATTATATTTTCCCCAGTCGTCTCCATGACACCAAGTCCTAAGTCCTGAGATTGACTTCCTTCTGATTGGACAGGAAAAACAGAGAGGTTAAAAACCCCTCCCCCTCCCTTCATCGCCAGTGTTTTTCCTGTCCCATCAGGATAGGAAGCAGGAGAGGTGCATGGAGCTCGTTTGGGCTCACCTGGATTCATTTGTCTGCAGGCCGAGGTCGGATCTGCAGTGCAGCTCTCCCTCCTCTGTCCAGGCCTGGGCTCGGGCGCATTTGTAGTTGCCCCTGCGAAGATTCCCTCTGCGGCGGTCCCGGAGGGCTTAAAGGGAACCTGTCATTGGGATTTTGTGTATATAGCGGAGGACATGGGTTGCTAGATGGCCGCTAGCACATCCGCAATATCCAGTCCCCATAGCGCTGTGTGCTTTTATTGTGTATAAAAAACCGTTTTGATACATGTGCAAATTAACCTTAGATGAGTCCTGTACGTGAGATGAGTCAGGGACAGGACTCATCTCAGGTTAATTTGCATATGTATCAAATCGTTTTTTTTTTTTTACACAATAAAAGCACACAGAGCTATAGGGACTGGGTATTGCGGATGTGCTAGCGGCCATCTAGCAACCCATGTCCTTAGCTCTATACACAAAATCCCGGTGACAGGTTCCCTTTAATGCAGGGGGAAGGAGGAACGCGGCGGATCGGCACTGTGATGTGTCCCGTCCGGCAGGCGGATGACGTCAGACGCCGAGGGTGGCTCACGTGGATGGTGGAGCATTTCTGGAGCGGTCGGGAGTCAGAATGAGCACCCCCCTCACGCCGGGCTCTGGAACCGAGCCTGCAGCAAACCCTGGGACCGTGAGTAACCTGTTCTCAGGCACATGCTCAGTATGTATGGTTCAGTATGCTCATCCTTTCCTCCCTTACCATTTCAGGGAGAAAAGGATTCGGCTTCCACAGCTAAAAAAACTAGAAAATGTGGTATCTGCTGCAAAAGATTGTCTAACACTGGATCCAAGCCCCTGTGTAAAGAGTGCACCTCCAGTGTCGTCAAATCTGAATCTTCTAGTTTAATTGAAGACATTAGGAAAGTAGTTAAGGAAGAGGTCCAGTTGGCCTTAACTGCCAAGGAACCTACTCCCCCCAAAGTTACCCCCCCCTCAGGACTCCCGTAGCATTAAATCGCTTATCCTGGATTCCAACTCTGAGGGGCTGGCGGTCTCAGACTCAGAATCGGTGCAAAAACACCCTGCTTCTTCAGATGAAGAGGGTGAATACAAGCGTTTCCTGTTTAATCCCGAAGATATTGATGAACTTATCAGGGCCACCATTCAGATGGAGATGCTAAAAGCTCCTAAATCTACCCAACATGAAATTTTTGGAGGTCTAGGAGAGAGGAAGAAGGCGGTTTTCCCAGTGCCAGACAGTGTCCAGAAATTAATTCAGTCAGAGTGGGAAAAGCCGGATAAGGGATCCTTTATCCCAAGGGGAATTAAGAGGCGCTACCCCTTTAGCCAAGAGGACTGTACTGACTGGGAGACCATACCAAAAGTAGACGCGCCAGTGGCTAAGGTAGCGAAACATACGGCCCTACCTTCTGAGGACTCAGCACAGTTAAAAGATCCTCTAGACAGGAAAGCAGAGAGCCTCTTAAAGACTTGGGAAACTACGGTGGCCCTTCTCAAACCGGGCGTTGCCTCTACGTGTGTGGCCAGAACACTAAACCTTTGGCTAGAACAGCTGGAGATACATCTGGTCAATAAAACGCTGCGCAATCAAATTTTAGAGAGCTTGCCTTTATTAAAAATGGCAACCTCCTTTCTAGCAGACGCAGCAGCCGAGTCAGTTAAACTGTCCGCCCGTACAGCTGTTCTCTCTAATATAGCGAGAAGGGCACTATGGCTTAAAGCGTGGTCAGGAGATGTCACGTCTAAGAATAAATTAATTGCACTCCCCTTCCATGGTCAGTATGTGTTTGGAGAAGATTTAGACAAAATCCTAGAGAACGCGACAAATAAAAAAAAGGGGTTTCCCAGAGGGGAGATATAAACAAAAAAGGCAGCCCTTTCGTGACCGATTTTTTTTTTTTTTGTTTTCCCCAGCCCGAGACTAAAAAAGATAAAGGGAAGACTGGGAGGTGGAGCTATGCGAAGGGAGGCAGGGGGAGAAATTTCCTCTTCAACCCAAATCGTGCCGAGTAGGGCTGAAACGATTATTCGAATAACTCGATTAAATCGAGTCAAAAAAATCATCGATGCAGTTTCCCTGCATCAAGGAATCGTTTACATCACGTGATCACGGAGCGGGAGTGAAATTAAGCGTCTCACTCACCGCTTCCGTGTCCTCCGGAGGCCAGGGAGGGAGGAGGAGGGAGTCTCTCCCTCCCCACTGTGCACGGCTGCCGCTGAAGACCAATGAGGACAGAGTAGGAGGCGGAGGGGAGGGACTGTGGCCACTGCGCCACCAATGAATGTGCCGGCCATATCCCACAGGGTCCCCCTCATCATTGGTGGCAGTGTCAGTTCCGATCGGAGCCCCAGCAGTGTAATGCTGGGGCTCCGATCGGTTACCATGGCAGCCAGGACGCTACTGAAGTCCTGGCTGCCATGGTATGTTAGTGAGCAGAGAGCAGCGCATTATACTCACGTGCGCTGTGGCCGCCGGTTCGCTCCTTCTTCTGTCTGTGCGGCGGATTGCTAATGCTTACAGCATTAGCAATGCGCCGCACAGACCTATGAGAAGGAGCGACCGCCGGCCACAGCGCACGTGAGTATAATGCGCTACTCTCTGCTCACTAACATACCATGGCAGCCAGGACTTCAGTAGCGTGACTCCTGGCTGCCATGGTAACCGATCGGAGCCCCAGCATTACACTGCTGGGGCTCCGATCGGAACTGACACTGCCACCAATGATGGGGGGGGGAGGAGGGGGACCCTGTGGCCACTGCCACCATGATTAATACTGGGGAGGGAGGGGGGGTTGCGTTACCAGAGGGGGCAGGCAGATCAGAGGCTGGGGGAGGGGGGAGGCAGATCAGAGGCTGGGGGGGGAGGCAGATCAGAGGTTGGGGGGGGAGGCAGATCAGAGGCTGGGGGGGGGGGGGAAAGGCTAGATCAGAGGCTGGGAGGGGAGGCAGATCAGAGGCTGGGGGGGAGGCAGATCAGAGGCTGGGGGGGAGGCGGCAGATCAGAGGCTGGGGGGGAGGCAGATCAGAGGCTGGGGGGGGAGGCAGATCAGAGGCTGGGGGGGGGGAAGGCAGATCAGAGGTGGGGGGGGAAGGCAGATCAGAGGCTGGGGGGGGGAAGGCAGATCAGAGGCTGGGGGGGGGAAGGCAGATCAGAGGCTGGGGGGGGAAGGCAGATCAGAGGCTGGGGGGGGGGCAGATCAGAGGCTGGGGGGGGGAGGCAGATCAGAGGCTGGGGGGGGGGAAGGCAGATCAGAGGCTGGGGGGGGAAGGCAGATCAGAGGCTGGGGGGGGAAGGCAGATCAGAGGCTGGGGGGGGAAGGCAGATCAGAGGCTGGGGGGGGGAAGGCAGATCAGAGGCTGGGGGGGGGGAAGGCAGATCAGAGGCTGGGGGGGGCAGATCAGAGGCTGGGGGGGGAAGGCAGATCAGAGGCGGGGGGGGGGAAGGCAGATCAGAGGCTGGGGGGGGAAGGCAGATCAGAGGCTGGGGGGGGGAGGCAGATCAGAGGCTGGGGGGGGGAAGGCAGATCAGAGGCTGGGGGGGGGAAGGCAGATCAGAGGCTGGGGGGGGGAAGGCAGATCAGAGGCTGGGGGGGGGAAGGCAGATCAGAGGCTGGGGGGGAAGGCAGATCAGAGGCTGGGGGGGGGAGGCAGATCAGAGGCTGGGGGGGAGGCAGATCAGAGGCTGGGGGGGGAGGCAGATCAGAGGCTGGGGGCAAGCAGATCAGAGGCTGGGGGGAGGCAGATGGAGAGAGAGTGGTTAATGGAGGCTGCAAGCACCACCTTGGCATGTATACAGTTATTGGTTTAGAGAGGGGTTAATGAAGGCACCTCCAAGGTGCTTCCATTAACCCCTCCAAACCCAATGGGCATGTATAAAGTTATTGGTTTGGAGGGGTTAATGGAAGCACCTTGGCATTAGGCATGTATAAAGTTATTAACCCCTTCAAACCAATAACTTTATACATACCTAATTACGTACGTTATTTTAAGTAGCTTTTTCTTATTAGATTACTCGATGAATCGAGAAATATAATCGATAGAATACTCGATTACAAAAATATTTGTTTACTGCAGCCCTAGTGCCGAGGCCTCCACATCCATCAGTAAGCAATGACGCCATACCAGTGGGGGGAAGACTTGGCTCCTTTCTAGGATCTTGGGAGCACGTAACAAACAGCTTGTGGATCTTAAATATTATAGAAGAGGGTTATTTAATAGATCTACTCTCTCCCCCTCCACAGAAATATGTGATCACTACCCTTCCCCCATTTCAAGTTACTACCTTAAAAAACGACATAAAGAACTTGTTAACCTTGGCCGCGATAGAGCCTGTTCCAAAAAAATCAGACAGGACTGGGATTCTATTCCCGTCTCTTCATCATAAGGAAACCAAACGGGAAATCCAGAGTGATCATAAATTTGAAATATCTAAACAAATATGTGAGATACCAAAAATTCTAAATGGAGACTCTAAAGTCGGCAGTGAAGCTCTTAAAAAAGGATGCAGTGATGGCCACAATAGATTTAAGCGATGCCTATTATCATGTCCCGATTCACAGGTCATCAAGGAAGTTCCTAAGGTTCGCGATAGAGTTGGAGGGAAACGTTCAGCATTTTCAGTTCAGGTGTCTCCCCTTTGGGATCTCTTCTGCCCCAAGGGTTTTCACGAAAATAATGGCTGAAGCCTCGACGACCTTGAGAGAAAAGGCAATCTGTGTGATCCCCTATCTGGACGACCTACTGGTAGTCTTTTACCAAGGACAAATCTAAATTCCCCTCACGATGAGGGAAAAAAAGAAGAAAGGAGCGCACAATAGGGTAATATTGTTTAGATAAACGAGTTAAAATGGTGTGAATTATCCACACTCACCTTGTAGGGTTGTGCTAGAATAGGCACAACTCTACTGTAGACTTAGTAGAGATAAGGTCTTTTGTCCAGGGCTGCAGCCGCAGATTGTTGGTTCTTTTCAGCGAGGTGTCCAATCCCCCAGAAAAGAATTTTCAGTGTAAGAAGAGAAGGTTTCTGCCTCGGCGCAAATCACTGGAGAAGACGATCTTATTGCAAGAAATCTTCTTGGTTTAATAGAAACAACGCGTTTCGGGGATTTCAAACTCCCCTTCATCAGGTTTCATAGTGATACAGTGAATATTACAAAGGAGTAAACATTTATAGGTAAAACAAACCAAAAAAACCGCCAAAACGATGCACCTGGGTGACGCCCCTTTAGGGGAGGAGCTACCCTCCAGGTGTCATCCAAAAGTGCATTTTTTTTTTTTTTTTTTTTTTCTTTATTTAAAAAAGACAGGCAATATTCTATTATTTTTATCTGGTTTAGACATAAAACATAAAATCGCTGGCATATTTATTCGATCAGCCTTATATTTGACAGATTCATTTAGACATTCTTTCTGAAAAAGACTCCCTGTCATGTGATCGCAACTGCTAGCGGTCACATGACATAGGAGACCGGAAGTGAAGGCATCCTCTAGTGATCGTGATCCTCTCACAGAGCTAGGGGGAGAAGCTCCCGGCACTACGATGATTCGCATGTGTGTGGCGCATGCGCAGAATTTATTTCAGAATGACCGCTCTGGTATGTCAAGTCAGATACCAAGCGATCGTTTGTAAGTGGTCATATGATTCTTTTTTCTGGTGCTATACTTTTTTACAGGAATCCTGGTTATAGAAAATGCGCTTTAGGGCTTGTAAATACTTCATTTAGGCTGTCACTATCCGTTTTAGACTTTGGTTGGTCATATATTCCAAAATATATAGATAAAAAATATATATATACTGATAAAATCGAAATAAAATAAAAAAAAATAAAAATAAAAAAAAACATTCGATTAAAATATTCAATTAAAATACCATTCGATTAGAAAGTATTCGAAGAGGTTTTTCAATAAATTCGTTAGTATACGAAAAATATTCAATTCAAACTCAGAAAAAAGTCTTAGATGAATAGATAAGTCATAGAACAGAAACATGCATATTTATAAAAGTGGCATAGTGTCACTATATAGCAAAACCAAGGTATATCATTATATCAGTCTTTCTGTGTGTAAACAGTGGTAACGGCTAAAAATAGCACTATAATAGGGGGACTGTCTATATTTGGTCCGATGTTTGGTCAAAAATCTAGGTTTCTAGTAGACAGCTAGTAGTTGATAGGTAGTGGCTTTTTGTGTGTATATGTTTATAGATTAATTTCGAAGGCCTCGTTCAGTCCATAGGGATTCAGGCTATTAAGTTTAAATATCCAATACATCTCACGACGTCTAAGATATTGGACGTCTTTTTGGAGGTGAGTTGGAATATATTCAATTGGTGTTACAGTGAACCCAATACTGGTACCATCATGATGTTCAGCCGCGTGTCTAGACACGCTATGTTTCATGAATTTTTTCTTTATATTTGAGCGGTGTTTATTAAAACGGTTTGCGTAAGGTTTGTATGGTACGGCCTACGTATTGCAAGTGGCAAGGGCACTCAAGTACATATATTACAAAGCTGGAGTTACACGTTAAATGGTGTTGGATTGGAAAGGAGTCTCCAGTAGTGTGACTGTGAAAAAATGTTCTTTGATGAATACTATTGCAGCATAGACATCTTAGGTGACCGCATTTGAAACTGCCTTTCAGGGCCCTAGTATCCATATCCTGATCATTATTCGGATGTGTAACTGGTCTTAACTTGCTAGGTGCCAGAATGTTTTTCAATGTTTTTGCTCTTCTGTATGTGAAACGTGGGATGTCTGGGATGATCTGACTTAGTATTGGGTCTCTTTTCAGAATATACCAATATTTCCCCAAAATCGCCTTAATGGCAGGATGTTTCTGATTGTAGGTGGTCACAAAATTATAGCTGTAGGAGCCTAGATCAGGTTTCTCCCCTCTTTTTTCTGCTGGAACCAAACATTCTAATTGTGTTAGTGTTTTGGCTTTGTCTCTGGCGCCTGTAATGATGCTGCTAGGGTACCCTTTTTGCCTGAACCTGGATGTGAGAATGTTGCTTTGTGTAATGAAGTCTATATCAAGTGAACAGTTGCGCCGAATGCGTTTATACTGGCTAAATGGAATATTTGCCTTCCATTTTCTGTAGTGTATACTATCGAAATTAAGATAGCTGTTGCTATCTACCTTTTTAAAAAAGGTACGAGTTTTTATTTTATTATTAAGGATAAAAATCTCTAGATCTAAAAATTCTATTTTCATCCTATCCGATGTACCTGTGAACGAGATGCCCCAGTTGTTAGCATTGAGGTGGGTTTTGAAGTCCTCAATTGTAGACTTCTCACCATCCCAAATGAAAATGAGATCGTCTATATATCTTTTGAAAAAGACGACATTTGGCCAGAATTTGCTTTGGTATATGAAGGTTTCCTCAAACATTCCCATAAAAAGGTTTGCTAGACTTGGTGCGAAACGCG